>NC_044558.1:107038830-108238830 GCF_007565055.1 Rhinopithecus roxellana
GGATGAATTGATATGCCCTAGAACTTGTGGTACAGGCCCTGGCATCACCTTGCTGCCTATCATTTGCTGCTTTGACATACAATTATATATGCACCTGGAAGCTCTTCTGAATAAGTTAACATGGCTTCCTTTTCCTACATTAATTACTGAATCTAAAGCCCTTCCCTAAGTGGTTTGCTTGTTCTCTGAAAATTTTTTTTACAGTTTGAGAAAGTGCATGGGCTTTGGGATCCAGAGAAATTTTTTTTTTAAGTTATCACAGCATGATGTATGTCCTTCTCTCCCTTCCTTCCTGCCTTCCTCCATCCCTCTCTTCCTCTTCTGTTCTGTGCTTTACTCTCCTCTTCTTTCCTTCGCCATCCTACCTCCCACCCTCCCTCCCTCCTTTCCTTCCTTCCTTTCTTCCTTTCCTATTTTAAACTTTTTATTTTAAAAATTTGGAAATCATTCATTTTGGGGGAAGATTTTATTACTCCATCATCCTAGCATTAATCGCTTTATTTTCATTAACTTCAAATTACTTTACCTCATTTATAGATACTAATTGGTTTGGCAAGTAGGATACCCCCATGACCTTTGATAATCAGATTGCCTTCTTTTGTTGAGTAGTAATTATCATCTTACAGTATTTTAACCATGTGCCCAACGGTCGCTCAACAGATAGTATTTGCAACATCAGGTACGCTCATTTAATTTTATTAGCATCCTCATTCTGGATGCATGAGTTCTATGGCTTGGATATCAAGGTTTTTTTATCTTTAGAAACTTTCTAAGTTTGACATCTAGAACTGAGTGTGAATGGCCAGATTTATTACCTTTATGTTTTTTCCACTTTTGCAAACTTTAATACTATATTCTTTTGGCAGTAACTGTCTTCCTGGAAGGACGGTTATGAAAATGAGTAACAGTCATCTTGGAAAAGTATGTTTTCTTATTTAACTTTGAGTTTCTCCTAACTCTCAATCCCCATTTACTAAGACTCCCTTACATAAAAGAGCATACTGTCTGTTTTAATCACCCTCCAACAAAGCTCCCAAACCTGACATTAATAGTAAATATTCAAAATGATGTTCTTAAAGAGTAATTTCGACTCACCTTCTATTAATCTAGAAATCGGAGCAGGACCTGGCCCAAACTTTTCAAATGACCTACCACCTCTTTTAGGGTAGAAAGCTAGTTGGCTCAGGTATGAACGACTCTTCACTCTGGATGAAAAAGTAGTTTTCTGGTAGACTTTCATGTTACGGTTCATAAGTTTTTCCTGCCCAAGTGGAAAAGTTGGAAAGAATTTTTAATATACCAAAGTATGTTATCTTAAAATTAGTGATAATATATGAAAATAACATTTGCAACAAAAATCTTAACTTTAAAACAACAACCCCAGGTTCTTCTCCTTGAAGGAATGTATGTTGTTTTAATTTCCTTCTCATATGAAGCTGAGACCATTTAGCTTTCATTAAATATGTACATCACAAATACAAGACTGGAAAATGTCCTCTCAGCTTCATTTTCACAATTAGTCTTGCTCAAAATGCAGTTAAAATTTGGAATTTCCGGGCTGGGTGCAGTGGCTCATGTCTGTAATCCTAGTGCTTTGGGAGTTCAAGCGTGGGCAGATCACTGAAGTCAGGAGTCAAGAGCAGCCCTGGACAAGATGGAGAAACCCGGTCTACTAAAAAATACCAAAAATTGCTGGTGGTCATGGTGTGCGGTGCCGTAGTCCCAGCTCTCAGGAGGCTGCAGGAAGACAGCTTAACCCGGGGGTGGAGGTGGCAGTGAGCCGAGCCCACACCACTGCACTCCAGCCTGGGTGACAGAGCAAGACTGTCAAAAAAAAAAAAAAGGAAATTCTAAGGGTTGGTTCTGTGGAATTAAAAACTTGAGAGGAAAGGGATCTTCCCAGTAGATATTTAAAAATTAGGCTTGTGATTTCATTCATCTTCTCTTAATTTAATTTTAAGTATATTCCACAAAACCATACAACACATACTGAGGAACCATCACATACAGATGAGTCTGTTGTTGAGCATTTGTAGATAATTTCCTTATCTTAATTAGAGGGTAGACAGAGTCCTGTAATCAACTTTTACTTCTGGGAAAAAAGAAAGTAAATCTACTGAAATGTGAACCAGGCGATGTAGGTGTGATGACCATACCAGTGGTGAGATTAACTCTGCAAGGCACAGTGGGAAAGTTAGCCTTATCATTGATCTAGCTTCATACCACATAATTTGAAAACAACACCCCCTCCTCCACTTTCATCCCTTCTTCCTTCCCCAGCACACACATATACATTGTCTTATCCACATCTGATTCTTGAAGACCCACCTCCTTTTATCTCCTCACCACTAACACCCTTTTTTCCATCTTCTCATCAACAAAGATGAACACCCCTTTCTCTCTATTTCCTTGACATGCCTCTGTTACTGTATTTCCTCCACTCTGAGATGCCACTTATTGTAAGAGGTGCTATTATTTTACTCACGGCCAGTGATGTATGACATCCCATCTATGTAAGCTAGATACCAATTTCAGAAATCTAAAAAATGTGGAAATGTGGGTGTTGGAATCAATGAAAGACAGTGTGCCATACTTGTCCTACTGAACTGCTGTGGTGTATCTCTCTTCCTCCGTTAGGTGGCGATCTTCGCGGTGCCTACTGTCAGCTGGATGTTTTTCTGTCGTTTGTGTTCGCACTGTCTCCCCATCATGGTGCGGGGCACACACCATCTGTGTCTAGTTGACTCCATGTCTTAGCCCAGCAAAGTTCATAAGAGCAATATATAAGTGGATATGATTCTAACATTAATTGGGGTTGTGATTTTAATTAAACCTTACCCTTTTCTTTGCTGCCATTTCATTTTCTTTGAAAAGAAAGAGATCTCTGAAAAAGATCTTATAAGGTCTGTCCTCTTTGATTGAACCATCCTTTACATTATCTGTTAAAAAGAAAGAATGAATGAAGTAATTCTGTCATCCTTCCTCTACTGACCAGAATAGTAAGTCTCCCACCAGCCAGTGTACAATGAATGGGATGCAGGTGTCTCTGAGAAAGTAATGTTAAAAGAAAAACTTTGGCCAAATTAAATTTGAAGGAGTTTAATTGAGTAATGAACGATTTGTGAATCGGGCAGCCCCCAGAATCACAGCAGAGTCAGAGACTCCAGGGATGCCTCATGGTTAGAACAAATTTATAGATAAAGAAAGGGAAGTGAGGTACAGAAATCTCAGGTGAGGTACAGAAACAGCTGGATTGGTTACAGCTCAGCATCTGCCTTATTTGAACACAGTTTGAACACTCAGTAGTGTATCCGTGGTTGAAGTACGGCTGCTAGGATTAGGCCAAGACTCAGCTATTGTTACAGGGCATACTTTTAAGTTAGGGTTTCAATTTTGTCTACCTATTAGTTAGGTAGCAGTTCGTTCACAAGGACTCAAATATAGAAGTATGGAGTCTTTCTTAGGCCATATTTAGTTTGCTTTAACAGTAGAATGCAGACAGCCTTGCCTCCACATCTCCTGGGTAGGAGCCACAGCGTCTCTGTCTGTTTCCCACAGCGCTGACATATCTCTCACTGCTTCATGAGGAATGAGTTGATAAAATAAGGAGGTCTTTACCAAAATAATAGGATAAAATTTTGAGATATTAATAAGTTTCTTCTCACCACTATACATATACCACCATTACCCTTACATCACCATTTCAACAGCAACAGATAAAGCCACTACCCTTAAGGAGAGCCTCTGCCCAGGTTAGAGAGTCTTAAAAAAGGAAGTCAAAGATAATAAAAAGTGCTGGAGAGCATGTGGAGAAATTGGACCCAAATGCACTCCTAGAAGGAATGTTTAAGTGGGGCAGTCACTTTGGAAAACAATCTGGCAGTTCCTTAAAGAGTTGAACATAGAATTGCCACATGACCTAGAAATTCTACTGCTAGGATATGCCAAAGAGAAATGAAAGCATAGGTGCTCAGAAAAACTTGTACATGAATATTTAGAGCAGTATTATTTATAATAGTCAAAAAATAGAGACAACCTCGACATCTGCTACGGTTTGGCTGTGTCCCCACCCAAATCTCATCTTGAATTGTAGCTCTTATAATTCCCAAGTGTCGTGGGAGGGACCCAGTGGGAAGTAATTGAATCATGGTGAGGAGTTCTTTCTTGTGCTGCTGTCATGATAGTGAATAAGTCTCATGAAATCTGATGGTTTTATAAAGGGGAGTTCTCCTGCACACATTCTCTTGCCTGCCAATGTGTAAGATGTGACTTTCCTCCTCTTTCACTTTCCACCACAATTGTGAGGCCTTCCCAGCCATGTGGAACTGTGAATTCATTAAATCTATTTCATTTGTAAATTAGCCAGCCTGGGTATGTCTTTATTAGCAGCATGAAAACAGATTAATACAATATCCATCAACTGATGAATGATAAACAAAATGCAATATTTCCATACAAGGAACTCTTATTTGCCCAGAGAAAGGAATGAAATACAATATATGCTACAACATGGATGAACCTTGGAAACATGTTGAGTAAAAGAAGCCAGTAACAAAGGACCACACATTATATGATTCCATTTATATAAAATATCCAGAATAGGCATATTCATGGAGATAGAAAGGAGATGAGTGGTTGCTTGGGGCTGGAGGGTGGATGGGGCCTAGGGATTGATGGCTGAGGGATGCAAGTTTCTTTTGAATTAGTGAAAATATTCTAAAATTGGCTGTAGTGATGGTTGCACATATGTGTGCATACACTAAAAACCATGGACTCGTACACTTAATAAAAAATGAAGGCTGGCCTTGAAAAAAGTAAAAGAAAAGTCAGCTGAATTTCTGCATGGACTTCCTGTTTTTATTTATAACATTTGATATGACAAAACAAATCTTTCTCTCTCTTTATTTCTTTATTTCTTACTTTCTAATTCTTGGGATGTGGCAGGATGGAAATCTTGGCATTCAAAATCAATAATGAAGGTCAAGTGTATTTGTCTATTTTCACAATGCTATAAAGAACTTCCCTGAGACTGCGTAGTTTACAAAGGAAAGAGGTTTAACTGATTCACAGTCTGCATAGCTGGGAAGCCCTCAGGAAACTTACACTCCTGGTAGAAGGCTAAGGGCAAGCAAGCACCTTCTTCACAAGGTGGCAGGAAAGAGAAGCGTGAAGGAGGAACTTCCAAACATGTATAAAACCATCAGATCTTGTGAGAACTCACTCACTATCACAAGAGCATGGGGCAAAACACACTCACGATTCAATCACCTCCCTCCCTCAACACATGGAGATTACAGTTCCCTCCTTTGACATGTGGGGATTATAATTTGAGATGAGATTTGGGTAGGGACATAGAGCCAAACCATATGACCAAGAATACTGGGAGCCTGGAGTTGACACCTTAAATCAGAGATAGCAAGAGGATTCCTGAGGACACATTCCCCAACCCATACCCCACATCCCTTGTCCACCTCAACCTCACAAAAAGACTCCACATCCTACCAGCAAGCAAAGGGCCTGTGAAGAAACTCAATGATTCTCGCCCCAAATCACTAGAATCACTTTGGCTCCACACAACTCCAGAGATTCTGACTTAATTGGTCAAGGAAACATCAGCACTAGAATATTTTGAGAGTCCCCCAGGTGGCTGTAATGTATATCCAGGGCTAAGAGCTAGTGGACCAAAGTTTAAGGAATTAATGGACTGGAGCTTAAAGTCTACCTGAGAAGCAGCCATTTGCTCAAGGATTTAGCATAGAAAGTGGGAGTGGCCGGGATTATAGAAACTCCAGACACATTTTTCTGTAAGTCATGGGTTAGAGGGAAAGAAAATTGCAGAGTGGAAGTCTTGGATTCAATATAGAGTACTCTGATCATCTCCTATTCACCCTGATGGTGATGGAGGGATCCCCATCCTAAATACTATGAGATGGCTGAACACATGATACCCAACACTGGACAGATGAGACTGAGTGCAATTTATAAGTCATATATAC
Organism: Rhinopithecus roxellana; assembly: GCF_007565055.1. Taxonomy (NCBI): domain Eukaryota; kingdom Metazoa; phylum Chordata; class Mammalia; order Primates; family Cercopithecidae; genus Rhinopithecus; species Rhinopithecus roxellana. Next base: position 107,044,827 of record NC_044558.1, read on the forward strand.
TCATAGTCTGGGGGAGGAGAATGCTGCCTGCAATGCAGGGCCACATGGGAATTGCACTCAAGAGCACAGTGAATCACCAGTGGTGGGAGGCAACTTTGTAGTAACAAAAGGCTGAGGTGTCCCCTGGTCCCCACAGGAGGATGTGATTGACTTGTTTGAATAATTTCACGGCTGACAGTGCAGTGAAACCCATTAGGTTGGAGACCAGGTGGAATGCAGCTGGTCCAGTTGATAGAGGAACTAGCCAGGCAGGGAGACTTTCCTGGTAGGTGGAGGTCATATTTGGCAACAGTAGGAGGATTTATGGTTAGGCTTTTGGGGCCCTGTGAGGCTGAAATATGTCAAGGCAGCACATAAAATTTTAGGCCTTAAAAACATGAAGTAGAAACAGCTGAAGGTGGGTCCAGGAAGCTGGACTCTGGGATAGCAGAAGTGTGGATGCTCAAAGCCAGCAGGCTGGAGACCAGGAGGGAGCAACAGAGATTGAGGACCCAAAAGGACGTGGGGCTTGGTGCCTGTAATGGTTAATCATGTGTGTCAACTTGACTGGGCCATGGGTGCCCAGATTAAACCTTATTTCTGGGTGTGTCTGTGAGGGTATTTCCAGGTGAGATTAGCATTTGAACTGGTGGGCTCAGTTAAGTAGACTGCCCTCATCCATGTGGGTGGGTCTCATGCAATCTCTTGAGGGTCTGAGTAGAAAAGCCTGAGGAATTAGGAAGTCACCTCTTCTTTTCTGCCTCACTGCTTGAACTGGGACATCTCATCTCATGTTCTGCTATGCTAAGACTGGAACTCACACCATCAGTTCCCCTGCTTCTCAGGCTTTCTGAGTCTGACGGAATTAAGTCACCAGCTCTCATGGGTCTGCAGCTTATAGATGGCAAATCATGGGACTTCTCAGCCTCCATAATTATATGAACCAATTACTCATAGCAAATCTCCTTCCTATTGGTTCTGTTTTTCTGGAGAGCTCTGGCTAATACAGTGGTGTTTCCCGAGTCTGTGAACCTATGCCTTGTATACCATCACTCCCAGGCCAATGCTGGGCCCCAGACATCCCAATATGGAGCCACCATTGTCCTCCAGGGGATGAGTTATTGGTGGGCTGGACACCTCTTCCCCAATCAGCCTTCTCTTCTTCCAAGAGAAACTCTACAAACTTAGATTCTGCCCTATCCCAAGTGTCTTAAAATCTTTAAAGCCTGAGTTAAAATCTCTACTGACCAAGTTTAAGTGTCTTGGAATTGACAAGATGATATTTTTGTCCCTCCAAGTTCAAAGCTGAGTTTATTTCAGTTACAGAGAAATAGAAGAAAATTAAATTTCTGAACACCAAGTGTATTAGTTTCCTCTTGTTTCCATAATAAGATATCACAAAATTAGTAGTTTAGAACGACAGAAATGTGTTCTCTCCATTCTGGAGGTCAGATATATGAAATCAAGATGTTGGCAGAGCCATGTTCTCTCAGTGAAGCCTCTAGGGGAGGATCCTTCCACACTTCTAGCTTCTGATGGCTCTAGACATTCACAGGCTGGATAACTCCAACCTCTGCCTCCAACTTCACATGGTCTTCTCCTTTTCTTTTCTAAGGACACTTATCATTGAATTTAGGGCCCACCCTAAATTCAGGAGGATCTCATCTTGAGATTCTTATCTTAATTACATTTGCAAAGATCCTTTTCCCAAATAAGGCCACATTCTCAGGTTCCAGAGGTTAGAATAGGAAGGCCAACCATTTGTGGAGGGCTGCCATTCAACCCGCTATACCAAATTTCCTATATTATAAACTCGCCACATGAACTAGCCCCTAGGTAACCCTTCTCCCTGTATTTCTTTCCTACTTACATAAGACTAGGGCTGCTGTAGCAGATTACCACAAACAGGGTGGCTTAAAACAATAGAAATGTAGTCTCTCACAGTTCTGGAGGCCACACGTTCAAAATCAAGGTGTTAGCAGCATTGGTTCCTTCAGGAGGCTTTGAGGGGGAATCTGTTCCAAGACTTTCACCTAACTTCTGGTAGTGAAATTCCTGGGATTGCTTGGATTGTAGATCCATCACTCCAATCTCTTCCTCCATTCTTCACATGACCTTCCCCTCTGAGTGTCTGTATCTCAAATCTTCCTTTCTGTTCTCTTATAAGGACACTAGTAATTGGATTTAGCACTTGTCCTAAATCCAAGAAGGTCTCATCTTGAGATCCTTACTTTAATTACTTTTGCAGAGATCCACCTTTCCAAACAATGTCACATTTTTAGGCTCTTGGTGGAAATATCTTTTGGGGTCTGCATTCAATCCCTTACAGCACCCCATACCTGCAATGTACATCAAATTCTACCATTAATCATAGTCTTCTGCCTCAACAAAGAGTCTCATTCTACCAGCTCTTGAGCAAACTGGGCACTAGGCTCAACCTCTCTCCAATACTCCATTTTAGCAATAAGAGGTCTGCTTAGTTCTACAAATCAAATTCTAGTAGCTGAATCCTGGCTACTCTAAACTCTAAACTCTAATCCTCTCCCTTTTGTTACTATTATATTCTTCTCTAAGTTGCCTTGCAAATCCCTGCCATTACTAATTAACAACCTTGGGAGAAGCCTTTCTGTTCTCTGCCTCATTGTATTAGTTTCCTATTGCAGCTGTAACAAATAACCACAAACCTAATGGTTTAAAACAATGCAAATTTATTTTCTTATACTTCTGGAGGCCAGAGGTCTGAAATGAGTCCTTTGAGCATAACATCAGGATGTTGATAGGGCTGTGTTACTTCTGTTGGTTCCAGGTGAGAATCAATTTCCTTTCTTTTTCCAGCTGTTAGTGGCTGCCTGCGTTCCTTCATTTGTGGTCTCTTCCTCCATCTTCAAAGTGCATCACTTTAGTCTCTACTTCCATTGTCACATCACCTTCTCTGTCTTTGATACTCCTTTTATAAGGACTCTTGGATTATATTAGGCCCATTGGCTAATCCAGGATAACCTTGCCATATCAAGGTAATTAACTTAAACACATTTGCAAAGTCCCTTTTGCCCTGTAACATAATGTATTCACAGGGTCCAGGGATTAGAATGTGGAAACATTTGGGGGGCCATTATTCTGTCTACCACACTCACATAGTCTCACTCCTTTCTTAGCCTTGCTCCTTACTGACACTGTATTTGTCTTGTCCTAATTCTTCTATTTATTCATTAATTCATTCATCCACTCATTCATTCATTCAACAAATGCCTATGAAGCCTCAACTATGTGCCAGGTACTGTTTTAGGCACTGATGTTGCACTGGCAAACAAAACAAGGATGGTTGCTCTTGAGGATCTTATACTGAGGTGAAGTGGGGGGTTTGGAAATAGAAAATATAAGCATTAATATAATAAAGTAACTTTTATAATATGTTTTAAAGTAATAAAGTTCTGTGGGAAAAATAGAGCAGAATATAGGAGGGCTGGGCTGAGCAACTTTAAGTAGAGTGGTCAGAATGGGTCTCACTGATCAAGCGGTATTTAAAGGAGTTGAGAGAATCAGTCAAGTGGATATTTGAGGAAGAGAGGGACTGGCTATGACAACGGCCAATGCAAAGGTCCTGAGGCAGGATCATCTCTTATGTGTGTTCAAGAAAGGCTAGTGTAGCTGGAGTGAAATAAATGGGGTCAGGGGGACTGTAGTAGCAAGGATAATTACTTAGTATCCTGTAGGCAGTCTTGTAGACTTTGGCAATGACCCTCAGTAAACCAGAGAAGCATTGGAGGGCTTTGAACAGAGAAGGAATGTGGTCTGACTTACTTAATACTTTGTAGTTGGATAAGAAGAGACTTGGAGTAGGGGAGTCAAGGGTTGAGATCAGACTAATTCAGGTAAGAGGTAATGGGCTGAGACCAGCATGGCAGGAGTTAAATGGTGAAAAGTGGTTGGGTTCTGAGAACATTCTGAAGGGAGAGCAAACAGAATTCCCTAATGGATTGCATATGGGGTGTTTTCCCTCAAGCACCTATTTTTCCTTCCTTCTTTCCCTCCTTTCTTCCTTCCATTTGTTTCTTCATTTTTTTGTATTGTTTCAGGACTTGATTTTATTTTTTTTAAATCATATTTGCAGTACCTACCAATATTAAATATCTTTTTAGAAATCATGGCTTTCACTGTCTCCAATCATACTGATGTATTCATATTTGAAGCCCGAGCAGCTAGGTTAGTATATAAAAGGCACTGAAAAACTGCAAAATTGATTTAACTGCATAACATAATCTTAAAATACATTAAAGTAGATCTAAATTAATAGAGAGATGAGTCATGTTTGTAGATAGAAAGACATGATTTCATAAAAATGCCAATTCTCCACAAATGATCAATGGATTCCCAGTAATATAAGTACATAGTCCCACAGGAGTTTGTCTAAACTTGATAAGTAAATTCTAAAACTAGTAAGGAATATCAAGAGACAAGAATAGTGAGAACTCTTCCCAAGAGGAACAGGAGGGGGAGATTGCTCTGCTGTGTATCACTACGGAGCTATAGCAAAGGGAAAGGCAAATTCACTGATGGACTAGAATGGAAATCTCAGAAACATATCCACATATGGAGAAAGGAGAGACTGTTCAAAAAACGAGTTGGGGAAGATGGTTATTCTCATGGAATAAAAGAGGAAATTGGATCTTTACCCCACCTCCATACAAAAATTAACTACAGATGAAATAAGCATAAAATTGTTCCCCAGAAACCTTTAAAACAAATAGTAGAACCTACAGGTTATATCATTTAGGCCTTTGCAAGGGAAGGATTTCTTAAAAACATACAAAGTAGTAACTATACAAGAAAATATTGATAAATTCGGCTATATTAAGATTAAAGACTTTGTTCATCAAATGACACCATAAACAAAGTGAAAGATAAGTTAAAACTGGGGGAAAATATTTGTACTCCATACAGACGACATAATTGGGATATGCCATATCTACAAAACTACAAATCAATATAAAGAGCACTAACAACCTAAAGACAAATAGAAAAAAGACTGTATTAAATAGGCATTTAACAGAAGAAGAAACACTTACTGTCAATAAACATATGAAGAGTTGTTCAACTTCATTAGTTATCAGAAATGCAAATAAAGACCATAATGAGATCCAAATTTCACCCATTTGATTGACAAAGCATTAAAAAATTTGTCAATACCAAGTGTTTGGGGAGGATATAATTCCACAGGATCTCTAATACATTTCTTGTAGAGATGTGATCGGCACAACTACTTTGGAAAACACTTTGACATTATTTTCTGAAATCGGATATCCAGCTAACGTCAGATTCAGCAACTATATTCCTAGGTATACATGCAAGAGAAACTTTCTTGTATACCAGGAGATGTGAACAAGAATGTTTATTAGCAGCACCATTTAATAGCAATAAGCTGTAAACAACCCAAATACCCAAAGAAGCATCAACTGTAAACTATAGTACATTTGCATTTTGTTGTATTGTACAGCAATGAAAATGAATGATCTAAAACATACAACAGTATGAATGAATCTTAAAATATAACGCTGGCTGGGCATGGTGGCTCACTCCTGTAATCCCAGTAGTTTGGGACGCCAAAGTGGATCGCTTGAGCCCAGGAATTCAAGACCAGCCTGGGCAACAGGCAACATGGCAAGACCTTGTCTATAAAAACAATTGTTTTTAAAAAATTGAAATAAATATGTATGTATATATATAATGTTAACTGAAAAGTTCTAAAATATGATAGTCAACAAGATATCCTTTTTTAAAAGTTAAAACTAAAATGAAAATTATGCTCTTTAAGACTACATATATACAGTATAAAACTATACATACAAATTAAAAAGTAAAGAAATAATCTAAACAGACTTCAACATGGTGCCTGCCTTAGGAGATGAAAGCCAAGGGATAGGGTATGTAGTTATCATCAGGATGTAATTTCTTGTGAAGATCCTTGTCTGTGGGTTCTGACAGGTTCAAAGATTCATATTATGTTATTAATACATAATTGTATTAATCTTAAAAGAAGGGTATGGGTCTTAGGGTACTGGTACCAAATATGTCAAAACTCATGCTGCTTGTCGTGTTGTGAGTAATAAAGTCCTTTGTCTCTGACCCAAGGGTTTTGTATCTGTTGTCAGCATCCAGGAAACTGTAGCAAGCTAACTTACTAATTTGCAAGCAGAGGAAAATCTTAGCCCTGTCACAGTTCTTGACAAAGTAATATAAATCCTTTAATTAAAAAAGGCATCATCCAATCCATACTATTTTAATATCTGCATCTTGTTTTTTCAGTGAGCAATATAGCTAGGAGATCCTTTTATATCAGCAAATATATATTCATGTCATCAAAAAAATAAATTACTAAGCTGGGTGTGGTGACTTACACCTGTAGTCCCAGCAATTTGGGAGACCCAGGTGGGCGGATCACCTGAGGTCAGGAGTTGGAGACTAGCCTGGCCAGCATGGGGAAACCCCATGCCTACTAAAAATACAAAAATTAGCCGGGCATGGTGAGCACCTGTAATCCCAGCTACTTGGGAGGCTGAGTCACCAGAATTGCTTGAACTCAGGAGGCGGAGGTTGCAGTGAGCCGAGATGGTGCCACTGCACTCCAGCTTGGGTGACAGAGAAGCTCTCTGTCTAGTATCCATTATTCCATTCCCTGGATGTATTACAGTTTATATAACCAACGCTTTCCAATGGATATTATGATTGATTCCAGTCTTTTGCTATTGTAAACAATGCTCCGATAAATATTCCTGTACATGAATTTTTAATCACTTGTGCATACATATCTGTAGAATAAATTCCCAACATGGCTACTTTTAAATGCTTTTTTTAAAAAATGGTAGTGGAGCAGAGACTACTAGTGAACCCCCAATATCCATTCTTCCTTCTTCTATAGGAATAGAACCCTAAATGAACACTCAGAGTAGAGGCTATGTTTCTCAGCCTCCCTTGGAGGCAGGTATAACCACGTGGCTATGTTTTGGCCAAGGGGATGTCAGCGGAAGTGGCGAATGCAACTTCAGGGCATGTCCCTGCCTTTCCCTTTTCTCCTGGCTGGCAGGAATATGGATGTGATCACTGGTGTGGAAGCAGCGCTCTTGGACCAAGAACACAGCCCAGGAACAAGCCAGAAGGAGTTGGGCCCCTGATGTGAACCTCCATATGGAATGCTTGCATCCAGACTTTACCTGAGCGAGAACAAACGTTTATCATGTTTAAGCCACCGTTGTTTTATATTTTCTGTCACTTGCAGCCAAATTTTTACATTGTAAATACAAATAGTGCCAAATGTTCCTTTAAAGAGAATGCCTATAGAGTACCTGAGTGCCTGTTACCTATTACAAACTCTTAGTGTTATCCACATGTTAAATCTTTGTCAGATTTATAAGTGAAAATTGTAATTCCTTGTATACTAATAAATCTTTATTCCTTGTATGCTTATAAATAAGCAGAAGGAGACTGGGTACGATGGCTCATGCCTGTAATCCCAGGCCTTTGGGAGGCCGAGGTGAGTGGAACACCTGAGGCCAGGAGTTTGAGACCAGCCTAGCCAACATGGTAAAACCCTGTCTCTACTAAAAACACAAAATTAGCTGGGCGTGGTGGCGCATGCCTATAATCCCAGCTACTTGGGAGGCTGAGGCAGGAGAATCACTTGAACCCAGGAGGCGGAGTTTGCGATGAACTGAGATCACGCCAATGCACTCCAGCCTGGACAACAAGAGCGAAACTCCGACTCAAAAAAATTAATAAAATAAAATAAATAAAAATAAAAAATAGGCAGAAGAGTAAGATGAGAAAGGGTGGTAAAGGAAAGAAGAGGGCAGATTTTCATAAAGTTTAGTTATGTATGTCCTGGACTAAGACAAATAATTGAGTTAATTGTTTTATGTCATGAGAGACTGGGGCAATCTAGCTAAATATGACAATTTAATGCACCCTCTGATTTGAAGATTTTTTTGAATTACAAAGTAGAACAGAATCTTCTCTGCAGGTAGTTTATAAACTCATTACATTTTATATTTATTGTGTAACATTCTCCTTTTCTTATGCTCACAATCTGCTATGGAGCCTAACATTACTAGGCCCAAACAAGAATATATTGATTGATCTCTTTTTACCTCCAGAATTCAGTGTTGGTGATAAATTTGAGGACATTTTGTTGCCTGGCCCTGTTGAAAGAAAAAAAACACATTAAAAAAAATTCTATGAATATCATATAAAAGGGCTAAATTCAACTGCCAATGACTCCTTAACAGTCCTTGTAGCTTTTAAAAGCAGTGAGCACACTCACACTCTTTGACCCAGCAATTTCAATTCTAGTATCTTATGTCAAGAAAATAATCAGACAAGCAGCCAAAAATGCATGTGCAATAATGTTTGTTCAGTATCATTTCATAAATACAGAGTTGACCAAATAGCTATAGTACGTCTATAAAATGAATTACCAATTGGCCCCTTAAAATGATGCTGTAGTCACTATTTACCTCTGTCCATGGTGTCGGTTGAAAAACAAAACATTTCAAAAGAGTATGGATAGTGTGGATTAGAAAATGCATGGAAAAATCTAAGAGGTGTCTGAAATGCTGTTCATCAAACATGAATCGTGATTATATGTGATTTGGTGCAGTCTCTCATTTTTACTAGGTTTGGGATTATGTGGGATTATGGTTAGGTGATTGAGGCACTCAACCTTAGCTGCAAAACTTAAGGATTGCCACAATAAACAAACAAAAGCAAAACAAAAAAACCCCTGCAGTTATGATAAATTGTTAATGCAATATATTTTTATAAAATTCCAAACAAATGCAGGAAAGTCTATAATGAACAAAATATCAGAATTGTATATACAGACAGTATCTGACCCTGTACTTGTGTGACCCTGAGAGCCAGTGCCTCACTCTACTCACCCAAACCCTGGCCTACAGAACTTGTCTCTATTTAAAATTCTGTTATTTCATTTATCGTGAATTTTTTACATTAATGTACATATTGAAAATAGTGAATTAAAACATTGCTTATTTTGATTACTGAGCTTTTGCTTTCCCCTTAAATTTTGTGCCTGAAGCTGGAGCTTCACTGGCCTTACTCTAATCCTTGTTCTGATTTCTATACTTTTAGTATCATTCAAATTTCTCAATGAGCTGGTGTCACTCTTACAATGAGAAAAATAATAAAGATATATTCATTTTAGGGATAAAGGACACCCAGGAGTTTGTATTTAAAAGTGTGCCCACAACAGAAACAATGGACAACACATTCTGTTTTGGGCTGCCCATTTAAATGTGTGCCTCAGGAATCTCAAAGAGCCATATTTAAGAGCTAAATATCCTGGAAGCAGAGCAGCAGATGATACAGAACACAGACTCTGGAGAAGCCTGATTTGTGAATTTTGGTTTGGTATTTACTTATGTGTGAGCAAGGTCATGTATCATTCAAAAAACATTTATTGAGTAAATAATATGTGTCGGGTACTGTTCTACGTGTGAGGGGCAGGGCAATTTTTAAAAAGACAAAAAAGAAGAACAAAAACCATTGTCTTCATGGAAACTACATCTTAATTACTCAGCATCTCTGAGCCTGTGCTTCCTGTTTCATAAAGTGGACACACCTCTTAAGGCTTTCTTGAGGATTCAGTAGGCAATGGATTTAACCAAGTGGGGTGCCTGGCTTACAGACCAGCTCAGTAAGTGGGAACTACTATGTGCTAATATTTACTAATTAGCATCTGATTTTAGTTCCAGTGGTTATAGAAACAAAGATTTTTTTAAAATATGTTAAAACTTATAAAAGAGAAAAAAATGAATACAAACCTGTAACATTGATATTATACTTTTTCAAATGACCCAACATTTTTTCACAGGCATTACATTCATTCTCACAGGTGGAAAAGAAAGATTGGTAAAAAATTGGTGACAACCTGTGGTTGATGAGTATTTGGAATTTGGATGGCTAATACTAAAGATTTATAGATTTTCTTAATTTTACACTCTGTTCTCATCTCCACTCTTAAGATTCTGATCACCTCTTTCTTGTCACATTTTCACTCCTTTGATCCTTCTATCTAAATTCACTCTCCTTCCTACTCTCATTCCCTCTATCCTTAAAGTCTTTCTGCAATGAGCATCTTTATCCATGGGTTCAAGGACTTTTTCAATCACAGAAAAACTGGATGCTCTGTTCCTCTAAGCCAATTGCTAAGAGCAGATGTCTGCTCTTATTCTGTCTCTTGTATAGTTCATAAAACATGTAAATGTAATCAGCGGTCTCTAGATGTTGTTATACGTCTATACTTCCATATGCATGAATTCCTGTATTGATGAATGAAGGGTCGGTGAACAAAAGGGAGGGAGAGGAACAGAATCAGTTATTCTTTTTTTTGTTTTGTTTTTGAGACGGAGTCTTGCTCTGTCGCCCGGGCTGGAGTGCAGTGGCCGGATCTCAGCTCACTGCAAGCTCCGCCCCCTGGGTTTAGGCCATTCTCCTGCCTCAGCCTCCGGAGTAGCTGGGACTACAGGCGCCCGCCACCTCGCCCTGCTAGTTGTTTTGTGTTTTTTAGTAGAGACGGGGTTTCACCATGTTAGCCAGGATGGTCTCGATTTCCTGACCTCGTGATCCGCCCGTCTTGGCCTCCCAAAGTGCTGGGATTACAGGCGTGAGCCACCGCGCCCGGCCCAGAATCAGTTATTCTTAGGAAGGGATTACAAAGTCCCCTTTCCAATCAGAAAAAATGTTAAAGTAGTGGATGTCTTTGTTGTGCAGAATAAAAATAGCATGATGGCTAAACAAAGGCTCTGTACCAAAAGAGAGGGAAAATGTAATTGGATTGCATAGCAAATGCCTGAAAATTCACATCTTAAATACATGTTCAAATCCAACTTCCAATAGATGAAAAAGATCAAAAGCTCAGAAATACCAGGAATGTAAAATGGTGGTGTATAACCACCAGCCATCCTTTTTAGAGGTGGCATAAGCTAAATGATTAACAGCATAGACTCTCTCTGTGTCCCTTAATCCTCACACTTCTTTCAAGAGGAATGATGCAAATAGTGTCTACCTTGTGGTATTGTTAGGTAAGTTACTATGTCCAACCTTTGGATGGCCTCAGTTGCATAGTAAGTGCTATGGGAGTGTAAGCACATGGAGAGGTGCACTCTGAGGGAGGAATGTGCCTGGTGTGTTTCAAGAATAGTGAGGAGACCAGTGGCCTTAAGCACAGTAAACAAAGGGGAGAGCACCAGGTGAAGCCATAGAGACAACAAGTCCAAGATCACTAGGGCCCTGGAGGTCATTTTCTCAGTGAAATGGAAACACACAATGAATCACTCTGATGCTGAGCTGAGAAGAGACTGTAGAAAGGGAAAAGGGTCATACAGGGAGATGTATTAGATTATAGCCACTGGGGGGCAAGAGATAATGCGATCCCTTGAGATAGCAGTGGAAGTGGTGAGAGGTGGTTCGATTCTAGATGTGTTTTGACAGTAGAGCCTACAGAATTGGCTGACGGTTTGGATGTGAAGTATGAGATAAAGAACTGATTGCAGAAAGGATGGAGTTGCCATAAATGGAGACAGAGAAGGCAGTGGGGGAAGGGGCAGTTGGGAAGATCAGAGGCTCATTTTGGAACTTGTGAAATTTGAGATGTGTATTAGATATCCAAAGGGTCATGGGTGTAACGTATACTGTTCTTTCAAGTGAACACCATGCTGGTTGATTTCATTAATTGTTGTATTCCTTTAATAGCTGTACAATTATATGTGGTCTCTGAGTCAGGTCCCTTGACAAGTGTCATTGCAAGGGTAGTAGGAATGGCACTAGGGAAAGGCCCCTGGCCTTTGGGGGCAGGTTGGTTTAACTCCTGCCTCTGACTCTTATTCACTCTTTCTCTGGGTCTGGAGAATTACGCTTAATGCACCATAGAATCTTCTATCAAGTATGAATAATAACACCTTCCTTACAGGCTTGCTGCAAGTTTCAAACACAGATAATATATGCAAAGTGCCTGCTCATAGTTTGTAAAGAAGTGATCCCGTATACTTTTCTCAAAGTAAATATTGTCCAGATCCTTCCTCTTTCTGGCCCACTCTGTCAACTGCCACCATTTGAAATGGAAGCATAACAACTACTTTTCGTAAGAAACTCCCAATCAAATTTCTTGAAACCTGGTCATTGGAGAGGAGTCTACCAGCCATATCAGTGCAAATCTGGGGGACCTGAATCAGCTTCATGTAGATTCTTAACATTCCGACCTCCAGGGAAAGTGAGGAAAGAAGAGTGGGATTTGATAAGGCCCAGTCCTAATGTTCTAAACCAACTCTAAATAAAATGAATAATAACACTGCCTACCAGATGTTATTCTAAGCAGTTTATTTGTTTTTTGCAACAACTCCTTCTAAAACCCAATGAAAATGAATTTCTAGATGTGAGAAAAAAAGCAATGTTTATCTTCACATGCATATAAGGATTTAGACCGTTTCTCTCAGACCCAATGCCCTTCCATTTTTTTTCCCACCACCTCTCCGCCTACCTTGGACAAATACTAGGAAAAGGGGCTGTGAACTGTGTCCTTGGATGGTGTAGAGAGATCAGAGCTAGCAATTTTTTGTTTACCTAAAAGCCAGGAGCCACTGGGTCCTTGGCCTGCTTAGACACACGCTGCCTCTTTTGACTGGATCAGAGCACAGCACAATGATGAGGAAATTACTTTCAGCTTGACCTTTAAGGCACTGCTGGCGTCAGGCTGTTTAGTATGGACTTTTCTGTTGACATTTCTGACTGCCCCTTTTGCGAAGTAAAAACAAAAAAAACCGAAACAAAAAAACCTGGAGGTCAAGAGGAAGGAAGGATGGGTTAAAGAGTCAGCATATACGAGTCAGATAATGTGAAAAGTACTTTATAAGAGCTGCTATCAGGATGCTGGTTATTACCAAGGAAAAATGTGTCATCCATATCCATCTATAACCACTGAACAGTAACAAAGGAGAGAAATTCACTCATCCTTTCTGCTTTTGCAAAACTCCTGTTTGCAGGAGCTTATCAGGTAATGTTGTCTGTCTGAACTGTGAATCAGATGCACAGTTCACTCACAAACATAAATACCTATGAAAAAGAAACATAATTTCTTTTAGACTCACCCAGAACTTGCAAGCTTTAAGTACATGGTCTGTGAAGTCAGGAGAGGAACTATGCTATTGGCTGAAATCTAATCCTTAACTTAATTGGCCAGCAAGACAAATAGCAGGATTAAAATAAACTAATAATAGTAATAATACCTATTACTTGCTTAGAGCTGGGCACTGGGCTAAGTGATTTATATTTTATTTTATTAAAACTCAGACAAGCCCATAAAGTAAAAATAGCTTTCCCTGTGATAAGGATGAGAAAACGGAGGCTTCAAGAAACTTACTGTAAATAAATTCCCCAAGGTCAAACAGCTCATAGGAAACAAAACTGAGACTAAGACAAGTCTATTGAACCCTTTCTATTTTTCTACAGTTGTAACCCATCCTTTATACCTATAATTGCATAGTTCTGCAAATATGCCTAAAATTGCAAAATGTAACTGATTAAAGTCTTCAGCAGAAATTTTATAACATAAAATTTTAATATTTCTCCGTGAATTAGTGACTTTATGTTTTTCTATTCCCCACTATTTCTACTTCTCTTTTGAAAGACATAGAAATACATATGTATAAACTTTTTAAAAGCTATGCACACACACACACACACACACACACACAACCTGTTTGTGGTTGTATTTATGAGCTGTGAATAATCTTCTGATGCCTCCTCCCCTACCCACCGTTAGGGTCTCTTTCACTCACATTGTCTGTATATTTTCCAATTTTTATCTTTCCTCTCTATTTCCTAACTGATCTCTCTTTTATAGGCCATAATATGAAGCTAAATTATATTCTTATTTATTGTGGTCATCTAAAGGAGTTTTTGCTTTCTGTTCTAGGTGTTTTTAATGACATGAAATTAATTTTTATATTTTGTGGTTTTACAGGCTTAGTCTGCTTTTATAGTATATTATTTGTGCCCACATCTATCATTTTTATGGTAAAGTCTTTGTTGGGCAGGAAAAGCGCCTTTCCTGTCTTTGTATGTTCCACAGGACTTAACACAGAGCTTGTAATAAACGTGTATAAACGAAATTAAGTAATTAAGGACTCAAAACAAAAGCCTGTGCCTGGCAGTGTTTCCATAGCAATTGGTAGTAGGAAGCGACGAGGCTGAGAATCACAGACCATCTTCCATAAACTTGATTCTGTCTCCAATTTTGGTCGCAAGTTGCTTGTAGACCACACCAGACATTGCTGAGGGGTGGGAGGGGGCATGCGGAGGGGCGGACGCTGAGCTGAAACCTGTTTTACCTCAACGAGTTTGCGTTTGGATCCAGGAGCCTTTCCAACCTAGCCTTCGGAAAGGCGTTGTGGGAAAGTGGGCGGAGGTGCCAATCGATCTTCCGGTCTCGGCTCTATCCTCCCCCAGTCCGGTTCCGCGTTATCTCAGGGACCGTCTGGTAGCGGATCCCGGAACGGAGCTGGCCAACGGATAAGTGCGCGGCACCCGCCACTCGCGCGGACCCAGGAGCACCTCCCCTACCGCATCTTCCTCCTCCCCACCCCCAGGTTCCCTTGGCTCGCGGCCCTCTGAGTCCCGGGCTCCCGCCTCAGAACCTGTGGGCAGATGTTTCCTCCACGCAGTACCCTCCCGGGACTCTGCCTCCAGGCTCGCGTCCCAGTACCCTAGGCAGAGGTTTCCCCCACTCTGTCCTCTCCCGGGATTCTACCTCCAAGCTCAGGTCCCTGCCCCTGGCACAGCTTTCCCCTAGTCTGCCCTCTCCCTGAGCGCTATCTCCAGGCTCCCACCCCAACCCCCTGGGCAGAGGTTTCCCCTATTGTCCCCCTTCCGGGGCTGTACCCCAGGTTCCCGTCCCTCGCTCCCGAACACTCCGGGCGCCCTCACCCCACCACCCCTTGACCCGCTTCCACATAACCACGTGATCGACACAGCTCACTTTGATCTCTGGGGGTGACCAAACTTCAGTTTTCTTATCTGAAAAGTAGGGACACTAGTCTCCATCTCGTTTACTCAGGACAGGACAAGACGACCAAAAAAGAGAGGATTCCTCATCAGTTTTACTACTCATTGCCATTCTTGCAATGATTACCGCCCCGGTTGCTGGGGTTGAGAGAGGCGAGCAAAGGGCAGCGGCTGCGAACGCCCGCCCCCGCCCCACCCTCCCGGCCCCGGGCGGCGCAGGCTGCGGTTTTTCGTCCTCCACTGAGTCCTGCCAGTGGCCGGAGCCCGGTGGCCTCCCGGAGACCCTCGGCGCACGGTGATATGGCAGGAGGCCACAGCCTCCTGCTGGAGAACGCGCAGCAAGTGGTGCTGGTGTGCTCCCGTGGTGAGCGCTTCCTGGCGCGGGATGCGCTGCGCAGCCTGGCGGTGCTGGAGGGCGCCAGCCTGGTGGTGGGCAAGTAAGTGGCCGGGCGCGTAGGGTGGGGGCCGCCACGGGCGGAGCTGGCCTCTCTTCCTCTCACTGTGCACTCTGAAGGGAAACAACGCCGTGAAAGCGTCCCTGCACAGAGACACATGGGCAAGCCAGCCTTTGGGGCACCTGTTGCTAACACGCTCTGCTGCTTGGGGTTGTCATTCGGTTTAAAGAGCTCAGAGAGGAACATCCCATTGGAACGCATTGGGGTCCTGCCTCTGCTGGTAAAATATCACTGTCCAACCATCAGAAGGGGTTGAGATCTTCCCCAGTGCTTCTTAAAGCGAGGGCAGGAGACCATCTTTGTCAGGGTGGCCTGTGGTTATTTTATTCTTACGCCAGATTTCTGATTCCATTTGCGTCCCCAACTCCCTATCCCTAGAATTTTAGAATCAGCATCACTGGGGCTGGAGTTCTGAGACCTGAATTTTTCAAAAGTACCTTTCACATCCCCCTGGTCTCGTACACTAAAGCTTTAGAACCATGGAGAACATGTAGACGATAATGGCCCTGAGTGATAATAAATCAAGATTTGGCTATCAGAAAACAAGATATTTCTCTTACTTTTCTGAACTTCCTGCCAGATGTGAATAAAAGAACAAAGTTTGAGGGCGACCTGGGGTAGCAAGGGAAGTTGGATGAGAATTTGAATTCAAAGGGCCTAACAGGGCCGCAATTGCACATGATGAATGAGTCTCACAAACTGACCACGGCTTATCTGAGTCAGTTTAGGATTGTGCCAGAGTCCAGCTTTTGAGGTACTGTGGGTTGGTTTAATTTTATTTATTTATTTATTTATTTTCGAGATGGAATCTCACTCTGTCGCCCAAACTGGAGTGCAGCGGCGCAATCTCAGCTCACTGCAACCTCCGTCTCCTGGGTTCAAGCGATTCTCCTGGCTCAGCCTCCTGAGTAGCTGGGATTACAGCAGCCGCGCCACCATGACCGGCTAATTTTTGTACTTTTAGTAGGGAGGGGGTCTCACGATGTTGCCAAACTGGTCTCTAACTCCTGACCTCAAATGATTTACCCGCCTCAACCTCCCAAAGCGCTGGGATTACAGGCATGAGCCACTGCGCCCAACCTATATATACATACATATATATATATATAGAGAGAGAGAGAGAGAGAGAGAGAGAGAGAGAGAGAGAGAGAGAGGGTTTTAGCTCTGTCGCCCAGGTTGAAGTGCAGTGGCATGATCTCTGCTCCACCTCCAAGGCTCAACTGCAACCTCCACCTCCCAGGCTCAAGCCATCCTCCCAGCTCAGCTTCCCGAGTAGCTGGGACTACAGGCGCTGGCCACCACGCAAGGCTAATTTTTGTATTCGTTGTAGAGACAGTGTCTCGCCGTGTTGCCCAGGCTGGTCTGGAACTCCTGGGTTCAAGCCATCCACCTGGTTTGGCCTCCCCGTGCTGGGATTACAGGCATGAGCCACCACGCCCAGCCTAATTGGTTTATTTTTAATTAATAAAGGGATGAAAACATTCCCAATTTACTATAAAAATATTATTTAAAATTTTGCTTAGAAAGTTGAAAAATATCTACCTGGGTTGCAACTGGAGTATCTTATAAAAATTACATCAATGCAGCTGAGTGCGGTGACTCATGCCTGTAACCCCAGCACTTTGGGAGGCCGAGGCAAGCGGATCACCTGAGGTCGGGAGCCTGAGACCAGCCAGGTGAAAGCTCGTCTCTACTAAAAATACAAACAGTAGCTGGGCGTGGCGGCGCACGTCTGTAGTCCCAGCCACTCCGGAGGCTGAGGCAGGAGAACCATTTGAACCAGGAGGCAGGAGGTTGCAGTAAGCCAAGATCTCACCACTGCACTCCAGCCTGGGGGACAGAGTGAGACTCTGTCTCAAAAATAAATAAATAAATAAAATTATACTAATGCACCAACATGAAGTCTCGGGTTCCAAGACATGTTCTATGTTCACATCAAAACCACAAAATGTAGGGAAAGGAAAAGAAAGGAATTGATGTGTGGTCTGGCAGGTGGGGCTTTTTCATTCCAGTCTGCTACATTGTTCTTAGAGTTTGTTGGATTTATTACATTGAAATAAATTTATAAGAATATCGAGAACTTTGTCATTCAAATATGATCTCAGTACAGGATGGTGTTGTTTTTATTTTCACTTACTATCATCACTGTCTTATATATCAGGTTGATGCAAAAATCAAGTATAGAATTGGAATACTTATCTGGTGATTCGTGGTGCTTTGACGTATATCTCCCACTTTCATTATCTGAATATTTTAAGGTAAAAGTGTTTTCAGGGTGAATTATTTAGGTGATTGTCTTAAATTTTCACATCACTTCCCTTATGCAGAACCTGTGTGTTCAAAGACAACTTGATCCAGCTTTTCTTTTGGTAGACAAGAAGAACACAGGCTGTGAGTGTGAGTGTGTGTAGGGAGAGGAGTACTGATTAAAAGCACAGAGAAGTGAAAGAAAGTTCCATTTCAAAGCCCAGAAATGGATGGATTTTAACTGTGTGTGTGTGTTTTTTTTTTCAACAAGTATATACATACCATGGTGTGTCCTGATTAGAACGAATCTCAGTGAGATCAACTAATAGTCAATCCCCTATAAGCTATAGATATATAAAGTGAGTCCTGGAAAAGAATATGGTTTGAGGGACACCGAAAACTCCCGCTTCCTAAAAATAAATATCTCAGTGATTGTCTGCCACAGGGTGTAAATACCACCATTGTATTCATTCATTTAGGTCTCTAAAGGTATCTCATACTTAAGTTCTCTCTCTCTCTCTCTCTCTCTCTCTCTCTCTCTCATTCTGTGTGTGTGTGTGTGTGTGTGTGTGTGTGTGTGTATACTGTAGTTAATCTTGAAGAAGCTCCCAGGTGTGGAAAAGAAGCACAAACTGTCAGTAATATGTATCTTTATAATTTTAATGGCTACCTAAAAAAAAAACACTTTTGGGAGAATGCTTTTTGTTAGTTTCCTTCAATAACTGTCCTCATTATGTCTTCAACAAAGGACGTACACCTTTATTCAAACATAGGTAGGACTCCATCAATGAATGAGAGAACCACACTGTCGAAAGGTAGATAAGCATGGGATTAGTGGGGTCAGGAAAAGGATCCAGTGCCCTTGAAATTCCCCTCCCGCACAGACAGAGAATGTTAGAGATTTATTTCTTAGGTCTGACTTTGTTAAAACAACCTCTCTTAAAGCAGTGTCAGTCATCAACTCTTTGCATAAGAGCATTATCTTTTGTTCTTTCCCATTTAAGGGTCAATTTCTAGTCCTGCTGGTCCTTTCCACCACCAGATTCACTGCACACTGGGTAGATTATGTAACTGGGCCAGATAAAAGCTGTTAGTGATGAAGAATTGTATTAATCAGGATACTAAATTCTATTTCAAGACTTAATTTCTAGGCCGGGCGCGGTGGCTCAAGCCTGTAATCCCAGCACTTTGGGAGGCCGAGACGGGCGGATCACGAGGTCAGGAGATCGAGACCATCCTGGCTAACATGGGGAAACCCCGTCTCTACTAAAAAATACAAAAAACTAGCTGGGCGAGGTGGCGGGTGCCTGTAGTCCCAGCTACTCGGGAGGCTGAGGCAGGAGAATGGCATATAAACCCGGGAGGCGGAGCTTGCGATGAGCTGAGATCCGGCCACTGCACTCCAGCCCGGGCGACAGAGCGAGACTCCGTCTCCAAAAAAAAAAAAAAAAGACTTAATTTCTTATTCCACCCTAAGTTTATCCTCCCCATGACCCCATAATCGTTATTTCTTTTCCTATCATAACATCTTCTCTTTCCATCCAGTTTCTTCTGCTCCGTCACTCTTACATTTTGTTAGGTTACCCCAACCACTTCTGCCCCCGTTCTGAATCCCTTATCCTAACTGCTTTTCGCAACACATTCCAGCTCTCAGGTTAATAGCCCTGATTCTCCATGTTGGAAACACGAATTTGCTGTAAGTGACCAAGACCTAAATTAACAGTGGCTGAAACAAGATGGAAATATATTTCTCTCCTATGTGAAAATCCAGACATAGGAAATGCAGGGCTAGTTGATTGCAGTATTCCATGGGGTCCCCAGGAGCCAGGGCCCTGCTACCTTGCTCTCCCATCCATGGCCCACTTTCTTACACTCACTCCATGACCCAAGATGGCCACCCCATCTCTAGTTATGGTGTCTGCATTCCAGCCAGTAAGAATAGGAAGAGAAGACAATCCTACTGGCTAGACCTTAGTCTCACAGCTACACCTGGCTAGTGGGAGACGGAGAAATGTAGTCTGTATTTTGGGTCATCATGTGTCTAGCTAAAATTTAGGGCTTTACTAGTGTAAAAAAAAAAGGGAATACTGATCTTGGGGAACAAACGGCAATTGTCTGCTACATATGTTTGATGTTTAAAGTTTTTTTAATTGTAAATTTTCATGGTACATAGTAGGTATATATATATGGGGTACATGAGTTATTTTAAAACAGCCATACAATGTGTAATAATTATATCAGGGCAAATGGGGTTTCCATCATCTCAAGCATTCATCATTTCTTAGTTTCACAAACATTCCAATCGTACTCCCTCAGTTTTTCTAACATGTGCAACATATTATTGCTGATTGTAGCCACCCTGTTGTGATGTCAAATACTAGGTCTTATTCACTGTATCTAACCATATTTTTCTAGCAACTAACAATCCTCATTTTTCTCCTCTCCCCTTATATTCTTCCCAGCCTCTGGTAACCACCATTTTACTCTCTGTCTCCATGAGCTCAATTGTTTTCATTTTTAGCTCCCATAAATGAATGAGAATATGCCAAGTTTGTCTTTCTGTGCCTGGCTTATTTCACTTAATATAATATCCTCCAGTTCTATCCATGTTGTTGCAAATGACAGAATCTCACTCTTTTTTATGGCTGAATAGTACTCCATTGTGCATATGTACTACATTTTCTTTATCCATTCATCTGTGGGTGGGCACTTAGTGTACTTCCAAATCTTGGCCATTGTGAATAGTGCTGCAATTAACATGGGATGCAGATATCTCTTTAATATACTGACTTCCTTTCTTTTGCATATAGACCTACCAGTGGGATTGCTGGATCATATGGTAGCTCTATTTTTAGTTTTTGAGGAGCTTTCATACTGTTCTCCATAGTGGCTGTACTAATTTACATTTCCAACAGTGTGCGAAGGTTCCTCTTTCTCCACATGCTCACCAGCATTTGTTACTGCCTGTCTTTTGGATAAAAGCCATTTTAACTGGGGTAAGATGATCTCTCACTGTGGTTTTGTTTGCATTTCTCTGATGATCATTGATATTGAGCACCTTTTCTTATACCTGTTTGCCATTTGTATCTCTTCTTTTGAAAAATGTCTATTCAGATCTTTTGTCAGTTTCTTAATCAGATTATTAGGTTTTTTCCTATTGAGCTGTTTGAGCTCCTTATATATTCTGGTTATTAAAATTGTCAATTGGATAGTTTGCAAATTATTTTCTCCCATTCTGTGGGTTGTCTCTTCACATTGTTGATTATTTTCTTTGCTGTACAGAAAGAAGCCTTTTAACTTGATGTGATCCCATTTGTCCATTGTTGGCTTGGTTGCCTGTTCTTGTGGGGTATCCCTCAAGAAATTGTTGCCTGAACCAATGTCCTGGAGAGTTTTCCCAATGTCTTCTTTGAGTAGTTTCATAGTTTAAAGTCTTAGATTTAACCCATTTAGATTTTATTTCATTCTTTTGCATATGGATAGCCAGTTTCCCTAGCACCATTCATTGAAGAGACTGTCTTTCCTCTGATGTATATTCTTGGCATTTTTGCTGAAAATGAGTTCACTGTAGATGTATGAACTTATTTGTGGGTTCTCTATTCTGTTCCATTGGTCTATGTGTCTGTTTTTATGCCAGTACCATGCTGTTTTGGTTACTATAGCTCTGTAGTATAATTTGAAGTCAGGTAATGTGATTCCTCCAGTTTTGTTTATTTTGCTGAAGATGGCGTTGGCCAATCTGGGTCTTTTATGGTTGTCTTGAACGTGGCTAGAGATGCTTTTCCAAAGACTCAGGTTCAAGACAGAAACACAGTAAATGTTGACTAATTAACACCAAAGCATCTGAAAACATATTTTAAGTCACTCATCAGATTTCTAACAAGATTTCTCCAAATTTAGTAACTATTTCTTGATTTTTCTTCAGAGATGGGTTTATAAAAGCTATTGGTCCTGCTGATGTTATTCGAAGACAGTTTTCTGGAGAAACTTTTGAAGAAATAATTGACTGCTCTGGGAAATGTATTCTACCAGGTATTTACCTCTTTTTCAGTAAAGGTCTACAAGTAGCTTTAACAGTAGCTCCTGAAATGTAAAGAGGAAGAGTAACAGCTTATTTTAAAGTCTCAAAATAATATTTAAAAAATCATAGTTCCATGTATTGAATTTCTATTATTGATTGTCTAACTGCTTTCAAACATGGTTTCACCTTGAATCCTTATAACATCCCTGTGTGGGAGGTATCATTATCTATACTTTACAGTTTAGAAAATTGAAGGCTAAGGGTAAAATATGTTACCCAAGGTTCCTAAACAGGAAAAAGGCAACCTAGGAATCAAGCCCATTCATTAGACTCCACTTCTTCCCACTCACATGCTGAATAGAAACCAACTGTGTTGTGTTTAGGTTCAAAAAAAGTCAAAAGAACTTTATTAATCCGTAGGAGCAGTTTCATAGTTTCATAGGAGTAGTTCCAATGGCATAGGAGAGGCTAACAAGGCAACTGCTATCTCTACTACCAGAAATACTCTAAATTTGTATAGGGTGTGAAACAAAGGATCCAGCTCTGGGCAGAAAAAGAAAAAAAAAAAAAAATCCTAGAGCTTTCACTGCAGTTCACTTATATCTTTAATGATTGACAACAGAATCAGTTTATTAATCATCATCTCCTACATTAACTATGTTGTATGACTTCATGTAATCATCCAAAACAAGTTTCATAAACTTTGAGTTCTACACAAACAAAAGGGCTTTATATTTATATTTTATTTTTATATAAAATTTTTATACTTTAGATGTTTATTGTACACATCTGACAGAGCTTCTGTCTGATGGGTTTTCATTTGTTTGTTTATTTTGAGACAGAGTCTCATTGTGTCACCAAGTCCGGAGTGCAGTGGTGTGATCTTGGCTAACTGCAACCTCCACCTCCCAGATTCAAGCAATTCTTGTGTTTCAGTCTCCTAAGTAGCTGGATTACAGGCATGCACCACCATGCCTGGCTAATTTTTGTATTTTTAGTAGCAACAAGGTTTCACCATGTTGGTCAGGCTGGTCTCGAACTCCTACCCTCAAGTGATCTGCTGATCTCAGTGTCCCAAAGTGCTGGTATTATAGGCATGAGCCACCATGCCTGGCCTTCCTTATGATTCTTGAGGGTCAGGAGACAAAATCAGGGTGAAATGTTACGAAAAGGAGGAATATAGCAGAAAGCAATCTGAGTAGGGGCTTTTGATTTTAGTCCAATCAGAGCCAATAATGAGTCATTTAATCCATAAGATATCTAAAATATTTTGGAAAGAAACACTTTGCTGAACTGTATCTGGATAAACAACAGTTTCAAGTGATTGCTTTACAGTTTCTCCTTAATTAAAACACATTTCTTTCTTGAAGATAGATTCATCTTTCTGATTTCATATTTTCCCTTCTCAGAGTTGCAGGGGGCGGGGATTGTAGTATTATGTTTTCATATCTAGATTATTCCTTGTGATAAGGTTCATGGTTTTGCTCAACTAGGGGGCTTGATAACTTGATTTCAAAGTTTATTTGGGCCAGATGTAGTGGCTGATGCTTGTAATCCCAGCACTTTGGGAGGCCAAGTCAGGTCGATCATTGGAGGCTGAGGTGGGCAGATCGTTTGAGCCCAGGAGTTCAAGACCAGCGTAGGCAACGTGGCAAATATTAGCCTGTGTGGTGGTGCACATCTATAGTCCCAGCTACTAGGGAGGCTGAGGTGGGAGGACTGCTTGAGCCTGGGAGGTCAAGGCTGTAGGGAGCCATGAGTGTGCCACTGCACTCCAGCCTGGGTGAGAGTGAGAACCTTTCTCAAAAATAAACAAATAATAAAATAAAATAAAATAAAACGAAAGCTTATTTGGTGAGCATGGACTTACTGAGCAAAAGGAGCTGTATTTCTGTAAGGGATATTTTCATCATGTTGCATCCCCTCCTTCGTTAAAGCTTTCTAGACTAGCCATACAACAGGGCAGTCTTCTTTTCTCTCTGTCAAGGGAACCAGACAGACAAATTCTTCCTTTCATGTTCCTTCAAAATGGGTGGCTACCATCATGCTTTCCCCAGAGCAGCAGGGTGTAGTGCTGCTGTTTGCCTGCTGTCTAAGTGTTCTCTATTTCTTAATTGTAAGATAACTTGATTTATTGATTACAGGTTTGGTGGATGCACACACACATCCAGTATGGGCTGGTGAAAGAGTTCATGAATTTGCAATGAAGGTAACTGCAACCAATCATGGCAAATCAAAATAAAGCACAAATATGAAGTCTTTTGCTGAAGAGTTAGCAGGCTATCAAGCTTTGCAACCTATGTCAACATATTTTTTAATGGATATTTTTACTTGCTTGGGCATGGGAAACAAATGACAACAAAACTTATTTATATCTGCCCCAAATCATTGTATTATACACAGGGCTATTCCTGCCCACTAATGTCTCCCTCTCTTTCCTTCCACACATTCCCATTCCAAATCACTATCTCTAGTAGCTTTTGAAAGGGCTCCAAGGAATAGTTTGAAAATCGCCATTCATTGGAGTAAAGCTTGGAAAAATATGTTACTAATCACAAAAATAAAATGTCTTATATTTTTCTCTTTTTCAGAAAACTGAGACTTATTAAGAATCACAAAATGTAATCTGCGTTAGTCATATATTAGCTGTAGCCAACTTCTAAATCCCTGGTTGGAGCAATTTTCACATGTGTTTTAAAAAAAGAAAAAAAAAATGTGCCTCCTGGCAGCTAAACTGGCTTATTTCAGGAAAAGAAAAAAAAAAATTCTTTTCTTCAGATATCATGTACCTTCTTCAACAAACTAGAGCTGTTTTTAAGACTGTTTTATTAAATCACAGAATTTCAGAGCCAAAAGCAGTCCAATCCTCTCATTGTATAGATGGAGAAAGAGATTTACAGTCCAGTCCTCTCATTGTGCAGATGGAGACAGCCGGGTCTAGAGAAGGGAAGAGTGTTGACTAGGGCCACCAGCTGGAGGATGGCAGAACCCAGATGAAAACTCTGGCCAGGAGACCCCAGGCCTGCATCCTTTCTCTGCACCATACTCCTTGCTGCCCAGAGCAACTGGAGCCCAGTGGGACCCCAGAAAGAGCCTCTTTGAGTGACAAAGGTCAAGCTCCAAACTCTGATGGCCAAATATTGAGACAAGGAGACTTCCCGGGGCCGCTTTAGTGGAGATCTGAATAATTGCAACGGGGTTCCCTGCAACTCCTGATTTGCTTAAGCTTTGTTTTCTCAAACAAGCTGAGGGATGGAGGGAGGGCTGATACTTGGCAAGTACACATTGTGGGCTGATTGACTTGTTAAAATATTGCAATACTCCTGTGCCAGGTTTTTTTTGTTGTTGTTGTTTGTTTTGTTTTGTTTTTGTTTTGTTTTGTTTTGTTTGAGACAGAGTCTCGTTCTGTCACCCAGGCTGGAATGCAGTGACCCAAACTCCGCTCCCTGCAACCTCCGCCTTCCGGGTTCAAGCGATTCTCCTGTCTCAGCCTCCCGAGTAGTTGGGGCTACAGGTGCGCACCACCACACTCAGCTAATTTTTATATTTTTAGTAGAGACGGGGTTTCACCATGTTGGTCAGGCTGGTCTTGAACTCCTGACCTGTGATCTGCCCACCTCGGCCTCCCAAAGTGCTGGGATTACAAGTGTGAGCCACCGTGCCCGGCCTGTGCCAGTTTGTAATTGCCACTGCCCTGAGATCCCAACAGGACACCCACCACATCTCCCATCTCTACCACTCCAGTGTCTTCCCGGGACCCCTTTGGAACTCCCCACAATCCAGTGTCTGGCAGACTAGGGGCTTCCAGGACTGTGTATCCCAGCACTTTTCTAATCCGATGGATTGGTGCCCGTGCCATATGGCTTCTTAATCATTACATAATATTGCCCCTGGAGGTAGATTCTTCAGACCTCCCTGCAACTTCCTCGCATTTGCCGGCCTAAGGGTGAGGCGTGTGTTCAGTTGGCAGGGGCCACCTACATGGAAATTCACCAGGCCGGAGGAGGGATCCACTTCACCGTGGAGCGCACGCGCCAAGCCTCAGAGGAGGAGCTGTTCCGCTCCTTTCAGCAGCGTCTCCAGTGCATGATGAAGGCTGGCACCACGCTGGTGGAGTGCAAGAGCGGATACGGCCTCGACCTGGAGACCGAGCTCAAGATGCTGCGCGTGATTGAGCGCGCCCGGCGGGAGCTGGACATCGGCATCTCGGCTACCTACTGCGGAGCTCATTCAGTGCCTAAGTAATCTTAGCCAGTGGGGACCGAGGTTTAACTCAGAGCATTGAAAATGAGCCCCGGGGGTGGAGGTGCATTAGCACTTTAGCTCTTGCAGGGAGATGGGTAGAAGTCTTTGGAAAGACCTGATTCTAATGGCCACTCATCCCGCAGACTTGGTTTTAGGAAGTCGATCCCTTGGCCTCATCAGTCTGCTAGTCCTTTAATTATGATAGAAGAGCTGTTTCAAGCTCTTTGGGTTAAGAAAAAGAAATGGCCCCTTGTAGGTCGTTTAAAATTACACATATTAATTTGAATAATTTCCCATGATAATTAGCATTTCTAAAAGCACTTTAGAAATTAATAGTAACACTCTTTAGGAGGTAGTTCAAACCTCGTGGTCTAGGTGACTCAAAGGGGTTCGTTTTTGTTCATCTGTTTGCTTTCTTAACAGCAAACATTTTTGTTTTGTTGTTGTAAATGATTTTTAGCCTTCCCCTTTATCTAAAAGTTCCTCCTACATGGCCTTACTGTAGAGAACTCTGTTCCTTTCTGCACTTGCATTTTACTTTTCCAGAGTTCCTTTGGGTCCTGGAATTTCTAAATAGGAAGGCTCATGGTTCCAACAGCCAATTGAACTATCTAAAAGAAACCCAGGACTTGAACATGCATAAGGTGCCTCCAAAGTCTTAGTGAGGTCTTAAGCACTGATAACTTAGATATATAAATATAATACTACAGACTTACAATCATTGTTTAAAAATCTAATTGTTTAAATTTCTTTTACATTTATCTGATTTTGGAAACTTTGGAAAATAAATTTATATTTTAGGCCAGGTGTGGTGGCTCACACCTATAATCCCAGCACTATGGGAGGCCAGGGCAGGTGGATCACTTGAGCTCAGGAGTTTGAGACCAGCCTGGCCAACACGTTGAAACCCCATCTCTACTAAAAATACAAAAATTAGCCAGGCGTGGTGGCCCATGCCTGTAATCCCAGCTACTCAGGAGGCTGAGGCACAAGAATCGCTTGAGCCGGGGAGGCGGAGGTTGCAGTGAGTGGAGATTGTGCCACTATACACTCTGCCTGGGCGACAGAGTAAGACTCTATCTCAAAAAAAAAATGTCTTTTTTAATTGACAAATAATATATTATTGTGTAGAGTATGTTGTTTTAAAATATGTATACATTGTGAAATGGCTAAATCAAGCTAATTAATATATGCATTACCTCATATTTACCACTTTTTGTGGTGAGAACACTTAAAATCTATTTTTTAACAATTTTTAAGAAAACAATACATTACTATTAGCTATAGTCACTGTGTAATGGAAAAATATAAATATTTAATATTAATAAAAATTAACCCTTCATGTTAATTATCATCTTCGATCAGAGGAACTAAAAAAGTAACATTAAAATTTATTATTCAAAATTCACAAAACTAGTTATGTGGAAAAGAAACATAAGTATTTAATATTTCCAGTGATCTTTATTGTAAGTTTTTAGCATTTATATTTCTGAAATTATTAAAGCTTAAAATTTCACTGAGACTCTTGAGACATTCTCTATAGAAAACAGTATATTTTTTTTCAAACAATATAAAGTGCATAACAGTCTGCTTTCTTTTTCAGTAGAAAATAGTGTGGCATGGTGGAAAAGTCTCAGTTTGAAGTGATGCCAGACCTGGGTTTGAATCCAGCTTGGCTACTTCCAGCTGGGTGATTTTGAGGTCATGACTTAACTTTTCTGAACGTGAATTACCCATCTGTGAAACAGAGCTAAATGCCACCCTATTCTATATGGTTGTCTTGAGAATTAAAAATAACTTGGTAGGCTAGGCATGGTGGCTCATGCCTGTAATCTCAGCATTTTGAGGCCGAGGTGGGTGGATCACCTGAGGTCAGAAATTCGAGACCAACTTGACCAACACGGAGAAACCCCATCTCTACTAAAAATACAAAATTGGCCGGGCATGGTGGCGCGTTCCTGTAATCCCAGCTACTCTGGAGGCTGAGGCAAGAGAATCTCTTGAACCCGGGAGGTGGAAGTTGCAGTGAGCCGAGATCATGCCATTGCACTCCAGCCTGCGCAACAGGAGCGAAACTCCGTCTCAAAAAAAAAAAAAAAAGAAAGAAAGAAATAACTTCTGTAAGTGTCTGTCTCTCATAGTCCACCTCTATCCACCTACTCAAATGGTTTTGCTGAGTGAGAGCCTTCTGTGTGCCAAATACAGGGCTAAAGTTTCACAAAAATTTTCTTCATCTGTCAGTGACCCTCTGAGGTCTGCATCTTGATTCCCATTGGTAAAACCTGCGCTCAAATAACAGCTAAAGAGCATCTCCTAAGTTATGTGACCACCATGTGGTAGAACTCTGTGTCTACCTGACTCTAAAAGCCCAGCCTTTCTAACATATAACTACTGCAGAACTTTATTTTATCTACTCTTCTTATTATTAATTTTTTTTTAGAGATAGAGTCTTGTTCTGTTGCCCATGCTGGAGTGCAGTGGTGCAGTCATAGCTCACTGCAGCCTCAAACTCCTGGGCTCAAGCAATCTTCTTGCCTCAGCCTCCCCAGTTGCTGGGATTATAGGCATGAGGTACCATGCCCAACTCCATCAGAATTTTAGAGAGA
The DNA here is from genome assembly GCF_007565055.1 of Rhinopithecus roxellana. Classification (NCBI taxonomy): domain Eukaryota; kingdom Metazoa; phylum Chordata; class Mammalia; order Primates; family Cercopithecidae; genus Rhinopithecus; species Rhinopithecus roxellana. The sequence goes on from NC_044558.1 coordinate 107,073,449, forward strand.
ATTTCAGAGCCTCGTACTATCCTCCTTCCCCATATCCCCAGACGGTGAGACAGAAAGTCTAAGGCAAGTGCTTCAGGAAACATTGTGGAGGAAGAAAAAGGCAGGGTGACAACTGGGCTTAGGTAAGGGGAGTATCCAGGATGCCCTCTGAGTGTCCTTTACAGGAAAATTATGCCTTTTTTTTTTTTTTTTTTTCTTTTTGAGACAGAGTCTTGCTCTGTCGCCCAGGCTGGAGTGCAGTGGTGTAATTGATCTCAGCTCACTGCAACCTCCACCTCCCTGGTTCAAGCAATACTCTTGCCTCAGCCTCCTGAGTAACTGGGATTACAGGCACATGCCACCACGCCCGGATAATTGTTCTATTTTTAGTAGAGGGGTTTTGCCATTTTGGCCAGGCTGGTCTCGAACTCCTGACTTCAAGTTATCTGCCCGTCTCGGCCTCCCAAAGTGCTGGTATTACAGGCATGAGTCACCGCACCCAACCAAATTAAGCTTTTCAACCAGGTAGCCTTGCTGGCATCCCCAAAGGTAACACAGGTCTGCCAGAATGGATGAACTATGTAAGCATGGCCCAATAGTTAAGAGCCCAGAGTTATAGCTTTGAGTCTTTCTCTACCATTCTGAGGCTTGAAGTCATTTACCTCTACTGCTCCTCAGGTTCTTCAAATGCCAGATAACCCTATCCTTTTGTTTTTTGTTTTTAATATTTGCCCATGTCAATCTCATTTTCCTCCCCCAGAGGAAAAACTGCTACTGAAGCTGCTGATGATATCATCAATAACCACCTCCCAAAGCTGAAGGAACTTGGCAGAAATGGGGAAATACACGTGGACAATATTGACGTATTTTGTGAGAAAGGTGTCTTTGATCTCGATTCCACCAGAAGGATTCTTCAACATGGAAAAGACATAGGGTTACAGATTAACTTCCATGGGGATGAACTCCACCCAATGAAGGCTGCTGAGGTGTGGCTGACTTTTAGTTTTCCCCTCATCAACATTCATTCTTGCACATTCATGCTATGGAAAACTTAATTAGTTTCCTCAAAGCCCTCTGAAATGATACTGAATGGGGAAATTTGTTTGAACAGTGTACAGATTGGTCTGGTTGAGACTTGAAAACGCTGACCTCTATTAAAAACTTACTTTTTTGCTGATCATTTACTTTCATTATCATCCACTGGTGTATTAATAGAAAAAGAATTGGCCGGGCACAGTGGCTCACGCCTGTAATCCCAGCACTTTGGGTGGCCGAGGTGGGCTGATCACGAGGTCAGGAGATTGAGACCAGCCTGGCTAACACGGTGAAACCCCGTATCTACTAAAAATACAAAAAATTAACCAGGCATGATGGCATGCGCCAGTAATCCCAGCTACTCAGGGAGGCTGAGGCAGGAGAATCGCCTGAACCCAGAGGCAGAGGTTGCAATGAGCCGAGGTCGCACGACTGCACTCCAGCCTGGGGGACAGAGCGAGACTCCATCTCAAAAAAAAAAAAAAAAAAAAAGAAAAGAAAAGAAAAAGAATTACCTCAGTGATCTCTTTTACTAAATTTCTAATGTATTTTTCTTAGCACACAAAGCCACACTGGCACAGTATATTAATTTCACTTGGACCTTTTCAGATCTTTCTGTGGCAGCATCCAAATCATTTTAGTGGAGCACACCAAAAATAGCCACAGGATGATTTTCAAATTCATATATCTTTGCTCAAATTAATTCACTTATTCATCCTTTCAACAAATATTTGAATGAATACTGGGTGCCAGGCACTGTTCTAGGCATTGAGAATTCAGCAGTAAGACAAAGTCCCTGCAGTCCTGAGTCTAGGCTTCTCTCCTCTAAAGCCTTAGACCTAAATAAACAACTGCCCTTGGAGCATATAGATATAGATACTCCACCTGCACGCCTCTCAACTGCATTATATCCAGCTTGATCTCTTAGCATTGTTTCCAAGTCTTGTCCCATTTTCTGCTTCAGTGAATGACACCATCACCTGTCTGTTGCTTAACTCAAAATCTTGGATATCATTTTGACTGCTGCCTCTCTCTCACCTACCACATTTCATCCAACCACCAATTCCTCCCAATTCTCCCAAATAGCTCTAGATCCCCTTCTCTCACCTCTGATCCATAAAATTTTCTGTTTCAGAAAATGTCTGAAGGATTTGTGTTTAAGAATAGTTTTTGAAGTAGACCACTAGCTAATTTTCAAATGAATACCCATTACAAACCCTTCACCCATTTGGGGGATTGGGTTTACAACAGTTGGTTGGCAAGAAATCTTAGTAATAAAACGCTGTTTCTCTTTATGTGAAAAACAATTTACACCGGGCTTGGTGGCTCATGCCTGTAATCTTAGCACTTTGAGAGGCCCTGACAGGTGGATCACGAGGTCAAGAGATCGAGACCATCCTGGCCAACATGGTGAAACCCCATCTCTACTAAAAATACAAAAATTAGCTGGGCATGGTGGCACGCGCCTGTGGTCCTAGCTTCTTGGGAGGCTAGCGGGGAGAATCGCTTGAATCCAGGAGGTGGAAGTTGCAGTGAACCGAGATCGCGCCCCTGCACCCAGCCTGGCTACAGAACAAGACTCCGTCTCAGAAAACAAACAAACAAACAAACAAAAAATAATTTAATGAAACTTCATCGATTCATTGTTGCTGTTTGTTAAATCTGTCCCTCTCTGCCCATTCTCCTTAGCTTGGGGCTGAACTGGGAGCGCAGGCAATCAGCCACCTGGAAGAAGTGAGTGATGAAGGCATCGTTGCCATGGCAACGGCCAGGTGCTCTGCCGTTCTTCTGCCCACCACAGCCTACATGCTGAGGTAAGGTCGTTTCTCACCCCAGACCCAAGAGCTGCAAGTACAAGCTGTGAAGACACAGACGTCCAAAGTGCCCAGACATTATTTCATTGCCGTTACAAATCCCTTAAAATTGCAGATGAAGAAAACTCAGTTAATGAAGATGCCAACCCTGGACTGATGTTCGTAAATGAATTTCCCTGAGGAAGGAACTTAGACCCAGATTGCCTTTGTGTGGTAGGATTATTGAGGAAGATGGAGCTTTTTTTTTTTCTTTTTTTTTTTCATGGATTTTGGAATTTTCCAATTAAAAATAATTACTATGCATTATTTTTATAATTAGTAAATAATGAAATAGGTGCAATACTTTTAAATATATGCATAAGCTGTTAAAGATATTTAGCAGTATTCAGAATCTGCATGAGCTGTTTTCTAAAGGGATGTTAGTGGGTGCCATAATTGTCATAAATCTTCATAAATCCTGGGGGTGGGAGGAAAGAGAAGACATATATTTGTAAAATCTCCCCAGATATTTTGCTGTATGCTGCCTATGAATTGAATATACTTAGTTCATCTGTTATTACTGTTGCTCTGATTCTAACTAATATGAGACCGATGTCTTCTGACCCTTCCCATTGTACCACTTGCTTATATGATATCCAAGTTTGTGGTTTGGGAGGCCAGCAGTCAAGAGGAAGTTTATCTTCTCTTGGGACTAGGTGCTTTCTATATAGCTAGGATATGTGGTCTTTTGCATGGGGAGTGATTTTGCAGTTAAGACAGTGGTTCTCAATCCCAGGGTAATTTTGTCCCTCAGGGGACACTTGGCAATGTCTGGAGACATCTCTAAGGGATGCTACTGGCATCTAGTGGGTAGAGGCCAAGGTTGCTGCTAAACATTCCTCATTGCACAGAACAGCTACCCAAAACAAAGAATTATCCAGCCCAAGACACAAATTGTGCTGAGGTTAGGTAAGACCAGGCTCCGAGTAACTTTTAGAAGGGTGAAGAAAGGAATACTTCAGTTCTTTTCTCAAATCTACTATGATTTTATATGCACATATATGATATTATACATTTTTATTATTATTACTATTCTCTTAATTTAAAGAGTAAACACAATGTAGACTACAATCAGGAAATATCAATAACTGTTCTTGGTATGACCAATGTCTTATACATTTCAAGTGTCATCAGTTTAAGTCATCAATCAATATTTATCTCCACCATCCAAGAAATAAGTTTTTTGTTTTTTATTTTTTTTTTGGGAAAAAAAGGCTTTCTTCGGCTGGGCACAGTGGCTCACTCCTGTAATCCCAATACTTTTGGGAAGCCAGGGTGGACAGATCACTTGAGGCCAGGAGTTCAAGACCAGACTGGCCAACATGGTGAAACTCCATCTCTACTAAAAATACAAAAATTAGCCAGGCATGGTGGCACGTGCCTGTAGTCCCAACTACTAGGCAGGCTGAGGCAGGAGAATCGCTTGAACCCAGGAGGGAGAGGTTGCAGGGAGCCAAGATCATACCACTGCACTCCAGCCTGGGCAACAGAGTGAGTGAGACTTCATCTCAAAAAAAAGGCTTTCTTTAACTGGTCTTGAATCTCTTGACATGGAGCAAAAGCGTAAGACTTTGTGGTACTGGAGGGCAATTCAGCATTAAAAGGCTGCACCTTGTTCCTATGCCAGCAGAGGCTGTCATCTGCCATTGCCACAGACAGGTTTAGCCTCCTGTTAGGACCACAAGGGCAGTCGAAGTGAAGGCCACACTCTGCTTTCTGGCTTCTCGTTTCTGTATTTTTCTGATCTCTGCATCAGGAGAGACCAGCAGGGCCCCCTGCTCTCCCCTGAACCCTCTCTTGACCCTCATTTCCAGAATAACCATTGCCTTATGCTACTTAAGGGCTTGCTTTAATCATGTATTTTATGTATGTTTGCATGTAATATTTAAATGTATTCAGGAAATATTCACCTTAGTTTTTATGGAGCGCCCTTAATACTTTTACAGCCTCACTTTATTCTCTTTTACCCCTAAGTATTTATGGAAGGGGAGGAGGGACATTCAAATGACCTGCAGGGACATTTGAAGCTGTACCCTTTCCTCACTCTGTCTCTGCTTCACTCACCTCCTCTCATACATTGTTGAAAAACATTTTAAGTGGTCCTACAAATGATCGATCATAGACTGGGAGTGATTCTAGGGCAAAAATAATCTCTGCTGGACTTTTTGTCTATTGCAGCAGTTATTCCCAAATTAAGTCTGTCCTCATTGCTTTAACGAGCTTTCAGGCTTTGCTCATTTTTTGTGTAACACTTTTGAGATATGTCCTAAAGAACAAAGAATATTTTACCAGGGAGGTCAAGGAGATGCCTAATTCAGGAAGAAGTATAAACATTTTACACACTAAATTCTTGGGCCTTCAAGATTTTAAAGGACCTACAAAGATGTTTGAGGTAAAAAAAAAAAACAAAAACAAACACAAAAAACACAGAAAAGAGGGGTAAGGGAGAGAAATGAATAGGAAATTACAAAATTGAGCTAATAAAAATAGCATATTGTGGCCTGGCACAGTGGCTCATGCCTGTAATCTCAGCATTTTGGGAGGCCAAGGTGGGTGGATCACCTGAAGTCAGGAGTTCGAGACCAGCCTAGCCACCATGGTGAAACCCCATTTCTATTAAAAATACAAAAATTAGCCAGTCATGGTGGCGAGTGCCTGTAGTCCCAACTACTTGGGAGGCTGAGGCAGGAGAATCGCTTGAACTCAGGAGGTGGAAGTTGGAGTGAGCCAAGATCATGCCACTGCACTCCAGCCTGGGCAAGAGACCGAGATTCCATCTCAAAAAAAAAAAACAAAAAACAAAAAAAAAACAGTGTAACCTCATTTATTATTTAATTTGGGAGTCACCAAAAAAGCTTATTAAATTTCAAAACCATTTGTAAGTTATATTTTCCTCCTTTTGCAAGAATGCCTTAATATGTAAAAAGATGGATGAGATAAACAATCATTAATTAAAAGTTAGGCATATCTAAGTAATTTCAAAAGCAGAATGATAAAAATCAGGAGTCCTGGGATTATATATGTAATTCTGCCACTAGTATTTAATCTCGAGTTTCTGCTTCTTCTTCCAGAATATGAAGGCGTTGACTGTCTCAAGTTCTCTTCTGTTCTGAACAGCTATTCTACAAAAGTTCCCATTCTAGAGACTGACATATTTTTTTCCTCGCCTTAGACTGAAACAACCTCGAGCCAGGAAGATGTTAGATGAAGGAGTAATAGTTGCCCTGGGAAGTGATTTCAATCCCAATGCATATTGCTTTTCAATGGTAATTATTTTTTTCATGTGCCTTTCTGAGCAGACTATCTACCAAGCATAAAAACAATTTAAAAATATTTCACTAACTGTTAAAACAGTGTTAAAAATCTAAAAATACTTTCTGTGAAACAAGAAAAAAAGGGGTAGGCAGCAGTGTAATTGGATTTTTCTGTCCCAGATAAATGCCTGTAGGCAAAGAGAGAGGAGAGAAGCTTCTATGTGCGTTATTTTCTGATTCAGCCTTGAGCATTATGGTTTTACAATAACCCATTTCCTTTCTCCAGAGAATAGCATAAACTCCAAGAGGTCTTAGTTAGTAAGGGTGGAAGTGAACTTCATTGTGTGCAGTAAGTGGTCTTGAAAAGTTGTCAATAAATATTAAATACACAATCCCTTTAATAAAGTAATCTTTTCCAAAGTATAAGAACCTTTATGTATAAACTTAGATTTTTCCCATTGCAACTGAGTCAATTCCTCCTATACCTTTAACTGCCTCTGTTTGTTGTGCTGTGTTGAGAAATGTTTTAAATTGCAGTGCCATATGTCACTTTCCTCCAACACTTTTCTCTTCCTGCCTTAGCCAATGGTCATGCATCTGGCCTGTGTAAACATGAGAATGTCCATGCCTGAGGCCTTGGCTGCTGCCACCATCAATGCAGCTTATGCACTGGGAAAGTCTCACACACACGGATCGTTGGAAGTTGGCAAACAGGGAGATCTCATTATCATCAATTCATCCCGGTGAGTGTGCTCCCAACTTAGTGTGCTCCCGAATGATCGATCATAGACTTGGGGGGAGTCTAGGGCAAGAATCATCTCTGCTGGACTCTTTCTCTATTACAGCAGCTATTCCCAAATTAAATCTGTCCTCATTGCTTTAACGAGCTTTCTGGCTTTGTTTATTTTTGATGTAACATTTTTACCATATGTCCTAAAGAATAAAGAGTATTTCGCCAGAGAAATATCTTACACTGTGCCCACTGAAGTATAGAGATGAGGCCTAAATCCCTTTTCCACTAATTATTAGTGTCAGACTCTGTGTGGACTCAGACACTAGCCAGTCCCCTCTATCTTGATCCCTTTCCAATGAGCAAATCTACTGACAGGCCCTAAACGACAGGGCAGATCAAGTTTTCAAGATCTCTTCATCTGTCTGGTATCTTTTGTAGATTTCCAGGTTTCTGCTCTGTTTACTTGGACTTTGGCCGGGTTGTGCCCTCTGGCATGTGTTTGTGTTTTTCTGCTCGGCTTCTGATTTTCAACTAGCTCCCAACTCTGGCTTGTCACCCTGGTTCTGATTCATTCCCTCTCTGATTTCTCATGCCGACTGGATCCCAAAAGCTTAAACTTAGTTTTCCTGTTCCTGGTGGCTTATCACTCACCCACCCACAGTCTGTTGCCACCTGGGCCTCCAGGGCGATATTAGTCTGTTGTCACACTACTAATAAAGACATACCCCAGACTGGGTAATTTATAAAGGAAAGAGGTTTAATTGACTCACAGTTCTACATGACTGGGGAGGCCTCCCAATCATGGCGGAAAGCAAAGGAGGAGCAATGTCATGTCTTAAATGGCAGCAGGCAAGAGAGCGTGTACAGGGGAACTCCCATTTATAAAAACATCAAATCTTGTGAGATTTATTCACTATCAGCATAGGAAAGACCTACCCCCATGATTCAATTACCTCCCACTGGGTCCCTCCCACAATGTAGGAATGATGGAAGCTACAATTCAAAATGAGATTTGGGTGGGGGCATAGCAGCCAAACCATATCAGGGTCTTACTGTTCCAGATCTACAAGTCATAAATCCTATGGCTACTTGACTCTTACAAGCCCATTGCAGCCCTTGAACCTCATGTCCTCCAGAGACACCTGCTTTAAAATTCTCTCCATGATCAGAAACCATTCCCTGTATTGAATATAATGCTGATGGTGACATTTATGTATCACTTAATGAAGCAAATATTTTAAGATCAAGTACTTAAATGATATTATTAAATAATGTTTGATTTACCATAGACCAGTTAGTTATGTACTGTTTTTTAGAAAGCCCAAATACCATTGGCTGGGTGTAAATAAATGTGTAGGGAATGCATTTTAAAATTAGCATTTATTGATAAAGTAATAATTTTTACTTGCACACACTGAAGTAATTTTTTTTTTTTTCTAGATGGGAGCATTTGATTTACCAGTTCGGAGGCCATCATGAATTAATTGAATATGTTATAGCTAAAGGAAAAGTCATCTATAAAACATGATAGATTTGAAAAGAGAAGACTTTTTGACTATATGAAATAAGTCAATATAGTTATATTAAAAGTTAAAACACCTTAAATTTACCAGAATTATATCACTTAAACCTAAATGTACTTCGATGTCTTTTTAAGTCACTCAAAAAACCCCAGGGATAGATTTATTTTCATTTAACACATGCATTTGACATATAAACAGGTAAACCTATTGTGATTAAAATCACAAAACATCCAATTATTTCACAAATATTAGTTACAAATATTCCGTAGATTAATATGATGAGGTATCACAAAAATGCCTTTGTGGGGAAAAGTAGGCTTGACTTAAAATTTCCATTTTGTGTCTGTATTTCACGTTTCAGTTTTTAAACTATATTTAGTGAACATTGGGGAATGGAAAGAAATCTAAGTGATACACCCCAATGAAGCTAAAATATAGCCTTCTGTTAAGCAAATAGTATTTCCTTTCCCCAAGTAGTTTATTTTCTAGATGCTTTTCAAATGAATTAATGTCGTCTGATGAAGAGGGTCCTTCCATTTCTAAGGTCTTCTCAATCTCAGCAACAGAGCTTCCCGGCAGCGTTCAAGACACATCATTTAATACACAGGCATAGGGACCTTCCTGAAATGGATGCATTTTTTCCAACTACAATCACGTAACCTTTTTTTTGAAATTTAAAAAATTGTTGATTCTTCACATTACAATTGGGTAAAACACATTTGACAGCTCTCAATAAATGTTTGCTCTCACTCTTATTGTTGTTTCCTTTCAGCCTGGAAGTAGATCAGCAGCGTTGACTCTTCGAGTGTTTTAGGAAATTACAAAAGTATTTGTAAAGAGTGGATAATTATTTACATATAAATGGGTGTTTTTAAAAGCCATGTGAGTTGATTTGAAATCTTTTTAAATGTTTCAGTCATCTTTATAATCACAACTGCATTACCAAACTTGGTAAGAAATGATATGAGAAGTAAAGATTGACTCTCCAAACGATCACTAATGTCAGGTTAATAGAGCCTGAATGAAAGAGGCTTTGCTGTAGTCAATATAAAGCAATTCAAAATGCCCCTCATTGGAAGATTAAGGGTAACATTGCATATTGTTGTCATCACGATGGGGTCTCTGGAGCTCTGAACCTCATGTGATTGTTTAAGAAGTCTTCACACAGTGTGGGGGGCACACAGTTGCTATGTGTGATGGCTCCCCTGTGACCAGTCACCTAGGCACTGTGAGCATTTGGGATGCAGGAGATAGACATAAGGCCAAAACTGAATGTTAGGTCCGCCCTTCCCTGGAACTCAAGCAACACAAGACTAGCTTCTTCTATTGAAGAAACAAGGAGGAGAAGCACATCTGATTTTTCATCTAGCAGGCACTCACTTTAAACAAATAGCATTCATGCCTTTTTTGAATGAAGGCAGAAGAAGACATCTACCCTAAACTGCCCTATTCCTCCCAGGCCAGTGTGCTGCAGGCCCGTGCAACTCACGGGAGTTCGCTAGGAATGCGGAACCTCTGGCTGGACCCAGATCTGCTGAGCCGGAATCTGCGTCCTAACAAGCCCTGGGTGATTCACATGCACATTAAGGTCTGAGCAGCTCTGAGTTCTAAGCCCTAGTCACACCAATCTTCACACTGTTCCTTAGGGGACAGTGAGCTGCTCAGGGCCGTGCAGCATGGTTCCGTCTGCCCAGAATGCTTTCCTTCTCTTACTTACATGGGAATTGGAGCTGGATGCCCCTCCCCACATTCCCACATCTCTATGATAGCCTTTAAAGCATTGTAATTTAACTGTCTTTTCTATTTTAGACTAATGAAGTCTACCCTCTGGGTTGAAACTAATGTTCTCCAACTATTTTTTCGGTATATTTTCAATGTTTACATTTAATAAATTAATACTGTTAACAAAAGTAAGCAAAAAGGCAAAATGGGCCGGGAACGGTGACTCACGCCTGTTATCCCAGCACTTTGGGAGGCCAAGGTGTGTGGATTCCCTGAGGTCAGGAGTTCGAGACCAGCCTGACCAACATGGTGAACCCATGTATCTACTAAAATTACAAAAATTAGCCGGGTGTGATGGCACACGCCTGTAATTCCAGCTACTCGGTAGGCTGAGCCAGGAGAATTGCTTGAATGTGGGAGGCAGAAGTTTGCAGTGAGCTAAGATAGCACTTTTGCACTACAGCCTGGGTGACAGATCTGAGACTCCATCTCAAAATAAAGCCAAATGAACCAATGAACCATAAAAAGAGAACCATAAAGTTTAATAAAAAGCAATCTAGTGACCAGACCCAAAAATCAGACACAGGTTTAAAGCAGTATGAAATGCATCTGCTTTTGAATTTTGCCGGTTGTGATTTTTTTGTTTGTTTGTTTGTTTTTGAGATGGAGCCTCACTCTGTCACCCAGGCTGGAGTGCAGTGGCGCGATCTTGGTTCACTGCAACCTCTGCCGCCCGGGATCAAGCAATTCTCCTGCTTCAGCCTCTCAAGTAGCTGGAATTACAGGCATCTGCCACTGCGCCTGGCTAATTTTTATAATTTTAGTAGAGTCAGGGTTTCACCATCTTGGCCAGGCTGGTTTTGAAATCCTGACCTCGTGATCTACCTACCTTGGCCTCCCAAAGTGCTGAGATTACAGGCATGAGCCACCGTGCCCGGCCTGTGATGGGATTTTATGCATGTGGTAGATTGTCAGATACGGGCCCGTGGATTACGCCAAATCACATGCCCATGCCCTTGAGTGTTACTCTCCCAAATTGACTCTGGGCCTGGAACGTGACTTGCTTTAGCCAACAGGACATTAGCAAATGTGGCACAACAGGGGCTTGAAAAGCCCTTGTGCTTTAGGGCTTGCCTCCTCCGGCTGCCCTGAGACAACTTGTGACAAAGCCCAGGTGAGCCTGCGGGGCTGGGGAGGAAATCCTGATGCCTCCAATTCTTTTGTTGCTAGCCAATGGGAAAAAGAGTGTACTGAGTCAAGCATATGCTCCTTCAGAAACTTGATTAACTGCTGTTAGAGGTACTAAACCGTTATAAAAACCTAAGAATAAAGTGACATCAGAAGGCAATTGAGACTTAGTTTATTCCATGTTTCCCTTGAAGTTCCCTTGAAGGCGTGTGTTGTCAGTTACTAATAGAGCCCTGTAGAAAACTCAGTGACAAAGTGTCATTTTGACCTGGAGGACTGCAGGGGCCATGAGAATCCAGCATTCCCCAAACTGGAGCGATGAGCACGGTCAGACCACTGGGGGCTACTGGCTCAATGGCAGCTCACGGATGACAATGCACAAATCTCATTTGTGTGTGTTCACATTTTGACGAAGAATAGCACCAAGAACAACCTTTAGGTAAACAGGCTCCTCAGCACATTTTTTGCTCTCTGAATTTCTCTGGGCAGCAGTTTTCACTTCAGTGTCCACCTTTCCGGTGGACAGGTTGCAAATCCAAAGAGTGAAAACTCTATTGTGAAGTCCACTGATGGGCCCATTTTAGATGGCAATCAGGTAGGCAAGCTGGCAAGTGTGTCGGTCCTCCTCTCCACCAGCTATGGTTTTTAGAGCCACGGTTTCAGACCACTTGAAGGGCCTTGCACATACATGCACACATGGCTGCAAAGTCACAGAGCTTAGCCTTGGGAAGCCAAGAGGTCATGTGACCCATCTTTCATTTGGACAGATACACTTAAGCCATCCCTGAAGGTCCTTTATTTTCTTGGGGGAAAAAACAGATTGGGTAATACATTCTAGGGCTCCATCTGACCTTTGTCAATAGGACTCATTTTAATGATTACCATTACAGAAAGGAGGTTGGTTAATCCCCAGAGATTCCTTATCTGTGAAATGAGGAAGGTTACAATAAGCATGTGAATAGAGTACTAACACCTAGGAAGTGAAAATACTAACCTCAAACTCTACACATTTGGGGAATATGTGTAGTGATAAATACGAAATACACAGTTTAATAAGAGCCACCAGATAGCAATCTTTATATTCATTCCTTATCTCCTTTGCACATGAAACCCCTTGTTGGTTTTAATCACCTCTATAATTAATAGCTGAAGACCCTATTGACTACTCTTTACTATGATCCAATTAATAGAAGAAAAAAGCAGCTTAAGGACAAATTATGACTTAGAATGGTTATTTATGAAGACATATTAAGGCATATCATGCAAAGTAAAATTAGCCAAAGAAAGTCAACTGGTTGAAGCAAATTAAAAACAACAACATAAAAAGGTTAACAAAAGCCTAATGTTTTTAGAAAAAATTGCTATCAATCTGTTTCCAAATTTGAATTCATCTAATGCTAAGAGTAAAACAGGCACATACAATTGTGGTTATTCTTCTTACCCTTAAGAGTGAGTGGCCTGTTGAAATTGTTAAGAAAGAAAGAAAACTCCTACGATCTGAAAATACCTGGTAGGTCCTGAACCATGACAACAGGAACACAGTGCTGAATTTAGCAACTATAATACTGCCGTCAGCCTAACCAAAGTAGGCTTTAGAAGAACTGAAGTATACAATGGATTGATCTACCTAGGAAAGTTCTCAGGTCTCTCCTTCAGCCTAGTATTGCTTTGTGCTAAACTGACTGCCCTCTGATCTGCTACTCCATGACAAAGCCCATTAAAGGTCCTCAGTCTCCGGGATTTTGGTGGATTTCTTGTGCAGAAATTTCAGTGAAAAGGCTGTTGGAGAAAGAGGTCTTGATTCCGGAATATGCTCCATTCTGTATTTTTCAATGTATGGAGCAGCTACTTCCCAAACCTGAAAAGCAAGGACAAAACAAAGCTGAAATATTGACAACGTTGTTTCCACATGCTATTACACATCAACTTCATCTGAAGTCAAAACATCCTCTATACATGACCGGACACAGCTGCTGTTTGCTTGCCTTTATTTTAAGCCATTTGACATATGACCTGTGTCAATTAGTCTTTGGTTGCATTAAAGACTGTAAATATACAAAGTCCAAAACTTTCTAAAGTCATCATAAAGATTTTAAGTTGCATACTTTTCCAAAGCAAAGCAAGAAAGCAAATAACAAAACCCAGAGAATTCAGTGTGGACAGAGTGAAGGATAGCTTCTCCAGGGTCTTAGCAGGACCTACATGGTTTTTTTGTTTTGTTTTGTTTTGTTTTGTTTTGTTTTGTTTTGTTTTGTTTTGTTTTGTTTTTGTGAGACAGAGTCTCACTCTGTCACCCAGGCTGGAGTGCAGTAGCATGATCTCAGCTCACGGCAACCTCCACCTCCCAGGTTCAAGCAATTCTTGTGCCTCAGCCTCCTGAGCAGCTGGAATTACAGGTGTGTGCCACCAGACCCGGCTAATTTTTGTATTTTTAGTAGAGACAGGGTTTCACCATGTTGGCCAGGCTGGTCTCAAACTTCTGGCCTCAAGTGATCCACCCATGGTGGCTTCCCAGAGTGCTTGCTGGGATTACAGGCGATAGCCTGGAGCTGTGTGTTTTCTAAAGCAAGCCTTAAATGATAAAAGGAAGTGAATTGAATTTCCCTGTTGCTTTATTTCCATGCCACGGGGGCTTTGTTTCTGTGACCCTGCTACTTAAAGCATGGCCTGTGCCCCTGTAGTATCAGCATCACCTGGGACAAGTCAGCATCTTGGTCTTCACCCAGACCTACTGAATCCACACCTGCATTTTAACAAGACGCCCAGCAGATTCATAGCCACATTAACATTGGAGAGGCACCGCCTCAGATCCTTGGTTAGTTTTTACCTCCCACCCACCAGCCTCTTTTTTGTTTAAGCATAACATCATCTCAAAGTAAGGCCCTGGGCGGGCATGGTGGCATGTGTCTGTAGTCCCAGCTACTCAAGAGGCCAAAGTGGGAGGATCACTTGAGCCCAGGAGTTTGAGTCCAGCCTTGGCAACATAGCAAGACCCCCATCTCTAAATATTTTTTTTAATTTAATCAAATTAAGGCCCCGTTTTTGGTTTATAGCTGCTTTTTAACTGCCACCGACAGCCAAGGAGCCTTTCCTATTCTTTTTTATGACCTTAGAAAATGAATACTCCTAAAGGCTAACTCTCACATACCTCCCTCCTAGCACCAAAACTGCCAGCAGAAAAGTAGCTTCCCCACCAAGAGTGCGGGACATGCTTAGAAATAATGGGTGTAAAAATCACAGGAAAAATCACTCCCCCAGAGCAGAGCAGCTGTTTTAAGGAAATCAAGAGATTCTAGGGAACGTAACACCCCCAAGTTATTCAAAAGCTTTAAAGCACTTCAAAAACGATATTTAAAAGATAAGCCAGCACGCTGGACATCTGTACCTGGCAGCTGAGTGTATGGTCAATGTAACCAGTGGAAATACACAGGAAAGAAAAACCCGCATCTCACCAGAGCGCTAAACAGACTGAAAGTCTTCTGAAGTAAACACCTGGGCCTTGGTTTTCCCTCCAGGTCTACACAGCCATTGCACCCAGTGGTGGTAGTTGTGATAGCGTCACCCAGAAGGGAACATACTTTTGAATCACAGAGGACATCTTGCAGGGGTGGGGAGGCATCAATGAACCTGACATCTTATTTTTTCGCCATGAATATTGTCCCAAAACTCCATTTAAAATCCATTTCTGTTTCTAATCCTTAGATATTCAACATTTGGCTGCACCCTGGGGCACGTAGTGATTATTACATGGCTTCTTAGTGGCGCTGCAAGTTGTTGCTGAAATACCTTTCTGCTCATTCCCAAGGAATAGCCGGAAAACAATAGAATAAGGCAGTATTTCCCCATCCCCGACTTTGCTTTCCCGTAACAATTGAAAATTAAGAAACAAGCCAAGGGGCCAGCTTGCCTTCTGCTCCAGGAGCAGCCTGTGCGCTGCCTCGATGTCCGGGGCCATGAAGCGATCTTTTATCCAGGGCCTATAGGGAGAGCACATTCACCCATCAGCCAAACATTAAGCCCTGCCAGGGTTTACCATGCTGAACTGATGTAACTTTCAGAGACCTGTTTGATCTTACCTTACAACAGAGCGCACCAGGTCATAGACCTTCTCCAGCGGAGTGGTTGTTTTCAGGGGACGTAGAAACTCTATACCCTGGCAGGCTGCAAGGAGCTCGATGGCCAGCACTGAAACAAGAAATTCCAAGAGGGTAGCTTATGAAAGTCTGACTTCATGCTTGAGGAACGTGGATTTCCCAAAGTTGACACCCATCACCGGCCAACTAACAGATGGTTCGTTCTCTGTCTATTGGTAGAATTAAGTTGCTTTGGTATTCAGTTGCCATTTTAACTTGTTTTCTAACCCCTTGACTGTATATTTAATGCTGAGAAGGGGAGAATTGAGACATTTACCTGAATAATCACCAGACCCACACACCTACCCAGGAAGCTGCCCATTCATTTGCACTAGCAAAATCTGCCATGTCCCCCATTCACATCCTCTAACCAAGGTTTGGTGGCCAAGTTTGGGTCATGTGGGTAGGGAAGGAGTTCAGAAAGAAGAGCTGATCCTCATCTTGAGGCCCAGCTCCATTAAATAATCGTATGCATTTCATTGAAATGCTTTAAATCTCATGGTTTCCAATTCCATACGAATTGAGAGGTGGGGATACTGGACTAGAAGATGAGAAATTGCTTCCAGGTCCACAGTGAATTTCACAACTTCATCCTCTCCCACTGTGACCTGTCTGCACTCACCAGAGTTCATAATGTACTTCATAAATTGAAAGACAAGAAGTCAAATGTTTTTAATACTCTATTTGGGTTAACCACCTAGACAGTCTGATCAACTATAAGCTTCTAAACTAATTTTCTTGGCAAGTAATGAAATCCAAAGTGGTTTAACCTTGAATTACATTTCAATAAAAAACTTCTTCATAATCTAGACTGGGTCAAATGTAAAGAAATACGGATTCCAATATTCAAAATTTATTACAGGTATGGCATATTTAATAAGTGTTCTTAGCTCAGAAAGACAATATAAAGATTTCTGCTTTAGTTGACTTGAGAACCTTTAAGCTTGAAGGCCTGAAACAGACATTACGGAGTTAGTTCCAGGGCAACTAAAGATTCACTTGCGCATTCACTGACTCCTTCAAATCCTTGACAGGGGTCTATGTGCCAGGTATTTCAAGCCAAAGAGAAGAGCAAAACTAAAAGCAACTTGAAATTTACATAAAGGTGGAACTTGTCATCCATCTTGAGCAAAGAAGTTGAGTGAGGAGTTGGCAGGTGAGAAGAGATATTATTCATTTAAAGCCACTCAGATAACTGGAATAAATCCTGGCTTATTGCCAAATCAATGACCCTATTTCCCAGTCCCAAACCTTACAGGTATTACAAAGATCTGACTAAAGTAGCATACTCTCAACTCACAGAGATTTCATTTTGACATACTTCCATAGGAGGACATATATGAAGCAATCATGCAAATGGAAGTCCAATAAACCATGAAGATGCTAGTTCATTTTTTTGGAATCAATATGGCAGTATAGGGGAGTGGTTAAGACAGTGAACTTGAATCAACTGCCTGGGATTGCAATTCTAGCATTGCCATTTAGTATCTGCATAACCCCGAGCACATTATTTAACCTCTGCCTTGGTTTCCTGTCCCATCAAATGGAATAATAATACTTACCTTTTAGGGTTACTGTGCAGGTTAAATGAATTAAAAGACTGAATGCACATAAAAAATGTTCAATATGTGTTGGTGATATGATGTTACATCATGAGAAGCGTAGTCTGATAGGTAATGTCAAAGACCAGAAAAAACTGGGAAGTAAATATTTGCACAATAAATGTGAAACATGTCAGGAAAACCTTAAGTGGCTACCTCTGCAACATTGGGTTAAATGCTCTTTGTTGCTAGCAGTTCTCCCTGAATCCATCAATTGGAATTTTAAAAGTCTGACACTTTCTTGTTACAAATTCAAGGGGTTCGATGCATCTTGATTTTGCTGGATATATTTCAAATGGCTCTCATTTATTTTGAAATAAGCTGATATTCTGTGGCCTAATAATCCTTCAAATCTTCAATCTTCAAAATAAATTTCTTAAACACACTGAAAACACGTATCGGAAGAACCATGGAAACACCTTTTGGTTTTACATGATTATTATCTTCACTTTAACAGAGTATAATTCACATGAATTAAAATAATCCCAAGCAAATAAATAATGGTACCACTTAGATATGTTGCAAACATATGTTCTACTTAGATGTATTGCAAATATGTTCTCAAAGTTTTACAATTTGAACACTATTCATTTTATCTGTCTCTGAGGTTAATTTATACCTGTGTTCCTTTCTCTAAAAAAAGATGCTTCTCTTGACCTTGTAGACCTCTGCTACCCTGAGCTCTTGAAGCTATTTCCTTTGAAAAGGTTTCCCTCCTTCCTCCCATAGGCTATGACGTTTCAGGTTACGCCTTTTCCCTCGAATGCAAGGTTCTGTTCCTGGTATTCTCTCCTTATGTCTAGTAGTTTTCAGTTGCCTCCGTGCAGAGAATGCTGACCTTCATCATTAATCCCAGGACATGGCTAGGTGCGGTGGCTCATGCCTGCAAACCCAGTATTTTGGAAAGCCAAGGCGGGCGGATCACTTGAGCCCAGGAGTTCAAGACCAGCCCAGGCAACATGGCAAAACCCCATCTCTACCAAAAATATAAAAATTAGCCCAGCCCACTGGTGGCATATGCCTGTAGTCCAGCTACTTGGGAGACTGAGGTGAGAGAATTGCTTGAGCCCGGAAGGCGGAGGTTGCAGTGAGCTGAGATCTCACCACTGCACTCCAGACTGGGCAGCAGAGCGAGACCTTGCCTCAAAAAAAAAAAAAAAAAAAAAGAAAGAAAGAAAGAAAAAAAGAGATGAATCTTCAGACTTTCCTGAGCTCTGCATCTGTACTTGGATATCCCATCTCAATATAACCATATAACCCAAGACAATATATTTTGTGCACATCCCCTTTCCTTTTCCTTGCGAAACTAATGTGGCACTTTTATTCCCGTGCAGATACACACACCCATTAGCTGGCTCTATTTGCTGTTTAGGCCTTAATCTTAAATACTTCAGAAACACGTTTTCTGGTTCTTTCAGACTAGATCATGTTCAGTTATTTCCTCCTAGAACTGTTTTTATAATTTTGTTGAGTGCTACAAAAAGTTACCATGTTGTTCAGTATCTACTTCTCTGGCTAGACTTAAATTTCTAAGAGGGCAAAGGCCAAGTACATCTCTTTCACTGTTTAATCCACTGTGCTCAAGTGATAGATGTCTTTCCGCCCCAGTCAGGTGGAATTATTCTTTCTGTGTTCCCACACTAGTTACCTGTGTAACACAGAATCACTAGTAATAAGCAGGTGCTTATACCCTATATCCAGCATCACCGGATTCCAAGATTTATAGGTATTTGTTTAATATATGTAGACAAAGCAAATTTAATTAACAATAAACATGCTTACATGTACCCTAGAACTTAAAGTATAATAATTATAAAAAAAAAAAAAAAATTAGCTGGGCGTGGTGGTGCTCACCCGTAATCCCAGCTACTCGGGAGGCTGTAGCAGGAGAATTGCTTGAACTGGGGAGACGGAGGTTGCAGTAAGCTGAGATCGTGCCACTGCGCTCCAGCCTGGGAGACAGAATGAGACTCAGTCTCAAAAAAAAAAAGGAAAAAAAAAGCAACTACGCACACCTGATCAGGAAGATTCCTGTTTTTCCAGCCTGTTAAAATGCTTACCTGCCCCCTCATTTCTTTTTTGTTCTCTAATAAATATATTTAACAACACAAAAAAAAAAACAATAAATGTGCTTGATACACAAAGTGCCTTTTTTTTTTTTTTTTTTTTTTGCCAACTACACGTTTCTGATATAAAAGGAGAGAACTACATTGGAAAAGCTGCATCTATCATTTGGACCTATAGTGCCAACTTTATTGTCATGCAAACATTTGAGCATCCAGTCTGGGTCAGGCATGGTTCTAGATGTTCTAGGTCCACCTAGGGGTGTGATCAAGACAGAGAAGATCCCTGCCCCAATAGACCTTATATTTTACTAGGAAAGACAAGCCTAAGTATATCACAGGTATTATACTAAGTGCTGTTAGGAAAATAACAACAACAAACAAATGAAATAATGGTTGCTGCTTTAGCTGAGGTAGACAAGGAAGGCATCTCAGATGAATTCTAGGCAGTTCCAGAGATAGAATGAGTGAAGTCCTCGGGGCCAGTGCTGCAGGCAAGCAGTCCAGCAAGTGCTAAGGTAGGGATGCATTTTTTGGCAGATACAAGAACAACACTGGGGTTTCAGGATTGAAAATGGGATGGAGAGAGGTTGCAGTGACAGGCAGAAGCTGGATCATGTAACCAGCCATGTTACCATTGGCTTCAGTAAGGGGGTTGGATGTTATCTTGAGCAATAGAAAGTAACTGGTAAATTTCCCATAGGGGCATGATGTGGTCTAAATTACACTTTCAAAAGCTCATTCTAGTTTATTGTGTGTGGTTCCTAGAGAGAAACATTAGTGAAAAAAAGGGGACTAAGACCCATCTAAAAAGAAAAAGAAAAAAAATTCAAAATGGGAGTAACCAAGAGCCATTTAAGAAGTTATTTTAAGAAAAAGAAAGGAAAACAAGGGGACCCATCAGAAGGAGATGACAGAGGCTGGATTGGTGTCTTTTGAAGGTAGGATTGATTTGCTGATGAACTAGATAGAAGATAATCGATAGAGAAGGGTGACTCTAAGCTTTAGACCAGAGCAACATATTCAATAGAGAATCCTTGTGAAGAATGAACATAAGGAACACATTATGGTAGATTGATAATAACAAGTCCTAGGTCAGGGGCAGTGGCTCCTGATCGTAATCCCAGCACCTTGAGAGCTGAGGCAGGAGGATCATTTGAGCCCAGGAGTTTGAGACCAGCTTGGGCAATATAGCAAGACCCTATCTCTACAAAAAATAAAAAAAAATTAGCTGGGCATGGTGGCCTATGCCTGTGGTCCCAGCTACTCAGGAGGCTGAGCTGGGATAATGGTTTCATCCCAGGGAGTCAAGGCTTCAGTGGCCATGTTCATGCCACTGCACTCCCTCCTGGGTGACAGAGGGAAACCCTGTCTCAAAAAAAATAAAGAAAGAAAGAAGTGCTGGCAAGGATGTGGAGAAATCGCAACCTTCAAATACTGCTGGTGGGAACATAACATGGGGTAGCCACTTTGGAAAACAGTCTGGAAGTTCCTAAAAAGATGGGCATAGAGTTATCATATGACCTAGCAATTCCACCCTAGAGAAATGAAAACATCATCCACACAGAAACTTGCACATGTTCATAGCAGGATTATTCATATTAGCCAAAAGGTGGAAACAAATCAAGTGTTTGAAGGGATAAACAGAATGTGGTATATTTATATGATGGAATATTATTTGGGTATAAAAAGGAATAAAGGACTGATTCATGCTACAACATGCATGAGTCTTGAAAACGTTTTACTATTAGAAGGAGCAAGATTATATGAAAAATTAGAAAAAGTAAACATTTTACTAACTAAAAAATGATAGACACAAAAGACTACGGGATTCCATTCACATGAAATGTCCAGAATAGGAAAACAAACAACAAAAACAAAGGCAGAGACAGAAAGTAGATTCGGACTAGGACTAGGACTGGGGGATTAGGGAGAACAGGGAGGTCAGAGTTGAAGAGCACCAGTGTCCTTGTGGGCTGATGAAAACATTCTAGAATTGATTGTGGCGATGGGTGCACAGCTCTGTGAATCTACCAAAACCCATTCAACTGTACAGTTTAAGTGAGTGAAGTATAAGATATGTGAATTATATCTCAACACAACCATTACCAAAAAAAGGACTGAACTCTCACATTTATCTTAAAATTGAGATATTCTTTTGTCAGCCATCTGCTTCCAATACTGTTGGGTAAACTTAGAAACACAGAGAAAAATGCCTAAAGGAAAGTAATTCCTCTTTCTTTAAAAACAGAATAAACAGGCCAGGTAGGGTGGCTCATGCCTGTAATCTCAACACTTTGAGAGGCCGAAGTGGGCAGATCAATTGAGGTCAGGAGTTTGAGACGAGCCTGGCCAACGCGGTGAAACCTCGTCTCTACTAAAAATACAAAAATTGGCTTAGTGGCGCATGCCCGTAATTTCAGTTACTTGGGAGGCTGAGGCAGGAAAATCGCTTGAACCTGGGAGGCAGAGGTTGCAGTGAGCCGAGATCACACCACTGCACTCCAGTCTGGGCGACAGAGCAAGGTTCTTAATCTTTCGTGAAGATCAGAATCACCTGGAGGGTTCGTTAAACACAGATTGCTCCACTCTCCTCCTAGAGTTTCTGAATTAGCCGGCCTGGAAGGAGGCCTGAGAGTCTGCCTTCCTAACAGGTTTCCAGGTGATGCTGATGTTGCTGGTGGGCGATCCCACCTGAGAAGCACAGGCACAGTGGTCTATCAGGGAAGCCCGCCATCCCGGACTCATCAGCATTACCTTGCTCCACGTGCTCGATGACCCTGAGGGCCTTCCTGGCTGCCCATCCTCCCATGGAGACGTGGTCCTCCGTGGCCGCGCTGGTGGAGAGGGAGTCAACAGACGAGGGATGGCACAGAGCCTTGTTCTCAGAAACTGTGAGAGACCAATGCCAGTTAAGAAGTGCTCCTCATAGGATGAGCTGTCTGAAGGACCCCTGGCTTCCACAGAGTGCTCCACCGCATGGGATACACTCTCCAGAAGATCTGGGACATTATTCAAGCCCTGATGGTAGAAAGCTGCTTTGGGAAAAGGAAGCAGGTCATATTTTTCCCCAAGTGAGGACTCTGAAGCAATAGTGAGTTCTGAGGTAAGACGGGGATGGGACAGCTGGGAATTCTAATATAACAAGGCCAAGATGAAAACCTGGGAAGCATTTAGCATGCCAGGGAGACTAGGGGAGAAAGAGACATGATGGCCATTTTCAGGTACTTGAGATCAATTTGGTTGTGTCACCAGAATTCAGGCGTGGCATTTGGGGACTGAGGCTAGACCCACAAATCTTGGGGAAGAAAATTTAAGACTTCAGAATGTTCAAGGATGATATAAGTGGATGTAAACAGGGGCTCGATGACTGCCAGAAGTATCTGGGAGGAGGAGGAATTCTAGAGAGGACCAAGATATAGGACTGTCGAGCTTTCCAGTGCACATGAACCACTTGGGGACCTTGTTATAACAAAGAGACTAAGCTTTGGGTGGGGCCTGAGAGTCTGCTGTTCTAACAAGCTCTCAGGTGATGGCCATATTGTTGGTCTGAGGACTACACTATAAGCAGCAAGGACTTAGGTTAGGAAGTTCCCTTGCCCTAGCTTAGAAGTCAGGAAAGGTCAGACTCAAAGTCTCTTCTCTTTCTTAGGCTTTAAGAGTGGTCATGGGTGAAGTTTCCATTGTTTTCTATGCCGTATGGGATCGTATCCTAAGATGATCTCGCTTTAAACTAGGGTCATGCTACTTTGTCAAGGTCATGCTGGTTGGCCAAGGACTTTCCAGGTTTCAGCGCTGTAAGTCCCCAGTCCTTGGACCCTAACCTGAGGACTATATGGATAAGCAACCTGTGGTGAGGCTTGTTCAGAGAGATAACTTACAAGGGCCAAAAAAAGAAAAACCCTAATTTTACTGCAGTGAAAGCAAGCCGAACAACCTCAATAGGCAGCTTGGGAAACTAAAACATGTTCAAATGAGGCTTCCCAATGTCCATCATGTTCTCTAGAAATCAATGACTACTCCCCCACTATGTTATTGTGAGAAGTTTCTACCTGTTAAAGGGTTATTTTATTAATAAGCAAGTGAGCAAATAGAAGATACTGGGTCAGAGGAGGTGAATTCAGTAGCTCTTAGTTGGTTATTTGTGTTGCTTGGGAATAATATTAATAGCAACTAGTATTTATTTAGTGCTTATGATATGCCAGGCTTTATATGCATCAATTCATTTAATCTTCCAAACTACCCCCTTAGGTAAATTTATCATCTCCATTTTATGCAGGTGTAAATTGAGGATCAACAGGATAAAGAGGCTCACACATCTAGTAAATGGCAGAGCTGGGCTTCTAATCTAGCGTCTACGCACGTAATAACTCATGCTATCCTCCCTTTTAGGGTAGGGTTGTTAGATAAAGTAGAGGCTGCCCAGTTAAATTTTGATTTTAGATTAAAAAACATAATTTTTATACTATAAGTATGTCCCAAATAATTCAAATTTAAGTAGTCATCCTGTGTTTTTGTTTGTTAAATTTGACAACCCTATTTTAGGGTTGGATTAGTATGGATTAAAATGAGATCCTCATTAATTAAAGTAAAAGCACAGTTTTGCATGCCAAAATTCACAGGTTTGAATTCTGCTTTACATCTTGCTAGCTGTGCAATATTGGGCAAGTCTCTTAACTCTCAGATCTTCAGATACTCATCTATAGATAATAATAGCACTTACCTCAGGTGACAATTGTGACAATTAAGTAAATGAACATAAATGAGGCCCTTAGCACTTAGTGCCAAGGACTGTTCTGATGTGTTACTCCATCTGTCTCTTACAATCTTGAGTCAGAAATAAACTATATTGAAGCTCAATGTTCATAGAGGGTATCCTGCTGCTTATAAGCATTTATTTATGTTGCAACAACATCTTTATGTTTTTAGTGGTTGTTATATTTAGTGAAATGTATCCAAAGTTTAATTATAGGTTTGAAAGTTTAATTAAAGTTTAATTATAGGTCAGGTCAAGTTTCACCATTAACTATAAGCATCTTAGTCTTTTTCCAATAGTCTTCCAATGGAGATTTGGAAAAAAGCTGCCGAGATGAAGTTCATACGCAATGTCAAATTGCTTTCCACAGATGAATTGTCCATTACAGCCTTATTATTGTATTATTATATTTCAGTATAACAATATTGAAGTTGTTAAACTATCTTTTTCTGAAAAATATTAGAATTAACCTGTTACATTTGCACTGAGAAAGCTAGGATGCAAATAAAAGTGGTGAAAAGTTAGGTCTCACTCACAGACCACATTTGGTACTTCTGGGTGAAATGGAAAGACCCTTAGATGGATGGGCGTGTGTTCTGGGGAAAGGGCAGTATCCTTACCAAGGGCTGCTGCCGTGCAGTGCGCTATCATGAACCCAGAGTTCAGACCACCTTCAGCCACCAGGAAGGCAGGCAGCTCACTGAGGGAGGGATTGCAGAGCCGCTCGATTCTTCTCTCACTGATTGCAGCAAGTTCATGGATGCCAATGGCCAAGTAGTCTAGGGCCTGAAAGAGGGTCTCCATTCAGTCAGCCTATATTGGAATGTGCTTTCTGGGTCAAGAGCAGTTCAAAAAGCTTACTTTGGCTGGGTATTCGCCATGGAAGTTTCCTCCAGAAATTGTCTCTCCCCTATTGGCGAAGACCATCTTTCCAAAGAGGTTAAGGCTTGAAGATAACATTTGCCAGTCACTTCAAGTACAACCCTTTCCCGCCCTCTTTTTTTAATGTGGAGGTGACAGTCCGTGTACAAATGTGGGATGGACAGAAAGAGACAAGTCTTCCTGCAAGAGACATAAAAGTTCACAAAAGCAAAAAACAAAAGGCCTTAAAGGTAGATCATATACACCTAATTTGGAGGCCAAAAAACCATGAACCTTGAAATGATGTTTTCTTTTGAGATTAGATTCTCAAGCACCATAACCGTACTAACCTGGTGGTTAGTACCTGCCCTCAAAAGGTTTATAGCCTGAAACTAAAAACAGAGACCAACACATCTGTTTGAAAGCAAATTCTGTTTCTTCAATGGGCACTGCAAACTTGGGTTCCATAAAAGAATCTGTTGAATGGGAAATTCTGCTGATAAGCAACTACCAAAATGTCTGGAAAGATCAATTTTGAGAACATTTTTGAATTCTTTACTCAGTAATCTGGTGTCAGCGTTCAACAGCAGATGGTGGCCAATATGTCCTCATGAATCCATTTTCAGTAAGTGGCAAGTTTAAATTTGCTGAATATTATTATTCTGAGATAATCCTTTTTTTATTTTCTGTAATACTCTGTCGCCCAGGCTGGAGTGCAGTGGTGCCATCTTGGCTCACTGCAACCTCTGCCTCCCGGGTTCCAGTGATTCTTGTGCCTCAGCCTCCTGAGTAGCTGGGATTACAGGCACACACCACCACACCCAGTTAATTTTAGTAGAGACAGGGTTTTGCCATGTTGGCCAGGCTGGTCTTGAACTCTTGGCCTCAAGTGATCAGCCCACCTTGGCCTCCCAAAGTGCTGGGATTAAGGGCGTGAGCCACCAAACCCAGCCTGAGATAATTCTATTCCATCACGCACTTTACTTAAACCAGCAAGCACCCAGGAAAAGGCAGTAATAGATCCTCTTTCCTGGTTCTAAAGAGCTAATCCTTGCCTCCTGGGCTCAAGAATATTCATTACCTATTAACTGAGAACTCGCTGTGTGCAAGAAAGGTTCTAACTTCGAAAGAGTTGGAGATGTATGTGTTACATAACCTAGTCAAGTGTGGATTACTCTGTTCTGCACACGTAACTGTGAGCCCATTGGGTCTAGCTCCTTGACCGTGGCCTCCTCTCCATTCTCTGAATCCCTGTAGCAATGGAATTCCGCATCAATTTAGAACTTAGACATGTTTTTATTGTCCTCTAGTTGTTCCAAATTTGTTTGTTGGCTATTAGATGAAGACAATTAGAATTTAACTCCCATAATATCCAGCATGTGTGATGGGGCTCCATATCTGCAATAGAAAATTGAGAAACATATTCTTTCAGGTAACGCCAGTATTGCAGGAGAACTCCCAAATATTAGCCTATTGGAAATTTATCAATAATTAGCAATCTTTAAAAAAAAAGACTTTTGACTGAAATTCTTGCTGAGGCAAGTGGTAGCAGAAGAATTTAGTGTGGAATTAATTATCCCCTGCCCCATACCCAGTAATTAAATGGTAATTTCTAAAAACTATGAGATTCCCTTTAAAGGCCATGATATAAATGTAGAATAGATACTTCTTCCCTAGAGTGAAAAGATTGGTACTGAGATAAGACTACATAGAGTTCATAAAAACTACTATTCCATGTGGAGGATGGGGTGGTATTGAGGTGAACAGAGAGACCCCCAATTCCTGAGACTTATTTAGTGTGGGTTTAATTTCAGTGTAAACAATGTGAGAGAACATAAAACACACATTCTGAAGTAAGCTTGTCAAAAAACACACGAAAGCCATCTCGTGGGAAACCTTACAGAGCTATCACATAACCATCTGCTAACTCAGCCTGTGACTTGCTTTTCAGGGCTGCTGATTCAGCACTTTCTCTGGGATTTAGAACTGAGGCAGATGTGGAATAGGAAAAATAGATTCCAAAGGCGTTTGGTTATCTTCAGAGGCAGTGCTGTCTCCGTGAAAACTTTGCCAGCGTGACTCCTGACTGATCACCTCAACATCTGGGGAACTAAGTAATCATGGAACATTCCATAGCAAAAAACCAGATGGCTCTGAGATAAGCCACACCATTAAGAAGAGAGGAGCTCCATCCTTGAGAAATGGAATCAGTCTTACTATTTCTTTGAACATATGCAAAAGCACTAATTTGAGCAAAGTCCGCATGACAAATAAAAACTTGCGATGGGGGCCGGGTGTGGTGGCTCATGCCTGTAATCCCAGCACTTTGGGAGGCCAAGACAGGTGGATCACTTGAGATCAGGAGTTCGAGACCAGCCTGGTCAACGCAGCAAAACCCTGTCTCTACTAAAAATACAAATATTAGCTGGGCCTGCTGGCATGTGCCTGTAATTCCAGTTACTCAGGAGGCTGAGGCAGGAGAATTACTTGAACTCGTGAGGCAGAGGTTGCAGAGAGCCAAGACTGCACCACTGCACTCCAGCCTAGGAGACAGAGTAAGACTTTGTCCCAAAAACAAAAACAAACAAAAACAAAAAAATGCCAAAAACCTCAGGATGAGCAAGCCATAACTCTTTAATCAATACTTTGGTAAGTGTTAAAAGGCTGGTCTCTGTGTAACATAAGTTGCTTTCACTCGAAGCAGAGATGCCTGCATAAATAAACTGTCTAGCATCTCTGCAATCATATTTGTGACCTAAGTCTTCACCCTTCCACCAACAACCTTGGCAGTGGGTTTCAGGGCAAGTGTCTTCGGGAAACATGTCAGCCAATGCTGGAAATATCTTCTTAAATCTTGAATGGGTCCATTTTGAAAGTACAGCATGTTAGACTTGGAACCTGAGAGTAAGTTCACAGGCCACCTCTGCCACTTACCAGCTGTGACATGGAGAAAGTCAGTTAACCTCTGGGCCTCAGGTACTGATTCATTTACTCTGTGAAATGGAGCAATGGAACTGAGAAGCTACACAAAATGATTGTTTCAGTAGATCTTAAAATTACCAGCTGCAATTGTATAATTGCAGGTTAGTAGACAATCAAAAGATACAGGATTATCTGTTGCGCTGTTCAGTTCTATGGTAATGATGTTCTTCACAAATGCTATTGTATCATTCACCACACCATGGACCTAAAATACAATCAGAATAAGGTAGATGACCCATTTGATTACCTGAAGATACCAATATTAATATAGAAGATCTGATCTTAAAGTTATAAAGACTACAGAAGATCTTATCTTAAAGTTATAACCATGGAAATTATACTCTGTTCATTTTGAACATGAAGATAATTTTGTTATAATTCTTTTGGGTTTTCACTGAAACAAATTAGAATAAATTCATTATCACATATATTCACATTAGATCAATCTATACAAAGCAGCATGGTGTGGAAGAATGCCAACTCTAGACACAGGTGGATTCACTCCCAGGTTAGAGGTAGGACTTGGGCAAGTTCCTTAGGTTTATAGTTAAAAGAGAGGAAGACTTAGAAAACAGACAGTAACACTTATGGCTTTTGAGAAGTACATAAAATAATGCAAACAAATTCTTAGATGTGACTCACAGAGATTACTCAAATGGTAGCTATTATCCAAGGCGGTAAAGTTCATGAAGCATGAAGGTATCACATTAGAAGATGCTCACACAGAAGGCAGCTACCCTGTACAAACCCCAAAGATAGCCACAATGCTCTAAAGCAGCACCTGGCTTCTGGTTTCTCCCAGAAGTCAAGGAAATAATAATCTATCTGTGTGATCTTGGGCAAGGTACTTAATTCTGTGCCTCGGTTTCCCCATTGCAAAATGGGAGAAAGAGTATCTTTCTCATAGTTGGGAAGATTAAATGAATTAATACATGAAAGATAAAGTTAATACATGAAAGTGATAATGGTGCCTGTCACATAGAATCTGTTATCATTATTAAAATATCAGGGAGGACTTGATCTTCCTGTAGATCTAATTTGACAATTCTTACCCATAGGTGTTTTGATCTATTGTTTAATAAGCTAGCTAGAAAAGATAACTTGCTGAGTAAAGGGAAATGAGGGTATTTATTCTAGAGAGGACTCTATTACACCATAGACTGAAACTTGGCACAGACTGAAATACTCTGAAAGTAAGTTGAACAATCAAAAGAAAACAAATAGTTCACCATATAGAATAGAAACTTTACAACAATTGCATACATAAAGGTAAAATATACATAACTTTTCATAGAGTCAGTAAGAAATTTGGACTATAGTTTACCATTACATGTTTTTCTAACACTTTCCTGTTTTAAAATTCTTCATCCTGAACCTGGGGAAAGAAAAACTTTATTGGCATTTTTTATTGACTTTTTCTTTTCACTTTTACCTGTGGACAGCAGCGCAAGGTGTATGCATCCTGGACACGATCACAGAACCTGTGACTCTCTGTGGAAGAGGCGGAGGGGATGAGACAGGGGTCATATTACCAATTCTTTTCACAAAACACATAACCAAATAGGTCACTCCCATAAACATGGTCAGACCTGCTATTTCTGATGGGTGGTGATCTGAGTCCAAGAGTGACCGAAACCGAAAAGCAACTTCAATTTGCCCACGGTGAGGTCGAAGAGCATGAATGTCTATAATTGATGAAGGAGAAAAAGTCTGAATAATTCCATTATTTTTTTAAAGATGGGGGTCTCACTACGTTCCCCAGGCTGGTTTCAAACTCCTGGGCTCAAGCGATCCTCCCGCCTTGGCCTCCCAAAGTGCTGGGATTACAGGTGTGAGCCACCGTGCCAGGTCGAGTAATTCTGATATTCAAATAAATGACCATCAAAGGCTCAGGACCATTTACAGTGCTGACACAGCCCTCAAAAGTCCCAGGGGTCCTTAGCCACCACTCAGAATTAGAAACTTACCTCCAAAAGCACAATTTTCCTTGTTGACTTGATTCCTTCTACTTTAAATATCTGATAGCAAACTATATGTTGAGACCACTGGGAATTCCACTCAAGACACTGGGCCTACCTTAAAGGAATAGGGCTACTAACAGGAGGGAGCCCTACAGTGGCCTACTTTAACTCGGTTACTTTTAGACAATGTTCTGCCCTTTTCATATTACAGTTGGGGGGTCGTCGAAATTCACTACTTTCTAAATAAGCTACCAATTCGATAGTTTTTCTTTCCCAATTTTCTAGTCGGGACCAACCCTAATCCTACTGTAGTTCTAAAGTCCTGTAAAAAGATTCCTAAGACAACACAAAGCTTGACACACCCAGATCCCCAGGTGATCTGAGGCAAGTCACTCAACTTCCAGGCTCTGTGCATCTGTAAATTGCGGTTATTTCAAGGATCAGGTGAGCCGTAGCTTAGATGAAGAAGCAGCACACTGGGTATGCCATAGGCACTTGGATTTTCTCCTTCCCTACCACTTGCCCCCACCACTTCTGCGTCTAAAGACCTCAGTCACCCCACCCCACCACCTCTGGTTGAATGAATAACAACCGCAAGGAAGAACTCTGCTGACCAGTGTCAAAGGCTTTGGTGGTGCCCTTCAGCACTTCAAGGGTCAGGGCTGCCACAATGTCAGCCTGCCGTGCAATAGCACTGGCTCTCTCTACAGCTTCGCAGCCCAGGGATGTGATCATCTGCGTCCCATTGATGAGTGCCAGGCCCTGTTGGGGGAGAGAGCAAAGTTTCCTACTGTGGTTATTGTAACGAACCTACATACCAGTGGATTTTGTATCTTTTGCTTTCATGAGAGAAAAATTAGCCAGTCAGTTGAACTATGTTTGTTTTCTAAAGTATGGAACAGTAATGTTTATTTAAGCCCTTGAAGAATAAGTGCTATCATATGTGAACTCATAAGCACAAATCTGGCAAATGAAATACTTGTTAAGTATCCCCATTCCCAAAGCAGGAATGTAGCTCTGGAGTGTAGACTGCACATAGAATCTTTAGTGCATTAGGTTGCATTTCTTCTTTAAATTCTTACTGTTATTGATGAGACATCCAAAAAAAAAAACTAATTCTGGTCCAAGACTCTTAGCTTAGAGCATTCTAAGGAATTTTGGCTGAGAACATCTGTCTCTCAGAGATCCTAACAGAACTCAATTTCAAGTTTTAAGTTCCTAAGAGACCCCCCTGTGCATTGTGGCATGAAGAATCTTTTTTCTTTTTTGAGACAGGGTCTGACTGTGCTGCCCAGGCTGGAGTGCAGTGGCTCCCTGCACTGCACTCCATGGCTCACTGAAGCCTTGACCTCCAGGGCTCAAGTGATCCTCCCACCTTAGCCTCCAGGGTAGCTAGGATTACAAGTGTGCGCCACCATGCCTGGCTAATTTTTGTCTCTTTTTTTGGGTAGAGATACGGTTTCACCATGTTGCCCAGGCTGGTCTCAAACTCCTGAGCTCAGGCGATCCACCCATCTTGGCTTCCCAAAGTGTTAGGATTACAGGCATCCACCAGCATGCCTGGCATAAAGAATCTTTTAAATTCTTATGGAGGTGACCCTTCTTCAGGGATGACCTTTAAACAAACACACAAGCTGCATTTAAGGAACCATTGAGGCTGAGATTAAAACTGAAAATACAGCATAAAGACTTATGCACTATGAACATATTTTCCTTGAGTTTCCTTACCTCTTTTGGTTTTAAAATAACTGGTTTCAATCCATGGGCTTCTAGGACCTATAGAATGATTAAAACTATGAAAATGGGTATCAAATGAAATACTAGCCTATTTCCAATATCATATGGAATCCAATAATAGCTCTTTATGCCCAAAAGTCCATCTTAGATAAGACCTATAGGAACTGGCTCTACTCATGTTCTCTGGTCTATTCTCTAGTTTTGTTCTTTATTCATGAAAGCAGACCTACCTTTTAATTAATTTTTGTATTGAAATCAGGGGCTCCGTTGTCTACAGAATCAACCCGAAATTTTGGTCTCTAGATCCTTCGTGTTCAGTTTCCACCTTAACGTTCACCTTTTTTACCGCTGCCTCCTGACATACATGTATCTGACACACATACATGCATCTGTGTTGTGCTTAGGCTGGACTCCTCCCTGTTCACGCTCCCCTGCCTCCAGAGCTTGACCTAAAAAGTCCTCTAACCTCACTAATGCATCATTTAAACACTGGCAAAACCTTAGAGCAGGGCTTTTGTGGCACACGTGTGAGCACCAATGAAGAAGGGATTATAAAATTCCCTCTACTAGATGGAGACAGAATCCGGAGGGGGAATGGGCAGAACAGTCTTTCCTTGAAATAAAAGAAGTAGAGAGTCATTAAGTTAAGGTCCCTCTGGGAAAGAAGGAAGGGGAAGTTAAGGTAAGAGAAGGATAGAGTGGTCCCATCTACTATGTCAATTTCACAATTAGATTCAAGTATCAACTAGAGGCTGGATTCTGTTCTGGGTGTTGGGGTGGGTCTAGGAGTAGGCAAAATGAAGACAGGCAAGCTCAGGGGCAATCTGAGCTGAGTAACAGCACATTCAGTGCGAGGATGTGGGAAGTGGGTGGGGTGCAGTGGAAAACAATCATATAAGGTGCTAGGAGAGCATATAGGAGGGTCACAAGGAACTCAAGAGGTAGGAAGTGGAGCAGCAGAGAGGAAAGCTTCTTAGAGGGCTTTTCTTTTTTTCTTTTTCTTTTATTTTTTAGACACCCATCTCTGTCACCCAGGCTGGAGCGAGCACAGTGGTGCAATCCTAGCTCACTGCAGCCTTGAACTCCTGGGCTCAAGTGATCCTCAGCCTCCTGAGTAGCTGGGACTACAGGCACAGGCTACTGTGCCAGGAAAATTTTTAAATTATTTTTTGTAGAGGTGGAGCCTCGCTTTCTTGCCCAGGCTGGTCTTCAATTTCTGGCTTCAAAAGATCCCTAGAAGACGTTTCAGAAGCAGAAATTGGAGAGAGAAGTACGTATTTGTGCCAGACCCTCTGCCCAGCACATTCCCACTGCAGGCAACCTCCAGTTTCTGCAATGCAGAACCACACATAGAAGGGATTAGGGGATAACATGACAAACAAGACCCTTGAAAGCCACTTTAAGTTTAACCTTTATCCTGAAGACAATGGGAAGCATTACAGGTTTTCACTAGAACATGCTTGAATTTGCTGTTTAGAAAAGTCAGGGTGATTGCTGTGTGAGGGTGGTTGGAGGAAAACACAGTCCATAGCGAAATAATCAAAGACAAGGCTGCATGGAAGACAGATGATCTAGAAGTTGCATCCCCAAAAGGATTATCTATTTCCTTAGCTGTTTCCTCTTCCGGGGCCTTCTGCCCTTTTCACTTACTATCAAGGAACCTTCCAGCAATTCATCAGGGATAATACATTAAATGATGCTTTGTGCTGCTGTAATGAAATTCAGACACAGAAGAAGAAAACACCAAAGCTTTATCAAAAACAGGCTTTTTTGATTAGCCACTAGGGTAAGAGGGAAAAATGAACCCTGCTTTCCAGAAGCCATATAGTAAGTGCTATGAGCCACACCGCTGCACCTGTGAGACCAGCTCCTAATTAAAATTGTGACAGTGTGTGACCTTGCTGCTAGGCACTGGAAATGTGGTAGGTGCAGGATAAATTATTGGGATTCACAGTAGCAGTTATACCTTTTCACCAAGGTGATTACCAAACCCAGAAGGCTGACAGCTAACAACAGTCTTGCCTCATCTGACTTCTAAGCTTTCGTTGTCTCATCTATAAAGTAAGGATAGTAGAGGCTCCCTCACTGAGCTATTGTAAGGATTAAGTGATACGAAGCATGCAAGCACAGTTGGTGTCCAGCCTAGGGCAATTGCTGCAGATGGAAGCTGTTGTAAGTCTTACATATTTAGCATCAGCCCAACCACTCTTTGGAGACCACATCTTCCCTTCTCCAATTAACCCGAGAGCAAGATGAGAGAGTGGAGCAAGGTCTCCACTGGCACCAACGGTTCCTTTCTCCGGAACATAGGGCAGGCAGGAGGCTGGGAGAGAAGTAGGTAGCAATTAGTTCAAGAGTACTGCATTCTGACTCTCCTTGCTTTGTCAGTGAGTGCACCCTGCCCCCCACCCTGCCTCCAATAGCTATCACTTTATGGCATAAACACCGGGGGAAAGACAATTCTTCAAACCCAGCTAATATGTAAGGGACCTAGATAAATTGCTATAGAAAGAAAAAGAGGAGAGAAGGAGGAAGGGATGGCTGGAGAGAGAGACAGCAAGAAGGAAAGAAGGGCCGGGCACAGTGGCTCACGCCTGTAATCCCAGAACTTTGGGAGGCGGAGGCAGACATATCACTTGAGCCCAGGAGTTCAAGACCAGCCTGGGCAACACGGTGAAACCCTGTCTCTGCAAAATATACAAAAGTTAGCCAAGCGTGGTGGCGCATGCCTGTATTCCCAACTACTGGGAAGGCTGAGGTGGGAGAATTACTTGAACCTGGGAGGTGGAGGTTGCAGTGAGCCAAGATCGTGCCACTGCACTCCAGCCTGGGCGGCAAAAAAGGACCCTGTCTCCTAAATAAATAAGAAGAAGGAAGGAGGACACTTCTGGACGCAAAGCCCTCAAAATCTGTGTGCTCTAATCCGACCTAGTACTTCCACTTGTAGAAATTTTAGCAATGTATCTTAAAGATGAGATCGGGAGCTAGCTGGGTTTTTTGTCTGTTTTTGTTTTTTACAGTTCATTTATTTATTACAGGAAAAATAGTTAGAAATTATTTAAATATGAAGTTAAAGGACATTCATTTGACCAAGTTTAGCCATTCAAAGCTATTGGAAAATGTTTGGAAACATTGGAAAAGTAATATAAAATGTTCCAGAAGGTAGTGGTGCACCAAAGCATTAACAAGGTTTCCCAGGGGAAGAGAAGTCATAGGCAACTGAGTCTTTTCATTTTGCCAGTCACCCAGTCTACACCCCATTTCCCCTTATCAATAAACACGTGCCATTTTCTAAGAAATTCCCAAAAAGTTACCAAAAAAGAGGCTTCATTTTTCTGAAATAAAATCAGATTCCTGATGGCAGCATTTTTTCCAACTGTTAAATAATATCAGTTGGGTATGGCAGTGCCATCCACAGACCAGCTTCCGGCTCCAGTTCACGCTGGGGAACTCTCAGAGGTACCTTAGACTCACCCATAAAGTCCAGGTGGGTTTAAGGTTGGAGGGCTACTGTCTGGGATTTTAGGGCTATATGGTATGGCAGACCAAGGTAGGAGTAGAAATAGGTGTTGGAATCACTACTAGTCTGTTCAGCACAGCCCTGTGGACAACAGACTGTTCATTCAAATTGCTCTCCACGCATTGGCATATCCTATTTACGTGCCACTTGCGTCCATAACATGGAAGCTCAATATGTTTTGCTCCTTGTGACCGCCTCAGCTCTGCTTCTCTTCCCTCTCCTTCGCCTCAAAGAGTTCTGAGTCTCCACTGACCTAGAAGGCTTGTCCTTACCTGTGAGAAGGGACAATACCTTCAACCACTGCAAATCTGGTTTCCACATTAGAATTTTCCTATCCAAGAAGAAAGCTCTAGAGTTGAGTTCCATCATATCCTGCCACTACATGGCTTCTTGATTACAAAGGAGTCATTAGCCTCTTTGCATTTCTGTTCTACCCTTGTAAGAAGTTGGATTTTAGTGTGCAAGTCTGGCCATCACCTGGGGGGCATTACGATTTCAGATTCCCAGGCACCAACCAGAACTACTGAATTGGCCTTTGGGATGGACATCGATATCATTATGCAATTTTTCTAACCATATTCGTGTATCATTTAACCTAAGGTTCTTCTAGGCAGGCTTGAATGTAAGGGCAGACTTAAGGGTCCTGTTCTAGTCTTGAAAATGACAAATGCTAGGGAAAGGGTCTTGCAGAATAAGTTTAAGTTCACAGGAGTAAGCATCTCTGATTGACTTTCTCCTCTTCCCCCATCTAACTATTCTTTTTGCCAAGTGCATTTTTCACTCATTTCAATTATTCGTGTCTTCTTATCTCAGGTAAGATTCCTCAGCAACTGGCCAATCAAGTCTACCCTGTGGTACACACCCAGCCTCCACAGAGGTTCCATCTGGGGAATCATTGCATTACCATTAAACATTTCGATAACTTGTTTGAGGGTCTCCAGGGAAATGCCACTGTATCCTTTGGCTAAGACATTGATCCTTAAAGCCAAGAGCATCCGACACCTTTCAGGAATTAGTGGTTTCCCAACACCTACAAAACAGAATTGATGTTTTTTCCAAGAAAAGCAAACTCCTTTCTATCTCCTGACAACCTCCCTCCCTCCCTCCCTCCCTCAAATCTTTCCCATATGTAGCCCAGCCTGCTATTACCTTCTCCTCTCGGCTCAGGTAGTTGGACTACTCTCCCTCCTGCCTGTCTGACTTGTCCAAGCCCCATCTTCCTGACAAAGGTGAAGACCCCAGTTTTGCCTTCTCAATTCCCCTTTTCAGGATGTTTCAGTGAACCCCTGACCCCCCACTCACCTTTAGAATAGCATCCAGAGTCCTTAGCACAACTTCTTTACCATTTGATGGGTGCTGATTGGTGACAGTCTTTCCCATCTCACTATGCCCATCCTAACTCATTCTCTGAGTTCCAGGCTTTATTTCCTTCCCTGAATGCAACACTCTTTCCACGGGATGGGACATGTGTTCTTGTGCCAACCCCATCCCTCCACCTGGCCCACTTCTTTTTCTGAGGCTCAGCTGATTCTTTCTGCATCCCTTCCCACCTCAGCACCTAGTTCTTGAAATGCTGTTTTGAGAAACTAGCTTTTTGTGACTATAACTGGATGACTCACACTGTGCTGTGCTTTATTCATCTAATCACACAAGATCCAGGAGGTACCCAACGCTTTGACTTACCTGAAGAATGCGAGCGTACTAAGTTGACTTGAAGCTCCCTGCAAGAGAAAGGTAAAAATCCTCTTAGATACACTGCAGTGAGAAAATGTTCCCTCAGCTGGGAAAATGAAGGGAATCATGGTCAAATCCTTGGAGGGACAGAAGGAAGGCAATAGGAGAAACCAGTCAGCCTGGGTTTTCAATACCAACTCACATGCAAGTTAACCCAAGCTTCATTCTCTGATCTGTAAATTGGGGCAAATGTGAATTATTTCCCTTGTCGAAAAATATTTCAAAGATGAGGGTAGGTAGAACATGAACATATGTGTGTTTTAAACTTACTGTAGCTTATTGATAGGAATTACAGTTCTGGCAAATTTCCCGAAACCTGTAGTAATACCGTAAACAACTAGAATAAAAAGAGACATTATACAATTAGATGCAGGGATTTTTGTTTGTTTATAAAAAATATTTATAACAAAGATAAAAGGATACCTGTTTTCTCTTTTATGATGCTATCTATGACCTCCCTGGATTTCTGCACCCTCTTCTCAGCGGTTGGGGTGAGCTAGGAAAATGTTGATCAGAACTGAGCATGCTAAAGTCTTCCACAGGCAGCAAAAACAGCCAGTCATCTTTCCCCTCCCTCCCCATACCTTTATTTTGTAGTGTCCCTTTCCCAAGTTGACCAGATCCTCTGTGGTCAGACTGTCTCCATCTAAGTCAATGTACTACACAAAAGAAGGGGATCTCAGTGAGTCTGAACAGCTTCATTATTCTAACCAGAGTAGTGACACCTCCAACAGAACTGAACTGACACTTCAAAGATCTGATCACCGCACAAAACATGAACATGCTAAATAAAAAGGCAGCTTGCGTAAGAGGAGGCAGAGTGGTACAAAAGCATAATGCCTTTCCAAGCCCCCTTTCCCTACTACAGAGCTGGATAAAGCCCTGTGGTTGGTTGGTTGGTTGTTTTGAGACAGACTCTCCAGCCCAGGCTGGAGTGCAGTAGTACAATCACAGCTCACTGCAACCTCCACCTCCTGGGTTCAAGTGATTCTTGTGCCTCAGCCTCCCAAGTAGCTGGGATTACAGGTGCCCACCACCATACCTGGCTAATTTTTGTATTTTTAGTAGAGATGGGGCTTTACCATGTTGGCCAGGCTGGTTCTGCCCACCTTAGCCGCCCAAAGTGCTGGGACTACAGACATGAGTCACTGCTCCTGGCCAGCCCTGTTGTAATTGACAGTGTTTACTCAGAAGTTATACTGGCTTTCCTCCCTCTTAAATAATGGGCCTTAATTTTCTGAAGAAAAATAAAGTGGTTTGAAGCTTACCTTTTCAGGTTCCCGGTACTTGCTGTATCTATATCCAGGTAAAGGAATATATAGGGTGGTGTGGAAAAACCCCAGCCCCACCATATGCAGGAGCTGCCCCCAGAGCAGACCAAAGAGCTTGTGGGAAAGGATACAGATAAACTCCTTCTGGTTGAGATGGAATGAAGTCAGGAGACATGGCATCACCCTCTATAACTAAAACAAGAATGCACGGGGACTCATTACAAACCACATTGTACAGCCATGTTCCCCCTGATAAACCAAGGAAGGGCCCATCATTGGCCCATGAATTATATAGAAATGGCTGCTTTAAAACCACTTCAGATGGTTTCATGTGGTCTTAGCATCTTTATGTAGGAGGAGAGCAAAAAGCAGAGAGGTAGCTGTCAGGGCAGAGACCAGGGGTTTAGATGAAAGTTCAAGACGGAATTCCACTTCCATCCCCATTCCCAGCTTTATTTTCTTTTAAATCTGAACTGATGCTGTGCTGCTGGCCTCCAGTCTAGGGGTGGCAGTGGATTCTTTTGAAAGGCAAAAGGACCTTCAAAATCCCACTGCAAAGGGATTCAGACCTGCAGCCTTGAGTATCGGTCTAGTCTTTGTTATTTACTAGCTGCTGGAGTCTGGGTAAGTTACCTCCTCTCTGATTTCTCCATGGCTATCAGAGGTGGAGGAGAATGCTACCCATCTCACAGGGTTGTGTGAAGACTTAAGATCCCCAGAAGCGTGGCAAGTGCCTGCACAGAGCCAGCCTCGGCAAGCCTGACCTCTACCTATCATTTTCCCCGAGGTGGGGGTTCAATGATGCAAGGACTAAGCCAGGACTAAACCGCACCCGTTCATGGCCCTCTCCTGCAGCCACTCACCCACTTCCACGAACTCGTTGTCCTCTAGGGCCACTTCGAGCCGGTCCCCATTGTCCAGCAGGCCCAGGCCCTTGCAGCGGCGCACAAGGAAGTGCACGTCATCCACGGAGCCGAAGCCACCATTGTCAGGCTTATTCTTGATATAGCGCCTCACCGCCTCTCGGCCCAGCCAGCCAACAGTGAGCTGCGCGTCTTGGCAGGGCACTGCCAGCCATTCCCCACGGACATGCACCGTGTACCTGGGCATAGCTCTGCTGCAGCCTGAGGTCCTCAGCTGGTCACAGGAGGGGAGAGCTTTAAGCAGGAGTAGCTACTGGGGTGTGGTCAGCTGGAAGGACGAGAATAGATTTTCAAAACACTCCCCGTCCTTCGCCTTTACTCATTCATGCATTGGGCAAATATTTATTGAGGTACCCGCTGTCCCTTTGATTTTTGTAGCCTAGTAGGGGCAGGAGCAGGGGATGCAGTCGGGCGAGCCTCCTGTCCACCTTCTATCCAGACCTGCTGCCAGAAAGGCCTGGGGTCTCCCACCCTGGGAGGTGCTGTTCTTGTCCCTGATGGCAGCTACCTGCTGCTGGCCCCCTTTCTTCAGGGTCCCCAATTTCTCTCTCTGCCCTCGTTTCTGTCTGTGTACTCTGCCATTAAGGGCAGCTTATAAACACCATGTTCCTGTCTTTATCTGAAATTACTCAACTGTAAAATGTGTCCTGCTGGCCAACTGTGACACCAGGAGTGTGGCAATCATTACTCATTTGTTTATTCCACAAACATGTATTGAGCAACTGCTTCCTGTCACCAGTAAGGTTTTCTGAAGTTTTCTTTCCACCAGGGAAGACTGCAAAGGCCAGAGATCATTTTCACAACTGAAGGTTGTCATCTGGGCAAATGAACCACCCTGACTTGGAGATTAGGGGCTCAGACAGCCATGGATGTCAGACTCCAGCTCCACTACTTATTAGCCTTGATTAGGTGACTATTATCCTCTATTTCCTTATCAGAAGGCTGAGGGGCTAACTGCCTCCGTCCAGTATGTGCAGGATTTACCTGTGATCAAATCCTGGCTCTGCCATTTGCTAAGTGTATGACTTGTGGGCAAGTGATTTGACTTATCTGGGCCTCAGTTGCCTCATCTGTAAAATGAAGATAATGATAATGATAGTATCTTTGTCAAAGGGCTATTGGGAGGATGAAGTCAGTTCGTATTTGTAAAGCCCTCAATGCAGCACCTGGCATGGTGGGAATGTTATAGAAGTGTCTGTGATTACTAGTATCTGGACACCAATACTCCATGTAACTATCATGCTTTATAAATGTTCTGTATGAATTATAAAGCTATAATGTTCCACAAATGGTCTTTCATCTTGGCACATGGATATCCCTCACCCAATTAAGCTTCTTCACCACAGATAACTGCTCCCTGCACCCACCTCATTACCACTGGTATTAAGGAACACTGGATAGCATGATTAAAGCATCAAAGACATGCGGATGCTATTTTGACTAAGCAGCATTTTCATCGTAAGCCAGTTTTCAGAGATTTGATTATTGCACTAGAAAAATCCTAAAAAGTCTATTTCCACTAAATCACACTTCTGTTGGGAAGAGAGACACGGTTGCTCACGAAAAACACCCATACTCATACCCAGAGTCCCTCTCATCTGCTGACAGTTTCCCAGGAAGCATATAAATAGCTACCTTGCCGTGAGCCTTATTGAAACTTGGTCTTCAGCTACCCACACCATTACTGCACCCTGGAATTTGTCATGACCTGAATTTGACACACTTAAGAAATCTGAAATTCCAATATTCCACCTTCTGACCATGACCTTCCAGCTGCCCCCTTACTTTAGTCACCACCAGCCTTGGACCTGACCTCCAGTCAGTCCCTTCGTCCCTCCACTTCCCACCCGCATCCTCACTTACTTTCCTAGGAAGTTGGTCCCCTAGTTGCTCACTGGACCACTCTTTCTTAAGCACTCTGAGATTCCTTTGCATTCCTAAACCTGTGTCTACACTTGGAGTAACACCCATCCCCTTAGTCATCACAAAAAACAGCCATCTCTTGGCAGGATTGTTTAAGCCTAGGAGGCTGACGCTGCAATGAGTTATGATTGTACAACTGTACTCCAGCCTGGGCAAGAGCAAGACCCTATTTAAAATTTAAAAAAGAAACTGCCATATCTGTTCACCCAGGCAGAAGAAACTGCTAGAGAAAGTCCTGTGATCACATAGACTGATGGTATTGCCGTCTTATTCCATCCACCCCTCAGTGACTTTCCAAAACTTCGACCCCTCTGCCAGGACCTTCTCAACATCCACCTCCTCTAATTCTCAGAGGGAGACCTTACCTCCCACATCTGTAAGAAAACTAAGGCCTGCACATGTGAACCACCTTCACCTTCCGTCCCCCTCCATTCATTCCTTGACTCATTTAACAAAGATTTTTTCAACACCTGTTATGTAACAAGCTCTATGCGAGGTGCTGGGGATGAAATAAATAACAAACACACTCTACCTTCATGGTGCTTACTGTCTGGTGTTGGATAAAGCTGTATAAAGATGACTAATAAGAGGTCTAACTATCCTCATGCTGCAAGAAAACCCAAACTACTGTGTGCCCCAGTTGACAGTCACTGCTGAGTCCAGCTTCTGAGTAATTTCAGCCCAGACATCAGACTAGTGAGGGAAGGAGCTTGCAGACGATACCAGCTCCCAGCCATATAAGTCACCCCCAGCAGTTTGAGGATTCTAAACTCAGGCCCTACGCATTGTGGAGCAGAGACTTCCATGTTATTCTTTCTCTGGGAATGCACTTTCCAACTTCCTTTGCCTGGCTAGAGCTTTCTTACTCTTTACGCCTGTTTAGGCCTTTTCTTCTCCAGGAAGCATTCCCTAAATTCTTGGGTTGGGTTCAGTGGCCCCTCTCTGGGATGCCTTAGCATAGCTCTTCTTTAGTATTCTAGGAACTACTTGTGTTCATCTATAATTACGTATATATCCAACCTGGCACAAAGACACTTAGCATGTGCTTACTAGCTGAACTGAAGAAATGTGAAATGCACTGAGCTGGCCCGCAGGTAAACCAGCAAGCAGGATTAAGTTTGTCTTTAGCGCCCTCTACCTTCTTCACAGAGCCCTTCCACACTACCCGTCAAGCATCCCTTGTCCCAATTCACTTTCAGTATCACTAAGTGATAACTAAAAATGACATTAACTTAGAGCATGTCTTGTAAGCTCATAGGGCAGAAGCCTTTAAGAGCAGTATTTGGGTAAATGGATTTGCTAAAGTCTAATCTTAGAACGTGATCTTATGCCAGTGATTGGAGCTGAACTCCGTTCTCTGTATTCCTGGCAAGGAAGATAAGTGAGAACAGAGCCTGGAGAAAGAATCACACTGCAGTGTAGATAAGTGACCGAGAGGACAGAACGAGGCGGGCAGATTGCTTGAGCGCACGAGTTCGAGACCAGCCTGGGCAACGTGGCCAAACTCTTGCCTCTACGAAACAAAACAAAAATGAGCCAGACATGGTGTTGCATGCCTGTAGTCTCAGCTACGCCAGAGGCTGAGGAGGGAGGATGGCTTGAACCCAGGAGACTGATGCTGCAGTGAGCTGTGGTCATGTCATTGCACTCCAGCCTGGGTGACAGAGTGACACCCTGTCTCAAAACAAAACAAAACATAACAAAACTGCTAGGGAGAGTGAGAGCCAGGGAGAAGTCAGGATTCCAGGAATAGGCAGGAATATGTCTCTTCCATACCTGCCCCACCTTGGGTGTTCGCTCCTACTGTAACTTCAGTGACTGTGTTAGCACTTTGAGGGATTGGACACCGCCCCCCGTCCCCACCCCATGCCAACAATTATACTCTTAAGACATCATTCCTCTTACACAATTTATTTGATCATATCAGTGGACCCAACCCGGGTCAGAGTCTCACCTCTGGGAATTTGGAATTGCGATAGCCTCTCCCTGTCGTCAGAGCTATTTGCAACAGTAAAG
This sequence comes from Rhinopithecus roxellana, assembly GCF_007565055.1. NCBI lineage: Eukaryota > Metazoa > Chordata > Mammalia > Primates > Cercopithecidae > Rhinopithecus > Rhinopithecus roxellana. The sequence continues at coordinate 107,116,217 of NC_044558.1, forward strand.
CTGGAGAGTGGCCAGCCTGTACGTGGACTAGAGAGGCAGAGGTGAGGGACAATGGTGCTGCAGGCCTGGGCGTCAGACCCCTTCTGTCCATCCCAGGTTCTGATAATCTCCCCGTACCTTGTATCCTTAAAATAATCTTCCTTTTCCCTTTATGACTTCTGGTCACTTGGATTGCTGTTACTTTCAATCAAAGAATTCTAACACAGCTATGGTTCTAATTAATTCTAACTAATAGAGCTAATACACTAATAATTCTACCTAATACAGCTATGTGTGCTGAGGTGCCCTGGGGTACTATGTTGCATTGGCAGGGGCACTTTGTTATGTTTATTTGGTGCCAGTTACTTTGTTGTTTTTGAACAGACTGTCAGAGGGATGGGAAGGACCGGTGCTCAGGGTGGCCATCTGACCCCTGATGGACAGGAGACCAGGACAAGCCCACTGGATGAGCCGGAGGGGTCCAGAAGGAGGGAGTTGAGAGTTCCCACTAAGGTTGACACATTCTGGTAAGGAGTTCATCTGCTGTCCACCAGGTAGGTGGTGTGCAAATACAACTGAGCATTCATGTTTAAGGTTTTTTTTTATTTTTTATTTTTCAAGGCAAAGTCTCCCTCTGTTGTCCAGGCTGGAGTGCAATGGTGCCATCTCGCCTCACTACAACCTCAGCCTCCCAAGTTAAAGTGATTCTCCTCCCTCAGCCTCCCGGGTAGCTGGAATTACAATCGTGCCACCATGCCCAGCGAGTTTTTGTATTTTTAGTAGAGATGGGGTTTCACCATGTTGGCCAGGCTGGTCTCAAACTCCTGACCTCAGGTGATCCACCTGCCTCGGCATCCCAGAGTGTGGGATTATAGGCATGAGCCACCGCACTCAGCCTCATGTTTAAGGTTATCTAAAAAGCAAAGCAAAATCCTAATCATGTTGAATTTTTGAATCTGCAGCAGATTCAAATTAATGAATTTAAATCATATATCAGGTAAAATACTACCTTGACATATTTTGTGATCATACTGGGAGAAAATTAATATAAAGCTAATTTAAAATCTTTAAATTTGTAAATCAAAAGGTTAAACCTTGTTAAAATTTACAAAGAATATGCCACTATAAGAAGAAGTAGCTCAACTTTATTTTAGTAAAATCACCAACAAAACAATAAAAAGCCAAAACTAAAAAGACAGTTTTAATTGTGAGCTGAAGTTTTATATTTCTTCACGAATTTCATTTAAAAAAGAGAAATCTCTAAAATCATCGATAGGCAGGTCTTTAATCCACTTTTAAGTCTTTCCCCACCAGCATTGCAGTCACGGGATGCATGCTTGCTTTGTGCTCTTGGTAGGTTCGGACAGCTTGATCATGGGATTTGTCAAAGGCAGCAAGATCCCTGCCAAAAAAGAAAAAATTGAAAAGAAAGAAAGGCGAGAAAGAGACAGAAGAGGAGAAAGGGAGGGAAGAAAGAAAGGAGGGAAGGGGTTCAGAGGACGGGGAAAGGAAAGGAGAAAGAAAATAAGAACATAAGTCAATACCCAAGATTAAATTAAAGGATGTCAGCAGGGGTGACAGCCAATGTCACCCAAATAAGGTACCAGTCCCAGCCAATCAGATGGGTATGGTCCTGCCACAGGGTCCCAGAGGCCTCCTTCTGTACCAGACACTGGCCCTTATACTGGCAGATCAGACATTTTGCAGCGAGTTACAGGGAAGGGCTAGAGTGGCTGGGACCAGTGGCTATTTACCAAGCAGCATGGAAGTATTTTATTATTTGAACAGTGTCCTCTAATCTACTGGCTAAATATCGGCCCAGTATGTGAGACTGTGCCTCAAAGGCTTTCTTTCTAAAAACTGCTTTAAAAAAATTTTTTAATCAAGATTTTAAGAGTATGAAAACACTAAATTTATAAATAGATTTTCTGAAAACTTCAAATAATTGAGAGTAAAAATCCTGATCACAGTGAAATAACAAATAATAAATACATAATAAATAAATAAACAATAAATAATAAATACACTAAACAGGACCTACCATACAAAAGGTACGATTAGTCATTTTTAATGTAACTACTATAAACATCATAAAACAGAAATATTTATTTTTCCCACAAAAGCTGTATTCTTATTTATTTTATTCATTTTTTTTTTTGAGACAGAGTCTTCCACTGTCACTCGGGCTGGAGGGGATGGAGTGCAATGGTGCAATCTCAGCTCACTGCAACCTCCGCCTCCCAGGTTCAAGCGATTCTCCTGCCTCAGTCTCCCAAGTAGCTAGGATTACAGGCACTGGCCACCACACTTGGCTAATTTTTTGTATTTTAGTAGAGATGGGGTTTCACTATATTGGCCAGGCTGGTCTCAAACTCCTGACCTCGTGATCTGGCTGCCTTGGCCTCCCAAAGTGCTGGATTACAGGCGTGAGCCACTGCGCCCAGCCCAAGTATACTCTTATTGAAAAACCTATTTAAAGTATATTTTACTCAATTCAAAGCTAGATGGGTTTTAATTATGGAAAGCATATAAAATATACTTAAAAATTAATTTTGTGGTCACATCAAAAAAGAGATAATGACTTATTTTGCCAAGTTTTATGGCATTATTATTATATTGCCATCACTTTTGATGCCCAAAACTACAATTAATTTTGCACCAACCTAAATACTTGTGAAGTAAATGAAAAGCAAACAAAAGTAATCATGGATATTTATGGCATGATTTTTTTTCCCAGAATTTGGACAAAATTCATAGATAAAGAACTTCACTGAGATATTCTTTTTTTTTCTCGAGATATTCTTAACTTGTATCTTGCTGTTAAGATACAACTTATCCCCCTCTTACCAAGCATTCCTTTACTATGTCAAGCAACCTACCTTTGACCTCTATGCAACATTTGAACACAAAAGAGTTAGCTTTATCTGCTTATTTCTCCTTACATTTAACTTCAGACTCTCTTTCTTGTCTATACCTACCTACCAACTATCTTCTAGTTGCCTTTAAAAATCTTTGTGTATATAAGCCTATCTTTGATTTATTTCTATTTCATCAGTGTCTAACTCTATTTGGCTCAAAATAGGTAATCCATATATGTTTCTAAAAAAAGGAATGAAATTATTTCAAATTTTAAATATTTGTAAGTGTGAATCCCTATTCCAAAATCATATTGATAAACTTTAACAAAAAATATCTGTCATATAGATTATGTTTAAACATTTGAGAGTTTTCTTCCTATTTCTTAGATGAATTCAAAGCACAGTCTGAGTGGGTTCTTACTTGAATAAGGGCCGGGTAAACTTCATTCTCCCTTGTTCAGTTGCCATCTTTAGCGCCAAAGGAATTGCGTCCTCCCACTTGGATTGAATGCAGAGCCGCAGCCATCTAAAAGGAGGATTTAGGGGGAGCATGGGGTAGAAAATGAGGAAGGGGCAGGATATGACAGGTATATCTTAATATTACTTCTGTAGTGATGAATAACCCCACTATAGTTATACTGTACACCACTTTATGGTATGTCTTGATTCTGAGACTCTCAAATCCTTATATATACAATTTAATAATTGGTGAAGAGAAAGAAGAGGAGCCAGTTCTTGAAAAAGATCATATATTTTAAAAGGTCTGGATCAGTAGGTGCTCACATACCTTGTAAATGCAATTTCTGAAGGAATTAAACTTTGGTTTAAGCCTCACATTACAAATTTGAATTAAGAAAGATTAACATATAATAGAATAAAATATTTCTAACTATTCCCATTTCAAAGTAGATTTAGTTGGTTGTGGAGAAAGCCTATTTACCACGGAATCCTTCATTCTAATTTTTTTTTTCTTTAAGGTAAGAGAGGTTTAGAGCAAAGTCTAATGGAAAGATTAATACTATCAGCTTACACATTGCAACTATTCCTTAAATACCACTATAAGTATTTACATAGAAGCAGTCAGTTTGACAAGGACTTCTCAAGACTCAAGTATGTCTCATACTCTGCATTCCCTTTCTCCACCTTTCAAAGGAGTTTTCTGCTTTCTTCCACAGAGACAAGTTAAAATGATGTACCTGAATCGTATTTCAGAATTGTTAATGGCATTGAAGTTGTACACCTCTTGCATTCGCTTTATGTGCCCCAATGGAAGAGGTGCCTAAGAGCAAAATAAAGAAGTATACCGTATCATTTCAACAGGATTCCTTGGAAGAAAGGAGCTGGAGAGAAATGCATAGCCAGATTAAAATCCTAAATATTTTATAATATAGAAATAAGTTAGATAAAAATAAAAGAAACATTGCACACTAAAGTAAATTCTGTGCAAACTTATTCTGGATGAGGATATTCTACTGGGAGCACAGGGATAATTTACTTTGTGAAGTACTCAGAATTAAATGAGAATTGCTCTTCTTAGACTTTTTAGCATGTATAAATATTATCTTTCAGACTCTTCCTAGACTTTTTCTAGTTATTCTCTATACCTTATATATCTTAAATGCATTCCATTCTCCAGATTAAATCATAGTTCCTTAATTTTTTGCCTGATTCCCCCTAGCTTTATCTTTGTATATTTCCCCTGAAATCCCTCTTAAATTATCTACATCCCTAGCAGTTCTCAAATGTTGGTATTATAGACCTCTTTGGGAATCTGATGAATAAGGTGGATGCTTTCCGTAGGGGTGAAAATACACTTACTACACGAATACAAACTTCTGTATACAATTTCAGGGGTTTCATAAGCATCCTATCCCTACCTTAACTCACCCTAAAAGGGAGGACAAATTTGGGTGAAGGAAAGAAAAAAGATGAGTTCAGTTTGGACAAGCAGAGAGTTTGCAGTGCCTGTGAGTACAGGCAGAGGTGCCTCTAGGTAGATGATAACTCTCCCCTCCAACCACGACCTCCTTACCTTACAGGACTCCACACTCACTAACCATCTCTGCTCTCATGAACTACTAACCCTGATGCAAATAATTTAGTCCATTAGCCCCTTATGGACACATGCAACTCCAAGTCCATCCTGGTAGACCAACTGGTTAAGGTCATCTCCAAGGCTCCCTGACTTGCCCTAAGTTTTGCCATACCCATTCCAGAATCACCCTACCATGTTCTCTCTGTGACCCTAGGCCACCCACCAGTGGTAGAGCAATTTATGAAACCATGATGATCCGATGCACTAAAAATAGATTCCCTCTTACTTTGATGGGGCCCTTGTTGCCTCAAAATCCTATTCCTAATTTTTGCATCAATTCCACAGGAAATTCCGCTCCAAATCTTCCTTCTCAAGGTCCTTAGACTGAAGACTTCCCTTTCATGGAAGTCTTTAAAATCTAGTCATTGGTTTATCTCAAAATGCAGCATCTCCTTTTGGTTTCTTCTATTCTTTCAATTTTCTAGATTCAAAACCTTAAAATCTGCTGGATTCTTTACTGTTAACCCCTATATCCCATCAGTCACAGAGCTCTGTGCTTTCACCTTATGTAACCTCTTTCTCACGTCTCATTCTCTCCTCTCCCTGCAACTCACTCCCTCAAGTCTGGTACTCCTGCCAGTCTCCCAACTAGTGACTTCACCACCATGCAGCCTTCATGGCCCCAGATTAGTTTTCACAACCCAGCATTTCATCCCGACTCTCCTGCTGGATTTTTTAAATCCTTTTCTACTGATCAGTGTAAGATCTAAAATTTCTTAGCTTAGCATTCAAGAGTCATCACATCTGGTTCTACTAGCTTTTCTAGTGTTACCTTCACTGACTTCCTTACCCAGTGCTACTGTTTACTCCAGCAATGCTGCAGACGAATTCCAGCCCTTGCTGCTCCTTCCACCTTGAATTTCTACCTCCCTGCTAGTCCTAGGGGTACAAATCAAGTCTCCTCTCTGATGCCCCCAGTTGGAAGAGAGTCTTTCACTAATTAAGTTTTTCCAAATGACACCTAAAGAATACCTTTTATTGTTAATTAAAAAAAAAAAAAATGTATGAGATGGAGTTTCACTCTGTTGCTCAGGCTGGAGTAGAGGGGTGTGATCTCAGCTCACTGCAACCTCTGACTCCCAGTCCAAGTGATTCTCCTGCCTCAGCCTCCCGAGTAGCTGGGATTACAGGCACCTGCCACCATGCCCAGCTAATTTTTGTATTTTTAGTAGAGACGAGATTTCACCATGTTGGCCAAGCTGGTCTCGAACTCCTGACTTCAAGTGATCTGCCCGCCTCGGCCTCCCAAAGTGCTGGGATTACAGATGTGAGCCACCGCACCTGGCTTACTGCTAAATTTTGCATGTGTTTCCCTTCCTACAAGATTATAAGCTATTTGAAGATAAGGTATATCCTTTCTTCCATATTTTCATATTTAGCACAATATAAAACACAGTAAGCATTTAATACTTTTTTAAAGAAATGAATGAGTTTTATAAATGATTTTTTCCCCATTAGTTTCCACATTAATAATCTTTTTGCCAAGTTGGGTAGAACATAAATGCTGTGCCTTTCTGTCCATTTTAATTTCTAAGCTTTTGAGCTAGTACTTACCCTCTGGAGCATCTGTGCTAAAAACTCATTCAACTGATGAGAGGAGAGATCTTTCAGGTCTGTGGCATTGAATGAATTTAAATCTTCTTCTTTGGCCTAAAATAAATTTAGCCAGTTATTTTTGTTCAAGTACAATTTAGTAATACTTATTGGTTTATCTAACATACAAGTAAAAATTGAGAAAAAGAACCATATGAATGCATAAGATTATTCAAAATAAATTTAAGCCTGAGTTACTTAAGTAATCCTGAGATTGAGTTACTGTAATTTAAATAGCTGATATGACTCCTAGAATCTATATTACTTAAGAAAAAGTAGATTACGGGTAGGAAGAGTGGAAGAAACTGTTGACATTCATTGTACCATTTGAGGTATAGAAATTTCCAAAGCAAAGAAACATTTCAAAATGTATGCATGTTGACTAATTTATAGACCAATTCAAAAATGTAAAGAATGAAATTGTGTATTTTTAAATATTACATTAATAAATTCGTAAGACCATAAACTAAGTTTCCTCCATCCCCACATATTCTGTTTTCCCCCACTCAATCTAGAAACCATCTAAGAAAAAGAAAAAATGAGTCTGCACTTTTCAAATTTGGATTTACTCTCAAAAATCTTTGAGAAGATGATTAAGCAATATTAAATAAAGCTGATCAAAATAAGGATTTTAAAATATTTTAAAACTAGTTTTATATTCTTCTAAACTAGGGCTTTTGTTACTTTAAAAGAAATACATGCAAATACTAAAAAACCAAATAGGACAGAAGGAAAAATTCTTTTGGTTTTGCTCCCTGTTTCCAAGTACTGCTCCTCAGTAACCGATATTCATAGTTTCTGTATATCCTTCCACTAAATTTAATGCATAGGCATATATCCTTTTAAAGAAATATTTTGCGTCTTCCCCCCTTCAGAACTCTCCTTAATAGCAATACTTCTTTTCCCTTTACAACTTATCCTTAATATGAGAACGTACAGCTCCAGCTCATTTTCTGTGCAAAACCCTGCAAATCTAAACTATATATTAATTAAGGATATGTTTATGTTGTAAAAACATAAAAAGCAAGAGAATGATAAACCAAAATTCAGGACAATGGTTACCCGGATGGGTCAGCAAGGAGGGTGGAGAAGGGGATAAGATGGGGAGGGATGCTACAGAGGTACCGGCAAGATTTGATTTCTTATGCTAGTGGTGCATCACACAGGTCTTGTTTTACAATTGTTTTTTACACTTAGAAATATGTTATAAATATTCTTTTGCATGTATTTACTATTTAAGACAAATCATTGAGAAATAAAATACATAAGGAAAAGAGTGCACTAGTGAATACAGTGTCCTGAATCTGTTTCTAACACTGCCTGTTTCTACTAATATTGAAGAGTTGATCATCATCCACCTTAATTGCTGGGCCCAAAGGAATATTTGAGCAGAAATTAGTAGCAGTTTTATCTAGCACCAAATAAGCTGGAATACATTTTTCAAACTAAAACAGAGGATTCGAACACACACTGTTAAAAAATCCTGTTTCCCACAGGAATCTCTTATACTTTTCTTCGTAACAAGTTTGTCAACTACACAAAACATAAAGTTCAAGACACAGGTATTATAGAAGAACAAAGCATTATCTGTGGCAAGATGTGTTACCACACTTCTCTCTTGGACAGAAAAAAGCCTTATTTGAAAAAGCACACAATTAAACCATTCCTCCAATATAAACTCAACACTACTCCAGGCCAAGTATTGACAGGTGAAGTATCTATGGACACAACCAGCCTACCTTTCTGATAGGTAGCTACTAGAAGATTTTATTACTTCCTTCCAAAAAAGAAAAAAAAATCCGCAACAAACAGACTTGACCTTAGATCCGAATAGTAATTAGTAATGCTCTATCTTTGTTATGATGTTATAAAAGTCTCCAAAAAAATGTTTATATTTTATTTTAAATTGGAGTGTTGCTTCCCTTGGTTTCTGGTTCCATTTTTCCTGATTTGCCTTACTCCTGATTTCGTTTTTCTTCCGTCTTCTGGCTGTAAGGATGTTCTGCCAATACCTGGAGCTTTCTACTCCCTTTTCTTCTTCTCCACGTCTAATCGGTTCTCAAGTTCTTAGTTATAAAATTAAACTTCAAAAGTCTTTCAACTCTTTTTTTTTTTGAGACAGAGAATTGCTCTGTCACCCAGGCTGGAGTACAATGGTGTGATCTCAGCTCACTGCAACATCTGCCTCCTGGGTTCAAGCAATTCTAGTGCCTCAACCTCCCGAGTAGCTGGGGTTATAGGTGTGCACCACCACACATGGCTAGTTTTTGTATCTTTAGTAGACATGGGGTTTCGCCATGTTGGCCAGGCTGGTCTCGAACCCCTGGGCTCACGTGATCTGCTTTGCATTTGTTATTTTTGTGTGAATCTAATGTCTTAATTAAACAATAGATGCTTCAAAGGTAAGTCCATCTCTGTATTTTTCATAGTGTGTGATGCAGCATTTTGTATATAGAAAGATGTGAAGAAATAATGGTCAAGTACACTTTAGAAACAAGTTTTAAAAGGCAATTGCTAAACTGATTACACAGTTGGAGGCCATTATCCAAGCGAATTAACACAGGAACAGAAAACCAAATACAGGATATTCTCAAACATATGTGAGAGCTAAACGACTGTGTACTCACGGACATAAAAGTGGCAACAATAGATGCTGGGACTACTGGGAGCAGGGCAAGGGCTAAAAAACTGTTGGGTACTATGTCAGTACCTGGGTGATGGGATCATCATACCCCAAACCTCAGCAGCACACAATATGCACGTGTGACAAACCTGCACATGTGCCCCCTGAACTCAAAAGTTGATATTACTTAAAACATTATAAATCTGTTGCAAATTAATAGGAATAAAAGTATTTCTAAATTTTCTGTTATTCTTCATTAAAGAATTATCGGCCGGGCGCGGTGGCTCAAGCCTGTAATCCCAGCACTTTGGGAGGCCGAGACGGGCGGATCACGAGGTCAGAAGATCGAGACCATCCTGGCTAATACGGTGAAACCCTGTCTCTACTTAAAAATACAAAAAACTAGCCGGGCGACGAGGCGGGCGCCTGTAGTCCCAGCTACTCGGGAGGCTGAGGCAGGAGAATGGCGTAAACCCGGGAGGCGGAGCTTGCAGTGAGCTGAGATCCGGCCACTGCACTCCAGCCTGGGTGGCAGAACAAGACTCCGTCTCAAAAAAAAAAAAAAAAGAATTATCGAGGGCATATCCTTACTTTGGCTTCAGTAAAGGATTCTACTTTAGTACATATATGAAGAAGCTCCTCTTTAAGATGCTTCATAGAAAGTGAACCAAGTTATTGACAGAGCAAAAGTGCCTCGATTCTTTCTACCACTAATAGTCAGCAGTTGGTCACCCAAGATCATTTTAGATGTACCTGGTATGTGAAATCGCTATATTGGAAGCAGTATCTTACAAATGATTTAAAAGGAAAAGAAGAAAGGTAAGATGCAAATATTTTTGCATACTTCTTTTCAAGAGTTAAGAAGCAAGAAAAATCAGGATTAATGCCTTTAACATCTATTTTTTTCCCCCCATAAAACTTAATTTTCTAGGTTGGGCACAAGGGCTCATGCCTGTAATTCCAGCACTCTGGGAGGCTAAGGTGGGAGGATCACTGGAGACCAGGAGTTTGAAACCAGCCTGTACAACACAGACCCTGTTTGTACAAAAAGTTTTAAATTAGGCAGGCATGGTGGTGCATGCCTGTAGTCCCAGTTACTCAGGAGGCTGAGGTGGGATGACTGACTGAGCCCAGGAGGTTGAGGCTGCAATGAGCCATGATCACGCCACTGTACTCCAGCCTGGGCAACAGAGCAAGACCCTGTCTCAAACCCTTAATTTTCTATATTGAGAGTAGATATAATATCACCTTAGATAAACCTGACTTCCAAATAGCCTTTCCAAATATAACTGTTTGTGATTTAAATACCCTCCCTGCTTCATGAGTAAAGACATATTTGCACAATTCAAAAAGGAATCAAAATCACACATTATTACTTACAGTAATCCATCTTTGACTTAAGGCAATACAAGCATTTGTCAGAGTCATATCATAACTGCAAAGATAAAAGGTAAAGATTAAATTGTATAAAAATGCACATGCTTTTGCAGAAATGCAGTTTTAAAGCTACGGTACATACTTAAATTTCAAAGTCCTTTTTAAATAAGGAAAACAAACTCCAAAGTGATGAAAACAGGAAATATTTTACCTAACTTACATACTACTGGCATCATCCAAGAACTCACAAATCCAAATGGATACCACATTAATGAAATACTCATCTATCTTTTAGAAAGAATGCCAAAGCACCTCAGCAAAAGACTGTCATGTGCTCAAGTAATCTATGTTAAAGTAGTTGGAATCAGTTGAGCATATTTACTATATGGCAGGAACAGTTCTAGACACTCAAGACAACAAGATGAACAACACAAAGTCCTTGCTCTCATGGATTTAGTCTAACTCTAGTGTGGAGAGTGGCTGGAAGAAGTCAGAACAGATAAAAGTACACAGTTTGGGTGCCAGAACCATCTTCCAGGGTGTGAAGATGTGATACTGAACTTGAACAGTGGTAGTAGAAATGGAGAGATGTGGATAGACTCAGATATTTAAATCATATACAAATGATGAGAACATTATAAAAAGAGGATTTTCTGTGGTTTGAGATTTTCTAAGATACTCTTTTACAGAATCCCAAGTATGGGAATGATTCCAGGGTTCCTCTAGCACTTTGGTATTACTTGAAAGCAATCATAAGGGATCTAGAATGAACCAAGGCCCAAAAAGGATCCCTTAGCAGCGGTGATATCAAAGAAACACTTTTGAAGAACTAATTTTCCACCCAGATTTCTCTAATTTTAAAAGCAACCGTCAAAGACTTCTCCACTCCTAAACTTCCTGGAACTGTCTTTTGACTTTATCAGGCCCCTGAAGTTAGACTCCTTGAAAGACTCCAAACTCCAAATTCTATGCTTTTATTCTCAGGCTCCTCATAATTGTACAGCACACCAGACTGCTGACCACTCTCATACCACTTTTAAATTATTTCTTTCCACAGCTTTCTTAATGAATTAACCTTTGAAAGCTCTTTTTAGTTTTCCATTTATTTTGCTCCCTTTCCTCTGTCCCAGCTCTAAAATGAAGATCCTCTAAGGTTCTAAACTTTACTTCTTGTATTCTTCTTTGTAAGTCATCTCCAAGACAATGTCCAAATCCATCACCATTAAAATTAATAGTTTCCTCACCTGCAATACTTAATATTTTTTAAAAAAATACTTTTCATTGTATTATAATTACTTGACACATACATGTTTGCTCTGTGAGTTCCTTATTCATCATATTAGTGCCTGACAATAAATGTGTGCTGGATTGAGCTGAATCTTTACTACATCTCTGCTCAGTCATTTCTAATTTCTTCTTTTCTCACTACAGCCAATCAGTGGCCAATAGATTCTAGCCCCAAAACGTCTCTCCTCTCAGTTACTCCTTTCTTTTCCCACTGCCTTTTTATCACTTCAGGTCCTCATAATCTCTGGTCAGGCTGTTGTAAGAATTGATGAGATAATGTATGGCACTTCTTAATGAAGTGCTGGGGAAAAAATCTAAAGTATTCTTTTTGCTGATACCTTTTTTAGATGTTAAAAGGGTTTACTGATGATTTGTGCCACCTGTTTCCAAAACAAAACTCGAAACATTCTATTGTAATCACCCCTCCCTATCTGAGCTCCTGTTTCCCACCACAGCCTATGATAACCAGGACTGCCCGGTCAGTGGGGCACTCGGACCACATCTGTTCCATACTCAAAACTCCCAGTAACTTCTCAACCAAACACTTCTCAGCCTGGCTGTTTAAAGTGCTTTACAAACAAACATGACCAGGCCTCATCTTGTTTCCTAGCTTCTCTCCTGCTGCTCCCTGCAAATCAATTAAACTGGCCTGTTTAGTGTAAGAGAAGCTGGTAGGCAATTTTGGTGATCCAAAAGAAAGGCAACAAGAGACTGGAACACGCCATGGTCAGTGTCCTCACACAACTCATGAAAGACCAAAGTTCAGGTTCAATTGAAGGAGGGGGTTCAGTATAAAAAAGCAGTATATTGAGGCCAGGCACAGTGGCTCACACCTGTAATCCCAACACTCTGGGAGACAAAGGCAGGCGGATCGTTTGAGCTCAGGAGTTTGAGACCAGCCTGGGCAATGTGGTGAAACCCCACCTCTAGCAAAAATACAAAAACTTAGCTGGGTGTGGTAGTGCACACCTGTGGTCCCAGCTACTTGCAAGGCTGAGGTGGGAGGATCATTTGAGCCCGGGAGGCAGAGGTCACAGTGAGCTAAGATCACATCACTGTATGCCAGCCTGGGCCACAGAGTGAGACCCTGTTTCCAAGAAAAAAGAAAAAAGAAAGAAAGCAGTATACCAGAGGCAATAAGACTGCCAGGGTTTGAATCTCAACTTTTACTACTTACTAGCTGTGCAACCTAGGGCAAGACACTTTACCTAGCTAAACCTAACTTACCTCCTTGGGAAAAGGGGATAATAAGTGTTGTAATTAACATAAATACTTATAAAATATTTTTATTGCAGAAGTTTGAAGGAAGATACAATAGCTTATTCTTTTCTAAATCCCTCACCATCCTTGTGCAGAAAGGAGGCACTCGATTACTTGAAGTAAAAAATCATATTTGTAAACTGTGGAAATTATTCTTTTGGCCTTGGGGTTAAGGCCAAAACACCTAAGAACTCTGCTGTCATCATTAACTAGTAACAGTTTCAGGAAAGCATACTATTCTTTCAGATATTTTGAGGCTCTCTAGGAGTTAGGAGAATGAGAAGGAAAGCATTAGCAGGCAAGTACTTACTTGGGTTTTATGGGAGGCAGTCCAGGAGAGTAGAGCCAGGCATTCCAATCAACTTGATTGAGAACATCAACCTACGAATAGTAAGAATTCACAGTTTACAACAGAATGCCCTTTCCTGTTGAAAACAAAACTTAAACTTATAAGTCCTTAGATACATAATTTTGTCTAATCTGCCATATCAAGATAATTTCTAAATCACTTTTTTAAAAATTAATATTTTAAATTGATATATCATAATTGTGTATACTTATGTGACACAATGTGATGTTTTGATATATATATTCAATGTGAACTAAGTCAAGCTAATTAATATATCCATTACCTCATCTAGCTTTATCTTCTAAAAGTTATATTAATCACTAGTGTGCTGTTAAATAATTAAAATAGGAAAATTAACCACTTGTAAAAAATCAAATTTTATACTATTGATGATCTCTCTGAAACAGGAAAATTAAGCACTTGTAAAAAATCAAATTCCATAGTATTGATGATCTCTCTGAAACAAGAAAATTCTATAGGTAGTTCATGTGGTTAAGATCACATTTAAAACAGAAAAAATATGCAATGAGAGGCTGAGTCCTAAAACAAGTTCTGAACCAATACTACTATTAGATAATTCAAGTTAACCTAATCAGTCAATAAATAGAGATATATTGAGCATGAAACATAGAAAAGGTTTTTATATCCAACCTTATCTTTAAAATAGGAATACAGGAAATCCTTCCAGTCATCAGTAGTTATGCTCTTATAGGAAAACTTCTCAACATAAGCTTTTAAGAATCCTAGGAAAAGCTCTAAGAGTAAAAAAGAAAATCAATTCATAGAAAGGTAATTATCTGACATTTTGTGTGTATGTTTGGCACTGTACTATTAACCACAGAGAACGGAGAACATTCAGAGAATAGGGAAATCTACAAGAACTTTCAGAGTGAAAGAATGTTCAGAAAAGGAGGTGGGACTTAAGTTGGGCCTTGAAGAATATATGTAATTCAGTGGAAGGGAGAAGAGAAATTCTAATTATAGGTAAGGGGATAACACATGAAGACACAGAAAAGGAATACATAACCCAAGTTCTAAAAGCTATAACCTTCATATGACTAGAAAGGAGAAAAATAAGACTGGACAGGCAGAATGGATTCAGGTGACAGACAGCCTTCCAATTCAGTCAACCAAGGAGAACACCTCAATGTCTATCAGTGGGGGATGGGTACATAACTCAGCATAGCTTTATCATGAAATAGTACGATGTCATTAAAAAGTATGAGGCAGATTTATATGTACTGACATAGAAGGGTGTATGTGAAATATCGAGCAAAACAAAACACAAATGCAGAGCCAATATATAGCATGATCCATTTTTGTAATTAAAATAACTATATGTATTTATTTGTCTGCTTGTTAATTTACACCTAGAAAGTTATCTGGAGCCATATACACCAAACTGCTAACAGTGGTTACCCCCGGGGAGTGGAAAAAGGTTGATGGACTCTCACTTGTTACTCTTAAAAACTTCTGTACCATAGAAATGTTTTCAGGGAGTACATACTATTATCCTCATTTCAAAAACTGATGAGATTGTTTAAAAAATGAAGCAGCATAATTTAAACCTTAGGGGTTATTAATGGTTTTAAGTCAAGAGATAACTTAGAAAACAATACAGATTTCTTCAGCAGCTACATCCAGAATGAATTGGAAGTATTAAATGGAACAAAACAATAGTTTATAATTCTTCCTAATTCTCACATTACCTTAAAAAAAAAAATGATAAAATACCAACTACTTACCTGGTCCTCCAAGCAGTTGTTCAAGGTAAAAAAGTAAAGCAAAGCCCTTCTCATAGGGAACTGAAGAATAAGCTACATCAGGGTCTACATCTGTCAGATCAACCACAAGTTTGGTGAAAGGATGTGTCTCCCCAAATGTCTTTACCTGCAAGACATGAAATAACATGGAGAAACATATAGAAACATATAGAAAGACTGCTATCACCATGCAAAGAAGCTAATAGGGAAGTATTACTTCACTCAGTGGTATAACTTTAGGGGAATCTAAAACTTGGAGACTGGAATACCAGGATATGTTGGCATAAACTTCTGGAAATCTATTAATAGAATGCTTACTTACACAATATTCTCTGATGTTTCTTGCTCAATAATACAGGCTCTATTCTTATAAAAAGACTAGAAAAATGATTTAATGCCTAGTCAGCAAATTTGGCTTTCAGGAGACAACACTTAAAAATGACATAAATATACAAAAAAAAAAATTCAAACTATAGTAAATAGCTATATTAATAGCAAAGGCCCAGTGACGTCCCATAGCTCCCTGTTTAGACCAGGTCATCAAAACTACCTTACACAGAACAATGAATGGTGCGGATCAATACAGTGTTATACCAGCATTGACTTCACATTCCACACTTGTAAAAATGACGTTTTGGTTGCTACACAGTAAAGATGCTTTCATAAAAACTCAATTTTTAACACCTATACAACTTCGGATGAAGGTTTTTAAAACTTTGACTCATTTACCGAATTCTGTAGTTCTCCCCATCCTCCCAGAGCATTAAAATGTCTGAACTTTTCACCAAACAATCGTCCGCAAATGTGGCGTTCCAAGTACACAGTAGTGTCCCTCATTTAACCTGAAAAAAATTTTTTTAATAAAAACACGGACACAGCTGAGAAGAAAAGATATTTCAATCAAGATATTTTCTTTTTGGCTTTTCTACAGAGGAAAGCAGTTGTAAGGCATGACCACTACACTCTAAGCCCACTCTGGCTCCCAGGCAGTCAATCCAGAGCAATGGGAAGCTCAGCCCAGCAGATGGCAGCAGAGAAAGTTAAGCCCTGGTTCTGCTCTTGCATGTCCATATGTTAAAAGTGTGAATATATCAGGAACTAGATTAAACAACACCTAGACTGAACCTAACACTGTAATAAGTGTTACAGAATTTTTTAAAACTATCCTTGTTGGCCGGGCACAGTGGCCCATGCCTGTAATCCCAGCACTTTGGGAGGCCAAGGCGGGAGAATTATCTGAGGTCAAGAGCTCAAGACCAGCCTGGCCAACACGGTGAAACCCCATCTCTACTAAAAATACAAAAATGAGCTGAGCATGGTGGCGTGCACCTGTAGTCCCAGATACTTGGGAGGCTGAGACACAAGAATCGCTTGAACCGGAAGGCAGAGAGATTGCCCTACTGCACTCCAGCCTGGACGACAGAGAGAGACTCCATCTCAAAAAAAAAAAAAAAAAAAAAATCCTTGTTAGCTGGGCGTGGCAGCTTATGCCTGTAATCTCAGCACTTTGGGAGGCCGAGGTGGGCGGATCACTTGAGCTCAGGAGTTCGAGACCAGCCTGGGCAACATGGTGAACTCCCATCTCTATAAAAAATACAAGAATTAGCCAGGCATAGTGGCATGTGCCTATATATAGTCTCAGCCACTTTGGAGCCTGAGGAGGGAGGATTGCAACCCCGGAGTTGCAGTTAGTGGAGATTGCACCACTGTACTATAGCCTGGGTAACAGAGTGAGACCTTGTCTCCAATTAAAAAAAAAAAAAATAGCCAGGCGCAGTGGCTCACGCCTGTAATCCTAGCACTTTGGGAGGCCAAGGCGGGTGGATTGTCTGAGCTCAGGAGTTCGAGAACAGCCTGGGCAACACAGTGAAACCCCATCTCTACTAAAATACAAAAAATTAGCTGGGCGTGGTGGCACGTGCCTGTAATCCCAGCTACTCGGGAGGCTGAGACAGGAGAATCACTTGAACCTGGGAGGCAGAGCTTGCAGTGAGCCAAGATCGCACCATTGCACTCTAGCTTGGGTGACAAAGTGAGACTCCATCTCAAAAAAAAAAAAAAAAAAATTCTTGCCTATCAAAGAGATGATAACAAAGAAAAACAAGAGATATACACAAAACAATTCAGAGTGGTAGGAGGCAGGGGAAAAAAAAATCAGTAACAAGAACCAATAAAGACATAATAAGAAAAATCTTACCAAAAGTGATCCCAAGTTTTGTTGGTCACTAGATTCCCTGTCCAGCTATGAGATATTTCATGTGCAATGACCTAAAGAAAACAGTGTGATTAATAGTAAGACTGATTATCTTAACCTAAAACAACCCATTCTGTAAACACTCCATGTTATTCAATTTTTTAAAAATATTAGCTGAGGTATTCAGGGAGTTACTCAGTTCAGCAAAATCTTTAACTTAACCAAAGACACACACACACACTCAAATGTGGCATAAAGTAATGAGAAAACAAAAATTACTTAGAAAATATTAAATAGATACATCACTGCATTAAAAATATTTCACAAATATATGAAAAGATCAAACCATAAATTTTTCTTAAATCTATTAAATATAATTGTTAATATAATAATGCGACAAGAGTCCCCAAATTGTCCATTATAACCATATCTTTAACATAAAAATACAAGGGATATTTTAAAATCAGTTGAAGTAATACTTCTTGAAGATAAGGCCATAATGAAAAAGTTTAACTTACATTGGAGAGTGACTTGTCGCCTGCCTACAAAAAAAAGAAAATTATCTTAGTATTTTAGTAATCAAATTACAGACTCTCTAAAAGACTGCCTACCTAAACACTTAGCATACTGGCACTGGTGGTCCACTGTATTTCTACTACAGCACTTCAAAGAATGTAAAAGAGACCTTAATTGAAAAAACAAAAAAATCCAGAACTAAAAATTAGCGTCATTCTTTCTTGCCCTAATTCTAGGGAATTTTTGCAATACAATGAAAGCTGGTCTATTTGTGTCTAACTTCCATAAAACATTTCTCCTACTTCCATTTTTACATCTGCTCTTATTTACCCCTCACTTTCTTTCTCACCTATTACCCAAAATATATTTAATAAAACTTTAGAGTGTCCTATGTGTCCTGTGCTGTATTTTATTTATGTTTTTGCTAGTCCATCACTCACATAGGTTCTAGGAAGAATTTAAAGTAGCTCACAGGCATATTAAACATAGCAGTGTACTATGGTCCTAATCCTTTCCTATACATGGTGTACTGATTTTTTTTTTAATTGTACCTACACACCAAGTGTAATTGATATAGTCTGTCTGGATACATAATTTTTCAATGAATTGTTGTTACACAGCACCCCATGCTCACATCCCCAAATACCGTAAACATAATATTCTCCTTCCCCAAATGGCCAGATTATTTTCCTTTCAAAAACGAGATGGAGGCCTGGTGAGGTGCTTCATGACTGTAATCCCCGCACTTTGGGAGGCCAAGGCAGGTGGATCACGAGGTCAGGGGATCGAGACCATCCTGGCCAATATGGTAAAACCCCGTCTTTACTAAAAATACAAAAATTAGCTGGGCATGGTGGTGCGTGCCTGTAGTCCCAGATACTCAGGAGACTGAGGCAGGAGAATCCCTTGAACCCAGGGGCAGAGGTTGCAGTGAGCCGAGACTGCACCCCTGCACTCCAACCTGGGCAACAGAGCGAGACTCTGTCTCAAAACAAAACAAACAAACAAAAAAACGAGATTGTGATAACCACAATAAACAATACAATTAGAAACAATGGTTACATGAACAAGCGAAAAGATTTATATATATACACATTATTAGGACTCTAAGGTTCTTTACATATATATTCATATTATTAGGACTCAAGGTTTTTTCTAGCTAAGTTTATTTTTGAAAGACATCAATTTCAAATGAAGAAATATTTACACTTACCAGTAGAGTAGGAGTTACAAAAGTAAGGCAAGGATTCTCCATGCCACCATAAGGGAAGGACGGTGGCAGGACCAATAGGTCATACTGTCCCCATACATATGGTCCTCCCAGATCTTCTGCAATTTTAAGCATAGATTCAGTCTGAAAAATCAACACATATGTTTGTATATCTTAATTATCACCATTGTACATTTCTTAAAATTGTATATTGCTTTCTATGAAGGTTACAAGTTAATGACTCTAATTTTAAATGAAAATGATAAAAAGAATGTAGCAACTGCACACCTACATAAAACACAATCTGATTCTTTCCTGGTATCACTTAAAACCATCACATTTCACACTCAAAATCTTCAATCTACTGTCTATCATGGTGACTACAAAGGAAAACTACATGACCAACCTCAGAAAACTCGTAAGCAGACTTTTCCACCTGCTCTTTCTCAGACCACACCAAAGTTCTTGGGCCAATTTGCCTGCAAGATTAAAACGCTTAATAAAAAAGAAATTCACAGCAAATGATTCGTCTGGTTCTAAAAAGTATTTAATGTCTTGTAGACAAACCTTTACAGTGAGAGTGCATTTACCATGTGCTTATGGGAAAGGGATGAGGTTACATGGCCTGAGCTGCAAACCTGCTGTTGTATATGCAGCAATAGATATGCAGCTCTCTAAGGAGGTACAGGCTGGGCCAAAGGAAAAAAACCAAGACACAAAGTGTCCTCAATTAGTTTATTGCCTCTTGTAAGACCTCTTGAGGGTCTCATTTCATCTCTCAATTTCATAACTATAGAAACCCAGTCACAACTCATAAGAAACTATCCTTTTTTTTTTTTTTTTTTTTTGCGATGGAGTCTCGCTCTATCACCCAGGCTGGAGTGCACTGGCGTGATCTCGGCTCACTGCAAGCTCCACCCCCTGGGTTCATGCCATTCTCCTGCCTCAGCCTCCCAAGTAGCTGGGACTACAGGCACCCGCCACCACGTCCAGCTAATTTTTTCTTTTTTTTTGTATTTTTAGTAGAGACAGGGTTTCACCATGTTAGCCAGGATGGTCTCAATCCCCTGACCTCGTGATCCATGATCTGCCCGCCTCAGCCTCTCAAAGTGCTGGGATTATAGGTGTGGTCACCGCAACCAGCCTTTTTTTTTTTTTTTTTTTTTTTTTTTGATACAGGGTCTCATTCTGTTGCCCAGGCTGAGTGCAGAGGGGCCATCACAGCTCACTGCAGCCTCCGCCTTGGGGGCTCAAGCAGTCCTCCCACCTTAGCCTCCTGAGTTGCTGGGACTAGAGGCATATACTACCATGCCCGACTAATTTTTTACTTTTTTATAGAGACATGCTGTCACTTGTGTTGCCCAGGCTGGTCTTGAACTCCTGGGCTCAAGCGATCCTCCCACCTTGGCCTCCCAAAGTGATGGGATTACAGGCGTGAGCCACAGAGCCCAGCCTACAAGATTATTCTAGAACAGGAATGGGTATAAACTTTGTTATGCACTTAAAGGTTGAATACTCTTATATAAGAAGAAACAAATAGAAAATGAAGGAAATACTGTCAGATGCTATAACATGGATAAACCTTAAGTTCATTACACCTTGAATGAAATAAGCCAGACACAAAGAGATAAAATCATACTGTATGATTCTACTTATGTGAGGTATCTAAAGTAGTCAAATTCGTAGGAACAGAAAATAGAATGGGTGTTACCAAGGACTGGGGGGTGAGGGAAAAGAGGAGCTATTGTTTAATGGGTGCAGAGTTTCAGTTTTGCAAAATGAAAAATTTCTGAAGATCTGTTTCACAACAATGTGAATATACTTAACACTACTGAGCTGCATATTTAAAAACTGCTAAGTGTGCTTAAAACTAAGAATGAACAAAAAATTAAGAAGGAAGGGTACTCTATTGGTAAAATACTAATAAAATATGTTACATTTCTGTAATATCTGTAGGCTTCCAAGTGCTTTAATATATTTTATCTCATTTGTTTCACATAACCACGCTATGAGGTAGAAAGTCAGACATTATAATTTCAAGGATAAGGAAACAGAGGTTAAGAGAGTGACCTGTTCAAGCTTACATGAGAATTCAGATCTCTAAAGGTAAGAGCACGCTCATTTTACAAGACTTGAAAAATCTAAGGGGCAACTGGTCAAGATTTTTAAACGTAAAATTAATTTGTTGCCTACATTTTATATTTAGATTTGAATTTTTCTAGAGCTTTCAGCTCGATATCTTGAGAAATACACAAATGATCGACCAATTAACCTTGAGAGAGGTTCAAGATGCCTAAGTTTTGATCTTTCCACAAACCTGAAAATTTTTCCAAAAGCTCACCTGCTTTCTAAAGCTCCAACAACTAAAGCAATCAGGTAGCAGGGTATCGGAACCTAAAGAGCGCAAACAAACACACACCACGTGCTTGCATTAGTGTTCACAAATGTTACACAGTAAGACAATTCATATTTAAGTAAATTCCCTTTCAAATCTCCTAATATTAGTGGTGATTGCTTTTATACTTCTGAAAGAGTTCTCATCTTTAACATATAGCTTGAAATTGTGATACAAAACATTGTTCAAAACATCTATTTGCCTTTTATTCTGCTAGGAACAAAAGCTTCTCACACGTGAAAAACAAGATCACACATGCTATTAAAAGGTGCATTTTAAGCATTTCTCAAAAAGTAACCTACAGGAAGTGCTTTTCCCATGTGTTTGCCTTTTTCCTCCTGACTTTTAAAAGGTTTTGGTTTTCTTTTTTTATTCCTTTATGTTTCAAAGCACTATTGGCATGTTGTAGAGACACACAGAGTAACCCGACAATAAGTAGATGCCAAAGTTATGGGAGCTTGGAACCACAGAAGCTGCGGTGGAAGTCAAATTATCCATTGTGAAGTCAATTAAGAAAACACACACACACACACACACACATACACACTCATGCATGCATACACATTGAGGGTCAAAGATACATGTCTAATGACCAGGACTGTAATTGAGTGGTTTTTTGGTCTTGACTCCTCCCTTTGTAAACACTCTCAACAGCCACTTGCCCCCATGCGTAAGAACACAAAAGAACAGGAAGCCAGCCCCTGACTGGAGTGAGGGAAAATGAAAACAGGCACACTCCCTATTCTGTCTCTATAGCAAACCCTCTCTTCAATACAACAATCTGTAAGTAGAACAAAACCCTTTAAAAGCACAAAAGAAAAAGAAATGAAGAAGACAAAAACCAAAAGCTGTTCTCAAAATTCTGAAATATTTCAGAAGTAAGTTTGCCCTCTGGATGTGTACAAGTTAACTGTAGTTTACTGCCAATGAAAAGCAAAAATCTAGACCCTAGGATCTTACTTTCTGGATGAATTTGTATATTTTCCTGCTTGGGTCTTCTGGGTCAGGTACTTCTCCATCACGAATAGCACTCATAAGTGCCACCAGCTCTTTAGGGACAGACACCTAATCAAGGAGAAAAATAATTTCTAGTCATAAATAAAAGCTTCTATGTGTCTTAAACTATATACATAAAATAACCTTTTCCTCCCCTTCTTGACTATCTAATAAACAGACTATGAACACAAAAGGTATATACATATACAAACAGTATATATATACACACACACACACGGACACAATGTGTATATGTGTATATATATGTACACATATATATATGAACACAAAAAGTATATATATATATATATACACACACACACACACATATACATATCAGTTTTGTAAATAGAATTCGCAATATAGGAAACTGGTTTCTTTAAAAGTGAATGTGAAATTTCTATCCATTCACCCATGCACATTAAGAGCAGAGTTTTGGTAGAAACTGGATTAAAATCCCAGCTCTGCCACCTAATAACTAACTGCACAAACTTGGGCAAATAAATATACCCCCTAAGCCTCAGTTTCCCCATCAAGTAAGTGTCAAACTTCAAAGGCTTGTTGCAAGGAATAAATAATATAAGTAAAGAACCCAGCACCATCCCTGGCAATGGCAGCCACCATCCCTGCTCCCCCTACACTCACAAAACAGATTCAAAAGGATGTTATATACTCACTATAGGACAGAATGGTTTTGAACAATTTTGTTTTGAAAACACACACTTGGAGTTACAAATGGAGGAACCTTTTAAAAGTAGTAACTGAAAAAACTAAAATTTATTGCTAAAAACTGTCAAATAATTTTCTCTGGAAATCCATATGGAAAAGACCCCTATGGGGCAAACCATATGGTCATTAAACTGTGTATCCTAGCTCCATGATTGTGAAAGTTTGATTTCTGACGAATGCCAGAATAAAGAACTCTCCCAAGTATTAATGATCAAGCAAGAATACATTCCAGCAGGGGCTAGACTTTCATGTTCTTCTTGCATGGCTCAGGACTCAAAGCTATGACTGAGGCAGGCACAGAATTAGAAGCTCCTGAACCAGGGCTAAAACAATTATAGATTCTAAAGCATGAAAGTGTTCAGGAAATAATTTGGTTCAGCCACCTCCCTTCATTGAGGTGGTGATACGTTATATACATGTGCCAACTGAGGTTGTGAGGTCATAAAACTTGTTCAAGGGTCACATCATTATTTATCTATATTTTTAGAAATGGGGTTGCGCTATGTTGCCCAGGCTGGCCTTGAACTTCTGAGTTCAAGTGATCTTCCCACCTCAGCCTCCCAAGTAGCTGGGACTTCACAGTTATTAAGTGGTGGAGAAGAGCCAGAGCCCTGGGATTCTTTGCCTCCAAGTATAATATATCATTGCACTATCCTAGGTGTAATTTGGTTGTGGAATTGTTTGGGAAGCAAGAAGGCCCTATAAATATGGGTTGGTCCTCATTCTATTTGCTTGGTCTAAGTAGGTCTAGCATCTGGGATAGTGATTGTTTAGTAATTACAGTCCACCTTTTCCAAAAAGGATTAGCAGTACCCACCAAGGGAATAAGCTGGAATTGCATACAGACAAGTCTGAAACATATGCCCACTAGGCTTATATGGCTACAGAATGCATTTATAGAAACTTGAATCCTGCAAATGTCAACTTTTAAAAGTTAAGTAAAAATTGTTTCTAGGCCGGGCGCGGTGGCTCAAGCCTGTAATCCCAGCACTTTGGGAGGCCGAGACGGGCGAATCACGAGGTCAGGAGATCGAGACCATCCTGGCTAACACGGTGAAACCCCGTCTCTACTAAAAAAATACAAAAACTAGCTGGGCGAGGTGGCGGGCGCCTGTAGTCCCAGCTACTCGGGAGGCTGAGGCAGGAGAATGGCGTAAACCCGGGAGGCGGAGCTTGCAGTGAGCTGAGATCTGGCCACCGCACTCCAGTCCGGGCGACAGAGCGAGACTCCGCCTCAAAAAAAAAAAAAAAAAAAAAAAAAAAAAATTGTTTCTAAGTTCTTATTTTTAAATCCAGGATTCTGAATTCCTTTTTTTTTTTTTCTTTTGTTTTTTGTTTTTTGGGGTTTTTCTTTTGAGACAGAGTCTCACTCTGTCACCCAGGCTGGAGTGCAGTGGTGCAATCTCAGCTCACTGCAAGCTCTGCCTCCCAGGTTCACACCATTCTCCTGCCTCAGCCTCCTGAGTAGCTGGGACTACAGGTGCCCGCCACCACGCCCGGCTAATTTTTTGTAATTTTTTTAGTACAGACAGGGTTTCACCATGTTAGCCCGGATAGTCTCCATCTCCTGACCTTGTGATCCGCCCATCTCGGCCTCCCAAAGTGCCGGGATTACAAGCATGAGCCACCGCGCCTGGCCCTGAATTCCTTTTTAAAAGTCAGATTGGTTTCCATTTCCTTTTTTTCACAGTTAAAATGTTTAAAACTGCCTTTAAAGTAGAGATTCAGAATGAATGCCACAGCCTCTTTTTTCACATATCTCAGGTAGAATTTCATTAAGAAAAATAATTGTAGCTCTAGAAATTCAATTATCATTTCTGCTTATCATTTATACCATATTTACTGATATGCATCATTTAATTCAGTTAATAATTTGTAATATTTACCTCTGCAGTATAGGTTAATTTCACAGAAGGAGTGTCCTGACAAGGAAGGACTGCTCTGCAGTGGATGGCCTGAAAAAGGGAGAAACAGGAAGAAATAGCTATTTATCTTTCTGATACGTCATTAAGAAATCATTAAAAATTGCAACATTGTTCTTAGACATCTTTTTTTTTTTTTTTTTTTTTTTTGAGACGGAGTCTCGCTCTGTCGCCGGTGCTGGAGTGCAGTGGCCGGATCTCAGCTCACTGCAAGCTCCGCCTCCCGGGTTCCCGCCATTCTCCTGCCTCAGCCTCCCGAGTAGCTGGGACTACAGGCGCCCGCCACCTTGCCCGGCTAGATTTTTGTATTGTTTAGTAGAGACGGGGTTTCACCGTGTTAGCCAGGATGGTCTCGATCTCCTGACCTCGTGATCCGCCCGTCTCGGCCTCCCAAAGTGCTGGGATTACAGGCTTGAGCCACCGCACCCGGCCTAGACATCTTTTTTTAAAAATAAAAACAGGTCTCATTTCTTGAGATTTTTTTTTTTTTGAGACGGAGTTTCACTTTTGTTGCCCAGGCTGGAGTTCAATGGCGCAATCTTGGCTCACTGCAACCTCTGCCTCCCAGGTTCAAGCGATTCTCCTGCCTCAGCCTCCTGAGTAGTTGCGATTACAGGCATGTACCACCACGCCCAGCTAATTTTGTATTTTGAGTAGAGAGAGGGTTTCTCCATGTTGGTCAGGCTGGTCTTGAACTCCCTACCTCAGGTGATCTGCCTACCTCGGCCTCCCAAAGTGCAGGGATTACAGGCGTGAGCCACCGTGCCCGGCCTCTTGGGATCTTTTAAAGTCCAAAAATAGATTCTTCGACTTTTAAAAATCAGATTTTCCACTTTAATCTATGGTTAATCCTCACATTTCAGTTGACACATGGAGAAACTGTTAAGCAGTGTTTCCTACTCTATGCTCTGGGCAACAATAGTGCCCAGTGAGAAGCTTTCAGAAACCTGAGAAAAAAGGGCTCTGTAGCAAAACAGACCTGAGAAGTATGGCATACTGCACCGCTGTCTTGCAGAGCCACGAGAACATTAGCCTCCTGAAGGCTCTGAACAGACCTTACAATAAAGAAACCTGTTTGCTTTCTTACACTTATTTTAACACAAAACCCATTTCTCTCCGGTTTAACAGCTAATGGGATGCCAGTGTTCTAATGAACACAGCCTGAGAAATGTTGCTGTAGTCTTGACACTTCAATCTTGCAGCAAACCTTGTAAGTACAAACAAAGAAGCAAAGAAGGGAGAAAGAACAGTCTCTCTCAATACCATCTAGACATATTCATTCATATCACATGCAAAGTGTTTCTCTACTGCCACACCAATCGTTATTAACATTGGTTCCATCCAGTATGACCAGAGGCCGGGTGCCGTGGCTCACTCCTGCAATCCCAGCACTTTGGGAGGCTCAGATGATTATTTGAGCTCTAGAGTTTGAGACCAGCCTGAGCAACATAGTGAGACCCTACCTCTACACACAAAAAAATTAGCTGGGCATGGTGGTGCACACCTGTAGTCCCAGCTACTCAGGAGGCTGAGGTAAAAGGATCACTTGAGCCCAGGAATTCTGGGCTGCAGTGACCCAAGTTCACACCATTGCACTACAGCCTGGGCAACACAGCAAGACCCTGTCTCAAAAGTAAAAGAAAAAAAAAAAAGGAGCACCTACAATCTTATAACCGGTCTGTTTACAAATAAGTCTGTCTATTGCTGGTGAGCAATGGAATAGAAACCCAGCCTCATTGAGATAGTCTACTAAACTCAAAGGAATTCTGATATTAACACCCTTCTCTGAAGCTATCACAAATCCTAAACATACTTCATTCCACCACAAGCTTTCTTAAAACCCCCAAACTCCAGGTCTTTTCATTTTAGTTCCAGAAAGTTATCCAAAGATACAGGCTCCCAAATGACCTCTAGATGGATTAAGTAGGACTAGCAGAGCCACCTGGTTCTCTCTCCCAAAATAGAGTTCCAAGACCATGCCTCTAGAGTTCCTTGATGGTTTCTAGTTAGGTGATATGGCAATACCAAAGGGGTTTTTAAATGCATTTCACTGGATAAGGCCAAACCCAGGCAAATATGCATACAGAACAACTGTAAGCAAATTCACCAAACAAAATCATGTCTACATGTTTTCTATCAGCTGCAATAATTTTTTAGCTGAAATCTGTTTCCCATATTCCCAACATTGCTGCCAATAAGAAATGGAATAATATACTCAAAATTAACATTTTCGTGACTCACAAATCTTGCATTTCTTGCCAACTTTGGTAATAGACATTCAATTAAGAAACACTGCCTGAAAATCAGATATTCATGAGATACAGATTGTGCAATTTGTACACTCTTGCGTATAACATTTCATCTCTTCTAGATTATTAAACTGAGGGTTTCTTAGATTAAAAAGATGTTTCAAGTGGCCATAGAAAGTAAACAGGTCTGATTCATATGCTAATTCCTTTTTTAAAAGGACTTGTATTGAAATTTGAACCTAACACACAGGAATATTGGGAGGGATGAAACATGTAAAGAATCTAGCACAATGCCTGGAAATAGAGCAAATGCTTAATGAAGTCAGTTCTCTTAATTGTACATTATTTGATTACTATGAAAAGTAGGTATTTTTTCTTTCAGAAGACAGTTTGAAAAGTATTATCCTTGTGACAGGTTATCTCTAATCATATGGCTCTTTACTTTTAGTTTTAAAATGGAAAACAGAGGTACAGTTAATATATTGATATAATATATACGTTTGTAAATGTAAGAAAAATATGGAAAAGTTACATTCCAAACTCAATGGTGGTTACCTCTGGGCAATAGTGTCTGGAAAAGGTTTGGAAATTAAATCTTTCACTTCCCATTTCTTTACTATTAGCATTTTTCATAACCAGTACATATTATTTATTAATTTTTCCTTTCATTTTATGACTATTTACTGAGTACCTACTCTCTGCCAAGTTCTAAGTCAGGCCTAGAAAGTCCAATCTAGGTGGACATATTTCCAAACTGAAAGAAGCTTCTTATTTAAAGTAATGCATGAGTGTATTAATAGTGAAAGATAAAATGAAAATAATTTATCTTATATGTTTTTATAGATCAATTAATATATTAGATTAGGTAAAACCCACATAATCCATAAAACCACTGTTCATTTTGCTTCATTCAACCGTATGTGCTGGGAGTTTTCTTTTGAGGCGGAGTCTCGCTCTGTCGCCCGGGCTGGAGTGCAGTGGCCGGATCTCAGCTCACTGCAAGCTCCGCCTCCCGGGTTTTACTCCATTCTCCTGCCTCAGCCTCCCGAGTAGCTGGGACTACAGGCGCCTGCCACCTCGCCCGGCTAAGTATTTTTTTTAGTAGAGACGAGGTTTCACCGTGTTAGCCAGGATGGTCTCGATCTCCTGACCTCGTGATCCGCCCGTCTCGGCCTCCCAAAGTGCTGGGATTACAGGCTTGAGCCACCGCCTCCGGCCTGTGCTGGGAGTTTTCTACATCAGAAATCATTCTGGAATCCTTTTTACCTGGCACTGACTAAAGAGATATGGGTGTTCCTTCCCAGAAGTCTGTTCAGGAGTGAGCCACTGGAGAGCAGAAGATTTTGGAGAGGTCTCAAAAGAAATTTCTATAACGATTTCTTGATTTCTGTATGAAACAAATAAATATATTAGTAGAGTATGATTCTATCTAGTGAAAATTTAAACTCGTAATACATACACTGAGTAATATAAATAACATAGTATGCATTCTCATCACTGATTGACAGTAAGCTCTAGGAATGGCCGTATCCTCAATGGGTAAGTCTCCTCTCAGTTTTCCTACCTAATTGCCAGCCTGTGGGTCCTTTTACCTCTCCCAGCCTAACTGCTAGCGAAGGCGTAATGGCAACTAACAGTGGTTGAGTACCCCATTATGTGTCACGTACTTTGCATCTGCGATATCATTTAATCTTTTATTAGAGTGGAAAAGTGAAAGAAATCATTTTAGAACTTCAACTACCACAGTAGCAGGTGCCACAGCATGACACAGAGCAGTGCTAGTCTGCAAACTGTTACTGGCCCAGGACAAGACAAGAGCAGAAGTTGGGAGTCAGCATTGCAAAACTTTTAGAGTCATTTTTATGTCTGTTCAATCTAATAATAAAAAATGTGTGCTTGTATTTCATCTCTTCTTCCTCATACTTCATTTTTATTGCACTTTATAAAAGTATCAGTCTATGACAGATTGAAGAGGATAAAAATTGGTCCTTTACCCCAGAGATTTTGAGAAGCACTGATAATAAGGGAACAGCAGAGCTTTAAGACCAGCAGCCGGCCGGGCGCGGTGGCTCAAGCCTGTAATCCCAGCACTTTGGGAGGCCGAGACGGGCGGATCACGAGGTCAGGAGATCGAGACCATCCTGGCTAACACGGTGAAACCCCGTCTCTACTAAAGAAATACAAAAAAAAACTTAGCCGGGCGATGTGGCGGGCGCCTGTAGTCCCAGCTACTTGGGAGGCTGAGGCGAGAGAATGGCGTAAACCCGGGAGGAGGAGCTTGCAGTGAGCTGAGATCCGGCCACTGCACTCCAGCCTGGGAGACAGAGCAAGACTCCGTCTCAAAAAAAAAAAAAAAACAAAACAAAGACCAGCAGCCCTGCTGGTGTTCAAATCCTGACTCTATCGCTTACTGGTACTGTAAATCTGGAGAAATTACTTGACCTCCCTATGCCATAGTTTCCTTGTAGAATGGGGTGAATACCATCTACCTCACAAGTTAGACTTAAGTGTTTCCCTTCTCTTAAAGGGAAAGAGAAAGCATGAAAGCACTGGCCACTGAACAACTGGGGTAGATCACCCTTGTTCTAGGCCAATAATTTCCACCATTTTTCCCCTCCCCAGTATATCAAGAGGTGACATATACTCCCAATATGACAATTCTGGTTGCTACTTTCTTGAATAAGTTATTTACCTAAGGTTCCCTTTCCTCATCTTTAAGTGTAGATTATATCAGCAGGGTTACTGTAAGGATAAGATACAAGAATGCATTTAAAGCACTTATCCCAAGATTGCTGCACTGTAACAGTTCTATCTTTGGCATTATCATTGTCCCGTTAATACATGCAGCTGGCCTCTGGGGCAACGGCAAGGAATGTGCAGCTTGTAAAAGCTGCCCAGGTTATCTTGAAATGCCTTCTTAGGATGGCATGCCCCCACCATCACTCTTGATATTAGTAAAAGGATGAATCGTTTAAAAACTAACAGTTCCCCAAGTCCTTGTTGTATTATATACAAACAACATTTTTAGTATCTTAAGTATATATAATTTTAACTGCTGTATCAACTTTAATCTGAACAGAAGATGAGAAGTAGTGTACCAATCATTACATATTTACAAACTAAAATTTAAAAAGAAAAGATATTTTCATTAGTTAAAAATATTTTTCCCCATTATTTAGCTGTAAAAAAGAAAGATCATAACATCCATACTTGCTCAAAGCAATAGGAAGAGAGATTTCCATTGGCGATCCCTTGTAACTTTGTCTTTCTCCGAGAGCATATTTGACTTCTTGTCCATTGATCACTACTTTTTCTATTAGAAGGTCCTTTGTATCCAAAACCTAAAATTAATATTTTTAAATAGTAAGAAAATAGTTTCATTTACCAGAAAAAACTTTTATTAGATATAGGTTACAACAACTAGTTGCTTGTGGAGAGTAAAATACAGAGTGAAATTAGAAGAATTAAAGAGTTAAAAGCTAGTCTAGGTCTCATTTTTTGAGAATCTAAGCATCCTGAAAATTTTTAGGTTCTAAGATTTGCATATGTATTGTTAAGTAACCCTAGGACAGTCACACAAATGTTGGGCTTTAAGTAAAAGTCAAATCTAAATCAAAATATGTTTGCTTCTGACTCCTAAAATGTTCTCTATTATGAAAAACTTTACCTATAACTTAAGTTTCTTTCACTCTGGCTCCTCAATATATTACACAATATATTTCCTCCTAGAACTCGTGTAGGCCAACTCCCATGTACTTTCAAACTTCATGTTCATTAAGCAAATCAGCAGACTGTATGTCACTGTGGTTGTATACCTAGAAAAAGCCCAACTTGTTATGGTAACTCGGACCAAATGATTCTGCAGAGGATTGGGAGGCCATATCTACTTGCCATGGCCAATTAAGGACAACTGCTGTGGGCATGAAGGAGTGGCAACAAGTGTCAGAGTATTTTCTATCCCCAAAATCCTAAGCCCTAGAAATCATACTCTTTAATTATCTCTCAACTAATCTCTTGTCCTGGAATCTTGAACCTTCCTATGCCACAAGACTGTTTCCCAACAACATAAACAAAATTCTGCTTGATGGATCTACCCACTAACTATTCTAGTTTTCCTCCTTCCTTCCTTAAACTCCAAGGGAGTTTATGACTGCTATGACTGCTACTTCTACCTCCTCATCCATCCTCCTCCCTTTCCCCTCCTTCCATCCGGCTTCCAGCTCCTTTGCTATTGAAAGGGCAGCCCTGATCAACAAAGTCTTTTCTGTCCAATAACCTTGACCTCTGTCTACTTACAGCCCTTATGGACCATGTCATCTGGTTAAAACCCCTTCCTTCACTTCTTTGCCTGTACACGAAAATCATAAAAGGTTCTCTATTTGTCTAATGTTTTCCTTTCCCCTCCTTTATTCCAACTCAAAAATATGGATATGTCCCAGTGTTCCAGCCCTGGTCCTTTGATTTTCTTGCCATAGCCTTCACTCCCTAGCTCTTACTCATGCCTACATCTTCAACTAGTATCTCTGTGAAGATGCCTGCCATTCTAGTTCTACAGTTGTATTCCCTCCCCAGGACCTCAGTCTAATTGCCTGCTCAACATTTCCGTGGGACATAGCACCACATATTGAATAGGCTTCTAAAAATTCTAAAAATGACTTTTACACTCCCTGAATCAGGTTTCTCCCCAGATTTCTTGATTCTGTTCAAAGAACTCTTCCAGTTCCCTAAGGTTTGATCCCATTTCCCAATCCCACACAGCCACTTAAAAGTTGTTATTTCACAATGTCTTCATACTTTTCCTTTCTTTCCACTGCTAACGCAGGTCAGGCCCTGAACTGGTAGAACTGCTTTCTATCAGATCTCCCTACCTCTGGCATTACTTTTTTTCCTTTTCTGAAATCTGGCTTGGCTACATGTAAGGCTAAGAACCAGCCATTTCCCAGCTGCCCCGCTTTTATATTAGTTAACCATGTGTGATAAGCTCCAAAATCATCACAAGGACAATCACTAAACTTGATTCCCACCTCTCTGGAGTCAACAATTTTTGTTTGGGAAGAAATTTCCATCTTGGTTTGTTTTCCTTTTTTTTTTTTTTAACTTTTTTTTAAGAGCAGCCAAATTTGTTATGAGAGTACCATCTTTTTCCCTCCTAATGGCCACTTATTTCAGGCTACTTTCTTTTGGGGGTACGTCATCTGTTATCCTTACTCTAAATTAGTAGAAGATATGGTTTATATCTTATTTAAAATAATAGGGTGGCCGGGCGCGGTGGCTCAAGCCTGTAATCCCAGCACTTTGGGAGGTCGAGACGGGCGGATCACGAGGTCAGGAGATCGAGACCATCCTGGCTAACACGGTGAAACCCCGTCTCTACTAAAAAATACAAAAAAAAAACTAGCCGGGCAAGGTGGCAGGCGCCTGGAGGCTGAGGCAGGAGAATGGAGTAAACCCAGGAGGCGAAGCTTGCAGTGAGCTGAGATCCAGCCACTGCACTCCAGCCTGGGCGACAGAGTGAGACTCCGTCTCCAAAAATAATAATAATAATAATAATAATAATAATAATAATAATAATAAGGTTACTCCTTCATATTCTAGTATCTCTCTAGTCTCTTCATAGTCTAGTACCTAGTTCTGAATAGCTATTCAGAATAGCTAACTTGTTTTAAAAACTTAATTTGAGTATCTTGTGTTTATAACAACACATGCTCATATAGATGAATTAACTGGGTCATTTCCCAGTGGAACATAGTCTGTTTTCTATATTGCCTAAATTTTCCAAATCTGTTCAGAATCAGAAGTGTCATGGTGACAACTATTTTTTGTGAAACCTTTCGATATCCCCTGTATTTGTTATAGCAGTTGGCCTACCCTTTCCTATAATACTTACTGTACTGCATTATAATGGTTTCTTTTTCCATTAGACTAAGGGTTCTAAAACAGAGAATGTTACTTAGGTCTGTATTCCCAGGGTTTAGCACTCTGCCTCAAAAACACTAGGTGTCAATTAATGCATGAAGGAGGTCCTAGACCAAGAGAAAACAAAAACTGCAATGTTTAAGCTGTGTATCTCAAGTCCTAAGCCTCAACTATCATTTGCAAACTACTTTTTAAATTTCCCTTCAAATTTCAGTGATGTTATTTTAAAAAAATAGTCAAAAACTGTAATAAGAAAGAAAAAGAAAACCGGATCATTGACAAGTTGGATTTAGTACTTTTTAAGAAACGTGGTAAGCATCAACAGCTTTACTAATGATAGGATATAATTTATTATGTTTCACAGTATCCTCTTTGAACAGTACCTCCATCCCCTCAAAAAACAGTTGTACTTCTCAGTAGCTGGTCAGTTGCCATGGAATAGATATCTGATTCCTTTTTTGCACAGGACGGTAGGAAGCTCCATGTCAACCTTGTGGCCCACTTCTTTTAAAGTACAGAGGGCTTTATGCCATGGATTTTGTTTCTCCTATCCTTATTCTCTCTTCCTCCAAATTATGTAATTATTTTTAATCTTATACTATATATGTTGCTTCAAGCACTCTCAATCCTTTCTAGAACAAAGGAGAGTTTTTTTAAAAAAAAGCTTTATGCCTCATTATGATGTCTGTGTTTACATTTTCTACTTGCTATGTGCAGGGATATGATGGAAAAGAAAAAAAAGCATAGGTTTATGTGTGAAACACAAAACTAAAACTAAAAAACCACCTTGATTTGATTCCCAGTTGAGCCATTTACTTAGTGAAGACAAGATGGTTTGCAGTCATAAATATCTATTGTTAACTGCTGGCTTCTGCCTTGGCCATGGCACTAAAACCTCAAGCCACAAACCAAAAGAAGACCTAAACATTTCTGAAAGTTTCAGTGAAAACAAAAAAAATGTTTGAAAGTTATCATAAATTTGGAGGATCAAACTTCAGTGTAAATAAAACAAAACTTGAAAAGAATTTTAGAAAGCTGAGAATTTGTCCAATTAAAGCTCCTTCAGCATTCCTCAACATCACAGACTCCAAGAATGGAGAGGAAAAGAAGACATGATGTCTCTCCTGACTCAGCACTGGCACTGGGTCTTCCCATCTCACCTCTGAAATTCAGCTGGCACTATTATCAATGTAGCCCATGTTAAGCTTAGGCACTGTTTTCTAATCTGTTTTCTAATTGAAATCATCCATTAATCAACCTTTTGAATGTCTTCTACATGTCAGACATAGACTATACTAGTTGAGATACAAAGAGTTATGAAACACAGTCTCTACATTCAAGAGTCCACAATCTAGTGGAGGAAAGAAACAAGTTAACTTTAAATAAATATTAATTAACTAATTAATAAGGTTAAGCTCCTGGTCTAAGGCTTTTGTCATAAATAAGCAAACAATTATAAACAGATGTCACTTTGTACTACAAATTGCATTCCTTATATAACATCTAACATTATTATAATTCCAGGCTGTAATTTGCTAAACAGACATGCCAACCAGAAATTACAATTTTTAAATCTTACTTTTTTCTAGATTTGAGGAATGTGAAAACAATGAGCAGATTTTTAGATTGGGACATTCTTCTCAAAATTTAAACATCCTGACTCTTGCTTACTTATAGAACAGAGGTAAAGTTTTTATTTTACAAAAGTGATGAGAACACATGGACACATGGGGGGAACACACATGGGGGCCTACTGGAGGGTGGAGGGTAGGAGAAGGGAGAGGATCAGGAAAATAACTAATGGGTACTAGGCTTAATACCTGGGTGACAAAATAATCTGTACAACAAACCCCCATGACACAAGTATACCTATATAACAAACCACATGTACACCTGCACTTCAAATAATAATTTTTTTTAAGTTTTTATTTTACAAAACAGAGGTAAGTGTGAGGTCATATTAAGCAGCAAAAAGCTATAAAAATTTTCATTTTTTTTTAGCATAGTTTATAATTTAATCTTTTAAAATAAAGGTGAAGAGCAAGAACCTTCCAGTTAACTGAGAGCTCTGAGTGGGTTTGGGGCTTAGTCAAGGTTTTATTATATCTTAAACCAACTGGAATATTTCTTCTGAAATATATGTTGCAGCTAAAGATTCAAGGAAGAATTTGCTGTCCATATATTAGAAAAACCTCTTTAAATTTCTTCCACTAGCAACCTCGGTTTTGGTTTGGAATCATTCACATCTGAACAAAAGTTTCCTGAATTGCTTAATTTTTAAATCTCTAGTACTTTTGAGTGTAGGACATATAAACACATGTTCAAATACGGCAGTCCCATAGTGTGGTTTTTCTTCTTTTTATTATTATACTTTAAGTTCTGGGGTACACATGCAGAATGTGCAGGTTTGTTACATAAGTATACACATGCCATGGTGGTTTGCTGCGCCCATCAACCTGTCATCTACATTAGGTATTTTTCTTAATGCTATCCCTCCCCTAGGCCCCTACCCCCCACAGGCCCTGGTGTGTGATGTTCCCCTCGCTGTGTCCGTGTGTTCTCATTGTTCAACTCCCGCTTATGAGTGAGAACATGCGGTGTTTAGTTTTGAAACTGCAATGAAACAGGACTTCAACCCTGCCCAGGCAAAGTTGCTACTGCAATTAAAGATAGCATGGTACTTCAAGACCAAAGTGTGATCTACAAGGAAATAGATGCCTTCTTGCTTATCTTTCTTTCTTATAGTACTTTTGGTGATTACGTATCCGTACATAGAGGAATCGACCTATTTTTCAAATCAATCAGTTTAGCAAAATGTTGAAGGCCAAAGAGTAAGAAAGTTAAGTACTTATTAGTTCATATTAATGAAATCAAAATGCAGATCTTTCCTACACAAATAGGAAAAAGAGTCCTGAAAGCCACCAATTCTTATCTGCCCGATCTGATCTGATTGCTTATTGATGTGCTTTAGTAGATTTCACCATGCTATACTGTGTAAAATACACGTGTAGCATTCTGCCCTGGTGAAGAAGCCGAATTTGGCTGTCTTTTCCTGACCCTCTTATTTCTAAAATGCTTTTCTATGAAATTCTTCCGGTGAAAGGTACAAACCAAATACTATCGGGCAATTTGAGCAAGAACATTAAATATAGGTTATATGATACAGATAAAATCATTGAATAATATTCCATGAATCTACAACCTTTCTTCATTCCAATGGTTATAGAGTTTGTAGAAGTATGTGTTTTCTAAGTGAAATAACTACTTGGCTCCTTGGAACCAACTATTAATAAAGCGTATTGAATCATCCTTAGAAAACGTGAATGTCCCACCCGTCCTTAAATTACTAGAAGATAAGAAAGTTGTTAAGATTAAAAAGTAGAAAGGACCCTGAAGAGAGCTGCGCCTAGAGTTAGCAAGACGGGACTGTTAGTTTCAAAGTAGCGGGGAGAGAAGAGGCCTGCCCGGCCGGGGCTGGGAATCCTAAGGGGCTTGAGAACGACTAGCAGGGAGATCCAGGGAACTGGGAGGGAGACGGATGGGTGGTGCCCTGCAGACCTGTGGATTGAAATAAGGGTTCCTGGGAGGCAACCGTGGGATCAGGGATCGACAGGACATGGGATCTGAGACTTGGGTGAGATTGTTGACTGAGGAAGGTGCGCTGGGGGCTGGGAAAAGTCTGGGGCCCGAGGAAGGGGGTTCTGGGCCGCAGGCCGAGACAATGGGGAGGCCATGGGGTAATTAGAGCTGGGAACTAAAATTATGGGGGCTATTGCAAAGATGACACCAAGGGCTGGGTGAGTTGAGAGGAGTGGACGAGGCGCGGGATGTGCCCAGGGACCTCGGAGAGAAGATCGGGGCGAGGGGCGGAGGAGACAGACGTGTAAGTGGCGGGTGAGGGAAGGGATGCAGAGGCTAAGTGGGGTTGAGAGGGGGTGCTGTGGCAGATCTGGGGACCGAAGAGAAGTGCACAATATGAGTTGGATAGGGGCTACAGAAGAGCAGACGGGGACGTGGGGCTAGGCAGGGGCCGCGGCGGGCTAAGCCGCAAATTCGGGAGCCCGCAAGGACTAGGGGCGTGGGGCAGGGAGCCCGGGAGAGGCGGGCACTGGGCAGGCGCCCCACTGTACCAGGCTGCGCAGATTGTCCTCCTGAGACTGGACCGTGAGAGCGGCAGTCCCGGTCAGCGTCCGGCGAGTAAAGTCGACGCTGCAGCGCAGGTGCAGGTGCTTGGTCCGGCAGACGGAAGCCGGAGAGGCCAACGAACAGGTATCCACTACCTCGGGCATGGCTCTGGGGGATCACACCGCACTGCGACCTACACCCTAAGGCTCAGCTACCAGACTCGTCGATAGAGAACCTGAGGAGGAGGGACAGAGGTAAAGAAGAAGGGGAGGGATTCGCCGTGCACGCCGGGAAAGGAAGTTTCTTAAAGTCAGACGAGCGTTGGGGGATGAGTGAAGGAACTACGAGTTCCATGGTGCCGCGCGGAAGCGGGCGCTTGGCTACCTGGGAGCGTGTGTGTTAGGGGTGTTGAGGGGGACCGAGAGTGCTGCTGGAGCTGGGGAAGAAGAGAAGGGGAGTCCGGGCAGTTAGAAGAAGGGTGGCCTGAGGGAAATGATGAGAAGTGGAGGGGGAGATAAAACAGAACACTACCATTTTGGCTCTGTTCAACTTCCGTGGAAGTTGTAGTGGCAAACATAAGAAAATCGGGTCATCGGTGGGTGCATGTAGCCAGGGCCGGGCGGAGCAAAAACGTAGAAAAGGCCTATCAGAAAGAAACCTTTTGTGCGGTTCCTCGTTAGTATAGTGGTGAGTATCCCCGCCTGTCACGCGGGAGACCGGGGTTCGATTCCCCGACGGGGAGGCACGGCAGTTCCTTTTATTTTAGCAATTCAAGGTTTAAACATGTTTCGAGTAATTCAAGGTTTAAACGGTTGTTTTGCCAGTTTGGATGTTTATTATGGACATCCCCAGACCCTGCAGCTCTCAAACGGAGAAAGTCAACATTCTCATCTTAGAAACTAATGAATTTCTCTAAAAGTTATGCACTGGCCGCAATGGGAGTGCAGAGCTGGGACGTCTAGCTCAGCTCTGGGGCCCTTGTGGCAGGTGAAGGAAAATTGAAGGATGCCTTGCCTTTAGGGTGGGGCCTCAAAATTAAAACTGGAAAAATTAGAAGAGGCTAGTTTTCAAAGGACCTTAAACAGGTGGCCTTTTAATCCTGGGTGCATTAATGGGGGACCCATTGAAGAGTTTTCAGCAGGGGACTGATAACGCATGGTTAGACTCATGTTGTAAAATGTGGTAAAACCATTAGCAGGAGATTTAGGAAACTATTAAAATGGCTTAATCAGAAGATGCTGGGAGCCTGACATAGGTAAATAGTAAGTTAGGATAGAGAGGAAGGAATGAATGGTAGGAATACTTAGGTAAGTGGATTCACAGATTGAGAGGAGACTGAGGGGGCCCAGTCTTTCGGCTTCAGTGGCTGGCTAGTCATTAACCAGAGGTAGTAGTCTATATGAAGAGGACAGTATGTTAGGCTGTACTTACATTGCTATAAATACCTGAGACTGGGCAATTTATAAGAAAAGAGGTTTAATTGGCTTACAGTTATGCAGGCTGTACAAGAAGCATAGCTCCGGTATTTTTCTGGGTAGGTCTCAGGAAGCTTACAATCATGGCAGAAGGTAAAGAAGGAGCAGGCCTCTACATGGCCAGAGCAGGAGCAAGAGATTGGGGGTCCGGTGCCACACTCTTAAACAATCAGATCCTACAAGACACTGTGGTGAGGGCAGCACCAGGCCATGAGGGATCTGCCCCTGTGACCCAAACACCTCCCACCACGCCCCACCTCCAACACTGGAGATTATAATTCAACATGAGATTTGGTAGGGACATATATTCAAACTAAATCAGACAGATTGAAGGGGAAGACGCTAAATTCAATTTTGGACATGTGAAATTTGAGAACCTATGAGGGTTGAAGCGGAGATGTCCATGAGTCACTTGGATATTTAAGTCCATAGCTCTGGGGAAGTGTCAGGTGGACATGACCATGTCACATAACATGGTGGATCAAATTATGACAGTGGGTAAGCTCAACCCAAGAAGAGTGTGTAAAGATAAGGGTAATGAAAACAGGTTGGAAGCTGAGAGAACACCAGAATTTTTTTTTTTAGAGGGCTAGAGGAAGAGAAACTTATGAAATAAACCAGGAAGAGCCAGCCATCAATACCAGATGCAGTCCAGAGGTCCACCAAAGTGAGAAGTGAAAATTCTCTAGATTTGGCAGTGGAGTGACAGTGGGGAAGGTGGTGGTTTTGTTGACTGTTGTGATTTGGTTGAAGATGGAAACCAGAGAGTGGTGGATTGAGCAATGAAGAAAAGAGGGAGGTGGAGCATAAACCACTGTCAAGTTGCTTGGCGAATGTGAGAAGGGAAGATAAAGGGGCAGCTAGAGACGAATGCAGCATTGAAAAAGCTTTTTTTTTTTTTTTTTTTTTTTTGAGACAGTCTCACTCTGTCGCCCAGGCTGGAGTGCAGTGGCGCGATCTTGGCTCACTGCAAGCTCCACCTCCCAAGTTCACACCATTCTCCTGCCTCAGCCTCTCGAGTAGCTGGGACTACAGGTGCCTGCCACCATGCCTGGCTAATTTTTTTGTATTTTTAGTACAGACGGGGTTTCACTGTGTTAGCCGGGATGGTCTCGATCTCCTCACCTGTGATCTGCCCACCTGGGCCTCCCAAAGTGCTGGGATTACAGGCGTGAGCCACCGCGCCTGGCCAAGAAAGTATTTTTTAAAGTTTTGCTTTTTAGAGCAAGAGAAACTTTGACATGTTTACATATAGAGGTGAAAGGGCTTCTGGAGAAGAGGAAAGTTTCTGCAGAAGGATCGACTCAGAGGCAAAAAGGTAGAGAAGAAGACAAAAGTAAAAATTTCAGAGGTGTGAGGGATAGTTGATGGATTGAGGATGCTGGTATGGCTCAATTCTCTATCAAAACTGATGAAATTTGGCTCCAGCAACAACAACAACAACAACAAAATAAACGGCTATATTTCTGGATATCCTTGTGTTGGCCCCTGCAAACTAAAGGAAAACAAAATAAAACAAAAAAAAAATCCCAAACTATGAATTCTAATACCTTACACCTGCATAGGTCCTAATTCATAGGGTGTAAGAATCTGTGATCAACATTTGCATTTTGAGTTTTTTTGGCAAGATTTTGTCCTGTTGCCCAGGCTGGATACAGTGGTGTGATCACAGCTAACTGCACATTCAACCTCCTGGACTCAAGCAATTCTCATGCCTCAGCCTCCCAAGTAGCTGGGACTACAGGCACCCGCCACCACGCCTGGCTAGTTTTATATTTTTTGTAGAGACAGGGTTTTGCCACGTTGCCCAGGCTGGTCTCAAACTTCTGGGCTCAAGGGATCCACCTGCCTTGGCCTCCCAAAGTGCTGGGATTACAAGTGTAAGCCACCACGCAGAGCCACAAACATTTTTTGAGGTCACCAAATCTAGGGTGACAAATACAATAGATGTCATAGAATTCATTTATTCAAATAATACACAATCAAATCATCTTCTTTATCTAGTATGGAGAGAGGGTAGTTTGTTTTAATAAGAACATCATTATCATCTTCTATTATTGATTACCAGGAACCCACAGAGTTTATGCCACTTGTGTTTAAATGAAAATATCCACAGACAACCACAAATAAATTCCTCCGTTAATATATTCATCAAATAATAAATACACAGTAGGAATTGTTTTGTGAGATGCCACTCACCCCAAATATAGAATGTACAAAATTCGC
This sequence comes from Rhinopithecus roxellana, assembly GCF_007565055.1. Taxonomy (NCBI): domain Eukaryota; kingdom Metazoa; phylum Chordata; class Mammalia; order Primates; family Cercopithecidae; genus Rhinopithecus; species Rhinopithecus roxellana. The sequence continues at coordinate 107,157,354 of NC_044558.1, forward strand.
AGTTTACAAGCAATTGGAGTATTATTGATCTCCAGTGGGAAATTGAGAATGCTTCAAAAAATGAAGCTTTCCACTGCATCTATAAAAGAAGGGTAAGGCTGGGCACAGTGACCCACACCTGTAATCCCAGCACTTTGGGAAGCTGAGGCAAGCAGATCACTTGAGCCCAGGAGTTCAGGTTCAGCCTGGGCAATGTGGTAAATCCCTGTCTCTACAAATAATAATAATAACAATAATAAAAGAAGAGTAATATCAGGGTCTAGTTACCAAAGAAGACTTAAAGATGAAAAGATGATCTATATAAAATATTATGAAAAGAAATAATACCTATATTTATAGAGCCATATGAACAGGAAGAATTCCAGCCCTATTGTTCACCTGGAAATGTTACTTAATCCCTCAATTCCCCTCAGGATAATTGAGGCACCTGTGGCCCATGGAGCTGTTGAAAAGATGAAATGAGATAAAGTATGGGAACTGCTTGGCATTGTGATTGGCACAGATTGGGCATTTGTTACATGTTAGCTAATAGGATTATTGCTGTTGGCTTTTATTTTGTCTATTTTAACCACTTTAATATTACTTTTCCTTGTTGTGTTAGCAAGAGCTTTCAAGACAACCTGGGAAATTAGAAGCAACCATGGTTTGTACAGCAAAACAAGTCACACCAAATTAGGCCTCTAAAAAGGAATGGCAACATTAGCAAAGATCATATGTTTTGAAATGCATTTACGGGAAATTTCAATTGTTGCACAAATGCTTCCCTTAAAAGGGCAAAAAGACTTTACATTGTTTTCTCCCCTTCCTTTACATATACCTTTCCTTTCTTGAAATAGTCAGTGTAATTTGCAGATATTTATTAAATGCATTCTACTACATTGTGCTGCCTAGAAAATAATTGGGAAAGGCTCTGTCTTACCTCTTGGATAATTTATACTCTAGTATCCCGCTATACTAATGACCTAAGACAACATGGTGTTAAGAGGAGACTAAGGCCCAAGGAAAACTATACATGAAATTCTAGAGGGACAAGTTCTATCCCTTTGGGGAAGGTCAAGAATAATGTCATGATTGACACAGCATTTGAGATGGGATTTGAAGGATGAGCAGAATATTAATAGGAAAAATGGTAGGATTGAGTATGGGGAGTGGGAGGTGGGCAGATTTTCAGATGGACTTAGCAGGAATCAAGGCATGGGGCCAGAAGTAGAGATGTGTTTGGAAAAGAACAATTCTGAAGGTACAAAATCCTACAGGTTAATGCAGTGCTCTCACACACTCCTCAGTAATCTGCCTTTCTTCTTTCCTCTCCAGGTTATACATCTGGCGTGACAGAGATCATTAGTTGTCTCCTAATACCTATATATCTTTTCATCCTTAGTAGTAAAACCTTCCAAGTTTAGCTGGACACATGGCCACCCGGAAGTAGGTATTTCCCAACCTTCTTTGCAGTTAGACCGCGTCATTAAGTTCTGCCCAATGGGATGTAAGTGGAATTGTCAATTACAACTCCTGGGAAGTGTCCTTAACAGTAACTTTATTTTCTTTTTAGCCTTTTCTCTATTCTTTTCCTGGAAGGTAGATAAGATACATTGATGGCTAGAGCTCTACCTACCATGTTGTATCATGAGGTTGGAGCTGTGTGCTGAGAGTGGTGGAGGAGCAAAGTAGAAGGAGCCATGAGCTGGAAATAGCCAGGTCTCTGGGGATCATGGAACCCCCATGGGAACTGCTCTGAATTTCTTATCTTTGAGAAAGAAAGAAATTTCTACTTTGTTTAAGACAGTGTTATCTTGGGTTTTCTGTCCTCTACAGGGAACTCAATCTTTCCCAAGATTCCTGGTCTCAGTTGGGTGAGTTTATCAGTTTTGGCCCAGATACTTGCCCTTATCTGTTGGTTTTCCACCACATTATCGTGGACAGATCTTTCTTCCTTCTTGCTTGTGTTATCTGCTAGAGCATTCTTTCTAACGTAATCATCTCACTCCCCTGCTGAAAATCCTTCAGGGTCTTACTAACATCGCCGGTTGATATTATCTGCCTTTTTTGATTTAAGGCCCATTTTCAAATACTAGAATTTTTGGCGTAAAATCCAAGGGATTAAAAGATGAATGTGGGCTTTTTTTTTTTTCAAGAAAGCTTTGGCAAACTTTTTTAAATAACCAAGTATTCACAGTATATTATAATACTATTATATATGTATGCTTTTATGATTTTTTAAATCTGAAATTATATTGAAAGATGAGTCTCATTTCTTGTGTAAGTTCACTTTTTTGTTGTTATTTTGACATTTGATATTTGTAAGAGTTGAGAATCCTAATTTTCTGAAAAATGACATGGAAGACTGCAGCAGTACTTCTGGACTCCACACTTGGGTGCTCTTCGAGACCATGTTGCCATTTAAACAGAATGGCTTTCTCCCTTCGCTCTGCCTGCTTATGTGGTCTAGCTAGCTCCTGATTAAACTCTGCCTCTTGCCTCTTTTTTGCAGAAATGTGTATCCTCTGCATGCATCAAAACATCACACTATACCCCATAAATACATACACTTTTTATATCAATTAAAAAAATTGAAAAGAAATGTGTATCCCCCTTTACACCAAGTTAAATCATTCAGCTTATTATCTCCAAAGTAGTATAAACCCCCAGTTTTAAACCAAACATTTCTTTTTGTTTTTCTTTTTTTTTTTTTTTTTTTGACCAGGTCTTGCTCTGTCACCCAGGCTGAAGTGCAGTGGCATGATCTCAGATCATCGCCACCTCTGTCTCCTAGGCGTGCAAGTGATCCTCCACCTGAGCCTCCTGAGTAGCTGGGACCACAGGCACAAGCCACCATGCCCAGCTAATTTTTGCATGTGTATATATATACAATTTTTTTTTTTTTTTTTTTTTTTTTGTAGAGACAGGGTTTTGCCATGTTGCCTAGGCTGGTCTCGAGCTCCTGAGCTCAAGCAGTATGCCCATCTCAGCCTGGTGTGGCAGGCCAGGTCTCACTAATGCAGGCCTCAATAACAACTGTTTCAGTGCTGACCAAGTGGTTAAGTTCGATATTAAAAGCCGGTGCCCCATACAAAGGCTGGGATATAACAAAAGCCCACCAAGAGTTGTGCCCAGGCCTTTCCTGAACCTTACAGCATGGTTAAACAAGTTCACTGGGAGTCTGAAGGAACTCCCCAAACCTCCCTGATTTAGCAGGAGACAAGATCAGGGTAATCACCCCAGCATCTGCACCCATTTAGATTAAGTAAATTTACTGACACTCCAAAGGTCTTCAAGACTCAGACCTTAGTTACAGACGAAAAGAAGTTAATCATTTATGTCTTTTGATGAATGCACACTTACATGTAGACGTATAGCTTAGAAGGTATATAAGCTCTGGAAAACTTTGTAATTTTGAGTTGGTCTGGTGATAATCTCCAGGCCTTCTCCTTAGGAAAAAAATAAAAGTCACTATTCCTGTAACTGGTTACAGGACTGCACCTTCACGTCAGCCTATCTCACAACTCCACGTCTTTCCTTATGTGTTATTTCTCCAGAAATATGTTGCTCCTCTTTGCTTTCTCCACATTCTGCCTGGAAAATTCCCTGACTGGCAACCTGCAGTAGTTGGCAAAGTGAGAACTTGTCAGGTAGACCCGGGAGGTGAATTGAAGGGGAAGGCAGGGACTCGACTTGAAAGAACCTCACATGCCTTGGGAAGGAGCTTGGAACTTACCTTTAAGGCTGCAAGAAGTCGACAAGTCTTAACCAGGATATGCATGGTCGGTACTTGTCTTTTAGAAAGATTGCTCTGTGGCAGCATGGGAGACAGATTAGAGGAGGTGTAGACAGGAGGAGAGAAAATAAACTCCCAAGCCCATGCATCCTCTTGCCCTCTTCCCTTGTTGCTTTAAAAGACAAACATGTAGGTCTTTTCCATTGAGAAAGTTTTATTGGTAGTTATTATAGGAAAACAGACTGGAGAGAGAACAAAAGTAGGAGCTGGGAGAGCAATTCTCAGGTGAGAGATGATGGTGGCTTGGACACAGGAGTCAGCAGTAGCATTAGTAAGAAGTGATCAAATTCAGCATAAATTTTGAAGGCAGACCTACTAGGATTTCTTGGCAGTTTAGATATGGAGTATGAGGGAAAGGGCAGAGTCGAGGGTAATGCCAAGACTTTTGACCTCATAAACCAGGAAAATGTAGTAGGATTAGCTGAGAAGGAGAGATTGTGGGAGAAGCAGACTGGAGTGGGGGAGGGTAAATTCAGGAGTCCAGTTTTTTTTTTCTCCTAATTTTATTTACTTATTTATTTAGAGACAGCGGTCTTGCTATGTTACCCAAGCTGGTCATGAGCTCCTGGCCTCAAATCATCCTCCTGCCTCAGCCTCCCAAAGTAGTGGGATTACAGGTGTGAGCCACTGTGCCCAACTGTCAATCTTTCACATATTCAATCTGAAGTGTCTGTGATTCGAGGGAAGTTGCTGAGTAGGCAATTGGACATATGAGTCCAGAAGAAAAGCTGGAACTGGGTTGGAGATACACATTTGGGAGTTTAGCATATGGATGGCACAGGGGGAAAAAGAGAAACTAGCCATGGAGACTGGAAAGGAATGGCCTCGATGAAGAAGGAAAACCAAGGAAGTCCATGTCTTGGATGACAAGTGACATCTGGAAAAATAAAGGAATGGTGTGGTCAGGAAGCCTGATGAAATTCTCACTATAGATGACTCACTGTTTTGTGTAGAAAGTGGGAAGAGAGTTTATTCTAAAAATTTGTTCATATCTTCATAAAATACTTCCGGAGGGATGCTCAAGAAACTCATGGTATTGTTTGCCTGTGTGGACAGAGAAGGAAGGCCAAGGAACTGAGGTGAAAGGTAGATATTTCAACTGAATAATCTTGTAAGCCTTTTGAATTTTAATGTGAATATATTTCGCAGTCAAAAGGTTATTTATTGATATGAAAAAAATAAAGGTCACTGGAATCCCCAACCACAAACAAAAGCAGCCTTTGCTGACTTCCTGTGGACTACATAGTGTCGACCACTGGCCCCATGGGGCTCTGCAGCTTCCACTTGAGTGGCTGGACACACCCTGCGTCAGCCGTGCTGAACCAAAGTGTTTAAGCTCTCTGCCCTCTCTTGCCCTTCCTTGAGCCTGCATGTTCTTCCCGCTCCCACTCTTCCCACAACCTTGGCAGGGTTCTCCTCCTCCCCTTCAGGACTCTGCCCCCCACCCTCCAGTCTGGGCTAGAGTCTAGTAGAATCTCCAATCGCTAAGAGAAAAAGGTGCATATGACACCCTTCTCTTCCTCCCTTCAGTGTGTGAGCAAATAGAAGAAATTATTTCAGCCACCTTTTTAATGTTCACCTTACAACATAGTTGAGGCAATCCCGACCAGTTTCTCCATCTTCTGTGAAATTTCTCCTTCCTTGTGCAGCCATGCACACGGATTCTATATTTATAGTCACATCTCCAGTCTGTTGTGCATGTCAAGAAAAGGTTTGGGACAGGGCGCGGCAGCTCATACCTGTAATCCCAGCACTTTGGGAGGCCAAGGTGGGCAGATCACCAGGTCAGGAGATCGAAACCATGTTGGCCAATATGGTGAAAACCCATCGCTACTAAAAATATAAAAATTAGCCAGCCATGGTGGCATGCACCTGTAGTTCCAGCTATTTGGGAGGCTAAGGCAGGAGAATCGCTTAAACCCAGGAGGCAGAGATTGTAGTGAGCCAAAATCGCACCACTGCACTACAGCCTGGTGACAGAGCAAGACTCCATCTCAAAAACAAAACAAAACAAAACAAAGTTTGGGCAGTTGGAAAAGCCAAAATGAAAGAAGCACGAGAAAAAGTTCTGCTAATTTTGTAAAACAGCGTAAGTGGTCTCCTCCCAGATTCCTTTCTGGCACCCCACCCTACCCCGTGGTTGACCACAGACAGGTCTGGAAAGCCTCCCCAGCCACCCATGTCTCCTCCCACACAGTTCTGTCTTTTATTTCTCTGTTTGTGTCCTTGGGAGGGACTGGCCTGAACCAAATAGGCTGTCAAGCTGTCCTGAGTTGGAGCCAGACAGTGCCCACCATCACATGGCCTTCTCTCTTAGGCCTCACAAAGTGTGTTTGAAGAGCAGCAGCATCTGCACCTCCTAGAAGCCTCATCGGAAATGCAGATCTTGGCCGGAGGCAGTGGCTCACACCTGTAATCCCAACACTATGGGAGGCCGTGGTGGGTGGCCCCACTTGAGGTCAGGAGTTCGAGACCAGCCTGACCAACATGGTGAAACCCCATCTCTACTAAAAATACAAAAATTAGCTGGGCATCGTGGTGTGCATACCTGCAATCCCAGCTACTTGGAAGGCTGAGTCTGAGGCATGGCGCACACCTATAATCCCAGCTCCCTGGGAGGCTGAGGCAGGAAAATTGCTTGAACCCAGGAGGTGGAGTTTGCAGTGAGCTGAGATCATGCCACTGCACTACAGCCTGGGCAACAGAGCAAGACTCCATCTCAAAAAAAAAAAAAAAAAAATGCAAATCTCAGGCCTGCCCTGACCTACTAGATCAGAATCCACATTTTATCCAGATCCCCAGGTGATCTGTGTGCATTTTAAATGAGATCACTGCCTTAGAGACTCAAGAATACTTGGGGCATTGGAGAAAATTCAGTTCAAGTGTTAATCAAACATGTCAGGACTCTTTCTCTTGGGGTCCACTGCCCTGGACCCCCAAATCAGTAGTCTCTTAATACCCTAGTGTTATCCTCAACAAAGAAGTTACCACACTGCATCATTGTCAGTTTACTAGTCAGCCTTCCCTACTAGATGGTGTGTCTTTAAGATCCTGACTGTATATTCTCCCTCTCAGCACGTGACTGTTGTATGAATGAACAAGTGTATAAATGAGCAAATGAGATTTCACAGGAGGTTCCAGGCATCCTTTTATTCAGTGTTTCACTCTGTGTTGACTTTGCAGCAAAGAAAAAGCCACCTTCTGCACCTGCCCTTGTCCTCTGATGCCACCAGGCAATATGTTTGTTTGCGATACAGAATGCCCTTGCCAGCCCACCCCCCAACTAATGGTAAACACTTTCAAAAACATTGTTATTGAAGCATACTATCCATTCATAAAAATGCACATATTATAAGTGTATAGCTCACTGAACTTTATAAACTGAGCATGCCAGTGCAATCAGCACCGAGATCAGAAACAGAACATTACCACCACCGCACTAGATGCCTCCCTTAAGTTCCCTTTCAATCTCTATAAAATACTGCTTCCTAGGGGTAACTGCTGCCAATAGCATATTACCTTGACCTGTTTGGCTATTTATCTTTCCTTTGCATAAACGGACACATACAGTATATTCTGTCATGCCTGGCTCCTTGGCTCAACATTCCTTTTGCAAGATTTCTCCATAATGTTGTGTGTACATCTAGGTTGTGCATTCTCACTGCTGTACAGTGTTCTATGTGTGGATATACCATGATTTACTTATCCTTTCAACTGTGGATAGACATGTGGGTGATTTCCAGTTCTGAGTTATTATTATGAATGATGCTGCTCCATAGCAGTACATGTCTTTCGGTGAACAGATTGTAGCCAGGCTTTGACATGCTGCTTTGAAGTTTAGACAGTTGTACCCTGCCAGAAGATTTCCTTTAAGACCCCTGCACCAGTCCAGAAACATTCACTGCATTGCAGCAACCTGGTTCTGTAGTTGTTGACACAAATCCAACACCCTTCTCCCTACCCCAGCTTGAGTAGGAGTTAAAAGTAGATGAAGTAGGGAGGGAAGCTGTTTTCAAGTTACGAGAAAAAGTTCTTTACAACTGCTGGCCTTGGTCATACTTGATTTTCCTCTCATTCACTTCCGTTTCTTTTCCAGGTAAGCCTGATTGCAAGCTTTGTTGTACCTGTTTCTTTCTGACTCAGAGATTCCAGCTCAGCTTACATTTTTCCCACTAAGTAGGCAGTGACATTTCATCACAGCAGATACTTACACCTTTTGTTCTAATTACTTAAAGCACAAGTAGGTTTTGATAAGTGTTTGCAGGGTTTCATTTTCAAAAGTCCTATTTTTGTGTCATATTTGTTGGCTTTGAGCCCAGCTTCTCTTGCTCTGCCAACAGAGCAGGTTATCCCTGTGTGCCCGTGGAAATAACATTTTCATGAGCAAAGGCCAACCCAAAATGCTTTCCTCCTAAATGTTCTTCTCATCTACAAATCCATGTTTGGGGAACTATTATTTTGTCATTTCTTACAAAAGACTTCTTTTATTTGAAATTCAGAGTTGAGTAAACCCGTGGAAGAGACTCACATGGTTCACTCACTCTCTGCCCTCTCCGACACATGTGTCTCAGGATTTCTTAAACCCAGCGGAGTACTTCCGCATACCTCTGAGACCTGGCCCCCTCCTCCCTTCCAAGCCACTTCCGCTTGGCTTTCAAAGCAGCCCCCTTCTCCTTTCTTCCTCACACACACCCTACACCCCACTCAGTTCTATCGAACCAATGCATAGTCCTGGAAGGCGCTCCATACCTACTTCTCTCACTTCTGCTCACTGCCCCCGTTCTCCATAGATATATTCCCAGTGTATTTTTCTCTCGTTTGGTCATTAATTCTTCTTGACCATGAACGTCACATACCTATGTATGTATGTATGTATGTGTATGTATATATCATATATATGTATGCAGTTAATCCTCATTATTCATGGATTTGGCATTTACAAGTTTGCCTACTTGCCAAAATTTATTTGTTATCCCAAAATCAATATTTACAGAGCTTTTGTGGTCACTCTTGGACACACTCAGAGCTGTGAAAAATTTGAGTCTCCAGAGGCACACAGTCTCAACTGAGGTTAAACAAAGTGACCCTCTGCCTTCTTACTTCTGCGCTTATACTGTGGACAAGTGTCCTTTTTGCAGTCTAGTGTCACCTTGTTTATACATTTTTGTGCTTTTCATTGGTGGTTTTGCAGTTTAAAATATTCCCCAAGTGGGTGCTGAAGTGCTGTCTAGGGTTAAGCGCAAGAAGGCGGCGATGTGCTTTAGGGAGAAAGTATGTGTGTTAGATAAGCTGCATCAAGCATGAGTTACAGTGCTGTTGGCTGCGATTTCAATGTTAACGAATCAACTATATATTACAAAAGTGTCTTTAAACAGAAAAACATATACAATGTGATTTTGTATTGATTGCTTGACGAAAATGTGAACAGAGGCTCTCAGGAGCCTACTTACTGTATTTTCCCTGGGAGCAAAGGTTCAGCATTCACTAATGCAATGTTTATGGTAACTTTCTAGGATGTAGTTACTGCAAATCATGAGAATCGACTGTATATATTTCTTGTCCTTCTGGTTAGTTTGTATTTGTTTTTTTATATCTCTCTCACTCTGTTCCCAAAGAAGTGGAGGGGGCAGTTTCTTCCAGGTATACCTTACAATTCTGTTGTCTCTGTTGCAGCCCCCGGCTCAGTACAAACAACATAGCAGTCCTCAAAAGATTCAAAAGGAATAAAAGACAGGAATGGAGAAAGGAAGGAACAAAAGTAGGAAAGATGGCAGAACGAAAAGGCACACCATGGAAGCTGAGGGTGCTGCTTATCTAAGCGGGCATGGCTTCCCGGAACTTCTCATCTCTCACTTCTTAAATGTTTTCCTCTTTATTTCATTGAATCATTGAACTAGAATAATATAATATCAGAAATCAAGTTATATTTTGTGATAGATTTGACTTTTCCTGCTGCTCTTTGCAAAGTCTAACAGAACAAACCTTCCAGGTTCTTTGATTTTTTTTTTTTCAACCTTTTCTTCTCCCTCTCCTCATCCTCTACTCCTTGGTCTTCACTTGGAGAAGAACAATTCTAGAACTCCCGAACTCTAGGCCAAAAGGAAGTGGGCACTCATGGCAGGCATAAACACACTTACGGTGAATTATCAGACACCTTTTGTGGGTACTAAACAGCAGGGACGCGCACTTGTCCCTGGGAAGTTTGCAAACGTACTGGGAAAATGGGGACTATAAAATGAAACCACGAAAGATCAGTGTAGGAGACTGAATAATTAAAGGGTATCCAGGTGAAGCAGTCACAAACGCTGTAGGAGCTCAATGGAGACATCAGTGGGCATCTTCCTGGAAGCAGTGAGGCTTGCATGGAAATAAAAAACAGGGGGTTCTAATTTTTGTTATTGTTCACCAATATCAGCAAAAAAGGTGGGCACACCCTCAATAAATGTTTGCAAATTCTTTACATGTGCTAATTAATCATATCTCAAGATGCAAAATACATTGAGGGCAAGGTTTACTCTTAACAATGGTCAATGTAAATCCTTAATTTAAATAAGCATCTTATAATTATGATTTGCATGGGGGGCACCTTTTGTCAGATCTTATTTGTCATCATTATTTTGTTTTGTTTATTAATGCACTCATCTTATCTTGGAGTGGGAGAATTATTAGGTCTGCTAATCTTTCTTGTTGCTCACTGTTATTTTGCTATGGCAGCGCAAGCTAAGACAGAAATTGGTACCAGGATGGGTGCTGCTATAACCAATGTATAAAAATAGCAAAGACATGCAATCAACCTAGGTGCCTATCAAGTGATGGATTGGAAAAGAAAATGTGGTACATATACACAATGGAATACTACACGACCATAAAAAATCTGTCCTTTGCAGAATGCAGCTGGAGGCCATTATCTTAAGTGAATTAACACAGAAACAAAATTAAATACTGCATGTTTTCACTTATAAGTGGGAGGGAGATAAACATGGGGTACACACGGGCATAAAGATAGAAACAATAGACACTGGGGACTCCAAAAGGGGAAAGGGAAGGAGGGAGGAAAAAGAGCTGAAAAACTACCTATTGGGTACTATGTTCGTGTTCACCATTTGGGTGATAGTTCAGCAGAAGCCCAAACCTCAGCATTATGCAATATAGTCATGTAACAAATCTGTACATGTACCTCCTGAATCTCAAATTAAAATAATAATAATAATAAGGGCCAAAGTATTTCAGAGGGAGGAAGAATTTGCATGGTGAAATTGGCATGGTGAAATTGGCATCCATATGGTGCATAAGGGATGTCTTTGGATCTTCAGAATTACATTATATACTTTTTTAATTAAAATAAATTCTAAAAATGTGGAAGCAGTGATGATGCAGGGTGATGGGTGAAGGCTAAAAGAGTTTTGAGATACATGCTAGAAAAAGCCAAGGTTGCTGTGAAAAAATTGCTAAAGATGATTCTGGTGAGCACTCAAAAAGAACTTCCGTCTTCTTTCTTTCAGGATGCATAAATAATCATGAACAGAATACTAGCAGAAATAGAGGTGGCAAAGGCTATTCTGTGAGGCCTCAGATGGAAATGAGGAACGTGTTATTGGACAATGGAGAAAATCCTTTTTATAAAGTGGCAAAGAACTTACTGAATTGTGTTCATGTTCTAGTGTTTTGTGGACAGTAGAACTTTCAAGCAATGAAACTGGATAGTTAGATGAGGCCATTTCTAAGCAGAGTGTTGAAAGAGCAGCTTGGTTCCCCTTGGCTACTGATAGTAAAAATTAAGAAGGGAGAAATGAATTGAAGAAGAAATTGTTAATCAAAAAAGAACTGGCACTTAAAGATTTGGAAAATTCTTAGCCTGTCTTTATTGGGAAAAAAAAAAAAAGAGAGAGAGAAACCATGTTCAGAAGAGTTAGGTCAGGCATGGTGGCTCATGCCTATAATCCCAGCACTTTGGGATGCCAAGGCAGGCAGATCACTTGAACTCAGGAGTTGAAGACCAGCCTGGGCAACATGGTGAGACCCCATCTCTATTTTTAAAAATAAAAAAAGAAAAGAAAAGAAGATATTATTAAGAGTGTGGCTGGTCGCCCATCTGATAAGGAGAGTAGTGGGAGTATGAACCATGGACCTAATCAACCATCTCAACAGAAGCCAGAAATAGAGTTGGGATTATTCCAGGAGAAATAATGCTTTAGTCCCCGCAGTTGGGACTAAAAGGAAAATAGAAAACAAGATGAAATGAAGTCAGGCTGTGAATATGCAATATCCTTCAGGAAAAGAGAGGAAGGGTCCCAAAGGCAATTCGGACATCATCAGGGCTGCTACTGCCACCACAGGCCCAGAGTGCACAGGCCCCTGGGAACAAGGCTGCCTCCATCTTGGTTTCAAAGAGTGGGACTGCTACTCAGCAGTCATGTGGGTGTGGCACTCACAGAGAGCCATAGGGGCAGTGCTACACTGAGCTGAAGAAGCAGGGACACCCCACTGAAAGATGGGGATGATACCTTCCAGTGGTTCTGGAAGGGAGGACCACCACCTCAGTTGGCCTACACGCAGAGCATTCTTTGAGCCAAAGAGGATTGTATTTCAGTTTTAAGGCCTAATGAAGTTTGCCTTCTAGATTTTGGATTTCCTTGGTGCTTGTCAACCCTTTCTCCCTTTCAATTTCTGCCTTTTGGAATAAGAATATCTATCCTGAGTCTGTTCCATCATTGTATTTTGGAAGCACATAACTTGTCTGGTTTCACAGATTCACGGTTGGAAAGGAATTTTGCTTTAGGGTGAATTTTGAGTCTCCTTCATATTGGATTTAGAAGATATTTAGATGAGACTTTAAACTTTGGAGTTGATGCTGGAATGAGTTGACTTTTGAGACTGTTAAGATGGAGTGAATGTATTTTAAATGCAAGGGGGATATGAATTTTGAGAGGGACAAAGAACAGAATATTATGAACTAAATGTTTAAGTCTCCCCCAAATTCATGTATTGAAACTCTAACCCCAAATGTGAGGATATTAGGAAGTGAGGTCTGGGAGGTAATTAGGTTTGGATGAGATCATGAGGGTAGATCCCTTGGGATGGAATCAGTGCTCTTATAAGAAGAAGAGAGACTTGAAGAGAGACTTTCTGTCTCTGCCATGTGAAGATACAGTAAGAAGGTGGCCATCTACAAGCCAGGAAAAGGGGCCATGTCAAACACTGAATCTTCTCACAGTCTGAACTTGAACTTGTCAGTCTCTAGAACTGTGAGAAACGACTATCTGTTGTTTAAGCCACCCAGTCTATAATATTTTGTTTTGGCAGCCTTAGCTGACTCAGGCACTCACTTATGCTTACATTCTAACTTCTAAATTAAGGCTGCAATGTATGAAACATGATCATAGAACTTGTAATTATCTGAGGATCCAGAAAAATCATGAGACTACACAAGGTTTATCCAGGGGCAGAGGAAATATCAGTTCACTGAGAAAAATTAAAGGGACAGTAGAAGAATAAAATATAGTTGTTTATAATTCTATCTTACAAATTATGCTTGTGAAGCCAAGTACATAAATAATCTTAAAGATTTGGTAGTTTCCACCTGCATCCAAATAATTGCTGTGTGCCTGTGTCCACACTACTTTGGAAACCTCTGATGAATGAATGTGTAAAGTTTGGATGGGTATTTGAGAGGGAAAATATTTCTTATGAGGTTGACAGTTATAAGCAAATTTAGGAACAAAAAGCAAATTCAGAAAAAATCTCATCTTTGGTTACGGGCTAAATGTTTGTGTCACCCCCTAAATTTATATGTTGAAATCCTAACCCCCAAGGTGATGGTATTGGTAGATGGGGCCTTTGGTGAATGGAATTAGTGCTCTTACAGAAGGGACCCCACAGAGCTTGTTTGCCCTTCCACCATGTGAAGACACAGGAAGAAGGCACCATCTATGAACCAGAAAATAGGCCCTCACCAGACATCACATCTGCTGGCATCTTTATTGTGGACTTCTCAGCCTCCAAAATTATGAGAAATAAATTTCTGTTATGCATAAGCTACCCAGTCCATGGTATTTTGTTACAGCAGCCTGAATGGACAAGGACACACTTCTTGAACCCCCAGGTGTTTTTCCAAAGAATGAATGCCTCATATTTTACACAAGATGTCTGTGTGCACTGGGGCCGTCTAGTCTACCCTGGCCTGGTGATCAGGGCAGGGAGTCATTGAAGTTTCCCGTTCTCTAAAAGTGGAAGAAATGGCAGCCATGGGGAAGTTGCCTTTTGCTAACACAATTGAGCCTTGAAAATAATATACAACTATTTTTGTCATATTCCACTGGTCACACAGAGCAGCCCCAATACAATAGGAGGGCACTCCACAAAACCGTGAGTACCAGGAGGGGTGATCATTGGGAGACTCCTTGGAAGCTGGCTGCTCCTGTCAAGCAGGCATTATCATTATCTCTGTTTTACAGAGGAGAAACTGAAGCTCCAATAAATAATTGCTCAAGTCACTCAACTTGGAATAGGCAGGTCTGGGGTTCAAACCCAGACAATGAGACCCCAGAACACATGCTTTTAGAGCACTGCCTTATACCCTGGCCTCACCACAGGCCTTTCTTTCTAACTTCCTCTCTTCCCCTCACCGCGCAAAACATTGCCAATGAGATTTTTCCTTTTGCTTAGACCGTTTCAAAAGTCATTGTTACTTAAAGGTGGAGGTTAGAGGATTTCCAAAGAATAAAATATACAGAGAATATCTAACCAAAGTTCCTAACACATACACAATTCAGAAAATGTAACGCACAGACAAGGGATGACAAGACCATTGACCCAATTTCAGAGCTTGACGTTACAAAATGAACACAAGGCAGTGTGGGTTGTGTGCGTGTTCTGTTCAGTTTCTCTCCTTCGGGGGTGTTTGGGTCAGTCTGTTGTCTCATGAGACTGGGTGGGCTAAATTGAGCAACATTTTGCTATAATAAGTCTGCAAGATTAGACCTTAGGCAACAAAAGCCGGAAAGAGAAACTACATTTCCTATAAAATGTGGAACTGTGGGATAACAGTGTGACAACACTATGACTACAAAGGAGGAAATTTATATATGAGAAGGAACTGGATTGCATGTTACCTATATAAATGATCGTGAGAAAGAGAAGGTCGTGTTGTTCTTTTGTTGTGATCTTTTAAACCAAATGTGTAGTGCATTGAACCAAATAATTGTAGGCCATTATTTTAAAGTAGGTTATAGCACAGCATGAATTAATAATCACACCAATTTTATTTTACTTCATTGGATTTATTTAGCCTTTTTTTTTTTTTTTTTTTTTTTTTTTTTGAGACAGAGTCTCACTCTGTCGCCCAGGCTGGAGTGCAGTGGCCAGATCTCAGCTCACTGCAAGCTCCGCCTCCTGGGTTCACGCCATTCTCCTGCCTCAGCCTTCTGAGTAGCTGGGACTACAGGCACCCACCACCTCGCCCGGCTAGTTTTTTGTATTTTTAGTAGAGACGGGGTTTCACCGGGTTAGCCAGGATGGTCTCGATCTCCTGACCTCGTGATCCGCCCGTCTCGGCCTCCCAAAGTGCTGGGATTACAGGCTTGAGCCACCGCACCCGGCCAGCAATTGTTTTTAGCACTTCCTATATCCCAGGCCCTCTTCTAAGCACTTTAAATGTATTAACACATTTCAATTAATCCTTGCAAACAGCCTGAGAAGTAGGTACTATTACTGTTCCCATTTTACAGATGGGAAAACTGAAGCTTGGTGCAATGAAGTAACCAACCAAGATTCAACTGGGATTCAAACCAGGCATTCTGGCTCCACAACCTACCTTTTTAATCTGGCTCTCTGCCTTGTACAAAAAGATGGTGAGTTAGTCCATTCTCATACTGCTATAAAGAAATACCTGCTGGGCGCGGTGACTCACACCTGTAATCCCAGCGCTTTGGGAGGCCTAAACGGGTGGATCACGAGGTCAGGAATTCAAGGCCAGCCTGGCCAAGATGGTGAAACCCGTCTCTACTAAAAATACAAAATTTAGCCAGGTGTAGTGGTGGGGATCTGTAATCCCAGCTACTCGGGAGGCTGAGGCAGAAAATTGCTTGAACCCGGGAGGCAGAGGTTGCAGTGAGCCGAGATCGTGCCACTGCACTCCAGCCTGGGCGACAGAGGGAGACTCCGTCTGAAAAAAAAAAAAAAGAGGCTGGGCACGGTGACTCACACCTGTAATCCTAGCACTTTGGGAGGCCAAGGCGGGCGGATCACGAGGTCAGGAGTTCAAGACCAGCCTGGCCAACATGGTGAAACCCCTCTCTACTAAAAATACAAAAATTAGCCGGGAGTGGTGGCAGGTGCCTGTAATCCCAGCTACTTGGGAGGCTGAGGCAGAAGAATCACTCGAACCCAGGAGGCGGAGGTTGCAGTGAGCCAAGATTGCACCACTGTACTCCAGTCTGGGTGACAGAGCAAGACTCCATCTCAAAAAAAAAAAAAAAAAAAAAAAAAAAAAAAAAAAAACAGAAAAGAAATACCTGAGAGTGGATAATTTATAAAGAAAGGAAGTTTAATTGGCTCATGGTTCTGCAGGCTTCACAGGAATCATGGTGGCTTCTGCTTCTGGGGAGGCCTCAGGAAGCTTCTAATCATGGCGGAAGGCAAAGGGGGTGTGAGGTGTCTCACATAGTGGGAGCAGGAGCAAGAGAGAGCTAGAGAGGAGGTGATGTACATTTTTAAAAAACCTAATCTCACAAGCACTCACTCACTATCACGGGAACAGCACCAATGGTATGATGCTAACCCATTCATGGGAAATCCGCCCCATGATCCAATCACCTCCCACCCAGGCCCCACCTCCAACACTGGGGACTACAATTCCACATGGAGTTGATGGGGACACACAACCAAACCGTGTCCGATGGACACATAGTTTATTTTCTTTTGTGACTCTGCATAGGCCATTCTTGCCACTGGGACCTCTTCCCTCCCAATCCTCATGGCTTTCCCTGCCTGTCAGCAAACTCGTGCTCCTTTTTCAAGTGTCAACTCGGATTTACCCTCTGCTGTGATGTCTTCTGTGACTCACACACAGATTTAGGCACCTGTTTATTGTGTTCTCAATGTGTCTTACCCATACTATAGAAATATTTGTTGTTTTTTATCTACCTAGTGTAAAATTAAGTAAGCATGAGGCCATTGGCCAGAGGCTCTCTCCATATTTTGAGTTTCTGTGGAATATACAGCAACCTAATAGCATGTAAACAAACTGAAACCTAATTTAGGAGTATGTTTTTGTAACATATAGCCTGGTTTCAGCCAATCACAGAGGAGCTTCAGCCAATGATAAGCACCCAATTGATGAGGCCATGCCCAATAAGGCAGATGCCTAGCTGTAGCCAATCAAATGGTTTCTCTACATTGCTTTTGTGTTCAGCCTAGAAAAGCTCACTGCTCACACTGCCAAGTGGAGTTTTCTGAACCTCTTCTGGTTCTGAGTGCTGCCTGATTCTTGCATCATTCTTTGCCCAAATAAACTCTGTTAAATTTAATTTGTCTAAAGTGTTTCTTTTAACACTAGCTTCCATTCTGCCTTCTCTGACAACAGTTCAGTAACCCATCCCACCCCTACCCCCTACTTTGGCTGTAGCCCATGTGAGTTAAGTCTAGCCAGTCAGAGCACTAAGGAGCTACAGTTCAGAGGTGATCATGTGATCCGGGTCCATCTAACTAGAGTGAATCCTGGGACTGAGCTTGAGCAGCTAGGAAGAAACACACAAGTTTTTATTGTAAGCCTGGAGTCGCCGGTGGACTTCACATACTGCCTGAGCATGAAGCAAAAATAAAGAGAGTGAAAGGAATGACAGGGAGTGGGAAAGAGTCTACTGGTGACATTATTTGATCCTCTGAATCATGCCTCACTTAAATTCAAGATATATTCTTGGATTTTGTGCATTAACAAATTCCCTTTTTGAGCTTAAGCCTGCTTGAGTTATCTGTCATTTGCAACCAAAGGAACATTAACCAATACATACATTTCACTGTATATCTGTGTCTATGTAGCTATATATATTCCATTTTACCAAGGTGTCTCCCTACTAACCATAATTCTTTGAGGGCAGTAGATGCTCAATATTTGTCAAATGAATTCAGCTGAAGGGTGTTTTGAAGGAGACTGACCCTAGAGGAGGGACATTTTAGGGAGGCTAATGGACTTAGTGCAAGATGTGATCAAGGGACTCAACCAAGTTGAAGAGTAGGATTGAAACGGAAGGGACGAATACCAAAGAAAGATTTAACAAGGCAGTGATACAGAGTGGGGTGGAGCAACAGTTAGATTAAAGCCCGAGTGCTACCCTGTTCTGCATATTTGTGTCTTTTGCTGTCTGTTTAGCAGCCAGCCTAAATTAAAACTTTATTGTACTGGCTGATTATTGCCTGTCTAAATCATCCATCTCCGCTAGTTTATCACAAGTGAAAAAATTAATGACAGTGAATCAGAGACTCACATATGAGCAAATAAGCATGATTATTACAAGAAAGAGCTTTTATTAAACAATACCTTCAGGTCTTCATAAGAATAGGGGTGGAAGTTCGGAGACCCACATAACTCAGTTTGCAGTAAAGGCTGCTTCCTGGGCAACTTAATGGAGCATGAACTACCAGCAACGGTCCCAGTTGAAATGGAGACTGGAAGGTGAAGTTGTCCTTCCTTTCTCTAACCACCAGCCAAGAGGACACTTGGAATGTGTGAGTAGCAGCACCCAACAACCAGCTGCAAGACTCAGTGGAAGGGAGGCATAAGGTCACTCTTAAAATCCTATCCCTTCTCATAGAAAAGTAGCTAAGTCCTAATTAGGCTCAACATCGCCACTCTCAGCTTATCCCTGAGACAGGTCATAAGAAGAGGGACCATTTGCTTTGCTCTGGGATTATTGCACTTCTGCTGACTTTGTCAAAAAAACATTAACTTAAACAGTTGCTACCATATTGGATAGTATAGCTCGATGGTTTCTTTCTCTCTCTCTTCCCTCTCCTCTTCTGCCTTCTATGTATTTACCACCCCTCTTGCAGAAATGCTCTTGTGGAATATGGCTTTTTTTTTTTTTTTTTGAGATGGACTCTCCCTCTCGTCGCTCAGGCTGGAGTGCAGTGGCACAATCTCGGCTCACTGCAACCTCCGTCTCCGGGGTTCAAGAGATTCTCCTATCTCAGCCTCTCAAGTAGCTGGGATTACAGGTGCCTGCCACCATGCCCAGCTAATTTTTATGTTTTTAGTAGAGACAGGATCTCACCATGTTGGCCAGGCTGGTCTTGAACTGCTGACCTCACGTGATCCACCCACCTCGGCCCCTTAAAGTGCTAGGATTACAGATGTGAGCCACCGTGCTCAGCCGGCTTTCTATTTTTTTTTTTTTTTTTTGAGATGGGGGTCTCATTCTGTTACCCAAGCTGGAGTGCAGTGGCTTGATCATAGCTCTCTGCAGCCTTGAACTCCTGGGCTCAAGCAATCTTCCCATCTCCACCTTCAGAGTAGCTGGGACTAGAAGTGCAAGCCACTGCACTCGGGTAATTCTTTAGTGTTTTGCAGAGATGAGGGTCTTGCTCTGTTTTGGTCTTGAACTCCTAGGGTCTCCCTTTGTTGCCCAGATTGGTCTCAAACCCCTGGGTTCAAGTGACCCTCCCACTTCAGCCTCCCAAAGTACTGGGATTACAGGTGTGAACCACTGTGCTGGCCAACTTCCTATGTTTTAAAAATCCTGCCAGTCGGGGCCAGTGCCCTAACCTAATGGATGCCAGTTGAATGTGGCCTCTTTTAGTCAAAGGGAAAGATTCTTTCTTTTTTTTTTTCAATTATTACTTTATTTATATTACTAGGCTTAAGTTACATGAAAAAAGACAACTAAGCGGTTTTGCCCATTTCAGAAAAAGTTTCCAATCAACACCAATTATGTGGCGACAAATAACTAGGAATGGTGACAGCTTTGGGTCAAGACCAACAAGGAAGAATGGACTCTCGTGCTACAGTACATTTCCAACAAGAATACGGCACACCAGCCAGCACAGCCATGCTAACACTGGGCCTTCAGCGCCAAGCACAGATTCAGATCTATTCTCTGAAATTAGCAAATCAAGTGAAATAACTGGAATTTTTTTTTTAAGTTTAAAATGAAGCCCAAGTAAGTTTAAAACCATACTCTTGTCATATTTTCCTTTCAAAATTCACATGAAACACACTTTTCATGCCAATAGCCCAGATATTTTTTCTTACATAACCCACCATGCAGCTGCGGACAGACTCTTCTACCTCAAGATGTAAACATAGGGGAAAAATTAATGGCATCTGTCTAATATTCTCTCTATACACTGCTGTTGGATGGAAAATACAAAAAAATTTTTAAAAGGTTCCATCTTAGATTCTGGCAACCTGCAGGTCATGCATCTGACTCTGATGCTAAGGTGACAGTGATTGTCACCTGCTGTTTGTTTTCAGTAAGGAGGACCTGGGAAAGATGAATTTATCTCTTTTTCTTCAAGAATTATCAGATGATACATGCTCCTCAGAGCCCTCACTCTCTTGAACTAGAGCACTCTGCAGGATCACACAGCCTTCCTTATAACATGGCTATCTCCAGTGACAAATGCATAAATCCATCCCGGTTTGCTATTGCAATTTTTGCAGCTCATATCTTGAACCCTGTGGCCGCCAGTGAGCATGACCAGATCTTAAAGTTCACTGCACAGCAGATTAACTACCTTGTTAAAAGGCCAGTGGCACCTGTGAACTGAGCGGAGATGAGTTCTGAGCAGTTGGTCAGGATCCTGTCAGTTTGCACAAGAACACAGACGGGTACCACCCATATGATCAAGGAAAATTCTGCCCGCTTTTATAGCTGAAGTTCTAAAATCTCTGAGTGGCGATGAGATCCATGCTGCCAGATCTCCTCAGCTGGGATGAAGGCCCCAGGATTCTTGACAGTTAATCAAAACCAGAATTCATACTGAAGCAGGAAATTTTCCCTGACCCCTCACAGGCGGGGGAGTGCAGGTGAGTGGGTGCAGGAGCTGGGGCGAGTGCTTTGGGGCGCTGGCAGGAACAAAACTCCATGTGGCCCTGCAGCACAGTCTAGGGGGGTGCCCATGACCCGTGAAACCCCAGAAAGAGTGTTACAGTGCTCTTTTAGCACTGCCATCTGTGGATAGCTTAAGTGTTAACAACTCAGTGGAAAGTCAGTGTGACAGCCTTTTGCACTCACACCCAAGTTCTCATTCGCTATCCAGGAGGAATGAGGTCACACAACAAATTGGAGATGTTATATGTGGGGGATTTTATTGCCAGTGAAAGTGGTTCTCAGCAAAAAGGGGAGCTGAAAAGGGGATGGAGCAGGAAGGTAATCTTCCCCAGCAGCCATCCCTGTTGGACTACTCTCTAAAGCTACAACGTCAAGCTGTCCGGTGTCCTTATAAGAAGACAGCCTTGCTGGGCGCAGTGGCTCACGCCTATAATCCCAGCCCTTTGGGAGGCCGAGCAAGAGAGAGCTAAGGTGGAGGTGCTGCACACTTTTAAGTCAAGCTGCTTCTCCTCTCTGCTGGCTGAGTTTTGGTGTTATAGACACAGGATGCGGGGCAGGGCAGGCTGTGGGTGGTTTTGGAAAAGGCAACATTGCAGCAGGAAAACAGGGATGTAAGTTTTCACTTTGGGCCGTGGTGTTAGGTTTTTCACCTTGAGGGTGGGGCCCTCGCTGGGGACCCACCCTCTTCTGCCCAGAATTTTTCTGCATCCTGTCCTTGTCATTATGGAATAAAATGGTACACTGCCGTTTCACGTTATTCCTTTTTTTAAAATACAAATCGTTTAAGCTGGTTGTTTAACTCTTTTTAAAAGGAAACTGTAAGGTCCTCCAGGGCAGGGAGTATGTCTGTAAAGCCTTCTAGAGCTGGGATCCTTGCTTCCTGATCTCACTCTCTCATTGTCTGTAGGCTCTTGGGCAGGTTATTTAATTTCTTGGTGTCTCAATTTCCTCCTCTGTAAAACAGAGATAATAGTATTTAGCCCAGAGGGTTGTGGTGAAGTGTGAATCATTTCTCCATGTAAAACACATAGGACAGGCCGAGCATGTTGGCTCACGCCTGTAATCCCAGCACTTTGGGAGGCCTAGGTGGGCGGATCACCTGAGGTCAGGAGTTCAAGACCAGCCTGGGCAACACAGAGAAACCCCATCTCTACTAAAAATATAAAAATTAGCGGTGCATGGTGGCACGTGCCAGTAATCCCAGCTGCTTGGGAGGCTGAGGCAGGAGAATCACTTGAACCCAGCAGGCGGAGGTTGCAGTGAGCCGAGATTGAGCCATTGCACTCAAGCCTGGGCAACAAGAGTGAAACTCTGTCTCAAAACAAAACAAAACAAAACACACATAAGACAGAGCTCAGCACACAGTAGGTGTTAAGCATGTTCACCACTATTATTTCCTTTGCTTAGCACAATACCTTGCACTGGGCAGGCACCCAACAGCTGTCTCTTGAATGAAGGAATGAATGAATGAACGACTGGGTTAAGCATGTTGCCACCAGGTGGCAGAAGAGCCCCACTTATAAAGGCAGAACCCAAACACCAGATTCATGAGAACTCCCTCCTGAATGAAGTCCAGATACACATTGCCAAATAAAATAAAATAAAATAAAATAAAAAGCACTGAACCTCATTTAGGACTTGAAGTGAAGTTCCTCTTCTCTCTTGCCCTTCCTGTCTCTCCCATCTCTGCTCACTCTCTGTGAATCATTTCTTTCTTTCCCACTTAATACATATTAGTCAGTTTGGGCTGCCACAACAAAATACCACAGACTCGGTAGTTTAAAGAACAGATATTTAACGCATCACAGTTCTGGAGGTTAGAAGTCCATGATCAAAGTGCCATGATCAAAGGGCTGGTTTCTGGTGAGGCTTCTGTTCCTGGCTTGTAGATGTCTACCTTCGCGCTGTTATTGTCACAGGGCCTCTTCTCTGCGCCACACAGAGAGAGGAAGGAAAAGGAGTAGAAGAGGGAGAGATGTCAGATTCACAAAGTGAAGCCCTAACTGCCAGTTTGACTGTATTTGCAGATAGGGGATTTTTTTGGTTTGTTTTTTGTTTTGTTTTTTTGAGATAGAGTCTTGCTCTGTTGCCCAGGCTGGAATGTAGTGGCCTGATCTCAGCTCACTGCAACTTCTGCCTCCCAGGTCCATGCGGTTCTCCTGCCTCAGCCTCCCAAGTAGCTGAGATTACAGGCACCCACCACCACACCCAGTAAATTATTTTGTATTTTAGTAGAGACAATGTTTCACCATGTTGGTAAGGCTGGTCTCAAACTCCTGACCTTGTGATCTGCCCGCCTTGGCCTCCCAAAGTGCTGGAATTGCAGGTGTGAGCCACTGCACCGGCCTGCAGATGGGGTTTTTAGGGAGGGAGAGAGAGAGGGAGATCTGGAGCATCTTCTTATAAGGACACCAGTCCTGTGGGATTAGGCCCCACCCACGTTACCTCATTTAATCTTAATTACCTCCCTAAAGATCCTGTCTCCAAATACAGTCAAACCAGGGGTTAGAGTTTCATTGTGTGAATCGGGGAGGGACACCCTTCAGTTTATAACACACACCTTTCATTTTTTAATTCCTGATTCTCACATTTCCTACCAATGTGGTTTTTCATTCTTAATCCCTATTATTCCCGCTCCTCCCCCGGCTCCCATCGGCCATCCCTCAATCTTTATATGGCTTTTCTAGGGCTAGTGGTATTTATTGTAAACTGAACAACTCTAGGGGGCACCATTCATACCATAGTCAGCATAGGTTTGCGTATGTATTATGACAATATTGAGGCTGATGGCAGCAACATGTCTTGAGGAAGGGGAGTCTTTTTCTTATTCACACAAAGGTGCTGGCCCCTTCGTTTTCCTCTGTTGTTGCCCGGTCCTCCTCCCCATCATTCTCTTTCTTCAGCCTTCTCTCTCTTTCCTTACTCTCCTCTTCAGGCTGAACCTGCTCTGTGTCTATAAAGAGATGATTTAATTCATCACACCACACATTCATCCAGTACTTTTGGTCGGCCAGGCCCTTTGTGGGTGCCAGATGGTTCACCCTATTCTTTTTGTTTGTTTGTTTTGTTTTGTTTTTATTATTTATTTATTTATTATACTTTAAGTTCTAGGGTACATGTGCACAACGTGTAGGTTTGTTACATATGTATACATGTGCCATGTTGGTGTGCTGCACCCAGTAACTTACATTAGGTATATCTCCGTCCCCCCTCCCCCCTCCCCACAATAGGCCCCGGTGTGTGATGTTCCCCTTCCTGTGTCCAAGTGATCTCATTGTTCAATTCCCACCTATGAGTGAGAACATGCGGTGTTTGGTTTTCTGTTCTTGCGATAGTTTGCTGAGAATGATGATTTCCAGCTGCATCCATGTCCCTACAAAGGACATGAACTCATCCTTTTTTATGGCTGCATAGTATTCCATGGTGTATATGTGCCACATTTTCTTAATCCAGTCTGTCACTGATGGACATTTGGGTTGATTCCAAGTCTTTGCTATTGGGTTCACCCTATTCTTGCACCTTTAAAGGAATCAGTCCATTTACACCCTAGAGGTCAATACCCAATGAAATGTGCCTCCAACATCCTTGGATCATTCATCGTCTTCATTTACCTTGGAGCAGACATTAAGACTCAAGCATGGAGGAGAAGAGAAGAGAATATAATCCAATAACATAAACTAATGTTTATTGAACCCTTGTGTGCTGCACACAGTTCTCATCCCTCTCTATGCATGACATTTAATCATCAAAACTGCCTTCTCATTTTGTAGATGAGAAAACTAAGCTGCAGAGAATGTGGCAGAGACCCCTCCTTGGTTTCCTAACTTCCATTTTCTTTTCTTTTATTTAAGTAACAGGATCTCAGGAGTTTTGGCTGGGCACGTGGCTGCCCAAGGAGGGCAGACATTTCCCAGCCTCCCTTGCAGTTTGATGTGGCCAGGTAACTACATTCTAGACCCCTGAGGTGTGAGTGCAGATGATGTCTGCAATTTCAGAGTTCCGTCCTTAAAAGGAAGCTGCTTGCTTCTGTGTCTTTTCCTTGTCCCCAGGCTGGGATAGGGATAGGGGAGTAGTGAGCCAGCTTTGACAGGAGGCTGAGGACAGGAAGCTGGGAAAGAGCAGAGCAACCACTCAAAGGAAGCTTCACATCCACTTCCCACCCACTCACTCCTCACCCAGCGCCACTTCCCATCCTGCAAACTCCAATCATGGGAAGTGTCCTATAGAGGGGTATCTTTTTTAAAGAAAAAAACCTTTGATACCATATTTTTACTGTACTTTTTCTATGTTTGTGTATGTTTAGATATACAAATACCATTGTGCTGTAATTACCTACAGTATTCAGTACAGTAACGTGCTGTACAGATTTGCAGCCTAGAGCAATAGGCTACACCATATAGCCTAGGTGTATAGTAGCTATACCATCTAGGTTTGTGTAAGTACTGAACACTCTATGATGTTTGCACAACGGTCAAATTGACAAGTGACACGTATCTCAGAACATATCCCTGTTGTTAAGTGATACATGACTGTATTTCTATTTGGGGGAACAGAGCGTTGGGAAAGAAAACAGAAGGACTCATTGCCTTGAAGGAAGGATAGTAGATGGAATGTAACGTCCACCCTGGCCTCCCAAAGACGTCCAAGTCCTAATTCCTGGAAATGTGAGTATGTTACTTTACTTGGCAAACAAGACTTTGCAGATATGCTTCAAGTCAGGAAGCTGAGATGGGGAGATTGTCCTGGATGATTTGGGTGGACCCCATCAAATCTCAGGGGCTTTCTAAGGGAAAGATGAAGGCGGGAGCGTGAGAGCCAGATAAGACACTGTGATGATGGAAGCAGAGGAGAGACAGAAGATGCTACACTGGGGGCCTTAAAGAGAGAGGAAGGGGCCCTGAGCCAAAGAATGCAGCTTCTAGAAGCTGGAAAAGGCAAGGAAATGGAATCTCCCCAAGAACCTCACTAGGAATGAATCGCGGCTGACACCTTGCTTTTAGCTGAGTTAAACCCATTTTGGACTTCTGACCTCCAGACCTATAAACTACTACGTTTGTGTTTTTTTAAGCCATCAAATGTGTAGTAATTTGTTAGAGAAGCAACAGGAAATAATACAGAGAGTGTGATAGGGTCCCTGTGGGGAACAAGTGGCGCACATATAGGACATAACTGACAAACGTTAAATGAGACAGTGTGTTTTACAGAGGCTTGGCCAGGGTTAAAGGTGCACAAACAGGATGAGACATCACCAAGGCATTAGCAGCAGCAGCGAGCCAGCACCTCTCTGAGGCTTGAAGGGCAAGGGGAAAGGAATGGTGTTACTGGAGACCAGTGAGTGGAGTCATGGCAGAGGCCACCCAACAGAAGTAGTGGCCGCAAAGGTGGGACTGTGGGTTGAACAGATCCCCCAAAGGTGTCTGTTATACACAGTAAGCTCCAGTGGTGAAAAATCATTTATAAAGGGCCAGGGACAGTGGCTTGCACCTGTAATGCCAGCACTTTGGGAGGTCAAGGTGGGCAGATTGCTTAAGCCCAGGAGTTCGAGACCAGCCTGGGCAACATGGCAAAACACCATCTCTACTAAAAATTTAAAAAATTAGGCAGGCGTGGTGGCTGGCACCTGTAGTCACAGCTACTTCGGAGGCTGAGGTAGGAGGATCACTTGAACCCGGAAATTTGAGGCTGCAGTGAGCTGTAATCATGCCACTGCACTCTAGCTTAGATGACAAAGCGAGACCCTGTCTCAAAAAAAAAAAAAAAAGTTATAAAGGACTTTTGCCTCTAAGAAAATATTCACAATGGCAATGGCTTCCTTACTGAATTTCTGAGGTCAAACCAGAAAATATTAGCAGCCGACTTAATTCAAGAAGAAGGAGCTTGAGTATACCTATTTCTTGGTGTGTCTTCAGCTCTTGTTCTAGATTTTACTTTGTTTTAAATATGTAAAAATGCTTTTAGTGATTACAACTTATGCTTCCTATTTCAACAGATATTTTAAAGGGAAAAACATATAATTGGATCACAGGATACAGAAAAAAATGCAGTTTTCTATATGTGCAAAAGCCTAGCTAATTGATAAAAGCTATAAGTTGAGTCCTGCCACTCACCTTGGGGCAATGACCCACCTCCCAGGTTCAAGCAATTCTCTACCTCAGCCTCCTGGGTAGCTGGGATTACAGGGTGCACCACCACACTCAGCTAATTTTTGTATTTATAGTAGAGAAGGGTTTCGACCATCTTGGCCAGGCTGGTCTCGAGCTCCTGACCTCGTGGATCCACCCACCTCGGCCTCCCAAAATACTGGGATTACAAGCATGAGCCACTGCGCTGCGCCCAGCCAATGACCCATTTTTTCAGGCAAAGTAGCAACGGGAAAATACAAAGTTTCTCTAGTTTTAATATAGAAGCAGTTAACCTAATCGCACAAGCCATACACAGGATCATTTGGGAGAATGTACAAGGGGGATTGGGTATTTTTTATCTTTTCATAGTTTTCTTCTTGATAAATAAGCTTCTATTTTCAATCCAAATCTCATCTTGCAATTTCCTGCCAACTTTACTTCTTTACAAAGTTTACCTTTGCTTTTCCCATCTCTGCCCTCAGGCATTTAACAAACACTGTGCCTTTTCATTTTTCCAGATTTAAGTGACCCATTTTGCAGAAATGAGGAATGTGATAACAGTCACTGAAGCCCTACCCGACAGCATTACATTAATTTGGGCCTCTGTTTTCTCTCATACTTTTCAATTGCTCCCCAGTTTATATTTAATTTATCACAGGATATAAAAAGAAATATTATATTTGATTTATATTAAATACATCTACATTAGGAGAGCTAGAGGTTATCTAAGTGAAAACAGCTTGATTATCTAAAAAAAAGTCAGAATAAAATAATTACAAGCAAATTGGAAGAACAGCTAATGTTGTTACCAATAATTTTTTAGAGTTTCTTCAATTATTGTTTGTTATACTCTGTTTCCACTTCTTTAGCCAAAATGAGTTCTAAGCAAATTCAAATCTGTTTTTATAGATGAAGTCTATGAATTTAACATGGTAACTTGAAAAAATTTAAACCCTTGGCTAGGCGTGGTGGCTCGCACCTGTAATCCCAGCACTGTGGGAGGCTGTGGCAGGTGGATCACCTAAGGTCGGGAACTCGAGACCAGCCTGGCCAACATGGTGAAACCCCATCTCTACTAAAAATACAAGCATTAGCCAGGCATGGTGGTGGGCACCTGTAATCCCAGCTACTCAGGAGGCTGAGGCAAGAGAATCGCTTGAAACTGGGAGGTGGACATTGCAGTGAGCCGAGATCGTACAATTGCACTCCAGCCTGGGCCACAAGAGCAAAACTCCGTCTCAAAAAAAATGAATAAAATAAAAAATAAAACCCAAAAAAATTCATTTGGATCTTACTCATATTTCCCATTATTTAGATAGGAGTTGGTTTAAAGTTTATTTTTCCACTCAATGGGGGAAAGAGTTTACTAGGAAAATAATGTAAACAATCTATTTAAGAAGTCAAATGGCTTTTAAGCACTTAAAAAGCTTTGATATTAGCAATTTATCCATAAATCATTTTTTTAATTACAAAAGTTTTTTCTTTTTATAAAATATTTATTCTTTCTTCTTTCTTCTTCTTTTGGCTAAGCCTCAGCAGCCAAATTTTTTATTTTACTTTATTTTAGTTTACTTTTTAGAGACAGGGCCTCCCTCTGTTACCCAGGCTGGAGTACAGTGGTATGATCATAGCTCACTATAACCTCAAACTCCTGGGCTCAAGCCATCCTCCCTCCTCAGCCTTTCCGAGTAGCTGGGACTACAGGTATGCACCACCACACCCAGCTAATTTTTGTAATTCTTGTAGAGATGGGGTCT
The DNA here is from genome assembly GCF_007565055.1 of Rhinopithecus roxellana. Classification (NCBI taxonomy): domain Eukaryota; kingdom Metazoa; phylum Chordata; class Mammalia; order Primates; family Cercopithecidae; genus Rhinopithecus; species Rhinopithecus roxellana. Next base: position 107,186,056 of record NC_044558.1, read on the forward strand.
TTTCATGTTGCCCAGGCTGGCCTCGAACTCCTGGACTCAAGTAATCCTCCTTCCTCAGCCTCCCAAAATGCTGGGATTACAGGATTATAGGCGTGAGCCACAGCACCCAGCCTACCAGGTATGTTTTTAATACATATATATTGAATAAATAAATTAAAGATCATCTGACAGAACCTTCATTGGATAACGTTAATTTTTCTTTTCCTTTTTTTTTTTTTTTTTAAATAAGACAGAGTCTCACCATGTTGCCCAGGCAGGTCTTGAACTTCTGGCCTCAAGTGATTCTCCTGCCTCGGCCTCTCAAAGTGCTGAGATTATAGGAGTGAGCCACCATGTCCAGCCTTCATTGGATAACATGTTACTGAACATTTGTTCTATCATTGTACATTGATGACTGCTGGCTGCCTGCCCAGCAGTCACTGCCCCCATCACTCCTGTTAGAATAACGCTGATTTTGTGTTTGTCATTTTATTTTATTTTATAGACAGGGTCACACTGTGTAACCCAGGCTGCAATGCAGTGGAATGATCATAGCTCACTGCGGCCTGGAACGCCTGGGCTCAAGTGATCCTCCCACCTCAGCCTCCTGAGTAGCTGGGACTACAGGTGCGCACCACCACGCCAGGCTAATTGTTTTATTTTTTGCAGAGATGGAATCTCACTTCGTTTCCCAGGCTGGTCTGGAACTCCTGGATTCAAGCGATATCCTCCTGCTTCAGCACCTCAAGCACTGGGATTACAGGAGTGAGCCCACCATGCCCGGCAGTGTCCATCTTTTAAAAAATTGACTCAGGGAAGGGGGCATCCTATTCCTGCTCCAGGGCAAAATCCTGGTTGATGTAAGGTAGTGATTTTCAACTGAAGGTAATTTGGCAATATTTGGCAGTTTTTGTTGTCACAGAGGGAGGGGGATTGTGCTACTGGCATCTAGCGGGTAGAGGGCAGGGGTGCTGCTAAACATTCTGCAATGCACAGGACAGCCCCCACAACAAAGAGAATCTTCCAGTCCAAAATGTCAATGGTGCTGAGGTTGAGAACCCTGATCTAAACCAATCCTGTTGGTCTCATTCCCTAGCTGTTAGTGGTTTAGATCTCATCCTGTTAAGTGATTCTGACCAATGAGACATAAGCAGAAATTGACAAGGGGAGTATGGCAGAGAATGTTAATTTCTCCCCACATTCACTTTACCTTTCTTTTCAGCAGAAGTTACATTCAGTGTTGGCTAGACACATGCCCAGTTACAGACTGTAATTCCCAGCCTCAATCACTGCAAGCTGTGGCCAAGTTTTGGCTAATGGGATGTGAGAAAAAATGATGAGTCTAATTTCTAGACCATGTTTTTAAGAAGGAGAATGCTTGTTTGTTACTTTCTCTCTTAATTCCTTTCTGCGAATTGGGTCGTACTGCTAATCCAGCTTCAAGCAAGCACATGACTCCAGAGAATGGCAGAGCAAGACAGAAAGACTTACACACATTGGGATTGATACATGAAATGAAAATAAATTGCTTTCTTCTTTGAACCATCATATTTTTTAGTTTTTTTGTTTTAGTAGTTTAAGCTGCATGTATATGAGGTACTCCTAGGGAAGGTTTTCCTCTGTGATCACACACACACACACACACACACACACACACGCGCGGAGGGAATATTCATCTAAAGGATGTTGTAGGATTTGTGTGGGATGACTGGAACCATGGCTGCTATCTTGTGACCATGAGGGGAGGTAGCTGGTGGTTCAAAACTGCCCTGCTAAGTGAGAATGGAATAGGAAGGCTGTAAACAGCCCATATCTTTCTTAACTTTGTTGAGCCATTGAATTGATGAACTTTGCATCTGTCCTGTCTCAGGATTTCTTGTTAAGCAAGATGGTAAATTTTTCATATCGTTTAAAGATTTGACCTTTAAATTTTCAGTAATAGTCCTTACAGTGATGGCTTCCAAACAGAAAATTAAAATTTTTAAAAAGTGCTATCCTAACTGATTCTGTCAATGTACTCAAGTGTAAAGAAATTACATGTTTAACCTCTCATGGAATTAGAGGAAAAACATTTCATGTTATTTTAAGTATGTTCAGTTCTTTTATTAACTCATATTGATTCCCCCCTCCTCCTTACTCTTGCAACCAAGATAATTTGCATCTAAGAGGTTTTATTTGATTTCCACTGATATGTTTAGAAATTACTATATCTGAGGCGGGTATGTTGGGAAAACATACACTACCACCCCTTTGCAGAAATGAGGGCTTACTGCAGCAGCTACTTGCCCTTGTAATGCTTCCTGCTTGGAGACTCGAAGGACTACACTGAGCAGGTGGAATAAAGTTGGATCGAAGGTTCAACTTCCAAGGAGTCAGGAGTAGGACTGCCCTGAAGCACTGTGCGGACTGGGACCTGCAGCAGGGCTGGGAGCTGGAGTGTGCAGGAAATGCCTTTTGCAGGTCAGTGGTGCCCCCTTGCTGTTCTGTGCTGCACAGCCACATGAGGTCATCCCAGATTAGAGGGTGCCTATGTCCAGGATCTTAAACCAATTACTTCCATCTCCATTGCTTCCTCTAAAGCCTCACTCTTAGTTCTACGCAGTAACACCGTCTGGAAACTCTCCAAGGCCACCGAGCTCAAACTAACAGGTTTGTGATGTGGGCAAACTCCTTAGATGATCTCAAAATGAAAGAAGAGGCCGTTCACTGGAGGTGATAGCAAATCCCCTTTGTTCCTCCCTTGGCAGATGAGGACCTTTGCTCTCTCCCTAAGGGTTCCGCCTGTCACCATCTGTGCACCCACTGTGGAAGGGCCAGCGCTAAGGTAAATTTCCATTTATTTCCTACTAGCAGATGGCTCCTCCTTTTGGTCTCATCTTGAATTGTTTGCCAGACCAGCCAATTAGTCTCCTCACCCTTCCTGAAGCGTCCCAGGGAAGCAATATCATCACCAGCAGCCTATCATTATCCCACTTCTTCTAAGCACTGTGATTCTAAATGCCCGCCATGGAACAGAAGCTCATTCGCACATGGCTCTTTAACCCTTACTTGAAAGACCTCAATTCGACATTCTGTCTCTCGCTCTCACACTCACATACAAATGCACACTCATACACAGTACCTGCAACCTGATCTAGGATAGGAAACAAAATGACAGTATGCAGCATTCAAGAATAAATTTAAAAATAAGACATAATTTCAGACGAACTGCAGAAGGAAAAACACAGTAATTATATTTTCTGATCCCCACTGAGGACACAATAAAAACTTTTTTTTAGGCAAGGCACGGTGGCTCACGCCTGTAACCCCAGCACTGTGGGAGGCCGAGGCGGGTGGATCACAAGGTCAGGAGATTGAGACCAGCCTGACCAACATGGTGAAACCCCAACTCTACTAAAAATACAAACATTAGCCAGATGTGGTGACGGGTGCCTGTAATCCCAGCTACTTGGGAGGCTGAGACAGGAGAATCTCTTGAACCAGAGAGTCGGAGGTTGCAGTGAGCCAAGATCGCACCATTGCACTCCAGCCTGGCGACAGAGCAAGCAAACAAACAACCACTTTATTTTTATTTTTAATTTTTATTTATTTAATTAATTTTTATTTTTATTTTTATTTATTTGTTTATTTTTTGAGACAGATTCTTGCTCTGTCACCAGGCTGGAGTGCAGTGGTGCGATCTCGGCTCACTGCAACCTCCGACTCCCTGGTTCAAGAGATTCTCCTGCCTCAGCCTCCTGAGTAGCTGGGATTACAGGCACCCGCCACCACACCCGGCTAATTTTGTATTTTTAGTAGCGTCAGGGTTTCACCATGTTGGCCAGGCTGGTCTTGATCTCTGGCCTCATGATCCGCCCACCTCCACCTCCTGAAGTTCTGGGATTACAGGCATGTATCACCACATCCAGCCAAAACCTTTTTTTTTTTTTTTTTTTACTTTGTGAATTTGTTCGTATGAAAGAAATCTTTTAAGGATATAAAATCAAATTGCATTGAGTTACATTTAATAAAGTATCTTTATCAGAAAAGAGTATATAGAACGACACTGGCAGGATGCTTCATCCCCCCAATCCAGGATGAATGATGACCTTCCAGGCTAGGCCAAGGAGATTCTCCCAGCGCTATTTTTAGAAACATCAACAAGGCCCTTGTGCACTTGTTTTAAGGTTTTTCACCTTCAGACATTCCTGCCTGATGCCTAAAGAAGACATATTATTCAGGGCATCCCATTTGAATACCGTATCTCTTCGGATGCTTGAGCAAAGTGTCTGTAAAGCAAGATAGAGGGGACAGCTGCTTCCATCCATGGAGCAAGGGAGCAATGACGAGATGATGGAGGTTAAAGGTATTTGTGAGGCAGACACAGCATCTGTGCAGAGGGGTAAAGGTATTTGTTTTTCCACTTTTCTGCTCTTGTTACCACAACTTCCTTGTGTCCTGTGATTATTGCACATGAGCTAGAGTAGCAGGGGAGGTTCAGTTCCTCTTGGTGGTTGAGGTGGCAGGTGAGAAGGCATGGACATGGGACGAACCCCACCTTTGGGCAACCCCCACCCTGAGGCAAGGGTGGGAAGAGCTCACTTTCCCATACATAATCGCTGGGCTGGTGTCCTTCAGTATAAGTGAATATAAGCAAAGTCCCAAGAACAGTGCCTGGCACATAAAATGCAGTAGCTTAGGGTGGACTATAACCACTTGCATCTTTAGAGCAGTGCCATGTGCCAGCATGCCCTCAACAAACATTTGTTCAATGAAGGACTGTACAGCTCTGTGCCACCTGGCAGCTCCAACTGTCCCAGCAGATCTTCCTCTTCCTTTGTTCTTTTCCTTGCAACCTTTGCAATAAAGGGGGGTATTGGCCCAACAGTTAACTCCCAAATCTTGAACAAAGGGGATTACCCCTGTTCCAAACTGGGAAGCTTCTATCTTTGTGGTGAGCTAGGGACTGCTGTCAACAACTTGAGATTAAAGGAAGCTGAAACCAGCTGGAGAATAAAGAAAACTGCTGCAAGCAAATCACTGCAGGAAGTACCAGTGGTCTCCAAAAATGCAGTTGCACCAGATTTTACATACAATAGGGAGGATTGGTCTCTCTAGAGAGGAGAGAGTCAAGTATTCTTTTGAGAAGGAACCAACTCCTGTAAATCAGGAAACCTCAGGCTCTCACTGGCCAAGGGGCAATGGGACACCTCCCCAAGGTGATTCACTGGCTCCCTCTGAACCCAGAAGTTCAAGCCTATGGTGTACGTTTTTGGAGCCTCTTCTCTTACCCTAGTCCCCAAGAATGTGCTCTGTGAGCAGGTTACACCCTTCACAAGACCCTTTCATGCCCTGTGACTCCCTTCCCCATTGTTTGCATAGTCTGGCAGCTTCTGCCACTTTCCCTGGTAAGCCATCCCTTAAAGTGAACTCTCTTCTGTCAACCACCAGGGGACTCATTTCACACACACACCTGTCTTTCTGGAGCCTTTTAATCCACAGCCTTCAATCCTGTTAACCAGTGGGAGATCTGCAATTAGATTTGGAAACCAGTCTTGTCCACTGACTCAACTCGAGAATTGCTCTTTCCATTTGTCCCGTTCCCCTCACTTCAGCCTCACAAGGGGCAGTCTGAGAGGGAGCTCTCTATTTCTAAAGAGACAAATTTGAAATTAAATTTGCTTAATTAAAAATGTGAAAATCTAAAATTAAATTTAAATTGCTGGCAGCCAACTGCTTCATGGGTACAGGGTTTTCTCTGGGGGTGAAGGAAACACTTTGTAACCGAATAGAGGTGGAAGTTGCACAATATCGTGAATGTACCAAATGCCACTGAATTGTATACTTTAAAATGGTTAATTTGGCCAGGCCTGGTGGCTCACACCTGTAATCCTAGCACTTGGGGTGGCCAAGGTGGGCAGATTGCTTGAGGTCAGGAGTTCGAGACCAGACTGGCCAACATGGCAAAACTCCTACTCTACTAAAAGTACAAAAATTAGCCTCGCATGGTGGCACACGCCTGTAATCTCAGCTACTTGGGAGGCTGAGGCAGGAGAATCACTGGAACCCAGTAGGCAGTGAGCTGAGATCGCGCCACTGTACTCCAGCCTGGGCAACAGAGTGAGTGAGACTCTGTCTCAAAAAAAAAAAAAAAAAAAAAAAAGGTAACTTTATGTTATGTGAATTTCACCTCAATTAAAAAAATTAAATCACTTTCCTCACCAAATATTGGCTCAGATGCTCAGGCAAACAGGTTCAGGGAGATGCTCTGAATCGTGGAATGAGGAAATACCAAGGAGGAGCTGATGGGGTTTGGTTTCCTCACAGGCCCATTGCAGAGGCTGAGAGGGCAACAAGGAAGGGAGAGGAAGAATAGGCCGAGCCACCCACCTGGCAACAGATTCTGAACAGGGGAGAAAGTGTGTGGACTGGGGTGGGTTTCATCAGCTTGCCATTGAGAATGGAACTCTCTGACATTTACCTATTACAGAACAACAACATTACTTTTTTTGTGGAGTCCCTTTGGTTGGGTTGATGACAACTGGCCATTCAGGTTCCCTGCATTAAGATGTTCATCCCATAAGCAAACAATGCTTTGAGTCTGGCAGCCAGCCCCTAGAAGAGTTCAAAGACTAGTGAATAAGACATCAGCATTCACAGTGGGTTTCCTTTCGCCTCTGCCTTCAGTAGAAACTTCTGGAGGCAGGCCAGGCACGGTGGCTCACGCCTGTAATCCCAGCACTTTGGGAGGCGGATCATGAGGTCAAGAGAAAGAGACCATCCTGGCCAACATGGTGAAAACCTGTCTCTCTGAAAAATACAAAAAAAATTAGCTGGGCATGGTGGCGCACGCCTGTAGTCAGCTACTCCAGAGGCTGAGGCAGGAGAATTCCTTGAACCCGGGAGGCAGAGGTTGCGGTGAGCTAAGATCAAGCCATTGCACTCCAGCCTGGCAACAGAGTGAGACTCCATCTCAAAAAAAAAAAAAAAAAAAAAAAAAGAAAAAGAAAAAGAAACGTCTGGAGGAATTCTGCACCTGGGGTGTGGTAGTCAGAGAAAATAGATGAAGATTTGTTAAATGTAAAGTTTAGATAAAGGGCAAGTACTTTTGAAAATAAATTTTAATTGACCAGTATAAGGGTACATATTTATGGTGTACAACATGATGTTTTGAAATATGTATACATTGTGGAATGGATAAATTGAGATATACATTACCTCACATACTTACTTTTTTGTGGTGAAAACACTGAAAATCGATTCTCTTAGTGATTTTTAAGTATATAATACATTGTTATCAATTATAGTCATTGTTTGTACAATAGATCTCTTGGACTTACTCCTTTTATCTAACTCAAATTTTGTGTCCTTTAGCCAACATCTCCCCAAACCCAGTCTTTGGTAACCACCATTTGACTCTGCTTTAATGAGTTGGGCTTTTTTAGATTCTACATAAAAGTGAGATCACATGGTTTTGGTCTTGCTGTGCCTGGCTTATGTTACTTAGCACAATGTCCTCCAGGTTCATTTGTGTCATCACAAGTGACATAATTTTCCTCTTTTTATTTTAAGGCTGGATAGTATTCTATTGTATACATACATTTCTTTATCCATACATCCATGATGGACACTTACTTTGATTCCATATCTTGGCTACTGTGAATAATACTGCAATGAACATAAGACGCTGATATCTCTTTGACATACTGACTTCATTTCCTTTGGATATACAATCAGTAGTGCGATAGCTGGATTGCATGTGCCTTCTTCATCCATTTGTCCTGCTACCACAAAATACCTGACACTGGGTAATTGATTAAGAACAGATATGTATTTTCTTTTCTTTTCTTTTCTTTTTTTTTTTTTTTTTGAGATGGAGTCTCGCTCAGTCGCCCAGGTTGGAGTGCAGTGGCGTGATCTCGGCTCACTGCAAGCTCTGCCTCCCAGGTTCACTCCATTCTCCTGCCTCAGCTTCCTGAGTAGCTGGGACTACAGGCACCTGCCACCACACCTGGCTAATTTTTGTGCGTGTGTGTTTTTAGTAGGGACGGGGTTTCACTGTGTTAGCCAGGATGATCTTGATCTCCTGACCTCATGATCCACCTGCCTCGGCCTCCCAAAGTGCTGGGATTATAGGCATGAGCCACTGTGCCTGGCCAGAAATGTATTTTCTCAGAGTTGAGGAGGCTTGGAAGTCCAAGATCAAAGCTCCAGCATTTAGCATGTGATGAGGACTGCTCTCTGCTTCCATGATCACGTCTTGTTGCTGTGTCCTTGTGGCAGAAGGAAGATGAGAGTAAAACCTCTCTCTCAAGCCGTTTTATAAGGGCCCGAATCTCATCCATGAAGGTAGGGCCCTCATGACTTAATCACTCCCCAAATGGTCCCACCTCTTGATATCACCACCATGGGGATGAAGTTTCAACATGAATTTTGGAGGGGACATATTCAAACCACAGCAATATGCCGCCACAGCAATATGCCAGTTCCAGTTTTAATTTTTTGAGGCCCCTCCAAACTCATTTCCATAATAGCTATACTAATTTACATTCTCACCAACATCATACAAGGAAGAACAAATACCTTGTAAAACATAAGTATGTCCTCCCATGCAATATTTGGGACATAGTTATCCTTAAAAAAAGAAAAAAAGGTGTTCCTCCTTTATTTGAAATTCAAACTTAATGGAACACCCTGAATTTTGATTAGCCAAATCTGGCATCTCTGACGTTTTAGAAATTTCTACTGATAGATTTTCAGACTTTGTGGGTTCATAGAACACTTGGTCTCCTCTGGGACATGCACTGCCCCACCAGCCTTTTCCTCTGTGGAATACTCAGTCTCTTGAATGACTGTGCAGCTTCAAATATCACAAGCCTTAAATTTGTAACAAATGGCCTCAGGCCTGGTTTTATTTGCTGATACCCTGCTGGTGGCAGCCATAGCCCCTGCAATTTACACCAGGTGGGAAACAGGCTGCAGCATCCAATCGTCCTAATGAAAACAGGCTGTGATCTGATGGAGTGTGAAAGGTGCTGAGCTCCACCCACTCCTCAGCAACTCGGTTCCTTAGGAAGAGCTCTCTGCTGGCAGGACCCTGCTCTGGGAGAAAATTTCCCGGAGTTGCTCAGAAGTTGGCCCTTCTGGATTTTTGACATTTCTTCCCACCTTTGTTCTCCTGGGTTTTCTTAGGTCAAGGAGGGCTATGTGAGGAAGGAGTCAGCCCACAGCAGGGAGATCTTTTATAAACAGGAACCCAACAAGGCCGGATTATATGCCCATGGCGTCAAACTGGACTTTTAAATTATTATTATTATTAGAGACAGGGTCTTGTTCTGTCACCCAGGCTGGAGTGCAGTGGTGCTCTGACGGCTCATTGCAGCCTCAACTTCTTGGGCTCAAGCGATCCTCCCACCTCAGCCTCCTGAGTAGCTGGTACTACAGACACGCGCCACCACTCCTGGCTGATTTTTAATTTTTTTGGAGAGATAGGTTCTTGCTATATTGCTCAGACTGATCTTGAATTCTCGGGTTCAAGTGATCCTCCTGACTCAGCCTCCCAAAGCATTGGCATTACAAGTGCAAGCCACTGCACCTGGCCTGGACAACTATTATTAATGCCCACTTGCCTCTGTTAAGACCTAAACTCAAATACTGGACGAAAGAAAGAAAAGAGCTCTCTATTGACTTCTAACCCTGGGAAATACCTGGCAAGAATGGTAATAAACAGCCTCTTTCCATGCCTCAAGTCCACCGGTCAGTTCCTTTACTTCATTTGCTTAAAGATGTAGAGGAGTGAAAAAAAACAAAAGGCTTGATCCTCATGGTGAGAACCACACACCCACACCCATCCTATCCTGCAAAGTTCAAACAACTGTGCTATAGGCTGGGATGGCAAGCTCGTTGTGCATGTCTCCCTGGGTGGAGGCAGTCTGCCAGACCCCCAGAAACACACAATACTTTGGCTCTTGGTCAAAAACACCAACATTCATTGCCGACAATATCCCCACCTACCACCCGTCCCTAGCCACCCCTTCCTGGAAAATGTGATGGAGGAGGGAGAGTCGGCCAACTCCAACACCACCTGGCCCTCAGCAGCAGACCTGGACGCTGGCCCGGAAGCAGCCCTGGCCCGTCCATGGACAGGTCCTCAGGGGTGTGCATGGAGCAGCATATCCTTCTTCTCACAGCTTCAGCTTCCTGCAAGGCTGCGGAGTCACCTCTGTTGGCCTGGGCCTCTCTCTGACCTCAGTTGACATGGGAAACGGAGGCCAGTGGGTGAAATTGGGAGGCTGAGCTATGATCTGTCACTATCCGGTATAGGGTGGGACACACTGTCCCTGAAAAGGGAGGCTAACTTCCCACCCCACCCAGCCACAGCACAGCCTTTCCGGGGGGAACCAACCCACCCCCGTTCCCCATCTGGCTCTGAAAATGTGTGCCACATACTGTGGCCCAGTTGCTGTCGGAGGCAATCTGAACTCAACCAAGGAGCTGACACTCAGTTCTTTGTCTACTGCTTTAGGAGGTCTTAACTCCCTTTAGAATAGCTGGGTTTTGGAGGCTTGTTGGGGAGGGGACTGGTAGATGTAAAAGCATACTTTCGGAGGTTTGCTCACTAAACAGTGTCATGCTGAACACTCACAGTGATTCCAGCAGCTGCTAACTGAAATCATACACTTGAATCAATTTTTGCTAATCCAGAAATCTGGCAGCCTTGGCCAGATCCCAAAGGAATAAGAATATAAATGAAATTTGGCTCATTCAACACGGTCCTTAAAAAGACTAAACAAAACAACCACTTAAGTAGTAGGAGAACCTAATAATAAGACAGACCTTCCTTCTTTGATACTAACCCTAACTGAATTTTCCACTTGCACATAACTATGTGGGACCATCAAGATTATCAAAGACAGAGAGAGACTCTATTTCTTCTCAGCTTTTCTCAGAACCTTTTTGGAGGGTCTCTTATATATTAACACACCTCTGTCAAATTTCTTCTCAGCCTGGGGCCCCCTTCAGTTTTGCTCTCCCCCTCAAGGAACGCTCCAGGCTTCAGGTTAAGTGTTCCTTCCTCAGAGAAACTTTCCCAATCATCCCCTTCAACCGTGGCTTAGCTTCTCCTGTTATGATTTTTTTTTTTTTAGACGGAGTCTCAGTCTGTCACCCAGGCTGGAGTGCAATGATGCAATCTCGGCTTACTGCAACCTCCGCCTCTCGGGTTCAAGCAATTCTCCTGCATCAGCCTCCTGAGTAGCTGGGATTATAGGTGTCCACCACCACGCCCGGCTAATTTTTGTATTTTTAGTAGAGACAGGGTTTCACCATGTTGGTCAGGGTGGTCTTAAACTCCTGACCTCGTGATCCTCCCACCTTGGCCTCCTAAAGTGTTGGAATTACAGGTGTGAGCCACTGCACCCAGCCTTCCTTTTTCTTTCTTTTCTTTTCTTTTCTTTTTTTTTTTTTTTGAGATAGGGTCTTACTATGTCGCCCAGACTGGAGGGCAGTGGCACGATCTTGGCTCACTGCAGCCTCAGCCTCCTGGGCTCAAGCGATTCTCTCATCTCAGCCTCGATAGCATGGACTACAGGCTTACTCCACTATGCCCAGCTAATTTCTATACTTTCTGTAGACTCAGGATTTCGCCATATTGCCCAGGTTGGTCTTAAGTTCCCAGGCTCAAGAGATCTGCCTGCCTCAGCTTCCCTAAGTGCTGGGATTACAAGTGCAAGCCACCACGTCCAGCCCACCTGTTACGATTTCTTATTGTTCTCGTTACTATTGGAGCACTTACTACTAATGACATTTTCATCTTTAATTGTGTGATGATGCCAACCTCCAAAAAAGATGTTAAAATACTAACCGGTAGTACCTCAGAACATTACCTTAGTTGGAAGTAGGGCCATTGCAAATGTAATTCGCTCAGATGAGGTCATACGGCAGAAGAGTGGGCCCCTAGCCCAATGTGACTGGTGTCCTTATAAGAAGACAGCCTTGCTGGGCGAAGTGGCTCACGCCTGTAATCCCAATACTTTGGGAGGCCGAGGCAGGTGGATCACCTGAGGTCAAGAGTTTGAGACCAGCCTGACTAACATGGTGAAACCCCATCTCTACTAAAAATACAAAAATTAGCTGGACATGGTGGCATGCACTTGTAATCTTAGCTACTAAGGAGGCTGAGGCAGGAGAATCGCTTGAACCCGGGAGGCAGAGGTTGCAGCGAGCCAAGATAGCACCACTGCACTCCAGCCTGGGCAACAAGAATGAAACTCCGTCTCAGGGAAACAAACAAACAAACAAACACCACAGCCTTGGGAAGATGCAGACATGTAGGGAGAATGCCATGTGATGACAAAGAACAGAGACTGGGGTTACATAGTTGCAAGACAAGGAACAGCAACAAAAGTTAGGAAGAGGCAGGAAAGATTCTCCTATGGCTTTCAGAGGGAGCATGGCACTGCCAACACCTTAATCTTGTATTTCTACTCTCCAGAACTGTGAGATAGTACATTTCTGTTGTTTTAAGCCACCCAGTTTATGGTACTTTGTTATAGCAGCTCTAGGAAATTAGAAAAAGCAAGGATGGTGTCTATTTCGTTCACTACTGTATCCTCGGCGTCTAACCCATTGCCTAGCATGCAGTAGGTGCTCAACAAATACTTGTGAAGGAATGAACAACAGCCTTAAGGATTCACTGTTGAAAAACAAATCATTTCACTTTGGTTGCTGACTGTTCCCGAGAACCATTCACATGGTCTTAGTTTTTTTGTTTTGTTTTGTTTTGTTTTGTTTTTTGAGACAGTCTTGCTCTTTTGCCCAGGCTGGAGTGCAGTGGCATGACCTCGGCTCACTGCAAACTCTGCCTGCCAGGTTCAAGCGATTCTCCTGCCTCAGCCTCCTGAGGAGCTGGGATTACAGGCGTGCACCACCACACCTGGCTAACTTTTCTATTTTTGGTAAAGACAGGGTTTCATCATGTTGGTCAGGCTGGTCTCAAACTCCTGACCTCACGATCTGCCCACCTCGGCCTCCCACAGTGCTGGGATTACAGGCATGAGCCACCGCACCTGACCGGTCTTGTTTTACATTTGTTGAGACCAAGGGAAGTTCCCCTTCACCCTCAGAAGTTTCACTGAAAATTCAGCTCACAAAAAAAAGCAGACTAATAAGATAAAAGACTTCACAAATTTATTACTATGATGTACAGAGGGAGAATCACAGAGTGTTTGCCCAATATCCCAAAAGATACAGATGCTTATATGCCCTACTTCTTAGGGGAAAGGGAGATGGGGAAGTGTGGATTACTTTAGGGATGTGGTTAATGTTTTTTTTTAGGGAAATTCAATGGGCTTGAAAAACATACGAGTCTGGGGCAAAGTCCATTGGACCCATAGAGCAGATGATGGTTTGTGACGAAAGTCTGTCCAGGTTTGTTGGCAGACTTCCTGTGATATGGGTTCAGTTGATGAAAACTCAGGGAAGGGACCGGAGGTAAATGTTTTCTTCTTTGGTAGGTCCAGATTTTAGGTAGATAAGGGAACTTCAGCCTGTGCTTTGGAGAAGTAAGGGATTGAGAGACAGGAAGTGGGGAGGAAAGGCAATTGCTCTCCTTGGTGGGCCTGTCCAGTCTTTATGTAGATAGGGGAAAAGTCTCTTCTGGCATCTGTTAACCTTTGAGAGCCTTTAACTCAAAAATACTCATTGGCCAAGTGCAGTGGCTCACACCTGTAATCCCAGCACTCTGGGAGGCTGAGGTGGGAGGATTGCTTGAGCCCAGGAGTTCAAAGCCAGTCTGGACAACGTAGGGAGGCCTCGTTTCTACAAAAAATTAAAAAATTAGGCCAGGCATGGTGGCTCACATCTATAATCCCAGCACTTTGGGAGGCCAAGGCGGGCAGATCACCTGAGGTCAGAAGTTCAAGACCAGCCTGGCCAACATGGTGAAACCCTATCTCTACCAAAATTAGCCAGGCATAGTGGTGGGTGCTTGTAATCCCAGCTACTCAGGAGGCTGAGGCAGGAGAATCTCTTGAACCTGGGAGGCGGAGGTTGCAGTGAGCCGAGATTGTGCCATTACACTCCAGTCTGGGTTACAAGAGTGAGACTTTGTCTCAAAAAAAAAAAAAAAAAAATAGCTGGGTGGTAGAGGCTACAGTGAGCTGTTGATCAAGCCACCGTACTACAGCTTGGGTGACCGAGCAAGACCCTGTCTCAACAAGAAAAATACTCATTATCCCACGAAGTCATATTTTGTGGTAAGTTCCCTGCACTCCTTCGCATTTGTCAGTGATATCATAACACCAGCAACAAGCAAAAAAACCAGCAGAACTTCCCTTGCTTTCCTTCCCCTGACACCTATCCATGGGAGGAACACTGCAACTCTTGGAGGAATCCAGCTAGGAGTTGAACAGAACTTTACCTGAAGGTTAACATGTGTCAAGTGTGTGCTTCGTGAGAGAGTCGGTGAGCGGGTGGGTCTGTATCACCAGCATTTATTAGGAAATATCCAGGACAAGCCACAAGTTAGTGTTGGTGGTCAGGGTGTTATAAAGAATACCCTCTTTATCCTCAAGGGGCTCAAACAGCTGAGAAGTGTGTAGGTTGCCAGTATTAGCAAACAAATGACTCTCATGTTGTACAGAATCCATTCAGCACACACAAATGGTGCCTACTCTTGTTTAGTATAATTTAATGTATAATTAGTGGCATGGAACCACAGGTGTGTGGGGGGGAAAAAGAGAGATCAGACTGTTACTGTGTCTATATAGAAAGAAGTAGACATAAGAGACTCCATTTTGTTCTGTATTTGAGATGCTGTTAATCTGTGACCCTACCCTGAACCCTGTCCTTGCAAGAGACATGTGCTGTGGTGACTCAAGGTTTAACGGATTTTGGGCTGTGCAGGATATGCTTTGTTAAACAAGTGTCTGAAGGCAGCTTGCTGGTTAAAAGTCATCACCATTCTCTTAATCTCAAGTACCCAGGGACACATACACTGCCGAAGTTCACAGGGACCTCTGCCTAGGAAAGCTAGGTATTGTCCAAAGTTTCTCCCCATGTGATAGTCTGAAATATGGCCTCGTGGGAAGGGAAAGACCTGATCGTCCACCAGCCTGACACCCGTGAAGGGTCTGTGCTGAGAAGGACTAGTATAAGAGGAAAGAAGGCCTCTTGGCAGTTGAGATAGAGAAAGGCATCTGTCTCCTGCTCGTCCCTGGGCAATGGAACATCTCGTGCATCTCGGCTTAAAACTTGATTGTATGTTCTGTTTACTGAGAAAGGAGAAAACAGCCTTAGGGCTGAAGGTGGGATGTGCTAGCAGCAATGCTGCTCTTTATGCACTAAAAAAGTTTATGGAGATGTTTACATATGCATATCAAGGCACAGCACTTTTCCTTAAACTTATTCATGTCACAGAGATCTTCATTCATATGTCTTACTGCTGACCTTCTCCCTACCATGATCCTATTATCCTGCCACTTCCCTTTTTCTAAGATGGTAAAGATAATGATCAATACATACTAAGGGAACTCAGAGACCGGTGCTGGCGTGGGTCTTCTGTATGCTGACAGCCCGTCCCCTGGGCCCACTTTTTCTTTCTCTATACTTTGTCTCTGTGTCTCATTTCTTTCTCTATACTTTGTCTCTCGTTCCATCTAATGAGAAACGCCCACAGGTGTGGAGAGGCAGGTGTGAGAACAACAACCCCTTCCTGAGGGAGGCAGTGATGTTTTTACAGAGAAGGTTGTCAGAGGCGTTTGAACCAGAGTAACTCCATCTTGAATAGGGGCTGGGTAAAATAAGGCTGAGACCTACGGGGCTGCATTCCTAGAAGGTTAGTCATTCTTAGTCACAGGATGAGATAGGAAGTTGGCACAATATACAGGTCACAAGACCCTACTGATAAAACAGGATGCGGTAAAGAAGTTGGCCAAAACTCACCAAACCAAGATGGCAACAAAAGTTACCTATGGTCAACTTCACTGCTCATTATACGCTAATTGTAATGGATTCACATACTAAAAGACACTCCGACCGGCGCCATAACAGTTTACAAATGCCATGGCAACATCTGGAAGTTACCTTATACAGTCTAAAAAGGGGAGCAACCCTCAGTTCTGGGAAATCAATGCCCCTTTCCCAGAAAACTCATCAATAACTCATCCCTTGTTTAGCATATAATTAAGAAATAACTATAAATATACTCAGTTGAGCAGCCCATGCCGCTGCTCTGTCCATGGAGTAGTAATCGTTTTATTCCTTTACTTTCTTAATAAACTTGCTTTTGCTTTACTTTATGGACTCGCCCCAAATTCTTCCTTGCATGAGGTCCAAGAACCCTCTCTTGGGGTCTGGATCGGGCTGACTTTCTGGTAACAAGGTGACTTTTGAACCAGGGTTTGGTGGCACCTTATCTGTCATCCTTAGTACAAGCAGGTTCAGTCAAATGGGAAGAATGGAAACCAAATGGTAGCAACCTGAGAAAGTATTTAGTAAGGGTAAATTATACTTTCAAGTAGTTTGGCTTTATAGGAAAAAAAAAAAAAAAACAAGATAAATGCTCTTTCCTCAGTCTAAATCTCATTAGTTGGAATATGTGGTCACACCAAACAACTCCAGGGTCTCAGTGGCTTGCTAAAAGAAAGATCTTAGGGCGCCTGTAGTCCCAGCTACTCGGGAGACTGAGGCAGAAGAATGGCGTGAACCCGGGAGGCGGACCTTGCAGTGAGCTGAGATCCGGCCACTGCACTCCAGCCCGGGCCACAGAGCGAGACTCCGTCTCAAAAAAAAGAAAAAGAAAGATCTTAGACAAATTAAATTCAATGGAGTTTAATTGAGCAAAGAGTGATTCAAGAATCAGGCAGTCCTAAACCAGATGTTTGAGCAGCAAGGAATTATGGAAACTATGCCTACATTTTCAGAGAATTCAGCCCTCCCCCTTCCCCGCCGGCCACCCCCCTGCCCCCTGCTGCTACCACCATAATCCTAATTTCGTGGACTTTCATTAGTTTTACAAAGGCAGCGTTGGTCCCTGAGCAAGGAGGGGATTTGTTTTAAGGAAGGACTATTACCATCCTTGCTTTAAAGTTAAACCATGAACTAAATTCTTCTCATGTTTAGCTTGACTTACGCCCAGTAATGAGTGAAGACAGCCAACTTGTGAGGCTAGAAGCAAGATGGAGTCAGCCCTGCTAGATTTCTCTCGCTGCCATCATCTTTCCAAAAGCAGTTTCAGTTTGATCCTGGAAAGTGGCATACAGCATTTCTGCCTAAATCTCATCAGCTGAAACTTACTTGACCCCCCCTCCCCCCACCTAGGTACAAGGGAATCTGGGAAATGTAGTCTTGCTGTGTGGCCAGTGAGAAGATAGAATTCGGTGAACACATGATATTACTTGCCACATCCTAGGAGCCATCCTGATTCCTTTCTTTTCCCCATGGCCCTTATACAATCCAACCAGAGGAGGTTATAGACTCCTTGCTCTTGGCCTACAAGAGCAGATTTCACCAGCCTTGCCCACCTCCGCAACCTCACCAACTGCCTTTCCTTTTGTCTGCTTTGCTTTATCCAATGCATCTTCTTTCTCCCTTAAACTCCTTCTGGCCTTTGGTTTGCTCTCCCTTCTGCAGCTGTTTCTTTACCCAGCCCTTCCCATGTCCAACTTATTTGAAGCCCTTACATCTCAGCATAAACATGCCCTCCTCAGAGATTTTCTCTGATCATCCCACCTAAAGAAGCTCTCGTGGCCTTCCCTCTCTTATCACCATTTTATTTATTTCATAGCTCTTAGGGTTTTTTTAATAAAAATAAACTTTACTTTTTAGAATAGTTTTAGATTTACAGAAAATTTTGGAAGATAGTACACAGAATTCCCATAGGTCCCCTTCCCCCCACACCCATTCTCCTTTATTATTAGCATCTTACATGAGTATGGTACATTTGTCATGATTAATGAACCAATAGCTCTATGTTATAGTAACTGAACCATACTTTATTCAGATTTCCTTAGTTTTCACCTAATGTCCTTTCTCTGCTCCAGGAGCCCATCCAGGGTGCACACTGTATTTACTTCTCATGCCTTCTTAGGCTCCTCTTGGCTCTGACAGTGTTTCTGGTGACCTTGGCAGTTTTCAGGAGTAGAAGTAAGGTATTTTGCAGAGTATCTCTCAACTGAGATTTGTCTGATGGTTCTTTCACGATTATACTGGAGTTATGGGTTCTAGGGATAAGGACAACAGAGGCAAAGTGCCATTGTCATCACATTGCATCAAAGGTTTGTGATTTATCATTTGATTTATGACTGTTGATGTTGACCTTGAGCACCTGGCTCTGGTTGTGTTTGTCAGCTTCTCCACTTTTTTCCTCCATTTCAATACTGAACTCTTTCAAAGGTTGCCATTTTGTACAGTTCACACTTAACAAGTGGGGAGTTATGCACTGACTATTTTTTAAAGTTATTGTATTAAATTTTTTTGTTTGTGTGTTTAGGAGGACACTGTACACGAGCTATCAGCCTTCTTCTTTATTTTTTTTTTCCAGGCTGGACTGCAATGGCATGATCTCAGCTCATTGCAACCTCTGCCTCCTGGGTTCAAACCACCCTGCCACCTCAGCCTCCCAAGTAGCTGAGACTACAGTACATGCCACCACACCCAGCTAATTTTTGATTTCTGTATTTTTAGTAGAGACAGAGTTTTTCCGTGTTGCCCAGGCTGATCTTGAACTCCTGAGCTCAAGTAATCCACCCATTTCAGCTTCCCAACGTGCTGGGATTACAGGCCTGAGCCACCATGCCCAGCCCAGCCTTCTTCTTAACTGCTGCTTCCAGCAGCAGATGCAGGAATATCAGATGCTGACTTTCCTGATATCCCTCCTGCCAATGAAACAGAAGAAAGTCAGTCTTCTGGTATGTTTTGATGAAGACTTTTGCTTTCCTTGCAAAGGAGGAAGACACTGTTCTCTTGTTTCCTTCTTTCTACCTTGACTGCTGTGACCTTGTGACCATGAGTGACAAAAGTTATGGCATAAAATCAAGGTGCACAGATAACAGAGCAAAAATAGAGAAAGAGCCTGGGTCCTTGATGGCAATTGCTGCCGGAAACCACGTACCTTTGCACTTTATGTCATGTGAAAAAAGTTTAAGCCATGGCTAGGATGGCTTCATGCAACTCAAAGCATTTTTTTTCTTTCTTTTTTTTTTTTTTTGAGACGGAGTCTCCCTCTGTAGCCCGGGCTGGAGTGCAGTGGCCGGATCTCAGCTCACCGCAAGCTCCGCCTCCCGGGTTTACACCATTCTCCTGCCTCAGCCTCCCGAGTAGCTGGGACTACAGGCACCCGCCACCTCGCCCGGCTAGTTTTTTGTATTTTTTTAGTAGAGACGGGGTTTCACAGTGTTAGCCAGGATGGTCTCGATCTCCTGACCTCGTGATCTGCCCATCTCGGCCTCCCAAAGTGCTAGGATTATAGGCTTGAGCCACCGCGCCCGGCCGCATTTTTTTTTTTTTTTTTTGAGATGGAGTTTCTCTCTTGTTGCCCAGGCTAGAGTGCAATAGCATGATCTCAGCTTACTGCAACCTCCGCCTCCAGGGTTCAAGCGATTCTCCTGTCTCAGCCTCCCAAGTAGCTGGGATTACAGGTGCATACTACCACACCCAGCTAATTTTTGTATTTTTAGTAGAGACAAGGTTTCTTCATATTGGTCAGGCTGGTCTCAACTGCCTGACCTCGACCTCCTGGTCTTGTTCTGCCCACCTTGGCCTCCCAAAGTGCTGGGATTACAGGTGTGAGCCACCATGCCCAGCCCTAGCATTCTTAACTTATATTTCTTTATATCTTCTCCTTCTAAAGATAAAGTTCCATAAGACAGAGACCTCATCTATTTTTGTACCTCTATATTTTCAGTGGGTGACATGAAGTAGACACTAAATTCTTGCTGAATGAATGAAGAGATGATAGTTTAAGGGAGAAGTAGGATCTCAGGAAAGATTCTTTAAGATTTAGGGAGACCAGGGCACATTTTGGAATAACAAAAAGATACAAGAAGAGAGATTGAAGTTATAAAGATATAACTTTTATAACTTTATAAAGTTATAAAGATATATATATATATCTTTATAAGATAGAAAGTTGTGAAGATATATCTTAAGTTATAAAGATATAACAGAGAGAGATATATATATAGAGAGAGAAGACAGAGAGAGAGAGAACACAGAGAAAATAATTAATGAAGAATGGTTTATTAGTCAGAATTCTCTAGAAAAACAACCAATAGGATAGATAGATGACAAATAAATAATAGGTAGACAAATATAGATATAAAGTTATTATAAGGAATTGGCTCATGCAATTATGAAGGCTCGGAAGTCCCAAGATCCACAGTTGGGAAGTTGGAGATCCAAGAGAATCATTCGGGTAGTTCCAGGCCAGTCAAAAGGGCTGAGAGTCAGGAGAACTGGTGGTGTAAGTTTCAATTCAAGGTCAGAAAAAGCTGATTCCAGCTCAAGCAGTCAGACAGAAAAAGTTCCTTCTTACTCAGTCTTTTTGTTCAATTCAGGTCCTCAGTTGATTGCATGAGTCTCATCCACATTAGGGAGGGCAATCTGCTTTGCTCATTCTACTGATTTGAATATTAATCTCATCTAGAAATACTCTCACCCAGACACAAGACCCAGAATAATGTTTGACCAAAGTCTGGGCACCCCATGGCCCAGTTAAGCTGACACACAAAATTAACCATTATAAATGCTATCCTAAAAGGGGAAGGGGATGAGATCCCATGCTCTGGTAGAGGCATATGTTAGATAATGAGAGAGTAAAATCAAATGGGACTCCAAATTTCTTTAATCAGGGTACCTTTGAGAATCAGGCAGGTGGGTAATGAAGCCTCTCACCAGAAAAAAGTATATATAATGGGTTGGATGTGTGTATCCACCCAAATCTCATCTTCAATTGTAATTCCCACGTGTCAAGGGAGCAACCTGGTGAGAGGTGATTGGATCATGGGTTTGGTTTCCTGCATGCTGTTCTCATGATAGGGAGGGAGTTCTCATGAGATCTGATGATTTAAAAGTGGCAGCTTCTCTTGCTCTCTCTCTCTCTCTCTCTCTCTACTGCCATCATGTCAGATGTGCCTTGCTTCCCCTTTCCCTTCCACCATGATTGTAAGTTTCTTGAGTCCTCTCCAGCCATGTGCATCTGTGAGTCAATTAAACCTCCTTTCTTTATAAATTGCCCAGTCTAGGGTAGTATCTTATAGGAGTGTGAGAACGAATGAATACAGAGAATTGGTACCAGGAGTGGGGTCCTGTTATAAAGATAACCTGAAAATGTGGGAGTGACTTTGGAACTGGGTAACAGGCAGAGGTTGGAACAGTTGGGAGGGCTCAAAAGAAGACAGGAAGATGTGGGAAAGTTTGGAACTTCCTAGAGACTTGTTGAATGGTTTTGAGCAAAATGCTGATAATGATATGGACAATGAAGTCCAGGCTGAGGTAATCTCAGATGGAGATGAGGAATTTATTGGGAACCGAAGAAAGGTTACTCTTGCTGTGCTTTAGTAAAAAGACTGTTGGTATTTTGCCTCTGCCCTAGAGATCTGTGAAACTTTGAACTTGAGAGAGATAATTTAGGGTATCTGGTGGAATAATTTTTTTTTTTTTTTTAGATGGAGTTTTGCTCTTGTGGCCCAGGCTGGAGTGCAATGGTACAGTTTTGGCTCACTGCAACCTCCACCTGGTGGAAGAAATTTCCAAGCAGAAAAGCATTCAAGAGGTAACCTGGCTGATTCGTAAGTGATCAGTCACATGCATTCACAAAGAGATGGCTTGAAACTAGAACTTACATTTAAAAGAGAAGCAGAGCAAAAAGGTTTGGAAAATTTGCAGCCTGACCACATGGTAGAAAAAAAAAACCCATTTTCTAAGGAGAAATTAAAACCACTGCAGAAATTTGTGTGAGTAATGAGGAACCAGATGTTAATAGGCAAGGCAATGAAGAGAATGGCTCCAGGGCATGTCAGAGATCTGCATGGCAGCCCCTCCCATCACAGGCCCAGAAGCCTAGGAGGAAAACATAGTTTTGTGGGCCGGGGCCGGGGCCTTGCTGCTGTGTGCAGTCTTGGGACATGGCACCCTCCATCCCAGCCACTCCAGTTCCAGCTGTGGCTAAAAGGGGACAAGGTTCAGCTCAGATCATTGCTTCAGAGGGTGCAAGTCCCAAGCCCTCATGGCTTCCACATGGTGTTGGGCATATGGGTGCACAGAAGTCAAGAATTGAGGTTTGGGAACCTCTGCCTAGATTTCAGAGGATGTATGGAAATGCCTAAATGTTCAGGCAGAAGTCTGCTGCAGGAGCAAAGACGTCATGGAGAACCTCTGTTAGGGCAGTGTGGAAGGCAAATGTGGGGTTGGATCTCCAACAGAGTCCCCACTGGGGCACTGCCTAGTGGAGCTATGAGAAGAGGGCCACTGTCCTCTAGACCCCAGAATGGTAGATCCATCAACAACTTGCACTGTGTACCTGGAAAAGCTACAGGCACTCAATGCCAGCCCTTGAAAGCAGCCATAGGAGATGTACCCTGCAGAGCCACAGGGGCAGAGCTGCCCAAGGCCTTGGGAGCTCATCTCTTGCATCAGTGTGCCCTGGATGTAAGACATGGAGTCAAAGGAGATTTTGGAGCTTTAAGATTTAATGGCTGCCTGGCTGGGTTTCAGACTTGTGTGGGGCGTGTGGCTCCTTTGTTTTGGCCAATTTCTCCAATTTGGAATGGGAACATTTCCCCAATGCCTGTATCCCCATTGTATCTTGGGAGTAACTAACTTGTTTTTGATTTCACGGTCTCACAGGCAGAAGGGACTTGCCTTGTCTCAGATGAGACTTTGGACTCGTACTTTTGAGTTAATGCTGGAATGAATTAAGACTTTGGGGGACAGTTCCATAAGCAATGATCATGCCCAAAGTTCTTTCCTAGACATCATTTATAGTCAGTCCACTGCAGGTATCTTCCACATGGTAATTCAGAGCCTCAGGCTACTGCCATCTTGAGTTCTGCCGTGCCCTAGAGCATGGAGTCCTGGCTCCCTCTCTTGAGTTAACGGCAGCTAGCTTGAGCTTTCTGAAATAATAGGCACGGATGGTGCAAAAGACTAAATATGTCCCCCAAAATTCATATGTTGAAATTTTAACTCCTAAGGT
Source organism: Rhinopithecus roxellana (assembly GCF_007565055.1). Lineage (NCBI taxonomy): Eukaryota > Metazoa > Chordata > Mammalia > Primates > Cercopithecidae > Rhinopithecus > Rhinopithecus roxellana. The sequence goes on from NC_044558.1 coordinate 107,209,208, forward strand.
GATAGAATTAGGAATTGGAGCCTTGAAGGGGTGATTAGGTCATGAGGATAGGACCCTCCTGAGTGGGATAAGTTCATTCTTTCCATGAGGCCCTTATAAAAGAGGCCCCAGAGAGCTTTCTCATTCTCTTTCTGTGCTGTGAGAACACTGTGAGAAGATGGAAATCTGTAACCCAGAAGAGAACCTTCTCCAGCCCCTGACCATGCTGGCACTCATATCTCAAACTTCCAGCCTCTTGAACTACGAGAAATAAATTTCTGTTGTTTTCTAGCTGTCTGGTCTATGGTAATTTGTTATAGCAGCCGGAATGGACTAAGACAGATGGGAAGTTCACATTCTTAATCAGATATTTAATAATCTTAATACATGTTAGTCATAAAGGGCCTTTGTGTTTCAATAAATTTTGTTGCCCTTTGAGGTCCAGAAGTGGTGGGCCTTTATAACCCTTGAGGCCCTGTGTTTCTGGGCTCTCTCTAGACTTTCACTTCTGTTTGCAAACCGATCTTTCCTATAAATTTCATCTGTCTCATAATGTCTAGCTAAAAACAGGGTGGAACAAGAGACTGCCTCCTTACTTTTGTATCTTAGTCACCTCACTCAACTCACCCTTGCCCGTGCCCTGGGAAACATCTATCCTATTACTCTGATTCTTTCCAACCACTTTCTCTAGAACTACAGGCTTAGTAGGATGCTATCTGCCATTGAAGGAAATACTTTACTACATGTCTCGCCACTTTACAAATTAAGTTTCCTTTTTCCAGCTTCTTATATTACTTTTCTCACCAACTACCACCCCACTGCTAAGCCAATGCCATATTACTTTAGTTTTTTTTTTTTATTGCAGCACACCACTTGTAGGTACCAATTTTTGTATTGGTTAACATGACACCAGATACTATGACTAACCCTGAAATTTCAGTAGCTTAACCCAATAAAAGTTGTTTCTTCTCACAGTCAATTCACTGCAGGCATCTTCCACATGGTGATTCAGGGCTTCAGGCTACTGCCACCTTGTGTCTGCCATTCCCTAGGGCATGGAGTCTTTTGCTTCCAGGCAGCAGATCACTAAGGACATGGAGGATTATCCACGGAGGTTTTTATTTTTATTTTTTTATTTATTTATTTTTTTTTTTTGAGACAGAGTCTCGCTCTGTCGCCCAGGCTGGAGTGCAGTGGCCGGATCTCAGCTCACTGCAAGCTCCGCCTCCCGGGTTTACGCCATTCTCCTGCCTCAGCCTCCCAAGTAGCTGGGACTACAGGCGCCCGCCACCTCGCCCGGCTAGTTTTTTGTATTTTTTTAGTAGAGACGGGGTTTCAACGTGTTAGCCAGGATGGTCTCGATCTCCTGACCTCGTGATCCGCCCGTCTCGGCCTCCCAAAGTGCTGGGATTACAGGCTTGAGCCACCGCGCCCGGCCTTCCACGGAGGTTTTTAATGTCAAGGCCTAGAAGTGGTGGACATCAGCTCTGTTCACATTCCACTGGCTAGAATTCAGACATGATCACACCTAATGCAAAGGAGGCTGAGGGATATAGTGTAGTTATATGCTCAGTGAGAAGAGCGAACAGGCTTTGGTGAACACATGACAACCTCTTTGATGAACTTATGCAGCACCAAGAAAACTGAGCCACAAACCAGTGAGTCCTTTGTGTCTTCATAGCATTGTGGTCTTCATAAGGTAGTATTCTTCCTTATGAAGTCTAGGCAGTCATATCTGGGAGTGATAGTAGGCCTTTGTTGTTAAATGGAGGGTTATTGCAACCATTTCCTTGGGGGATAGTTTCTGTAAGGATAGCAGCAAACACAGGATTAAACTCCACATGTACCTCACCCATCACCCCCAATTCTTTGCCTCTGCCAATAACCCAAGAATTCCTATCTCCTCCCCACCACCCCAATCATTGACATATCTGGTGCCAGGGAGCTGGTGATGACAGACCACAGGAAAGGTGTGTCATGATGGGAGGCATGTAGGACTTTGTCAGCCTAAGGGGCTAGACAGCCGTTTCTTCGGGAAGGATGAGTGACAATAGCTCCCTCCCAAGCAAGACTTGAATTTTGGGAAGTGATCCCAGAAGGCACAAGTAAGGAAGTAGGAGAAGTAAGTAAGGGAAAGAGAAAAGCCGAAAGCAGATTACTGTCAGGAGCAACAAGGACTCAGTCCCAGTGCAGACTGTCTGAGAAACCATGTGGAACATGCCTCAGAATTGTCCCTCTGGAAGCCAGGGAGACTGGGGCATTTTTCCAACAACTCCATCCAAATGGGTTGAGAGTTGGCCCCAGGAACATTGAGCACCCTCTCCCTCAACTATGGGTTGCACTTATGGGTTGCCTAGCAAGCTTCTGTACCAGACATAGAAAAAAGGCCTTTGCAGGCACTTGGGATAAAAGCCATCAGTCTGTCTGTGCCAGGAACTGCCCACAGCTTCAGGGGCACTCAGGTGGGTCCAGGAAACATGGGGCACCTGCTACAGATAGGAAGAGACATAGGCAGTGAAAAGTAAGGACCTGGACATGTCACGGGCTCTTAAACTCACCTAGCTAACCTCACGTGGTACGGCTCTCATCTGGAGTGGAACTGACTCTGCCTTCCTTGTGTGTGAACTGGTATTAGCAGCCAGTATGGATTGATCATTCACTATATGCTAATAACTGTACTAAGAAGTTTATAGAAATTATCTCATTTAATACTTATTGACCATGTTTCATATACCATGGGAAATGCAAGAGATAAGTAAGACTTACTCCCTGCCTTTAAACAATTTAAACTTTAAACAATTTAAACTATCCCTTTAAACAATTTAAAGGGATAAGATGAGCAAACAAAGATTTTATGCAGCAAAGGCTGTGATGAGGGCCATAAGAGTTACAAATACTTCAGAGGCCTTAGAGGTATGAGACTGACTTCGGGATGGTGGATCAGGCCTCATTGAGCAAGGAGGGGGCATTTGAATCTATCCTTGAAGAACCAGGGGGATTTTGACACGCATATTAGGGCAAGTACATGTGTGGATAAAGCTATGGAGTGTTGAAAAGCGGGGAGGGGAGGGACACAGGGTAGAAGGCAGGAAGGAGGTCAAGATGAGTGTTGCTAGGAAGCTGTCACAATTTCATCATGCCTAGGGGTGAGACAAAATTCATAATCCAGGTGTGAAGTCAACGTTGGAAGAAGCCAGGTCAAGCTTCAAATTGGGAAATGAAGAATGTATACAGCGGAAGGCAACAAGCATGTGGGACAGAACAAGTTTGGCAAGGAGTGAGGTACAGAGGAGCAGAGGCCAGGCATTCAGGACTAATGCCATGATTGCTGGGTGTCTGTAGCAATTCATTCATTCATTCACTCAATTCATATCCCTTGTTCACTGTTTTCATTCATTCAACAGATATTTATTGAACACTCACTTTGTGCCAAGCACTCATTTACATAATGGGGATATAGTAGAAGACAAACAGGAAAAATCAGTGACCTCATGGAGTGGACACAGACAACATCATATAAATAAAATATCTAGTATGTCAGACAGTAAGCGTATGTAGAAAAATAAGGAGGGAAGGGTGAGAGGGAGTGCTGTCTGGGGAGAGGAAGGTTGTTATTTTAAAGAGAGTGGTCAGGGAAGGCTTCTCTGAGAAAAGAATGTTTGAGAAAAGACCTGAAGGTGGAGGGAGTGAGCCATGTGACTCCCTGAGGGAATCCCGCAATTGCAAAGACTCTAGACAGGAAGGTGACTTGCTGGTCCAAAACAGCAGGGAAGCAGGTGTGGCTGGAGCAGAGTGAGTGAAGTGCCTGAGGGCTGGTGTTTAGTTTAGAGAGAGGAAGGCAGACCAGATAGATGGTAAAGGGCAGTGGTTTTCAATGGGGTGGTGCCATCTGACAGTGGGTGTTTGTGAAATTCGTACAGATGTTTTTGTCTTCTACTGTAGTTGTGCCTGAATGTTTACATATTAAAATGCATCTTTTATTGTGGGCTTTCTTTTTATTTCTGCTTTGTATTTTAGATATGACTCTTAAAAATTGTGCATGGGGGGAGGTCACATTATCTCTGAATTCCAATTCTGGATTGCAAAGGTGGTGTTATACCATGTTGCTACTAACAGCTACTAACTTGCATCTAACAAAGCTGAGACTCCAGAGAGAGACCATAAACGACATTGTGAGAACTCTGAATTTGACTCTTTAAGCTGAGTTGTTTGAGTAGAGTTCAGCAGAGGAGTGGTGGGATCAGACTTAGGATTTAAACAGCTCTCCATGCCTACTATATGGAGAACAGAATGCAGGGGCCAGGGGAGAAGCCCGGAGACCAGTTAGGAAGTCGCGGCACTAATGACGAAAGATGGTAGTGGCAGTGGAGGAGTGAGAAGTGTCTGATTCTGTGATATATTTCAGAAGGTGGGAGCTATAAGATTTTCTGAAAGATTTGCAGGGTGTGAGAGAAAGAGAGGTGTTGAGAATGACTCCATATTTTTGACCTGAGCATTGAAGGATGTAGATACCATCAACCGAAATGAAAAGCCTATAGGTAGAGTTGGTTTGGGAGAAAGACCAGAATTTATTGGACACCCAACTATGTGCCAGGAACTGTTTTAGGCACCAGGAACTTTCATAGGTCTGATACAGAGGATTGTGTAAAGGAGTTCATCAGGCCAGAAGCTGAGGCCAGCAAGGACCAGCCTGTTTGACATGTGGGATTCCAGCGAGACTCTAAGCATTCTGGGGTCAGTGAGCATGGTATGGTGTCTTGATCAACTCTGTGATCTACTTAGCCTACTTGGGACGTGTTTGATGACTATCTATGGAATGAATGATGATTCTCTGCCTCTCATTCTCTGAGTGATTCAAATCATGATGACATGAAAGTCTATCCTTATGCACAACCATAAAATTATTAGAAAAACTGTTCTGGGTTTAGGCAAGAATTTCTTTTGGCTCATTTTGGATATTCTTTTAAGACTGTAGCACCTCTAGGACAAAGACAGTGTATTTAATCTTTGAATCTGCAGGGCCTAGTGCCTAGCAGGTTGTTTGTTGAATGAAAACATTTCAGTGTATTTCCTCAGACTTTTTAAAATTAGGTATATTTTTATGGTGTTATGATCATAATACCCATTTTATTTGTTTCCTAATTTTTACTTACTCTTTTATTAAAATGATTTTTCCACATATAGATTCTTCATTAATTACTATTTTTATGACCGCACAATAATTTAGGGTATATGGATAAACTATAATTCCATTACCCATTTCCCCATTATCCAATAAGATTCTTTGGGGCTATCAAAATAGTTAATAAAATAATAATATAATAATATAAAATAATAAAATAATAATAAATAAATATTTTCCTTAAGGAGGCCTTTTATGTACTTTAGGTTATTTTAGTAGAGTGGTAAGATTTCTTGGTCAAGGACGTTAGCAGACATTATTAATATTTACCAACATCTGTGTTTCTCTGCTCCTTTTGGGCAGGGTAGAAAGGAGGCTTCAGTTCTCAGCCTCCTTGCCATTGGGTAGGGCCATATGAATAGCTCTGGACAATGAAGTGTGAACGGAAGTGAGGTGTGAATTTCCTGGATGTGGCTGTGGAAAGCCTCTGCATGATTTGCCAATCTCTCCTATTTTCTGCAAGGATGACCAATGACATTCCAGATGGTAGAGTCCCTGAGTGACACAGAACAACCTTCCCTCTTCACTAACCTGAGGTGGGTGTGTTGGAACTCTTGTTACAGTAAACTACTGGGATTCTGGGGTTAATTTGTTGCCACTAGTAACCTAGTCTTTGCTGACTAATACAGAGATTCTGGGCCTTATGACACATCAGAGTACATATTGGCAAATTACACAGTGTGTATAGTAGGTACCCAATAAATATCTCTTAAATGAATTAATCAGACTGGTCACCAATATTACATGAAAATACCCATTTCAATACTTATCAACTGCAATGGATTTATTATTTGATAATTCTTGCCAACTTAATAGGCAAAAATGTTGTCTTGGCTATATTTTAATTTGTATTTCTTTGCTTATTGGAATACCTGAACTTTTTTTTCATCTGTTGTTAGCTATTTCCTCTGTTGTGTAATATTTGTTCTAAAGCTTTCATTCACTTTCAGTAACTATATATTGAATGCCTTCACTGTTCTAGATACTGGGGCTGTACTAGTGAATAACTTTGCTATCATGGAACTTTCGTTCAGGAGGGGAGAAAAATGACATGTACACAAATACTTAAATATTTTAGGTATGGTAAGTGCTATGAAAAATAAAGCAAGGTATGAGACTTAAAGATTGGCTGGGTGTGTTTTCACGCTGACTGGCCATGCAGGGTCTTTCTGATAATGCCATTTTTGAACACAGGGGATGAGCCAAGCTGATATTGGAAAGAAAGGCATTCAGGCCAAGAGAACAGTACATACGAAGGCCTTAAGGCAGGGGCATGCTTGATATTTTGGGGGATCTAGCAAGAAGCCAGTTTGGCTGAAGCAGAGTGAGTGAGACGAGAGTAGCAGGAGATGAGCGTGGACAGGTAACAGGCCAGAGCATGAACAGTCTTGCTTTTTGCTTTTCTTTGGATTGATATGAGAGTCACTGAGGGCCTTTGAGCTTAGGAGGGACATGGTATGACTTACTATTTAAAAGGATTACTTTGGCTTCTCTGTAGATAAGAGACAGTAGTGGTTAAGTGAGAAGGGGTCAGATTCTAGACATATTTGTCATAGAGCTAATTGATGTTGATGATAGGTTGGATATGGGAGAGGAATGTGAGAAATAAAGGAGTCAAGAATGATTTCAAGTTTTTTTTTTTTTTTTTTTTTTTTGAGACAGAGTTTCACTTTTGTTGTCCAGGCGCGATCTCAGCTCACTGCACTTCTGCCTCTGGGGTTCAAGTGATCCTCCTACCTCAGCCTCCCAAATAGCTGGGATTACAGGCATGCACCGCCACTCCCGGCTAATTTTTGTATTTTTACAAAATAGAAAATACATGGGAGTTCACCATCTTGACCAGGCTGGTCTCAAAATCCTGACGTCAGATGATCCACCTGCCTCAGCCTCCCGAAGTGTTGGGATTATAGGTGTGAGCCACTATGCCCGGCCTGATTCCAAGATTTTGACTTGAGCAATTGGAAAAATGTAGTTGCCATTTACTTTATTGCTCCATTAAATTATATTTGGTATTTTTAATGACTCCAGAAAATTCCATGTCAGAAATCAAAGAAACAGTATACTGCGGTGGATAAAGTACTTGATTTCCAGGCCAGGGGTAGGTCTTGATTGACTTCAACCAGTTATGGTTCACTTGGTGCCATGGCTGCAGGGACTGGTTCAGGGGTGGTCCTATATGACCTTAGATGATGCAATCAGAGGCCCAGGACTTTCATTTAACAATCTGGGGGAGACATTGCTTCTCCTGCTAGAGATGAACAAGGAAGCATGCTCCCTGAGGCTTCTGGTAGCCCTCTTGCTCCTTTGAGATAAACCAGCCTTAAGATGAACTTGACATGGAAAGCAGAGAAGAGTTAAAAAGAAAGCCAGGTGTTTTGTGACATGGTTGAGTCACCGCATCCATCCATCCTCACCTGAAATCTATCCAGAGACTATTCAGCTACATGAGCCGGTATACTCTCCTTTATTGTTTATGCCATTTGGGGCTGTACTTTCTTTTTTCTTTTTGTTTTTTGATTTTTGTTTTTGAGACGGAGTTTCACTCTTGTTGCCCAGGCTGGAGTCCAATGGCATGATCTTGGCTCACCGCAACCTCTGCCTCCTGGGTTCAAGTGATAGTCCTGCCTCAGCCTCTCGAGTAGCTGGGATTACAGGTATGCACCACGATACCCGGCTAATTTTTTATTTTTAGTAGAGACAGGGTTTCTCCATGTTGGTCAGGCTGGTCTTGAACTCCCAACCTCAGATGATCTGCCCGCCTCAGCCTCCCAAGGTGCTGGAATTACAGGCGTGAGCCACTGTGCCTGGCCTTGGGCTGTATTTTCTATTACTTGCCACTAAGCATGTCCTGACCCATATAAGCAGCTTTCACATAAATGCTGTCCGCAGAATGCTGTCACCACCTATGATCTTAGAACACAGGAAATAGTCACCCTAGAAAATCTGCAACCCATTTAAGCCTGAAGATTAGAGGGTTACATCATGCGGTGTAAGAGGAGAGGCCACCTTCAGAACATATGCTGTCCAAAATCCTGGAGGAACGGATCCCAGGAACTGTCAGCACAGCAGACATCACCTGGCATCACAGGATCTCAGCTGCTTCCCTAGCAACAAGGGCCAGTCCTTCTCCCTGAAACACAGCATCATTGGCAAGTTGCTTCTGGAGTGTTTACAGTCGTCCTCATCAATTTCTGGAGGCATGGGGTAGAAACTGATTCTGAAGGCAAAGTCTCCAAGAATAGCAACACCCTTCTTCAGCATTTGTTCCTGAAAATGCTTTACCAATGTGTGCTCTTTGGGAGACAGTTTAAGGTCATGGAGAGCAGGACAGACAGTGGAATCAGACTACCTGGACTTCCCTCCTGGCTCCTCAAGGACTGGTAAATCCAAAAGAGGGGTCTCAGGGCTTAGGGCAGTGGGCAGATATGGCCCCTGCATCCCAGTCTTAGCAAATCCTTTGCACAGGGTAGGTCATTGAGATTTTAGGGATTGCTGTACGGTGGGCTTCCTAGAGCCTGTGCTCTCTAATTGTCTTCATGGTTAAGAGCATCAGGAGTTTGCAGCCACACTGCTGGGATTTGAGCCTTAGATCTACCATCTACAGACTGCACAAGTTATTTAACCTCTCTATGCCTCAGTTTCCTTCCCTGTAAAATTAAAATAATAAAAAGATATTTATCTCCTAGAGTTGCTTAGAAGATAAATGAGTTACTACATGTAGTCTGAGAATGATGCCTGGCACTCTCTTAGTCAGTTTGGGCTGCCATAACAAAGACCACGGACTGAGTGGCTGAAACAACAGAACTTTATTTCTCACAGTTCTAGGCGCTGGAAAATCCAAGATCAAGACACCGTCAGATCCCATGAATGGTGAGTGTTGCTTCCTGTTTTGTAGATGGCTGTATTCTCATTGTATCCTCATATGGCAGAGAGCAGACAGAGCTCTCTGGGATCCCTTTTATAAGGGCCTTAATCCTGCTCATGAAGGCTCCATTCTCAGGACCTAATCACCTCCCAAGGGTCCCAGCTCCTAATGCCATTACATTGGGGGTTAGGATTTCAACATATGATTTGGCAGCTGGGAGACACAAACATTCAGGTCTATAATGGGCACCTAATAAGTGTTCACTGAGTATTAGCTTTTGGGTTGCCTGTAACTTGCTAAGAAATAATGTTACAAAAAAAAAAAAAAAAAAAAAAAAAACGCCAAAGGCAAAAATGAATGGAAAGAAAGGAAGAGAAGTGCGTATACAAAGCAGATACCGTTTGATGTTTGACAGAAAAAGGAATGGCTGGTGTGCCTTTCAGTAAGGTTCAATCTTTTCTCTCCAGCCAGGGTGTAGTTTCTGGGCTGGAACCAGAGAGCAGGAAGAGGAAGCCCAGCGTCCCCTTCCTGTTGCCACCAGCCTTTGCAGTTGGTTGCTGGTGTGTGTTTTTATGTTTTTGTTTTTGTTTTTGAGATGGAGTCGCCCAGGCTGGAGTGCAGTGGCGCAATCTCGGCTCACTGCAACCTCCGTCTCCTGGGTTCAAGAGATTCTCCTGCCTCAGCCTCCCGAGTGGCTGGAATTACAAGCATGTACCACCACGCCTGGCTAATTTTTGTATTTTTACAGGGTTTCTCCATGTTGGCCAGGCTGGTCTCGAACTACTGACTTCAAGTGATCTGTCCACCTCGGCCTCCCAAAGTGCTGGGATTACAGGCGTGAGTCACCACGCCTGGCCTTTTTTTTTTTTCAATGCTGCGTAATCCTCTTCCTAATTACAATAAGCACTCCTGACTATAAAATTTCACTTTATGTTTTCAGAACCCTTTCCCATCTCTTCTTCTCCCTTCTGTTCCCCACAACAGAACCAGGTAGAGCCTATTGTTTTCCCACTTCACAGATGGGGAAGAGTAGGGCTTGGGCTTGCCATCCAGTTCAGATAAGAGCCAAAGGCATGCCAAGATCATGGGTTCTTTTTCTTCTCCTTTTTTTCTTTTTTTCTTTTTTTTTTGAGATGGAGTCTTGCTCTGTTGCCCAGGCTGGAGTGCAATGGCATGCGATCTTGGCTCACTGCAACCTCCGCCTCCCAGGTTCAAGTGATTCTCCTGCCTCAGCCTCCTGAGTAGCTGGGATTACAGGTGTGCACCACCACGCCTGGCTCATTTTTGTATTTTCAGTAGAGACAGGGTTTCACCGTGTTGGTCGGGCTGGTCTTGAACTCCTGACCTCGTGATCTGCCTGCCTCGGCCGCTCAAAGTGTTGGGATTACAGACGTGAGCCACTGCGCCTGGCATCCTTTTCTCCAAATGTTCTTTTTTGTTTGTTCATTTTTGAGACAGAGTCTGGCTCTGTCGCTCAGGCTAGAATGCAGTGGTGTGATCTTGGCTTACTGCAGCCCCCTACGTTCAAGCGATTCAAGGTTCTCAGCTCACTGAAGCCCCCCAGGTTCAAGCGATTCTCCTGGCTTAGCCTCCCGAGTAGCTAGGATTACAGGCACGCACCACCATGCCCAACTAACTTTTGTATTTTTAGTAGAGGCGGTATTTTTCGAACTCCTGACCTCAAGTGATCTACCCACCTCAGCCTCCCAAAGTGCTGGGATCACAGACATGTGCCACCACACCCAGCTCAAAATGTTCTTAAATTTTAAAATGTTTTGCTAATTTTTCTTACATTTTAATAGTAAGGAGTAACTCATACTAAGCATCACATGTACCAGGCATTATTTTAAGAGCTGTATCTGTATTGTAATTTACTTCTCACAACAACCCAATTAGATAGCTGCTATTATTTTTCTCCTTTTATAGATGACATCACTGAGGTACAGTGACCTGCCACTGTTAGGTTTAAACCCAGGTAGTTTGGTTCTAGAACCAACACACTTAACTATTATACTAGTTCACATGTTCATGGTATAATTTATTTTTATTTTTTTAGAGACAGGGTCTTGCTATGTTGCCCAGGCTGGAGTGCAGTGGCTATTCACTGACACTATCCCACTACTGATCAGCATGGGAATTTTGACCTGCTCTGTTTCTGACCTGGGCCGATTCACCCCTCCTTAGGCAACCTGGTGGTCCCCTGCTCCTGGGAGATTACCATATTGATGCTGAACTTAGTGTGGACATCTGACTGGCATAGCACACTTTAGCCCAGAATTCCTGGCCTCAAGTGATCCTCCCTGCTCAGCCTCCTGAGTAGCTGCGACTACAGGCGTGTGCCATCACGTCTAGCCATGGTAGAATTTTCAAACACCAGCAAAGAAAAGAAGAAGGAGAAGGAGAAGAAGAATATTTAAAATCATTATAATCCCAATACTCAGATATAACTACTGTTAATATTTGATGTATGTGGATAAATCAGACATGAGATGTGGAGTGAAAGGGAAGAGCATATTTCAGAATTACTTGGGGGAGCTTTTGAAATATGTATATACTTGAAGTACTTTACTCAAGGAGGAAGGACAGGCATGAGGATTTGGGGTGAAACATTCATTTAGTGGATGCTAACAAGCAGCGTCCACTTTTCCCTTCTACTCCCCAATTGCCTCACTGCCGCCCCAGTCGAATGTCACCCATGTATCTTTCCGGTCTTTCTTCCATGCATAGCTGCATATGCATACACACAAATACACACTTGTAAACGGCAAACCAAACACTGATTAATGGTAGTTTAAAAAAAAAAAATACTGGCCGGGTGTGGTGGCTCATGTCTGTAATCCCAGCACTTTGGGAGGCCGAGGTGGGTAAATCACCTGAGGTCAGGAGTTTGAGACCAGCCTGGCCAACATGGCGAAACCCCGCCTCTACCAAAAATACAAAATAAATTAGCCAAGCATGGTGGCAGGTGCCTGTAGTCCCAGCTACTGGAGAGGCTGAGGCAGGAGAATTGCTTGAACCCAAGAGGCGGAGACTGCCGTGAGCTGAGATGGCGCCACTGCACTCCAGCCTCGGCATAGAGCACAACTCCGTCTCAAAAAATAAAAATAAAAACCAAGGCAGGCAGGAGCTGCTGGCACATTTTATGATCACATTCTTAACTGCTGTGGATTCTTGCTGCACCTCAAGGGCACACTCGTATGACAAATACAAGCTTCCAGGCTGGAACCTGACGGGTTTTTGGCATCAACATCCCTTGCTGTGAATTTGTTGTTTTGCTGTTTGGTAAGTGGAAGTGACCAAGCTATTCCCCTGCCCATGTTCTCCCAGGGGCCTTCTACTTCTGACTGATATGTACTGTACAGTCTTCCAGACACAGCCTTGAGCCAGGGCGCTGGAAAACTGCCTGTGCCCACGTTATTCCCCATTCAGGCTGGCTCCAGGGCCTGGGGAGAAGAGGCCTAGGGCAAACCCAACAGGATGCCTGGTGTGCTCAGGAAGGAGTAGAACCTGAGCCACAGAAGGGAGAAGAACAAGGTGTTTCCTCTCTCTGCTCCCTGCCACAACCCACCCTGGTACTTGTCACACGACTCCCCAGGTACTCATGTACTCCTCTGTCCCTCATAATGGACTGTGTGCTCTTTAGGGGCAGGAATCAGACCTGGTTCATTTTTCTTTCTTCCTTTTTGCATCCTGATTTCTTGGAATGGCACCTGGAATGGAGGGAGCAGTAGATTCCTATTGGGATAAAGCCAGGCATGGTAGTTTACACCTGTAATCCCAGCACTTTGGGAGGCCTAGGTGGGCAGATTGCCTGAGGTGAGGAGTTCGAGACCAGCCTGGCCAACATGGTGAAACCTCGTCTCTACTAAAAATACAAAAAAAAAAAAAAAAAAAAAAAAAATTAGCCGAGCGTTGTGGTGCATGCCGATAGTCCCAACTACTCAGGAGGCTGAGGCAAGAGAATTGCTTGAACCCAGGAGGTGGAGGTTGTGGTGAGCCCAGATCACGCCATTGCTCTCCAGCCTGCAGTCTAGGCAACAGGGCAAGACTCCATCTAAAATATATATATATATATGTATATACATTCCCTTTGGGATGAATAACAGGCATAATCATAGCTAACCCTGATTGATGGCCTTTCTGTGCTCAAAGTCAGATAAATAAGACAGAACTGTTCTAATCTTTCCAACAACCCCATAAGGTAGAATCTAGGTTCTATTATTATCTTCTTTGTAGAGTGAAGGAAATTAGGCAGAGAGACACTAATTAATTTGTCCAAGGTGACAGAGATCAGTGGCTGGCTACAACCCAAACCAGGAAGCTTAGCTCCAAAATTCCAATTCTTAGTCCCTCCTCTATCCCACTTCTACCACCCCCCTCTCTCCTGCAAGTCAGTAACCATAGTAGTCACCTTAGGGGTTCACTTTATTATGTCACTCCCCTGATCAAGAACCTTCCAGGCCAGACTCCCCAGCACAGCATGGAGGCTGTCTAGGGTTGTCCCCAGCCTCCTGAGCAGTGACCTCCTCTTTCAGAGGCAATAGGAGCTTGGTCCTAACTCTACCATCTACCAGTGTGTGACCGTGGCCATGGGACTTAACCTCTTTCCACCTCGGGCTTCTCCACTGTAGAATGAGGAGTACTGGGGCTGACTTCACATGGCTTATGACGACTTGAGAATCATCAATGTGGGCACTGCCTAGAACAGGGGTTGGAAAACGTTTTCTAAAAAGGGCCAGATGGTAAGTATTTTTGGCTTTGTGGGCCATATGGCCTCTGCAACAACTGCTCAACTCTGCCATTGTAGTCCAAAACTAGAAGCTATGGGCCGGGTGTGGTGGCTCACACCTGTAATCCCAGCACTGTGGGAGGCCGAGGCAGGCGGATCACCTGAGGTCAAGAGTTTGAGAACAGCCTGGTCAACATGGAGAAATCCCATCTCTACTAAAAATATAAAAATCAGCCAGGTGTGGTGGTGCACGCCTGTAATCCCAGCTACTTGGGAGGCTGAGGCAGGAGAATTGTTTGAACCCGGGAGGCGAGGTTGCAGTGAGCTGAGATCGCACCACTGCCCTCCAGCCTGGGTGACAGAGCAAGACTCTGCCTCAAAAAAAAAAAGGGGGGGGGACAGAGGATATAGTCTGAATGTTTGTGTCCCCCCAAATTCGCATGTTGAAATCCTAACCCCCAAGGTGATAGTATCAGGAGATGGGGCTTTGGGGAGAGGATTAGACTATGAAGGTAAAGCCTTCGTGACTGGGACTAATGCCCTTGTAAAAGAGGCCCTAGAGAGCTAGCTAGCCTCTCCCATTACGTGAGGACACAGAGAGAAGGTATCATCTAGAAATGAAGTAGAAATGAATTTTCTATGAACTAGAAAGCTCTCACCTGACACTGAATCTGCTGGGGCCTTGATCTTGGGCTTTCCTACTCCCAGAACTGTGTGACATAAATGTCTGTTGTTTATAAGGTGCTATTTTGTTATAGCAGCCCAAACAGACAAGCAGCCATGGATAATATGAAAAATAATTTGTATGGCTATGTATCAATAAAAGTTTATTTATGGCCGAGTGCAGTGGCTCAGGCCTATAATCTCAGCACTTCAGGAGGTAGAGGCAGGAGGATCACTTCAGCCCAGGAGTTCAAGACCAGCCTAGGCAATATAGCTAAACCCCATCTCTGCAAAATAAGTTTAAAATTAGCCTGGTGTGGTGGCGTACAGGTAGTACCAGCTACTCAGGAGGCTGAGGTGAGGGGATGGCTTAAGCCCAGGATGTCGAGGCTGCAGTGAGCCATGATCACATCACTACACACCAGCCTAGGCAACAGAGTGAGAAGCTGTCTCGGGAAAAAAAAAAAAAAAAAAAAAGGTTTATTTATGGGCACTAAAATTCGAATTTCAAATAATTTTTATGTGGCACGAAATATTATTTCTAGTTTTTTCCTAACCATTTAAAAATGTAAAAACCTTTCTTAGCTCATGGACATTATATACAAAAACAGGTGCGGGGCTAGATTCAGTTCACAGGCTGTAGTCTGCTGATGCCTAGTTTAGAGCAGTATCTGGTAGAAAGGAAGAGCTTAATACATCTGAGAGGACAGTGTGAAGTAAGGTAACAAGTAGGAGGTTTCATAAGGTGCTGAGGACCTTGACTTGGTGGGGATACGTGGATGGAATAGATGTGTTAAATATAGAAGACAGAGTTGAGGACCCATCATCTGCTGAGTGCTGACTGTGGCCAGGCACCACACTTTCCACATTTCCTCCCATTGAATCCTCACACTGACCCTGTACCTTACACCTGTTTACAGAGATGGTGAGGCTCAGAGAGGTTTACTTAACTAGAGTTAAGCATGCCCAGAGTTACACAGCTTTTAAGTGACAGAGTCAGGATCTGAACCCAGCTTTTACAGAACACCAAAGACTGGGCTTTTTCTATTAGACTGTCATTTGCTGAACATGTATTTTATTGAAAACCTAAGATGTGCAAGGTGCTATGCCAGGTTTGGGAACACAGTGGTGTAAAAGATATACACTCATGGAGTGTATAGTCTGGTAGGAGAGACCAGGCATCCAAACGAGCAATTATAACTCAGGGTGACATCTCCAGGATGAAAATGAACAAGGGGGCTCAGAATGTACAGTTATTACCCACATTTGGAAAATCAGAGAAGGCTTCCTGAAGGAAGCAGTATCTACCCAGATGGAAGGTCAAGAAGGAAAGACCCAGGAAGGCACGAAGCAGGGGCTAATAATATTGCATAAGCAGGTTGTGGCTGGTGCCCCTACCTCTCAGATTCACTGCCCTTGATAGTCCAATCCCTTCTTAGGAGGGTGCCTGCATCTTTTTTTTTTTTTTTTTTTTTTTTTTTTTTTTTTTTTTTTTGAGACAGAGTCTCACTCTGTTGCCCAGGCTGGAGTGCAATGGCATGATCTCAGCTCACTACATACAACCTCTGCCTCCTGGGTTCAAGCAATTCTCTGTCTCAGCCTCCCGAGTAGCTGCGATTACAGGAGCCTGCCACCACACCCAGCTAATTTTTGTATTTTTAGTAGAGACGGTGTTTCGCCATGTTGGCCAGGCTGGTCTTGAACTCCTGGTCTCGTGATCCACCTGCCTCGGCCTCCCAAAGTGTTGGAATTGCAGGCGTGAGCCACCGCACCCAGCCCGGGGGCCTGTGTCTTTTGTCCTTAGCTGTCTTTTGCCTCCATCCCCTCTCATTCTGAAATGCTACCATGGTTTTGTTCCACAGCTCCCCAGAGACACAACTCAGCTCCTCTCTGCTTTCCTCATTACTTCAAGGGTCCCATGAATTCAGTAAACCTGATTCAAGATTTTGGTGGAGGGCGGGGATGGGAGCACGGTATCCACGGGGAGGGGTCATTCCTGGAGCCCTGCGCTTCCGCCCTCTCCTGGCCCCCCACTTCCTCCCTGGAGTTGCAAACAAAATCCTCCCTTTGTCTTGCTGGAAGCGTTCCCGCCCACCTCCGGCCAGAAGGATCTCGGTTCCTACTTGAACTTTGAAAAGTATTTTCTCAACAAAGACAGCTCTACCCTCCTAAGAGGAATTCTGATACATAAAAAGTTCTCTTTACACCTCCATTGTTTCATTCAACCCTCCAAGCAAATCGCTGGAATAGCGATCATCATCCCCATTTTACAGGTGGGGAAACTGGGTAACCCAAGTGATGGTGCTGGGCGTTAAAGGCAGGACTGCCAGAATCCAAAGCCTCCTTCCCAGCCACTGGCTATTCCACTTTCCAACACCACTCTGATGGGATCTGGGGAAGGCAGCCGAGGGGACAGCCTAGTTGGGGGAGCAGGGAAGATGAAGGCCAGGAACTGAGACCATAGAAGTATAGTTTCATCAGAGCCACTCGTTTCCCATTACTTAAACCTCCACAATCTTGCAGTGAATGTTAATTACTCTTGTTCTTCCAGAATGAGAGAACTGGACAAGACAGGCTTCAGTCACAGACACTCCAAGCAGACCAGGATCCTTCCTAAGAGGAACACAATTCCCTTCATGGGTTGGGGTTTGGGTGTTTGTTTCGGGAAGAGCCTGGGACCTGGCTGCGATCACCCAGGGCGCCCAGCACTGGACCCGAGAACATTTCTGAAAGTAGCACTGCAGTTCCTTGATAACTGAGCAGACTCCAAGGAGACAAGGAGAAAACAGAAAATAAGAAAGGAGGTGACAAAGAGACCATTCTAAATTCAGAAAAGCAATTTTAGATGCAAAGTAAATTTGGCTATTGAAGCCAGAAACTACAGAAGTTCACACGGTGAGTTCTTGGCCTAGCTCTTCAGAAAGCTAGATTCCACGTCGGGGAAATGAAGTTACCGTGAAATCAAAGGTTCAGAGGGTGAATCAAGGAGCCGGCATGTAAGCACCTTGGCTAAGCCTGTGCCCAGAGGAAGGCCAAAGAACAGCAGAGAACAGGAGCCCCGCCTTCAGGAAGCCTTGAGCAGGAGCAGCAAAAATCTGCTTCCTCTACAACCTAAGGTCACTGGAGGCTGACAAACCCTTCCCCCACGCCCTGCTACTTGAGCAGCTCAGCTCCCTGCACCCCACCCCTGTCCTAACCCCCACCCCCAGCAGAATCACAGAGGCCACTCTTTTTTTTTTTTTTTTGACGGAGTCCCCCACAATCACCCAGACTGGAGTGCAGTGGCGCGATCTCTGCTCACTGCAAGCTCCGCCTCCCGGGTTTACGTCATTCTCCTGCCTCAGGCTCCCCAGCAACTGGGACTATAGGCGCACTCTGCCACGCCTGGCTAATTTTTTTTGTATTTTTAGTAGAGACGGGGTTTCACCGTCCAGGATAGTCTCGATCTCCTGACCTCGTGACCCGCCTGCCTTGGCCTCCCAAAGTGTTGGGATTACAGGTGTGAGCCACCGCGCCTGGCCTTTTTTTTTTTTGAGACGGAGCCTCGCTCTGTTGCCCAGGCTGGAGTGTGATGGCACGATCTCAGTTCACTGCAACCTCTGCCTCCTGGGTGTCAGTGATTCTCCTACCTCAGCCTCACGAGTAGCTGGGAATACAGGTGCCCGCCACCACGCCTGGCTAATTTTTGTATTTTTAGTAGACAGGGTTTCACCATGTTGGCCAGGCTGACCTCAGGTGATTCGCCCATCTCAGCCTCCCAAAGTGCTGGGATTACAGGCGTGAGCCACCATGCCCAGCCACAGAGGCTACTTTCTGCCCACCTCTCCCCGGGCTGGGCTCTCTATCCTTGCACTTCTGCTCATGAAGACTAAGGGTTGCCAATATCACAATGGCAGACACTGGCAGGACCCAGTAGGTCTGCTTCTGCTTCATTGGGATAGCCGTGGGTAGCACGGTGGGCGGCCCTGGAAACAAAATCCCCTTTGACATCCAAAACGAAGCTTGCCTAGAAAAGTGTCTGGTCCACGGTAAGTGCTGTAGAGCTGTTAGCTGTTATCGTCTACCCTGGCTTCAGCCTCTCGTTGTGCTAAAGTGGGTGAGTGAATGAAAGATGTGGGAACTGATGACAGTCTTGAAGGTTAAGCATTGGAAAGAATTCTTAACCTTCAAACAAGGTTGGATGGAGCATGTGCATGTGTAAAGATTTAGGAGTAGCGATGATCCAGGTGTCTGTGGAGATGTAAGTGGAGCAGATGGGATAGGGTGAAGATTCAAGTAAGTGGTGCGAGCAGGTCTGTGGGGGTTAGATTGTTTAGGGCCAGGCTAAGGTGTGTGTTCTTAAGGCTGTAGGCAATGGAGAGTTGGATGACTTAGGTTTTTTTTTTTTTTTTGAGTGCAGTGGCACGATCTCGGCTCACTGCAATCTCTGCCTCTCGGGTTCAACAATTCCTGTGCCTCGGCGTCTCCAGTAGCTGAGATTACAGGCGTGTACCACTTTGCCCAGCTAATTTTTGTATCTTTAGTAGAGACAGGTTTCACTATGTTGACCAGGTTGGTCTCAAACTCCTGACCTCAAGTGATCTGCCTGCCTTGGCCTACCAAAGTGCTGGGATTACAGGCATGAGCTACCACGCCTGGCCCCAGTGACTTGGATTTGAATGCAGACATCATTTTGCTATCATAGATTAAGACTTGGTATAGTTGAACTCTGACCTTGCATTTCGGTTCTGTGCCATTTCTTTCTTTCCTTCCCTCGATCTCCCTCCCTTCCTTCCTTCTTTCCTTCTTCCTTCCTTCCTTTCCTCTCTCCTGTACCTCTCTCCCTTCCTCCTCTCCTTTTTTCTTCCCTCTCTCCCTTCCTTCCTTCCTTCTTCGCCTCTTTATATTTCCCTGTGCATTTTCCCAATTCTAACATTCTATGTATTTTATCTTTCATGTTGTTGGCAACTAATTATCATCTCCTGAGAATCTTCACAGCAATTGGTGAGAAGGTTGAAAATGTGACAAGTTCTTCTTTTTTTGTTTAAATGGGATTAGCCAGCTAACTGCCCATTCTATGCAGAAGCAAAGTGTCTAATTTCTCACTTCTGAAGTTGTCATCTCCTGCCCTGGTCTACCAGACTTCATTTATACTGTCAGGGTTACCATGGGAGATTCCATAGGAAGCTCTAACTTGGGTTAGACCTGTGGGTCCCAGTGTTCCTAAGTCTAATAGTTAGACGAATGGTCCTCCACCAGGGTCAAATTTGCCCCTCAGGGGACATTTGGCAATGTCAGGAGATATTTCTGATTGTCAAACCTGGGGAGGGAGAAGTGCTACTGGTATCTAGTGGGTAGAAGCCAGAGATGCTGCTAAATATCTTACAATGCAATGCACAGGACAGCTCCGCAACTTAAGAATTATCCAGCCCAAAATGTCAGTAGTGCTGACGCTGAGAAACCTTGGTCTAGACTGAGACCTTTGACCAAGAAAAGATGGTGAAGTGAACTGAGTATCTGCACAGATAGGATTGGAATGAGGTGGGATGATGGACCTGAGGAAGAGGTCTGCTTTAAGCAGCTGGAAAGTACTTGGTATCAGAAGGAAAAACCAGAACCTTTATGAGCAAATGGCTTGCCTATTTTTAATTAGCTCCCTTGTGCAGATATTGACATTTCAGTATATTGCCCCAATGATACTTATCACCAGAAGCCATGGCTTCTCCAGTTTCTAATGAAACTTGATGTGTTCATTGGTTCTGAAAGCCTACAGCTGTGTTTGGCTTTGCAGCCCTAACTGATAAAAGCATTTGAAGTCCCTTGTTGCTCTAACTTTCAGGAAATATAAATAATATACTTGGAAGGCAGCAGGCACCAGACATCCATTTGTGTGGGGGAAAATGTATCACGAAAGTATTTCCTGGTCCAGAAAGTAAACCATTGAACTTGATCCGACTGGTAAGAGAGTGATCAATTATTAACTAAGTTTGGAGAAGTGGGAATTCCCTCTAATCTCTGTGGTTTGCTGGATTAAATAATGTTGCATACAGATCTAATTGTTTTGGCTCTATGGCGAGCTCTGCCAGCCAGGTTCCATCCTCAACCCTGTCCTCTCCTCTGTCCAAACTCACTCCCTAGTGCTCTCATCCAGTTCCAAGGCTTCAGATAGTCTTCATATACCAACGGCCCTTCAGGCTAATGGATAATCCCATTACATTTCCCTGATCCTATTACTCTCCCACTTTCCCAAAGGATGATCTCATGCTTTCCCTTTCCTCAAACCATCAGTACATCCTTCCCCAATGTGCTGCACTGAGAACCTCACTTCCTATTTTCTGGAGAAAACAGTAGCAATCAGAAGAAACTTGCACCCCTTCCAGCACATCCAGCAGTTCCTGTGTCCTTCTATTCTACTTTCCCTCCAGTGACCATGGTCCAACGGTTCCTGTGTCTTTCCAAGGTGGGTTCCTTCACTTGGAGGGTAGACTCCAACTCTTCTGCCTACCCAAGAATGTCACTTGCCTCTTTTCTCCTGAATTCATCCTTTCCCATCCCATCAACTTATTTATAATATATTCTGTTAAAAAAATCTTTATTGGGGCCAGGTGCAGCAGCTCACGCCTGTAATCCCAGCACTTTGGGAGGCCAAGGCTGGTGGATCACTCAAGATAGGGAGTTCGAGACCAGCCTGGCCAACACAGTGAAACCCCATCTCTACTAAAAATATAAAAAATTAGCCTGGTGTGGTTGCGGGTGCCTGTAATCCCAGCTACTTGGGAGGCTGAGGCAGGAGAATTGCTGGAACCTGGAAGGCGGAGGTTGCAGTGAGCTGAGTTCACACCACTGCACTCCAGCCTGGGTGACAGAGCAAGACTCTGTCTCAAAAAAAAAAAAAAAAAATCTTCCTTGACCCCACATCTCCCTCCAGCTATTGTCCCAGTTTCCAGCTTCTTTAACAGGAAAAAGACTTGCCTCCTTATCCTCTCCTCTTCTTCTCTCTTGTATTATTTTTATTTACACCTTCATTTCATCAAACCATCAACACTAGCTCTTATCAAGGTCACTATGACCTCCACTTGGCCAAATGCAATGGTTAATTTTCAGTTCTTATCAGACATTCTACAGCACCAACTCCATTGCTCACTCCCCTCGACACTCTCCTTCCCAGCATGGAAGGACATGGGAATTTCTGTAATGGCCAAATGTCTTCAACCCAGGAAAGATTTAGAATTAAATATAAAGGTGATGGAGTATGTCAAATCTATAGTGTTAAGTCTTTTAAAAATAGACATAAAATTTGAAAATAATCCATATGTTTGATATTTTAAGCACTTAAATGTTTAAGTGAATTTGGCTTATTGAAGAACTACTTGCTATATTAAAAGGTTTTTTTTTTTTTTTTGAGACGGAGTCTCACTCTGTCACCCAGGCTGGAGTGCAGTGGCGTGAACTCGGCTCACTGCAAGCTCCACCTCCCGGGTTCACACCATTCTCCTGCTTCAGCTTCCCGAGTAGCTGGGACTACAGGCACCCGCCACCACGCCTGGCTAATTTTTTTTTTTTTTTTTGTATTTTTAGTAGAGACAGGGTTTCACTGTGTTAGCCAGGATGGTCTCGATTTCCTGACCTCGTGATCCGCCCGCCTCAGCCTCCCAAAGTGTTGGGATTACAGGCCTGAGCCACCAAGGTGGGAGGATTGCCTGAGGCCAGGAGTTGGAGACCAGCCTGAGCAACATAGCAAGACCCTGTTTCTATAAAAAATATTAAACAGCAGAAATACACACACATGCAAAAATAAAAATAAAAAGTAAGGTTTGGAATATAAAATAATTTGAACCTTTTATGCTATATTTATAAGTATAATATTAGTTTTACAAAAATGACTAAGGAGTCAGGGTTTTTTCTTTTCAGTTAATTTGTAGTCAGCTTCTTAACATAAAAGGTAGGCATGCAAACCTGGAATCTGGGGCACAGTCTGTTTTATTGGAGGCTTTGCTTAAAGGTTGGTTCACTCAGACTTAGTTAATTAAACAACTTGAAGGGTTTTGAACTGTGTTTATAAATTTAATATATTTGATTCGCTTTTCAATGACAGCTAGTTCAAAAAGTAGTCCACATATTATTAGCTATATGACTGTGAGAATTCTTCTGTATACCTCAGTTTCCCTGTATATGAAATGGAGATGATAATAATATAAGATATTCACTAGAATTGATATGAGAATTAAAGGAGTTAATGGTGTAAACTTTTTTTTTTTTTTTAGATGGAGTCTAGCTCTGTCACCCAGGCTGCAGTGGTGTGATCTCAGCTCACTGCAACCTCCACCTCCCAGGTTCAAGCAATTCTCCTGCCTCAGCTTTCCTAGTAGCTGGGATGACAGCCTGCACCACCATGCCCGGCTAATTTTTGTACTTTGAGTAGAGACAGGGTTTTACCATGTTGGCCAGGCTGGTCTCGAACTCCTGACCTCAGGTAATCTGCCCACCTCGGCCTCCCAGAGTGCTGGGATTACACGTGTGAGCCACTGTGCCCGGCCATTTTAGGACAGTGTCTGCCCATGGTAGGGGCTGTAACTGTTAAGTATCACTGAAACACAAATCAAATCAATTTACAAATGCAGTTTAAAACCCTTACAGTTGTTTCATTAAGTCTGAGTGGAACCAACCCTTAAGCAAAGCCTCCCATAAAACAGGCTAGTAAAATTTTCTCCAGAAATAGCCCAAAAAGATTTCTAAAAGTGACTTAAAAGCTTGAAGGAAAACCTAGGATTCTACATTTGTTACTCCAATAAGTCAAATATTGCTTGGGAAAAAAGTGGTTGCAAAGTAATTTTTTGTTTGTTTGTGTGTTTGTTTGTATACCAAAGTTGTCCTCTGGACATTAGAAAACCCACAAAGGCAAAATTAATTTCCGAGGAGCCCTGGCATGTCCTAGTTTCTGGGACTTCTGAGAGGACCGTGGGTGTGGCATGGGGGAGCTTGCTTAATGGATGTGGCCCTGAGCCCAAGTCCCCTCCCACCTACCAGTGAACCTTAGCAACTCCACTTAAATCAGTTTTCTATATTGGATTTCAACCTAAGATTATAGTTTTTGTAGGATGGTAGTCCAATAAAGTTTCAAAAATCTTGTTTTATTTGGATGATTGTGTAATTTTCTTTCAGTTTTTTTTTTTTTTTTTAAACTTAAGCATTATTATTTCAAAGGTAGTATATGGTTTTGTTTTTTTTTTTTTTTTTTGAGACAGAGTCTCACTCTGTTGCTGGGGCTGAAGTGCAGTGGCGCAATCACTGCTTGCTCACTGCAGCCTCAACTTCCAGGCTCAAGTGATCCTCCCACCTCAGCCTCCCAAGTAGCTGGGACTACAGGCATGTGCAACTATGCCCAGTTAATTTTTTTTTTTTTTCTTTTTTCATAGGGACAGGGTTTCTCCATGTTGCCCAGGCTGGTCTGGAACTCTTGAGCTCAAGCAATCCACTTCAACCTCCCAAAGTGTTGGGATTACAGGTGTGAGCCACCGTGCCTGGCCAGTAGCATGTGTTTTAACCAAAGCTCACAATATTTAACTCCTTACAGGACAAGAATAGGAAAGTCAGCATACGAATTACAATGACGAGGCTTTGATACCGACCTAAGTGCCAGACCAGAATGGGGTTCTCTCTTACCACACAAGTGATTATTGCAAACTGGGAAGCACTCATTTCTCTACAGGGATGAGAGTAGAGCATCAAATTAAATCAAATACTCACTGATCAGCATTCACTAGTGTCTGCGTTATAGAAGGAGCTCATTGATTATTTGATTTGATTTGATGCTGAATTCTCATCAATTCCTAAACTTTTCCTTCTTAAGAGCAGGGGTAGGCCAGGCACTGTGGTTCATGCCTGTAATCCCAGCACTTTGGGACGCTTAGGCGGGTGGATCACCTGAGATCAGGAGTTCGAGTCCAGCCTGGTCAACATGATGAAACCTAAAAATACAAAAATTAGCTGGGTGTGGTGGTGGGAACCTGTAATCCCAGCTACTGGGGAGGCTGAGGCAGGAGAAGTGCTTGAACCAGTGAGGCATGGAGGTTGTAGTGAGCCAAGACCATGCCATTGCACTCCAGCCTGGGCAACAGAGCAAGACTCAGTCTCAAAAAAAAAAAAAAAAAAAAAAAAAACAGAGGTGGGCAAACTCTTCCTGTAAAGGACTAGGTAGTAAATATTTTAGGCTTTGCAGGTCGTAGGGTCTCTATTGCAACTGCTCAGTCCTGCCACTGTATCACAAAAGCAGCCATACATAAATAAACGGGCAAGGCTGGGTTTCAATAAAACTTTATATTAAAAAAAAGTGGTGGGTCCGATTTGCCCTGCAGGCAGTAGTTTGCTGACTCCTGCTTTAGCGCAATGCTTCTCAAACTCTTTTGACTAGGGCTATTAGATTATTGCTCAACAGATTGTTGTTTTGTTTCTGACTGATGTTGGCCTCAGTCGTGTGACTGGCTTTGATCAGTGAGACTGTGGGAGTGAACTTTTCTGACCTTGTCATTCAGCCAATAGGATGTTAGCAGACAGGAGACAAGCAGAGACTTCAAATGTGCTTAGAGGATTAGGTTTGCCCTTTTGTGCCTTTAACATTATGGCAAGAAGAACTTCCCCCAGGAAGCTGCTATCCTTTAACCTAGGCCCAAATGGAAGACATGTGGAACAGATCCAAGTCCAGTGGTGAGGAGCTAAGCTTGGCAAGGCCTGAAGCTTGAAGCAGACCTGCTTGGCCAAGCCCAGCCTAGATTAGCTGATTATCAGCTGATCCATATAGGAGCGAGTGAGCCCAGATGAGATCAGCAGAGCTGCCCAGCCACCCCCAAACTCATGGGAAATAAATGCCTCACACTTTGGGAGGCTGAGATGGGCAGATCACGAGGCCAGGAGATGGAGACCATCCTGGCCAACATGGTGAAACCCTGTCTCTACTAAAAAAACAAAAAAATTACCTGGGTGTGGTGGCACGCAGCTGTAGTCTCAGTTACTTGGGAGACTGAGGCAGGAGAATTGCTTGAACCTGGGTGGCTGAGGTTGCAGTGAGCTGAGATCATGCCACTGCACTCCAGCCTGGTGACAGAGCGAGTGACAGAGCCTGGTGACTGTCAAAAAAAAAAAAAAAAAAGAGAGAGAGAAATAAATGTCTCATGCTGTGCGCCACCAAGATTTTTATGATTGTTATGTGGCATTATTGTAGCAATCTACCGATACAAACATGGTCAATAAGAAACAAATCATACCTTGTGATTCAGATTCATAAAACATTATTTTCTTTACAATGGCAGAAATTGTGAGCAAAAATTTTTTGCAGAAGTCATATAGCAAAATACTTACAAGGTCTTTATCACCTGCCAGGCACTGTTTTAAGTGCTTTTTAGCTTTATCTATTTATTTATTTTTGAGACAGGATTTGGCTCTGTCACTCAGGCTGGAGTGTCATGGCATGATCTCCGCTCACTGCAAACTCCACCTCCGGGGCTCAAGCAATCCTCCCACCTCAGCCTCCTGAGTCGTTGAGACTACAGGCACATACCACCACCATGCCTGGCTAATTTTTGTATTTTTTGTAGAGATGGGGTTTTGCCATGTTGTCCAGGCTGGTTTCGAACTCCTGAGCTCAAGTGATCCCCCTGCCTCAGCCTCCTAGAGTGCTGGGATTACAGGCATGAACCACTATGACTGATCTTAAGTCCCTTACATATACCAACCCATTTTATTTTTTTAACCCATTTAATATTTACAATAGCTCTATGAAGAACATATTATTCAGGTATAAAAACTGAGGCACAGAGAAGTGAAGTAATTTGCCAAAGGCCACATAGCTAGTAAGTGGTCACACTGTGGAGGTTCAGTACAGCAGGTCTGGCTTCAGAGTCCATGGTTAACTATACTTTGATACTGTCTATTCTAATATAGTCTATTACATTGTTTAAATAGGGGAATAGAAAGTGGTGTGGCTAAGAATGCCCAGACAATTCAATGGGGGAAAGAATAGTCTTTCACAAAAGGATCTGGGACAATTGGATATCCACATGTAAAAAAACGAAGTTGGACCCTTATCTCATATCATATTCACACATTAACTCAAAACAAATCATAGACCTCCATGTGAGAACTAAAATTATGAAATTCTTAGAAGAAAATATAGGAGTAAGTCTCCATAACTTTGGGTTAGGCAAAGCCTTCTTACGTATGACATCAAAAACATACACAACAGAAGAAAAAATGGATAAATTGGACTAATAAAAATTAGAAATGTTTGCATCAGTGGACACCATCAAAAGTGAAAGGACAGTCCACAGAATGGGAGAAAATACTTGCAAATCATATGTCTGATAAGGGTCTAGTCTCCACGATATATAAAGAACTCTTTTTTTTTTTTTTTTGAGACGGAGTCTTGCTCTGCCGCCCAGGCTGGAGTGCAGTGGCCGGATCTCAGCTCACTGCAAGCTCCGCCTCCCGGGTTTACGCCATTCTCCTGCCTCAGCCTCCCGAGTAGCTGGGACTACAGGCGCCCGCCACCTCGCCCGGCTAGTTAAAGAACTCTTATGACTCAACAACAAAAAGAAGACAACCTGATTTAAAAATGGGTCAATAGGCCGGGCATGATGGCTCATACCCGTAATCCATGCACTTTGGGAGGCCGAGCTAGGTGGATCACTTGAGGTCAAGAGTTCAAGACCAGCCTGGCCAACATAGTGAAACTCCACCTCCACAAAAAATACAAAAATTCACTGGGTGTGGTAGTGGGCAGCTATAGTCCCAGCTACTTGGGAGGCTGAGGCAGGAGAAAGGCGAGATCCCAGGAAGCAGAGGTTGCAGTGAGCCAAGATTGGGCCACTGCATTCCAGCCTGGCAATAGAGCAAGACTCTGTCTCAAAAATAAAAAAAGAAGAAGAAGAAGAAAAAAAATGGGTTAAGGATCTGAACAAATATTTTGAGAAAGATACACAAAATGTCCAATAAGCACAACAAGAGATGGACAACATGAGGGAAATTCAAACAAAAACCACAATGAGATACCATTTCACACTCACTAGAATGACTATTTTAAAAAAGACAAATAATAATTGTTGATGAGGAATTGGAACCCTGATACTCTGTATTGCTAGTGGGAATGTAAAATGGTTCAACCACTCTGGAAAAGAGGCTGTCAGTCCTCAAAATGTTAACCATAGAGTTATCACAGGATCCAGCAGTTCTAATCCTAGGTGTTTACCCAAGAGAATTGAAGACATATGTCTACACAAAAACTTACACACAAATAATTGTTGATGAGGAAAACTCTGTATTGCTAGTGGGAATGTAAAATGGTTCAACCACTCTGGAAAAGAGGCTGTCAGTCCTCAAAATGTTAACCATAGAGTTATCACAGGATCCAGCAGTTCTAATCCTAGGTGTTTACCCAAGAGAATTGAAGACATATGTCTACACAAAAACTTACACACAACTGTTCATAACAACATCACTCATAAAAGGCAAAACATGGAAAAAATCCAAATGTCCATCAATTGAGGAATGGATAAACAAAATGTGGAATACCCATACAATGGAATATTATTCAGCCAAATGAATAAAATTCTGATATATGCTACAGTATGAATGAGCCTCAGAAATACTATGCTAAGTAAGAGAACCCAGGCACAAAAGCCTGTATATGGTATTATCGCATTTAGAAGGAATATACGAATAAGCAAATCTATAAAGATAGAAAATAGATTAGTGGTAACCTAGGGCTTGGGGTTGGGTAAATATGGTAAATAAGAGGGATGTTAATGGGTACGGAGTTTCTTTTCAGAGTGATGAAAATGTTCTAAAATTTATTGTGGTGCTAGTTGCACAACTCTGTAAATATACTAAAAATCATTGAATTGCATACTTTACATAGGTGATATGGGTATGTGAATGATATCTCAATAAAGCTGTTATAAAGAAAAAGATGAAAGAGGAGGGGTGGGGAGGGGAGGAGAGGGGAGGGGAGGGAAGGGAGAAAGATAGGCAGAGAGACAAAAAGGGGAGGGAGGGAGAGAAAGAAGGAAAGAAGGCAGGGAGGGAGGGAAGGAGGGAGGGAGGGACAGAGGGAGAGAGGCTAAAGTGCAGACTGACCTGGGACTGGGTTGTGGGGGATGTGTGGTCAGCAGAAGCAGAAGCAGTGACCACACTGTGGGAGGTCTCCTAGGCCATAGTATAGAGTGGGCCTTTTGTTTTCATTGCCATGGGCAGCCACTGGAGGATTTTAAGCAGAAGCATGATATGATCTGATGATAAAAAACAGCTCTGGCCCTTCCATGGAGACTGGGCTGCGGGTAGGAGCAAGCTTCTTCTGGGGAACTCTAGGTATCACAAAGGTTCACGTGAGAGATTCTGTGTCTTGGACTCAGTCACAGCAGTGGGGAATGGCCCGCCGCAGTCCACAAGCAGGCTCCATCCTTCTCTCCACCTTTGACCCATCCTTACCTCCTCCCAACCCCCTCCAGCTTCATTTCCAAGGGAAGGGGATAACACTAGCCAGGATCATCTTTAAAACTCAGCCTATTTCCTTTGCTGGGTTTAGAAATGGAACTGCCTTACTCCATCCAACACCTCATGTCATGGAGCAGAGGAGCACGAAGGGGCATGTAGGGGATGAGACGTGACTCTCAGACCACAGTCAGTGCACGCAGTGCAACTAGACTGTAGCCAATTGAGGTTTTGAGGCCAGAAAGGTCAAAAGTGAAAGCTCTTTTCTTGACCTTTCAGTTACCATTAGGAAGTAACTGCACATTCATGATATTTGGAACGAGAACTGCAAGGAATCAAAAGGCAACACCACATTCACTTTCATTACGCCCTGGAGATGAATCACTAATCCTTGTGCAAGGCACCCGGACCTGTGCATCAACTGATTCTCCACGGATGCTGGAGTTCCTGCTTCTGGGGGCTGATTAATGATGTTGCCCAGAAAGCATCACTCGACATGGTCAGTCAGTCTTCAGCTAAAACACCAACAAAAAAGCATTCTCACTGAAGTAGGTGTAAACTCTCTCCTAGGGGAAAATTCAGCTGTTGTGGGTGTCACGGCTTACCCAGTTTCAGAGAGGCTCGTTAAGGAAAAGAATACAAAATTACAAGTACAAGCTTAGGTATGAAATGAGTATTGACACATTTTTTTAAAAGCTGACAAATACCACAAACACCACAAAATTCATGAAAATAACATAATATTTTCTCTGCTAATTAACTACCTGAGTCACCGCAAGAACACTATTTTTTCCTACAGTTTTGACTGCATTCTGTCTCACCTGTTCATATAACAACAGTGTTGTAAAATAGTTATTTTAGAGAATAGAAAGATAATCCTAGCTTTCCTCTTGCATATTTTTTTCTCCTAATATTGATTTTTATTTATTTATTTATTTTTGAGACAGAGTTTTGCTCTTGTTGCCCAGGCTGGAGTGCAGTGGTATGATCTCGGCTCACTGCAACCTCCACCTCCCGGGTTCAAGTGATTCTCCTGCTTCAGCCTCCCGAATAGCTGAGATTACAGGTGTTCACCACCATACCTGGCTAATTTTTTATATTTTTAGTAGAGACGGGGTTTCACCATGTTGGTCAGGCTGGTCTTGAACTCCTGACCTTAGGTGATCCACCCGCCTTGGCCTCCCAAAGTGCTGGGATTACAGGCGTGAGCCACCTGGCCTGGCCAATGTTGGTAGTTTAGAAAAATTTCTTTGTGCTTCAGAATTCTTTGTTGGCAATGCTCCTCCTCCAACATCCTCTATGGTTTCTTGCTCAGACAGTGTCTTTTGTTTAGAGACAGGGTCTCGCTCTGTGGCCCAGGCTGCAGTGCAATAGCACGATCACAGCTCCCTGCAGCTTCGAACTCCTGGGCTCATGAGATCCTCCCGCCTCAGCCTCCAGAGTAGCTGGGGCTATAGGCATGCGCCACCATGTCCGGCCAATCAGACAGTGTCTTTTGACAGCAGCTGGTCCAGCTCAGCCAGCCCCTTGCCACTCCATGTTCCTGCTAGTCCTGGGGTGGCCATGAAACCTGGCTGCAGTAGCCTCTCAGCAGGGAACAGAACGGCATCTCATTCAAACCTTTCTTCTTAGGATCAGAAATAGCACTTGAATCCTCCTTGAAGTCCACCAACAGCAGGTGCGCACCAGGGGGCTGTGCATATGATGCAAAAAGCCTATCCACCCTGCCTGCAGCCCCAGGACTGGCTCCATGGTCTTTGCAATCCTGGCAAGGAATGCTTGGAGCTTTAGAATGGGCCCAGGCAAATGAAAGGCCCTGAAGGTTAAACTTCATTCATTACTCAGTAAATCCACTTCTCCAAGCCCCCACTGCCACGAGCAGAAATGACTGTGGCCACCGCAGAGGAGGATAAATTACAGCCTGTCCATAGCAAGGAGAAGCCAGAGATGATGGCTCCAGTGAGAGAGACAGAGGGCTGCAGCTATATCTAAACTTTTATTGCTATTGCTCAAATTTCCTTTAAAAATCAATTTACAAAGAGACAATGATACCGTATTTCATATACTACCTGGAGGATGTACATAAACCAAGATTAGGATTCATTAATAAGGCACTCCAGGCAAAAGTAGACCTTTTTTTTTCTTTTTTCCTTTTTTAATGTTAGGGACAGGGCTTTGCTGTATCACCCAGGCTGGAGTGCAGTGGTGCAATCATAGCTCATTGTAACTTTAAACTCCTTGGCCAAGTGATCCTTTTTCCTCAGCCTCCTGAGTAGCTGGGATTTTGAGGGCACACCACCATGCCCAGCTAATGCTTTTGGTTTTTGCAGAGACAAGGTCTTGCTATGTTGCCCAGGCTGGTCTTGAACTCCTGGGCTCAAGTGATTCTCCTGCCTTGGCCTCCCAAAATGCGGGATTACAGGCATGAGCCATCATGCCCAGCCAAAAGTAAACATTGTTGACTAGATGTCTTGAATAAGACCATGTCCAATACATACAAATAGATCCAGAGAAGTCTAGAATTATTCCATTAGCCACATTTTTGTAGCGTCATTACTGACTAATTATTGTAACTAATAATAATAGTAGTAGCTAATATTTATTCAGTGCTTGGTGTGTGCCAGGCACTAATGTTTGGTTCTAAGCATTTTACCTGTATGATCTCAGGTCATCCTCACAGTACCCGCTTTGTATGGATGGGGCAACCTGGACACTCAGGTTAAGAAACTTGCCCTGGTCATTCAGCTGGTCTGTCTGGCTTCAGAACTTGTGCTCTTTGCCACCTCGCTGGAGGTTCATTATCATCACTCTATAGCCTTTAGAACATTCTATGTAAAAAATAAAATGAGGCCGGGCGCAGTGGCTTACACCTGTAATCCCAGTTCCTTGGGAGGCCGAGGCAGGCAAATCACAAGGTCAAGAGAGCAAGACCATCCTGGCCAACCAACATGGCGAAACCTCATCTCCACTAAAAATACAAAAATTAGCTGGACGTGGTAGTGCACGCCCGTAGTCCAGCTGCTTGGGAGGCCGAGGCAGGAGAATCGCTTGAACTTGGGAGGCGGAGATTGCAGTGGGCCGAGATCATGCCACTGCACTCCAGCCCGGGTGGCAGAGCAAGACTCCATCTAAATAAATAGTTGTATATACTTCACATTGCAGAGTGTGGGGTGAGTTCTTTACAACCAGTTCTGCAGTGATTTCAGTAAGTCCCTAATGAATCTCTCAAGTATTTATATGAGCGTGTGTATTGTTAGTCTATCTATCTGTCTATCTATCTGGAACAACATATTTTTTCTATTGGATGAAAAAACACCTAAATTAGGGCCAGGCACGATGGCTAATGCCTGGAGTCCCAGCACTTTGGGAGGCCAAAGTGGGAGGATGACTTGAATCCGGAGTTCAAGACCAGCCTGGGCAACATGACAAGACCGCTGTCTCTACAAAAAAAAATATTTTAAAAAACTAAAAATAAAAAAGAACACCTAAATTACTAAAGTTAAGGTTCTGGTCCCCAAAGGGTTAGGATATTAGACTAGTTTGGCTACTGTTGGAAAGGTCAGAATAACAGTAGCTTAAACAAGTGGCAGTTTATCTTCTGTCCTGTAATTCAGTCCAAGCATCAACAGTCCAAGACTCCACAATCATGGAAATTCAAGTTTCTTTCACCTTACTTTTCCATTATCCTCAATAGAAGTCTTCCACCTGGTTGAAGGTTGCTGCTCCAGGTCCTGCCATCATACCCGCATCCCAGCCTGCTGAAAGGGGAGAAGGAAGAAGTAGTGGGTGTTATCCTTTTCCTTTAAGGTCATGGACCAGAAGTGGTACTTACCACTTTTGCCCAGATCACTTCTGCCTACATCAGTTCAAATGTATTTCTAACCTCAACCAAGTGCAAAGGAGGCTAGAAAAACAGTCTTTAGGCCGGGCGCGGTGGCTCAAGCCTGTAATCCCAGCACTTTGGGAGGCCGAGACGGGAGGATCACGAGGTCAGGAGATCGAGACCATCCTGGCTAACACAGTGAAACCCCGTCTCTACTAAAAATACAAAAACTAGCCGGGCGAGGTGGCGGGCGCCTGTAGTCCCAGCTGCTTGGGAGGCTGAGGCGGGAGAATGGCGCAAACCCAGGAGGCGGAGCTTGCAGTGAGCTGAGATCCGGCCACTGCACTCCCTCCAGCTCGGGTGACAAAGCGAGACTCCGTCTCAAAAAAAAAAAAAAAAAAGAAAAACAGTCTTTAGTGGAACAGTCATGGATCTGGCTAAGACTCAGAGGCTATGTTATTAAATGAAGAAGTGGAGATCAGCTGTTAGGGAATAACATGCTCTACTACCGCCGGGACAAAAGTAAAAAGACCTTGTGTAGAATTCTGCCTTAATGAGGCTTATTGCCCTTTGAATGTGAGCCATTTTGTATTCACGTCAAAAATTTTATGATTTTCTGTGCCTTTTAAGAACACAAGGGATCTACTGGTTATTGGTGTTTACAATGTGAACATTTGCGGGGGAACATTGTTTAACAAAGAAGCTAAACACTTAATGGATAATGATGCCACTCTATGCTCCAGTTCCCACTTAGGTTGTCCACATAAAAAAGTTAAAATTGATGCACAAGAGAGTCCCAGGAAGCACACAAGCTTGATGCCCCTGCAGCATAGGACATAAGGTTTTAATGGATTTGGTCCTTTTTGATCAGCAATTCAGCAAATTCGCTTGAAAATGGAATGGATTGATTTCTGTACAAGGCTAGAAACAGCAGGATCACATCTTCTTTTCCAAGCCCCACCTGCCACATTCAAACTCAGATGTTTGGCTTCAACATTAATACGATAATATATTCTTGATACAAAGACCACACCCTTGGAGCAAATTGAAAGCCTGGAACTATTTCTTCACCTCGTTTACTCTGGTCTGAATGATTGGTTCAGATTACATCAGAGTGTGTATCAGTCAATTCTTGCACTGCTATAAAGAACTACCTGAGACTGGGTTATTTATAAAGGAAAGAGGTTTAATCAGCTCACAGTTCTGCAGGCTGTACGGGCTTCTGCTTCTGGGGAGGCCTCAGGAAACTTGCAATCATGGTGGAAGGCAAAGTGGAAGCAGGCACATCTTCACATTTCAGGAGAGAGCAAGCGAGCAAAGGGGGAAGTGCTGCAGTGCTGCACACTTTCTTTTTCCTTTTTCTTTTTCTTTTTTTTTTTTTGAGACGGAGTCTCCCTCTGTTGCCCAAGCTAAAGTGCAATGGCACAATCTCGGCTCACTGCAACCTCCGCCTGCAGGGTTCAAGTGATTCTCCTGCTTCTGCCTCCCAAGTAGCTGAGACTACAGGCGTGCGTCACCACGCCTAGCTAATTTTTGTATTTTTAGTAGAGATGAGGTTTCATGTTGACCAGCCTGGTCTCAAACTCTTGGCCTCAAGAGATCTGCCCACCTCGGCCTCCCAAAGTGCTGGGATTACAGGCGTGAGCCACCAGCCACCATGCCCAGCCCCAACACTTTCAAACAAACAGACAGTGAGAGCTCATTTACCATCATGAGTACAGCAAGGGGGAAATCCGCCCCTATGATCCAATCACTTCCCACCAGGACCCTCCTCCGACACTGGGGATTACAATTCAACATGAGATTTGAACAGGGACACAGAGCCAAACCATATCAAGTGTATATTGGTACCAGCATTAAAGAATCTACTGGCTTATAAAACTGAGCTATTTAATATTAAGATCAATACAAGGTCTACTTGATGACCCACAGGTATGAACCTATATAGTTTATAGGTTCATGTCCAAGTTCTGTGGAGTAAAATGAATGTTGTGAAATTATAGGCTCTGTCAACATGGCCCTAAAACAACCAGTCAATTTCATAAATCAATACATGAAAATCTATCAAATGCGTTGTTAGAAAACTATCTTGTATAAGGCCATACAGCAAAACAACTGACTTTTTCACTCATCAGCTAGTGAATTGGGCCTTGTGAAGACATATGCAGAGAGAATGATAAAACTAGGGGCCCGGGAAGTTATCATGTCCGGTCTCCTGTCTGTGGTCAGGTCAATACTTCATGTATAAAAATACACGAAAATTGCTAAAAAGCAAACTTGCATAAAGGGAATTGAATCGTCTTCCTCTGAAGTCTCTTCCAGGTTCCAATTAGGAATGCTTTCTTATTCATACCCACCCTTCTGCTGCAATCACAGACGATTTCCTATAATTTGCTTCTCCATGGAGATGGAAAACAGCTGGCCATTTTTCTCTTTGTGATAATCTTTCTTATGCTGAAATCAAGGCACACTTAATCTTCTCTTTCCACGTTGAATAACTCAAACTCTTTTGTCTGTTTTTGGAAGATCTTTTTATTTTCCAGCGATTGTTCTGGCTTTTCTGTGGATTTCTCCATGTCTCTTCTTAAAATGCAAGGTCCTTCACTGAAGACTTTAAAACGGCCTTGTTGAGTCTGAGGAATACTGATTCAATCTCAACCTTTGTCTCTCACTGTCTAGACCACAGGCCATGTTTATATTTTAGTCTCTGGTGGCCATCAGATCATTCCTATGACCCTAATGTCTCAACCAGTTTTTCCCCAATAAGGATTTCGGATTTCGTTCTGCTCGTGGAAAACCACTTCTCTTGTTTGTCAAGGCAACTAGGACATGATTTCCTTCCTCCATTGTGCTAACAAGTCCTCCCACCTTGGTGTCCTCTGCGACCAATAAACATATTCTGAATGAATTACTCCAGCCTCAGACAGGGATTGTTAACATCCCTAAGCTAACATCTGAATCACCAACAAATATTTCTCCTTATCGACTGCTTCAGAGCATGAACAACTCCGCATATGCAGTTGGGTCCACTTGGCTTACTGATAGATACTGTGGGAATGTATTCTTCTGTTTTCATGCTGCTGATAAAGACATACCTGAGACTGGGTAATTTATAAAGAAAAAGAAGTTTAATGGACTCACAGTTCCACGTGGCTGGGGAGGCCTCACGATCATGGTGGAAGGCAAAAGGCACATCTTTTTTTTTTTTTTTGAAACGGAGTCTCGCTTTGTTGCGCAGTCTGCAGTGCAACGGCATAATCTTCACTGACAGCAACCTCTGCCTCCCAGGTCAAAGCGATTCTCCTGCCTCAGCCTCCCGAGTAGCTGGGATTACAGGCATGCACCACACCACCCTGGCTAATTTTTGTGTTTTTAATAGAGACGCAGTTTCACCATATTAGCCAGGCTGGTTGCGAACTCCTAACCTCAGGCAATCAGCCTGCCTCAGCCTCCCAAAGTGCTAGAATTATAGGCCTGAGCCACCGCACCCAGCCAAAAGGCATGTCTTAACATGGCAGCAGACGAGAGAATGAGAGCCCCAAGGGAAAAGGGAAATCCCTTATAAAATCATCAGATCTCATGAGACTTATTCATTAGCGTGAGAACAGTATGGGGGAAACCGCCCCCATGATTCAATTGTCTCGCACTGGGGCCCTCCCACAACACATGGGAATTATGGGAGCTACAATTCAAGATGAGATTTGGGTGGGGACACAGCCAACCATATCAGGGAAGAACAACAAAAACTCTGCTTTGGGCCAAACCAGGGTTTCTTAGCCCTGACACTACTGAAATTTAGAGCCAGATAATTCTTTATTGTAGAAGGCGGTCCCACACATTGTAGGATGTTTAGCAGCATCTGTGACTTTATCCACTAGATGCCAGCAGCAACTACCCCCAAGCTGTCACAAAAATGTCTCTAGACATTGCCATATGTCCCCTGGGGGAGAAAATCACCCCTAGTTGAGAACCACCATCCCAGATGCATGATTTCCTTCTGATCTTGTCTCTCCAGACAGAAATTAAATTGGTTCCAGAAAATTTTCTCATCACAGAGCTTCATTCTTCACTACTCAGCATCCCAGGAGCTATTGGACTTGGCATGTATGATACTGAGGAGCCCTGTCTGTGCTGTGCAGCTTCATGTTTTGAGATCAGCCTTATTGCCCCCATTTGATAGGCAGAGAGTTGATGAGCTATGAATTCGGCCCCACATAGCTACCAAAGGGCATATATCAACCTAGGTCAGCTAGGATCTAATACCTGTGCTCTCTCCAT
The DNA here is from genome assembly GCF_007565055.1 of Rhinopithecus roxellana. Lineage (NCBI taxonomy): Eukaryota > Metazoa > Chordata > Mammalia > Primates > Cercopithecidae > Rhinopithecus > Rhinopithecus roxellana. The sequence continues at coordinate 107,246,187 of NC_044558.1, forward strand.
CATCAAATGCAGCCTTTTCTCTAGATGCACAGTAGATTTGTAATTACTTGAGTCATCCTTTCCCCGTTGATGAGATGGAGATTTCATCTTGTAAGAACTCTGCAGCAGTCTTCTTTAAACAAAATCTAACCCGGCCGGGTGCAGTGGCTCACGCCTGTAATCCCAGCACTTTGGGAGGCCGAGGTGGGCGGATCACGGGGTCAGGAGATCGAGACCATCCTGGCGAACACAGTGAAACCCCATCTCTACTAAAAATACAAAAAATTTAGCTGGGTGTGGTGGCAGGCGCCTATAGTCCCAGCTTCTAGGGAGGCTGAGGCAGGAGAATGGGGTGAACCCGGGAGGCGGTGGAGCTTACAGTGAGCTGAGATCTCACCATTGCACTCCAGCCTGGGCGACAGAGCGAGACTCCGTCTCAAAAAAAATAATAAATAAATAAATAAATAAATAAATAAATAAAATCTAACCCTGGTCCTCTGAGGTGACCAAGAGAGAAATCCCCAGTGGAGAATCCCCTGACAAGGTCCCCCTTGAAAAATCTGCATTTATCAGGTGATGGATACGCTAAAAGCCCTGACTTGACCACTATGCAATCTATGCATGTAAATAATATTGCACATGCACCCTATGAATTTGTACAAATCAAAAAGAAAAGAAAGAAACATCCGGGTTCATGTTATTAATGCAGATGGTAGTTCCTTTGTGCAGCTTTAAAAAACTGTTCCTTGTTTTTCCCCCACCTTCAGCGCTTCACCCTGCTGGGCGGACTCACCATCTTCCTGTCTAGTCCCACATGGCCCTTCTGAACTGAGTGCAGGGGCTGAGAATGTTCATTACCAGTTCCCACCATTGTCAATGTCAGTGGCTTACAGTTACTTAAGGCTTTGCCATTCCCAAAGCACTTTCCCATGTGCTGTGTCACATGTGATTCCTGTTACGCCTGCAAGAGAGCCTGGCTGGTGGATTATGGAGGTGAAGAAAACCAACATGTAGGCCAGGCATGGTGGTACACGCCTATAATCCCAGCAGTCTGGGAGGCTGAGGCAGGAGGATCGCTTGAGCCCAGGAGTTTGAGGCTGCAACATGCCACTGCACTCCAGCCTGGGTAGCAAAGCAAGACCCTGCCTCAAAAAACAGACAAACAACAACAACAAAAAGGTATAGAGAGGCTCTAGATCACTCAGTTGGTGAAGAGAGGGAAAGCCCTGTAAGTATTGGTAAACCTACTGGCCTCACCTCCAGAGCTTCATCAGGAGGGATTTCTGCTCTGTTCAGATGGTCCTGGACTTCTTTTCATAAAATGTCTGTGGTTTTGTCTCAACAATTTCTGGAGAAGGCTGGCTTCTGAGGTTCTCTCTTTTGATCTTACAAACTGAAGAGTGGCTTTTTTTCCTTTTTGTCTCACAAACTTTTTGCTAATAGCATCACTTTCCTCTTTCAATGATCCCTAGCCATAAAGATGAGTTTATTTCTGTCTACAGGCACTCCCAGGTCTAAGGAAACCTGTTTCAGCTGCGCTTTTCCCATGCAAATGATCTCTCCTGCAGGCACCTTGAGACTCTCTGTTCTCTGGTTCCCCCGCTGGCTGCAGCCACTAGGGATATCTTTTCCCTTCTTTCTTTTGGTGCCTGTCTGGCCCCACCCTAGCTCAGTGCCAGCTCCTCCTGGAGTCCCCGAAGCCCCTGCTCACCCACCCAGCCTCACCCCTGCCTATCTCACTGGACCACAGTGGGCATTGGAAGAAACATTCAATGTGAGCGATGCCTCCCTGTACACAAGAAGGGTAGCATGACAAATTTAGTATAGGATGTGAAAAGGGCATCCTGTTCACTCGGATCCTTTGTCCGTCAGATTTCATTCCCATTGGCTTTTTCTTGCCAAAACTCTGAGTTCATGAAAGTCTACCTTCCTGCAGCCCATTTTTCTTTATCTTGCTGATTTCTCTCCTTCCTTCCTTAGCACCCTGAATGTTATCATTTTGTGGTCATTTCCACCGAAGTTCTTGGGCACTTTTCTTCAAAGATGAGAATAATGTGGATATGTTTATGGTCTGGGCAGGACCCAGGAGAGAGGGTAAGGTTGAAAACATAGGAGACAGAAAGGATTATTGAAAGAGCAAAGTCCTAGGAGAGATAAGAGGAGGTGAGGTCCCGGGAACAGAAGCAAGAACCTTCTGAGATGAGAGGGACAGAAATGAGATGAATGTGGTTGTAGACAAGGTGGAGGTTGTTGTCCCACGGCCATGGAAAACTAGGATGCGAACACACCAGCGTGAGATTAAGAGCCAAAGTTTAATAGGCAAAAGAGAAGAGCACTCTGCAGAGAGGGGTCCCAGAAAAAATGGGTTGCCAGTTCCATGGTGAAATGGCAGGAAATTTTACAGATGAGCTTGAGGAGGTGGTGCCTGATTTACATAGAGCGTGAAAGATTGGTCAGACCAGGTGTGCTATTTGCATAGCACCGGAAGAACAAGTTAGTACTAGTTGTGCCGTTTGCATAGCACGTGAAAAAGCTGGCTGCCCACCCTAATGTTTTATTATGCAGACAGGTTCTCTACCTGGCCACACCATGTTGCCTGCTTCTTTACTGTACGTGTGGTGACAAAGAAAAGGGAAGATGGAGCCTCCATGTCAGGTAGCCCTTTTCTGTTGGCACAGCTGCCAGCATTCACCCGTGCAAGCTTCCAGCTTGCTTATCTATTCTGAAGCTCGATTTTTCAGGCTGCTCTTTGTTAAAAAGGAAATGATTTGGGGGCTGCTTTTTGTTAACAGGGAAAACTTGCTGAAGACTCTGTTGCCCTTACTATCTGCCTAAATAATTTCTTTCTAGTTCCTATATCAGAGGCACGGTCAAGGGAGCATTTTAAGGTCAGAATCTCAGTGCAGGAGCAGATTTAGTGATGCTGGGCATGGGGGAAGCATTGGCTGGCTCACGCTGGGTTCGGTGACCCACTGTTGGGTGAAAAGGCAGTTATCGTGTGAGTGAAGGTTGAAGATTTGGAGGCAGGTGTTGGAAGGGAACTCTGTGAAGGAGCAGAGCACACAGGTGCAAACTGATAACTGGTGGAATCCAGGCTGAGCAGGAAGAAAGTTCATGAAGCAAAGGGGGTTAGTAGACATGGTTCGAATCTTCAACAAGAAAGCAGAAAGGCTACACATCTGTGGTCTGACGCCTCGATATTAGATTTTTGATGTTCACATAAAATGGGTAAAACTTATAAGCCTTGTCCCAGGAATAAGTCGTGGACGACCCGAGCCCGAGCCTGCCCCACATCCTGTCTCCGTGAACTCTCCCAGCCATCGATTTCACCAGCCTCACCTTTGCTTGCCTCCTTCCTCAGATTTCCTGCATACTTCTTATTTCACTTTCAAGTAATGGCTTTGACTGGGCCCCACAGTGATTCCACCTTTCCATCCCGGTGCGACATCTTCGGGTTCTCTCAGGTGAGTTCTCCTCCCCAGCACCCTCCTTCTTGGACACCACCCCACAGTAAGTTGCTTTCACCCAACTGGCCTTGGCCTCAGGTGGGATGTGGACAGCCCCCATGGGCATGAGCTCACCCAGAGGATGGCAGCCGTCTGGGTGGAGAGGAGGATTGAAAGGCAGGTTCTCCATGAATGTGAGGAGCTGAAAGCATGTCATTTTTTCCCCACCTTGTACTCAGATTCCTACAGGAGGCCAGGCATGGTGGCTCACGCCTGTAATGCCAGCACTTAGGGAGGCCAAGGCGAGCAGATCACTTGAGGTCAGGAGTTCAAGACCAATCTGGCCAACACGGTGAAACCCTGTCTCTACTAAAAAAAAAAAAAAAAAAAAAAAAAAAAAAAAAAAAAATTAGCTGGACATGGTGGCAGGTGCCTGTAATCCTAGCTACTCAGGAGGCTGAGGTGAGGCAGGAGAATCGCTTGAACCTGGGAGGTGGAGGTTGCAGTGAGCTGAGATCGTGCCACTGCACTCCAGCCTGGGTAACAGAGCGAGACTGGGTCTCCAAAAAAATAAAAATAAAAAAATAAAAAAAATTTCTACAGGAGCCAGGGAAGTAGAAAACAAGTGATAACCACCCAGTGCCATATGCTGGAAACCACTAGAGCCCAAGGCCACCTGGTGGACACATGTCCCATCTATGTGGAGCAAGAGTGGCTCAGCCTCTAAACTGCTGCCACACAGCAATGTGCCAGAGCTTTTCATCATTTAACAGAAGCTGGAAATCTAGGTTTATACATAACATCTCCTGGTTTTCAAATGATGACAACTCATTCAAAAGAAAACATCTTTTACCTCTGGTGGTTGAATTGTGCCTGAGGGCTGCCGGTTTGCTTGAGTAATGGTGTGGACATGGCAGAGGGAGACTAGGAGAAAGTTCCCCAAAATTGAGAAGTGGGAATGAGGTTCAGGTATGCCAATGAGATGACTTCCTAGAAAGGGCATACTTTTTTCACCCACTTGGATTCAATAAACAGTTAACACATTTTAAGGTTTTATTCTTCTCACTTTTTTTTTTTTTTTTTTTTTTTTTTTTTTTTCCCACACAAGGTTTTACTCTGTCTCCCAGGCTGGAGTGCAGTGGTACAATCATGGCTCACTGCAGCCGCTACCTCCCAGGCTCAAGTGATCCTCCCACCTCAGCCTCTCAAGTAGCTGGGAGCACAGACATGTGCCACAACACAGGCTCATTTTAAAAAAAACTTTTTAGCCGCGTGCAGTGGCTCACACCTGTAATCCCAGCACTTTGGGAGGCTGAGGTGGGCGGATCACCTGAGGACAGGAGTTCACGACGAGCCTGGCCAACATGGTGAAACCCTATCTCTCCTAAAAATACAAAATTAGCCAGGCATGATGGTGGACACCTGTAGTCCCAGTTACTCAGGGAGGCTGAGGCAGGAGAATCGCTTGAACCCAGGAGGCGGAGCCTGCAGTGAGCCGAGATCACACCATCACACTCCAGCCTGGGCAACAGGGCAAGACTCCATTTAAAAAAAAAAATTTTTTTTTTTAGAAATGAGGTCTTGCCATGTTGTCTAGGTTCATCTCGAGTGCCTAGACACAAGCAATCCTCCTGCCTCCACCTCCCAAAGTGTGGGATTACAGGTGTGAGCCATGGAGCACCCCTTTTTCTTTTCTTTTTTTTTTTTTTTTGAGATGGAGTTTTTCTCTTGTTGCCCAGACTGGAGTGCAATGGTGCAATCTCGGCAACCTCCACCTCGCGGGTTCAAGCAATTATCCTGCCTCAGCCTTCTGAGTAGCTGGGATTACAGGCATGCACCACCATACCCAGCTAATTTTATATGTTTAGTAAAGACAGAGTTTCACCATGTTGGTTAGGCTGGTCTCGAACTCCTGACCTCAGGTGATCTGCCTGCCTTGGCCTCCCAAAGTGCTGGGATTAGAGGTGTGAGCCACCACGCCAGGCTAGTCTTAACCCTTTGGAAAAGTCTGTTAAGTATGCACAGCCTTGGTTGGTGCTATTTTGGAAAATTGAGAGATAAGCAATAAAAGAAAGTAAAACTTCCTGACTGAGCCTTCCATGGGGGTTAGCATGGTGCAGCTGCCCTTCACGGAGGGATTGCAGACCTGCAGACCCAGCAAGGGACCAGCAGACATGCGAGCAGACACGCTGGGAGAGTGAGAAGCAGCAGCCGAGACATGGAAAGCATCTGTCGAAAGAGGGGCTGCCCCTACTGTGACCCAGAGCGAATCCTCAGAGAGGGTGACCATGATCCCTGAAGGTGTTGGAGACGGACAAGTGGGAAGCACTTTGCCATAATTTGCTAGGTGAAAAGGCAGGTCATAAGAAACTATTACGGAGGAATCCTATCTCTGAGAAATAAATGTTTTTATGGGGAAAGATCAGAAGAAGATATGTGGAATATTAAAGGCAGCTCTTATGAAGTGGTAGATCGTGGGTGAGTTGGTGACACTGGCACAACACAGAGGTGGCTTTTGTGGTCTAGGATAAGCAGAGGTAACACTGTGCCCGTCACTTTTCTAAGACCTTGATACGGATTAATTGATTCGCTCTCCATTACAACCTTGTGAAGTTGATATGGTTATTATTCCCTGTATGATTATGGATGAGGAAAGGCTGAGGAATTTAATAACTTGCCTTAGGTCAGACAGTAAATGGCATAGCCCTTTCTGGAGTCATATTTTAAAACGTGACAATTGCTGCTTTTTGAAAAAAAGGTATTGTCTCCACGTGTGAGTATTTATTTGAAAATCTATGTCACGTGGCTGGGCACGGTGGCTTACCCCTGTAATCCTAGTACTTTGGGAGGCCAAGGCAGGCAGATCATGAGGTCAAGAGATCAAGACCATCCTGACCAACATGGTGAAACCCCGTCTCTACTAAAAATACAAAAGTTAGCTGGGCATGGTGGCGTGTGCCTGTAATCCCAGCTACTCGGGAGGCTGAGGCAGGAGAATCACTTGAACTCGGGAGGCGGAGGTTGCAGTGAGCTGAGATCACGCCACTGCACTCCAGCCTGGTGACAGAGTGAGACTCTGTCTCAAAAAAAAAGAAAAAAGGAAAAAAAGAAAAGAAAGGAAAAAAAGAAAAAAGAGAAGAAAATCTATGTCACACAAGCGTCTCCTTTTTCCTGGTGGTAGTTTGAGGGCTCAAAATTTCTCACTTCATCCTGACCCAACTCAAACCAAACATTTCCTTGGTGAAAATATTCCAGATGACTTCATCAGCTTTCTTCTCTGAAACTGATGGTACCAACTATTCTTTTTTTTAAAGGAGGGTCTTTCTCTGTCACCCAGGCTGGAGTGCAGTGGTGCAATCATAGCTCATTATAACCTCAGACTTCTGGGCTCAACCAACCCTCCTGTCTTAGCCTCCCAAGTAGCTGGGACTGCAGGTGAGCACCACCACACCTGGCTAATTTTTTAATATTTTTTTGTAGAGATGAGGTCTCACTGTGTTGGCCAGGCTGGTCTCAAACTCTTGACCTCAAATGGTCCTCCCACCTTGGCCTCCCAAAGTGCTAGGATTACAGTTGTGAGTCACTGTGCCTGGCCCAGACTCTATTTTTAGCCTTCACATCTTCCCCATTCATTCATTCAATACATTTTTATGATACATACAAAATCAGTGTTGACTACTCTCCTACTTCTTTTAGTCTTTCTGGTTTCATCCCAGTACATACTTTGTTATGAAAAAGAATAAGTAAAGATTGAGCTTTGACTCTGTACCAGGCGTTAGATGAAGCACCTTTCAGACTCTATCTTACTTAATTCTCACAATCACCCTATCAGTTAGGTGCTCTGATTAGTCTATAGATGAACACTGTGCAGCACCAGGAGGTTAAGTCACTTGCCCAAAATCACATAGCAAGTAAATGGAAGAGCCAGGATTTGAACTCCAGGCTGTCCAATTCCAGACCCTGTGCCTTTGAACACTACACTCTATGCCTAGCTGTGCTCATTGGCCAACATGGTAAGGGAACAAGACTCCTTTGTCCTGGACCTCAGAGTATGCACTGACATCCTGGAGGCATAAGGCTGCCTCCTTTCCCTGCCTGGCTCTATTACTTTTGGCTAAAAACCATGGCAACCTGGAATAACCCAGGCCCCCCCAGCCCGAATTCTTGGCATGTTTGCCAGACCACTCTGTCTCACTTATGCTGATTACATCATTACCCTGGTCCTGAGTGGAGAAGTCAGACTCGCCTTCTCTTCACATTTATGTATGAACCTTTTTAGTCAGTCTGTCAACATGAGTTTTCCTTTTGCTTTCTTCCCCCTTCACTCCTACTCTGGCCCTGCTCTAACTTTCCATGTCTCTTCTGGAGCTTGGTTTCCCTTTGGGCTTGGAAAACTCAGGACTGCCTTTGACTTGAAACCCTCCACTCACTTGGCCCGCCAGCTTGCTCCTGCAGACACTCTTCTCTTTCTTCGAGACACAGGACCCTTTTTCTGAGATCACATGCCTATTGAAAAATTGAAGACATTCTCTTCCACACCACTTGTATCAGGAGATTTGGAGGACATGCCTACCTCTTCTCAGTCCTCCTCAAAGATCTAACGTTCTTCCTGGTTAATGCAGGTCAGTATCACTTAGGCACATATAGGGCAGAAGCCAGTTCATATTCTGGATAAATATGCTGTCATAACATGGAGCTAGATACTCAGATTCATTGAGTGATGAGATGGCTCATTTTACCCCCCAAACCCTCTGGTTTTTTGTTCCTCTTCTCTGGCAGGAAAAGGCTTGTGTTGTTCAAAGGCTCCTTTTAGTGTACCAGGAAACTTCCTTCTGAGCCACACTGTTCCAGATCCTAAAGACTCCATCTCTAGGCTGAGAATAATTTGATGCAGTGAGAAGAGTAATGAGCAGGAGACCAAGGTTGTAGACCTGGTTCTGCTGCTTATCTGTGTGTTTTGTGCAGTCACTTAAGCCCGCTGAGGCTGAATTTCTTTTAAAGTTAAATGCCAGTGATACTCTAATGTTGCAAGGTAAAGTGATTGAGACAGCATCAATGACAATGCAGATGCAACGCCATATTATTCTACCAATTTCCAATCTTGGAGGCTTACACCATAAAACCATCAAAATCGATACCTTAGGTTGGGCCCAGTGACTCATGCCTGTAATCCCAGTGCTTTGGAAGGCTGAAGTGAGAGGACTGCTTGATGCCAGGAGTTCAAGACCAGCCTGGGCAATATAGCAAGACCCCGTCTCGCCAAAAAATTTTAAAATTAGCCAGGAGTGGTAGCTTGTGCCTGTAGTCCTACCTACTTGGGAGGCAGGAGGATCACTTGAGCCCAGGATTTGAGGCTGAAGTAAGCAATGATCACACCACTGTACACCAGCATGGGTAACAAAGGGAGACCCTGTTTCTGACTAATAATAATTTATGAAGAAAAAAGACTGAGAAGCACTTAGTTATCCTTGTCAAGGGATGGGGGAGTAAAAAAGAAATCATTTATGAAAAAAAAAGATTGAAAAGCATTTAGTATTCAGTTGACTTTATCACAGGATAGGGAGGAGCAAAGGCAGGTCCATGCAGGAGCCCAGGCTGGAGAACAGTGGCACAATCATAACTCACTGCAGCCTTAAATCCTGGGCTCAAGCTGTCCTTTAGCCTCAGCTTCCTGAGTAGCTGAGACTACAGACGTGCGCCACCATGCCCAGCTCATTTTTTATTTTTTTGTAGAGACAGGGTCTCACCATGTTGTCCAGGCTGATCTCAAATTCCTGGGCTCAAGCCATCCTCCTGCCTCGACCTCCCAAAGTGCTGACATTATAAGCAGGAGCCACTGTACCCAGCCCTCAATCTTAAAAGTACAGAGCAGTTTCAAGACTCCACCCTCACTTCCCACTTAATTGCCACTTCTTAGTCCCTTCTGTATAGAAATTCTAAAACCACACCAGATGGGAGTCTATTAAATTGTAATGTGAAAAAAATGTGAAGTTGGATAACATTAATATATATCAAAGAGATTTATATGAATAGTCATAGTACTCTTTCAAGTAGCTATTCATAAAGGTCACTTGATAAGAAGAAGCTATAAGCAGTGGAGAGTTTATAATGAAGCACAGTGAACATTTAGGCTCTTCCTCAGACCTACTCTCACATCGACGCCCAGTAGAATCCCTCCTCTTAGGCAGTAGAAGCATCTCTAGTGTGACAAAGCAAAGGAGTCAGAGTTAAGATCACAAAGGAGGAGTTATTTGCAGTTCTCACAGGTAGGAATGCTTTTGACTATAAGGAACAGTAAATTCAACAAAATGACTTAAGCCACATGGACACTCATCCCTCACTTAAGATGTCCAGAGTTGATTTCTGTGCTTCAAAAATGCCATCAAGGCCAGGCACAGTGGCTCACACCTGTAATCCCAGCACTTTGGGAGGCCAAGGCAGGTGGATCACTTGAGGTCAGGAGTTCAAGACCAGCCTGGCCAATAAGGTGAAACCCCATCTCTACTGAAAATACAAAAATTTGCTGGGCCTGGTTGAGTGCACTTGTAATCCCAGCTACTCAGGAGGCTGAGGCAGGAGAATCGCTTGGACCCTGGAGGCGGAGGTTGCAGTGAGCCGAGATCGCGCCATTGCACTCCAGCCTGGGTGACAGAGCAAGACTCTGTCTCAAAAAAAAAAAAAAAAAGTCATCAAGAACCCAAATCTATATTTAAAAAATGTTTTAGTTTTTTTGTTTGAATAGGTTTTTGGGGAACAAGTTGTGTTTGGTTACATGAGTAAGTTCTTTCGTGGTGATTTCTGATATTTTGGTGTACCCATCACCTGAGCAGGGTACGTTGTACCCAGTGTGTAGTCTTTTAGCCCTCGCCACCCCCAACCCTTTCCCTCGACTCCCCAAAGTCCCATGTATCATTCTTATGCCTTTACATCCTCATAGATTAGCTCCCGCATATGAGTGAGAACGTGTGATGTTTGGTTTTCCATTCCTGAGTTACTTCACTTAGAATAGTCTCCAATTCCATCCAGGATCCTGCAGATGCCATTAATCCGTTCTTTTTCTATGGCTGAGTAGTATTCCATGGTATATATGTACCACATTTTCTTTATCCACTCATTGATTGATGGGCATTTGGGCTGGTTCCATATTTTCACAATTGCAAATTGTGCTGCTATAAACATCCATGTGCAAGTATCTTTTTCATATAATGACTTATTTTCCTCTGGGTAGATACCCAGTAGTGGGATTGCTGGATCAAATGGTAGATCTACTTTTAGTTCTTTAAGGAATCTCCATACCGTTTTCCATAGTGGTTGTACTAGTTTACATTCCCACCAGCAGTGTGGAAGTGTTCCCTGTTCACCACGTCCATGCCAACATCTAATATTTTTGGTTTATTACGGCCATTCTTGCAGGAGTGAGATAGTATTGCACTGTGGTTTTGATTTGCATTTCTCTGATCATTAGTGACGTTGAGCATTTTTTCATGTTTATTGGCCATTTGTATATCTTCTTTGAGAATTGTCTATTCACATCCTTAGTGCACGTTTTGATGGGATTGTTTTTTTCTTGCTGATTTGTTTGTGTTCTTTGTAGATTCTGGATATTAGTCCTTTGTCAGATGTATAGATTGTGAAGATTTTCCCCTATTCTGTAGGTTGTTCGTTTACTCTGCTGATTTTTTCTTTTGTTGTGCCGAAGCTTTTTAGTTTAATTAAGTCCAAAAACCCAAATCTTTATATTCTTCCACCTCAGCCATCCTCTGCATGTTGGCTTTTGTCCCCATGTTTATTACTTCATATTTGCCACAGCTCCAAATATCATATCCCACATGCGGGCAACCCCATCAAGAATGAAGAGGAAGGGATAGATACAAAAACCACTTCTCTCCGTATGACTCTCTCACTGGGGAGGAAAATCCTTCCAGAAGCCTTCAGCAGACTCTGCATCGTTTCTCATATCCCAGAGCTGGGTTAATCTTATCTCTAGTCTAACCGTGGGAAAAGGAGTAAGAGGCTTCCCTTATGATTCATCCCTGGGTCTGAGTGAGTGGCAGCCCTGAGTGGTCACTGGGTAGACAGTGAAGAGCATCAGCCACAACAAAGTCATCCAAATGTGGGTTTACAGAAAATAAGGAATTTGGGTTCAGTGAAAACATACCTTTTTCAAATGTAAAGTAGACATATGTTTTATTCATGAGCTAGAAAATAAGAAACAAATGTATGAAAAGATGTAGTGGGATATGCTAGGCAAGGAGTGCATAGATCATGTCAGGAGGCCCTGAGAGTGCCTGTCTTCTTTGAGCAGCTACTGGGGAGGCTAAGGTGGGAGGATGTGAGTTCGAGCCCAGCCTGGGCAAAATAGGGAGACATTTTAAGTAGGTGAGACCCATTTAGGTGGAACCCATGAAGACAAGAAAACTGAGTCCATGGACACATTTTACAGAGATTTATCTAGGGAGCAGAATTGCTGTATCCAATGGACAGGTATCTAAGAAAAGTGACCACTATGCTGGAAGGCAGTGGACATCTGCTTGGTAGCCATTTCTTTGATCTACCTCCTACCTTCCATGTGAGACTCTGCTCTGCAGCCGCTCCCAAGACTCCAACCTCATGGCCTCTAGAGCAGGCACATGACGCTCATCTGGGCCAACTAATTCTCTATCCTAGGCACGTAAACCTGGAGCAGAAACACACGGGGACAAGTGCAGTTAGTGAAGTCATGGCATGGCAACGCCTCAAAAGATGGTCCAGGAGTTCCTGCTACTGATCTTCCTTATCTCCAATCATTTCCAGGGCTTAACGTTTCAGCTCTTCCTTTCTACTCATTTAGTCATCCCACAAATATTTCTGAGCACACCATGTGTGCTGGGCACTGTCCTAAGTCTGGTGATGGAGCAATAATTAAGAATGACAATGTCCCTGCTCTCATGGAGTATGCAGTCTAAGGAGGAAGACTGATGACAAACAAGTGAACAAGGCAGCTACAGACTACACAAGAGCTGTGAAAGAAATAAGCAAGGTAGGTGATGGAACCCAGCTGGGAAGGCCACACCAGACAGGGTGGTTAGGGAAATCCTCCACGAGCTGCCCATAATCTTCACAAGAATCCTCCTTCTTGCTTTAAGCAGCCAGTTATTTTCTGTCACTTGCCATCAAACCCTCCTAACAGACACATAGAATGAAAGGAATTCATCAGGCCTGATCACAGCCTGGAAACAATAGCCCCTGGATCATGAGGCCTTCATGTTCTGAATCTATACGTCCGTACAATCTCTTGATAACTCATTTGACTTACCAAGAGGAAAAGAGATCTAGAGAGTATATGAACAGGCATATACCATTAATCTAGGGAAAAGGTGTTCTGGAAAGCATATGAAAGTTTTCCTGCTACTGCATACTAATAAAAGAGCTTTCCGGTATAAATCTGACTTGTCCAAGTCTAGGCAGTATGAGTCAGTTCTCCCAGGGTCTGAGGTCATCCCTGGATGAGATGATGGCTCCAGACAGACAGAACTGGGAGGTCAGTTAGTACCGGGGAAATGCACCAAGGTTCCACAGCCCATGGAGTCTGGCTTGGTGAGTCTGCACATCTCGTCCTTCATCCTTTAATGCTGGAGGGTAATCCTGAAGTCATCTAAGCCTCATGGTATTAATGAGGAAAACTAGGCCTGAAGAAGTGAGGTGACCCACAGGACTGACCACAGCCCACACAGTTAGTTAGTATTTGGGATCCTTTGTAATACCCAGATTGACAACTCAGGGCAGCCATGCCTCTGCATTTACCTGGTCAAGAACCAGTGTGTTTTCATTTTGGGGCCCTGGCAATAAACTCCAGCTACTACAAGCATGGGACAAAACATTAAGATAAACCAAACCATTTTTTTATTCAATGCATGGTGGCTGAGGATCTTGCATATGGTGGGAGATGGGGCTGGAAAGGTAGATTTGAACCAGGTGGTGAAAAGCCTTGAATGTCTTGTCATAGGATGTGGACCTGCCCTTACGAGCCAGGAACCTTGAAGGCTTTTAAGCAAGGAAAGTGATGCAATTGTATCTGTGTTTTAGAGAACCAAATCTGATGGGAAAGGGGAGGAGCGGAAGGTGCCAGAGCAGGATTAGAATGTATAAAAACAGTTCAGGTGAAGATGATGAAAGCTTGAACTAGGGCAATGGAAGGAGAGAGGAAGGAAAATTTAAAAAACACGGCAGGCTGGTCACAGTGGCTCATGCCTGTGGGAGGCTGAGGTGGGCAGATCACAAGGTCAGAAGTTTGAGACCAGCCTGACCAACATGGTGAAACCCCATCTCTACTGAAAATAAAAAAATTAGCTGTGTGTGGTGGTGTGCACCTGTAATCCCAGCTACTCAGGAGGCTGAGGCAGAAGAATTGCTTAAAACCCAGAGGCAGATGTTGCAATGAGCTGAGATCATGCCACTGTACTCCAGCCTGGGCAACAGAGCGAGACTCCATCTCAAAAAAACACAAACAAACAAAACAAAACACTGCAATTTGGGCACAGTGGTGCACATCTGTAGTCCCAGCTACTGGGGAGACTGAGGCGGGAGGATGTGTGTTCAAGCTCAGCCTGGGCAAAATAGGGAGACTTTTGTCTTCAAAAAACATTCAAGTTACAAAAATAAAAGGACACTGTAGTAATATCAATCAATAGGCCTTGGGGAAACAGAAGAGAGAGGGATCTAGTGTGGCTCTACCAAGGAGATGAGGCAAAGGAGGACCAAAGAAGTCATAGCGGGCGTGAGAGGAATCTGGACAGGCTGACGGATTTAGTTTTAGCCTAGTTTAGTCCCAGTTGTCAATGGAACATTCACGGAGATGTGTAACTCCTGGACCTACTGTACAATTTGTAAAGCAGCCTCTGATACTACAAACAGGGAGGAGAGGCTGTTTCTCAAACCCCATTAAGAACAAATGGTAGAGGCCGGGCGCGGTGGCTCAAGCCTGTAATCCCAGCACTTTGGGAGGCCGAGACGGGCGGATCATGAGGTCAGGAGATCAAGACCATCCTGGCTAATACGGTGAAACCCCGTCTCTACTAAAAAATACAAAAAACTAGCCGGGCAAGGTGGCGGGCGCCTGTAGTCCCAGCTACTCGGGAGGCTGAGGCAGGAGAATGGCGTAAACCCGGGAGGCGGAGCTTGCAGTGAGCTGAGAGCCGGCCACTGCACTCCAGCCTGGGCGGCAGAGCAAGACTCCGTCTCCAAAAAAAAAAAAAAGAACAAATGGTAGAAATTAAAGAAATGGGGTGAAACTGGTTTAAATAAAGAGGAAATTGGGCTGGGTGTGGTGGCTCACACCTGTAATTCCAGTGCTTTGGGAAGCCAAGATGGGAGGATCGCTTGAGGCCAGATGTATGAGACCAGCCTGGGCAACATAGGGAGACCTTGTCTCTACAACAAAAAGTTAAAAATTAGGCAGGCATGGTGACTGAGATGGGAGGATCGCTTGAACTCAGAAGTCAAAGCTACAGTGCGCCATGATCATGCCACCGGACTCCAGTCTGGGTGATAGAGCAAGACTTCGTCTCTAACATAAATAAGTAAAATAAAGAGAAATTGATTGTTTGGGGGGATAACTAGGCCAGAGCAGAAAGAGGAAGGATGCACCAAGGACCGCAGGAGAGAGCAGGTCAAAGCAAGCCAGAAATAGACAAGAGGCAGGAGTAACCAAACAGGAAGGAAGAACAAAGGCAAGAAAACGGGGAGGGAGAGACCAGAGTGGGAAAGGGCAGACTTGAGTGTTCCAAGTACGTCTCTGTTGGGAGGGCACAACTCTTTTCAAGGTTTCTTCCCCCACCTCTCTCTTAGAACTGCTTGCCTTCGTTATATCTGTGCAAAAGGCATGTATGCAAAGGAGCCTGCTGGATGGTGATGGTGGGCTGTCTCCTGGCTCACTTGGAGTTTGTTCATCAATAGTCCTTAGCAAGACTGCTTCTACCTTAAAAAAAAAACAATGTTGGGAAAATGTGGAATGTGTATAAGAGGCACACATATCCAACCTCCCCCTGGTATTTTTCTTTATCATCTTCCTCCTCACCTTCCTTTCAGTTTCCCAGGTCAAAAGGGCAGAACTTCCTGTCTGAATTTTAAAGCCTCTGTCGCCTTGATTTTGTTCCTGACTCAATGGAGATGAATTCCGAGTTGAAGACAAACAATTGTGCCTTGTGAACAGTCACCACGTCGAAAAGACTCAGAGTACTTTTGTGGAAAACTGTCTCAGGAAAAATTCCCAGTGTGGGAGGGAAGGAGGGTGAACTCCATCCTGGAAGGAGGAATTCCAGTTGCTCTGAAAATGTAGTTTTCTAAGTAAATTCATTAAAGTTGAAATGTCTAATAAGAAAGGGGAAGCAAAGTTGGTTGCAAAGGTAGAAATTGCATACGGCAAAACCAAAAATTCCTAAGCAGCAAAATTTCTTTTTTTTTTTTCCAGAGACTAGCTTGAGTGCAACGGTGCAATCATAGCTCACTGCAGCTTTGAACTCCTATGCTCAAGTGATCTTCCCACCTCAGCCTCCATAGTAGCTGTGACTATGGATGTGAGCCACCGCACAAGGCTTAAAAGTATTTGGTACAAGAAAAATCGCTCTCATACTATCAGTCTGCTGGCTGGCAATTTGCACCCAGGATCATTTATCTCTTCTGAATGGTGAAAATTGACGCTGAAGAGCTTTCTGTGTAAATTGCTGCACAGGGTATGTAGGTATACTGCATGCCTAGCCTTGTGCTTCTTGCCTGGGTGCAAAACCACTTCTATATTCACCCTCCTGATTCCTAAATTACCACCCAAAAACAGAGTTCCTGAGTCTAGGAAAGGGGGGAAAAATCCCCTGAAATTCTGTTCTTAGGATAGAGTTTACCTCTCCTAATACAAGGATTGGCACTCAGTAAGAAACATTCAAAGTAGCAGTCATGTTGGGACCAGCCCTTGTGATTCTTTTGCCAGCGCTGCAGAAATTATTTTTTGAAAACAGTAATGCTCTCTTCTTCGTTCCTGCCCACCACAGCCACAAAATACTATATTCATCATCAACAGCAAGTGTTTATTACCTATTGTGTGCTATCCAATTGTGCTAGCCACTGGTGTTTTTATTTTTTTTAAAGTGAAAGTGGTTTGAGATGAATTTTCTTCCCGATATTTGAAGTCCTCTAGAAATATTATAAATTCAAAATTAGATGTCATTGTCCCAGGATGAGATTTCTTTTGAATGTGATAAATTCTTCTTAAAGTAAAAATGTTTTAAGGATCCCTCTCCACAATATTTTTTTTAGAATCCTCTGATAAAATTTTTTTTATGTAATGACTTCTGGATTATGGTAAAAAAAAATTTAAGAAAAAATATATTTATTTAATTCAGTCAACAAATATTTGAAGGGTATACTATGTATCAGGCATTAATCTGTATGCTGAATAATTCAGTGGTAAGCACTAATAATTACAGTCATAGATATTAAGAGCATTTCATATACTCATTGTATTAAACATTATGTTGTGTTTTATGTGTAGAGTACTCATTATTTTATTCCTAATAAAACTCTATAATGTAGATTCCATTAATATTTATATAAATTACATATCATATATCAATATAAACATTTTCTAAATAAGGAAATTAGGGCACAGAGAGGTTAAGGTACTTTCCCCAAGTCACACAGCTAGTTAATGATGGAACTCAGATTTGAATCTAACTATCTAGGTCCAGAGCTCCAGCTCTTAAAAAGCTGGAAATCCCCACCCTCATGTAATTTACATTTCTCATAATTCAAGCATATGCTCGTACAGATTCCTTTGCAAGCACATCATGACCTCGGAGGAGTCTACAGCTTCCAAACTGAAGAAATCAATAGAATTGTAAAAATAAGCACTACACTTAGAGTTAGTCCAAAGACTTGAACTCAAAAGCTCTACATATCGGCCAGGCACGGTGGCTCCTGTCTATAATCCCAGCACTTCAGGAGGCCAAGGTGGCCGGATCACTTGAGGTCAGGAGTTTGAGACCAGCCTGGCCAACATGGTGAAATCCCGTCTCTACTAAAAATACAAAAATTAGCTGGATGTGGTGGTGCACACCTGTAATCCCTGCTACTCGGGAGGCTGAGGAAGGGGAATTGCTTGAACCCAGGAGGCGAGATTACGGTGAGCCAAGATCGCACCACTGCACTCCAGCTGGGGTGACAGAGTGAGACTCTGTCTAAAAAAATGAATGAATGAATGAATGAATAAATAAATAAAAACTCTACAAATCATTTAGCCTTTTTGAGATTTAGCTTTCTCATCTCTAAGTTGAGGATCATACCCCTAAGTAAGTATACTTGAGTTGATGCATGTGAATTTTCCATATACCTAAAGGGCTTACTTGTGCCTTTAATTGCTTCTGTGGTTGAGGGTGACCCATAATGCTATCTACTGGCCTGGATGAGCCACCGTTGAGTTGGTAAAGCTCCACAAGGAGCTAGAGTACCCTGAGTAGCCCCAGCTCTCTGTGATCGCCACGCTGAGAGCCTCCAGTCTTCCTTCATCCAAGCTTCAGCCGTGTGACTCTAGGAGACTTTCAGCAAATACCATACTCTGCTCATACAGGAATGTTTTTCAGTGGGAAGAGATGCTAGGTTCCAAGATGCTCAACATTTAATATAATTAGAGCCAAACTATCAGCTTCACCCCAGTTAACATTCATGTTAATAAGAAATGGTCCATAGATCAGTACAAAGTTGAGGGAAGTTTTAGACAGTATCCACATAGGACTTTGAAATGTTTTTATCACTATTAACAGCCTAACAGTCACTGTAGATGATGGAATACCCCTTGTCACCTATTAACATGGACTTGGAAGGTGGAGGACTTTAAAAAAAAATCTACAAACCTTTATTTATTTTTATGAAACTAGTCATATTTCAAAATGGAATTCATATCAAGAGTGTTTTACCATCCTTCTACAGTCTGAAAAATTATTTTGATGCCAGGAAAGACTGAGGAATGTCATTGTTAAGGTCAGACAGACTGGGCTTGATTCCTTGTTCTCCATTTTCTTTTTTTTTTTTTTTTTTATTTTGAGACAGGGTCTTGCTGTGTCGCCCAGGCTGGACTGCAGTGGCGCGATCTCTGCTCAATGCAACTTCCGCCTCCTGGGTTCAAGTGATTCTTCTGCCTCAGCCTCCCCAGTAGCTGAGATTACAGGTGTGCACCACTATGCCCGGCTAATTTTTTTCTTTTGTGTTTTTAGTGGAGACAGGGTTTCACCATCTTGGCTAGCTGGCCTCGAACTCCTGACCTCAGGTGATCCACCCGCCTCAGCCTCCCAAAGTGCTGGGATTACAGACATGAGCCACCACGCCCAGCCTTGTTCTCCATTTACTAGTTGTGTGTGTCAGACAAGTTACACACCTCCATGAGCCTCAGCTTCCTCTTCTGTGAAATGGGAAAATAATATTTACATTGCAAAGTTAGAAGGATTTGAAATGACACAGATGAAGAACTCAGTGCTGGCTGGGCGCAGTGGCTTACGCCTGTAATCCCAGCACTTTGGGAGGCTGAGGTGGATGAATCACTTGAGGTCAGGAGTTGGAGACCAGCCTAGCCAACATGGTGATACCCCATCTCTACTAAAAATACAAAAATTAGCCAGGTGTGGTAGTGGGCTTCTGTAATCCCAGCTACCTGGGAGGCTGAGGCAGGAGAATCACTTGAACCCGGGAGGTGGAGGTTGCAGTGAGCCAAGATCGCACCATTGCACTTTAGCCTGGGTGACAAAGCGAGACTCGGTCTCAAAAAATAGAAGAAGAAGAAAAAGAAAAGAACTCAGTGCTGTGACTGGTAAGCACTCAATAAATAATAACTATTTCCAGCTTTAGGGGAAAAAGATCAAGATTTTCCTTTTTTTCCCAGATACCCCTAATTATATCTGGGCTGCCTCTGTTAGGTTCCTGCTGCAAGCAGTTCATACTCTACTCTGTTTCATAGCATGACAGTAGCATTTCATACACTTGAGTAATGCCTGGGCATATTTTAAAGGGAAAAAAAAGGCATTTAAGGGTTGGTTTAAATTACATGTTGCCCAAACGTACATAAGCATAAAATTATACCAAAACTCCTATGCGACTATAAAACCAAATTGGGCCAGGCGCGGTGGTTCACGCCTATAATCCCAACACTTTGGGAGGCCGAGGTGGGCGGATCACTTGAGGTCGGGAGTTTCAGACCAGCCTGAACCCCGTCTCTACTAAAAACACAAAAATTAGATGGGCGTGGTGGCGGTTGCCTGTAATCCCAGCTACTCAGGAGGCTGAGGCAGAAGAATCACTTGAACCCGGGAGGCGGAGGTTGTGGTCAGCCGAGATCGCGCCACTGCACTCCAGCCTGGGCGAGAAGAGCAAAACTCCGTCTCAAAAAAACCCCCCAAAAAAACAAAAAAACTGAATTAAAAAAAAACAAAACAAAAACCTGTGCATAACAAGCACAAATCAGAACAACAGCATTAATGTGAGACATGGCGTTTGCTTTAACAGTGACCACAAGGAGACTGTGTTCTGACCTCCCTGGTGCCCCAAACTTTTCTTGTTTGTACGGAGCTCCATGATGTCATTTGGCATTCACAGGCATCATGTATGAGTCACTTAGGAATTAAGTCCACCCATGTTCCTTTCTCATGAGCTCGAGATAATTACAATGGCACCACTTTGTGCCAATAGGACAGTGAATTGAAACAGACTTGAGCCTGAAAATCTCACACTGTACCTGTTTATGGGCCACGTGATCATAGGTCAGCCAGCATATGCAAATATTAACTTTTTAAGGCTATCATTGAAATGAATACACAAAAATCACAAAATTTAAAAATTACCTCGGCCAACTCTTAGACCTACAGGGATCTACAGGCCTTGGTTTAGGAACATGGTTGTGATCATTAGGCCCGTGAGCTTTGCCATCAATCTGGGTTCAAATCCAGCGCTATCGCGTGAACTCTGTGTGATCTTGGAGGGATTCACTTATTCAGTCATTCAACAAACATGTAGTGGGCACCTACTATGTTCCAGGTACTTTTCTAGGCAGTGGGAATGTAACTGTATACAAGACAGACAAGGTCACTGCCCTCACAGAGGTTGCATTCTAAAATCTACTGAGATAAATCATTTAAACTCCTCCCCAAGCCTAAGCTTCTGTAGCTATAAAATGGGGATAATTGGACTTTACCGGAGGACTGCGGGAAAAACAGATGGAATGAGGCATGTTTAGAAGGTGTGCTGGATTTTCCTGTTTGTCCTTCTGGTTCTATTCTCCATCCCTCAGTTGCAGGGAGGGAACCACTTCAGCTGTTGCTCGCTCAGGCTTCCTCCTCATCTCTCGCTGGTTCACCTTAACTCTGCCCACATCTTTGCAAATGGCCCCATGAATCCCTCTCCAGTCACTCCATTTGAGCATGCCATCAATTTCCTGCTGGGACTCTACTTCTGAGTTACACATAAAGCACGAATTTTATTTCACAAGCTTCAATGTGCAAGAAGGGTCATGCCATCTGTTTTTGTTGATTAAATTTACCTCCAATTTCCCATTCCATCAGGTTGGTGGGAATACTAAGCCCATTCTCTTGTCTAGGGTATTGCTAGAATAGGGAATGGTACTCTTTTACCTCCAGCAACTCACTGCTGCTGCCAGTTTCCTCATGGTCCAAGCTCATATGCAGGTCAAGCTGCACATCACACAACAGCATCTCCTCTACAGGGACAGCATTCACAGCAGAGAACTAGACTGGGGTTGATGGGAGGGTACAGGTGGGCATGGAGGTCCCAGGCCCCTCACCCCATGTCCTAGAGCAGCGAGGTACACACAGCTATGCATACACTCCGTAAAGTATATGGGCATATACACTTGCAGGATACAGAACAATGCCCTACCCTACCTCGCTTTAGCGGTCATGTCCTTTTTCCCCATTCACAGCTTTCGGAGACCTCATTCCCATGTGTCCCCCGCTCTAAACCTGAAAGGGCCTCTTCACCTACCAATATCACATGTCCAGGTATACACTTGGCATGTGAATAGGAGAGCATCTCAGCTCAAAAGCGCATGCAATCAGGGCTGCTGCCCTGCAAAGGTTCTGGAGAGACTCTCCCCACTTCCCCCGCCACAAGCTGTTCCGATTGTATGATAATTATATTAGTTTCCTTGGGCTGCTGCAACAAAGCACCACAGACTGGGTGGCTTAAACAACAGAAATTTATTTTCTCGCAGTTCTGGAGTTTGGAAGGCCAAGATCAAGGCACTAACAGAGTTGCTTTCCTCTGAGGCCTCTCCCCTGGGCTTGCAGATGGCAGCCTCTTTGCTGCCTTTTCACAAGGTCATCCCTCCATGCATGCGTGTCCCTGATGTCTCCCTGTGAACCCAAATTTCCTCCTCTTATGAGCACACCAGTGAGACTGGATTAGGGCCCATACTAATGGCCTTATTTTAACTTTTTTTTTTTTTTTTGAGATGGAGTCTTGCTCTGTCACCCAGGCTGGAGTGCAGTGGCATGATCTGGGCTTACTGCAACCTCTGCCCCCTGGGGTCAAGTGATTCTCTTGCCTCAGCCTCTCAAGTAGCTGGGATTACAGGCATGAGCCACTATACCTGGCGCATTTTTAGGATTTTTAGTAGAGATGGGGTTTCGCCATGTTGCCCAACCTGGTCTCAAACTCCTGGCCTCAAGGGATCCGCCCGTCTCGGCCTCCAAAGTGCTGGGATTACAGGCATGAGCCACCATGCCTGGCCTTATTTTAATGTAATTACCTCCTCAAAGGCCCTATCTCCAAACACAGTCACAGTCTAAGGCACTGGGGGCTAGGGTGTCAATATATGAATTTTGGGAAAATGTGATTCAGCCCATATCAGGAATATACTAACCTAACAATAAATTATTTAAATAAGGAAGAGGGTACCTTTTTCTAATTGGCACAAAGGCACCATATGGACTAGTGGTGGCCCAGCAGGTGGCGCCTTAAAGCTCAGCAACTCCAGGGCTTCTGTGTCATGCTCAGGACAAATAATCCGCTACAAGGGCTGGAAATGCAGGGCCTGAGTCCAGACTCCCTGGGGGCAGCAACAAACATTCCCTTCTGGGAATCTCACTGAGAGCCCAGCTGCAAAGGAGTGGGGCAGATATTCTCTCCACTACCAAAATGACGTTCTGACCCTTTTTAAGCCAGGGAAATTTGCCCCATTCTCTCTCTCTCCTGCTTTCCCCCATCCCCACCATGAGACTCAGCACAATCCATGAGTTTAGTTTTCTTACAAAAGACAAGGCAGATAAGTTGTTTTCAGTCGACTATGGCTTTTGGCTCTGCAATACCAACCTCTCCTTACACAGGGACTGATGGCCTCAGATGTCTTGGATTTTGAGGCTGGGAGAGGAAAAAGGCAATGAGAAAATTAGCTTCTCGGTGGTTCAATCTGCCAGACACAGAAAGGCTTTAGCACAGTGCCAGGCAGTGTGAGAGCTCAATAACATGGCCCATGACAATTAACATAATTATTACTTTTGTTGTAACTACATAGGAAGCAGTGCTCAGAGTCTACGGTCTGAGGAAAAGGCACTGAGAAGCTGGTGTGTCCAATAGCCCTGTTCAACAGGACTTCCTAATGGGAAGGGGAAGTTCTCTATCTGCACGCTCCCACAAGGTAGCCGTTAGACACATGCGGCTATTGAGCACTTGAAATGTGGCTAATGCAATCAAGGAACTAAATTTTAAATTTTATTTGATTTTAGTTCGTTTAAACTTAGGCCAGACGTGGTGACTCACACCTGTAATTCCAGCAATTTGGGAGGCAGCAGCAGGAAGATTGCTTGTGGCCAGGAGTTCGAGACCAGTCTGGGCAACAAAACAAGACCTCATCTCTACAAAGTTTTTTCTTAAATTAGCCCTGCATGGGGGCACATGACTGTGGTCCCAGCTACTCAGGAGACTGAGACAGGAGGATCACTTGAGTCCAGGATTTTGAGGTTGCAGTGAACTATGACCACACCATTGCACTTCAGCCTGGGGGACAAAGTGAGACTCTGTCTCCTAAAAAAAAAAAAAAGAAGAAGTTTAAGTAACAGCACAGCTATTGACATGATTATTGGGCAGCACAGAGTTATAAGATTTTTATAGCAGCTGACAATAGGGAATAAGTGAACATTCTAACTCCAAATAATACAACAATTACCACCTCATTTCCTAGCCATGCCCTGGGCCCAGATTTGCTCCTCTATCCATGACAAAGACCAAGGCTGCCCCCTCACAATTTCTACAAGCAAACCAAAAGCCAACAATTTTTGGAAATCTCGTGTGAATTTTTGGAACTTTTTCCAACAACTTTTGGAAATCTTGTGTGAATTTTTCCAATTCAAAACCTTGATATCCCCATTCATTCTGGACAGGAGAAACATCACAGAGTAATGCCACCCTCTTGTGACTTTAGTTCGCAGCACTCCCTTTACCAAGTTTTATGTGCCATCTATATCAAAGTGGAATTAAATCAACATTGTTTTTCTGCGTTGGTGCAGACTTTCATACCACCATCCCCCAAAACCCTCCCGGCCGCAGCGAGGCTCCACTCAACCTGGCCTGGGAACTGCAGGTTCCACGCCCCTATTCAAGCTGCTGAGCTCTGTGAAAGTCCTTTGAGCACAATTAGGATTTTTTTACTAGATGCCTTAATGGTGTGCCCACAGGAAATGTGTACCTTGGCCCAGCCACCTTCTCACTGCAACTGGATTTGGCATTGCAGCCCCTGGAAAATGGCCACCTCTCATCTTTACAGTCGGCATGAATTGCCCCGTTCTGTGCAGGAGTGGGGCTTGCCTGCCTGCAGACATAACACGTGGGCTGCTTTTCCCATGTCGAACTCTCCCTAGGGGCTGGAAGCCGGCCGAGAATCCCTCCTCGGGCCGCTGTAATTTTTCCTCTCCTCATTCTCTGCCCTTTCCAAATTATATCATTTCCTTGGAGCCACATGTTTTTAACATCTCTCATTCACACACCTTCACAGATACTCCCCAGTAACATGTGTCTGTGGATTTTAAAGGCACGCTTGGTGAGCGTGTGAGGTTTGATGAAATCTGCTAGTCTCTCTCTGTTTGAAGTCCTTCTCTGAGTCCCAATCACTTATGAGATACAGCACAAGCTCGTCATCATAATTAACGAGGCACATTATGATCTAGGTCCCGCCTACATTGTCAGTCTCACCCTCCTCCCTTGTAACATTTGCTGCAGCAACACCGAGTGGCCAGTGGTCCCTCAAACCATGCTGTTTCACTCCTCCATGTATCTGCCTGTGCTGTTCTCCCCTGCTCGAGATGACCCTCTCTCCCTGTCCACCAGAGAACTGTCCCTCCCCTAACACCCAGGACAGCAGGCACCTGCTCCGGGTAGCTTTCTCCTCTTCCCTGTCCCCTGTGCTATTTCAGTGCCCTCCCTCTTACAGATATCTGTGTTTCACTTGTCTCCCTGTATTGCATTTTGTCTCCTTGCCTGTCTTTCTCTATTAGTGCACTGTGAGATGGCTGAGGACTAGGGCTGTGTTTTTTCATCTGAACTGCCAGAACCAATCACAGTGCCGGGCTCATAACCACCAATCAAAGCCCATCATTGAATTGAAACGCATAGAAAGAACATCTGATATGGGGCCGGGCGTTTCCTACACTACACATTCTCTTCTCAACAAAGTTTTGTCAAACTGACCTGAATCTTCCTGGTTTTGGATGTAATTATGATTGGTGCATTTAAAGAAAAAGATGTAAGGCCGAGCGCCATGGCTTATGTCTGTAATACCAGCACTTTGGGAGGCCGAGGCAGGAGGATGACTTGAGGCCCTGTCTCTATAAAAAAGTAAAAGAAATTAGTTGGGTGTGGTGAGTGTGCCTATAGTCCCAGCTACTCAAGAGGGTGAAGTGGGAGGATCGCTTGAGCCCAGGGGTCAAGGCTACAGTGAGCAGTGTTCATGACACAGCATTCCAGCCTGGGTGACAGAGTGACACCCTGTCTAAAAATAAAGAGAGTGAAAGAAAGGTGTAGATTACCTAAGAAATACCTTATGCCAAAGCTCAACAAATGAAATGCAGCAAGGAGGTAGCAAGGGAGGAAGGGAGGAAAGGAAGAAAAGGAAACAGACATGGAAACATTTATTCAGGGCCTGTCCTGTGGGCTCCAACTCCAAAAGACAACCTGAATCTGCCCTCGTCTCTCCCCTCAGTTCCACTCCGCCTGGACTAGTCTCTCCCATCTCTCACCTGGACCTGCAGCAGCCTCCTCTCACTTTCCATCCACCCTGTCATGGAATGAATGTTTGTGTCCCCCTGAAATTCCTGTGTTGAAGCCCTAACCCCTAATGTGATGGCATCAGGAGGGGCCTTTGGGAGGCGAGTAGGCTTAGATGAGGTCATGAATTGGTGTCCTTACAAGAAGAAAGAGAGAGGCCGGCCGTGGTGGCTCACACCTGTAATCCCAGCACTTTGGGAGGCCAAGGCGGGTGGATCACTTGAGGTCAGGAGTTTGAGACCAGCCTGGCTAATATAGTGAAATAAACCCCATCTTTACTAAAAATCCAAATTAGCCAGGCACGGTGGCGGGCACCTGTAATCCCAGTTACTCGGGAGGCTGAGGCAGGAGAATCGCTTGAACCTGGGAGGCGGAGGTTGCAGTGAGCCAAGATTGTGCCACTGCACTCCACCTGGGTGACAAGATCAAAACTCTGTCTTAAAAGAAAAAAAAGAAGAAGAAAGAGAGACCAGAGCTCCGCTTCTGTGTGTTTGTACAAGGAGGTTCTGTTGAGCACACAGCACGATGACACTTGACTGCAGGCCAGGAAGAAAACCCTCATTAAGAACTGAATCTGCCAGAGCTCTGGTCCTGGACTCTCCAGGCTCCAGAACTGTGAGAAATAAATGTCTGTGGTTTAAGACCCCCCAGTGGATGGTATTTTGTGATCCCCACCAGGGCTGACCGAGACATACTCCCTTATACTTTACTCTCCACTCAGCAGCCAGAGTCAGCTTTTACAAATGCAAGTGAGATCAAGCCATTCTGCCTTAACTTCCCTGTTGATTTCCCTTGAATATAACCCACCCTCCTTTCTTCAGCCTACAAAGACCTTCCATGATCTGGCTATCAATCTCATTTCGAGAATTCTGTCTTAGTCCCTCTCTCTCTTGCTCAAATTCCACTCACATACACCTTCTTTCAGTCCTTTACAAGCTAAGACCTTGTGCACCATTGTCCAAATGACATTCCTGCAGCCCTTTGGATAACTGGCCCTTAAAAGACACCTCCTCATTGAGGCCTTCCTTGACTGTTGTATCTAAAGTCATTCCACAGCCACTTTCCGTCATGCCACTAGTTTTATTTTCTCCATAGCACTTTTCAGGACCCAATACACCTTCTTGTCTATTTACTCATTCATTCTCCGTCTCCCCCAACTGGGTTCCTTGAGAACAGGAACCTCACCTGTGTCATTCACTATTCTATTCCCAGCACCTACAACACAGCCCGGCTCAGGTAGTATTTAGAAATGGGTGGTTCTTGAGTGACTAGACGTGCCTGGCACTGGCTAGACATGTTCACAGGCAGTATTTTCATACCATCATGTCCAGAAAGGTTTCCTGCAAAAATCAGTAGAGAACTGTCAATGATTTCCAGGGTTTTGACATCCCTGGGGTGAGTTCATTCATAATTAGTTTCTTTGAAGTAAAAGTGAATCAGTGTGTGACTTCATACCCAAGTCCACATCAAAGTGTTTATGGATGAATGCAAGGGCAGTGGAATTAATGCAACCTTAAAATGGGAGGTGTAGGAAGCTGCTATGTGAAGGGACATGTGGGTGGCGACAGGCTCCTGTCGAGGTCTGCACTCCAGCACTTGCCAGTCAATTGTGTTAAGGTTTAGCCACCTTAAAACCAGGGTCAGGCCTATCTGCCCACCCACTTTAAAGCCTGAAATGATGAATGAAATTTCTGAAACCCTGAGCTTCTCAGAAGCAAAGTTTAGCATGAAGGTTAGGGTGTGCTTTTAGGAGAGCGTTGTCAGAGGAAATCTGAAATTTTCTTTGGCTTTGAAAAGAGCACTGGACTTGGAATCGGAGACCTAGGTTTCAGCCCAGATTCTAGTGCTCAGGCACTGTGTGACTTTGGGCAGGTCCTTAACCTCACCTGATCTCTTTTCTCCTCTGTAAAAAGTAATGCTTCCTCTTTCCCCTCAGGAGGTTGTCCTAAAAGTCAGAATTAGAATGGCCCTCTGCAGGAAAGTGTAGAACTATAAGGTACCATATATTGTAGTTGGTTACTGTAATTATTATCAAGATCTGCTCCTTGGGCATGGTGGCTCATGCCTATAATCCTAGCACTTTGGGAGGCTGAGGCAGGCAGATCACCTGAGGTTAGGAGTTCAAGACCAGCCTGGCTAACACGGTGAAACCCTGTCTCTACTAAAAATACAAAAATTAGCCGGCCAGGGTGGCGGGCACCTGTAATCCCAGCTACTTGGGAGGCTGAGGCAGGAGAATCGCTTGAACCCAGGAGGCAGAGGTTGCAGTGGGCCGAGATCATGCCACTGCACTCCAGCCTGGGCGACAGAGCAAGACCCCGTCTCAAAAAAAAATAAATAAATAAAAAAGATCTGCTCCTGAAATCAAAACAGAAACTATTAATTATTAAAAATGGTTAATCCAAACCCCTTTGTGTGATGTGACGTGTGTGTGTGTGTGTGTGTGTGTGTGTGTGTGTTACTCGTATTATAAGTCTCCTGCTTTGGGTTGCTGCCCACTTACTTGAGGTAAGAACACCCATACAATGTGAAAAGCTAACAACAGAATGAAGGGCCAAGAGTCTTTTGAGCAGAATGCTGTAGGAGGGGTGATGGCCTGATGCATTGCAATAGTCTCCTCACCAGCTTTCCTCGCTCTCTGGGCTCTCTCTTTCCCAAGCCACTCCATGGGAAGACTATGGCACCAGAGACCATGCCTCCCACAAAAGGTAGTGTAGCTAAGTGGTTAAAGAGGCAGACTTTGGAGTCAGATGCTTGGGTACAAGACCCAACTGTGCTGCCCAACTAGACAGTTATTTCAGCTCTCTGTAAAATTAGGAAAGTGCCAGTTCCTTCCCCTGAGGGTTACATGGAGGATTAAAGGAATTAGTCTGTATTAACTATATTTTATATGTATAGCTTATATATTTTATACATACTTATATGTTTTATGTATACACACAAGTTATATTTTATACCTAGCTAATGAAATTAAATATAAAAGTATGCTTAGCACCCTGTCTGGCCCTTTATAAACATTGGCTGTTATCATTAAGTTGCTCTCTTGGTCTTATGACTGGTCTACGCAACATTTTTTCATGGAGTCTCATTTCCTACCAAAGTAGGAAAAGCCCTAGGAAGTTGTCAAGCTCTCTCCGACTCCATCTTAGCAGCTCTGTCTGTTCCTCCCCTTCGCTGCAGGCAAACAGAACGATCTGCTTTTCTTGACGCTTTTTTTTTTGCCTTCAAGGTTCGACTCTGCTTCCTAAGGTTGGAATATCTTTTCTTTTCTCTGAACCCACACAGGGCTTTGTTGCTGTGTACAGCACTTCTCATTCTAGTTTTTGAGGTGGCTTTATCCTCCCCCGATAGACTGGAAGCTCTTGGATGGCAAAGACTAATTTATTTGACTTGCATACTTTTTGCAAACAGGCCTTTTGCCCATAATAGGTGTTTAGTGAAGGTTTGTTGAATGCATGGTATGGTTAGAAACGGCATCACAAAAGTGAGAGTTGAACTGTGTCTTGAAGGAAAAACAGGCTTTAAAAAATCATTATTACTGGCCGGCACAGCGACTCACACCTGTAATCCCAGCACTTCGGGAGGCCAAGGCAGGCGGATCACCTGAGGTCAGGAATTCGAGACCAGCCTGACCAACATGGAGAAACCTAGTCTCTATTAAAAATACAAAATTAGCCGGGCATGGTGGCGCACGTCTGTAATCCCAGCTACTCAGGAGGCTGAGGCAGGAGAATCGCTTGAACCCAGGAAGCGGAGATTGTGGTGAGCCGAGATTGCACCACTGCACTCCAGCCTGGGCAACAAGAGCAAAACTCCATCTCAAAAAAAAAAAAAAAATCATTATTATTTAGATTGTAGTCCAGTGACTAAAAGCATGCATCATATAGCTAAACTAACTGGGTTCAGATCCCGAGTCTGACATTTCATAGCTCTGTGACTTGGGACAAATTACTTAACCTCTCTGTCCTTCCATTTACTCATCCATTAAATAGGTATGATAAAAAACAAAAAACAAAAACAATAAACAAAAAAACCCTTTCTTCCTGTTGTTACATTGTGAAGATTGTCACATGAACTTAGTGGCATCCTTGGCACTTTGTAAGTGCTCAATGAACAATAGTCATTACAACTATTATCACACAGATAATGAATGCTTCTTATAAGAAGTCCAGCAAGACACTAAAAAGTGGAAGAGTACCAGGCAATCTTACCCCCATAGACAGAGCCACTACTATGGGCTTAGTGAATATCCTTCCAGAGGTTTTATGAATATAAAATATATTTAGTAACATAAACAGAGTCACACCACATATACCATTCAATTATGAAAGCCACTGAGGATGCAGGCTGATGGAACTGTTGCCCTCTCCAACTGCATTGGCCATTAAATGCAAGTGACACACTTCATTGGCTTTCACAACTCATTAGCCAGAACTAGCCACTAAGCCCCAACCAACCCCCCAAGGTGGGCGAGAGGTGTAACCCTGTCGTGTGCCAAAAG
This sequence comes from Rhinopithecus roxellana, assembly GCF_007565055.1. NCBI lineage: Eukaryota > Metazoa > Chordata > Mammalia > Primates > Cercopithecidae > Rhinopithecus > Rhinopithecus roxellana. The sequence continues at coordinate 107,276,400 of NC_044558.1, forward strand.
GAAGGGCACATCTAAAATCTAAAATCTAAATCTAAACCTAAAATCATCTAAAATATGTTGAGAAAACCCCACAATAACTAAGAGAGAGAAGGGTCAAATGATGTTGTTGTAGCCAGTGTCGCTTCAAAGCATTCGGCTAAAGGCAGGGTTTGAAATGTGATTGGAAACACCTTGGTTCAATGGGTGAGGGTGTTTTGATAAGGGTTACGGGTAGGGTAGAATGTAGTGGAACAGTGTGAAAAAGCTTTCAAAAACAGTGAAAACCTGTCCAAGAAAATCTTCATAGAGGCTTTACTCTCCTTCTACTTCTTCTCAATTTTCTTTTCCCTGGGTCCTTAGACCTTCTTTGGGACTCATGTAAAGTGCATTCAGGCTCTAACAGATTCCCTGTTCAAGAGGTTTCCCAGAGCAGAATACAGTAACAATGGTGACCATAATAATAATGATGGTAAACTCTCTACCAGTACCTTCTATGTGACAGTATTTTCCACATATGAACTCACCTATCTTCACACCAACCCTATAAGGCATTTTCACTATTTTCTTTTTTTCTTTTCTTTTTCTTTTTTTTTTTTTTTTTTTTTTTAGATGGAGTTTCACTCTTGTTGCCCAGGCTGGAGTGCAATGGAGAGATCTCGGCTCACAGCAACCTCCACCTCCCAGGTTCAAGTGATTCTTCTGCCTCAGCCTCCTGAGTAGCTGGGATTACAGGCATGCACCACCATGCGCAGCTAATTTTGTATTTTTAGTAGAGACGGGGTTTCTCCATGTTGGTCAGGCTGGTCTCGAATTTCCGACCTCAGGTGATCTGCCTGCCTCAGCCTCCCAAAGTGCTGGGATTACAAGTGTGAGCCACCATGCCAGGACGGCATTTTCACTATTTTCATTTGACAAATGAAGACATTAAGGACAAAAATGTTAAATCACTTGCTCCGAGTTCACTTGGGATTAGAAGACAGGCATTCAGATTCCAAAGATGGATATAATTGCTAGGGCAATTGGTAGAAGAAATGTTCCAGGACCTTCCCCTCCCCTCAACCTTAAACCCCTAGCTACCATAATTTACCACAAAAGCCTCTCTATTTTAATAAAAAATTTCCAGCCCTATCATATGCCCCATTAATTTTAGCCAGTATTCAATGCAGAGAAATAGCACTGCAACGAAAGCTCATGGGCCCAGCTGTTCCTTTAATAGACTTGACCTGAAAACCTTACGTAAAAATCAGTCCTGCCATCACCTGGTTGAGGCCCTGCTCTGTTTCTGCTAACTAGTCTAATTTCATTGTCACTCATAATCTCTTGATGTTTGTGTCTTTCCTTTTTTTCAACTCTAAATACTTTTATAACTTCACCATGAAAAATCTCCTTTCATGGTGCGTTTCTTCCCCCCAGGTAGTGATAATCTTTGAAACACACACTGACAACAGTCTTAGACCTTCGAATATAGTTAATACTCACTTCAGGCTGAGAGGAAGTTCTTATCAAATTAGAGTCTGTGATGATGATTGTTTCTGCACTTTTATAATAGCCTTCATTGGAGGCCTATTGGACACTGTGTAACATTAATTAGGCCTCTGTGAAGCAGAGAAGGGCATAGGGCAGGTGCAAGGGTGGAAATTAACACTGTGCCAAGTACATAACGTAAGCCAGAAGTGATACTTCCTCTTCATGTTTTCCATTTTCATCTTCCCAGTGTTGACATGCCCAGAGGACGTTAGCATTGGTGACTGATCTGGTTTCCTTGCCCTCTTTCTTCTCTGGTTTAAAGTCTTAGCTATGGCCACTTGCCCTCCAGACCCATTCCTGTGGTCCTCTGGGTCTTACCTCTAGGCTGCAGAAAAAGTTACTTCCTCCCCCACCACCCTTCCTCTAGTGAAGAGAAGGGTGAGTTTGTCCCCAGGATGGTCTAACCATACCAGTCATGGGAGGAAAAAGAGTAAGGAAGGGATTCCCTGTTGACAAGAAGGGATTCCAGCCAGTCACTGGCCCAACCTGGTCCCATTAATGTAATACCTTGACTCATCCCAGGCAAAACCCTTCTCCATCTGGTTCTTATGGTATGACCCTGAGGATGCCATATTACCTGTGACTCACTTCATGTTAGGCAAAATGAGGAAGGGTGTGGTTTGAGGGTTTCATGGAGACTTAGGAACCTCCAGGTATGTGACTGTTGTGCCCTTGATAAGTAGGGTGACTGAGACGTTGAGACTGACACCCTAGTAAAGAAGGGGAGATAAAGGCTGCTACATACCTGGCCTGGGAGCTGGGGAGGGCATGGTTTATGATGAGGGATGTGAAAACCTGGAAAACCAAGCAAGTACCCAAGATCAGGGTCAAGGTCAAGGTTAGGTCAAAGACTAGAAATGCAACACAGAGTAGAATCACCAAATAGACCACCAGACTAGCTCTGTGGGACATAGTTCAAAGTTTTTCAACATGAAGAGCAATGTAGCACTCTTTAGAAGGCCAGAGGATCATAGAATAAGGAGAGTTTGGTGTGGGAGCAGGACTTAACCACTGTTATTCTTTGAGGAAAATCTTGAGCTGGTTCCATCTGCCTTCAATTGTAGACTCAGAAACTTTTCCTTCTATGGCACTACCTTGCCACGTACGCAAGGGCCCCATCCTCCTTCTTGGGGGCTTACAAGCACCATGAGATATTGCATATTAGGTTGACCGCATGGAATCAGTCTTCTCAACTGAAACATAGCCAGGTTTGGAGGCAAAGACAGTTGTTATTCCTGCTAAATGGTCAGTGAGAAAAATGCCAACAGCCATCCTAGGAGGTCCTCACTGGATGCCAAAGGACAAGACAACCAGTGCAGCCCCAATGTGTGGGTGGTGCACAGGCTCATGTGAGTGGATACTGGGTTGTCCATGGATGCTGGGTCTGCCTCATGCCCCTGGAGTTTCTTCAGATCTGACCCTCTCGCCCCCGTCCCCATCAGTTCCCCTCCCCACTGGATATCTACAGTCCTTGAAGCTCAGATGGTAGAGCTAGTAAGGAATTTGGTTCTCACTCACAATACTTCTGCCCAGTGTTTAATCTTTTCTAAGTCTTTTCTATTTCCCTAATAAACTAAGCTTTTGAAACTCAAAAGTCAGGAAGTCTTTTCCCGGTTCTGTTTTCCATTGTAACATCCTTTCTCTGAGGCAGTCGGTGCAGAAGAGCCCAACTGCTTCAAAGGGCATAGGGACCTGGGCAAGCACCAAGGAGAGAAAGGAAACATTGGGGTTGAAGGAAAGCATTGGTTCATACAATACAAGGATGTTAAAATATTTTTCTCCCACAGGTCTCATTTCGGAGAGGCTGATTTTAAGTTGGTTGTCTCACTTGCATGGAAACACCCTTTCTATGTATGTGGCTTTTGGCCCATCTACTGACTTCCGTATTTAGAACATCAGTTGGGTACCCAAGGATGAGCATGAGTGGGGCAGAGGCGGGTGGCTCCCATCAAATACAGCCCAGGGGGTCAAGAAGCAGGGAGGTCTGGGAGCACCGATACCTCGTGGGTCCTCTAGAACCCACAGGGAGGAAGGAGTCTGGAACATTTTGCCCTGCCTGCAAATATCCTCACACAGCAGAAGAGCCACAGGCAGCCACCATGGTTGCAGTGGGTGTGAGGAGCTGGAGTTCCTAAACAAGACGGGGCAGAAGCATGATCTTTGATCTTAGTCGGGACCCTAGATTGAGGATAATGTGACCTGGGAAAACCAGGACCCTGCTAGGGTGGAATCAAAATGCTGTTTCTGCTTCTTGTGCTCTTGAGGGTAGTTGGAAATGGATTGTTTCAGGGCTCCTTCTAGTAACTGCCCGGTTTCTGAGTCTAAGATCCAAGATGAAGTGTTGACATTGAGTAGGAAAGTCCTCTTGTTTATGGAATACTGTGGTTTATATAATTCCTATGTTTAAGCTTTTCCTCTAGGTAGTAAAATGATTGATCCCCTCAAAATAGAATCATCTGGGGTTGTTTTTAGATGAAATAAAGCATCTAGATGGACTGTGATTTTGGTTCAAATTGGCTGAATTGGCTGAACTGGGTTAAGTGGAAAATACTAGGTCAACCACAAACACACTATGAGTCTTGAGAAATGGACTTAGTTTCTATCTGGATCCTGTATTACCCTGCCTGAAACATATGCTCTAAGGCAGCTGTGAAAGGGAACAGTTTCGATTTATGTGAGACCCTGTGCGAAGGATTTCAGTTCTCTGAGTGTCCACACCATCGATGGTACATGCAAACTACACACACTACACACAAACACACACCACATTCACACAAACTTGTTGGAGTCAGTCAAGCCTTACAGCCCCAAAAGGCACTTCACAAAAGGGTGAATGAGAACAAAAAGCAAACCTGAGATTCTGTGGGGCAATTGACACCAATCCCCCGTCCCAAAGATCCCCATTTAAATGTGATTAATTTGCAATTCTGAAAGATGTCATTTATGTCAATCCAGGAATGCATTCGTTTTGGGGTGAGCGGAAATGTCCCCAACTTCTGGTGGTAGCGGATACATCTGAAAAATGGAATCGAATCAATTTTGCTCCCGAGAGGGACAGGTGGAGGACTCCCATTTCCTGCCAATTCAGTTGGAAACAATGAGGAGAGAGGAAAAAAATGGAGCCCTCCCTTCTCTTTCTGGCCTTAGACATGAACTCCTGATAAGATCCTGGAAAACAGGCAGCGTTTTTAACAGCCAGTTGCCCTCTTCAGCTGAGAAAACAGCACGAGCCAAAACTAGGAACCGGGGCCACCTCTATTGTGAATGTGGCCAGGCTGACTTATTGTCGCCAAACAGCAAATCGTGAAATGACTGAGATAAGGAATATAATCACATTTTCACATGAACCTTACATTCTTACCTCTTCTATAGGAAAGGATATCCCCGCAGGAAGGAGGAAGGTGGGGCCTGCCCATGTTCTGCAGCAGGGCTGGGACTGCATTGTCCAGGCTTTTGTAGGGACACAGGAAGAGGGTACGGAAGTTTCTACAGGAAAACAGAGAAAAGTTCAAACATAAACAGTATCCAAAAAAATTTACCAACAGCAAACTAGATTTCCTCTTCGGGCCTCCCATGCTTCCATGCACCCCTGGACTGGCAGATTTTAATCTTGGATTCTGTTCACCTTGGTAACCTCCAGCGAGTGTGATTATGCTGTTTCCCTACTTATTAAGTTAAAAGGATGTGTTTTCTATGGCAATGGAGACAAAAACAACCTCTTTCCAGAGACTGTGTCCTGGCCTGGCCGGAGACTGTTCTGTCTTTTCCATTTGTCATTTCTGGGGAGGGCATGCGCTTCCCTGAAGTTCCATGTGGTACAGGGCGGCTCCCTTTCAGGAGGGTTTGAACAAAAGCTGAAAGTGGCTAAATCATTGCTTCCCACAAGGCAGGGATTTGGTTTGGCTCCCTAGTTTCAGCCAGAGTTGAGCTTTGAGAAACTCACCCATAAAGGACTTGAGAATTGTATCCTCACTCCACCCCCAAGTCACTAGTGAGGGCTGGAGTTGTCCCTTTCCACCCCCTTGCCTTCTGTCCTCCCATCCACCAGGGCTCAGAAGAAGCTGCCACAGGAATCTCTGCTGTCCACCCTGAGGCCACACAGCTCTGGTTTTAGGGTTATGAAAACCATGGCTCTGACAGGGAGAATTCCATCACTAAATCTGAAAGACGAGAGCCTAGATGAAACCAGCGCGCAGCTTTGGGGACTCTCCCCACCTTATGCCTCCGCCTTGTGTTCTAAACCAAGTGGCTCCTTTCTGCCTCTGGTTACATAGATGGGTGACAAAAAAAAAATTATAGAAAAAATGTTATCAGATTCCCTGGTTTCAGGGAGAGGGGCTTGAGGGAAAAGGCAAATTCTGAAATGTAAGAAGTTTCTCTCCACTCTTCTTCCTGACTGAAAGCCCTCACCTTCTGGCTAGGGATCACAGAAGCCACTTCCACACTCGCTCTAATGGGGACTGCCAGGCACTTAAAGGAGCATTTGTTACCCCTCAAATGGGGCCAATCACACATTTCAGGAGCAAACAGTTACAGTTAATAGACAGATTTCCTAGACACTTGCCGTTATGGGAAATTAAAGCATCCCCAACCCCCTCAAAATAGCTCTTAAGTCTAAGGATCTTCCCCAGCCCATCAGAGGAGGGAGTTCTGAGTGGACTGCACTAACTTTTTAGGGGATATCTTTTTCTGAATTGCTTTATCCGGAACGAATGACTTCCATTATGTTCAGCCAGGGACCTATTTTTCACTTTAGTATGTAAAGCAAAATATGATTTTTTTCTCTGGATGTGTTACAACAGAAAGATTTTCTGACAGCTGCCAGGTAGGTGATTAAAGCGTGTTATATAAAAGCCCAGGTACAAGTAAGAGGGCAACCTTGAGTTCTCAAGCCAGTGTAAAATGCTATTTAAGATGGATTCAGAGTGCTGGGCTGTGTGTAAGGAACGCCTGCATTTTCAGAAAACAAGAGATGAAGACTCATTCAGGCAACAGACATGTACTGAACAGCTGTCGCCTCCAGCCTTACATCCATTCATTCATGTATTCATTCATTCATAGAAGGTGCCAGGCACTGGGTTACGTTTGAAGGACAATCAGGTGTGATTTTCAACACATGTAACAGGAAGGCTTTGGCCCTAACTCATCAGTTTTGTTTTTCAGAGTTTCAGGAGGACTTTGGAGATGTTGCTGGGCCTATGCTGGAGGCCCTGCGCTCCTGTGTCAGGTGTTAACCCTTGAGTCACTTGGTGCATTTTGATATTTTCATAACCACTACGGCTTGCCAACCGGCTCAGTCCTGAATACGGTGATATACAAGTCCCTGATCTCTGGGAGTCTGCTACATTCCCAGAAAAATAAGCCTGAGTCTGAAGCTGACCTGAGCCCAAAGTCCTGCATGGGCTTCAGGAGGTTCTCAACTCCCATGAAAGGGAGGCAGCAAGGGTCCTTCTAATCCAAGGTTGAGTATCAGATGGAGCTTGAGTAAGCCAGGGAGTCCTGTTAAGGATCATGAACCAGGAGAGGGACTCCCCTGGCTCTCCAAGCTCTGTTTCTCACAGGACCCAGTAGGGCCATGGCCTCCACCTGTGGAATCAGGCCTGCCACACTCCGAGACCAGCAGGCCTCTGACCAGGGGTCTCTAAAACAGCCCAGCAGACGACTCAGTTCCAAGCTTCCACCTTGATGGAGGGCTTCTCACTTGTTGCTTTTCTTACAGCCAACTCTCTTCATTCATTTAGGTTACCTGCCTGGCCCCTATGGACACGTGATTCCTCAGCTACCCTCTTCCTAAAGACAGGTTTCATTTAGAGTCAAAGTTAGAAGCATATTAACCTAGGCCTGAGCCCATCTTGACTTATTTTACCCTTAATGAGGGTGAAACAGTCATCATTATTGCTCTGATAAAACATATACAGGAAGTCTAGAAGTATGTAAGGGGCTCACTTCTCTTGTGAATCATCAGCAAGTATCAGGTTAAAGGAGAACAGTGAGAAGAGAAAGTGATAATGGGCAAATTCAAAGTAACTGTTGGAGAAAGCTTGCAACAATTGGGAAGAAAATCCTGGATTCCAACAACCCCAAATCATGTAAGACCTACAATTTCTACATGAGTACAAAACAATCAAGTTAGTAGGTTATTAGATGAAATTCACTACAATTACAAATAGTTGCCTGTAAAAGTCCAATATTGTATAAAATATTACTATAAAGCAACATTATTGTCTTTAAAACTCGTTTACTGGAAACTTTGCTTTCAGATGCCGGCCATCACCATCTAACTGGTCCCCTTGGAAGACCTGCTCCTTTTCCCAAGACACCCCTACAAAAAACATTTTAGAATCCCTTGTCCCAAATCCTTGTGTGGGCTAATCCTCAAAGCCAATTTATGAGTCACTTAGAAAAAGACTCTTATATCGTTTTATATTCATATATTTTGTTTGTTTGTTTGTTTCTTGAGATGGAGTCTGGTTCTGTTGCCCAGGCTGGAAGGCAATGATACCATCTCAGCTCACTGCAACCTACACCTCCCCGGTTCAAGTGATTCTCTTGCCTCAGCCTCCCCAGTAGCTGGGATTATAGGCGCGAGTCACCACACCTGGTTGAGTTTTGTATTTTAGTAGAGATGGGGTTTACCCATGTTGACCAGGCTGGTCTTGAACTCCTGATCTCAGGTGATCTGCCCACCTTGGCCTCTCAAGTGGTGGGAGTACAGGCATGGGCCACAATGCCCAGCCACATATCTTATTTTTGATCTAAAATAGTAACATCTACTTTTTCCACCATTGTCCAGATATTATTTCTGTTCCAAAATAAAGTCTATCAAATAATGAACATTTATTCATACTGAAAATGAAATAGGCTGGGTGCAGTGGATTACACCTGTGATCCTAGCACTTTTAGAGAATTGCTTGAGGCCAGCAGTTTGAGACCAGCCTGGGCAACAAAGAGAGACCCTGTTTCTACAAAACGTAAAATAATTAGCCTGCTGTGGCGGCATGTGCCTGCAGCCCCAGATACTCAGGACTACCTGGGTTAGTCACAAAGTATATGGTGCTGAGCAAAAGAGATGTACAGCTATACCTTATGCAAAGAATCAGACAAATTACTTCACGGGAAGTTATTTTTTAAAACATTAAGCAAAGATGGTTTTTGTTTCCTGACAACCATGTAGCCCCTGCCTACTAGATGGGTTGATACAGAGTGGGTGGATGCCAAGCAGAAGAAAGAGGTCATTGCTCAACTTTGAGGGTCACACTCAATTTTTGAATCCATAAGACAGGCTGCTCACACCTGCAGTAATCCCAGAGTTTTGGGAGGCCAAAGCAGGAGGACAGCTTGAAGCCAGGGGTTCGAAACCAACCTGGCAGCAAAGTGAGACCCCTATCTCTATAATTGATACATCCACGAGACAATAATCTTAAAAGGCAGTTTGGTGGGGGAGTGGATGAAGAAAAAGTGGTGGGTGGCAGGGAGGGCAGTGGTTTGCCTTTACCTGCAAGAGGCAAACCTACCGCACAGCTTCACACTGCCTACACTAGAGTGTGAGTCAACAGAGTCATTCCCACCATGCCACAAAGTCATTCCCACCAGCCAGGAAGGGAAGGAGAAAAGGGAGGAGGACGGAGTGGGAGTGAGAATAGCATCTTTGCTTTCAGGCCCCTTCGCCATGAGCAAACATCAGAGCAGGATGTTGAATGACCCAAGTGGTGGAGAGGAAGTTGGCTCAGAGAAGGCAAAGCTTTGCTTCTTGCTTGGAACTCAGAGGAAATTGTCTAGCATGGCATCCATGAACTGTGAGGGCAGCTACAGCAGAGGCGAAATGGTGGTGGTGGGTGTGTTTTCAGGGAAAGGGGCCTGTGATTGCTCCGTGTTTCCTCTTGACTTGAGTGTGGCCTGTAGGGGACATGGACATTCCCCAAGACATACTCCCAAGACAGCTGAGAATGCAGGCTTGTGAGCTGGCGGACAGGGGATGACGCCACTGCAAGCTCAGACGTGGCCAAGGGCTGGAGGATGGAGCTGGCCCCCCCCCACAGCCCAGGTGTAGGTGCAGTGGTGGCCCCCGTGAGTGGGTCTTAGCCCATGGTAGCCCCCCTGGGCCCTGCCCAACACCGAGGGCCTCTAACCTACGCCTCCCTGCAGCCGGACCCTGTATTGAGGAGGACGGGCAGGGAAAGCATGCTTTAGAGAAAAGGAAGCAATCCTGATAGGAAGTTTCAACTTTGAATTAACTGATTATTTGGGGGAAACAGATTGTTTTAAGCCGGAAGAGGCTGTTACCTTTCATTGGTAAGTGTAAGTTTCTTTTCCCCTCCATTATCAGCAGGAGTGGGAGCAGATGAGACCAGTTATAAAAATAAAAAATGTAAATGACCTTTTTAAAACAAAAAAAAAACCTGAGCCGTAGTATATATATGTCCACACCCTGCTGGTAAGTATGTGATTATAATTAACCATGAGTCCTGTGAAGAGAAAGTCCCTAGTGCTTTGAATGCATTTAATCAGGGCACATAACATAGACTGGCAGGCGGCCCTTGGGGACAGCCACTAGAAGGAAGTGATATTAGAGCGGAGACTGGCTGGAGGGTTAGATAGGCAGGGCAAAACATGACAAGGGCCGTAGGAGGAAGGAGGCTGGTCCAGGGGGGTGAAGAGAGAAGGTTTGCTGAGCTGGAGGGGCAGGAAGGACCTGCAAGGTGTTGCAGGAGACGAGGGGCCAATGCCAAGTGCCCTTTTAGCTCTTCTTAAGCTTCTAGTTCACTCAACTCAGTTAAATTGATTTAAAATGCTCCTTCATTTTCCAGGGGAAAACAACAACAACTACAACAAACAGTGTGCTTTAGCATTCAGAGACCCTGTGAGAATAAGTAAAGACAGAGGCAACAAGCCTCAAGCCAGGGAGTGGGCCCTGCAGCTCAGGCAGCTGCTGAGAGCTTAGACGGCTGCCGCAGCTGCCCACACATGCCAAATTATACAGCCCTCTTGGCTTTCAGGCAATCCCATGCCCCGCCAATCTCTCCAAACCTCTGGAGGGCTGGCTTAGAAACAGGGCTGTCCCAGTCCGAGCATGGGGGCTCATGCCTGTAATCCTAGCACTTTGGGAGGCCGAGACAGGCGGATCACTTGAGGTCAGGAGTTTGAGACCAGCCTGGCCAACATGGTGAAACCCTGTCTCTACTAAAAATACAAAAATTGGCTGGGCATGGTGGCGGGCACTTGTAATCCCAGCTACTTGGGAGGCTGAGGCAGGAGAATCACTTGAACCTGGAAGGCAGAGGTTGCAGTGAGCCGAGATCACACCACTGTGCTCCAGCCTGGGCAACAGAGCGAGACCCTGTCTCAAAAAAAAAAAAAAAAAAAAGAAAGAAAGAGGGCTATCCCTACCGTGGGGCTGAACCAGAACACAAGAGACCACGGAGATAGAGACAAGAGGACTGAGAGGACTGAGGGCTCCTGGCCAAACCTGGTGTTCCTCTCAGCATCTGGATTTCTCACGGGCACCAGGGATGCAGTGGCATCACTGAGAATTTTCCTGGCCAGACTGATGCGTCGGAATGGCAGTAAGAGCAGATAGAATCAAGCCTCATGTGGACATAGACCAGCCAACCTGCTCTAAGCCACTGGTACACTTGCTGAGGCTACTACAACACTCTTTTAACTGGTCTTTCTGCTCCCACTCTGTCCACTCTACATTCTTTTTAAAGAGCTATTTTTACAGAATAAATCAGATTGTCTCTCCTCTGCACAAAACCCTTTAATGGCTCCCTATTTTGCTTTTAATAAAATTGAAAGTCCTTACCTGCCTCCAAGTCCCCACGATTGGTTCTGCTTACCTCCCCCGTGTCTGCTCGTCCTACGTGCTTGTTCCATGCAATGCAGATGATGCTCCTTTGGTGTCTCCGATGTGCCTGTCTTCTTTCCTGAAATCTCTTCTGGACCTTCTAGACCTTTTTTTTTTTTTTTTTTTTTTTTTTTGAGACAGGGTCTCACTCACTCTGTCACCCAGACTGGAGTGTGGTAGTACAATCACAGCTCATTGCAGCCTCAACCTCCTGGGCTCAAGCGATCCTACCACGTCGGCCTTTCAGAGTGCTGGGATTATAGGCTTGAGCCACCACACCTGGCCTAGAGCCAGTTTCCTTCTGCCACTCAAGTCTCAGTCCAAACTCCTTCAGGGAGGCTGACCCTGAACAATGTTAGCTAAAGTGGTACCTTCCCATTCTCATTCTGTCTTACCACCCTGTTGTTGCCTTTCATAGCTTGTATCAATCTAGTATTTTCTTGCTTATTTATTTGCTTGTTTATTGTCCATGTCCAAATTACTAGAATTTGAATTCCTTGAGGGCAGGGACTTTGCCTTGAACAATTCCTGGTGCAAAGGAGGAATTCAATTAGTACTTGTTAGATAAGTACATGAACAAATGAATGAATGACCTCTTACCAAGGAGAAGCCAAAGTACTGGGGGGGTTGGTGGATAAAGACAAATAAAATGTGCAGGCAGAGGTGGAGAGTCGGGTTGCCCATAAAATTTGCCCACAATCTCATGACCGAGACAAGAGAAGTTGACTAACTCTAATAGAAACTCTAAAAGAAGTGTTATAGTCAGAACAAAATGTGCTACTTTTGACTGTGGAGTTGAAAATAGTTCCTAGATCCAAATTTAGTTCAACAATGCAATAAACAGTAAACTTGGGCATTTACTGTTGTGCAAAACATGGAGCATTTCAAGATGAACAAGATTTGATCCCTGCCCTCAGGGAGCACACAGTCTCAGGGAGCACATGAGAAGCCAGTTACAGAAAAAGCTAATTCGTCTTTAAAGTGATTAAGTATGGAAGTAGCCAGGGGGAAATACACAGAGGGGCTCAGAGGAGGAAGAGATGGGCTCCACCTGAAGAGGGTGGGCAGACTTCAAAAGGTGAACAGGATTTTAGCAGGCTGAAAGGGCTAGGGTAAATGATGGCAGAACTAAAAATACCAGCAAGGAGGTTTGAATGGCCAAGGTGTGGTTCTGCATAGGTTGATGACAGTATCCTATAGGGAACTGGAAATGTGGACTAGGGAACAAGTTTGGGAATCCTCAGCAGGTGTTGAAGCCATGGAGCTTGGGAGAGCTCCCAGGAAAAGCATATTAAACCAGAAGGAAAGAAGACATGATTCAAAGCATGAGCTGAGCCAAGCATTCCTGAAGCAGGAGAACTGGCTGAGATCACCAAGAGGTGGAAAGGAAAGAAGACAGAGCTATGAGGACCAGCCCTTAGTGAATGCCAGGATTTAAAGGGCACATGGAGGAAAAGGAATCGGCAAAGGAGTGGTCAGAGAAATAGGAACTAGAATTTGGAGAGTTTCGACTCCCAGAGTCCAAGAGATGCCTTCTCTGAGGGCTTCTCCACCTCCCTATTCATAACCCCCATCCTATTGGCTGCCATTTATTCAATGTCCAGCCCACTAGGCAAGAAATAAGGTCCACAAGCATAAGAACTGTTTCTGACTTGTTTATTGCTGTATCTCCTATACCTAAACCAGGTCTTGTCACTTAGTAGAATGGACATATGGACTATTGAAAAAAATGAATATGTATTCTCAAATGATGCAGAGAATTGAAAAAAATTGAAGTTGTGAAACCTTGAATTTGGCAATTTGACATAAACATGATGTTTGAGAGACCAATTTTAGGAATGGTGAAAGCCATAAAACTTATGTCACAAGGTTGTTATGTGAATTAAATGAGCTAATATATATAAACGCCCAGCCCAGTGTCTGGATGTAGTTTGAGCACAATAAATGTTAGATAATTAATATTATTCCCTCTAGCCTTCACTTGCAGAAGCTGTTCTGGTGAACTAATTTGATTTGGTTTTTTTGGTTGTTTCGTTTTTGTTTTTGTTTTTGTTTTTGTTTTTGTTTTTTTGAGACAGGGTCTCACTCTGTCTCCCAGGCTGGAGTGCAATGGCACTATCTTGGCTCATTGGAACCTCTGCCTTCCAGGCTTAAGCAATTCTCCTGCTTCAGCCTCCTGAGTAGCTGGGACTAGAGGCATGTACCACTACACCTGGCTAATTTTTTGTATGTTTTTGTAGAGATGGGATTTTGTCATGTTGCCCAGGCTGGTCTCGAACTTCGGAGCTCAAGTGATCCACCCACCTCGGCCTCCCAAAGTGCTGGGACTACAGGCATGAGCCACTGCACCCAGCCTGGCTGGTGAACTAATTCTTTACAGTGGCATTGTATCTAACAGATTTTGTTAGTACCCTTCCAAGATATACTAGAGATGTATTGCCTTAAAAATGACAACTACAAATCACTATTTTTAATTGATATATAATAGATGTACATAGTTTTGGGGTACATGTGATAATTGAATACATTCATATAATTTGTAAAAACCAAATCAGCATATTTGGGCTATCCATCACCTTAAACATTTGTCTATTTTTTATGCTACAACCATTCGAATTCTGTTCTAGCTATTTTGATCTCAAACTCCTGGCCTCAGGTGATCTGTCTGCCTTGGCCTCCCAAAGTACTGGGATTACAGGTGTGATCCACTGTACCCAGCCCTTTTCTAGCTATTTTGAAATACACAATAGATTACTGGAAACTATAGTCACCCTATTGATCTATTAATATCTAATACTAGGTCTTATTTATTCTGTCAAACCACATATTTGTACCCATTAATCAACTTCTCTTCATCTCCCCTCACCCAGCCCTTCCCAGCCTCCAGCAACCATCAATCTATTCTCTGTCTTCATAAGATTTGCTTTTTTAGCTTCCACACTAAAAAGTGTGGACATGCAACATTTGTCTTTCTGTGCTTAGCTTATTTCACTTAACGCAATGACCTCTAGTTCCATCTGTGTTGCTGCAAATGACAGGATTTCATCCTTTTTTATGGCAGAATAATATTCCATTGTGTATATGTATTACATTTTCTTTATGCATTCATCTGCTGATGAGCACTTAGATAGATTCCTTATTTTAGCAATCGTGAATAGTGCTGCAATACACACAGGAGTGCATATATCTCTTCAATATACTGATTTCCTTTCTTTTAGATATATACCCAGTAGTAGAAATGCTGGATCATATGATAGTTCTATTTTTAGCTTTTTTGAGTAATCTCCATACTGCTATCTATAGTAACTGTACTAATTTACATTCCCACCAGCAGTGTATGAGGGATCCCCTTTCTGCACATCCTCACCAACATCTGTTATTGCCCAGTTTTTTGATAAAAGCCACTTTTTATTTTTATTGTTTTAAATTTTTGTAGAGATGTGGACTTACCATGTTGCTCAAGATGATCTTGAACTCCTGGGCTCAAGTTATCCTCCCACCTCAGCCTTTTGAGTAACTGGGACTACAGGCATGTGCCACCATGCCTGGCTAATTTTTTATTTTTTGTAGAGACAGAGTCTCACCATGTTGTCCAGGCTGGTCTCCAACTCCTGAACTCAAGGGATCCTCCTGCCTCGACCTTCCAAAGTGCTGGGATCACAGGCATGAGCCACCATGACTGAGCAACAAAAGATTTTAACTGGGATGACATGGTATCTTGTTGCAGTTTTGATTTGCATTTCTCTGATGATTAGTGATATTGAACATTTCTTCATATACAAAGCACATTTTATGAAATGCCTTTTAAAAATCCAGCAAAAGGAGATTTGTCTATCCAATCTAGCTATGGCCTGGGAGCCAAGGGACCAGAAGATGAAATGGAATCTCCTTTCCTATTAGGGAGATTCATAGAACTAAGGCAGCTGTGGCCAGCCTTGGAAATAGGATTTTGGTATTCTGTTACTAAATCTATATGAGCCAGCTAGTCTAAAGAATGGCTCTGACAAGTAGAGTGGCTCAAAAGACTGACTCTGTCACTAGGTTTGGGTAAAGAAGAAGGAGGCTGCAGATAGAAAAGGTCCTTGAAGGTGTGAAAACATTGGACTGACAAGCAGGAGGCATAAGTTTCCATTCTGGATGTGCCACTAACTCTATGAACCTGACCAAGGCACTTAACTTATTTGTGTATCAGTCTCCTCATTTCAAGAATGATAGGCCTAGGATGGGTGCGGTGGCTCACACCTGTAATCCTAGCACTTTAGGAGACTGAGGCAGGTGAATCATTTGACCCTGGGAGTTCAAGAACAGCCTGGCCAACATGGCAAAACCCCATGTCTACAAAACATACAAAAATTAGCCATGCGTGGTGGTGTGCACCTGTAGTCCCAGATACTTGTGGGCACATGAGATGGGGGATTGCTTGAGCCTAGAAGGTCAAGACTGCAGTGAGCTGTGTTCATGCCAATGCACTCTTGCCTGGGAGACAGAGTAAGACCCTGTCTCAAAAAAAAAAAAAAAAAAAAAAAAAAAATAGAAGAAGAATGAGAGGACTGCACGAGTATCTGAGTATCAAGGTCTTGGCAGTAGGTTGAGTATAAAGAGTGCCACAACTTCTCCCATCCCTGCATGTTTGCTCCCTTTGCTACATAGTTTTGCTTTTTCTCCTACTAAGAAGTAGAATCTATTTCCTCTCTCCTTGAATCTGGGCTAGCTCTGTAACTTGCTTTGACAGACAGATTGTAATAGAAGTAACATTATGTTTGAGTTTGAGCATTAAGAGATCTTGCAGCTTCTACTGTCGTTCCTGGAATGATGCTCTACCCATGTGAACAAGCCTAAACTAGCTTCCTTGAGGATGAAAGATAATGTGGAAAGAGAGGCTCAACCAACAGCCAGCACCAACCACCAAACATGTGAGTGAGGCCATCTTAGACCATCTAACCCCAACTGAGTCACCAGATGACCATAGTCACATGTGTGATTCCTATAAGACCAGCAGAAGAACCGCTTAGCTGAGCTCAACCAAATTACAGACCCATAGAGTTGTGAGCAAATAATATGGTTTCTGCTTTAATCCATTAAGTGGTGGTTTGTTACATAGGATTGGGTAACTGATACAGCCCCTTTTATATCTGGCACTCTAGAAACTGATTTTATCACCCTTAAGATATCAGGCTATATGATCTTTTAGTTGGATATTAGGGTTTGCTGCAGAGAACTGGAACAAAGGTTAAGTGATTTTCATTTCCTCCCCTCCTACCTCCAGTTTTAGACTTTGAAGGCCTTCTCCTTGCAGTGCTGTTATGTGTGAACGTACTAGAGCTAGAGCTCTGCTGCCTTCCCACCCTGTCAGGACTTGGCTTGGAGTACACTGAGAAAACAAGAAGTGGCTTGCGTGACTCAGTGGTCCTTCCTGCTGAGTCACTGAGTTTTCAGTTTCCACTCTGCTGGTTCCAGGGGACATTCATTTGTTCATTTAGTCAATACCTCTGAGCAGCTGCTGTGAGCATGAAGAAGGGTGTGGTGAGGGGAAGGTCTGGCTTGGAGTGAATGGGTATCAAGGATCTGAGTAGTTTTGCTCAGAGAGGGGCAAACCCACTGCTCCCTTCTAAGCTTTCCTGTGGCATCTCACACGCACACTTCTGGGCTTCCTCAGAGGTGGCTCATTCTTAAGGCACAGAATTTCAGAGATGAGGGAACTTTTAAGGTCAAGTTAGTCCAATCTTTTTTTAAAAAATTATGTATGAAAAAACTAAGTTCTGAGAAGTTAAAGAACAGAGGTAGCTTGTGGTAAAATTAGGCCCAGAATTCAGACCTATTAGCTCCAAATCTGGAGCTCTTTCTCTTTTCTTATCTTTTTTTTCTTTAGATGGAGTGTCGCACTGCACACCCAGACTGGAGTGCAGTGGCACGATCTCAGCTCATTCAACCTCCGCCTCCTGGATTCAAGTGATTCCACTGCCTCGGCCTCCCAAGTAGTTGGGACTACAGGCACATGCCACCATTCCCAGCCAATTTTTGCATTTTTAGTAGAGACAGGGTCTTACCATGTTGGCCAGGCTGGTCTCGCACTTCTGGCCTCAGGTGATCCACCCACCTCAGCCTACCATAGTGTTGGAATTACAGGTGTGAGCCACTGCACCTAGCCTGGAGTTCTTTCTATTGCATTAAAAGACTCCATCAGGCCAGTCATAGGGCTTACACCTGTTATCCCAGCACTTTGGGAGTCTGAGGCAGGAGGATCGCTGGAGTCCAAGAGTTTGAGACCAACCTGGGCAACATCGTAAAACCTCCTCTCTATAAAAAAATTAAAAAATTAGCCAGAAATGGTGGCACACACCTATAGTCCCAGCTGCCTGGGAGGCTGAGGTGGGAGGCTCGCTTGAGCCTGGGAGGTCAAGGCTGCAGTGAGCCATGTTTGTGCCATTGCACTCCAGCCTGGGCAACAGAGTGAGACCCTGTCTCAAAAGAAAAAAAAAGACTCCCTCCAGGGCCCACACCCTCCTTCCTCCTACTAGTCCTTCCCAGCTTTGTATTTCAGGCATGCAACTAAGTTTCCTCATCTGGTTCAAGGTACAGCTATAACCTGAGAAATCTTTCCTTAGATATATTCCAACCACTAAATGATAGTAGTAATAACAATGATATACATTCAAAAAATATTGGCTGGGTGCAATGGCTCATGTCTGTAATCCTAGCACTTTGGGAAGCTGAGGCGGGCGGATCACCTGAGGTCAAGAGTTCGAGACTAGCCTGGCCAACATGGTGAAACCCCATCTCTATTAAAAATATGAAAAGTTAGTGGGGCGTGGTGGCGGGCACCTGTAATCCCAGCTACTTGGAAGGCTGAGGCAGGAGAATGGCATGAACCCAGGAGGCGGAGGTTGCAGTGAGCTGAGATCGTGCCATTGCATTCCAGCCTAGGTGACAGAGCAAGACTCCATCTTAAAAAAAAAAAAAAAAAAAAAAAAAAAAAAAAAGAAAGAAAAAAAAAAAAAAAAAAAAAAAAAAAAAAAAAAAGAAAGGAAGAGCTCAAAGGCCCTGGACAAGGACAAATTTACCTTCGACAGGGGAGGCATATGCCCTCCCTGCTATGTATTTGAATGGGTGCATGGAGGCTTCTAAGTGATATGACAGCTTTACATTCTTGAAAAGATCAATCAGTTGCTTGGATAGAAAACGGATGTTGAGGGTTGAGAGTGAACTTGAGAAGATGGTTTATTGAATACCAACTACATGTGGGGTATTTTGTATGATTCAGCTCTACACCTCTCAACACTCCAAAGTGGATCTTTTATGCCCATTGTTTTATGGACAAGGAAGTGGAAACTAGAAGGGATCAAGGAACTCACCCAAGACGAAACAGCTAAGTTTGAACCTAAGACCATCTGACCCTTCCCCATGTAGCTCACAGCCTCCCTAAGATGACCGTCCCACCCCTGTGCTAATACACTTTCTGTTTATCATCATTTTTTTTTTTTTAGATGGAATCTCGCTCTATCACCCAGACTGGAGTGCAATGGCACAATCTCAAGTCACTGCAACCTCTGCCTCCCAGGTTCAAGCAATTCTTCTGCCTCAGCCTCCCAAGTAGCTGGGATTACAAGCATGTGCCATCACACCTGACTAATTTTTGTACTTTTAGTAGAGACAGGGTTTTACCATGTTGGCCAGGCTGGTCTTGAACTCCTGGCCTCAGGTAATCCACATGCCTCGGCCTTCCAAAGTGCTGGCATTACAGGTGTAGTCTACTGTGCCCAGCCTATCATCATATTTTGAATCATGACATTTTATATCTGAAAGCTATAGATTGGAAGTTCCTTGAAGGCAAGATTCATGTCTACTAATCTTGCCTGTGACACAGTCCCTTATACACAGTAGGTGCTAGGACAATATGTGATGAATGCATGAATGAATAAGTGAATGGGTTTCAGTCATGAGAGATTTTCTGAACCACCCTTCACCTCGGGCCTACTATTTTCAAGACAGTAGGTATAGTGTTTTTCCCAAAATCACACGACAGGGTTTGAACAAGAGCCTAGGATAGTGAATCTATGCTTCTCTTCGTCATACCCCTCTGCTCCAAATTATATGTTTAGGGCAGATTTCTTGTTTCCATGTTAGTTTGGTAAGCTCAAGTTCAGGCATGGTGTCTATTTTGTACCATGTCATGTTGGTTGTATGTGGAGCTTACAGGGAGGTTCACCCTGGGGCTTGGAGGTAAGTTTTCTCTCTGAAAATGAAATTAAACAAATTGAGTCTGTATGTGATGAGACTCTGTTTTAGATGCCTTTTAGGTCTCCTGGAACGGCTACTTGACTGGAGTTTAATGTCTGAAGAAAGAACATTTGGATAGAACAGGCATGGTCAGGAAAGAAGCACAAAGAGAAAGGCCATCTTTGGCTTAATTGTTCAGCAGAATGAAGAATGGGGCATGGGAGCTTTCTGCTTTTCAGAGAGAACCCTCTCTGATGGGGCAGGATCAGTTGGTTCATTAAGCCTCATCACATTCTGAAAGAAATAGCCCTTAAGATGCTCATCTCAAGGTGCTTTCACTGTTGATCATTGTATTAGTCCATTTTCATGCTGCTGATAAAGACATACCTGGCCGGGCGCGGTGGCTCACGCCTATAATTCCAGCACTTTGGGAGGCCGAGGCGGGCGGATCACGAGGTCAGGAGATTGAGACCATCCTGGCTAACATGGTGAAACCCTGTCTCTACTAAAAATACAAAAAATTAGCCAGGCGTGGTGGCGGGCGCCTGTAATCCCAGACACTGGGAGGCTGAGGCAGGAGAATGGCGGGAACCCGGGAGGCGGAGCTTGCGGTGAGCCCAGATCGTACCACTGCACTCCTGCCTGGGCAACAGCGCGAGACTCCGTCTCAAAAAAAAAAAAAAAAGACATACCTGAGACTGGGTAATTGATAAAGAAAAAGAGGTTTAATGGATTCACAGTTCCACATGGCTGGGGAGGCCTCAGAATCATGGCAGAAGGTGAAAGGCACATCTTATATGGCAGCAGGTGAGACAGAATGAGAGCCAAGAGAAAGGGGTTTCCCCTTATCAGACCATCAGATCTCATGAGACTTATACTCTACCACAGGAACAGTATGGGGGAAATCACTTCCATGATTCAATTATCTACCACCTGGTTCCTCCCACAACATGTGGGAATTATGAGAGCTACAATTCAAGATGAGATGTAGGTGGGGACACAGACAAACAACCTCAATCGTGAAGGAACAAACTCTCCAATGTTAGGTTGGGTTCCTGGTTACCTTGGAGGGTCCTCTGAACAGGACAGGAGCTGCAGGCATTTCAGTCACTTTGAGAAAGAAATGTTCTCCTTTCACTCCAAAGTGAATTCACTTGCAGATGTTCTAAAAAAAACTGTGTCACCGGCCAGGCACAGTGGCTCACATCTGTAATCCCAGCACTTTGGGAGGCTGAGGCTGGTGGATCATGAGGTCAGGAGATCAAGACCATCCTGGCTAACATGGTGAAACCCCATCTCTACTGAAAATACAAAAATTAGCTGGGTGTGGTGAAGCATGCCTGTAATCCCAGCTGTTCGGGAGACTGAGGCAGGAGAATCACTTGAACCAGTGAGTTGGAGGTTGCAGTGAGCGGAGATTGAGCCACTGCACTCCAGCCTGGTGACAGAGCAAGACTCCATCTCAAAAAATAAAAAAGAAATAAAGAAAGAAAACTGTGTCACCAAGAATCTGGTCTTCCTTAGGTGGGCCCTCTCAAAGTTGAGAAAGGCTCAGGTCTCTGTCATGTTTGGTGTATATCAAAAATTGAACAAGTGCTAAAAGATGGTTTTAAAGGGGCTGGGTGCGGTGGCTCACACCTGTAATCCCAGCACTTTGGGAGGCAGAGATGGGCAGATCACAAGGTCAGGAGATCGAGACCATCCTGGCTAACATGGTGAAACCCCATCTCTACTAAAAAATACAAAAAATTAGCCAGGTGAGGTGGCGGGCGCCTGTAGTCCCAGCTACTCGGGAGGCTGAGGCAGGAGAATGGCGTGAACCCGGGAGGCGGAGCTTGCAGTGAGCCAGGATCTGGCCACTGCACTCCAGCCTGGGCGACAGAGCGAGACTCTGTCTCAAAAAAAAAAAAAAAAAAAAAAAAGATGGTTTTAAAATTTGCAATGTATTTTCTGTGTTTATCTTGAACTAATGGATGCATTTAACATACAAAATGCAATGTTATGTTATTGTGCTAGTGACCTACACAAAAGTAGTGAATTTCAAGCAGTGTGATTGGAGGATGGGATATAAGTTTAAAGATGTGTGATGAAAGCCTTCTATTGATACTGTCTTGTTTAAATTTATTTATTTTATTATTTTTTTTGTGGCATGATCACAGTTCACTACAGCTTTCACATCCCAAGCTGAAGCAATCCTCCCAGATACTCCTTCAGGCTCCCGAGTAGCTGGGACTATAGGCACGCACCACCAGGCCTGGCTAGTTTTTTTGTTTTTTGTAGAGACAAATCTTGCTATGCTGCCCAGGCTGGTCCTGATCTAGGCTTAAGCAAACCTCAGCATTCCAAAATGCTGGCATTACAGGCATGAACCACCAAACCTAGCTTGCCTTCTACTTTCAATCTTGCCAGACAATCTCTGTAACTACATGAACAAGACCATTTGGAGATGACTTCAGAGATAAATAAGAGGCCTTGTGTGGTGAGGCTCAAGGCCAAGTGGCCATGCTCAGAGTTACGGGTCCATTCAACTTTCTGAACCAGTAAGCTAGGGCTCAGATTGTCACCAAGGTGATGCTACCCATGGGCCATCAGCCAAATCAGGCTTCCCCTGGTGACACCCTGACCTTGTTGCATGACCCCTTCGAAAGATCACACCCTCTTGAATCTTGTTAATTAAAAAGAAAAAAGAAAAAGATCACACCCCACCCTGTTATGCGTAGCAGCCAGCTATGGACACAAGGAGTGCTGCTCAAGGAACTTATTGCCTGAGTGGCTGATAAATCAAGACAGTGATAAATAAAGTATCTTTTGAACATTCTTAGATGTCTTTTAAAAGATAACTAGGTGACAGAAGTGAGAACTTTCCCGCTGAGATGGTAGACGATGTGAAAGTGTCGGGCATATTAGGAAGGACATTGAATCACACACAAGACAGTTACCTCCGCTTCCTTTTCTCCCATTCAGCCTCAGCTGGCTTCGGGGATCCCCCGTCTTCCCAGGACTTCTCCCACCACCACTCCTCAATTTCCAGCTTGTCAAATTGTGGCTGTTAAACAGTTTGTGGGTCACAAAATCAAATTGTGTTGCAACCAACATTTTCTAAACAATGAAATAGAATAGAAAGTACTCAAATAGTAAATGTTTTCTTTTTTAAAAAAGTTTTAAAACTTTTTTTTTTTTTTTTTTTTTTTTGAGATGGAGTCTCACTCTGTCACCCAGGTTGGAGTGCAGTGGTGCAATCTTGGCTCACTGCAACCACGGTTCAAGTGATTCTTGTGCCTCAACCTCCAGAGTAGCTGGGATTACAGGTGTGCGCCAGCATGCCCACCTAATTTTTGTAATTTTTGTAGAGATAGGGGTTTCACCATGTTGGCCAGGCTGATCTCAAACTCTTGACCTCAAGTGATCCACCCATCTTGGTCTCCCAAAGTGCTGGGATTACAAGCGTCAGCTACTGCACCCGGCCTTGTTTTCTTAATATTAGTTGTTTTTTGTTTGTTTGTTTGTTTGTTTTAACTAATAAAACACACAGTAAACGTTTAAAAAAAAAAAAAGTAAATGGCTGATTGCAGTGTCTTAGTGCACCTGCAATCACAGCACTCTGGGAGGCCAAGGCTCAAGGATTGCCTGAGCCCAGGAGTTCACTGCCAGCCTGGGCAATATAGCGAGACCTCATCTCTATTTAAAAAAAAAAAGTAATCCCAGCACTTTGGGAGGCCGAGACGGGCGGATCACGAGGTCAGGAGATCGAGACCATCCTGGCTAACATGGTGAAACCCCGTCTCTACTAAAAAAATACAAAAACTAGCCGGGCGAGGTGGCGGGCCCCTGTAGTCCCAGCTACTCCGGAGGCTGAGGCAGGAGAATGGCCTAAACCCGGGAGGCAGAGCTTGCAGTGAGCTGAGATCCGGCCACTGCACTCCAGCCCGGGCAACAGAGCAAGACTTCGTCTCAAAAAAAAAAAATTAGCTGGGCATGATGGCACATGCCTGTAGTCCCAGCTACAGTATGGGGAGGCTGAAGCAGGAGCATTGCTTGAGCCTAGGAGTTCGAGGCTGCAGTGAGCCAAGATCAAGGCGCTACACTCACTCTGCACTGTGACAAAGTGAGACCTTGTTTCAAAAAAAAAAAAAAACCACAAAAAAAAGTAAAAAAAAAAAACCTATTAATTTGTGAAACTTGTTCCATTTCATATATGTGTGCATTAGATTTAGATGTAAACTTCATTTCCTACTGTGAGTTGTAGATAACCTTTTCAATTCACTGCTCTAGGTGGCTGATTAAAATGCCCCAGCCTTCTGCAAAGCCATTTCTGTAACCATGTGCTTCCTAAGCAGAACTGCTATGAATAACTGTGACAGGAGGTGACTACTATTGAGAGGTGAAGCCAGCTGGACTTCCTGAGTGGAGTGCGGACTTGGAGAACTTTTCTGTCTTACAAGAGGATTGTAAAATGCACTAATCAGTGCTCTGTAAAAATGCACCAATCAGCACTCTGTAGCTAGCAAGATGACTGTAAAATGCACCAATAACCAGCACTCTGTAAAACACACCAATCAGCAGGATCTTAAAAGTAGCCAGTCCAGGGAGGATTGATAGGACAAAAATAGAACCCGGGAGGGGACAAATAAGGGAATAAAAGCTGGCCACCTCAGCCAGCAGCAGCAACCCCCTGGGGCCCCCTTCTACACTGTGGAAGCTTTGTTCTTTTGCTCTTTATACTAAATCTTGCTGCTGCTCACTCTTGGGGTCCATGCCACCTTTAATAGCTGTAACACTCACCGCGAAGGTCTGCGGCTTCATTCTTGAAGTCAGCGAGACCACGAACCCACCGGCAGCAACCAACTGTGGCACACTATCATCTGAATGTTTGTGTTCCCCAAAAATTCATATGTTGAAATCCTAACCCCCAAGGTGATGGTATTGGGAGAGAGGCTTTCCGGGGTGATTAGGTGATGAGGATAAAGCCCCCATGAATGGGATTAGTGCCTTAGGAAAGGGGCCTAGACCCCTCACTCCTTCTGCCATGTGAGGACACAGCAGGAAGGTGCCATCTATGAACCAGAAATTGGGCCCCCACCAGACACCGAGTCTGTCAGCACCTTGATCTTGGACTTCCTAGACTCCAGAACCATGAGAAACAAATGTCTGGTGTTGAATTAAGCCACCCAGTTTATGGCATTTTGTGACAGCAGCCCCAACAGACTAAGACAGTGACCTAAAGCAGAGAACCACCCAGGACCTTCCCAGCATGGCAGAGTCTTAGACACTCTCTAGTCCAAGCCCTCAGCACACAGTTTTATAGGCAAAAAGGCTGAATCTCAGGCAATTCAAGTTCATGGTAGAACAAGGAGTCCGATCCAGTTTCCCTGACCCTGCTTTCTGAGTTCTTCTCTTTATTTTCTTGTGGTCCTCTGTTGTCATACAGCAAAGAATAGCGGAAAGGATTTGGATTTAGATCAGAAAACCTGGATTTTAGTTCCAACTCCATCACTTGTTAAACGTGTGATCTTGGCCGGGCGCAGTGGCTCAAGCCTGTAATCCCAGCACTTTGGGAGGCTGAGACGGGCGGATCACGAGGTCAGGAGATCGAGACCATCCTGGCTAACACGGTGAAACCCCCGTCTCTACTAAAAAATACAAAAAACTAGCCAGGCGAGGTGGCGGGCGCCTGTAGTCCCAGCTACTCGGGAGGCTGAGGCAGGAGAATGGCGTAAACCCGGGAGGCGGAGCTTGCAGTGAGCTAAGATCCGGCCACTGCACTCCAGCCTGGGCAACAGAGTAAGACTCTGTCTCAAAAAAAAAAAAAAAAAAAAAAAAAGTGTGATCTTGAGCCCATAAATCTCTTAACATCTCTGCTCCTCACTTGTATCAAACGTAAAACGGGATTAATAATATCAGGGATCAATGGGCTTAATCTATTTACTGGCACTTTTTTTTTTTTTTATCACCAGTCTTCTGTGTCGCTCGCGCTGGGAGTTGGAGACTGGTATTTACTGGCACTTTTTAGACTGTGTGGCATTACATGTATTTTCTAATAATTATTATTTTTTCTCCTCAAGTATCCATGGCATTTATTCAAGAAATGTGTATTGCTGTGGAGAGAAAAGGGTATGAGTGGAATATTACCAAGTGTCACCCTTCTAAGAGTACCCAGTGTCACGACGCTTCCTGGGAGAGGATGCTTCTCTTCCTTTCACCCCAGTATCTGCTTCTAACCTCAGTACCCTCACAGTGGCCTACAGAAGTCACTCAATTTAAAGCAAATTCAATAGCATGACAGCCTTTACCTCCAAACCACCATGGATGGCTCCCAAAAATAGCCTGCAGAACAGCTTTTCTCTTCTTTCCCATCTTGGGTTACATTGGTAGCTAAATTGGCCTGTGGGTACACATGAGGCCCTAAGACCACAGATGCTCCAGTTAGAACATTGTTCAATCTCTCCCTGCTCATATGGGAATTCAATACCCACTCCTTACCCTCAACACTCTTCTCCAGTTGTTTCTGAGTGCCAAGGGTGGGGTCTCACACGACCTGGCTGGGGGTTTAGGAGCCCAATAAATGGCTTCCCTCTTCCCTGTCCAATTTCAGAACCAATTGAGAGCTAGACCGAGGAGTCAGACTGATGGAGATCAAAATGATAGTCTTATGAGACAAAAGCTAAATTGGAGGATACTTTTCCAACTGCAGGCACAATGGGTTCGTTTGTCATTTTGTCCCCAAGACTGAGTTTGCCTACCTGGGCTAAGCCAAAAAACTGCAGGCATCCCCCTAGCACGGAGAACTAAGACCATGTGCTCCTGAGACAAGCTGGCTCCGAAAGAAGAGAGAGGAGGAAGCTGAACCAAGCATGCCAGTTTCTTCTCCTAAACTTGCCAGTTAGAGAACGACCCTCTCCTGTTCCTACTGGAAATGCCCCCAGACAGAGACAGGAGGGAATAAGGGGTACCTTTCCAGAACATGTCTGTTCATGTTTTGTGCTTTCTGGCTTCCTCATTCAGGGGCCCCCGTCATGCCTGCAGGGACCATCAGGTTCCATTCCAATGTGGAGAAAATGCCCTCTTCATCTCTGTGCTGGTCCCCAAAAGGAAAACATGCCTGTGTTCAGAACTTCCTGAAGTTTCACAGGAGACAGCTTCTTTTTCTTGATTTTTTACCACAACTCCCCTTTGGCTCCAGCCTCCCCAGACAAAGCCTATCAACCCATGCAAATAGATTCTTGAGGAGAAGGAATTTGACACGTGTGCCCTGGAGCTTCTACTTGCTCTGAGGACCCTACTCTACAACTGTCCTTGCACTTGATGTCATGGTTCCAGTCTTCCCTTGGCTGCTCTCAAATTATTTTCAGGGATTTTTAAAAAATGTGATCATGAATCTCCAATGACTTAGCTTTTTCCACCCTTAAGGAGTTGGTCTTGAAAGGCCCGACCACCTCTTCCCCATCTTCGCCATCAATGCGCAGCGTGACATCCTGCCCTTCACAGTACTTCCTGAGCTTCCTGTAACTGTCTGATGCTGCCCGATTAAAAAAAAAAAAAAAGACTGCAGTTTCCTACAAAGCCTTGTCCAACACCATCTAGGATCAAAACAACAAAGATAAAATACTAGATTTTCTTGATCTACACATTTAAAATCCAAAACAGTTGTTTGCACAGGAACTCTGGGCATCACTGAAAGGGAAAGGGTCAAAGACCATTTGTACGTTTCTGGGCATATCAGATTTATAGCATGTAGGAAGTGATTTTGACCGGCAGCTGTTCAGTACACGTTCTCATTTGTATGCATCTCGAAAACGATGGCAATGTCTCACCGTTTTAGGAGTTTAGGACACTTTACCACTACATATTTACCCTCCCTTCCTTTCTAAAGGTATGATGTGGATTCAGGGTGGGTGTGAGGGTACAGGGTGTTAATGAATTTCAGTCATGTTTTAAATTTAAAAATATGAAGCTTGGAATCAGTTTTAATTCCCCCCAAATGTCATTAATTCTTCTTCTTCTCAATGATTGTTCACATATCTCAATTAGTACAGTATAACATCATTTACAAAACTGTATTTTACATCATTTCTTCTATTATGGACTGATTGATTCAACAAAAATTTTTAGCACTTTCTTGGCAGGTGTTAGGGATGTAGAGACGGGAATGCATAGTGGAGCGAGTCATAGAAATAAGTCTAAGCTGTAAAGTTCAAACATGGTTCTGTGGGGGTGTAGGAGAAATGGGCCATGCATTTCATCTGGTGAATCTTGGAAGACTTCTTAGCGGAGGTGAGGTTTAAGCCATGTCTAAAGAATGAGTAAGACATTTACAAGGGTTTCATGGAGAGTGAGAGTGTCTGGATGGAAATATGGAGACACAGAGTTTCCTGGGCTCAACCTCAGACTCCAAGGGGTCAGGTCCTGGAGCACATGGTTCTGATGTGTAACCAGGGTTGGGAACTAGCAGACAAAGACTCAAGTCTGTTCAGAGACCAGATTGCAGAGAAAATCTTGAAATGCCATCTCAGTGTCTGGGACAGTGAATGCCAGCTATTCTTCACCTCTTCGGAAGACCAAATAAGGGGAGTTAAATGAAGCATGAGCATTTGGTTTTCTTTGAAGCTGAAGTTCCTGGAGGTGAAGTGCATTAAAGACACGTAATATTTTTACGTGACGTGGCAAGCAAGGGCCTTGTCTGAAATAAGAAAGAAAACGCAGTTAAAAATCCAAACCAAAAACAGCACAGAATCTCTTTTGCCTATGCCAGCAGTTGACAAACTTTTTCTATAAAGAGCCAGAAAGTAAATATCTTCAGCTTTATGGGCCATATGGTCTCTGTCACAACGATTCCAGCATGCTGTTACAGTGCAAAAACAGTGTTAGACAATATGTAAATAAATGAATGTGGCTGTGTTCCAATAAAACTTTACTTAGGGACACTAAATTTGGATTTCACATAATTTTCACATGTTACAAAATATTATCCTTCCTTTGGCTTGTTTTCAAATATTTAAAAATGTAGATTTTTACTACTCACAATGGCCAAGAGGTAGAAGCAACCCAAATGTCCAAAACAAATGAATGGATAAATAAAATGTGGTATGCACAAACAATGGGATAGTATCTAGTTCTAAAAAGGAAGGAAGGCCAGGTGCAGTGGCTCATGCCTGTAATCCCAGCACTTAGGGAGGATGAGGCAGGAGGATTGCTTGTGTCTAGGAGTTCAAGATGAGCCTGGGCAACATAGCAAGATGCCATCTCTACAAAAAATAAAAAATTAGCCAGGTGTGTTGGTGGGTACCTGTAGTCCCATTTACTTGGGAGGTGGAGGAGGAACGATCACCTGAGCCTGGGAGGTCGAGGCTGCAGTGAGCTGTGATCATGCCACTGCAGGACTGCCTGGGTGACAAAGCAAGACCCTGTCTCAATAATAATAATAAAATAAAAAGAAAGGAAATGTTGTCACATGATCAATATGGATGATCATGAGGACATTATGCTAAGTAAAATAAGCCAGTCACAAAAAGACAAATATTGTACAATTCCATTTATACAAAGTATCTCATCAAATTCACAGAAACAAAAAGTAGAACCATGGTTGCCAAGAGCTGGGGAAGGGAAAGATGGGGGACACGTGTTTAACGGGGATAGAGTTTCAGTTTCATAAGATGAAAAAATTCTGGAGGTGAGCTTCACAACCATGTGAATCTACTTAACACTACAGAACTAACTATACACTTAAAAATAGTTAGATGGTAAATTTGACTTTTTTAACCACAATTAAAAATAAAAAAGAAAAGGCAAATACTTCTTCACTCAAAAGTCACACAGAAACAGGCAGTGGGTTCTGTGGACTGCAGTTTGCCAACCTCTGCCCCATGAGTGGCCTGTCTGAGGGCAAGAAAGATTGTCCAAGTCAATATTTCTCAAATGTCCCCCTGAAATACCTCTAACAACACAAAAGGGAGTCTGCAGACTCCTACAGAGGGCTGCCTACAAGTCTATACCACAATTTTAAATACGCTTTTAAATGAACATTTAAGAATCTTAGTCCATAACACATGTTGTTTTAATGTAAAATTGGCATTTACTGTAAACATCAGTAAAAACTGACACTTGTTCTAGCCCAGAGAGGGTGAGTGACTTAGTCAAGGCCCCATAGCTAGAACAAGTCAGGTACAGGATTGGATCCCCAAATTCCTGATTCCAGATACACATTCCACCAGAGTGGTCTGTCTTACCATCAGGCTTTGGCTGTTCATTCCCAGCCCTACCTCCTAGCCCCCCAATATTGAAGCAGTCTTCAAAGGTAGTAATGGCAAACCCTTTTGGGATTCTATCAGAAATTCATCAATTCATAAGCTTCAAACATTATTTATTCAGCTTGGTTTATTGTAAATTTTAGTTTGGTTTATTGTAAAACTAATTTTCTTCTCCTGCTCTGTTGTCTCATCCATCTGTAATTTTTTTCTTTCCTTTTGATAGCATCCCATTCTGTTATACATTGTAGGATGTTAAAGTGTAGAAGTGAGAGTGTGCCAGTCCTAAGCAGAGGTTTTAAGAAACATCACGTTTCCACTTACCCCTACTTGAGCTCCAACTCTCCTTGAGAACCACGTCCCAAGTGGTGTCTGTGCCTTTAGCCTGGTCCCAGAAGTGAGAAGCCAACATGCATTCAGCCTGCAGATTGGAGCCAAGCCCAGCCAAGCCCAGCCAACCTAGACTCGTTTGTTGCCATAAGCTACTAAGTTTTGGAGTTGTTTGTTACGTAGTATTATCGCAGCAGAAGCTGACTAATACACCCCTTCTTTTGGAACCAGGCTTGGATTTATTTATTTATTTATTTATTTATTTATTTATTTATTTATTTGAGACTTAGCCTTCTTCCATTCTTCATACATAGGGTTGAGTTGAGCTGCCTCCCCCGACCCTGCCCGTGTACCTTCCAGAGTACCACACTATCTCTCATTCCTCAAACACACAAATTTTGCATATCATCTCTGGTGGAATCTCAGCTGTTCTTTTTAAAGCTGAGAGAGTCTCACTTGTTTCTTGGCCAGCCAAAATATATGACCCTGGGCTCTGTCACTTACTATAAAGGGCTCCTAAAGAACTCCTACTTGAAATCTACTTGGTCCTAACTCCTGCCTGTTTTAAAACAAAAGCATAGAAAGGGGAGTGTGGATCATGCAATAGCAGATACCACATCTTTTGGCTGCTTTTTTTTTTTTTTTTTTTGAGACAGGGTCTCAAGGTCTGTTGCCCAGGCTGGAATGCAATGGTGTGACCACAGCTCACTGCAGCCTAGACCTCCTGAGCTCTGGTGATCCTCCCACCTCAGCTTCCTGAGTAGCTGGGGTAGTTGCGGCCACAGACATGCACCACCATGCCTGGTTGATTTTTGTATTTTTTTAATAGAGAGTTGGAGTTTCGCCACATTGCCCAGGCTGGTTTCGAACTCCTGGGTTCAAGTGATTTGCCTGCCGTGGTCTCCCAAAATGCTGGGATTATAGGAATGAGCCACCTCCCCTGGCCTTGGCTGCTTTTTGATTGTGGGAAGGAAAGCAAGGAAAACAAATAGCAGTTTTCTCTTAGAATGCAAAGAACGGAAGCTGCCGACACCTGAAAATAAAAGCTATGCCCTGTGCTTAGAGGAAGACCAGAGTCAGCTCTGAATCACCCATGCATGTGAAGAGCTGAGAGTAGTCATGTGGACAATTCAAAATACCAGAGAAACTTACCAGGATTTCATATGGGCTGAGAAACCCTAAAGCTGCCCAAAAGTGTGTCAGAAGTGTTTTAGATGAGGTATTTCTACAAAACAATAAAACTAGTTGACAAAAACCTGCTCCTTTACATGTTAGGATTCTACAAAGATTTGTTGTGCAAAAATAAAAGCATAAAAATCACTGAATTAAAATATACTTAAGTTTGGCTTTGAATATAGTTTTTTAAAAAAACAGATTTCATATACTTCATATGTGCATGTGTGTGTATTTTTTATTTTTTTAAGAAACAGGGTTGATTGGGCACGGTGGCTCACACCTGTAATCCCAGCCCTTTGGGAGGCCGAGGTGGGCAGATCACGAAGTCAGGAGTTTGAGACCAGCCTGACCAACATGGTGAAACCCCATCTCTACTAAAAATACAAAAATTAGCTGGGCGTGGTGATGCATGCCTGTAGTCTCAGCTACTTGGAGGCTGAGGCAGGAGAATGGCGTGAACCCGGGAGGCGGAGCTTGCAGTGAGCCGAGATCTCGCCACTGCACTCCAGCCTGGGCAACAAAGCGAGACTCTGTCTCAAAAAAAAAAAAAAAAAAAAAAAATTAGCCAGACATGGTGGCGTGCATCTGTAATCCCAGCTACTCAGGAGGCTGAGGCAGGAGAATCGCTTGAACCCTAGGAGGCAGAGGTTTCAGTGAGCAGAGATCACACCACTGCGCTCCAGCCTAGACGACAGAGCGAAACTCTGTCTCAAAAAAAAAAAAAAAAAAAAAGAGAGAGAGAGAGAAAGAAACAGGGTCTCACTCTGTTGCCCAGGCTGGAGTGTGAACTCTTGTGCTCAAGCGATCCTCCTGCCTTGGCCTCCTGAGTAGCTGGTATTAGACGTGAGAGTAATATCACCACACCTGTCCCCTAGACTATTTTCCACTATTTTTTAAAGTGATTTTTATTTTTTTATTTTTTTGAGACACAATTTCACTCTGTCACCCAGGCTGGGGTACAGTGGCTTGATCTTGGCTCACTGTAAACTCCACCTCCTGGGTTCAAGCAATTCTTGTGCCTCAGCCTCCTGAGTAGCTGGGATTACAGGCACACACCACCACACCCAGCTAATTTTTATATTATTAGTAGAGATGGGGTTTCACCATGTTGACCAGGCTGGTCTCGAACCCCTGACCTCAGGTGATCCACCCACCTCAGCCTCCCAGAGTGTTGGGATTACAGGCATGAGCCACAACGCCCGGCCCTAAAGTGATTTTAGACTGACAACAAAACTGAGTAGGAGTTACAGCGGTTTCCCATATACCTCCTGCCCTGACACATGCACAACTTCCCCAATCATCAACATCCCCCACCAGAGTGGTACCTTTGTTGTAATTGAATCTACATTGACACATCATTATCACCCAAGGTCCATGGTTTACATTAGAGTTCATTCTTGGTGTTGTACATTCTGTGGGTTTTAACAAATGTGTCCAACATTATAGTATCATACTGAGTAGTAGTTTCCTTGCCCTCTGTGCTCCTCCTGTTCAACCCTCCTCCCTGCTAACCCCTGACAACCACTGATCTTTTTTACTGTCTCCATAGTTTTGCCTTTTACAAAACGTCATATAGTTTGGAATCATACAGAACATAGCCTTTTCAGACCAGTTTCTTTCAGGCGTATACTTCCTAAAGCAAAGCAACATGAGTTCTTAACTGTGTGGATTTTTTTTTTTCCCCTAAGGATAATAAGTTTACATTCTTTCAGTCCAACAGCTGGATCATATAGGGACACTGTAGGTGTTCTGCTGAGTGACAGAAGCAGACGACTGGGGATTAAAAGGATAATACCCAAAGTGGAAAATTAGCTGTGGGAAATCAGGCATTGATAAGCAGCCCTCTTTTCCCTAACTTCTCCTTCTGCCCCACTCTCCTACCGTGCCCCCACCCTACACCCCACAGGTTTCCCACTCCTTCTCAGAGGTCTGGAGGGCATTCTCCCATCCTTCCAGTGGACTACCCACATGAGACCTGAAGCAAATGCCTGAAGGAAATTCCTATCACCTGTGTGTTCAGATAGGCACTTGGAGCTGGGATGTGAAACTAATGAGTAAAACACACCCCGTGCCCTTTAGAAGCTCACAGTTGAACGCAGTGAGAAATTTGTAAACAAATAATCTTTCAGGAGAGATTGCAAAAATAGAAACAAATGTAGTGGAGGAACTCTTAGAATGTGGGCCTTTTGAAAGGACTCACGCTCGCCCCCAGAGAATCTGACTTAACTGGCCTGGGTTGATTATATCAGTTGGAAAGTGTCAAAACACTCCCCAGGTGATTCTGACATTAGCCGGGGCTGGGAGCCACCCCAGACCTACTGAATCTGGGACTCCAGGAGAGGCTCAGCCACTAGTGGTTTAATAAGCCCCTCGGGTCAAGTTTAAAAACCAGGGGTCTGGGCTGCTAAATGGCGGCATGGGAATGTAAGGTTCTGGAGCGTGAGTAGTGAGGTTGGGGCGCAGGCCTGGGAAGGGAGGGGCCCTTCAGTAGTTTCCTTGCCCTCTGTGCTCCTCCTGTTCAACCCTCCTCCCTGCTACCAGGAGGTGTGGAGACCAGTCCTGAGACCCCAGAGCCTCCCTTCAAGCCTCAGTCTCTGGTTATTTCCATGACTTCCAGTGTTGTGGCTCCTTATGCTTTCCCCACAAGCCCCCCCGCTCCCCCCCTCCCCACTGAGGGCTGGCTTTTTTTTTTTTGAGACCGAGTTTCGCTCTTGTTACCCATGCTGGAGTGCAATGGGGCGATCTCGGCCCACTGCAACCTCTGCCTCCCAGGTTCAAGCGATTCTCTCACCCAGCCTCCCGAGTGGTATTATAGGGACCCACCACCACAGCAGGCTGATTTTTTTTTTGTTTGTTTTTTTTTTTTGTATTTTTAGTAGAGACGGGGGGTTTCACCATGTTGGCCAGGCTGGTCTCGAACTCCTGACTTCAGGTGATCCACCCGCCTCGGTCTCCCAAAGTGCTGGGATTACAGGCTGGAGCTAGCACTAGGGCTGCCTTTTAAAACACTGAAAACCCAGACAGGAACGGTGTCCATCTCCAACCCCAGACGGAAACTGTGCCCTCACCCACAGGAAAAGCAGTCCTTTGCCCAGAGCAACCAAACCCCGAACCCCACTCCCCTCTGCCCCCCAACTCTGTCCCCCAACTCTTCCATCCCAGAGGATGGGAAACAGCGAGTCCAGCCACCGCCCCACCTCGGGACGCCCCTCCCGGGCCAACTGCGCAGGGCACGACCCCGCCGTGGTGCCCCGCGCGCTAGACCCCCGGGGGAGAGGTGAGGAGGGATCCCCGGCATCGGGGGAAGCTCGGCGGCTTCTGCGGGTTGCGGGCGGACCCCCCTCTCCGTGGGGAGGGCCTGCGGCCGCGCTGAGTCGCTGCGGGTCGGAGGCTCCTCCCCGGGGTGGCCGCGCAGGAAGCGGGGCGGGTGGGGGCGGTGCGGGGCGCGCGCGGGGCCGGGGCGGCGGGGGAGGCGCGGGCCTGGGCGGCCAGCCCCGGCGCACAGCCGCGGCCGGGGCGCGCGGCGCGGGGCGGAAAAGCCTGTTTACACAGACTGCACACCGCCTGGGGAATAATGCAGTAAAGGAAGTGAGCCGGCTCGGCCTGACTGCTCCAACTTCCTGCTCTCACACACACCAGAGGGGAAAAAAAAAAGAGGAGCGAGAGAAAGAAAAAAAGGGGGAAAAATCAGGATCTCATTACAAGAGCCGCAGACCGTCTGCAGACGCCTGTCAGCATGGAAAGTCGGGGGCTTTCGCCCGGGTCCTCCTAGAAATTCCCCCCGAAGAAGACTCCCCTACATCTGGGTAGGTAGCAGGGCTTCTTCTGCCTGTTGCTCGGACACTTACAAAGTTTCTTTGGTGGAGTTTTCTTTTTTTCTTTCTTTTCTTGGGCGCGATGGGGGTGGGGCGGGGGGCGCCGCGTAGTGGGCTGCCTGCCGGGGTGGGGGTGGGGGTGCGTCCGCACGGGAGGGCCGGCCGCGGGGAGGGGACGCCGGGGATGCTCCTGCGCCCGCGTCGCTGCCACCGCTGTCGCCCGAGCTCGCGCCGGGCCCGGGGACCCTGCTCCCGCGGCTCCCCTCCCTGGGGCTGCGCTGCGAAGCCCAGAGGAAGGGGCGCCGGGCGTGCAACCCTGAGAGCTTACCCAGGGCCCCGCTGCAGGCAGCGCGGGGAGCGGGGGAAGGCGAGACTTCGGGTCCCTGGGAAGAACCGTGGCCGGAGCAGGCTGAGTGCCTGGAGGCTGGACCACCGCTGACCTTCCAACTGGGACCTCAGTCAGGTTCCCCTCGAGTGGGCAAAGGGCACCGGTGCTCGGATTCAGGGAGGAAGACAGGGCTGGAGAGGGCGGTGGAGGGCATGAGTCGCGAAGGTGTGGGGCTGGGGGTTGCGTCCACTCTCGCTTGGCAGGTGACCCCCGCCCAGATCACCGCCCCAGGCGCACGCCCAGTCGGACATTTAAAAGCCGGCGTCTTTACTGGGCATGGTTTTGGAGAAGGACCGGGCAAGAAATGATCTTGGAGCTCCTTCCACGCTCCATCCCTCTTTACCTTCGAACTCACTGTTGGCCTGTGACGCTACTGTAACTTTTGGGGAGGAGGGATTAAGATTTTGGAGTAGTTAAAACGCAAAAATAAAAGGTCTCGGTTTTGTTATCTTTTCTGAACCGAATCATCCTAGGGACAAGCTGCAGTTAGGCGGCGGGTGGAGGTGGAAGCAAGAAATGTTATTTCAGAAACTGCAAAAGGGGCTTTTTAGAAAGAAAAAAAAAAAAAACGAGTGTCGGGAGAGTTTCTGGCTTGTCTGGAAACGGCAAGACTAATTGCCATGCGCTTCCGCTTTGAAACTGGCAGCAGACAGCATCTTGAAAATGACTCACTAGAGGAGCTCACAAAGAAACTGTGGTTTGCTCCTTCTCAGGTTTATGTATTTGTGCCTTTTACAGTTTCCTTTGTAGTGTTCGAGGGGTCCCCCGCCCCTTCCCCGCCGCCCCCTCCCACCCTCCCTCCTTTGAAAGCCCCTGGCCGGTCTTTAACTCCCCCCACCCCAGTCCTCCAGCCTGGGGGTGGCGGGGAAGGGGGAGGCTGAGTTGTTTTTGGAGTTGGCTGGGGAGAGGGTTAAAGGGATTCTGCTGCTGCAGGGGGAAAAAGTTCCTTGAATTTTCCACTGGCTGCTGCAGGAAGAGAGAGCCCCCTTAGTCATTGCTAAGTAATGTCTGCACACACACCAACTAATCTCATTAGGAGTTTCCGCTGCTCGGCACAGGAGGGGTTTTGTGCAGCCACTGTCAGCCTGGAAGCCGGGCGCTGGGGAAGGAGACAAGTTACGGCTTTATTTACTTAGGGGTGCAGCAGCCCAACGAGCCTTTTCAGGACATGTCTTGAAAACTTTGAAGTCACTTTGGCCATTTTGGATTTGAGATTTGCAGGTTTTTCTTTCCCGCGTGTGTCTGTGTGTTGAGGGGTAGGGGGAGAAAAGCAGCTCACACACACCCATATTCTCCATCTGTGCTGTCTTTGGGGGTGGGGCATATTCCAGGCATCTATTCATGAGCTGAAATCCATTTGTGAGCCTTACAAAATACTCTCTGATCTCTTTTTCTTTCTCTCTCGCCATGGCACCCATTTATTTGGAAAAGGTCACTTAGGAGTTTCAGTTTATGAGGATGATAAAATTACAAATTGTGTTAGGAGGGCGCATGGGTCAGGCAGTTAAGGAGACTGTCCATGAGTGTTCTTAGAGTTTCCAGTAATAATCCTGCCTACAAACCCCTCTGAGTTTGAAAAGTGATGGTCTTTCTACACCAAATATAGCAAAGGCCTTCTGCCCTCTTAAAAAAAAAAAAAAAAAAAAAAAAGTTTTTTTAAAAATGTAAATGTTGCCTAAAAATGTGTGGAGTTACTAAAAAGGGTCAAAAGGAACCTGATTGGAACGGTGGGGCCCCTTTATTGACAAAGACGTGTTGCTTTTAAGGTGTTGGCAGTTCTTTTACGGTGGCAAAGTGTGTCCTAAAAACAGCCCAAACAGCCCAAACAGCCCGACTAGGGTATGAGTCAGTGGACATGAGTACAGGATGTCCCTAATGCTATGCCTGTCACAGAGTAGGTGCTCAATAAATTGTAGCATTGAAAGCTGTGAGTAGGCTAACAAAACTTACAATAGATAAGGGAAGAGACTTACAAGATCTCATATGTTTTGCATGAGAGTTCCTTAAGAATGGAGGTTGTAAACTCTCCAGAGTACATTTCTTTTAAATAAAAAAGGAAGTATTTAGAATTCCTCCTTCTAAGTAATTATTTGGGACACATAGGTTCATTTATGTGAGTGGTTCTCAACTAGGAGTAATTTTCCCTCCCAGGAGACGTTTGGCAATGTCTGGAGACGTTTTTGGTTGTTATAACTAAGGGGGTGCACTGACTTCTAGAGGGTAGAGGCCAGGGGTGCTGCTAACCAGTCAACAGTGCACAAGAAAGAATTTTTTGGCCCAACATTTCTATAGTGGATTGAGAAAAATCTTATTTAATGATGATGAAGATGATGAAAGCTCTTTAACATGCTTTCAGTCAACAAATAGGACATTTAAAAGTCATCAGCTGTACTTTTGGGGCCACATACGTAACGTAGCATTCATGAATTTTCTCTTTCTCTTTTTGGTCAGTAACATGCAATAATAGAGTGACATACGGATGGTGACATTGTGATGGTGTACCCTTTATGTCCTGAATTAGGCCATCTCTGAAACTCCGCAAGTATAGCATCTTCATGCACTTGGTACCAATGCTGTTGAGACCAGAATGGCAGTAGTCCAGATAGGGGAGAGCAGTGATTTGTCAGCTCCGTTTGAGTTTTGAAGTTACCTAAACATTTATTAAAGACCTCCTCTTTTTCTTATATAAAACATTAAATAAGTCAAAAGTGCT
Source organism: Rhinopithecus roxellana (assembly GCF_007565055.1). NCBI lineage: Eukaryota > Metazoa > Chordata > Mammalia > Primates > Cercopithecidae > Rhinopithecus > Rhinopithecus roxellana. The sequence continues at coordinate 107,314,630 of NC_044558.1, forward strand.
AATATAAGTACGTGTAAGTAACTCTGAGGTCATATATTAAAATTTGTAATAACTTTTTGGAACTTGAATCTTTTCCTGAAATTGGTCTTAAAGGACTTCCAGGCAGTGTATGTAAATTACAATATTCCCTTCTTAGCTGTCAGATATTGGATTTTGTGTGTTCTGTGGTACCCAATTATATTCATATATCTGATTCAGAAGACCAATATGGTGCTGTGAAATGTTGCAAAACATCACCTGATGACAACCCAAAACGTTTCATAGAAAAATATCCAAGAATGTGACTTCCTGGAGTAGAGTCTTTTTTCACTGAGGGTGAGTTGCTGCTTACTAATTGTTAGTTTTGTTCCCTTCCAGTCCTAAGGAATGACTCAGTCATCTCCATGTTTCCCAGACCTGGACTTCTCATGAAACTTTATTTTTTTAATTGTTTATATTGCCAGGGCTGGCCTTGCCCTCCTGGGCTCAAGTCATCCTCCCACCTCAGCCTCTGCAGTGGCTGGGATTACAGGTGTGAACCACTGTACCAGCTGTCTCATTAAAGTTTCAAAAGAAATGGGCTGGCTGTCTATTCTGGCTTTGTTCTGGCTGTAGAGGCCAGATGACTGTCTTCTGACCCTTTCCTAAGGTTCTGTACATAAATATACAGACGAGAGGGGAAGAGGACTCCATTTTTGTCAGATTTTCTTGTATGTTTCAGGCAAAAGTTTTTTATGTCTTACTTATCTTTAATTTCTCTTTGCTTGTATAAATTGACTTTTAACACACTTTGAGACCATGCTAGCAAAATAGTATCTTCTAAAGTTTGGTTGTTTTTTTTTTCTTGTTGTAAAAAATATTAATGTGAATTGCCTTACAAAGATACAGAAAACTGTAATGAAAAAAATAGACATCTCCCATAATTCCACTGTTTACATTTTGATGTGTAATTGTCCAGTTTTAAAAAAATGCATGTGTGTCTATGTATATCCTCACATGCACATACCATTTTTAATTGAAAGCACACTGTACTTACTGTTTTATAACTTTTTTCACTTAACATATCACTTAACACATTTTAATAATTAGTACTGAGACTGAAATTATCACATAGAGCTTCTATTTATTGATCTAATAAATGTGTTGGCTCAACCATGGATTGACATAATTTCTTCATGGACTCATTCAGTGTTTTTTGTCCTCTGTGGTTCAAGTAATGTTCTAAGAATGCTGCCCTCTTGAAAGACTGAGTTCCTATGTGCTGTGAAATTCTGGATTTCGATGAGTTTCTCTGTGATTTAAGGATGAGTCATGATTTGCAGTAGAATATCAAGATGTAGTAACAGGAAGTACAGGGCACTACACATCAAAATAGAATGTTAAATGATGAAAGAAGAGAAACCAGGTTAAACTGAAAATACACTTTGAAATTATCCAACTATGAAGGGAGAAGAAGGTGTCATTTGTACGCTTTAGTGACTCCTATTATTGTTTCATTTTCTATCAGTGGAGTGTCCAAACTTTGAAGTTGTGTTTTAAATAGATTTTTAGCTCAAGATTACTGCTGTTCATAGCCACTTTGAATTAGGTCATTCAGCCTTTGGATTGAAACATGGCAGTGAGACCATGAAAACTCTAGTTTTGCCACTTACAGAGCAGCCCCAGTAAATCAAATTAGCTCTGTGTGTGTGTGTGTGTGTATGTGTGTGTAACCTGTGAAATTCTAAATGTCTTCAAAAATGGTAGATCACTCAGTCTTTTAAATAACTATTGTATGCAGAAATTCAACTCCCCATGGTTCCTGCCTGAAACCAAAATAAAAATGGCCTTTCATCCATTACTGGAGATTTACATACATGTCAGCATTTTAAAAATAAACTTTGAACTAGTCATTTCAATAAATTGTGATTTGGTTTGAATTCCCACTAGGAATAAAGTCATTGACTACTTTATTGCTATGTATTAATTTACATTTCCTGGAAAGTAATTACTACATTTTTCTAAGAATTATATAAGATTACTTTATAACATGGCTGAGAAATTTACTTATGTATTTTTAAAGAAATTTAGATGATGTTATGTTAGTGTATTCTAATTTGAATTAGACTGAAATGAATTTACTTGCACACTCTAAAACAAGGATCTAAAGCACATAGTAAGTATGCTTCAAGTTTCTATAAATAAGAACAATTTCTGAATATCCATGTGTAATGTGGGAGTGATGGGATAGGTATAAAACACTTATCTGGATACCTTTTTATTTTACTTTTTAAAATTGATATATAAAATGTACATATTTATGGGGTACATAGTGATTTTTTACATATGTATAATGTATAGTAATTAGATCAACGTAATTAGATCCATCGTCTCAAATGTTTATGATTCATTTGTGTTGGGAACATTCATTATCTTCCTTGTAGCTAATTGGAACTGTATTATAGTCATCCTGCAGTGCTACAGAACACGAGGACTTACTCCTCCTGTCGGAGACCTTCTCTTAAGACTGATGAAGCTAGGGCTACTGTACTCCAAGCAATAGAATAAAGAAAACGAGGCTCTTGCCCTCTCTTTTTTCTTTAAGTTACAATATGATTTACATATATTAAAGTGCACAGATCTTAATGGCTATTGTATACATACATGTAACCCTGCCCAAAGAGACAATATTTCCATATACCCAAGTGTTTTTTGGCTTATGTATTTAGAGACAGAGCCTGCTTCTGTCACGCAGGCTGGAATGCAGTGGCACTGTCATGGCTCAGTGCAGCCTCAAACTCCTGGGCTCAGGTGATCCTCCTGCCCTAGTCTCCCAAGCAGATAGGACTGCAGTTGTGCACCACCACACCTGGTTAATTTTTTTTTTTTTTTTTTTTGAGACAGTGTCTGGCTCTGTTGCCTAGGCTGGAGTGTAGTGGTGTGAGCTTGGCTCACTGCAACCTCCACCTCCTGGGTTTAAGCAGTTCTCATGCCTCAGCCTCCTGAGTAGCTGGTATTACAGTCACGTGCCACCATGCCTGGCTAATTTTTGTGTTTTTAGTAGAGACGGGGTTTTGCCATGTTGGCCAGGTTGGTCCCAAACTCCTGGCCTCAAGTGATCTGCCTGCCTCAGCCTCCAAAGGGCTGGGATTATAGGAGTGAGCCACCATGCCTGGCCTCTGGCTAATTTTTTTATTTTTTGTGGAAATGGGGTCTCATTATCCCTGGCTATTTGCAAAATTCCATTATGGCAATTTCATGATTCTACCATATAGATTCTTAAACTTCAGAATACCTTGATAAAATAATGTGGTATTTTATTTAACCTGCTTGGTTAAAAATAAATCAGAATGTATAGATTTCCTCATCATACAGTAAAAGGAAAAAGAAAAATCCTTTCTATATTACCTAATATCCGCAAAATATTTAGCCAAAAGTAATATGTGTTACCTTAGGACTAATTGGGATGAGAGGATATTAGTTAATCTTCCCAGACCTCAGTTTCTTTAGCCTGATGGTAAAGTGGTTGAAGCAGAGGCTGGGTGCAGTGGCTCACATGTGTCATCCCAGCGTTTTGGTAGGCTGAAGCAGGCAGATCACTTGAGCCCAGGAGTTTGAGACCAGCCTGGACAACATAATGAGACCCCGTGTCTGCCAAAAATTAGCTGGATGTGGTGGCGCGTGCCAGTAGTCCTAGCTACTCGGGAGGTCAGGGCTGCAGTGAACCGTGATTGTGCCACTACACTCCAGCCTGGGTAACAGAGTAAAACCCTGTTTTTTGTGTTTTTTTTGTTAAAAAAAAAGGGATTGAAGTGAAGAAGCTGAGATAATCCCTTTCAAGTCAGAAGCCCTATTGTACTACTATATTTGGAGGAAAGAACTTGACTTCTTCTAAGAGTTGTGAAAGTGTGATATGAATTTTTGCTGTCATCTCCAAATATCTGACATAGTCATATGCAGAAATTTAAACAAACAGCTATTTTGTGGTGGAAAAAGGGGCTCCCCATAAGTTTCCCCTTGAATTCCATTTTCACCCCTTATTGAATAAGGAACACTCCAGTGGAAGGCCAATGTTAGCTGCTTCCTTTCCTCCTAGTCTTTTGAGGTTTATGACAGGCAGCACTGATTTCTAATGACCCACAGCCACCTCATTCTTGGGGACATCACTGACTGTCTTGAGTTGGGTGCTCTGTAGCGCCAGATAAGAGTTTGGTCACCTGGTTAAATTCCTCCTCCTTCCTTCTGATAGTCTGAAAGTGCTGTCTGCCCCCACTGCTGTATCTTGAGGGTTCTCACATTCCCTTGCACCCCCTCTGATCCCTTCTCTTCCTAGGAGCTAGAACAATCCTTTCAAAACACAGATCTGACCAGGTCACTCTTCTACTGAAAAATCTTCTAGTGGCTTCAGCTTAGGATAAAGACCAAAATCCCTAACTCAAGCTGCAAGATGTGATTTGGGCCAGCCAAACTGGCTGTACCTCAGTTCCTCAAATGCTTAGGGTGCCTCTGCCCTCTGTCCACTGGGTCTTTGTCAATGCTGACGGAATTTTCCCCTGACCCCTCAATTTTTCAGACTCCACGCCTAACCAATTTGTAGATGTCCTTTAGTTCACACTCAGCTCCACCATCTTTTCTTGGGGAAGTCTTTCCTGCCACCTAAAGTAGATCTCCCTTAGTCATCTGCTCCTGGCCTTCAGAGCCCTTACCACAAGGTTTTTTTTTTTTTTTTTTTTTTTTCTTTTTTGAGAGATGGAGTCTTGGTCTGTCACCCAGGCTGGAGTGCAGTGGCACCATCTTGGCTCACTGCAACCTCCACCATGTGGGTTCAAGAGATTCTCCTGCCTCAGCCTCCCAAGTAGCTGGAATTACAGGCTTGTGCCACCACACCTGGCTAATTTTTGTGTTTTTTATTAGAGACAGGGTTTCGCCATGTTGGTCAGGCTGGTCTCAAACTTCTGGCCTCAAGTGATCCGCCTGCCTTGGCCTCCCAAAGTGCTGGGATTACAAGTGTGAGCCGCCATGCTTGGCCGCCACAGGCTTTATTTACAGGTTTCTTCATTACCCAAATTCTCTATCTCCAAATTTTTGTCACTCAAACACAGGAACATGAAATGGAGTCTTGCTCTGTCACCCAGGCTGGAGTGCAGTGGCATGATCTCGGCTCACCGCAACCTCCGCCTCTTGGGGTCAAGTGATTCTTCTGCCTCAGCCTCCCAAGTAGCTGGGACTACAGGCACATGCTACCACGCCTGGCTAATTTTGGTATTTTTATTTTTATTTATTTATTTATTTATTTATTTATTTATTTATTTATTTATTTTTTGAGACGGAGTCTCACTTTGTCGCCCAGGCTGGAGTGCAGTGGCCGGATCTCAGCTCACTGCAAGCTCTGCCTCCCGGGTTCACGCCATTCTCCTTCCTCAGCCTCCCGAGCAGCTGGGACTACAGGCGCCCGCCACCTCGCCCGGCTAGTTTTTTTTTTTGTATTTTTAGTAGAGACGGGGTTTCACTGTGTTAGCCAGGATGGTTTCGATTTCCTGACCTCGTGATCCGCCCGTTTCAGCCTCCCAAAGTGCTGGGATTACAGGCTTGAGCCACCGCGCCCGGCCTTAATTTTGGTATTTTTAGTAGAGATGGGGTTTCACCATACTGGCCAGGCTGGTCTCGAACTCCTGACCTTGTGATCCACCTGCCTTGGCCTCCCAAAGTGCTGGGATTACAGGCATGAGCCACTGTGCCTGGCCAGGAACTAGACAGTTTGAGACATCTCTCTGAAGATAGGGCTGGTGCCCCTCTTTGTTCATTAATGCTATTTTCTCCATAACCCAGAAACCAAATAGATGTGATAGCATGGCATCCCTCTTGATCTGAAGTTACTGTCCGAAACTTTGGCTCCGTTTGGTTTGGATATTGGGGGATGCCTGCGCGTGTCTGTGTCATGTGCTGCATGTCTGCGGTGCTATCAGTCTGTGAGCTCCCTCTGGGCCTGCATCAGTTTTTCTCATCCTTTGTATTATCTCAGCACTTTGTACAATACCTGGCACTCAATGAATTAAAAATAATCTGAAGCAGGGGTGTGTGTGTTGCGGGGAGCTTATCAGTATAGCCCCACCTTGTTTTGCCCTTGGACTTGATAAAGCCCTTTGTTGCTATGCATATGTCCATCTCTTTCCTAGACAGTGAGTTACTTGAATTAATAACAGGCAGATCTCTTGGTTATATAAAGACAGGCTGGGTGCGGTGGCTTACATCTGTAATCCCAGCACTTTGGGAGGCCGAGGCGGGCAGATCAGTTGAGGTTAGAAGTTCGATACCAGCCTGGCCAACATGGTGAAAACCCATCTCTACTAAAAATACAAAAACTAGCCGAGGGTTGTGGTGCACGACTGTACTCCTAGCTACTTGGGAGGCTGAGACAGGAGAATCACTTGAACCTGGGAGGTGAAGCTTGCAGTGAGCAGAGATTGTGCCGTTACACTCCAGCCTGGGCAACAGAGCGCGATTATGTCTCAAAAAGAAAACTCATAAAGACAGCCAAAAAGCTCTTCTATGGCACTTCCCATACTTTTTGTTTAGACTTGCAAGAAAAGTAGATGTATAGAAATGAGGTTAATTCGTTAGTATCCTGGAGAACAAGGTTTGGCCCTATTGTTGATATCAATACTGAGAGTGGTCAGTTAACAGTAAAGTTATTTGTGGGATAGGATATATTGAAAGACTGTCAGTGTAAAGTTTTTTTTATATAGAATAAATTGTTGTAGAGCAACCATCATTAGTCCTTTATTAAAGACTTCAGTTGATCAAGTTTTCGTAGTTCCCTTGGATAACCAGTTTTTAATCCTGTAAGATCCACAGTTAAAGGTCCTTCTTTACTTACAGTAAAACCTGTGTGTGTAGCTTCCATCCGTACCTGTTTGAAATTAATGATGTTTCTGATTGAGTTTGGAAATAACAAAAGATTCTGCTTATGTGATTATAAAGACTTGAATGACTAAATACCTAAACTGTTTTTTTGGTGGAAGAGGACTAGGTCTCCTAATACATTTCAGCTGGGTTTTGCCAAGGGGCAATTTGTTGATAGTCAAACCTTGATTAAGCAGAATGTATGATTAAGGAGATTTTTCTCCTTGCACTTAATTGTCGGAATAGAGAGATTACATCAACAACAACAACAACAGCAGCAACATCAAAATAAGCCCGAAATTTATTCTGGGGTAACTGCAGGAATCAACAGGAGTTCTCCTTTGCCTGCACCTGTAGGTTGTTGTCATCCTCAGAGTTAATGATCCTGAGGCCCAGGAAGATCATACTATCTATTACACAAGAAAAGGAGGTGTAAATGTTAGAATGATTCCCTAACACTAAAAGTTAAGAATATTTCTCTGGTTAACGCTCATTGAACTGGAAACGTCACTCCCCCTCTTCGTCCCCTTACTGGAGTTTGGAAGGCTCGCCTTTAGAGGCTCAGATGCAAATCCTTGTTGGAGTTGATTCACAGATGAAAGGGCTACGTCCTGGAAGGTGAGGAGTATGTACGCGCCTTTATAGATGTAGGCTGCAAGAGGGAGGTCTGCTTCTGAGAGAATGGGACAGTAGGTGACTTCAGTTGGTGCTGCTGCTCTTTGCAGTCACTTCCCATGTAGGATTGAAGCCCTGGTTCTGTGCAGAGGGTAGGAGCACAAGTCAATGTTTACTAACCGTCTTCACCCTTGAAGAATCATTGTTTCCCAATGAGAAATCAGGAGAGAACCTGGATTTATTACAGAATTTGCAGGAAAGAAGAAAGCATAGATTCCTGATCATCTCAGCACATCCCATTATGAACATACAGAGAAGGGACCAAACCATTTAGTATTATCTTTAGGACTCTGTGTGAGGTGCAGTACCTCAGTTTCCTTGTATGATCTTGAAACCCTCTGGCAATTAGAATTCATGAGCATTGGGAGGGAATTTATTTCTGCTAACATTTTTATGTATTTTTTTCAAACCCCAGCTACTGATCATTTAGACCACAGGGCAATGGATGGTTTCTTTTCTTTTTTTCTTTTAGAGACAGCATCTTGCTCTGTCACCCAGGCTAGAGTGCAGTGGTGCAATCATAGCCCACTGCAGCCTCAAGCTCCTGGGCTCAAGTGATCTTCCCTCCTCAGCCTCCCCTGTGTAATCCACTGGGATTACAGGCTTGAGCCACTACACCCAGCCCTTCTTCTCTTTTTTGAAAAAGCAGTTTAGCACAAATGTCTCGAAATGCTCCAAGTGACGCCCGAGTGAGGGTTAGAACTGATTAAACTCTGGGCAGAGAGATGTTGTCGTATCTTTGCTGCATGCATAGCCCAGTGTAAAAATGCCCATAGATGGACTCACTTCATCTTAGATAGTTGAGGCAAAAACAGAAGAGCCAGTCAGCCACTTGGCGTTTCTGCCCTCACTTAATTCACCCCTTTAGTTGCTGTACCGTTAATTCTCAATGCTGCATTGATGACAAATGAAGTAATCTGAAGAGTGTTAAAGTCTTCTTAAAGTGTATTATTTTAATGACAAAACTATATGCTGTTTGAAGACATCTTGAATCAGATGACTCAAGTGTACTGTGAATTCTCAAAGGATTGGGGGTCACGGCTCTCAGATAAGCTCGTTGTCCTGCTTTGATTTCAATCAGAGCTGAACCACAAGAGCGGCATCTTCCTTCAGCCTCTGCCACATCCTTTGTGTGTGTTTTTTAAACCTAAATATTAAAGCCTAGTAGTTTGTCTTTCAGAAAGGAGAAACTTGAAGACCTTGATGTAGAAAATCAGACATGCACCAAATGATTCAAGTATTTTACCTAATGAAAGGGCAATTTATTTTCTTTCTTGCTTTCTTTCTTTTCTTTCTTTTCTTTCTTTCTCTTTTTTTTGAGATGGAGTCTCACTCCATTGCCCAGGCTGGAGTGCAGTGGCGTGATCTCAGCTCACCACAACCTTCGTCTCCCGGGTTAAGGCGATTCTCCCGTCTAAGCCTCCCAAGCAGCTGGGACTATAGGTGTGTGCCACCATGCCAGGCTAACTTTTGTATTTTTAGTAGAGACAGGGTTTCACCATGTTGGCCAGGCTGGTCTCGAACTCCTCACCTCGTGATCTGCCAACCTTGGCGTCCCAAAGTACAGGGATGACAGGCGTGAGCCACAATTTTCTTTCACAAGGGGAAAAAAAAGATCCTCTAAAGCAGGATCTGGCTGTGATTTTGTACAGTTAATATATTCACACTGAAGAGTTATTGGAAGAGCAGATAGAGTAATAAGTTGTATATGATATTTCAAAAAGGGACTGCCCAAGCCAGTGGATGGTAGATGCCCGTGTGGGAATTAAGGGCAGCGAGGATGCTTTGGGGTACAGATTGATGTTTGATGCTAATGCCCACCAATAGCCAGACTCTTCCATCAGATGCTTTTGGTGGTCTTTGCATAACACCATTCCCTGGACATGAATGAATGAACAGTTGGTCTGTCCCTCAACGACAGTTTGATTGTTATTTTCCTCATTTATTCAGTGCATCTTGACGGTTAATTAAAATATCTGTTTTAAATATGAGGCATTATGAGAAGACTACTAAGTTTTGAAATCACTCACTGTCTTATTTTTGCAAGTTTTGTAAATAACGGTACCCACCAGGAACACCAAGGTGTTTTAAAGTGTGTTCCACTTACAGTTTTTTGTCTACAAGTTGGGCTTGGTTTAAACAGACAGTGAATGAGAGGTGAGAGGGCTTGTGCTTGTACTTTTACCTTACACCACTGTATTTTTACTTCCTGTTAAAAATAATTTTATTAGAGGTCCTATATACTTAGAATCCCTCTGCATTTGGCACCATAACCATCATATGCAGCTTGACTTGATGTCCGTTGTACAAAAATGTGAGCAAGACATATGCATATGGGGAGGGTAAAACTATTAAAGGGCTAGTGACTACCTTCGTGACTTCAGACGCAGCTGAAATCCCCCACACATGTCCACCACATGAGCAGGTGATGATATTTTGAAGACTGCAGAGTCACTGTTTTTTATAGTTCTCTTCCAAAGCGAATGTATTACCATACCAGATTTATGTATAAATGTTTATGCCTGGAATTTGCATTTCCTAAACCATGAAAGAGTTTTGTTGAGAAGAGCACGAAGGAAAAACAGTGAAACTAACCGGTTCCTTGCTTCAGGAACCACCTCTGTAAGGTAGCTCTTTGTGCTTCTCAAAAACCTCTAAAGATGTTGATGGTGATCCCTCGGTCATAAATACCAGCAACTCATAACCATTTTGCAAGAATACTATATAGAGTAGGACCCAAAGACTGGGTAATGTCAATATTAGCCAACTAAACCTTGACATGTTTTGGCAAATGTTAAACTTCAGAAAAAGAAAGAAAAGATGTATATATTACAATGAACCCTTTGCATAATAAATTATCAGCAATTCAAATATGTTATGCTGTAAAGTGTTAACGCTGATCATATACTCTAAACAGTGTCTAGCTCAGCCACCTGTTATCCTTTGCCATATCTGTGTACCATTTAAAAGAGGGATTAAAAATGGTTTCAGTGGATTTACTCTAGAAAGGGAGAAAGGTTAACTTTTCCAGGTAGGCTGATGTTAAAGGGCAGTTTTTTTTTTTTTTTTTTTTTGGAGACAGAGTCTCGCTTTGTTGCCAGGTTGGAGTGCAGTGGCGTGATCTTGGCTCACTGTAACCTCCACCTCCCAGCTTCAAGCGATTCTCCTGCCTCAGCCTCCTAGTAATTGGGATTATGGGCGTCTGCCACCACTCCCGCCTAAGTTTTGTATTTTCAGTAGAGACGGGGTTTCGCCATGTTGACCAGGCTGGTCTTGAACTCCTGACCTCAGGTGATCCATCCACCTCGGCCTCCCAAATTGCTGGGATTACAGGCATGAGCCACTGCACCCAGCCAGAGGGCAATTTTTTTTAGTGACTTAACCATCCAGAAATGATTGAGTTTACTTTGTCATTTTAAGTTCTACAGAGAAGACAATAAAGTTCCCAGTTTTCCTGAGAAGAGCGTGCAATGGCATCTCTCCTCCAGGCCACTGCCAGGGCTTTCTGTGAAGGAGCTAGAAGGGAGAGGGTCAAGGTTTCTTGTTGCTTCATCCAGTTCCCAAGAAAATTATAGCCTCATGTGTCATGCATTGTGAGAAGCAGGCACTGGTGAAGAGAGATGAGTTTTGATGGAGGCAGTAAATTAAGTGCAACCAGATTTAAATGACCTCCAAGGAGGCTATGAGATGCACTGTGGCCTTGGTAGGTCAGGGGAGCAGAAGTCATGCTCACACCGGAGGGAGTTTTGCAGGGACTGGAGAAAGGAGCTGCGAGGGGAGGAAGAGGCTCTACAACTCTCTCCAGGACAGAACCAGGGAGGTAGAATGGCTGTGCAGATGTTGGAGGTGGCCCGGGCCAGGTGCAGCCGGGCCAGGGGAAGGGGAAGGTGCACAGATGGTTGGGCACTTCTCTGCCAGGAAACACTCATTGCTGCATCAGGACTGGGGTGCCCAGCACAGCTGTGCAGACTTCCCGGTCCCCAGGATCCCTTGGGGATCCTTCTGAGAGGAAGGGGTGATGTCACAGCCCACACCTGACCCCACGTGGGACCCCTTCCTCCCCAGGGGTGCACCATCCTTCCTGACCCTGCCGTGGCGCGGTGTGTGTGCACACGTGCAAAACAGAGACAGGGCAGACGTGATGTTAAAGGCCGTTTGTAAGCACAACAGATTGCAGGTTGCCATTGATGCAAAAAGAGTGGTGTCCAGAGTTTGAGTGAGGAGCTAACACATGAGATTTTCTTTTATTAAACATATTTTATCTTGCCTTTTTTTTTTTTTTTTGTAATGTTTCCACTGGGTGGTGCTGCAGGAATTCCTACCTTTTGCCTTGGATCTACCCTTCCCAGAAAGACGCCTCTAAAGCATAATAGGAGGAAGTCCTGATTTAGAAAGATTTTACAGTTTCAACACAATAGAAGAGTTTGGAGGATGCTCTGGCAGGAAATGTTTCAGTTTCTGGATGTGGAAAAACCACCATCATTTTGTATCCATGCAAAAATGTTCTCATTGCACTGGGTAAATAATTTCGACTTTCATCAGCTTCTTCTTTAGCACAGAAAAGCTTTCAAGTTTATCAGAAAGATTAGGGTTTCATTCTAGTGGAAGTGGTCTGTAAGATTTCCTTTATTTTGATTTTTGTAAAACCATCTTTAAGTAAATAAACATTTTCTTACATTGACAACCATAGATTTAAGCAAATACTTCTGTCAAGGCTATCTTTAAAGCTGAATACATTGTTCCATCCTATTTTAAAGATCATTTATACAATGTATTGATCAAAAGGATTATAAGTTTTTACTTTCAAATACTTTTAAGAAGTCTTTTAGTTTGATAGCAGATAAAGGAGAGAAATGAGACTGACTTTGCCTCTTCTACAGAGAAGGTTGAAATACAGAAGTTAACATCCCTGCTGTAGCTCACACAACTCTTTTCTCCTTTTTTTTTTTCCTACCTTTGACCAAGGCACAGAAGATGGCACAACTTTTTAAGTTCTTCGCTGCAATGAGAATTTGTATATTTTGACCTCCAGCTTTTTTCTCTTGTATGCAGGATTGAATTGTATTGATATTCATAGTACAAAAATTTGCATAGAAGATTTTTCATTCAAGCAAAGGCCTCTGAAACTTAAGAATCAAAAGTAGTATGGGGGTCGGGGGGCCAGATGCTCACTGGGGATTAGGGAGCTCATTAATTTAAAGCTCAAACTGAAAGATCGCAAAATCTTAGTATCACTGATGGGGGAACAGCCTGTTTTTTTCAGGGCATGTTGTGGTCCTCCATGAAATCCTGAACACTGCTTTCTTAGACCCTGAAACAGGGCTTCCCTAGAGGTGTTTCTTTTTAAAGGAAAGTTTTGGAGGCCCTGCTGGGTGCTAGGGACCTTGCCAGATACTGTCATGCACGGTTTCCCTGGGATTCCAGCCTGTCCCTATTCACACTTGAAGTGCTTCTCATGGTTTCGTGATGTGAGGTGCATGCGTGTTTGGGGCCCCTCTCGGGCCAGGCTAGCTCACTTCTGTTTCCTCTGACTTTCATCCTGTTCCATCGTCCTGCACACACACACACTGAGTGGGAGGTCTAGGAGGCACCGACTTCCAGAACACAGAGCTTCTCAACGTCCTGCTTGTATCAAGAGCCACCCTTGCTTAATATTTAGTGTTGGGTGAACCTGGAACCTATTTAAACCATGATACAGATCTTTGAAAGGAGGGCAGTGGTTCACAAAATGGTGGATGGGGTGCATTCAAAGATTCTTTCTTGAAACAGAACCCAACTGGAGCAGCTGGAGACGCAGATGAGGCAACACCAGCAATGAACAAGGAAATGTCCTGATTTGATTCCTAGTGGGAATGTATTTCCCACAAATTACAATGAGACGTTTCCCTTAGCAGCAGTTAAGTGTGCATATGAGAAATGAAGCCTCTACTGGGGGCATATGTGCGTTAAGAACCTGGACTTTGGAGCCAGATGCCCCTGGATATGAGGCTCTGTTGGCCCATTTTACCTGTGTGGCCATGAGCGTCTTATTTCACCTTTCAAAGTCATAGTTCCTCATGGGCATAGCCAACTGAGAGTATTAAATTTAGACAGCATGTATGGAGCCCTCAGCACAATGCCTGGTACATAGTAAGTGTGGTCATCAGATTTAATTGCACTAAAAAGAAAAGCTCCTATTTAATGAAGTAATGGATTTCTTTAGCTGTGAGCGCTATTCTTGAGAATTCCATGGGATCTCAGTATTGCTGGTGGTGGAGGATATATTAATAGCTAACGTTTTCTTAGAACACTGTTCTTAATTTGAAATTTATAAGTTAGTTTTATAAATCCTGGTGAAATTATGGATATTTTGTATAAATATATCTTTTTCCTAGAGAATTTTAGACTCTCAAAAAGGTCCATGGACCAAATATGTGAAGAGGAAACTGCCCTGGGGATGTGATTGTGTGTGTGTGTGTATGTGAGAGATCAGTTTTATGTATGTGAATATATTTTAGGTTGAATATATGAGATTGCTGGTATTTGACTAGTTTTGATCTACAAAAACAATAATTTCTTATAGTTCAACTTTTAATAGTTGTGATATTATGAAACAACTTGAAATATATCACGATGTGATATTTATAATGAAATATGATTGTAGCTTATTTTTGTATGTTATTTATCAAAGCCTAGCAAGTTAAAATTCATCAGGCAGCCTTGGACCACTCGTAATCATATTTACCTAAAATAACTTGTGCTTTTCCATTGACCTTAATCACAGGAAATACAGAATAAAAATTTTTGCTGTGTCCAGTATTATGAAATAATCTCATTTTCATTGTGGATTTATTAATAGCTTTATTACATCTAATGAATCACTTCTCTGATCCAAATGACTACTATTTAGGAGAATCTGCTTAGCATTTTTTACCTGTTGAATTCACAGGGTTAATTACTTTGGGGAGGAACAAAAATTCTGAGTTTTCTTGGGCACTAAGAACCTCAGTGTTGTTTCAGAAGGCAGAGTTGGGCTGCAGTGCTGAAGGTTAAAACAGAGCTAAAACACAAGACAAAATGAAACCAGAGCTGCAGTGACAAAGTGGGACAGATGTAGGAGGCCAGGTTTCCTGTGGCCCATTTTCCAGTTTCCTGCCTGCAACCTGCAGAAGAAGAGGAAGCTGAATGTTACCAAGTATGAGAACTGTGGGACGTGCTTCAAGCCAGATTTAAGAGAATGCAAACAACACAGGCAACAAAAACAATTGCAAAGAAAGTGAATGTTCAGGTTTTAGTCCAAAAATGTCTGGGAAGGAACAGCCCATCTGTTTAACGAAAAAGCATTGTCAGCAGAGCCTGTCCTTCCATGTGAGACTCTAAGGGGGCCTAGGGACTATCGCAGGTTGTAGGAACCTCTGGTTTTTATAGCCCCACTCATCTTTCAAGACATGGTCTGCTGTTTTAATACAGTGGGTTACCTGAAAAGATTTTCCCTGCAGTTCCCAGGACTTCTAAATCTGTTTCCTGGGGATGTTGATATAGGGGGACGTGGATGTGGTTAACCAAGCAGCTCTCATGAACGACAGCCTCAATTTGGGAAGGCCGGGTGACCAGTTGGCTGCTTTGATCTAGGAGGCTTATATTCCTTTAACCACCCAATAAAATTTTTGACTTTTTCAAAGAAGAGATTAAATGAAGACGTGTGTGTGTTGAAGACTACACAGTGCACACTCTTTGTTGCTACCTGGTGAGCCACGTGGCGGGATACAGGACTCAACACAATGAAGACGACACTGGTGAAGGGAGGGAGTTCATCTTTCTCCCCGGGGGTTGGGGAGGGGGAAGCAAAATACAATTATTTTGTCTAGGCTCGTTAGCTCATTTTGGAAGAGTCTGTGAAGTCAGATCTTACAATACCCATCTTAGAGAAATTGAGATCCAAAGACATTGTGATTCATTACACACCTTTTTTATTCAGTACCTATTGTTTGTCAGGGGCTCTGTTGGAAGTGCTGGGTAATGCAAGTGAAATTATGGCTAAAAATAAATAGCTGTTTATGTGTTGTGGAAGGCTTCATATAAGGCATATATGAAGGGGGCATAGAAACCTTGTTGAAGGTTTAAAGCATATATACGCCTTTGGCGTGGTGCCATGCTTTTTCCACATACCATCTCATTTAAATTGCCTTGCTGCTTTGTGGTACAGAGAAATAGGGTGTGCTTCTGGGACAACCAGTTATTTCTGTACCCTGCAGATTGACCACCTCTTCTTCTCTAAGCCCAGAAAGAACAAACTCTGTACCAGGCATCTTAAAAAGTTTTGGAATGTTAAGTTAGGGATCAAGAGATACCCACAGGAGGCAGCCTCAGATAGAAATAGGCCCTTTTCTGTCTTAGTGTGGGCCCACTCTGAGAATGTAGGATAACATGGGGCTGGATTGTATGGTGGTGGGGTGGGGTGCAGTGAATTATGTGGGAGGAAGTAGAATGGTTGTAAGACATTTTCTCGGCCGGAGTTAACGAAGCCATCATTTACTTTTCCAAAGAAAACTCACCCATATAAAAGTCACTGACAAACCAATTGAGTTACTTCTAATTTAGCCAGAGACGGCATAGTTTCAGAAGGAAAGAGGGGTAATTTACACACAGTAAATTGCATATGTTGTTATTTCAGTGGTTGTCAGTGATTTCGTCTGAAAAATCTCTCTCTCTCTTTTTTTTTAAAGACAGGTTCCTGCTGTGTTGCCCAGGCTGGAGTGCAGTGATGTGATCACGGCCCACTGTAGCCTCAAACTCCTGGGCTTCAGTGATCCTCCTGCCTCAGCTCCCCAAGTAGCTGGGACTACAGGTGTGTGCCACCACATCCAGCTAATTTTTGTATTTTTTTGTAGGGATGGGGTCTCACCATGTTGCCCAGGCTGGTCTTGAACTCCTAGGCACAAACTATCCTCCTTCCTTGGTCTCCCAAAGTGCTGGGATTACAAGCATGTAATCCATTCATTAAAAACCCAGTAATCCTTGCATTGTGCTAGATATAACATGTATAGGCATGTAATCCCAGCAGTCTTTCTCTTTTCCAAGATGGAAGAGTTATTTAAAAAACATTGCAGACTGGGCCGGGCGCGGTGGCTTACGCTTGTAATCCCAGCACTTTGGGAGGCCGAGGCGGACGGATCACCTGAGGTCACGAGTTTGAGACCACCCAGGCCAACATGGTGAAACACTGTCTCTACTAAAAATACAAAAATGAGCTGGATGCAGTGGCACGCTCCTGTAATCCCAGCTACTCAGGAGGCTGAGGCAGGAGAATCACTTGAACCTGGGAGGTGGAGCTTGCAGTGCGCTGAGATCACACCACTGTGCTCCAGGCTGGGTGACAGAGCAAGACTCCGTCTCAAAAAAAAAAAAAAAAAAACCCCAAAAAACAACAAAAACCATTGCAGGCTGTAAAGGGTAAATAAATAGGTGAGCAATGCCTACTTTTGTTTACCCTTTTTTAAATGGACAATTTGTAGATATTCATAGAAGGCAAATACTTTTTAATAAATGAAAAGCTTGGGAGACATGAAGTTGGCCTCATCCCTTTTATATACACAATGATAATGATTAAAATAATTTAAATGTCCTTTGAAAATAAAATTTAATAATCTTCCAACTCACAGAAATAATAAAAAAGACTTCAGAACTTGTATAAGTTGGTTTTTTCTCCCAAATATTATCCTTATTTACTTAATACCTATACTACTCTGTGCTGAGTTATTGCAGATCCCCAATAATATAAAATGTTGTCTTCCAGTTCTTTGACTGAAGTACAGGGTTCATTTTCTATAATGAAATGGCTTCTACCCTTTGTCTTAGACAATGATAACATCATGACATGGAAACGCATAGCAGATACTGGCAGAGGAGTTGAACCCACCAGAATTTTCCAGAAGTAGTGTTCAAATCCATCTTCATTCCTCTAACCATGCAAAGTTTAACAAACGAAAAAAGACATACGTACCTCATGAGCACCTACTTTGTTTATTCCTTACCCAGAAGTTTTTCTCCTTTTCTTGGGCTCTTACTTGCCTTTTTTTTTTTTTTATTGCCTTGTTTCTTTAATTACCACCACATAGAAGCTTAAGAAAATCAAAGCTAATTCTGCCCCCTCAACTCCCACCTCAGTAAAAATGAAACAAGGAACATGCAAAGGGAAGTGTTAGGTTGCCATCAGTAGAAAGAAGAACAAATAAGTGGGCATTTCTACTTCCTAAGAATGGAGGCAAAAACCTCATACTTTGCATAAGGAGTCTGTGCGGCTCCTACTCACATTAAGACGTCTGGCGCCACCTTGTGGCCGACAGGAAGGAGATCAGCCTCCAAGAAGAGGCTAGTAGCTTTTGGGGGACAGAGGCAGGAGGAGCTGGGATGCCTGAAGCTGGGATCGTGTCATGTGACCTGACAGCTCTCACGTAGGCGGAGGCGGGCACGGCGTAATGAGAATGATCATTATTTCTGTCAATAGCATCTTTCTCTTTGAGGCTCCGTCGGATTAAAGAATGAATCAAAGTTAAAAAAAACATTGGAAAGACTAAAGAGGGACATAAAAACTTTTTTTTTTTTTTTTAAAGAGAGAAGGTCTTGCTCTGTCACCCAGGCTGGAGTGCAGTGGCGCAATCACAGCTCGCTGCAGCCTCTACTTCCCAGGCTTAGACAATCCTCTCACCTCAGCCTCTTGAGTAGCTGGGTGGACAGGTGTGCACCACCACACACAGCTAATTTTTGTATTTTTTGTAGAGACGGGGTCTCACTCTTGCTCAGGCTGGTCTCGAATTCCTGGGCTCAAGCAATCCACCCACCTCGGCCTCTCAAAGTGCAGGGATTACAGGCGTGAGCTACCACGCGTGGCCTCCAAACTGTTTTCATAACTGCATTCTTTAAGTGCAAAAAGCTGAAAACAATAAGGGCAGAAAATAATCACTCAGAGTCTGCAAAAATGTCCCTTCCCTCTGTGCCAGAGGTTAAGCACTTTACTCTCGGCCCTTCCACGCTTCTCTACTCTGTGTCTTTTGCCCTGACTGGCCCGTGAATGTCGTCCTGTGGGCCCTGTCTCAGCTGCCAGGAGCGGTGTCATCATCATCCCTTGGCTTGTCATTTAGAACTTTTCTCTTTTTTCCCTCTTTGACCCAACAACTCTCCCTTCCCGCTCCAGAGAAGCCACACAGATGGGAGCAGAGTGTCCCCCAGCGAAGGTGAGAGCCCCAAGGACCCTCTTTCCTGAGGTCACACAGCCTGGAGGCCTCAGGGTCAGCATTTAAACCAGTGTTTCTTAAGCTGGAGTCAGAGAATCTGTACTCCGGGATCTGAGTTTTCTGCAAGCATTTAGATTTTTTGTGCTTTCACATTTGATGATAGACTACAAAACAGAAGCATACTCCAAGTCACCTTATAAACCATAGTCAGTCACCATGTGGCTGAAGAGTCTCCCTGGATTTCAGTGCCTGTGTGGGGCTCATTGCCTCATGGATGAAGAGCCCAGGTGGATGCAGTATCTACATAATGCCTTCCAGCCTGGTGAAGGCCACGTGACTCCACTGCCAGCTCTGTGAGAAGGAGTCCCTGTAGCCCAACAGGTAATCGTAGTTAACATTTAAGTAGCACTTACTCTGCTCCAGGTGTAGTTTAAGTGCATTATTAGTAACTTCTGTAACTCTTACAACAACCCTGTAAGGGAGATACTTTGATCGTATCAGTCCCGTTTTACCTATGAGGATACTGAGGCACAGAAAGGTTAAGTAACTTCCCCAAAGTCCCGCAGCCAGACAGGACGAGTCTTTGCAGTTGAACCCAGAGAGTCGGGTGCTGGAATCTGAGCTTACCTTCCAAATAGACGAAAGTGCTTCACTGGCACTTGCTTTGAGTTATAGAAAATAGATATGCAGCTGGATGCAATGGCTCATGCCTGTAATCCCAGTATTTTGAGAGGCTGAGATAGGAGGGTTGCATCAGGCCAGGAATTGGAGACTCCTGAGCAGCATAGTGAGCCCATTTCCACAAAAAATTAAAAAATTAGCAGGGCGTGGTGGTGCATACCTGTAGCCCAAGCTACTTGGGAGGTAGAGATGGGAGGATTGTTTGACCCCAGGAGGCTGAGGCTGCAGTGAGCCAAGATCATGCCACTGCACTCCACCCTGGGTAACAGAGTGAGACCTAGTCGAAAAGAAAAGAATTACGCTTCAGTGAAAAACTGCATTCTTGACTCTAGAGAAGACTCCCTCCAGATGTGATTCTGATTTCTTGGAAGCTGTTTTACAGCGTTGTTGACTATAGGTAATTGATCGTGAAATAATTCTCCTCTATAGATAGCCGAATTCTGTCTTACAGAGTGCCATTGACTCCCACCCCTAGTTTTGTCTCCGTTTACACATTTATTTCAATATTCTTTTTCTATAAATGCCTCTATTATTCAGATGCTTTTTTGAACTCATTATAATGTCTGCCTGGTTCCCTACTGAATTATGAGTGAAATAAAATCTTGAATGTGTTCGTTTTGCTATCTGTATGAGAGCCATGATTTTACCCTCTTGAAAATTATTTTTTAACAAAGGAATTTCTCAGCTGGGCACGGTGACTCATGCCTGTAATCCCAGCACTTTGGGAGGCTGAGGAGGGTGGATCACCTGAGGTCAGGAGATCAAGACCATCCTGGCCAAGATGGTGAAACCCCATCTCCACTAAAAATACAAAAAAATTAGCTGGGTGTGGTGATGCGCACCTGTAGTCCCAGCTACTTGGAAGGCTGAGGCAGGAGAATCGCTTGAACCCGGGAGGCAGAGGTTGCAGTGAGCCGAGATCGTGCTTCTGCACTCCAGCCTGGGCAACAAAGCGAGACTCCCTCTCAAAAAAAAAAAAAAAAACATTTGTCAACACTGAGAGCATATCACTTTTCCTCCTGCCTCCTGCTCCTTTAAAGGAGGTATGCATATGATTCACATTTGACAAGCTGCTCTAAATCATCTAACTTCACTCTACCATGGCAGATCACAGCTCTACATTACAAAGGGAAAGGATTTGGGGCAAGTAACAGGTGGTTTTGCCCTGTGGAGTAGGAGGGTTTGGGCCTCAGCCACCTGTGACCATGGTCCTGGTCAGTGCTGGTGGAAATGGTGAGAGGCCAGCCAGAGGCAGGAAGCCCTGCAGGCTGCAAGGTTGAGGTGAGGTCAGAGGAAACCAGAAAGTATCAGATGTGAAGGAGGCACCTCTTCCTGTTAAGAGCAGTGATGCCTTTAAAAGCAGACTGGTGGGCCTCAGTATGAAAGCACAGAGTTCAAGTCTGCAAAAAGAATGGCATTAAAATACCTGATAAAATTTTGTACATTCAAAATAAGGTCTGATAAGGATGGGAATAATAGACACTGGGGACTCCAAAAGTGGAGAGAGAGGGAGGGAGTGAGGGCTGCAAGATTACCTGTTGGGTGCAGTGTTGGGTGCAGTGTTGGCTATTTGGGTGGCAGGTATGCTAGAAGCCCAACCCCCGCCATTATGCAGTATGCCCATGGAACAAACATGCACGTGTACCCACTGAATCTTAAAAAAGTGGGGGTCCAGGCAGGGGAAAGAGAAGCATTTTCTTTTTTTCCTTTCTTCTTCTTCTTTTTTTTTTTTTTTGAGACAGAGTCTTGCTCTATCACCCAGGCTGGAGTGCAGTGGCACGATCTCGGCTCACTGCAAGCTCTGCCTCCCGGGTTCATGCCATTCTCCTGCCTCAGCCTCCCCGGTAGCTGGTACTACAGGCGCCTGCCACCACGCCCCACTAATTTTTTGTGTTTTTAGTAGAGACGGGGGTTTCACTGTGTTAGCCAGGATGGTCTCGATCTCCTGACCTCGTGATCTGCCCGCCTCAGCCTCCGAAAGTGCTGGGGTTACAGGCATGAGCCACCGGGCCTGGCCAAGATAAGCATTTTCTCATCAGATAAAAGGAATTTTTAAAAAAAGATTTCTAGCATTTCTTTTATGTGTTCTACATATTTGAAGCTCAGAGTGGTGGGAAATCAGCTAAGTAAAGTTAGGCGGATGAAACATTTTAACTTAGAGCAGGCCTCCATGTGCGTAATAATCTATCAAACGTGAATCTCGAGTACAACCACTTCAACTGTTGATTTAATAAAAGCCACAGAGTGCTGTCTGAATTACTCGCATTCCTTAAAGTGGCATCCAGATAAATAGGCTTTATCGTACCTGCCTGTTAAGACTTTGGACTTCATTAAGGATTCTAGGTATCAAGGAATTACTTTAGAAAAAAAAATCGTTTAAATTTCTTTTCTGGTGAGAGAGATACTCATAGATGAGTTCGTGAAAATCTGTAGCATTAGCGGTTTTTGGAAGGGCGTACCTCCCAGCACAATGGTAGAAAGTTTGTGTTTTCCAGCACCCCAGCTGGCAAAATTGCCAGCTGGCAGAGGCGCAGTGGAATGTACAGTGTGATTGTATGTGAAAATAGTTGTGTAAATTATGAAACTTGATCTCATAGTTAAACTACATCGAGTGGAACGAAAACAATAAGGAGAGCATTGTGGCAGCTGGTGGCCCACTGCCCACCTGTCCCCCTACCCAAACCTCTGCCGCATACAGCCACCCATTTTCATCGTGCAGATGGCTCTGGCCAGAGAGGATGGTGGGTTCCAGAGCTGCCTGGGACCTCCACGATACCCCAGAGTGACTTCTGGCGTGAGGTAGACAGGAGTGACTGATCTTTGTAGATGCAATGATAAGCTCACAGGAAAGTAGTTTTTCAACTCAGCTCTGAGTAATGTCTGGCTGGGATTTCCACCGGGAAGGCTACGTGACTGCCCAGTCATCGAAACTGGTGGTTCCACCAGGGTCAAGGAGTGGCTCAAGAGAACGCAAGAAGAGGAGAACGAGGCTCTCAGCACGGGGTGAGGCTGGGCACGCCTCAGACAGGAGAGGCTGGAGCCCTTAGTCACCTCCACTGGAGTGGTGTTGCGCATAGCAATTCCTCTGAGTGATCCTCTGATGGTCCCCTGTGCCTGCAGCTGCCACCCAAGCTCTGCAGCTTGGTTGAACCCGTGGGGGCATTTCTGTGATTCCTAGTGAACAGCTCCTTGCCTTCTCTAGGCGAGTTCCTTTATTCCAGAAATCTGTAGGTCCCCCCCCCCACCACTGCTCCTCTGCCTGTTCCCTTTCTACTCTTTCTCCTCTCCTTTTTCTTTCTTTCTCTCCTTCTACCTTTGCCTGAGGCTATGGCCATAGCGCCCATGGCTGCCACTTAGCCCATGTGTGGCCTCTGAGTAAAGAGGTGATCAGCCAATCCCTCCACACCTAGTAACATACTTTTTCATGTTTTTTTTTTTTTTTTTTTTTTTTAAGATGGAGTTTTCCCTCTTGTTGCCCAGGCTGGAGTGCAGTGGCGCGATCTTGGCTTACTGCAACCTCCATCTCCTGGGTTCAAGCTATTCTGCCCCAGCCTCCCAAGTAGCTGGGATTACAGGCACGGGCCACCACGCCTGGCTGATTTTGTGTATTTTTAGTAGAGGTGGGATTTCATCATGTTGGTCAGGCTGGTCTTGAACTCCTGACCTCAGGTAATCCACCTGCTTCAGCCTCCCAAAGTGCTGGAATTACAGGCGTGAGCCACTGCAGCTGGCCTTTCTCATGATTTTGAACACAAGCTCTAGAGCGTAAAGACAACGGTACCCCAGCAAAGGGGGAATTTTTTTTTAAGCCAAGACATCGTGTATTGTAATAGTCAACTTTTGCTGCAGTGGTGCTGCGTCACAGGTTGCCGCAAGATCACTGGCTTACAGCGGCATTGATTTTTCTCATAGGTCAGTGTCACTGATGCTGCTTCAGACACTGGGTGGGTGGGGCTTGGCTTCGGACTTTGGGTTGAGTTCAGGTCACCTCCATGTGTCTCGTTCTGGGGCAGCAGCTTCCTGGCAGCACAGGAGGAAAAGTGCCAACTTATGATGCCTCCCAAAACCCCAGCTCAGCATTGGGATGCTGTCACTTCCCTGCATCCGTCTCCTGGCCAAATGCAATCACATGGCAAAGCCTCAATGTCAGCACTCCCCCCATAGCCACTCCAGTGCAGGGCTACAGAGTCACCTAAGGAGAGGGGAGTTGAGAACGTTTAACGAGTCTGCAGTATGGGTTCTCATAAGTCATGCCCAGGACGTGGTCTCTGACACATGGGGTTGGATTGCAATGCAAAGTGATTCTGTGATGCACAGGAAGCTCCGAGGAGGCCAGGCAGGTGGAAACGCTAAGTGTGAAATACATGGATAGATGTTTCTGCTGCCCTCCTGTCCCATTTGGAACGTGATGTCAGTTGAAAGTGGAGGGTGGCGGTGGCCGACCACTTTCCCACCTGGCATGCAAGCAGAGGCCCAACAGCCCCTTCCCTGCAGACCTCCAAACCCACTGGCAGCCTTCTGCCCTTAGGAGCAGATTCATCTGAGCAGGCACTTAAAGTTTCAGAGACACGTTAAAGCTGACTGTCTGACATGTTTGGCCAAGAAAATCTCAAGAATTTGCAACAACTGTTAGCCATTCTTAGTGACAGTGAAGAGAAGAAAGTTGTGGCTCATATCCAAGTCATCAGAAGGGTGGTTCATAGGAGGAGTTGAGGCTGGTCAGCTGCCATGCATCCCAGCAAAATGGGGGCTTGCAAGACTCGGGAGATGCAAAGGTGGTTTTGACCCGGCAATGAAATGATAGTGACTGTCTTACAGACCATTGTGGTTAATACTGATTTCTGTAAAGAATATCCCCTTTAAAGAGCCCTAAATAAAATGCCCTGTGGGTAATTGGAGAGCGCTCCTAGTCTACTTTCCTTTAATTGAGAGGAGTTGTGGGGTTGACAATATTGGTACAAATAACCCTCCCCAAGGCAATTATTCTGGCTTCCAGGTCTCCCAGAGCTAACCCCCGGGTTGCTGTCACTCCAGGTTCTCTCCCCCACCCCCTGCTCACCAGGACTTCAGTGTCTCCCTCCCATCTAAGGGGATGATCCCCAGCTCTCTGTGCCACTCACAACAGTTGATCTGTGGCAAAGCTTTTGAGGCCAGTCTAGCCACCTTTTTAAAAATGCAATGAGCATTAATAACACAAATGGATGATGATGATGATGATGATGATTACTACTTAGAATCAATACCTGTTGTCATGGAAGTCCTCAAATGCCTGAAATTGAGAAACTGCCCAGGAGTGGGGAAAAATTTCCTTGAGAAGGCCCTATTTGAGCTGGGTCACAATGGATGAGAAAGAGTTCACCAGGCTCCAAAGCGAGGGAACAGCATTTTAGCCAGAAGGAATAGCATTTAAAAAGTTCACACCAGAGTCGAAGGAAAAGGATAACATTGTATAGGTTTTTGTCTCTTCGTGGGAGAAATTGCTCTTCCCATCTGTGCACCTGTGATGGTGGCTTTGACCTGCAGGATGATGAGTGCCGGGAAAGGGAAGGTCTCTGCACTTGGCAGTGATTGTTCAGTTTCACAAGCATCCACGGACTGGGCAGCTTTGAGCATTGTGTGGGTTATCAGAGTGCTGGCAATACAAAGTAATCCAGCAAAGTCCCTTCCTCGTGAAGCTCATCACATAGTAGGAAAGGCAGTTACACGTAGACGTATACCACAACCACAGGAGAGACATTCCAGGCACCTGTATAAAGTGCACTTAGCATGGGGTCCAGCATTTTAGTTAGAGACCGACTATGTTAGTTCTTTCTCACATTGCTATAGAGAAATACCCAATACTGTATAATTTATAAAGAAAAGCGGTTTCATTGGCTCACAGTCCTGCAGGCTGTACAGGAAGCATGATGTTGGCATCTGCTGGGTTTCTGGGGAGGTCTCAGGAAACCTGTAATCATGGCAGAAGGCAAAGGGGGAGCGGGCGTGTCACATGGCCGGAGCAAGAACAAGAGAGCGAGGGCTGAGGTGCCACACACTGTTAAATGACCAGATCTCATGAGAACTCAGTCACTAACTCAAGTGTGGTACCAAGGGGGATGGTGCTAAACCATTCGTGAGGAATCCACCGTTAGGATCCAGTCACTTCCCACCAGGCCCCACCTCCAATGTTGGGGATTACAATTCATCATGAGATTTGGGCGGGGACACACATCCAAACTGTATCACGGATCCACAGAGAAATCGATAGGATGGGCGGGAATAGACACTTGTGTTAAGTTGGGAACGGTTTGAATGGGGACCTGTTCTGCCAGTGGTCATGTCATTAATCATGGTTCCACATTATTCCCCATGCAACGCTGTCGCTCGCGGGGCCATATGTGGTGAACAGAGGAGGACCACAGGGCCTCCCGGTATTTCTGAATTGTGGCTGCTTACAGAAATGCAGCCATGAAGCTCCCGGTTCAGAGTGGCCCATTGAGATGGACGTGAAAGCTTACTTTTTATTAGGTTCACTGGGGGAAGGAGGGGACAGCTGCGTTGCGCATTCGGAAGCCCCCGCTCTCCCCGCCAAGTTCGGTCGGCATCGTGACCTCCAGCTCTGACCTGGCCTCCTCTCCCCACAGGTATGGAGAGTGCAATCACGCTGTGGCAGTTCCTGTTGCAGTTGCTGCTGGATCAGAAACATGAGCATTTGATCTGCTGGACCTCGAACGATGGTGAATTCAAGCTCCTCAAAGCAGAAGAAGTGGCCAAGCTGTGGGGACTCCGAAAAAACAAAACAAATATGAACTATGATAAGCTGAGCAGAGCCCTGCGATACTATTATGACAAGGTAAACCCTTGGCCTTGCATGAGGCCGTCTTGGGGAGGGTGGAATCCCCTCTGAGTAGTTCCCTGATGAAAGAAGATAATAGCATGCTATGAATCAAATTAGGGAATAAAACAGGGGCAGTGTACGCCTTCTTTTTGGAGAAAAACTGTGCTGTAGGGATTTCCCCACCCTCTGGAAGCCCTTTGGATGTTACTGAGGGTCACATTTTGTTTCTTCTGCATTTTCGTCTGAGTTTGCTGAAGAACTTTGCTAACAATAGAAATGAGATGCAGGCAGGCTCTGGGGCTTTCCTCATGTTGAATTGGTCGAATGACAGAATGCATATTAAAATCCAGAAAGTCTGTTTATCCTATCTGCTTTGTGGTTCAATTAAAGGGACCTTTCCTGGGAGGTGGTAGCTTTGGCAAATTAGTTTTTAAACAGTTCAGTGCACCAGTATCCTCATTTATAAAACAGGAATCAGCATAGGAATAATAATAGGAATAGGAATCCTGGCTCAGGATTGTTGTGATGACCAGCCGAGCCATTACGTGTTAAGTACGTAGAACACTGCTTGGTACCTGGTGCTTGCAGCTTCATGGGAAACTTCCCTAGTTGGAAGAAAAAACACGTTCATTTTTAAGTCATAGAGATGAGGCAGAGCGCTTTGTTAAGTGATAGTATAATGTGGTTGCCAAAACCAGGACAGTTGGGGTGAGTTTTAATGCATTTCTGGAAAAGCAATTTTAACGTGCTTGCTAGTGCAAAATTATTGCTATGTAGGAGAACCATTTCTGGCCTGTAATTGTTGACCATTTCATTTTGAATCTGTTGTTGCTGAATATTTAGTCTCTAAGATATAAAGAGCTAGAGCCATGATAATGGTAAGCTTTTGTTCTGGTTTTATTATTCATATTAAAAGGTGAATTAAAAACTGATTTAAATATTAGTTCCTGACCTATATTTAGGGCCTGCTGTCTGCCAGCCTCTTTGGAATTTAAGACATAAGGATTATACATTTCAGGAAGTAGAGACATCATTAATTATAAAGTATTCCTTTTATATGATCGTAATTGCACGTGATTATGTCATTGAAATGCTAAAGGTGCTCTCCTTTAATGTAGCAATTAATTAATCCTGACTTACTGCAGAGTCCTACTAAAATATAAAAGCACTTCTTGCAAATTGCACTGTCTGAAAGCCTCGCAGACGGCTTACTGTTTTGCGTGTTTCCCCAGGTTCTAAGTTCTGCAGTGGGAGCTGGGGCTGCTGAAGGAAAACACTCCTGTTGCCTGCTGGCAGAGTGCCTAAAAGCTGGGCTTTGAGACTCAAAAAGCATTTTCATTGTTTTCAATCAAGGTATCAAAAAAAGAAGTCCTCCCTCTGTGTCTGGGACTTGACTCATCTCTTCCCTGGCCTGGGCCTGGGGGCTTAAGGGTTGTGTCTCTTCAGCATGAAGGGATGTCCTGGGCTGGAAATGACTGCTCACAAAATTAGCAAAGCCGTTCCTGTTTAGACTACATCTAATCTCCCTTGGGCAGATTTTTAAATCTCTAGAGAGAGCAGTTTCATAGCCTTCAGTCAACAAGTATGTTCTGGCACTTTCTGTTAGATGTCTAAGGTGCTGTGCTGAGCACTTCTTCCCCTTGTCTCCTTTAAACTTTACAACAGCCCCATAGACAGGTGCTGCCATCATCATCCTCCTTACACACGTGAGAACACAGAGGCTTAGACGAGCAACCTGCCCAGGTGCACACAGCCAGTGAGTGGCAGAGCCCGGATTTGAACCCAGCTGGTCCGCCCAGGTTCCCAGCCCAAAGGCACACACACACCCTGCCTTCTGGGCCATTCATTTCCTTTCCCTTTGAATGTCTTGAGTTCCAGGTAGGCAGTCAGGCTGTCCAAAGGGTATTACAACCTAAGAAGTTTTGTTTATTACCAAGAGCCTCAGGCTAGGCATGGTGCCTCACATCTAATCCCAGCACTTTGGGAGGCTGAGGCAGGAGGATCACTTGAGTCCAGGAGTCCGAGACCAGCTTGGGCAATATGGCGAGACCCTGTCTCAACAAAGAATTAAAAATTAGCCAAGTGTGGAAGTGCATGCCTGTAGTCTCAGCTACTTGGGAGGCTGAGGTGGGAGGATCAGTTGAGCCTGGGAGTTTGAGGCTGCAGTGAGCTGTGATTGCACCACTGCACTCCAGCTTGGGCAACAGAGGGAGATCCTGTCTCTTAGGGAAAAAAAAAAAAAAAAAAAAAAAGGAAACAACTTCAGTATTGAAAAATCCCAGCAAACGATGTGCATCAGGTAGAGTCCAAGGTCAGGAGTCCAGGTGGCTGGTGTGGCCTGCCTGCCTGCACTGCCCCTTTCTCTCTTGCCGGACAGAACATGGGGACTGGCCACATGACCTGTGAGCAGCCCCAAGCATCGAGCTGGAGCTGGCAGTAAGGGCAGGAGCAGCCTCTTATCCTGTTGTGTCATGTAGTCTTTGGCCACCAGAAGAAATTGCTTCATGTCTTTCCTTCTACAGATATACCTGTCCACATGCACACACACACGAGTATACACATACACACCTGTCCACATGCACACACCCATGCCCACATGCACACACGCCCACATGTACACACCCATGCCCACATGCACACACCCATGCCCACATGCACACACACATGCCCACATAGAAACACCTATGCACACATGCGCACACCCATGCCCACATGCACACACATGTCCCCATGTACACACCCATGTCCCCATGCACACACCCATGCCCACATGCACACACGTCCGCATGCCCACACAAATGTCCGCATGCACCCACAGATGTCCACATGTACACACCCATGCCCACATGCACACACCCATGCCCACATGTACACACATGCCCACATGCGCACAGATGTCCACATGTGCACACCCATGCCCACATGCACACACTCATGCCCACATACATACACATGCCCACATGCACAGATGTCCACATGCGCACACATATGCCCACATGCACACACCCATGCCCACATACATACACATGCCCACATGCACAGATGTCCACATGCACACACATATGCCCACATGCACACACACCCACATGTACACACACATCCGCATGCGCAAGGCATGCCCACATGTGCACACCCATACCCACATGCACATATCCATGTCCACACGCACACGCATGTCCGCATGTACACACCCATATCCACATGCACACACGTCCACATGCACACACCCATGCCCACATGCACACATAGATGTACACATGTACACACCCATGCCCATACATGCACACACATGTCCACACAGATGTACACATGTGCACATACATGCCCACACATATGTCCACATGCACACACATGTACACATGCATATGCACATGCCCACAGACATGCCCACTTGCACACACACATGTCCACATGCACACACGGCTATTGCCATATGCACACACATACGTGCACGTGCACACATGTAGATGTGCACACATGGCTGTTTGATTCTTCCTTATGAAATGCTCTCAAGTGGTAGGATGGAAAGTTAGACTCTTAATACAGTTTATAAAGAAAAGAGGGAGAGGAAGGAAGATGAGAAAAGAGATGGGTGAGGGAAATGGAGGGGAGAGGAAAAAAAGGGGATGGAGAAAGGGAGGAAGACGAGGCATGTCAAAAAAAGGTGATGAAAACTACACTGTATTTGTCATTTTCCGATGACGGCTTACTTCCGTTTTGCCAGCGTCACTCTATGATGATAGGTGTAAGTTGACTCTGTGTGTTGCCAGTGTGTGACCATTTTTGACTCACAGAAATGGCGGTCTTAAGTGGCTTGGCCTCTCGCTTGAGAGAAAGATTGGAGCAGAGTCTTTGTGGATGCGAAGCCACCTGGGCCACTGCCGTGTATGCCACCCTGAACTTGGAGCTGCCCTGAACCGCGTGTGTTTCTCAGCGCCACGTACAGCTCAGCCTGACCGTTTGTTTGCCTTTTAGTGTTCTCTTGCTTCTCAGCATCCTCCTCCTCTTCCTCGCTAACATTCATCCAGAGCCTTTCCGTGCAGACATCAGGTGGCTGCTGAACTCAGCAGCTGCCTCCTTTTTCCCGTCATCTCTCCTGTCCATTGCTGGCTGTCAGTTCTTCCCTCTTGGCTGCAACTGCACATCCCTCCGTTTGTCCTAATAGGGAATTTTTCCTGCTTGAGTAGACAAGCATGAGAATATCATTATTTTTATGTTATATGTTATATTTTTAGCAGAGAAAAAAGTGGAAAATGTGTGCAAACTTGCAGAAGGCCCTGGAGGAGGGTCGTCCCTGTGCCCGTGCGGTCTGGAAGGCCCCAGAGGAGGGTCGTCCTTGTGCTCATGCATTCAGGTTGGGGCTGAGGCGCTTTAATCATTGCTGCTCCTAAGAGTGTTCTTTTCCTCCCCTCTCAGACTATCAGAGCCAGGTGGTTACAGCCTGAGCTCCAGCCTAGATCGTCTGGGTTTGAATCCAGCTCCATGACTGTGGCCCTGTTGCCTGATCTCTCTGAGTCTCAGCTTCCTTTTCTGTAAAGTGGGTATAATAGTAGCTAGCGTCTACACCATGGGGCTGTGATGGGATTCACTGTGTTCACACATGTGCAGGGCTGAGAACAGGGCCCCAAACAGGGTAGGCACAGTGAAGCATGAGTCAGAATGATAATACAGATGATAGTTTCTCTATCACTAATTTGAAAATTTCAGACAGTGCATAGAAGAAAATTAGAACCTGGGAGGATCACTTGAGCTCAGGAGTTCAAGTCCAGCCTGGGCAACACAGCAAGACCCCTGTCTCTTTTTAAAAAATTTAGCACAATTTATTAAAGAAAGAAGAAGAGGCCGAGCATGGTAGCTCATGCCTGTAATCCCAGCACTTTGGGAGGCCAAGGTGGGTGGATCATGAGGTCAAGAGATCGAGACCAGCCTGGCCAACATGGTGAAACCCCGTCTCTACTAACAATACAAAAATTAGCTGGGCATGGTGGTGGGCACCTGTGGTCCCAGTTACTCCAGAGGCTGAGGCAGGAGAATCGCTTGAACCAAGGAGGCGGAGGTTGCAGTGAGCCGAGATCACGCCACTGCACTCCAGCCTGGTGACAGAGCGAGACTCTGTGTCAAAAAAAAAAAAGAGGATCAAAACCTTTGTTGCTACGTTGCTGCTCAAGCACATGGAGATAGGGAAACGCCGGATCTGAGTATAATGGCCCTTTTCACTTAGGGCCTATCAGGAGCACTTTGTCGTGCTTTTTAATGACTGAAGACAGGCGACAACAGTTTCTGTCCTCAGTTGCATATTTTCATATATTTACTCTGTTATGAAAATTCGACCGCGAAGATGCTTTCTTATTTAAATGACTCTCCCTCACCGCTCTGAGTCAAAGCTCTGGCACTGCTCTGAGTACCTACAGTTGGAGCCAGTCTCTACCTTCTGGGCTTTCTTAGTGACTGCTGGGGGCTTGGTATCCAGAGCCCTCGAGGTTATGGTCCAGCAGTCCCTTAGCCTCAGAGTCTCAGTTCACCCATTGGAAAGTGGCGATGGGAACAGCACCCTTCCTCGTTGGACTGGTGAAGATGAAAAGAGATGATAAGATGATGTGGACAAGGTGCTTAAGCACAGTATCAGGCACCCACTCAGTGACGGCTCATCATTCCAGTGATGCGTATTTATAAAACTGACTGTATTATGTCCTAGCTGTCTGTATACAGTTGCTGTCATTGTGGCCTTCTGGCTGCACCACTTTTGTCGCCCTGGTACCTCGGACAGGGTCTGGCACGTATTAGTTGCTTAGTAAATGCTAGACAAATGAGCAAATGGATAAAACACTGATGTGTCCACTACTCAAATGCACACCATTTATGTCATGGAAGTTGATATTAATGAGTGATTAAAAAAAAAAAAAGCAGTCACTGCTTTTTGTTTATTGTCTTGTAGTTTCCTAGGGCTGCCAGAACAGAAGACCACAAACTGTAGGTGGCCTAAAACAATAGAAATGTGTTGTCTCGCAGTTCTGGAGGCCAGATGTCCAGAGCAGGGTGTCAGCAGAGCTGTGCTCCCTCTGACTCGGTGGACTCCTTCCTGGCCTCTCCCCAGCCCTGGGCTTGCCAGCAGTCCCTGGCATGCTTTGGCTTGCAGCTGCCTCACTAGGATTGCTGCCTCCATCATCACATGACGTTCTCCCCATTCTGTGCATCCAGAGTATCTTTTTTTTTTTTTTTTCTTTTGAGACAGAGTCTCGCTGTGTCGCCCAGGCTGGAGTGCAGTGGCATGGTCTCGGCTCACTGCAACCTCTGCCTCCTGGGTTGAAGGGATTCTCCTGCCTCAGCCTCCCAAGTAGCTGGGACTACAGGCTTGTGCCACCACACCTGGCTAATTTTTGTATTTTTAGTAGAGATGGGGTTTCACTATGTTGGCCAGGCTGGTTTTGAACTCCTGACCTTGTGATCTGCCCGCCTCAACCTCCCAAAGTGCTAAGATTACAGGCATTAGCCACAGTGCCTGGCCGATTTTCCTCTTCTTATGAGGATATTGGTCATTGGATTAGGGCCCACCTTAATGCAGTATGACCTCATCTTAACTTGGTTACGTCTGCAAAGACCCTTTCTTTTTTTTTTTTTTTTTTTTTTTGAGACGGTGTCTGGCTCTGTCGCCCAGGCTGGAGTGCGGTGGCCGGATCTCAGCTCACTGCAAGCTCCGCCTCCCAGGTTTACGCCATTCTCCTGCCTCCGCCTCCCAAGTAGCTGGGACTACAGGCGCCCGCCTCGTCGCCTGGCTAGTTTTTTGTATTCTTTAGTAGAGACGAGGTTTCACCGTATTAGCCAGGGTGGTCTCGATCTCCTGACCTTGTGATCCGCCCGTCTCGGCCTCCCAAAGTGCTGGGATTACAGGCTTGAGCCACCGCGTCTGGCCAGACCCTTTCTAAATAAGGTCCTAGTCACTGGTACTGGGAATGAGGATGTCAGCATAGTTCGGGGACGGACAAAATTCACCCTGTGCCACCTCCATATACAGTCATGTACCACATAATGTCTACAATGGACCACATATATAACAGTGGTCCTATAAGGCTATAATTTCATATTTTTACTGTACCTTTTCTACGTTTAGATATGTTGAGGTACATACATACTATTGTATTACAGTTGCCTACATACAGTATTCAGTACAGTAACGTGCTGTACAGGTTTGTAGTCTAAGAGCATATAGCATAGCCTTGGTGTGTGATAGGCTAGACCCTCCAGGTTTGTACAAGTACATGCCGCGATGCTCGCACAGCAACGAAATTGCCCAGCGACACACTTCTCAGAACGTAGCCTCATTGTTAAGCGATGCATGACTGTATTTCAGACACTGCTGGGCTTTTTGTTTAGATTTTCAAAATTACATTTAAAAGGAGAGTGTTGGTTTCTCTCTATAAGTGATGGTTCGATTCAGCAAATCCTAAAAGGAAACTGCTCCCCATGACAGGCACAGCACCTAGCTTCTGCAGCAGGTATAATACTAGACTCTGTGACAGGTGTGACACTAGAATCAAAGACACGTCGCTGAGCCAAGTCCCCGGGCTGGAGACAGGTCCACCCAAGACGACTCCTGCCTTGGAGGGATTCAGAGTTGGTGGGAATTGAGCAGCTCCTTGGCCTAGAAGTGCACATGATTTTAATAGCTGACTTAACTGGGAAGAGAAGGCGACCCGGGGGGCGCCAGTCCCTGATCGGCAGTGCTGGGATTGGAGACTCTGATCTTTGTGCTCAGAGGCTCCTTCCTGCATCTGTGGTTCCGTGGAGTGCGTGTGAGTCTGGAGAAAGTCTGGAGGGCCAGGGTTCCGCAGCCGAGCTCCGCCAGGGAACTGCTTCTCCCGGGTAAGCTTTTGAAGAGGCTGCGGGGCAAACCCAATTAGAATTCCAAGAGAGGAGTGATGCCCCTTCCAGGGAGCAGCATGTTTTGCAACCCGGGCATGGATGAAAGGCCCCTGTTTCATCTGAGAAACACACAGGTCATGGGAGGTGCCTGTGGCTGAGCCTGTGAGGGGCAGAAACCAGAGCCCGTAGAGGCCTAAACAGGACATTTAGTTGAGGCCTGGGCATTTTACACTTCCCCTCTGCCAAACAGCTTTTTTCCTTGGTCTCGCTTTAAGCCCTGGGAGTTGGAGTTGGGTGTGTTACTGTAGTTCTGATGGTTTGAATTTTTTGATAAGCTTTTTTTTTTTCCTTAGGTTTACCTGATGTAACAGTAAGGATCTTTTGCAGATATTTTATTTATTAACAAGCTAACAACTCTTTCACTCCTTAACATCAGACAGATGGACCCTTCTTCTTAGAGTAGAGAAGAGCGGGGCCAATGCCCAGAGCATTTCTGTCACTGGCCCTGACAACTGCCAGGCACCTTATGGGCCAAGCCTGAGGGGCAGGAGTTCCTGCTGGGATTCACAGCATTAACCACTTCTTGAATAAGGCTTTGCTTTTTTTTTTTTTTTTCTTTGGAGACACAGTTTCACTCCTGTCGCCCAGACTGGAGTACAGTGGCACGATCTCAGCTCACTGCAACCCCTGCCTCGCAGGTTCAAGCGATTCTCCTGCCTCAGTCTCCCGAGTAGCTGGGATTACAGGTGCACCCCACCATTCCCAGCTAGTTTTTGTGTTTTTAGTAGAGACGGGGTTTCACCAGACTAGTCTTGAACTCCTGACCTCAGGTGATCTGCCTGCCTTGGCCTCCCAAAGCGCTGTAATTACAGGAATGATCTACAGTGCCTAGCCTAGGGTTTTAAAGTATACATCCACCTCCAGTTGACACGGCCTCTTCTTTCACCTCTGCCTTTTCCTCAGCCATCCAGCCATCCCTTTGAAAACATACCTCCCTCCTCCTGAGGGGCAGCAGCTGGTCGGGGAGACAGACATGAAACCAATTTTAGTAGAGAACACTGTGTAAAGTGCTGGCATAACCAATGCTGGGGCCTTCCAGGAGAGCAGGAGGGAAGTAGAGGCAGAGGGAAGGCCTCCGGAGGTCAGGACACTTGATCTGGATCTTAAGTAATGAGAGTGAGTTTACCTGGCTGAAAAAAGTTAGGAAGGGATAAACCAAGAAGGGAACAGTGTGAGCAGAGGCAGGGACGTATGGATGAGTTTGACCTTTGAAGCATAGCATATCTTTGAGTGAGGGCAAGATGTGGTTGGAAAAGTGAGTGGGGAATGGAGTGTGAAGTATAGCATGCTAAAGAGTTGGAACTCTGTGGTGAGAGCCAATAAAGAGTTAAAAGCTGGCCGGGCGCGGTGGCTCATGCCTGTAATCCTAGCACTTTGGGAGGCTAAGGCGAGTGGATCATGAGGTTGGAGATCGAGACCATTCTGGCCAACATAGTGAAAACCCCGTCTCTACTAAAAATACAAAAATTAGCTGGGCGTGGTGGTGTGCGCCTATAATCCCAGCTACTCAGGAAGCTGAGGCAGGAGAATCGCTTGAACCCGGGAGGGGAGGTTGCAGTGAGCCGAGATCGCACCACTGCTCTCCAGCCTGGGCGACAGAGCGAGACTCCATCTCAAAAAAATAAAAATAAAAACACATTAAAAAAAGAGTTAAAAACAAGAGATGGGGGAGGGGGTGGGAAATGCTCACACCTGTAATCCCAGTACTTTGGAAGGCTAAGATGAGAAGATCGCTTGAGCCCAGGAATTTTGAGACCAGCCTGAGCAATATAGTGAGGCCTTGTTTCTACAAAATAAAATTTAAAAAACCCCAAAAACCGAATAATAATAATAGATGAGCAAAAATGACAAAAAATTAGCTGGGCATGGTGGTGCACACCTGTAGTCCTACTTCCTGGAGAGGCTGAGGCAGGAGAGTCACTTGAGCCCAGGAAGTAGAGGCTGCAGTGAGCTCTTACTGAACCACTGCACTCCAGCCTCGTCAACAGAGTGAAAGAGCAAAATTCGGTCTCTTACAGAAAGCAAGAGAGTGCTATGATCAGATTTCCGTTTTAGAAATAAAAATCTGTGTCTCCTTACTGTTTGTTCTTGGCATGGATCATTTTACACCCGACCATACAACTTTGATCTTTCTGGCCAGGTACCATTTCTCTCTGCTGGCCGAGTTGGCCCTATCACACCTTCAGCATGAGGATGGAGAGGGAAAAAGGATAGGCTCTGGTATTCCCATAAGGTGAGCAACTGTCTTCTGCTCACGAGAAGCTGAAGACACGGGCTCTCTCTGTTGTTGCAGAGGGAGACCTGGAAGCTTTCACAACCCCTCATCCTCTCCCGTCCAGCAGACCTTTTGTCCTTGCTGGCGGTGAACATTCAGCCCTGGGGGAGGCTGAAAACTCTGCTGGCTCCCTTCTCATCAAGAAATGAAAATGGTGATAGGATGAAAAATCCTCCCGTCTCCACAGCAACCTCTTGGCTTAGCCTCACGATGTACTGAACAATCGTTACTTAATTGGAAGGGGTTTCGGGGAGAACAGTCAAGACAAAGTCATTGGCAACCTATTCCTGGAATTAGAACGCATCACCTTCTTAGCTTAATTGGATAATTCATTTTAAATTGGGTGTGCAATCACGACAAGAAAATGTTAGTATTAATAATACATATCTGAGCTCGGCTGCCTCTGCCAAGAAGCCTGGCCCTCGTGGAATTCTTTAATTCCCCAAAACAATTTTACAAACATCCAGCAGGCATTCATATCCCAGAACTTTCTAGAACACCTTTGTTGGTCGTGGAATGTTAGGGAAGACCTGGGCTCCCTTTGGGGTGTTTTATGGATCGAGGGGGCCCCCTGTGCCTGGCCCTGGGTGTGAGTGTTGAGGGCCTGGTATGTTTTGTTGAGTGTCTTTCTTTCCTACTGTGGCAGCTACTCAGATGGTTGGAAGCATAACAGATGGCAGCGGCGCTATTGCCTGGGGGCCCAGGGGATGACCAGGGCCTCTCTCGTGAGCTTGGGTCCTGGAAGCTGCTTAGAGACCTGTGGAGTGGCTGAACTGCCTCACAGAGGTCTTCCAGTCTGGTCACATTGCCCCGGGAGATGGCAGCTGGTATCAGGGGGCCAGGCTGCTGGGAACGGGGGGCTGCCTGTTGACTGAAGGTGCTGCCTGTCTTGCACGTGCTTCCAGGCCAACTTCCCTGTGGCACTCAGTGTTCCCCCAAAATAGGGCAGTTGCTAAGAAACAGGGATGAGCCAGAGGCCCGGGAGTGCCGACAACACTGTGTTGATGAGGATGCTTCTGCTCCAGGGGCTCGGCTGCCAAAGCTTCCGCGGCCTTGCCAGATCCACTTACGTCAGGCTGTTGCCCAAGCCCACACCGAGTCTGCCTTTGCCAGCATGAGCGTTCCTGCTTCTGGGATTTTAGCTGCAGGAAAATTTAGTGATTGTGTAGACAAACTCACAAAAACTCCAACATTCACAGCATAGCACCCACCACCCGCCGTCCACCCACGCCTCAGCTGCTCCTCTGCACAGCCTCTTCCCCACCCCTGCCTGTGCTCCTCCATGGCTCCTCTCAGTTCCCACCCCGAATTTGTAACATCAAAAAGGGACGCTTACGTGTGTGGAGCATTTGGTTTTAAGCCAGGCACTGTGCTAGATATTTTTACATGTATTAGCTTATTTTCCAATTCGTGATGCGCCGGTGCTGGTGGTCAATATTGAGCCCATTTTAGAGGTGGGGATGCTGAGTCTCTAAGAGGTGTAAGTCACAGACTCAAGATGCAGCAGCAGGGCAGTGGCAGAGCTTTCACACTAAGAGTGTTGACCCCCAAGGCCCATGCCTGGGCTTCCGAAGCTGGAGGGTGACACAGCTCTAGAGCCTTGGGCCCACACGTGAGTCCTGTGTGCCCAGTACTGCTGATGATTATCCCAAGGGCAGCCAGAGACAGGCCTCCGGTATTTTTAATTGAAATGACAGTGGAAAAACTGCTGGCAAGATATCTGAGTCAGCTGAAAATGTGAGTTCGAGTGGCCCCAGAACACCCCACGCTTCCAGAAGATGCTTCCTACACAAAGTACTGGAGTGTGGTGCTCCTCTGTGTGTGCGCCTCCCAGCTGCCGATGGCCTCCAGGAAGGATTCCAAGCTCCCTTCACCATCCCGCCCCATCCCGGCTGCCTTCCCTGCACCCCCACAGCTGCCCCCAACCCCAGCATCTTCTTAGGCCCCCTCCTTCCCCTTGCCCTTCCTGCCTGGCTCACTCCTGGCCACCCTTCAGACTCCTCTCTGTGCCTCCAGCTGGTGCCTCACTTGGCGATGGCCGTGTCTGTTCCACGGCCCCTCCCAGAGGGACCTGGTTTCTCCTGCTGTCATTGCATCTCCCTTACGGGGCCGCATGCTGGGTTTTCTTACCATTTCCTGCATCCTGCAGTGCCGAGGGCATGGCAGCGCCAATCAAGTGTAGTAGGAGTGAGTAAGAAACAAGCATCCTTCTCCATGGCACAGAAGGGAGCCTGTCACCTTGGAGAGTCACCCAAGAGAGGATCCAAGAAAGCATCTTGCCCTACCTACCCCTCCTTCAGCAAGTGAGGACCCTCGAGGGGAGGGGAGTTTCCAAGTCAGTTGGTGACAAAGCCAGGATGAGAAGACACTCCCAGACCACCTGTGGCTCATGACACACACTGCCCCGCCATGCCATCTGCCAGCGCTGGAGGTGGCCACTCAACACAGGAAAGTCAAGGTCAGTGTTAGCAGCCCCCCAACTCAGCTGGGGAAAGGGAAAGACTTGCATTGGGGAGCAGTTTTATTTATTTTTATTTATTTATTATTATTATTTTTAGATGGAGTCTCGCTCTGTCACCCAGGCTGGAGTGCAGTGGTGAGATCTTGGTTCACTGCAACCTCCACCTCCTGGGTTCAAGCAATTCTCCTGCCTCAGCCTCCTGAGTAGCTAGGACTATAGGTGCGCCACCACGCCCAGCTAATGTTTGTATTTTTAGTAGAGGCGGGGTTTCACCATGTTCCCCAGGCTCAAACTCCTGACCTGAGTTGATCCACCTGCCTTGGCCTCCCAAAGTGCTGGGATTATAGGCATGAGCCACCACCCGGCCTGAGCAGTTTTATGTTCTATGTTATTAACACTTCAAAGGCCTTCAAATAAAAGTACCCTTGAGTGTTTAAGGAGAGCCAGGACGGAGACAGGACTCCAGGTCCAGCCAGCAGCAGCACCCAGCCAAGAAGGCAGGGAGAAAAATGCTGTGAACGTCCAGTCGAAGCCTCCCGAGCTGGGGTGTCCTGCCAGGCCGGCAAGCCAACATTTCTCACTAGCACCCTCAGGCTGCCACGGGTACTCAGGCAGCGGGGATGAGGAGCGCCTCAACTTTAGGCTGGCAGAATTTGGTGAGATAGTTCACGCTGCAGCTTGTCAGTGCCAGAAGGCAAAGCCACCTCAACCCAAACCACAAGAAAACCTCCCCCGGGAGCCGGCAGAGTCGGCCTGTTCAGAGACAGAGTTCCAGCCTTTGTTGGCAGCACGTCATTCTTGGAAGTTTGGAATGGGTGTGAGTGGGTGTGTACGTGTGTGTGTGTGCGCGCACACGCTCCAAAGTTCAGCTTTGCACAAGGGACAGCCCAGGCTCCACCTAACCTGGTGCCTGTACCATCACAACGGGAAGCGCCACTTGTACCCCAGGGGTGGGCGGCGCCAGCATGTGCCTCCCCTGCCTTGCTGAACAGAGACGATTTTAAGAAAGGGATGTATTGGTTTCCCAGGGCTGCCGTAACAAATGACCCCAAACTTGGTGGCTCAAAACAATAGAAATGTATTTTCTGAAGGTTTTGGAAGCCAGAAGTGTGAAATCCAGGTGTCTGCAGGGCCCCGCTCCCTCTGAAGGCCCTAGGGAAGAATCCCCCCTTCCTCTTCGGCTTCTCGTGGGCTCCAGCCACCCTCGTTGTTCCTTGGCTTGGAGCTGCCTCACTCCAGTCTCTACCTTCGCGTCCCATGGCCTTCTTCCCTGTGCGTGTCTTTCTGTGTCTTCATGAGGACACAAGCTGTTGAGTTCAGTGCCTACTCTAAATCCAGGATGATTCCATGTTGACATTGTTAACCAATTATATCTGTAAGGACCCTGTTTCCAAACAAGATCACATTCTAAGGTCCTGGGTGGACATGAATGTGGCAGGGCCATTAAACTCACTGCAGCGGTGAGTGGTGGGGGGAAGAGTGCCCTAGTGAGAAGCAGCTCAGGTAGATGGATCAGATGGATCTTTCGTAAGATGGTCTTTAATAGCTGGGTGTGGCGGCTCACGCTTGTCATCCCAGTACTTTGGGAGACTGAGGTGAGAGAATCACTTGAACCTGTGAGTTCAAGATCATAAGATGCTGTTTGGGGGTGGGGGTGAGGTGAGCCCGTCCCCCAGAAATTTGTAGCAGAGTCTCTTATGACCAGCTGACTGCTTACTGTCCCCTCTGTCAGAGGCAGAGACAGAGCAGAGGCGGGGGATGTCACACCCCATCCAGGCCACTGTGGGGCACTTCGCCAGCTTCCCTCCTTCTCCTTCCTCAGAGCCTGGCACGGAGCCACCTGTAGGAGAGTATGTATTCAGTGTTCATTGAGAGCCAGGTGTGGTGGCTTGAACCTATAGTCCCAGCTACTTGGGAGGCTGAGGCTGGAGGACTGCTGGAGCCCAGGAGCTCCCGGCTGCAGTGTGTAGCTGTCGTGCCTGTGAATAGCCACTGCACTCCAGCCTGGGCAGTGCCAGCAAGACCCCATCTCTCAAAAACAAAAACAAAAACAATGTTTGCTGAAAGAATGTCTGCTTGTCGGAGAGATACAGTGACTACTTGTTCTAACTTTGGAGAAAGGACACTTCGGGTTTCATTTCAGGAAAGAGTGAGTCAGACTGTGGTCTGGATGGGAACCCAAAAACAGGAGTTGAAGAAAATGTGTTGGCCAGGAAGCCGCGGCCTGGAGACACTCCTCTGCTACTTGTGGGTGGTGTGAACTCAGCTGGGAGCCTCGGGTCTCTGTCTCTGAAGTGGGTATCAAAGCGTTGTGAGGCCAACGTGACATTGTGTGTGAGCCTTCTGTAAACTGTAAAGTGAGGTGCCCACCCAAGCAATTTTCTGGAAGGCAGAATAAAAAGAAAAGTGTGATATAATGAGCAGTGTGTACGATTAGATTATTGCACGTAAGCAAGATTCACTGGGTGAGGGGTCACGTTTTAAGGATTTGTATGAGTGAGGCACTGACTACATTGAGTCTTTAGAAAACATTAGCCTATGGGGTATTTTTATTCCCATTTTAGGGGTGAGCAAACTGAGCCCTGTGTAGATGTTCAGTAACTCTCCCAAGGTCATGGTAAGCAGAGAGGCTGGAATTCAAACCCAGATCTGTTCACCCCAGCATTGGTTCCATATAACATCTGACGTGTTAAGGCTCCTGGACTGTGCCCTCGTGTGAGCTACTGCTGGGCACAGGCCTGGGGACAGCCAGGGGAGCTTGGCAGTGGGTGCCATCAGCGGGCTGTATATGGTGGATGTGAGCTTCCTGTTGTTTTCTTGTCACCCTCATCCCTTGGATGGCATGCCACTTAGAGGTTGGCTGCTCATGTCCAGTCTGCTGCACTGGGACTGCCGGGGCCCTCGTGCCTCATGTTAGGGTGGCCCTTCAAAGCAGGCACCTTCTCTACCCTGTGGATTGGCAGAGGCAGTTCTATTTCTAGGTAATGAACAGACCTTACGGAAGATCGGTCTCTTCCGCCTGAAGAGCTAGAAATAACTGTTCTTAAGCAAGGCCCATGCTTTCTCAGCACAGAGCTGGTTTTCCCAGGCACTCTGCAGTTAACCTCACTATTACTCTGGAATGCAGAAACCCCTAGGCCCTGATGGATTTACTTTAGCAGCAGCCTCTGCTTCCAAATGCAGCTGCTTTCTGGAAGAGGGTGTGGTGGTGGAACAGAAGTGGCTTAGGTCTTGGCACTAGATACAGTTGGGTTCAAACTTAGGCTCTACCAGTTACAAGCTGTGTGACCTTGGGCTAGTCAGCTTTTTAGTTCCTATTTCTTTCTCTTAAAAAGTCTTAATTTAACAAGTAATACCTATCAAATATACATTTTTTAATGTGAAAATACACATAAGCAAAAAGAAACATGAAAAATCACTGTGAAATTTTAGTATACATCTTTCAAGATTAATTTTTCTACCTCCTTTTATTTAGACATATACGCATATATACAGTAGAAAACATATGCAATAGAAAATTATTAAAATGATGGAATTATTCATACTGTTTTTACCTTTTAATTATTTAATTAAATTAATTATTAATTAACTGTTATTAATAATTAACATTAATTAATAATTATTAATTATTTATTAATTTAATTATTAAATTAATAAATGTATATTTAAAGGTATGGGGAAGTGTTAGCAATGTCGTGTCCCTGAAATAGCTACCTGGTATTCCATTGTATGGCTCTCCCAATATTTAACCTACCCCCAGGTGGTGGACAGTTGGATCTAACCTCGCTGTCCAGGGGGACCTTGGCTTCTCCATCTCTGCAATGGGGTAACAGTGCCCATCCTGCAAGGCAGCTGTGTGTGCTCAGCATGAGGCTGACCCTCATAAGTGCTGGCTTCTTTCTTTGTCCTTTGTCTGCACTGATTCCTTTCACGTAGGGCATCCACCACAATAAGATGAATGTGCCCCAAATAAATGCATTGTCTCATGTGTCTGCTCAGCACCTGAACTGGTTCCTTCCTCGGGTCTTGCTGACAGGTGCTCAGGGCCAGCAGCTTCTCGTTGGCCTCTCCCAGGAACCCCGAGCAGAGGCTTGAGCCCAAGCAGACGCTGCAAGGCTGCACTTCTCCCTCCCAATCTGGGGAGCATGATTTCTGCTCTGAAAAGCCGCGGAAAGCAATTGAGATGAGCTGGGTGCCTGGTTAGTGTCTGCACCACCTTTCAGGGCCTGACGTGTGGCGTCTTGCCTGTAGGCTGCGGCCCGCATCTAAGCAGAGCACTTGGATCCAGCAGTTATTCACATCTGTGGCTCCCAGCGTCCCCCTCCTGTAACCTCCCCCCAACCCCCAAATTAATTGGATTGTGTAAGGTTTTCGTCACAGTGGATGTCAAGTGCTGGCTGTGCTAGGCACAATATAATATAAGCTTTGTATCTATTTCTTGTCTGAACCCAATTAAATAAAAACATCATGTTTCCCTGCTCAGTTGAGATATGTAAACCAGATGTAATTCTGCCTGCTGTGCGACTGATCAAGTTACCCAGAACTTTGGACAAAGCTAGCAGAATATGCACAGCCTTCTATGAGGGTTAATTTTATCTATTAAATTGTCATTAGGGCTGACACAGGGTGATATTTATGTTTTGTTCTGTTTTTGCTTAAATGGGAGTGTAAAAATGCTAATACTAATAGCTAGTGTATGTTATAGGGCTTCTCATGCATGGATGCATCGGGCGTTCTGATAGAAGCTGTATGTGGATGGCTCATTCAGTCCCATGAGGCAGATGGATCGGTCCCCATTTTGTAGATGAGAACTGAGTCATTGAACTCAGGCAGTGACTCTGGAGCCCCTCCTTTTAATCCCTGCAGCAGCCCTTGTGATAGGGTCAAGTGGGTGTTTACTGGAAGTGTCCCCTGCTCTGTCCCCCTTACCCAGTGCAGGGGTTAAGAAAGGCCTGTTTGTTAGGAAAAGTCTTCAGCACAAGCAATCCTGCTGGCTTAGTGAGCTGCTGATGGTTCTCAGTTTTGAGAGTGAGGTAGGAGAGTTGCAGAGTCAGAGGCAGGAGCACTGTGTTTCCAGGGTGCCCTGGAATGGCAGAGGATCCAGGGGCCAGACCACAACGATGAGGAACTTGCCACGGGCCTGGCTCCTCACGGGGAGGAAAATGGAAGATCAGATAACAAGACTAAGCACGTGAACTCCAGATGCATAACCTTAGATCAGAA
Source organism: Rhinopithecus roxellana (assembly GCF_007565055.1). Classification (NCBI taxonomy): domain Eukaryota; kingdom Metazoa; phylum Chordata; class Mammalia; order Primates; family Cercopithecidae; genus Rhinopithecus; species Rhinopithecus roxellana. The sequence goes on from NC_044558.1 coordinate 107,358,756, forward strand.
TTGGGGTGCCAGACCAGAGTGGGTGGACAGACACATGCAGCAAATATTTGCCACGTAAATGGATGGGTGAAATTATGGCTCATTAAGCCCTCATGGGAGGTGTGAGGTTGTATGTGGCGTGTGGAGTTTGCATGTGGCTTCTAATATCTGCCTGGGAGTGTTCAGTTTAAAAATGCCAGCAAAGAAGCACGGGCAGGTATATGTAAGGGATACACCCGTAGGGAGCTTTAACCAGCCTGGAAATTAGCCGTGGAAAATTGTGTCTTTCATGCCTGTGGCTTTATGCCTGGGTCAGTTCTCCTTATAGTTCGTAGTTCATTCAACAAACATTTAGTTAACTTATTTAAACATAATCCGAATCACATCGTCATTGAGAAGGTAAATCTAATCCCGTATGCATCTTTTCATTACCTAGCACTGCATATGCTTTTTTTAAATTACAAAACTTATCGAAATATTTCTCATCTATCTACTATTTGGGATTATTTACACAGACTCCTTCCTATTCAAAGGGCAGAGTGGAGTGTGTGTGTGTGTGTGTGTGTGTGTGTGTGTGTGTGTACATATTTAAACATACTCTGGACAGCCATACCTGTTCTTACAGGTATTCCTGTAACCTGTCAGGGTAACAGACAGCACTGAAATGGAAATGGAAATATGACCTGCTCTCTTGGCATTTTCTATGCAGTTAAAGTGACATAATTGAGGTATCTTGTCATGGGCCCCTCTCATGGGATGCCTTGGTCCGCAGAGGTGGCTGGTAAGTTGGGAAGGGTTCTTTTGCCCAGGTCTGCCCAGAATCCTGTCCCAAATGGACGACTTGCCCTTTCGGCTATTGCATTCTCAATATGGCAACTTGGATGAGGTGACAGTGGGATTAATTTTGGTATCCGGTCCTCCTCTTTTGCCTGGAACTGCCACTGGGGTCTGTTTTAAGGGGATGTTGCTTTTTCCTCTCACTAAAATTGGTCCCATCCTTGCTGCCCGTAACCTCACATGGAATGCCTGCTGGGCGAAAAGGCAGCTCTTTTGCAAATACATATTTAAAGGGAAAGTACAAAGAGGCTGGTCCCACCCGTGTAAGAGGGAAGCAGATGTGTGTAACACTCTGTAACCACCCCGGAGACGCACTCAGCTCCACCCGACACAGACCAGCATCACTCAGGTTACCAGGCAACTGTGAGCAACAAATACTTGTGAGTCTGGGATTGAAGGGGGTGGAAACCAGACTTTTTGTAAATATCCTCATCACTTACCATAATAAGAGCCCTTCCCCAAGTGTGCTTGTGTCCCGGGCTGCCTAAATTGGCCTGAATCTGGTGTCACCCTTCATAGTAGCCAAGAGCTCAGGATTCAGATTGCCTGGGTGCCATCTGTTCTCTCCAGGTACAAGCTTCCAACAGTGTATAATTTGTACTTCCCAGGCCTCAGCTTGCTCATCTCCAAAATGGGGATAATAATCATTCCGGTCTCTGAGAGGATTGAGTGAGTTGATGGTTGTCAGGTTCTTAGAAGATAGCCTGACAAATAATATGTGCTCAGCAAATACTAGCTTGTATTATTCCTGACGCTGAGTCTTCTCAGCAAACTGTCTTGGAAGGAAGCTTCTGTCTGGAAGCCACAGAGAGATCTTCAAACATACATGGCGCTGCTCCTGGGGGCAGCCCTGGAAGATAAGGAAGAAGGGGCTGTCAGTGCAGCTGCAGGGACACAAGTCCTCTGAGTTCAGGTTCTTCCTAATCCTCCAGTTGCGGGCACCGCTGTAGGGGGCTTTCCTTACCAGCTCCCCTCATCTAGCAGATGTCCCTGGTGCTGAGTCACTGGGCTGCACTGCTCTGACCCACTTACTGTACCCGACCCTGCCCTCTTCCCTCCCAGTTCCACTCTCAGCCTTCAACCTGGTAGGTTTCCAGGTAGCCAGATCGAATCCGTCTTTCCCATTGGTCTCTAGAGAAGCATGACCTGCCTCGGTTCTTTCCAATGGCTGTCACTTCCTCCTTTTGGCCAGCTAGTAAATTGTCTCCATCCCCATCATTGTGTAACCTTTCCCTAGAAAACTCTTGGTGTCCTCTCTGTTTCCCTCGCAGAGGCAGCAGCTACCGAAGGGCCCGTCCCAGCATCTCCCTTTTTATATTTCGAGTAGGGGTTAGCATATTGTGACAGTCACTTCTAGCTATAGAAAGTTCCCACTGTCTTCCACTTAAACATGTAAAATACTTAAGATTCTATATGTTCTTTTCTTTAACAACCAGCTGTAATTCACATACCACACAATTCACCCGTTTACCATGTATAGTTCAGTGGCTCTGAGTAGAGACTTCTGCACCCACCACCATGACCCACTTGGAACATTTTCATTACCTTCCTTCCATCCCTCTCAGCCCTAGGTAACCATACTCTACTTTCTGTTTTTTTGTATAGATTTCATGATTCTGGACATTTCATATAAATAGAATCATATGTGACCTTTATCATGTAATATCTGGCTGCTTTCACTTTGCAGTGAATCATAGAATACAGTATTCTATTCTATGGCTCATGCCTGTAATCCCAGCACTTTGGGAGGCTCAGGCAGGCAGATCAGCTGAGGTCAGGAGTTCAAGACCAGCCTGGCCAACATTGTGAAACCCTGTCTCTACAAAAATACAAAAGTAGGCAGGGTGCGGTGGCTCACGCCTGTAATCCCAGCACTTTGGGAGGCCGAGTCAGGCAGATCATGAAGTCAGGAGATCGAGACCATCCTGATTAACACAGTGAAACCCCGTCTTTACTAAAAATACAAAAAAAAAAAAAAAAATTAGCCAGGCATGGTGTCAGACACCTGTAGTCCCAGCTACACGGGAGGCTGAGGCAGGAGAATGGTGTGAATCAGGGAGGCAGAGCTTGCAGTGAGCTGAGATTGCGCCACTGCACTCTGGCCTGAGGGACAGAGCGAGACTAGATCTCAAAAAAAAAAAAAAAAAAAAAAAGAACTGGGCATGATGGTGGGTGCCTGTAATCCCAGCTACTTGGGAGGCTGGGGTAGAAGAATCGCTTGAACCCAGGAGGCAGAGGTTGTAGTGAGCCGAGATCGCGCCACTGCATTCCAGCCTGGGCGACAGAGCAAGACTCTGTCTCAAGAAGAAGGAAAAAAAAATTCTGTGATTCTGTTTAATGAAATTGAGGCTCATTATGTTATGTTTGTTCCTTACTATTCCATAGTCTAGTATTCATTATTCCTCAAATAATGACTTCTAGGCCTTGGAGCAGAGCTTCATTCTTGAGTACAGCTCGATAATATTCCATTGTAAGGACACCCTACATTTCATTTATCCTTTTGCTGGTTGGTCGACAGGAGGGTTGTTGTTCATGTTCTTTTAACACAGCAAGGCTGTATGATCTGAGGTTGCCTTTCCGTTCCCAACCATTTTTTGAGCAGGAGAGACAGTTTTTGTCATTTTTATCACAGCCCTTGGTTATTTCTTGAGGTGCTCATGAATGTAATCCCAACTTAGACATGATGTTCCAAACCTACAAGAAAATTAGAAGTGGTTTTTTTTTTTTTTGAAAAAAAAAAAAAGAAACAGTTTTTAAGACTTGTTAGAATAAATTATTCAGATCATTTTTCTTCTGTGTTTTTATTTTGGCTCTAAATAAAACGTTTATAGACGTTTGTCTCTTCTTTTGTGTAATTATTTGGCTCTAAAAACTTCACTCAGTTTAGATGAGTGTTCAAACTCGCTGAGGGAAAAAAATGAAAGTTTTTTCCCCAGAGAGGAAAATATGATGAGCTAAAACTAAAAATACCTTAGAATTTTAGCAAAGGAAGCATTAACACACCAGAGGTCAGCACACTTTCTTTTCAATGGGAACTGACCCTGGTCAGGTGGGTCCAATGACACCCTTATTTAATTTATTTCCTGCTGGGAGCTGATTTTCCCAGGCATGTTCTGACCCAGGGCACTTGGCAGAGACGCTGCTAACAAAGCCCAGGTGGCAAACATCTGAGTTCCCCAAATTTCTCTGAAGGTTTTTAAGGGCTGTTCAGCCTCGAGGAGCAGGTGTGAGTGTGAGGTCGCTGGCGCCAGTGGGGCTCTGCGGGTTAAGTTGCAGGTGGGAGCTCCAGGATGCAGCCAGGGTGGCCACGGCCACTGGAACTGTTGTTTGGCCTTGACTCTGAGGTGCCCCCGGCATCGGCCTGCATGCCGGTGCTCTGTGAGGTCTCTCCACGACTCTGTGCATGGGATCTCCTGTGCTGAATGGGGCCCTTAAATGTGCCCTTTGCTTCCATCATTTAAGGGGGAAAAAGGCAAATCAGAATGTTATGATGTAAAGGATGGAAGGCAAACACGTGTATTTAGAACCACACTATGATTTCCAAAGGGACATCAACATTCATTGAATTTCATGTCTATTGGGGGTTGATTCTCTCCCCCTAAATTTGTGTGGGAATGTGAAAAAGCTTAGGCTTTAGAATCTCTCGATCTTGGTGGTTCTTGGGCAAATGACTCCCCATCTCTGGGATCTTGTTTGTTTCAGAAGGGTGACACCCTCCACCTCCATCAGGGCTAATGTGGGAATCTAATGAGGTGGTTTACATTCAACCCCGGGTACAGAAGACAGGCACTCAATCCGAGCTGCTTCTAAAGCTCTTCTCCTCGAAATGATCTTTCCTTACTCATACCCAGGTTTTAGGTGGACGACTTTCTAAGGAAACAGAATCCTTTTCCCATAGGATGGTGCTGGGTTTTTGTGCTTGAGAGAGACCATCTTTGTCTCTCTCAGCCCCTCAGACCCCAAGATTCATCCATAGGGCAAGGCACACAGCAAGCGTTTGGTAGGTAAATGTAGAACCCAGTGGATTCGGCAGGGAATTAAGGTATCCATTTAATAAACCTCAAGAACAGCACAGCCTTTAATATAAAGTCCCTTCTCCCAAAGGGCTGCAAAAACTTTTGCAATGATTATTGCTTTTCATTTATATCCTAATGTTTGAGGGCTGGAACCATAAACTGAAGAGCCAGTAGACGCTAGCAACTAAAAATATTGTCTATGAATGTCACAGATATCCAAAGTATACAATTCGATTTTACTCCAGTGGCTGGCTTTCTTTTTTTTTTTTGAGATGGAGTTTCGCTTTTGTTGCCCAAGTTGGAGTACAATGGCGTAATCTCGGCTCACTGCAACCTCCGCCTCCCATGTTCAAGTGATTCTCCTGCCTCAGCCTTCCCATGTAGCTGGGATTACAGGCATGCGTCACCACGCCTGGCTAATTTTTGGATTTTTAGTAGAGACAGTGTTTCTCCATGTTGGTCAGGCTGGTCTCGAACTCCTGACCTCAGGTGATCCACCCGCCTTGGCCTCCCAAAGTGCTGGGATTTCAGGCATGAGCCACCACACCCAGCCTCCTCCAGTAGCTTTCTTGGCAAAAAAATAAAAAGCAAAAAAATGGCCAAGTGAATTAAGAAAACCTTGTAGTGTTTGATGATGATAACTTGCATTTTATAATGCTTTCCAGCTTACAGAATGCTTTCTCATTATTATTTCATTGAATTCTTCTGACTCCCAGAGGTAGGTGAGACAATACTGTGTTATGGTTAAGGACATGCTGCCTCTACCACTTCACTTCCTACCAGGTGGCCGTGTGAGTTACGGAAGCACTCTAAGCTTATTTTCCTGATTTTTAAAATAGGAATCACAGCATCTTCCTTTTAGGATTGCTGTTCAGATTGTATGAGATAAGGTATGAAAAATCCCATCCACATAATAAGGGCTTCATAAATGGCAACTGTTACTAGGTTATTACATAGAATAATCCTCACTCGGCCAAGGTTGGGGGATTGCTTGAGTCCAGGAGTTTGAGACCAGCCTGAGCAACAAAGTGAGATGCTGTCTCTACAAAAAATAAAAATATAAAAATTAGCGGGGTGTGATGGCATGCACCTGTAGTCTCAGCCACTCAGGAGGTGGAGGCAAGAGGATCGCTTGAGTCCAGGAGGTCGAGGCTGCAGTGAGCCACGTTCGCACCACTGTACTCCAGCCTGGGCGACAGAGTGAGACCCTGTCTAAGAAATAATAATTATCGTCATCATCATCATCTTCCTTACTTTACAGACAAAGCAACTCAGAGGGGCACTTAATTTGCCAAAGATCACAACCCTAGTAATGGCAGAACTGGAATGCACCTCTGATTCTCCTACTTCCAACTTTATTCCTCCTTCCACTTCTCCTTAGCCAAGAATGTAAATCAGGAACATTTTGGTGCTTCTGCCAGTGACATTTACCATTATCATGAGCTCTTACATGGTTTCTTGGGTGCGCTCAGATTTTCAGTGTCTACTTTTGTATTTGCAGAACATCATCAAGAAGGTGATCGGGCAGAAGTTTGTGTACAAGTTTGTCTCTTTCCCGGAGATCCTGAAGATGGATCCTCACGCGGTGGAGATCAGCCGGGAGAGCCTTCTGCTGCAGGACAGCGACTGCAAGGCGTCTCCCGAGGGCCGTGAGCCCCACAAACACGGCCTGGCCGCCCTCAAAAGCACGAGCCGCAACGAATACATCCACTCAGGCCTGTACTCGTCCTTCACCATTAATTCCCTGCAGAACCCACCAGACGCCTTCAAGGCCATCAAGACAGAGAAGCTGGAGGAGCTGCCCGAAGACAGCCCCCCCGTGGAAGAAGTCAGGACTGTGATCAGGTTTGTGACCAATAAAACCGACAAACACGTCACCAGGCCGGTGGTGTCCCTGCCTTCCACGTCAGAGGCTGCGGCGGCGTCCGCCTTCCTGGCCTCATCCGTCTCGGCCAAGATCTCCTCTTTAATGTTGCCAAACACTGCCAGTATTTCATCCGCCTCACCCTTCTCATCTCGGTCCCCGTCCCTGTCCCCCAACTCACCCCTCCCTTCTGAACACAGAAGCCTCTTCCTGGAGGCCGCCTGCCATGACTCCGATTCCCTGGAGCCCTTGAACCTGTCATCGGGCTCCAAGACCAAGTCTCCATCTCTTCCCCCAAAGGCCAAAAAACCCAAAGGCTTGGAAATCTCAGCGCCCCCGCTGGTGCTCTCCGGCACCGACATTGGCTCCATCGCGCTCAACAGCCCAGCCCTCCCCTCGGGATCCCTCACCCCAGCCTTCTTCACCGCACAGGTAAGAGTCATTCCTGTCATCCCGGCCATAACCAGCCTCAGTGGCTTAGCAAAAAAGGAAGAGCAACTAAAGAGACTTCCTTCTGTCCCTCAAAACGTAATCCTATGACTTGTACCAAGGTCACTGTGTAAATATGAAGGGAACCTGCTTTTCCATCCTCAGACCAAGGGAGGCACACAAGACAGCATTTGGTTTGTCGACTCTAGTGGGATGCTTGATTGGTTTCTTGCTTTTAGGGGCCTAAAGTGACCGTAGGTGGAACATGCACACTGGCCGACAAAGCAGATCTCACCAGCGATTTCCTAGGGAAAGTTGAGCGGGCCAGTTTACATTTCAGGAGGAGCTTGGGCTTTAGGAAATTTTTATGGCAGAATCTTCTCTGGGGGCATTTAATAAGGAACCACTTGTGTTCTATTAACAAGAAAATAGATGTCAACTGATACCGCCACCATCGCATCTGTCCGTGTGGAGCTGTGGTCATAGCATAGGTAATAAGAAACAAAGGGGCCACACCAGACAGCTGCTTCGCTGAAAGCAGCACTGCTCTGAGAAAGCCCCGGGCCACAGCACTGGGGAGAGGAAAGCAAGCTTGCAGAGCCAAAAAACCTTCGTTGTTATTAGTCCCAAGGAGAAAGCCCCCTTTTCCTTTAAATCAAATATTCAGATGCTCTTTCTTGTTCAGCTGACAATTGCAGCACAAAGGCGTAGTAGGCGCTGGGAAACCATATTTCTCCTTCCCCTTGAAAATTGGATGCAATTTTAGTGGCAGAGGTTAAAAGAGTATTTGTTTTAGGCTCACAGACCTGGATTCAGTTCCTGGCTACCCTGCTTCCTAGGAGTGGGACTATGGGCGGTTGCTCTCTGGGCCAGGTACCACATGTGGAAAATGGTATCATGGCCAGGCTTTGTGAGCTGGTGACACCTGGTAGCATTGTTAACCGTGGAGCTGCACCCATCCCCTGCCTCTGTCATCTCATCGTAGTTGTCCCTCTTGTCATCATCAGCAGCCATGGCAGCATATGACGGGCTCCCCGTGTGTGCCAGGCACTGCTCCAGACACTTTACATGCATTGCCTTGTTTTTCATAGCAGCCCTGTCATGTGGATACAGGTTGAGTATCCTGTTTCCAAAATGCTTGTGACCAGAAGTGTTTCAGAGTTCAGATCTTTTTGGATTTGGAGTATTTGCATGATACTTGCCAGTTGAATATCCCACATCTGAAAATCTGAAATCCAAAATGCTGCAATGAGCATTTCCTTGGAGTGTCATGTCAGGACTCAGAAAGTTTCATATTCTGGAGGATTTGGGATTTGGGGATTTTTGGATTTGGGATGCTCAACCTGTGCTATTATTAGCATCCTGTTTCCCAGCTGAGATAAACAAGGCACAGAGGTAAACTAGTTCGTCCAGGGACGCACAGCTTATAGGTGGTAGAGGTGGCTTTGGATCCAATGTCTGCCTCCAGAATCCATGCTCTCAAATGAAATGCATTCCCGCTGCAAGAAGGCAGTGATACGGCCGTCCATGGAGCACCTGAAAGCAGCTCTGGGCCACTTTCCTCTCCATGCTTTCGCTGGACTGGATTCTGCCCAGGGATTTCATGACAGCTCAGACTGTGAGCTGGTGGTGACATGCGCCACCACAGAGGGGAGGGCCAGGGGATCAGGAAATAGGTCAGAGTGAGCACGCGTGCTCTTAAATCAGGCATCTTCCAATTGAGCAAGGCTGTCGAGTGACCAACCCCAAACTGTGGGGTTCAGGGTGTTCCACAGGCGGTGGCAAGGCTTCAGTGGTTTTCCTCAAGCGCTGCTGAGCAAATGGCTCAGAAACAGCAGCTCTTGATGGAGCTCAGGGGAGTAACTTGAGAGGCAGGGCCAGGGGTTGACGATCTGAGCATCTCCTTCCCCGGCCTCCTGTGTGTTTACAACTGTCAGGGTGAGAAGGGTCTGAAGCCAGGCCAGGGCCAGCTCTGATTTAGGTGTCTGTGTTCCCTGGGAGCCTGGATCACCTTCTCAGAACAGAGTGAGGCAGATGCCAGCACTGTCTCAGAGGAAGTCAGCTCAGCCAGCCCTGTGGATAATGTGGATGGAGGGATGGCTCCCGTTGGTGGGGCTGAGGGCGTGAGAGAAGGATCCAGGGTGGATGCCCAGTGAATGGATGCAGAGGGCACGGCCAGGAGCCAGAAGCCACCAGCGTGGCCTGAAATCAGGTGGGAAGGCATAGGAAAGCCAGGATCTTTACGAGAGGACCTGTGCCTAAGGCAGTGAGGGTGCCTGGTCCTCAGCCAAGCTGTGAGGGTGGGGCCCTGATGGTTTAGTGCCAGGAAGCCCAGAGATAATCCCAAGGGGAGGGAGGCAAGGGACAGGGTCTGGACCCAGGGCAGGAGAGTAGAAGTAAAGGGACCTGGCTCAGAGAGGACCTTCAGGTCAAAGGAGTGGGAGGGGCACCAGGCAGTCCTCTAAACCACGCAGAACTAAGGGGGTCACCAGCTACACTGGGAGATGGCAGAGCCTCAGGACTCAGACCCCACCTTGAGCTTCCCTCATGTCCCAGAGTGTGGGCTCTGCTCCTGGCATGGCCATGGGTAGCCAACAGGGAGAGAGAGAAGGGGCAATGAGGGAGACACCAGAGGGGCCGGGGCGGGAGTCAGGGGTATGGTACTTACTCAGAGCTGAGTTCTTGCAGCGGGTTTCACCCAGGTGGTCTCCCTGAGATCAGATAGGATGTCTTGAAGCTGGGGGTGGTTTAGGTTTGTTTAGGGTATGTGTCAGTATCAGATTTGGATTCTCAGATTCCCTCTCCTGGGAGCTGCTTCAGGGGGTGCTCCAGAAACTCACCCACCAGCACCAGCCCCAGTAGAGTTCACCTTCCAAGTGACTGCCAGAAACAGCATGGCTGTCAACAGCCAGGTGTTCTGCAGAATTCCTTTCGGCCTCAGGAGTGAAGGACAACTGTGGGGTTCAGGGTGTTCCACAGGCAGTGGCAAGGCTTCAGTGGTTTTCCTCCTACCTGAGCACTTTGTCACAGAAACTCTCCTTTTCTCTCTGTGTGTGTTGGGGGTGTGCTGTGTGCAGTGTGATGCTGTGTGCACATAAACATTTGGTAATCTGTGGGCTGTATGTAAGCTTTGCTTAGCGGTGGGCTTTGGAAGAGATGAAAGCTGTGTGTGCTGTAATAACTCGATACCCCGAACGTACAATTCCCAAGGTTGGTTATTTCCAGCTAGAAACATGGCGGGAAGAAGGGGAGAAGTAAGGGAGCCTTGGCGTGGCCTGTGTCACGTGGTTACCATTCCCTCGGGGACCTTACTACACCTCATACAGGCATACCTCATTTTACTGTACTTTGCTTTATTGCATTTCACAGATAATTAGTGGTTTTTACAAATCGAAGGTTTGTGGCAACCCGGCGCCGAGCAAGTCTTATCAGCGCCAGGCTATTCTTCCAACAGCACATGCTCACTCCATGTTTCAGTGTCACATTTTGGTAATTCTCACAACATTTCCAACTTTTTCCTTACTATTACGTCTGTTCTAGTGCTCTGAGATCAGTGAGCTATGATACTACTGTTGTAACTGTTTTGGGGCACCATGTACCACACCCGGATAAGATGGCAAACTTGATCAGTGTTGTGTGTGTCCCAACTGCTCTCGTGTGTCTCCCTCTCCTTGGGTCTCCCTATTCCCTGAAACACAACAATTTTGAAATTAGGCCAATTGATAACCCTATAGTGGCCTATAAAGTGTTCAAGAGAAAGCAAGAGCTGCTCGTCTCTCATTTTAAATCCAGAACTAGAATGATGATGGCAAAGGCATGACCAAAACTGAGACAGCCGAAAGCTAGGGCTCTTATGCCAGTTAAATATGTAAATGTAAAGGAAGAGTTCTTAAAGGAAATGAAATTGCTACGTCAGTGAAAACATGAATGATAAGAAAGTGGAACATCCTGATTGTTGATATGGAGAAAATACTAGTGGTCTGGATAGAAGATCAAACCAGCTACAACATTCCTTTCAGGCTAACCCGGAGCAAGGCCCTAACTCTCTTCAATTCTTTGAATGCTGAGAGAGGCGAGGGAGCTGCAGAAGAAAAGTGTGAAGCTAGCAGAGGTTGGTTCATGAGGTTTAAGGAAAGAAGTCATCTCCATAACATAAAAGTGCAAGGTGAAGCAGCGAGTGCTGATGGAGAAGCTTCAGGAAGCTATCCAGAGGATCTAGCTACACTCATTGATGAAGGTGGCTACATCAAACAGCTTCACTGTAGGTGAAATGGCCTTCTATTGGAAGAAGATGCCATCTAGGACTTTCATAGCTGGAGAAGTCCATGCCTGGCTTCAGAACTTCAAAGGACAGGCTGAGTCTTGTTAGTACAGCTTGTGACTTTAAGTTGAAGCCAGTGCTACTAAATACACTCTGCCTGTGCTCTATAAATGGAACAGCAAAGCCTGGACGACAGTACATCCGTTTATACAGTTTATGGAATAGTTTAAACCCACTGTTGACACCCACTACTCAGAAAAAAGATTCCTTTCAAAATATTACTGCTTATTAGCAATGCATCTGGTCACCCAAGAGCTCTCATGGAGATATACAAGAAGATTAATGTTTTTCATGCTGCAAATACAGCGTCCATGCTACAACCCAGGAGTCAAGGAGTAATTTTGACTTTCAAGTCTTATTACTTAATAAATACATTTCATAAAGCTACAGCTGCCATAGATGGTGATTCCTGTGATGGATCTGGGCAAAGTCAATTGAAAACCTTCTTTAAGGGAGTCACCACCCTAGATGCTGTTAAGAATACTCATGATTCGTGGGAGGATGTCAAAATATCAAAATTAACAGGAGTTTGGAAGAAATTGATTCCAGCCCTCATGGATCACTTTGAAGGGTTCAAGACTTCAGTGGAAGAGGGAACTGCATATGTGGTAGAAATAGCAAGAGAACTAGCATTAGAAGTAGAGCCTGGAGATGTGACCAAATTGCTGCAATTTGTTGATCAAACCTGATTGGGTGAGGCGTTGCTTCTTACAGGTGAGCAGAGAAAGTGGTTTCTTGAGATAGAATCTACTCCTGGTGAAGCTGCTGTGAATATTGTTGAAATGACAACAAAGGACTAAGAATATTACATAACTTTACATTACATTACGTTACTTAGTTGATAAAGCAGCGGCAGGGTTTGAGAGGATTGACTCCAGTTTTGAAAGAAGTTCTACTCTGGGTAAAATGCTATCAAACAGCAACACATGCCATAGAGAAATCTTTCATGAAAGGAAGAATCAGTTGGGCTGGGTGCACTGGCTCATGCCTGTAATCCCAGCACTTTGGGAGGCCGAGGCGAGTGGATCACCTGAGTTCAGGAGTTCGAGACCAGCCTGGCCAATGTGGCAAAATCCCGTCTCTACTAAAAAGCCAGGTGTGGTGGCAGATGCCTGTAATCCCAGCTACTTGGGAGCCTGAGGAGGCAGGAGAATCACTTGAACCCAGGAGGCGGAGGTTGCGGTGAGCCGAGATCACACCACTGTACTCCAGCCTAGGCAACAAGAGCGAAACTTGCATCTCACAAAAAAAATAAAGAGTCAATCAATGTGGCAAACTTTCTTATTTTAAGAAACTGCCACAGCCACCCCAGTCTTCATGACTCTGCCTCCTAATGTCCCTGGTTCTGGCCTGCTTCCTCTCCTGCCCCTTTCTATAGCTACCCTAGGCCCCCATAGGAGTCTGCATTTTGTCTGCTTTTCCATAGGGTCAGTGGGATTAACTCCCCTTTTAAAGACCTTAAAACCATGTTTTCACTTGAATTCAGACAATTTTAGGGGTTTCCAGAGATTCAGTCACCTTTTATTTGAGAACTTTTTTTTAACCTCAAGGTTGCATTGTCATGGACTCTGTTGGCATCTGTGGGAGCTTAGGATTACAGATATTTATGGGCATAACCTGCTGAATAGATATCTTGTTTCTCTGTCCTTTACTTTCTTAAAGCCCGAGTGACTTACTGGTATCTCAGATCACCACATCAAGTGATCAGCAAATACTTTGTGCATCTTTAATCAGTCCAGTAACAAATGTTTATCGTGTATTCATTCATTTGGGAGATAATCATTGAAAACTAAGCATTCGCTTAGGTACCTGGAGATACAGAGGTTAGCAGGATAGACACCGTTCCTGTTCTCATGAGTTTACAGGTTGCTGTCCAGCATATGGGGCAATATATAACATAGGGTTATAATTTAGGGTGGTGTGAAATTATGGAGGACTGGCCAAGGAATTTCGACTTGTTTGGATTGGAAACTAACTGCTAGAGGCTGGGCGCAGTGGCTCACACCTGTAATCCCAATACTTTGGGAGGCCAAGGTGGGTGGATAGCTTGAGGTCAGGAGTTCAAGACCAGCCTGGCCAACATGGCAAAACGGCATCTTTATTAAAAATAAGAAAATTAGCTGGGTATGGTGGTGCACGCCTGTAATCTCAGCTACTCGGGAGGTTGAGGCAGGAGAATCGCTTGAACCTGGGAGGCAGAGGTTACAGTGAGCCAAGCAATTGTGCCACTGCACCCCAGCCTGGGTGACAGAGTGACATTCTGTCTCAAAAATAAATAAAATAAATAAATAAACAGCTGCTAGAGGTATAAGTGAAAAAAAATCTCATTAGAATCAACAAATAATTATTGAGCAATAACAGAGCCTGGAAAGGAAGCAAAACTACAGTTGCTTGTTTTTATGACCTTAGGACCTAGCCATGACAACAAGGCATACACGTGCACACACACACAATAGCCCTTGGCAAGAGTCAAACATGCAGCGCAGAGAAGCGCTTTAGGAGCTGAGGGGCAAGATTGTTTAGTTCAGTTCAACACACATGAACTGAGTACCCATCATGTGTAAGCTGCTGTGTTGGGAGCTGGGGCTACAAACATGGATAAAATAGTCTCTGATAGTTAGGAGCTCATAACTTACCTTAAGTCACTTCATCTAGTATCTCAGATGCTGTACAAAAGGAATACCATGTTGCAAAAGGAATCCTGAGGAGGAAGGTATTAACTTTGCCTGAGATGGAGGAAGAATGTCCAGAGGGCTTCCTGGAGGGGATGAGACCACTGGTTCAGGGTGTTGAAGGATCAGCCCTGTGGCAGGATACTTTTTCTGGTAGACAGGGAGAGGAAGGCATGGTCGACAGAGGAACAGCTTGAGGCAAGGCATAGATACTTGAAATAGCTTTGTGATTAGGGGAGGTATAGTAGTAGGAAGCATTGAAGGGGTATGAGTGACAGTCTGAATTGTTTTAGGAATCACCCTGTTGGCAAGATTGGGAGGGGGAAGGCTGGATCCAAGTAGGATGCTATTGTAATATTCCAGGCAAAAGACCATGAGTATTTAAGGCTGTATGGTGGGAGGGGTCGTCGTCAACAGGACTTGGTGACTGACTGGGTGGGAGGAGTGGGGAGAGCCAGAATTGAGTGTGAGGAACATGGGAGGAAGAATAAGCTCCCTGGGAAAAGGCTAAACGTCCAATTGGGGCCATGTTGAGTTTGAGGACCCTGCAGGACATACAGGTGGAAAAGTCCAGCTGCATCTGGAGAGGGAGAGTGTTTTGGAGCTGGAGAGGAGGTTAGGGAGTCATCAACATGCAAGGGGTGGTGAAAGCATGGGAATGGATGAGGTCACTTGTAGAGAGGGCCTGTAGCCCAGGGAACTGTGGGCTGGACTGGGTGGTCAGGGAAGTTCCGAGGGCGCGTTGAAGGACTGGTGGGTTGGAATGCCTGGTCCTCCATGCATATAAGGAAAGCTAAGAGGGTTCGGGGAGGGAAGTGTTGAAATGAGTCAAACTCTGTAAAATATTTGAAGAGATTTATTCAGAGCCAAATATGAGTGACCACGGCCCAGGACACAGCCCTCAGGAGGTCCTGAGAATATGTGCTCCAGGTGGTCGGGGTACAGCTTGGTTTTATATATTTTAGGGAGGCATGAGACATCATGAAATTGCCAGGCAATTTCAAGGTATGGCAAGGAAATGTATTTTGGGGTTAAATATTTTTTCCTTGTCTCATAATATTATGCCAGAGTCAGATTGAAAAGTAAGTCACCATATATAGGGTCAAATGAAACCCATCTGATTAGAATTTACGGTTTGTAGGGCATGACTCCCTACACCCCTGCGTAGGAATTTGGGCAAGATAAAAAATCAGAGCTTAGTCCTCAGAAGTTAGCAAGTGTATGAAACCAGGTTATGGGGAACCTTCTATTGGGGCTAAGGAGGACATCACATCCTTTCTGAAACTGTGACTGAATGTTGAGTGAACTCATGTTTGGGGGTGGTTGATTTGGTGATGGGGTACAGAATAGATGGGGAGACCAGAGGCAGGTGGCCTGGCCTGGGTGGCTGTTGTGGAATGCCATCTGTAAGGTGATAGGGGCTTGGATGCAGCAGGAATGGAAATGAGGGATAAACAGGAGACCCAGTTGGAGACGCCTCCAGAAGCTATGTCCGGAGCTTGCAGTTACTGAAAGGCATTTTGCACGGTAGGGACTGGGATGCAGGTGGTAGATGGGGCTGTGCGTGCAGGGATTATGTCTTGTTTGATCCTCATCTGTGGCACCTGAAACACAGTTTGCACTCTTGGTCAGTATTTGTTGAGGCAGTGTATATATGGTGGTCCTGTTGACAGAAGGGGAAGAGTCTTAAGAAACACTGATGTGGGAAGGTGCTGAGCTTCATGAAGTTTGAGTATAGTGGTGCACCCAAGTGGAGATGCCCAACAAGCGATAAGCCAGGGGGGACCCAGCTAGAGCTGCGGATGGCTTCAGTTCATCAGTATTTAGGAGCTGAGTAGTACAGGAGGAATAAAGATGAGCAGATACCTTAAAGGCTATGGAAAGGTATAAGAAAAATGTGCCAATCACCGTAATATGAGGCAGAACATGTTAAATGTTAAGAAAAAAATGGTCACAAAGTGTTACAAAGATTCAGAAATAAGAAATCCCATCTGGTTGAGGGGAGGTCAGGAAAGTGTCCTTTGAGGAGGTGGCATTTTGATGAGCAGAGGAAGGCAAGAGGAGGAGGTAGAGGGCTGGGCCAGGGGTGCGCAGGTGGGCATGCCTGGATGCCAGCTCACCCTGGCGAGCTCAGATGTGCAGCCTTTTTAGGAGACGTTATGAAGTGGAAGTGGAAGATGAACTGAGTGGGGAAAATGAAAAGGGGATCTTGGGATGAGGGTCTTACTCTCTTTCCCGGCTGCCACGGGATTAGGAGCTCCTTATCTGCCATGCTCCTTAAAACGAGACTGTCTTTGGGGAAGGAAAGAAGACAGCGCTTTTTGCTGTGGCTTCCTTAGCCCTTGGCCCTCAGGCTCAGCCCACTCTGCCTGACTCCTGGAGTGTGTGGAGAGAGGCTGTGAAGTCTCACACTGTCCCGGAGATAACCCAGGGCAGGCGTTGTAGGAACTTCCCTTAACAAAGAAACCACATGGTTCTTTAAGGTCACAGGATTTTCAGGGAGAACTTCAGGGATAGAAGGAAGAGGAGGGAATGAAGTCATTTTACAGTGTTTATTTGCATATATTATAGAAGACATTTCAGACATACTAAAGATGAGAAACAGAAGGCTACTGTAGTCTGAGTACATCCTGTATTCCTTAGAAACAAATGTGCAAACATCTCAAATCCAGACATGGGTATACATTTTAGACTAGAGAAATAGAAATTCTAGACCTTGTACATTGCCCAGAGGATTAAAAAGGATGGGTATATGATGGCCATGGAGGAGAGAAGGATAGCTGTGTTTTGTGGTTTAGAAGATTGTTTCTTTAGAGCTTTGAGAGCCTTCATTGATGGATAAACTAGGCCTTGAACACACTGGTTATTACATGTTAATGTGACAGATTGTGGTTGGAACCTTGCTCCAGAGTAACATGCAAATATTAGTTTTCAGAACACCTGAGCTTGTGGCCTTGAGCCTAACTAGACAACTGAGAGTAGCCTCCAAGTCCAGGCTGACTCAGTTCAGTTTGTCTGTTTCAGAGGATTAAGTCCTTCTCTGTATACAGTTGAGAATTTCTCCCTCACATAGATGAAAGACATTTAGTAAGTATGTCATGTATGCTTTCAATTAATTACCAATCAATTTATTCGTTCAAAAACATGTACGAAGTACCTAGTGTACCTAGCCAACCGCCTCTCACCCTTGTTGAGCATTTCTGTATACCAGGCACATACCTTACAAGAGCTTGCAGTAGATCAGCTTATTTAATCTTCCAACAACCCTGTAACGTGGGCATTTTTATTCTCCCCATTTTACAGATGAGGAAACTGAGACAGAGAGAGGTTAGGTGGCTTGCCTGAGGTTACCTGGTTGGGAAGTAGTGGTTCTGAGATTGGAACCCTGGCAGAGCTCATGCTGAGCCGTTAAGTTTTAACTGTTAGGCCAGATGGCCTGGCATGCTTGTGAAATTGCCTTGGACTAGAACAAATGGGAAGCTTATTCAAAACATGTATTTATTCTAGTAACCTCATAGGTCATTGAGTATGTAGGAAATGCCATGGAACCAACAACTCAAATAATTTGGTATAAATGTGTTTACATTTCAGCAGCTTCACAGTTTGAGGAACTTGGGATGTTTGTCGCCATTCTGCTGAACAGAGCAGACCTTTCAATTTAGGTTTAAGCCAAATGCTGTTGGTAATTAATGACGCCACGGAGGCCAATTCTAGGAAAAAATAACACTTTAGCATCCAGCATGGTGCAATCTGAAAGGCTGGCGCCTTTGCCGTGGTTCTTCTTACACAAAGCACCTTATTGACATCACAAAACCACTGAGGGACTCCTTCTAGTCTCCAAAGGTACAAAACCACCCTGGGCCCGGGAGTTCGTCTCCACTGAGAATAAAAGCCATGCAGAAAGCAGCTGGGCGGGTGTTTGTTCTGCCCTCCAGCTGGCCTGCAGGGGAGGGGACTCCTGCTACATGTGTGCAAGCAAATGCAGTCCTTGGAACTCTCCTGGGAAACCCAGGGTTTTGGCTTTACACCCAATCTGACAAGAAAGGGCCCTCCCTGCCCCCACCCAAACCATTGCCAGGGCAATGAATTCTCATTGACCCCACATCCAGATGGAATCTGGAAAACCCGGCTCAGAGCTTCTAAAGAGGCTACTACAGGGTATTTTAACAGCAAATTCCAAATCCTTAACAGCTGTTGATATGGAGACCATTTAAAAACGTGTGCTTGTAACCCAAGTAATAGATGTCCACTGTAGAAAAACAGGAAAATATAGATAAGAAGAACTAAAGCCCCTTTATTGGATCCCATTTTGTTTGTATACTACTTCTTCTTGTTTAATCTGGGAAGGGGAATAAGTTGAACAAACCATTCGGATGAAAGTTGATATAAACTTGAATTTTCCACCATGTTTAGGGAAGGTAATGTGTCAATACCTTTTTCCTTTATGAAAGTGTTAATAAAATTAGCATTGAAGAAAATTAGCCAGCTGGCCTGGTGGTTTATGCCTATAATCCCAGCACTTTTGGAGGCCGAGGTGGGCAGATTATTTGGAGTTCGAGACCAGCCTGGCCAACATAATGAAACCTCTTCTCTACTAAAAATACAAAAATTAGTCGGTGTGGTGGTGGATGCCTGTAATGCCAGCTGCTCGGGAGGCTGAGGCAGGAGAGTTGCTCAAACCCAGGAAGTGGAGGTTATAGTGAACCAAGATCGCACCATTGCACTCCAGCCTGGGCAACAGAGCGAGACTGTCTCCAAAAGAAAAGAAAATTAAAATCAAACTGTTCACAGCCCCACAGAAATAACGTTGCCAGTTTTCCTGAGATGGTAAGGTCATTTCCTGGTCCATGCCTAGCCTACCTAACCTCTCTCTGCTGCTCTGTTGATCACGGCCTGAGTCAGGTGAACCTATATGAAGAAGTCTGTTTGCTTTATTTCCCAGACACCAAATGGATTGCTTCTGACTCCAAGTCCGCTGCTCTCCAGCATACATTTCTGGAGCAGCCTTAGTCCAGTTGCTCCACTGAGTCCTGCCAGGCTGCAAGGGCCAAGCACGCTGTTCCAGGTGAGTGTTTGGAAATGAACTTTTAAACATTACACTTCTGAGGGATGGTTTTTTCTCTAAATCCTGCAGAGGTAACGGTGAGTTTTGCCCAGTGTTGGGTTAAAATGTTAAATGTCCAAAGGGGGTTCATGTTAATGGGGTTGCACGCCCTTCAGAGGCAGACACTTTCATTGAGGCAGAAATGGCATACTCATGCCAGACACCCATACGTGGAACAATTAAGTTTTTGAAGTGTTTTGCATATTTTCATTTGTCTATGAAAACAGGAAATTTATTAAGGAAAAGGCAAAACTTTAAAAATCATTCTTTTTTTTTTTTTTGAGACGGAGTCTCACTCTGTCGCCCAGGCTGGAGTGCAGTGGCCAGATCTCAGCTCACTGCAAGCTCCGCCCCCGGGTTTACGCCATTCTCCTGCCTCAGCCTCCCGAGTAGCTGGGACTACAGGCGCCCGCCACCTCGCCCGGCTAGTTTTTTTGTATTTTTTAGTAGAGACGGGGTTTCACCGTGTTAGCAGGATGGTCTTGATCTCCTGACCTCGTGATCCGCCCGTCTCGGCCTCCCAAAGTGCTGGGATTACAGGCTTGAGCCAACGCGCCCGGCCTAAAAATCATTCTTTAGGCCAGTGTGATGGCTCACACCTGTAATCCCAGCACTTTGGGAGGCTGAGGGTGGGAGGATTGTTTGAGAC
This sequence comes from Rhinopithecus roxellana, assembly GCF_007565055.1. Taxonomy (NCBI): domain Eukaryota; kingdom Metazoa; phylum Chordata; class Mammalia; order Primates; family Cercopithecidae; genus Rhinopithecus; species Rhinopithecus roxellana. Next base: position 107,378,627 of record NC_044558.1, read on the forward strand.
CAGCCTGGGCAACACAGTGAGACCTCATCTCTATTTAAAATAAAATGAAAATAAAAATTATTTATAAAAGTCCACACAAGATTTTAAAATATTAATCCTCCTAGTTAATGTAGCAGCTCATTTGACATACAGTGAAAATAAAAATAGTGAACAATTTCCCCATCCTGGGATAGAAAAATTACTTGCATCATTTTATGAATCATCATTAAGCTCCTTGTTCTGTAATGAAAAAGGAGAATCCAGGGCACTTGGTTAAAAAATAATGAAGACTTAGCTGTTTTATCTTACAGAACTCTCCATACTAGGCAGCACCTTCATTATTCATTCACCCACTAGAATCTTGCAGGACCGTCACTTGCTATCATGGAGAAATCAGTATTTCCTCCTTGAGACCCACAGATCATCACTCACTGACTAAGGTGTTACTGTTTGAATATGTTGAGTATAGGTGGAAAGGATCCTAGGGACAGGATTGAAGAAAAGGTGGACCCAGTGCAAACTCCCTCTTCCCGTAATTCTAGCTTTTCTCATCATCCCTGTCTGTATCCTGTGCCCCACAGTGTGGCTTACCCCGGGTTAGTTGCAGCTCTTTGGGTACCATTGCATCTAGCACGTGGCACTTTGTATTATGATTGCCTGTTGATCTGGCAATCTTTCCCACTAAACTATGGGCCCTCGAGACCAGAATGGAATCCTGTTCACTGTGGTGTCCCCAGCATCTGGCACATGGCTTGGTGTACAAGTGAGGCTCAGTAATTATTGACTGTCTAAATGAATTCACAAAGAGAAGTCTGAGAAAGGTAAGTGCAAGCCTTCACGATCATCTGAGCTGGTCATTTTGCTTGTCAAGGTTAGTGTTTGCTGAGTACCTCCTCTGTGCCAGGAGCTATACATGCTGGGATTTAGGGTCTCTTCATAAGGGTGGAGCTAAAGAGGTTTTGATTGCCATCTTGCTGCTTTGGTTTCCTAGTGGGGTTGGGGTACGGTGTCATGAAGTGACCATATGCTTGGAGTAATTGGGTTTCTGTCTCTTCCCCAGCCCTTATTCCCGTCACAAGAAATTGAGCTATAGTCATGTTGATTTTTAGCAGTTTCAGCTCGGGTAGGAAAAGAGAAACTAGAAATAGCAAAAAGCAATGAGCAAATGTTGTATTAGGAAAGTTTAAAATCAGGAATACTAATCTTTTGGTGGGGAGATAAAAACACCTCATTTCCTGAAAGTCTTAAGATTAGAGCAGCAGAATTCTAAAATTAATAGAATAAAAAGAAATGGTTTGGTTACAGTAAACTCCATGGCAGTAGGGATTGTTATACTATAATCCTAGAATCTAACACAGAGCTTCTGTAGAGTTCAGTAGGTATTTGTGAATAATAAGTGGCCTCTCATTTCTCTCCTTACTGGGAATTCTGCCACCTGATTGGTACAGGCCTTGGCAACCCCCTAGGAAAGCAATGGAGCACTATTGGCTGGGGGTTCTTTGGGATCCCTAGTCTTAGATACCTTTTCCAGCCCAACACTCCCAACAGTAAATGATGGTTCATGTCTACAGTGATTCGACACGTTATCAGAATCTCTGGGAGTTGGGATACGTGCACACCCTCGTTTCTTCAGTCCTCAGTAACTACTGTAGACAAATGGTTCTCAAAGTTAGCACTTACTCTCCTAGAGGGTGAGTTAAAGTAAAGATTGCAGGGCCCCACTCCAGAGTTTCTGATTCAGTAGGTCTGGGATAGGGCCTGATAAAAACATTTTTTTGAGACAGAGTCTCACTCTGTTGCCCAGGCTGGAGTGCAGTGGTGTGATCTCTGCTCACTGCAATTTCCACTTCCTGGGTTCAAGTGATTCTCCTGCTTCAGCATCCCAAGTAGCTAGGACTACAGGCATGCACCACCACACCCTGTTAAGTTTTGTATTTTTGGTAGAGATGGGGTTTTGCCATGTTGGCCAGGCTGGTCCCAAACTCCTGACCTCAAGTTGATCCGCCTGCCTTGGTCTCCCAAATTGCTGGGATTACAGGCGTAAGCCACCGTGCCTGGCCCAAAAACATTTTTTTCATGTTCCTAGTGATACTACGCAGTCCAGGAACCAATTTGAGTAGCACTGCAGACCAGAGGTTCCTAGTTTATATTTAGAATTCTGCATCAGAAATTACTGCATTTAAAGGCTACTTGCTTAGAGTTTTAATTTCACCAGGTGGACCTGTTCTCTTTTCTGAAGCCATTCAGAATACAACCCTAAAAAAAAAGAAAGACAAGCTGGTATTCCGGATGGCTGACAGGTTGTATGACTTTGGGCTTTCTGTTTGTGGCTGGACCCATGAGACTAAGGAAAAACAACTTTTTGCCTTTTAAAATATTATTCCTCTTCCTGTGAAAAGAGCAACTGAGTGTGGCAAAAGTAGAAAATAGCAGTTTCGAGAATGGCAAACAACAAAATATGGTAGAGGAATACTACTTTCTGATTTTTAAAACTAGACAATATAATCGATACATATTGAGAATTCAGATTACTATCAGTGGTGTCTTTTTTTTAAATAACTTTTTTTTTTTTAAGTTTAGAGACGGGGTCTCAATATGTTGTTCAGGCTGGTCTTGAACCTCTGGGTTCAACTCCACTTCAGCCTCTGGAGTAGCTGGGACTACAGGCATACCACCACACTGGCCAACATCCCTTTTAAACTGATGAAAATAATTTTCTTTCAAAATAACAACAAATCTCTTTCATGTATGCTATAGATGTAATGAAGGAAGACAAAAAATACACTTGGCTTATACATTTTAAGTGACGCTGGCCAGTTTCCTATTATCATGATTGGAAAGGGTTGATCAGAATCCTCAGGGTAATAGTTGAAGAGCTGAAGCAATTTTTGTACAGAAGGCCCCTAATATGATTACTATAGCAGGTTACAGCAGATATTAAAGAATTCCAAGGAAGGAGAGAGAAGACGCCTTTCTGGAAGAGGTATGCTTTATAATTGAGAGATGTTTAGGTAAGGAGAGAGGCACCAAAGACATTGTGCTAAATGTAAACAAAGAACCTTGATTTATAAAGTGAACTCGGTTTTTCTTGGACAGTTTAGTATTTTCTTGTCTAAGGATGTCTGTTCCATGACTTTTGAAATAGATTTTGTTCCAATGTGGAATATGCCTAGTAGGAATAGGTATGTCTTAAAACAAGGTAGAGCTAATGAAGTTTTCAATAAAGAATGTGTGCTGTAATTTTTAGTTCAACAAATCTAACCCAGCAAATTATTTGCAATGCTCTGCGACAAGGACTGTAGGGACATAGAATATGTGAATAATGGATGAGTAAACAAAGTGCTGCAGAAAGTAAGGGGAAGACACGCTCTTTCCAGCTGGAGACTGGACAGGTTCCAAGCAAGCAGTGGCGCCTGAGCTGGGAGGAAGGGACAGGATTTCGATCGAGTACATTTAGATGAATAGAGCCGAATGACTGGGACATGAAAGTCTGTTTAGGAAGGGACCAGGTGAGAGGAGATAAGGTAGGAAACGCAGCTGTGGGCCTTGATGATAGGCTTAGGAGTTTCTCCCTTTATCTGTTAAATGTTTAGGCTGTTTAAGCTGGAGGTAGGAGGATGAGATCTCTGTTTTAGAGAACAATCCCTGATATTAGTGTGGAGGAAGAACTGAAGAGAAAGTGGAAGGAACAGTAAGATGAGAGGAAATTATTATTTTTATTTTTTGAGACGAGCTCGCTGTGTTGCCCAAGGTGGAGTGCAGTGGCACAATCTCGGCCTACTGCAACCTCTGCCTCCTGGGCTCAAACAATCCTCTCACCTCAGCCTCTCAAGTAGCTGGGACTACCGGCATATACCACCAAGCCCGGCTAATTTTTAAAATTTTTTTGTAGAAATGAGGTCTCGCTATATTGCTCAGGCTAGTTTTGAACTCTGGGGCTCAAGCAATCCTCCTGCCGTAGCTTCCCGAAGGACTAGGATTACAGGTGTGAACGACCATACCTGGCCAGAGGAAATGATACTACAGATATTGAAGGGAGAATCACTCTTTGAGATCAGAACATTGGACACAGGATATAATTAGAAGATATTTTAGAGGTGAGCTCAAGAGAGGCAGACTTTGAGATGGGTTTGAGTAGTAAATAGGTAGTGAAAATTAAGAAGTGGCAAAGATTACTAAGTGATTAACATACTGGAAATGCTATTAAATAACAATAGTTAAGGCCGGGCATGGTGGTTCACGCCTGTAATCCCAGCACTTTGGGAGGGTGACATGGGTGGATCACTTGAGCCCGAGTTCAAGACCATCAGGGGCAACACAGCAAGACCCTGTCTCTACAAAAAAAAAAAATACAAAACTTGGGACATGTGTGCTGGCATGTGTGCCTGTGGTCCCAGCTACTAGGGAGGCTGAGGTGGCAGCACTGTTTGAGCCCTGGAGATTGAGGCTGCAGTGAGCCATGAGCACACCACTGCACTCAAACCGGGGCGACAGTGAGCCTGTCTGAAAAAAAAAATAAATAAATAAATAACAAGAGTTAACATTTGTTGATGATTGATGACTTACTGTGTGCAAGACATTGTTCTTAGCACTTTTGGGGGCTTCTCATTTAATACTGCCAGTAATTCTGTTTTAAGAAAGATAAGAGGGCCGGGCGCGGTGGCTCAAGCCTGTAATCCCAGCACTTTGGGAGGCCGAGACGGGCGGATCACAAGGTCAGGAGATCGAGACCATCCTGGCTAACACCGTGAAACCCCGTCTCTACTAAAGAATACAAAAAACTAGCCGGGCGACGAGGCGGGCGCCTGTAGTCCCAGCTACTTGGGAGGCTGAGGCAGGAGAATGGCGTAAAACTGGGAGGCGGAGCTTGCAGTGAGCTGACATCCGGCCACCGCACTCCAGCCTGGGCGACAGAGCCAGACTCCATCTCAAAAAAAAAAAAAGAAAGATAAGAAACTAAGGCACAGGGATATTGGCTTGGCTGGTTTATTCAAGATAACACACTAGTAAGTGGTGGAGCCCTGACTCAAGTTTAAGTTTGTGGTCTCAGCCACCATTCTCACTGACTTGGAGTGAGCAATGGAAGAGCAGGTTTTGTGGGAAAGAGGCATTGGTTGGAGATGTCTAAAATGGAAATTGTTGTCAAGTCCAAGCATGGTACTGGAGAAAAGGTGGCTGGGGACAACAGTTTGGGAAATGTTGCAGTTTAAAACAGGGGAGTGTCATGGGAGAAGAGCCTAATAAAGATGACTAAAAAATATGTCAGAAAAGCCAAGCTAATCAAGAGAAACTATGTCCATTGAGTATACAAAAATAGTAAGGGCAGAAATCAGCAATTTATTTTGCAAAACAGATGAACAATACCAAAACTGATTCTCTTGAAAACACCAATAAGGTAGACTAAAGAGAGAGAAGATGCAAATAAACGAAAAGAATGAAACTGCAGGCCAGGCACCCTGGCTCACATCTGTAATCCTAGCACTTTGGGAGGCCGAGGCAGGCCAGCTGCTTGAGCTCAGGAGTTCGAGACCAGCTTGGGCAACATGGTGAAACCTCATCTTTACCAAAAATACAAAAATAGCTGGGCATGGTGGCGTCTACCTGTAGTCCCAGCTACTTGGGAGGCTAAAGTGGGAGGATGGCTGGGAGGTGGAGGTTGCAGTGAGCCAATATTGTGTCACTACGCTCCAGCCTGGGCGACAGAGCCAGACCCTATTTCTAAATAAAGTAAAATAAATAAAAGCATGAAAATTTAAAATCTGCTCATCTTCCATTGTTCACTCTAACTCAGTAGAGTGGTTAGTAGCACAGACCTTTTTAAAGAAGAGTATAAACTGTATGTGCATAGATTTGATAATACAGTTGAAGTGGATAAAATTCTAGAAAAAATTAAAATTCCAAAGTTCCAGAAAAGAAAGTAAAACCTTGAATATGCCAATAACCATTAAAGAAATTAAAACAGTAATTAAAGATACCCCGTAACTCCTACCGAAATAAAAAGTTATGCAATGTTAGTACTGAAAGATTTGTTTAAAACTTGACTGTGTTGCTTATTAGCTGTGTAACCTTTAGCCAACAGAACTTATTTGAATTCTGTTTTCTCATCGTAAAATGGGGACGAAACTTATGTTACAGCTCCTAGATATCAAATGAAATGACAAGCCTTGACACAAGTTACTGAAATAGTTTAAAAACTGCAAAAACATATTTACTTAAATATAAGTGTTTGTTGTACTGCTAACATGTGCCACGCTCCGTAATTTGATATTTGGCGCTGAAGTTTAATATATAACTTACCTGGACTAAATAGGAAATAAGCTAGAAAAGACAGCCCAGGAGATCTTTTTGACACATCCTAAACAATGAAAATCTAGTTGCAAGTAGTATTTGTTTCAGACCTGAAACTCATTATCAAAGCATATACTATCATCCTACTATTTATCATCTTAGTTAACAACAATACGGAAATTAATTTTACTCTTTGTCACTTATGAGTGATCTAAGTGTGATATTTTAATTGAAAGAATACCTTCTTAGCTCCAAAATAATCTATTTGAAATCTTTTAAGATTAAATACGTTTTATTTTAGAAGAATAAATGCTGCAAGAATCATCTTTGTAGTACCCTGAAAAACTGATGGCAAATTTCAAAATATAGTATTAGAAATTACTGAGTCACATATAAAGAATCTATGGTTTTCAAAACATTATTTTCATATTTAATATTAAACATTCTTTTAATATTTGTAGCATTATCAGCATCCTGAGTAGCTTAGAACTTTTAAAAAAAGTTATAAGATGCTTTAGCAACATATAAATTATATATTTTTTCCTAGTAGCCTGTGCATATAGAATAATTAGGGACATTTTGTGGGCCTTATCCTTTGTTTGCTCTATGTAATCTTGATCTCATTGTCATCTTCCAATTATTCTGTAAAAAACACTGGCAACTAATCTCTATCACAGGGGTGATGAGAAGTGGACTGCTATGGACTGTATGGGAATATAAAGAACCTAAGTTCTTTGCAATGGATTTGCAGTAATTATTGTAAAAATCTTTTGTCCCTTACAGTTCCCCACACTGCTTAATGGCCACATGCCAGTGCCAATCCCCAGTCTGGACAGAGCTGCTTCTCCAGTACTGCTTTCTTCGAGCTCTCAGAAATCCTGATGACGTCTGGCGACAATTAAGGACTCATTAACTGATGAAACAAATTTGTCCCCATGGGCTAGTTTACCTGTGTCATGAGAAGGACATTGTGAAACTCTGTTAATTTGGTTTGCACTTTTCATAACATGGATAGTCTAGATTTATGTTAGCATTTTAAAAACTGTTTTTGATATATTCAAGTATATATGAAAATCTTTTGCATTAAGTGAATTTTAATGTTTTTGTTTTTATATCCTTTTAGCTCTTAAGTGTTGAACACTGTTGACAGTGAAGAACTTTTCTTAATGGTTTTCAGTATAACCAATAAGGATGTGAAGCTTTTTTTCTCTTTAGTTCTGCGTATGCTAAACTGTGTGCTTATATAGACTATAACCAGCTGTGCCTTCCTTTGCATTTAATGTAAATGATTTATATATTTTTTAGTATTAAGAGGAAATGTTTGAAAGATGAAAATTAGTATCAAACAGCTCTCTAGTAGAATTTCATTATTTTTCACCAGTGGGCAATATGAAAGCATATTCATATCACATTTTCTTTTTTACTTTTAATTGTATTAAGAATTGCCTTAGAACCTCTTTTGAACTGAAATTCAGTAAATGTCCAAGTAATGTTTTTATAATAAACTAAGCCATATTTAGACAATAAACATTGATAAAAAGAAAATGTTCTAAAGTGCATTTTCAAAAGAATGAACTTGGAAAGGCTAGCCTCCTTAGTTGTTTACAGTATCTTTTAGATGCCTCCCAGACAAAAATCTGAGATGGAAAAGCTACATCAAGTTCATGCTATTCCAGGCCTGAGAGTATCTCTTATTTCAAAAAATTAGCCCTAGTTTTCTCAGTTTGCCATAGAGAATCCCGACCATCTGATATATTTACTGTGTCAGTATAAATTGGGATTCCCCTGGAACTATAATTAACATTTAAAAATTAATGCTTTGGAAGCAGCTCACAGACTGGTGATGAACCCAAACAACAAAGAAACAATTTTTAACACTAGGTATCTTCATCAGTATAGGTAGGTATTCACAATTTTTGATGGATCAAAAACTTGCTGTAATACAAACAGAGAACTGGAGGTACTAAAGGCCTTGCTTGTGGAAATTGAGAGAGGATACACTGCTTTATATATTATTAAAGTTATGGGGAGAATGAAGGAAATCTGACAGATGAAAAATTCTACAGGAACCTCATCATCGTGAAACTGAACTGATAACAACTTAGAACACTCCAGTAAGTTCTTTTGTGTAATGTAATTTGTAGTAGTGATAATACAGACCTATTTTCTGTTCCATCAGAAAATCAGCAGGCACCAGTCCAAAGGTACCACACCTGTACATGAAGGAAAGTTCTAATACCAAGAAAACGGAAAAGCACCAAGCTTTAAATTCAAGATTATAATCCTTAACTATAAGTGACAAAAACTAACTTGAAATGTGACTAAATGATCCAAACTGGGCATTAAGTCGCAGGATTATGAGAAAGGATTAAAAAACGAGGTTTGAGAAAACATACTTATTGAATTTTCAGAAAAAAAATCTAGAATGTTGCTTTGATACTTGGAAATTCTGAGGTTTCTCTATTGGAATTGAGCATCTCTGTATGTGGGGATGTGGGACCTTATCAAAGGATAAAAATCCAAACACTGTATTATGCCTCCTTGACTGTAATAACACTGGTTCCAAAATCCACCAATAGACACTACTGTCCCCCCACCCCCACCCCATAGGCTAATAATAATTCTGTACCAGAATAAAAGGAGCTGGTCCAGGGAACTGATATTTACTGAGAAGGGGCCTTTGAGAATGCTTCCCACCACCTGTTTCCAGCTCAAGACAGCTGCACAGAAGAAGCTGGGAGTTGCCTAAGGCTGCACAGCTCACTAAAGGTAGAACAATGATTGGTGCTCAGTCCAATTCTGTTTCCCCCATGCCTAGCTGTAAGTAATTACTGGTTCAAAACTATGTGTTATTAGTAAAACAAAACAGATAAAGACAGCGCATTTAAAATTGTGTCGTCAGGTAAGAGAACACATCCAAAATGCATGATTCTTACAGACAAACTAAAGTTAATACGCAAAAATCTCAACCTAAAATACTATTTTTAGTATACTTGTTTATGTAAATGCTGATTGGAAATATTTAAATGACTACAGATCTGATTCTTTTCCTTTGGAAATTGGGATTAATGTATGCTCTAGATCCATTTATTACAAATGCAAAAATACCACAGTTTTTTGATGGATGAAAATACTCCTGAAACACAAATAGAGAACTGGAGGAACTGAAGAGTAACTCGTATAGCTCTGCCTCATTCTGTGTGTGTGTGTTTTAGCAGAAGTATTTTACTCAGAAAATAGGTTTCAAAGAACATTAACGACTTTCTTTTCCTTTTTTTGTCTGCTTAATCAGTGTTAAACTGCTATGGGAAAAGTTTTATAGAACTATATAACCTGAATGTTGGTCTCTTTGTACACATCTTTTCTATGACTGCAGATCTTCATTCACTTTCATATATGTATCATTTTTACTGTCGTATTATTTTTGTTCAATAAAAACTTTGTGATAAAAGGTGTTTAGAGGTAACTGGATTGGCTTACTTCCATTTGCTTGGGGTGACCCAAACCACTTTTCCATATGGATACAAGTTGGAAAATGAGTCTTGTCACCTACCCTTAAAGACAGCACGTCAAAAAAAAAAAAAAAAAAAAAAAAAAGTGCTTTAAATATACTTATTTAAAGAAATAAATGTAATTACTGAGGTTAACTTGTGGGAGAATGGAATGGGATTGAAAAGCAGACCCCTGATTTAAATAAGTTCTATTAACTGCTCTGTATTGAGGAGGAAGAAGTGAGAAGGTAGGGAAAAATCAAATCTACCATTTATTCTTTTAGCCTTTTGTTGATTCAGGAGATATGAACTGCTAGGCTTGGTGATAAAGGTTATTATTTCTCTTCGTCTCAATTCCAGGCTGACCTGGCTCTGGTTTTCATGGGTGCTTCAAAGCAGTCTCCACTCTGGGTTTGATATAGGGAGACTGGTGTGAGGGGAAGGGAGGGGATGCAGGGAGAATCACCGGATTAATGCAGTCCCTGAAGAACACGTTCATCATCACTAGTATGCCAAAAGGCCACAGATAACTCATAACTGCATATGGTATAACAGGTGGTGGTAGGAAATCATTCGCTTACTGAAGAAACATTTAATCAACTATGTTCCAGGTGCCTTTTAGAAATGGGGGATGGAAACCTGATCCCTGTTCTCAAAAAGGTAATAGATTTGCTTGGTTCTGTTTATACATAAGAATTCAACTGGCTGGGTGTGGTGGCTCATGCCTGTAATCCCAGCACTTTCGGAGGCCAAGGCAAGTGGATCACCTGAGGTCAGGAGTTCAAGACCAGCCTGGCCAACATGGTGAAACCCCATCTCTACTAAAAATGCAAAAATTAGTTGGGCGTGGTGGCAGGTGCCTGTAATCCCAGCTACTCGAGAGGCTGAGGCAGGATAATCGCTTGAATCTGGGAGGCGGAGGTTGCAGTGAGCCGAGATTGCGCCACTGCACTCCAGCGTGGGTGACAAGAGCGAAACTACATCTCTTAAACAAAAAAGAATTCAACCAAATCAGTTTTGTAAAATGCCCTTTTATGCTTAAATACCCACAGGGATCTGCCCCGCCACTTCATGTTACCCGGGATTATATGACCCTGCCTAAAGGACTGGCACTGAAGAATACACTATGTTTAGTTACCCTCTCTCAGGTGAGTCAGGTCTCTAAAACATGTTTTTATGTCATTGCTGGATGGCATAATTTCAGTTAATGATAGCAACCATTTGTAAGGTTGCTGTCATGCCAGGCACTGTTCTAAGCAGGTTACACATATTCATTCAGTTTTCCTAACAGACCTATGAGGGAAGTACTATTATATGCCATTTTACAGATAAGGAAATTGAAGGCTAGAGTGATTAAGGAACTGGCTCAAGGTCACAGAACTGGCCAGATTTCAAACTGAACATTTTCATTGAGAGGCCATCACACGTGATCTATAGGACTTCCAACGAATGTAAATTAGCAATTTACATCTTCACATAGAACAGTACCTGGTGCATATAAACCTTTCAGAACACTGAGAGTTGAGCAAGCAGATTTTCTGTCATCGAGAAGCTTGCCCTACCTAGATTTCTCTAGTATTGACTTTATTCCTAGACCCACTCCCCAGTGGTGCCTGTGTACCTATATGTGTGTGTGTGTGTGTGTGTAGAACAGCTTGATTATAGGTCAGTAAAGACTCACGTTTTAGCCAGCTAGGAAAGTTTCTATCAACAATTTTTGACAGCTACATTTGTCTTTGGTTGACTCAGGAGACAAATCCAAGTTAATATTACGTAACTGACAAAATATTTTTTAGAATTACTCAGAATTTTATCATGCATGTGTGCCTTAATTCGATCAACAAATACTACTGTTCCCCTAAAATGTATCAGGTACTGGGATAAAGAAGTGAGCAAAACGCAATCCTTTCCTTCATGGAGCTTGTGGATTAGTGAGAGGAAATGACGTGTGATTAAGTGTTGCAGAGTGAAGTATAAGGATGCCTTTGGGAAGGTAGGCAGTTAAGCAGCAGAGCACATAACCCAGTCTGTGGTAGGGTAGGTGGGGCAGAGAAAGCTTTCTGGAAGAAAAAATTACATTGAGAATGAGTAAGAGTAACTAACAGAAGAGGCATAGATGAACAAGCAGAGGAAAGGATGTAAGAGGATGTTTCACAATGAGGTGAGGTGTGAGGGACTCAAAAGTAAGTATGGCTGGATTTACCCTCACAGAGAACAAAGCCTATAGTTCATGATCATTTGAGATAGTAATGTAGATACCAATAGAGTTGAAACCGAAAAGGGAGGAAGGAGGAAGGCTTCTAGATCCCTGAGGAGTAATGACACAGTCATTAACTACGATTCTGTGGAAGAGCAAGACGGCAGGATGGGGCCCTCAAAAAAAACCTTTTTCAGTGTTTCTGGAATAATAGTGCATGATCATCATCCAGAGATGAGCTACACAGCCTGTAACAGCACCACGTCACCCATTCATCACTTGACAACCTCAGCTGCATACATATATGAGGAAGAAAATAACAAGATGAAGATGATCCTTAAGACTATTTTGACTGCTAGAATGTAGAACTATTGTCAATATAGCTGGAGAAACGGCTGGAGAGTGGCACTGTTTCGACCAGCACTGTTCTAGGAAAGACTCGAAAGAGTCCCAAGGGAGTCTTGCATAAGTCCCAAATCTGTATCCACTAAAATTCCATACCTCAATCAGAGCCCAGTGGACCCATCCTTTTGTAAACATACAAGACTGTTGGCAGATGCTGTTTCCCTTACCCTCTGAAAGGTGCTGCATATCATCCAGAGGGTCACCAGCTAAATCTTCATGGTCATCTTTATGGTCCAGCCCAGGTATCTCTGCATCACTACTGCAGCAGGGTTAAGGTGGAAGAGAGCGGCAAGAGCAGCCATCAGGATTCCTATTCCAGCCTCAGTAATTCTCTCCCTGTCCCCCTCTCACAGATGCACACCTGCATACCTAGACCCCATACCCACTCTACTCAACAGAGGTTTAGTTTATAGTCTTTGAAATAGTAATCTTTCAAAAATGGGTTTTCAAATTAGTGGAATTTTCTCACTTCTCTTAGGGGAACCCCACCAATGAAAAATCCTCCCCATCATCACAGATTGAAATTTTATATTCTCTTCTAATCAAAGTAGCTTTATAATCAGTAGCTTGGTCACCTTCTTTCTGTTTCAGTCTAACAGAAAATTGGTGACTTCAGTGGTTTTCTGGGTCAGTGATGGAAACTGACTGTAATAACTTCAGTTGGGAATGGTGACAGCTCAGGGAAACTCCTGCCTATCTAAGCCCAGACTCTGAATTTAAGATCAGAAAATAGTTTCAGGCCAGGCGTGGGGCCTCCATCTGTAATCCTAGCACTTTGGGAGGCCGAGGCGGGTGGACCACCTGAGGTCAGGAGTTCAAGACCAGCCTGGCCAACATAGTGAAACCCCATCTCTACTAAAAATACAAAAATCAGCTAGGTATGGTGGCATGTGCCTATAACCCCAGCTACTCAGGAAGCTGAGGCAGGAGAATTGCTTGAACCTGGGAGGCAGAGGTTGCAATGAGCAGAGACTGCACCACTGTACTCCAGCCTGGGTGACAGAGTACAACTCCATCTCAAACAAAAACAAAAACAAAAAAACACTAAATAGTTTCACATTTGCACTGAACAAGAGGGGAAAATGTTGTACCTTTCTCTTGGGTCTAAAGTAATGCATTAAAAACTTTGGAAATTTCAAGTTTGGAGCACAGAAAAGTATGCAAATTCTTCGGCAGCATTGCTTGAGGGCTTATGTTAACACTTAAAATTCTGACATGGATGAACTTGTCAATCAAAAAGAATCAATGTAAGAATCTACATTAGAATATTTTAAAAATAAAATCACATAAATAATAAACTCGAAGGGATTACATTTGGGGATAAATATTTTTAAATGATATGAATTGAAAATAATTAAAAATATATAGGCAAAGAAAGAAGAAGAAAATAAAAATGGTACATTACCAAAGGGGGGAAAAAAAAAAAAACTAAATACAAGGCAGTATGGAGGAACTGAAGAAGAAAAAGCACATAAGACATACAGAAAACAGCTAAATGGCAGAAGTCCTTCCTTATCAGTAATTATTTTAAATGTAAATGTTGTAAAGTCTCCAATTAATGGGCAGAGATGGGCAGGATGGATTTAAAAAATGATTTGTCAATATGCTATCTATAAGAGACTCACTTTAAAAACACAGACACTGTATTTTTACTTTGAAGAGGCTGAAAATAAAAGAATGGGAAAAATATTCCATACAAACAGTAACCAAAAGTGATACGGGGCAGCCATATTTTTGTCAGATAAAATAGACTAAAGTATCAAAAAAAAAGTTACAGGAGACAAAGGACATTATATATTGCTAAAAGGGTCAATCCATCAAGGATAGGTAACAATTATAAACACATATGCACCCAGTAACAGGGCCCCCAGATATATGAAGCATGCACTCACAGAACTGAAAGGAGAAATATGACAATCCCGCATTAACAGTTGGACATGTCAATACTCCCACTTCAATAATGTACAAGAGTCAGATCAGTAAAGACAGAGAAACCGAACACTATAAACCAATTAGACCCAAGAGACACATACCAAACACTCTACCCAACAACATTTTTCATAGAATGAGACATACTTTCTCAAATATACATGAAGCATTCTCCAGAACAGAGCATATGTTAGGCCACAAAACAAGTCTTAATAAATTTTTAAAACCTGAAATCATACATACTATCTTCTCTAACCATAATGGAATGAAATTAGAGATCAGTAACAGAAATAAAAAGGGTAAGAGACTACTATGAAAAAGTTTATGCCAGCAAACTGGATATAACAGATTAAATGGACAAATTCCTAGAAACAAACTACCAAAACTGACAAGAAATAAAAAATCTGAATAGAATTATATATAACAAGGAGACTGTATCGTTAATCAAAACCTCTGAAAAAAGAAAAGCCAGGACCAGGTCACCTCACTGCTGAATTCTACCAAACATTTAAGGAAGAGTTAACACCCATCCTCAAACTATTCCAAAAAACTGAAGAGGAGAGAACACTTCCTAACTCTTTCTATTAAGCCAGCATTACCCTGATACCAAATCCAGACAAAAACACTATAAGAAAAGAATAACTACAGGCCAAATACCTTACGAATACAGGCAAAAATACTCAAAAAATATTAGCAAACTGAATTCAGCAGCGTATTAGAATTACATACCATAATCAAGTGGGATCTATCCAAGGAATACAAGAGTGGTTTAACATATGAAAATCAATGTAATATACATCAATAGAATATAGAAAACAAATAATCTTAATTGATGGAGAAAGAGCATTTGAAGAAAACCCAATATTCTCAAGATAAAAATACTCAATCAACTAGGAATAGAAAGGAACTTCCTTAACATATTAAAGACCATACATAGAAAGACACAGTTAATAGCGTACTCGGTGGTGAAAGACTGAAAGCTTTGGCCCTAAGATCAAAAGAAGACAAGGACATATTCCTTCATCACTTCAACATAGTACTGGAAGTCCTAGACAGAGCGATTAGGCAAGAGAAAGAAATAAACAGCATCCAAATTATAAAGGAGGAAGTAAAACTATCATTCCTTGCAGGTAACAAGATCTTATGTGTAGAAAACCCTAAAGACTCCACAGAAAGCCTGTTAACGCTAATAATCAAATTTAGCAAAGCTGCATACAAAAGCAACACACTAAAATTACTTGTATTTCTATATACTACCAATGAAAAATATCCAAAAAGAAATTAAGAAAACAACTCCATCTACAATAACATCTATAAGAATAAGAAGATTATGAATAAATTTAAGGCAAAAGACTTGTATACGGAAAACTACAAAATGTTGCTGAAATTAAAGATGACCTAACTAAATGCAAAGACATCTTGTGTTCATAGATTGGAAGATTTAATATTATTACAATTATAATACTACCCAAAGTGATCTATAGATTCTAATTTAATGCAATCCCTATCATAATCCCAATGGTGTTTTGTTGTTGTTGCAGAAATAGAAAATTCCATCTTAAAATTCATATGGAATTTCAAGAGACTCTGAATTGCTACAACAATCTTGAAAGAGAACAAAGTTGGAAGACTCACATTTTCTGATTTAAAACGTTCTAAAGACAGTAATCAAAATGTTGTGCTACAAACCCTTATGGACAGACATATAGACAAATGGAACAGAACTGACAGCCCAGAAACAAACCTCACATCTACGGTCAACTGATTTCTGAGAAGGGCACCAAGACCATTCAAGAGGGAAAGGACAGTCTTTTCAACAAATGGTGCTGGAAAAAAAAAATTGATATTCACATACAAAAGAATAAAGTCAGACCCTTACTTTATATCACATATAAAAATTTAAATGGATCAAGGCTCTAAATGTGACAGCTAAAAATATAAACTCTTAAAGGAAATTATAAGAGCAAAAATTTATGACCTCTGAAACATGACAATACTTTCTTAAATATGACACAAAAAGTACAGGCAACAAAAAAAGAGAGAAAATGGATGTCATTAAATTAAAAACTTTTGGCTGGGCATGGTGGCTCACACCTGTAATCCCAGCACTTTGGGAGGCTCAAGTGGGCAAATCACAAGGTCAGGAGTTCGAAACCAGCCTGGCCAACACGGTGAAATCCCGTCTCTACTAAAAATGCAAAAATTAGCCAGGCATGGAGCACATGCCTATAATCCCAGCTACTTGGGAGGCTGAGACAGGAGAATCGCTTGAACCCAGGAGGCAGAGGTTGCAGTGAGCCGAGACTGCACCACTGCACACCAGTGTGGGCAACAGAGCAAGGCTCCGTCTCAAAAATAAATAAATAAACATAAAATAAAAAATAATAACTTTTGTGCAACGAAAGGACACCAAAGAAAGTGAAAGAGAACCCAAAAAACAGGAGAAAATAACTACAAATCAAATACCTCATAAAGATGTAATAGTCAAAACAAAGAACTCTTACAACTCAGTGACAAAAAGACAAGCAACCCTATTTTTAAAATGGACAAAGTACTTGAATAAACCTTTGGATAAAGGTTTATCCGAAGCAAATAAACAAATGGCCAAAAAAGTATGAAAAGATGTTCCACATCACTAATCATTAGGTAAATGCAAATAAAAACTACAATGAAATACCACTTCAACCTATTAGAATGACTGTAATAAAAAAAGAGGGAAAAAAGAATTGGCAAGGATGAGGAGAAACTGGAACCCTCATGTATTACTACTGCAAATATCAAATAGTACAGCCACTGTGGAAAACATTTTGGCAGTTCCTCAAACAGTCAAACACAGAATTATCATATGACCCAGCAATTCCACTCCTAGGTGTATATACTCCCCAAATAATTAAAAACAAGGACTCAAACAGGTGCTTATACCCCAATGTTCACACAGCATTATTCACAAAAGCCAAAAGATGGGATATCCTCGTGTCCATCAACAGATAAATTGATAAACAAAATATGTATAATCATAATAGAACATTATTCAGTCATGATAAGAAAAGAAGTTCTGATACATGCTAAACATGGATGAACTGTGAACATTATGCTGAATGAAATAAGCCAGACACAAAAGGACAAATACGGTATGACTCCACTTATTTGAAATACCCAGAATGGGCAAATTCAGAGAGACAGAAAGTAGATTAGCAGTTACCAGGGGCTGGGGCAGGGTAAAATGGTTCACAGTTGCTGTTTGGAGTGATGAAAAATTTAAGAAGTAGATAGTGGTAACTGTTATATAACTTTCTGGCTATAATTATGCCACTGAGCTGTACACATACAAATAATTACAATGCCAAATTTTATGAGAGAGAGATATATATATCAACACAATTTTTAAAAGATAAAAACAACCCACATAAATTGTCCCGAGTCCAAAAGATAGATTATTATATGTTAACAGCCTTTCAAATGAAAGTTGATAAAGCCTCAGACAGAATGCAGCCACTGTATACACCTAAAGTGACACATCCAATGTGTGTTCACAGTACCACTTGGAAAGAAAACATAAAAGGCATCTTCTCTTACCTTTAAGAACCTTATCAGTTTAAGAGGAATCATAGGTATTCAAAGTTCCCAGTTTCGGAGTTTCAATTCCCTTCACTGCAATGTTTTCAGGATCTGAATGGTGCTCAAGTATCAAAAATAAAACAAAAAAACAAACACTTGTTTGCTTGCCAAATTCCTTAATACAATGAAGAAATACCCCTAGGAATTCCTAGGAAGAAACATTTTATGTAACAAATGGATATATATTTTCACCTTTTATACGCAAGAATTAAGCCTATGAAAAACTATATGTCAAATTTGCAACAAATCAAATATACATTCTATGAAATGACAAATTTGAAACTTTATAATTGAGAGTGCTATAAAAAAAAAACAGCAGAAATTACTAAGCAAATGATTGGCACAAACAGAAAGCAGTAACACCTCTAGCACAGTGAGACTTCACTATCTTAAGAATGACCCATAAAAGGAAAGGACCCCACTTGGCACAGCTTTCATCCCCAAGAAAGAACTGCGACTCAATAAAACCACATTCTAACAACATGGAGATTTTGTTATTATAAATTTCAAAACAAAATGAAGGAATTTCCACATATTTATAACCTTCAAAGTACAATATTAATACATGTCTGTCAGTTAGAAAGAACAGCAGTTTGTTAGGCTACAAGGTTTAACATAAAACCAATTTACAAATGTGAAAAGCAGTAGTGGTCCAATATTCACCATTACACATGAATCTGTTTCTTCCAGAAAATTTTTTTTAAAAATTAAAATTTCAGTATCATGAAATATTAAAATAACACCCCAAACATGCCACAATCACTATTCACAAATAAAGTTAAAATGAAATATACAAAAATCCACTTAATACTGTTAAATAACAACAATAAACTACAAGATTTCCTGAACAGAAATGGTAGGACCCCTGAATGTTTTTACAGTGAATTTCAGGAAAAGAAATTAAGTTATGACTATTTTCATGATATATAAGGCAAAAATTTACACGACCATTTCAAAATATACCAATTAAGATTTATAGTAAGATGCACTAAACAAATAGTCCTTAAAAGTGAACACAAATGCTTAAAATACTGTTACCAACACCAAAGTGTGTTTATGATGTTCAAAGAGATGCATAATTAAAACTAATATTTAGTATCTCTGGTAAACAGATAATACCGACAATAATTTCAAGCAATCCTTTAAGTTCTCATTTCTCGTTTGTAATTTATCATGGCTCATTTCAAAGACATATTACAGCTTTCAGCTGATTCCAAGTGAATGTTATTGAAACACATAGCCCCCAAATGAAAGAAACTGTTCCCCAATGAAGTATCATCCTTTCTAATAAAATAAATGTATTTAAAACAAACAAAACAAGACTTCGTGTTTGAATGGACTTCTACAGTTAACTTTTAACTAAATTTAAAACACAATGTAAAAGATGTAAGCATATTAGTATACAAATATCCAGTAATATGCAGTAGACGTTTCTAATGTGAGGAACAGGTAAAAAATAAATAATTTTGGAGCCTTAATTTGTTGGTGTCTAATGTGAGATCCTCAAAGTGTCAGGGATTCACTTGCTTGAATCAACTTCTGCATCACATGCTTATCTAAACATAATGTGCTTGTCAATCTCTTAGCTACTCTATTTGCCAATGTTCATTAAGAAATTATATAGTATAAAATTAAAGTGTTCAAGATGGCTCACTTATTTTACTATTAAGCAAAGCTAAATTTACATTCCAGGAAACACTGCAGTTTAATTTTAAAAACAAACAAAAAATGCAGCAGTAAAATAATTCGTGAGGAGAAACAGATGCATTCACATATAATAAAGCCACTGCAACTTCTTCAGGCATTCAATTGTTGTGTTAAATAAACAGACAGTAGTTATTTAGCAGCAATGATTCCGCAATAAATAATGCACTGTGTTTCTCAGTCCTGCACAAAAATTGCAGCTACAGTTACATCAATAGCTGTAACCTACTGGCTCTAATGGCAGAGAAGACCTTAAAACCGACTGTACAAAAAATTGTCACACTGTGACAACAAATATAAAAACAATCTGTAGGTCTGAAATAAAAAGACTCCACTGTGAAGAGGACAGTGTAGACAAACGGAGATTCCAAGTCCACCAAAAGAAAGAATTGCCTTCAGATCTGAGTCCTTGATTGGTAAGAAAGGCTGGGGGCTGGGCTTGAAACCATGTTATCAGACTTAAAAGAGCATGCTCTGTCTTCTGTTCTTCCCATGTCCTAAAATATAAAGTCATTTTATGAGGCAGTTCAAGGTTCAGTTTTATCCCACACACAGTTATTTGGTGACTAGGAAGCTAATGTTCCCACCAGCAAAAGCTAATATTCCATGGTAAGAGTGATCAGCACTGTCTTAAATGACCCTTCTGTTGATGGGGTCAGTCTACAGCTTCTATGCTTCGAAGTGATGAACCTGATGACTAGGGAAGCATAAGATGTGTCTTCTGCCTCAGGTACCAGGGATGGCGTGTGCAGTGATCAAGCCAGGTCACTTGTAAAAGGTCTTTGTGCCATCTGCAGCTTTCAGGATCCCTGACTTGACTGAGTCAGATTTTTCTCTGAAGATTTACTGAGCTGCCCACATCATACAGAAAAGTGAGTACGTGCAATGCTAAACATAAACAGTTGTGGAATGCACTGTACATTGGTTTTTACATCAATAATTTTACTGATCAATTTATAAACCAAAAGCTTGGTTCCACGCAAAAATTCATGATCGACACGTGAAATGGTTTATGACAAACACACCTGTCTCTGGATAAGAAGAATTTCGAAAACCCGGGTCCTTTTGCAACTGAATCTCTTTCAAACTGAATATTGATATACCTAAAATGCATAGACAAAAATTATTAGGTGAAGGTCTAACATTAAAACAAACACAACCCAACTATCAACACATGTTTATAAAGCATATACTGATTCAATATGAAACCATTTTACAAGGTGACAGCCCTGCTGAAATTTTTCCTCTTTGTCCCAATGTGCTGAGGAGAAAACTAAATGAATGAAGTAATCCACCTTTAGAACCTTTCTTCTCCCAACTCTGTGTTAGAGCATGCTGTGAGCAGTGTTTCTCTGAGGAGAATATACACTGTCTGTTCCAGGACTTTCTGGGGTTGGGAGACCCAGTCAAAATATATTATTATACTAGGTGTTAAT
This sequence comes from Rhinopithecus roxellana, assembly GCF_007565055.1. Lineage (NCBI taxonomy): Eukaryota > Metazoa > Chordata > Mammalia > Primates > Cercopithecidae > Rhinopithecus > Rhinopithecus roxellana. The sequence continues at coordinate 107,399,674 of NC_044558.1, forward strand.
TCTGTCTCCCTACAATGACATGAAGGTATCAGGCCCTCAAGCTATCTTCAGAATTTTAGTGAAAAACAAGGAAAAGGTTTGTCTAACCATAACTGCCTACCTCAAAGTGAAACTTGGTATTAATAATGAAATACAAATATCTTTTTCTTTTTGAGACGGAGTCTCACTCTGTCGCCTAGGCTAGAGTGCAGTGGCATGATCTCGGCTCACTGCAACCTCCGTCTCCCAGGTTCAAGCAGTTCTCTTGCCTCAGTCTCCTGAGTAGCTAGGATTACAGGCACATGCCACCATGCCCGGCTAATTTTTGTATTTTTAGTAGAGACAGGGTTTCATTCACCATGTTGGTCAGCCTGCTCTTGAACTCCTGACCTCATGATCCGCCCGCCTCAGCCTCCCAAAGTGCTGGGATTACAGGCATGAGCCACTGCGCCCGGTGAAATACAAATATCTTTAAATGAACACTTGTAATTTATCTCTTTCATTTCCAATCTCTGTCAAAGAGGTATTCTTTCATTTAAATACACCCAGTAAAGTTGAAGTGAAAAGTATTAAGGATTTTTTTATTCCAATTAGCTTTGTCACTGACGGCTACACAAGCTTCGATGAATCAATATTGTCTAATACATGAGAATGGGAAATTAATGAAAGCTTTTGGCAGCTTAGTTCCCAAACATTCTTCCAATTCTCCACTCACCTTACTCTATTTTAAAGTAAAATACTGTGGTAATCTAAAAATAGAATGTTACGAGTAAAATCAATGTTACTCAGGCACGGGAAATCTGCTATTTCAGTGACTCTGACAATACGCTCACTGCTGTCATGGGGATAGTAAAATCAGAGTGACCACAATAAAGGAAAATCATCTTTGTATCTCAAGAAAAACTGTATTTTCACAAGAAAACAATTTAATGTTTCGGTTATGCTTCATTAGTTTTTGTTTGAAATTCACTTTTAACAACTCTAAATCGAAGCCAGAGTGGGCAGAGGAACAATGCCTGTCATCAGATGACATGTTCCAACTAAAGTCCAATAAGATTAATGATCTTTGCCTAAGTACTACTGGTTTCCTACATTGGTTTCCTGACAATGTGCTCAATGTTACAAGAAATAACTAAATCATAGGGAAATAAGACACATACCTCCCTTCAAGAAATTCTAATCTAACTACAGAAAAGACTAAAATCTTAGGCTTAAAAATCAATAGCCATCTCCCCAATCACCCCAGTCTCTAACCCTGGACAAATAAAAATAAAGCGGGAAAAACACTTTAGGATTTCTCTTACTTTCTGGTAAAGCATGTATTCTTGGTCCCAGACTTCGAAAGTACACATGTTTCATCGCCTCTTCTGCTGAAACCCTTTTCTTAGATTCATACTGTGAAAAAGCAAAGAACTGCTTCATTAGCTTTTTCTCTAATTACTATAAAAAGTAGATGGGCAAATTAGCATTTAAAGCTATTTTTTAAAAATCTTTTTTTTTTTTTTTTTTGAGACGGAGTCTCACTCTGTCGCCCAAGCTGGAGTGCAGTGGCTAGATCTCAGCTCACTGCAAGCTCCGCCTCCCGGGTTCACGCCATTCTCCTGCCTCAGCCTCCCGAGCAGCTGGGACTACAGGTGCCCGCCACCTCGCCCGGCTAGTTTTTTGTATTTTTTAGTAGAGAAGGGGTTTCACCGTGTTAGCCAGGATGGTCTCGATCTCCTGACCTTGTGATCCGCCCGCCTGGGCCTCCCAAAGTGCTGGGATTACAGGCTTGAGCCACCGAGCCCGGCCTAAAAATCTTGATTATTTAATACGATGACTATTTTTCAATCAACAATTTGGAATACTCCAGTTATACTCTAATTTGAGTCACTGCTGAGACTGCGTAATATCATCTCAGTTCCACATTTCTAAGATATGGCTAGATCTTAAATAAGAATTTACATTCCTTGTACTTTCTGAAGCAAAGAAAAATTAAAATATTTGACCTGTGTAGTTACTTCTCTTCATGAACACCAAAGGACTGGTGGACACATACCTAGTATTTTTATGGCAGCCATTCTTAATTACCTATCCATTACTCATTTCCCTTTTTTCTTTGATGATACAACCTAGGTTTCTTCAAGGTGTCCATTAGCTCTGATAGATGAATCATGAATCATAACTCTTCTAAATTTAGGCTAATTATGACAATCCTGCTCCCCAATTCCCAGTCTTTCCTACAATTAATGTTCTGGTCAATGAGACTTGGAAGGAAACCTTGTAGGGGTTTCTGTAAAGCTTTTGCTTCCAAGTTCCAAGAGGACTAATGTGGCTGGTAATAAAGGGACTTATCGTCCCCTCTTGTTCCTGCTTTGGAGGGAACTGTGAATGGTATCTGGAGGCAGAGCATCCTACAAAGGCTGTAGGTATAAGGAAAAGAGAACGTAAGAGAGCATCAATCGCAGAGAATGTGGCCTTGACACGGCTGATCAATGCCGATAACCAACTACCTCAGACTGTTGTAAGTGACAAGAGACCCAGACACATTAGGAGAAAACATATTATTTTTATTTTTTACTTACACATGTGCCTTAAGCATAGATAATTTTATTTGTCATTAACAATACTGAGGAAGTACTACTGATCCCATTCTACAGATGAGGAAGCTGAGGCTTAACTACCTATTTAACAATTACTATAAGATCTGACTTACCTGAAGAAATTTTGTTATCAACTCAATTCCTTCAGAGTCTAACCTAGAAACAACAAAGAACAAGTAAAAATTTATTCTCTCTTAGCTGATAAAACTTTTCAGGTAAAACTATTTTCCAAGTGTTTTAATCTGCTAAATTTAAATGCCCTAAAATAGTCACTCTTGTTGCCTTCAAATAGGCTCAAATCTGTTTTAGTCTTAAAAGACTGGCCTTGCTATTTGTTTAAGGATAAGTCATAAATAACTTGGCTTCAATTTGAATTTTCAATATCCAAGAACAAATTAAAGAATTTAAAAAATCACCATGCTGTCTCAAAACAATGTAACTTACAGTATTAAGAAAGCTTAAATACTGTATCACTTTTCACAGTCTTTCACTAAAGGCAAGTTTATAAGAGCATCATTTTCCTATTACGTAGGTGAAAACACAGAGATAAGTGACCTCAAAATGTATCACCGTTGTTCAAGACAAACACAGAAACGAGCTATTCAGGAACAAATTTTTAGAGTTGTCCGCTGCATGAGGTACTAGAAGGTATTGAGTTCAATTTAAATATGTTACAATAACTTCATAAACCTTCATCAGTAAGGGATATAAAACTAATGACATAATAAAGATGAAATTAGTATAACTAGGAGTAGTAGGGTTAAAGGATTATCTTTTTTTTTTTTTTTTGAGATGGAGTTTCGCTCTTGTTGCCTAGGCTGGAATGCAAAGGTGCAATCTTGGCTCACTGCAACCTCTGCCTCCTGGGTTCAAGCGATTCTCCTGCCTCAGCCTCCCCAGCAGCTAGGATTACAGGCATGCACCACCACACCGGGCTAATTTTTTGTATTTTCAGTAGAGACGCGGTTCTCCATGTTGGTCAGGCTGGTCTCAAACTCCCAACCTCAGCTGATCAGCCTGCCTTGGCCCCCCTCAAAGTGCTGGGATCACAGGTGTGAGCCACCGAGCCCGGCCTGGGATTATCTTGATCAGAAATAACAGGTTCTATCTTACACTGCCTTTCACTGGTAAAAGTACAATAATGAGTAAAGAAACATTTTCTTCCAAGTGCTCTCAAGTGGGTCCTGTGGATGCTGCAGTCTAGACATTCTATGTAGTTTGCCATTCTAGCACATATCCAGAGTTCCCTGGGCAGAGACAAACTAGGTACTACAGTCATGGAGATTCTGCTTCAAAGAAAAGCTTCAACCTTCTACATGGAACATTACCAAAAGCAAGCAATAATTAAAGGACAAAAATAGAATTTATGCTACTTGGGAGAGACGTGCAAAAAAAAGCCCAGCACATATTATTCTTCTTCCTAAGAAAATCCAGTTAGAATGGTATTAGTTGCTATAGTAACAATAAGAGTACCAACTCACATAAATACTTTAAAAATATTTTTGGTGTCATAACCATTTTGCTCTTCCTTCCCTAGCTTGAAAATAAAAGGAAGCAAAACAAGTATGTTATGTTGTGAGCAATGTGAATGGCTTTGGGTTAAAACAAATGATGTCCTTATTTGGTATCTTAGTGACTTTCAAATTTTGGGGGGGTTGGGGGGTTGGGGAGATGGAAAATGCAGCCAGTATTCTATGTTATCTCCTAAAAATGTAATACAATCTACAAGCAAAAATGTTCTGACTCAAATTTTATTGGGAGCCTTGGATTGATCTTGGGGTAGGTCTAAGAAGAAACTTAAATGAATGGCTGACATTTAGATGTTACATTTTGCTAAGGAATAGGACAGAGTTTATATTCTTCAAATATGAATTACATCATTAACACTCGTCAAAATACTGATAGGTTACCTTGTGTTATAGAATCAAGATTTCACTTACATAATCTTTCTTAGGTTTTTGTTAAGTAAATACAGAATAATTCTGTAGAAAGCAAAACAGGAATTTCATCATAATCTTTGTGGTACGGAATAAGGCATTAATCAATGTCTTCTTTCTGGGAAAAGGAACTATCTACATAAACTCTAGAATTCTAATACGTATACAGTTCCAAATTAAATAAGATCCTAAAATATGTAAGGATTATGTGTATTATGTATTTTTTCCTGAATCCTTACTGTGGCTAATCCTTCAAAAGACTGAAAAGAATCATGTGAGTTTCCCCTTTCACATAAGAAAAAAAAAATACCTGGGTGCATGGTTAATTAGAGGCTGTGGTTTATATTTTGGAAAGTTGTAGTTCTTGAACTCCTCGTTTGAAGAAATACCTGGCCAAGTTTCCTGAGATGGAGTTCCTGAATTAAAAAAAATAAATAAATATATTTATAAATATATATAAAATTTATATATAAAAACTATATATGCACATATATAACAAAGTGTCTTAGAGAACAATTTACATTCACCAGATGACTTAACTATTTCAGCTGCAATTGAAATAATAGAAATAAATGTACATGGACTTTTTGTTTGGACTTCACAATGATACTGTAAAACAGATGCCTGGCCCTTTTTCTATTCAGTTGATACCACCAAAGTTAGCAATTTTCCTTAATAATACGCTGATATCCAACTTTCCATACTAATTATATTCTGTTTTTCCACTGAATCTTTATTACAAAGATAAAATTTAGCAGATGAAGTTACCTAGAAGGATCTATCTTCATAGCGTTCATTCTAATTCTTCTAAGTAACAGCTATTTATGTTAGTATCAAATTTTAAAATATGTATTTCAGAGATACAATCTGATCAAGCTAGTCAATTGTGGGTGCAAAATCACTGGGAAAAGATTTCTTCTGTTACCTAGCAGTCGGAAAATTAAGTGCAGTTCATCTTCCACAGTTGATCCTGGAAATAAAGGTCTTCCAGAAGCCATTTCAAAGAAAATGCAACCAACACCCCTTTAAAATAGATCATGAAAATAATTTAGCAATTCATATAAAGCACAAGAATCTTTTCCTTAAGATTGCCTCTCTGCAGATTCTGCACTAGCCTGTTGGAAAACCTCCTGAAGAGATATTTTAGATCTAACTAATTTGTTCACATTTACCCTATTTGTCTCAATTTCTATATTGCTATATCCATTTTTCCCATTTAAAATGTCCAACTCTCCTTTGCATAATACTTGAAGAATAACGCTAACAACAGTGACTGAAGATTTACCATGTGTTAGAAATGTTTTTTAAGTGCATCAGTTATCTCATTGAATCCTTGTATTAGCAATAGTGTAGACCATGGATTGAACAACAAAGACAGGCGGGGGGAAAAACAACTGAAGAGATATTATGGTAATCTAGGAGATGACAGTGACCTAAGCTAGGCAGGAGAAATGGAGAGAAACAAATGATTCAAGACATTTCGATGCAGGAAAACGAGGTAGAACATGTTGGTACAAGGTGGTGTGTGTAAGAGAAGGAAAAGAAATGGATGGTGGTTCAGAGAATAGAATGGTGGTTCCTAGAATAGTCATCTAGGAACTGTATGTACATACATAGTTTAAGACATAATCCTTCCATTAAAGAGCTTGTAATCTAGCAGCTATATATAAAAGTTAATTTTACATATTAAGTGTTATATAGGAAATAAAATGATATAGTTGCTATGGAAAATAATATGGTGGTTCCTCAAAAAATTAAAAACAGAATTACTATATGATCCAGCAATTCTACTTCTAGATATACATCTAAAAGAACTGAAATCAGGCCAACACAGGAGGACTGCTTGAGCCCAGGAGTCTAAGACCAGCCTGGACAACATGGCGAGACAACGTCTCTTAAAAAGAAAAAGAGAGAGAGAGAGAGAATTGAAAGCAAGGTCTTGAAAAGGTATTTGTGTACCCACGTACACAACAGCATTATTTACAATAGTCAAAAGGTGGAAGCAACCCAAATGTCCATCAATGGATAAATGGGTAACAGAATGTGGAATATATATTTAATGGAGTATTTTTAGCCTTAAAAAGGAAGGAAATTCTGGCATACGGTACCATGTGAATGAACCTTAAAGACATTATGCCAGATGAAATAAGCCAGTCACGAAAGGTCACATACTGCATGATTCTACTCATAAGTGGTACTCAGAACAGTCAAATTCATGGAGACAGAAAGTATTATAGAACAGTGGTTACCAGAAACCAGAGGTGGGGGAGGGGAATAGGAAGAAACTGTTAAATGGGTACAGAGTTTTGGTTTTGCAAGATGGAAGGATTCTGGAGGTAGAGAGATAGTGGTGATGGTTGCACAACAATATAAATGTACTTAATGTCTCAACTATACACTTAAATTGGTTAAAATGATAAATTTTATAACTATTTTACCACAATATTAAAAATTAATTTTAAAAAGTTATATGAGACATTTTATATAATTGTTCAAGATAGCAACAGAAATAGGTATATGACTTATTACCACATGAAGAACATAGAAAATAAATGCAACCACAGTTCAGAGGAAGGAACTGCCACCAGAGGCTAGAGTATATTCCGAAAAGGATTTATGAAAAGCTGTGTTCTGAACGTTACTAGGAATGAGCCCAAGTTAGGGCACCAGAGTGGGCATTCCAGATGGGTGGACTGGTATGAACACCAAGAGCAAAGGTAGGAAAGTTCACGTTATTCCTGAGAGGTAGCGAGTATGCCATGTTGCTAAAAGGGAACATTTCTGTTGAGAAACAGTCTGAAATAAGTTGGAAAAGGTACTTTAGAGACATCTTATGGAAATCCTTAAGTATCAGATTGAGGAATTAATTGTACCTTATTCTATAGGTAATGAAGGGGGTGGCAATAATGGTGTTTGAGTAGAAGAGTGTCAGGATCAAAGTGGTGTGTGAAAAAGATAACTACAGTATTTTAATTTTTACCTTTAGTTCAAGTTAAAGCAGAAAGATTTTGGTGAATATTAAATGATAAAATAATTTTGTTTTAAATTACTATGTATCAGATACTATTGAGTGTCTCATAAAGCACTCCTCTGAGTGTTCATTTAATCTTAACATCACCTACAACACTTCAAAGTAGTTGTTACTATTCCCATTTCCTTAAATGAGGAAACTGAGGCAAAGGCCAGTAATTTGAATAAAGTTATTACATAGTTCTAAATGGCAGAATTGGTATTTAAACCTAGGTAATCTAATTCCCATGCCAGAACTCATTAATCACTGTTTATATTATGGCTCTTTAAAATCATACCTCCTTAAAAGTCAAATACTTATCAATACACCCTGCATTAACAGTTACATTCTTTCAAAATTATAAATGTCAGTGACATCTGTATATATTTACCACATGTCAATCTGTGTTGAGTACTCCGAGGAACCAAGAAGCACATCAGGTGGCCGGTACCATAGTGTGACAACTTCATTTGAGTAGGTCTTTGTGGGAACTGACTTGGCTCGGGCTAGTCCTTCATAGGGAAAATAAAACAAAGGGTTAAGAAAAAGCTATAATGGATCTCTCAGACCCTATTCTCACCATGACTCCATTCAAAGGGATGCCTGAGATGGTTAATTCGTAGCTTCTTGAGACTTCAACACAATTAGCTTTATGAATTTGTTGAGTGCAAGTGGCCCTGAGTCAGCAAATTCTTATGTAGTTGAAATAAACAAGAATTCCACAACCAGAGACTATGCTTGCTTTTATGTTTGAATACACCTGGTGAAGTATTCTGGGTGAATCTAAACTTAAGATGTTTTCCTTCTGTCCATGAATCATGATGCCAAAATTATTTCTCAACTGCAATTAAATTAATCAAAAACAGGCCAATGACATTGAGACACACAATTTTACTTCTAACAGCTATGAGCTTCTGTCACCTTTTAACCTGATTCCAACTTTCATTTGCTATACCATTTTTTATCAAAAACTGTGAAGTTACTGATCCATAATCTCACTCAGATTTACTGACAATTTCTTTGCAGAACTCGACTTAGAGACAATTTCCTCAGAATAAAATTACAATGCTGTTCTGTACTCCCTTTTTAGGTTTTAAGTTACATGGATGATTTTAGAGTAAGATAGACTTCATTGTCCTTGGATATTATTAATTGTTGTTTAAGTCAGGGGTGTCCAATATTTTAGCTTCCCTGGGCTACAATGGAAGAAGAACTATCTTAAGCCACACATAAAATACACTAACAACAGCTGTGACCTTAAAAAAAAAAAAAAAAAACTGTAAAAAAATCTCATGTTTTAAGAAAGTTTACTAATTTGTGTTGGGTTGCATTCAAAGCCATCCTGGGCCACATGCAGCCCATGGGCTATGGGTCGGACAAGCGTGCTGTAAGTGATATAAAACATTTGCCATTCCTTTGCTAATTTAATATGGAATCCATTGATAATCCAGAAATAAAGGCTAGAGTTTACAACTTTATCTCGAGTTACTAGTGTGAGAGAGTTGTTACTATCTCTAAGCCTCTAAATTATGATCTGAAGAAGCAACTTTGAAAAACATCTGGAAAATTATTAATTTATTTGGCCAAAACAAGGAAGAATTTTTTAGGCTGAGATTGCTGTTATATATAACTTTGTATATCTGATTAAATATTAAAGAAAAATGTCACAAAAGAATAACTCAATATTTTACTGAATAAGGTCACACAAACAATATCAGAAATTTAATGAGACAGGACTCATATACTATTTTAGTTCAGTATAATGGGAAAAGGGTATACCTGGAACAACGTTGACATTATTTCATTTAATTACAAGTTTTACTCTAGCATCTCAACTTGGTGAAGTAAGTCTGACAAATTATTTTCATACTGATTTTGGTAATTAATTAACAAGATGGAGGTAGGTTTCTGATCTCTCTTCTTGATATTAAAAGTGGGTTATAGGAAGGCAAAAGACAGGGTTGCTAATGTGCTTATCCCGTAACATACCATATCAAGGCAAATTACCAGTTATAGTTTCCTCTGTATCCTACTCTCCCACTCCTGAGAGGATTCTGAACTACGGTGTTTGTCTACATGGGCTTCTAGTTCACAATTAGAATTTCAAATTGGTTGGAATGAAATGAAACAATCTCTCCTAAACCAAAATAATTAAATGTGATATGGTATTATTATATAAGCCATTTTCTATCATTAGTGAAAATATCTATCTATATCACTAGTTCCAAGACTTCTGATTTTCACTGATCACGGGAAAAGGGTAGAATTTTCAGAGGGACAGAGAACACCTTATAGTATAAATACTCGAAGTTATGTGAACCTCCTTCACATGAAGTCATATTTACTATGCAACAAAAAAAAGGAAGAAATAGAGACAGAGTTGAACATACTATCTCATGGAATAATCAGAATTTCTTGTTGCTCTGTAGGTAAAATTTGCCTGGCTTGCTTTGTAGAGGTTAGAAGCAAAATTTAAAGCACTCAAGAGTATTCCCTGAAAAAAGTAGTTTTCTTCTTCTTCTTCGAGACACGGTCTTGCTCTATCAACCCAGGCTAGAATGAAGTAGCTTGATCATGACTCACTGAAGCCTCAACCTCCTAGGCACAACTGATCCTACCATCTCAGCCTCCCGAGTGGCTGCGACTAGAGGTGCACACAACCACACCTGGCTAATTTTTAAAGTTTTTGTAGAGGCAGGTATTTGCTATATTGCCCAGACTGGTCTTGAACTCCTGAGCTCAAGCAAACTGCCTGCTGGGCCTTCCAAAGTGCTGGGATTACGGGTGTCAGCAACCGGACCCAGCCAAAGGTAGATTTTTTTATAGTCCTTGACATTCCTTTTGCATTTTTTTTTTTTTTTTTTTTTTTGAGATGGAGTCTCGCTCTGTCATGCAGTGGCATGATTTTGGCTCACTGCAACCTCTGCCTCCTGCGTTCAAGCAATTCTCCTGCCTCAGCCTCCCAAAGAGCTGGGATTACAGGTGCCCACCACAATGCCCAGCTAATTTTTCTATTTTGAGTAGAGACAGCGTTTTACCATGTTGGTCAGGCTGGTATTGAACTCCTGACCTCATGTGATCCACCTGCCTTGGCCTCGCGAAAGTATTTCTCTTCACTGACATTCATTTTGGGATTGGGACTAAAGAGAATTAAATGCAGATTAGCTAAGGCAGAGAAGGAGAAGGAAAAAGACAGGGTGAAAAGGAAATGGTGGCTGAAGGAAGGAGAAAGAAAAAAGAGAGACAAAGTAACAATTATTATAAGGGAAATAACAACATAAACTATGCCCAAGAAGAGACTTTATAATCTATGAAAGCATATGTAAATAGCTTATAATTGTTATTCAAACACAGGTGACCCACACATTTCCTTTTTAAAGAACGAAATGCAAAAAGTAATTTACTCTTCAAATGGCAAAGTATTCAATGAGCAAAAGTATAGGCATTTCCAGAACAAATTCACCATTTAATAACAGTGAAGAGTAATACTTGAAACACTAGTATTTATCAAATTTAATGAAACACTCCAAACATAAAACTAGCATAATCAAAGCCAGGTGTAATGGCTCACACCTGTAATCCCAGCATTTTGGGAGGCCAAGGCAGGCAGATTGCTTGAGGCCAGGAGTTTGAGACCAGCCTGAACAACACGGTGAAACCCCATCTCTACTAAAAATACAAAAATTAGCTGGGTGTGGTGGCACCCCTGTAACCTCGCTTGAACCCAGAAGGCGGAGGTTGTAGTGAGCTGAGATTGCACCACTACACTCCAGCCAGGGTGACAGAGCAAGACCCTGTCTTAAAACAAACAAACAAAAAACTACCATAATCATTTATGAAAAAGAATTATAAATTCTAGTTATAGAAAACTGCATGGGTTTTTAAAAAGTAAGTTCTCTAAGAGTATTCAAACTCTCGGAATATGGAATACAAAAAATTCAAAGCTACTCTACAGAGTTCCTTCAACACGAAAAAGTTTACTTTCTAGAAGCAAAAAGAGCATTTAATTTTACTTTCAATTCCCTTAAAACCAGGTTAGCTAAAAAGATACAGATAAATAGCTGCAATTAAATTATTGAGCATATAATACAGAGTAATGGTGGCAGGTATATTAAGGGAATTCCTTTCAGTAGTTGCTTCTAAACTCACTGCTCTCAAGACCCATTTTCTTTATTATTATTATTATTATTATTATTATTATTATACTTTAAGTTCTAGGGTGCATGTGCATAACGTGCAGGTTTGTCACATATGTATACTTGTGCCATGTTGGTGTGCTGCACCCATCAACTCATCAGCACCCATCAACCCGTCATTTACATCAGGTATAACTCCCAGTGCAATCCCTCCTCACTCTCCCCTCCCCATGATAGGCCCCAGTGTGTGATGTTCCCCTTTCCAAGTCCAAGTGATCTCATTGTTCAGTTCCCACCTATGAGTGAGAACATGCGGTGTTTGGTCTTCTGTTCTTGCGATAGTTTGCTGAGAGTGATGGTTTCCAGCTGCATCCATGTCCCTACAAAGGACACAAACTCATCCTTTTCTATGGCTGCATAGTATTCCACGGTGTATATGTGCCACATTTTCTTAATCCAGTCTGTCACTGATGGACATTTGGGTTGATTCCAAGTCTTTGCTATTGTGAATTGTGCCGCAATAAACATACATGTGCATGTGTCTTTATAGCGGCATGATTTATAATCCTTTGGGTATATACCCAGTAATGGGATGGCTGGGTCAAGACCCATTTTCTACTCTTGAAAATTATCAAAGACCTAAAGAGCTTTTATTTCTGTGGATATATTTACTGATATTTGCCACATTAGAAATTAAAACAGCAAATTTTAAAATATTTTCTCTTTAAAAACACCACCCATTATATATAGCAAGAACGACATTTTTATGGAAAACTTTTTTTTATATAAAAACAAAACTTAGTAAGAATGGCCTTCTTGTAAATCTCTTTGAAATCTTGTTTTTGGTGTAGAGATGGGATCTTGCTATGTTGCCCAAGCTGGTCTTAAACTCCTGGCTTCAAGTGATCCTCCCACCTTAGCCTCTTAAGTGCTGGGATTACACCCCTGAGCCGCTATGTCTGGCCTAAAGTCGATTTTAATAGAAGACAACTGGATTCCACATCTGTTTTTGCATGCGATGTGTTGTGATATGTTACTTTGATAAATATCACATGTATCACAACAAATGAAATATACATATCACAACATACATACATATATGAAGGAAATCAGATCTCACACAGATATGAGGCTGGAAAGAGGAGGGGCATTTTAACAGCCTTTTCTGATAAACATGAATAGTCTTCTTTGACATTACATCAGAACTACAAAGTAAGTGGTCTCTTAAATGTTTTGTGGTAACAGAAATTACAACGATGAACCTCTCATACTTTTGTTGCACTAAAATTCATTGATCTATCTTGTACTTTAAATGGGTCTTTTATCCATGCATGATTCTGTAATATCATGCATTAGCCATTTGGAAAACACTGGTTCCCTGAGTTATACATTCCAAATGTTTATACACTTTTTCAGCATATCGAAAAATCGTGTTAACATCAACATTGATCTTATCAGAAAAGTCTCTGAGTATTTAAAAGCCATCAAACTCAAAGCAGATCCCAATTTCCAAACTCTAATTTTTGCTTGAAAACTTGAATTTTATTACTGGCAAGAAATATTGTCAGTTCTTGTCCTTGAAATGATAGGCTTCCTTCATTCATTTTCAGGAAAATGTCTGCCAAATACCTAAGTCTGAATAATCATAGTTTGTCTGTCAGTCATTAAGTAAAAATGGTGTCCCTTCAAATAACGGGGCTAGTTCAATTTGCACTCAAATAATCACATGAGCACTTTTCCTCGAGAGGCAACCACATTATTTCTGTGTGCAGCAAATGTGTTTTATGTACACTTCCCATTTTATCACATAAAATATTAAAAAGAAATGTAGTCAAGGATGGAAATTAATATTGCTTCATCATGTACCTTTTTAAGTGTAACTGACAGTTTTCCCTTTAAGTAAATGTAGTGGTAAAGAATACAATGATGGCCTGGGCCCGGTGGCTCACGCCTGTAATCCCAGCACTTTGGGAGGCCGAGGCGGGTGGACCACCTGAGGTCAGGAGTTCGAGACCAGCCTAACATGATGGTCACACTAAATATGCAAAATTAGCAAGGCATGGTGGCGCATGCCTGTAATCCCAGCTACCTGGGAGGCTGAGGCAGGAGAGTCACTTGAACCCAGGAAGCAGAGGTTGCAGTGAGCCAAGATCACACCATTGTACTCCAGCCTGGGCTTCAAGACCAAAACTCTATCTCTCAAAAAAAAAAAAAAAAAAAAAAAAAGAATACAATGATTTATTTTTGTGCCACTATTTTGATATATAATTTTATGCGTTATTACTTTGGGATCATCATTGCAAGTATTAACACAGTGAAAAAGGCAAATAACAGATGGTACAATTTTGGTAATATATTTATATTTAGAGGCCTCCTACAAGGGTCTCAGGAGCCCTAGGGGTCTATGTCCACACCTGAGAACAGCCTGTGCCTTTTAGAATTTGCTGCTAATAACCAACATAAATCACCCACCAAAGTTCTGTCAAATATCTTATTCTGTGGGCCACCAAGACAATTTCCAAACCCACATAAAAGCAATGGCATATTATGACAGTGGTTGATCTTTTAAATTTAAGAACCTGGAAGTACTAATAAATATCTCATACATTCCATACCAAAATCTGCTAGCTTTAATTCTCCTTTTTCATTAATGAGGAGGTTCTGTGGTTTCAAGTCTCGATGCAATACCTTTCTTCTATGGCAATATGCCAAACCACGTAGAATCTGGTACAGAAACAGCTATAGAAACAAATAAATAAAAATTAGTCTTACAGATGAGACATGCTTTAGTATAAGCATAAATGATGGTAAGGAGAAAAGCAACTGGCCTAGAACATTGTAACAGGAAAAAGAAAGTAATTGCATCCGTAAGTACAATGTCTATTTCCTTTTATAGTGGCTTTCTGAATTTAATAGTTTATTATTCTATTTGAAGCACCCACTTCTTTTAGTCTAACAGTATCTATGAAAATATTTTTTAAAATGAAACTTCCTCCTAGCAGTAACAGTTGATTTACTGTGGAAAATGACTTAAAAAACATATCCTCATAAACTTACAGGCCTACTAAGGTTTACATAGTTTAATTATAAAATTCTGGCAAAACAACCAACCAACCCCCCTCCCACTCAACGCTCCTTAAAAAACAAAAAGAAAAACTCTGATCTGGGGCAGTGTCATTAAAATAAGGCACTGGAGTTGGTGATTTTATGAAAAGTCTGAGGTATCAAAGATAATGCTGCTGCACAGCTCTGGCAAATTACTTACTATAAAAATAACTGAAACCAGCTTCTATCACCCACCTCTTACTTTCAGCACGTCCTACTCAGCCTTCAAAATCTACTGTGATTCACAAAGGGGCATTAGCCCTATAGTGTTCTGAACGACTCTGAAAAAAGCAATTCCTATAAGGCTAATAATGGTAGGGTTTTAGTTGTAGATTTTGGTAGAAAGACGATTCTGGAACACATAAGACCTTTGATTCTCTGGGGTTAACCAAAAGAACCTCAAGTACAGAGGATTCAAGAGTTTCCCCTCAGTTCATTTGTAGGTGAAAAATAGAGCATTAGAACAGAGGCAGCCAAGGCAGCAGGTCAACGGTATGCCTGAATGAATTCTCTGTGCCAGAGTCTCTGCAGTCTACATAATTACGTTTTTAAAACTCTAAAATTACTGTAAACGAATTCCTGTTACACTTTGTATTTTGAAAGTATAAAGGCCACTTAAACAAATAAATAATATAATGCTTTCCAACTTAAGCTAATCATGTAAACCTGGCATTAAAGAAATAAACGTCTCAACATTTGTGAAATTATCATCATTAAGGACCTTGTTTTATTTTCAAAATATTGCTAATAAAAAGCAGGAAAAACAAAATTAAAATCAAAAAAAGATACAAAATGACAGTTATAACACTTTGCAAACAAAAATGTAAAATATGATGAAAACAACCCTGACAGAATATATATGGAAGTACATTTAAAGCCCTTTTAAAAAATCCTTAGCAATGTGTTATCCATATGTTCTGAGCCGTCTTTTAGTAACAGAAACTGGCTCTCTTTTATAACCACCAAACTTAATTTTTTTTTAAATGTAAGTTTAAAATTACTACCTACAGAATTAGAAATGTCTGAAGTGCACAGCTGTGACAGCCTATTTTCAGAATAGGTTCTTACATATTGTTGACTAAGTTTGGATAAATAAATCGTTGCTAAATTTGGATACACCACTCAGGTCAAAGAAACCTACTATAAGAATACAAACTATGCCTGATGCTGTTACTCAGTTGATAACTTTTGGGTGTCATCTGGCACTGATTTTATGGCAAACTTTTTTAGCACTAAATTTTTAAATATGTTGTAGTAAGAAAACATACCAATTATCTTACTCTGCTTCCTAACAGTACAGATTGGCATTTCCAGCATAGGGTTCACAAAACCTGCATGTTCTGGCCTTATTCATTAGTCCTGAAAAGTTGTTGTTTTATAATTAAATACCATTTATTTGGTGAGTTCACTATTTAAAGAAGGCCTTTCACAGAATGCACTCATCATTCGTATTTGATTTTTTTTTAAAGCAGAATATACCTGTACATATATTCTATATTAGGACAATCAGTTGTAATGTGAAATGTCAAAAGAATAAAGTGGTTCTACAAAAAGGTCTGATCCTAAGAAAGCTATAGTATAGTCAACAGAAGTTCTGGGTAAATATTGCATGTTCAGATGACAATAACCTATAAAGGCCAAACAGAAAACCCTGAAGAAGAGTTATGAGGCTGGTACATTTCATTATATAATGGTTCACCTCTGCTTTAAACAAAATTTAAAAATTACATACGAAAACATACCTTTACGTTGTGCATACTCATGATGTTTCCACAGTCATCCATGTACTGTTTCAGGTCTTTATCCTGGAAAAAAAACAGTACTCTGCTATGTGATACACAGTTTTCAGAATGTTGTGACTGGTTCACTTAATAGTGTTTTTCAAAATATGTCGTTTTTCAAGAAAAGATATTAGATGTGCCATACACATAATTTAATTAAAAACTGATAACTAAACAATAAAGTTCCTTGGGCTATTAAAAAGTCCAATTTATCTAAGCACAGCTGCAGTTTAAAGAAAAATAAAAAACAAACTGAAAGTCCAATTTACTATATTTTTCTAAAGCAAAGTTAAATACTGAATTTTTATGAGATGCTTACCAGATACTCAAACACCAAAGTCAAAGATTTATCTGTGTGAACAATGTCATGTAAGGTTACTATATTTGCATGTTTTAAATCCTTTAATAGTGAAACTGCAAAACAGAAAAAGAAAGACAATTGTTTAGTCCGTGGTAGTCTTTATAAAAACCTGAAGTAAGTTGAACATATGAACTGATTAAAAGATTCTCTTAAATTCAGGTCTTGGGCAGTGGCTCATGCCTATAATCCCAGCACTTTTGAGAGGCTGAGGCAGGCGGATCACTTGAGCCCAGGAGTTCAAGACCAGCCTGGGCAACAGTGCTATTAAAAAAAAAAAAAGATTCTCTTAAGTTTAAAACAATAATTTACCAAGGGGATTGGTTGTAAAAATTTTCATGGAAATCAATTTTTTCTTTTCTTTTATACTACCGGGTTTGATGTAATAATACTTAAAATTGTCCCCAATATTATAATATTCTCCATATCACCTTCTGTATTTTTCTTAAATGTTAACTTTTGAAACTTCTGGGATTAATTTAGATATAAAGTACACGGAACCATTTTTCCCCTCCACATTACTAATCGGTTGCCTCAAGCCATTTTCTGAATAATATTTTCTTTATAAAATGGTACTATGATATAAATATGTTTACATACTGTTTTTTAATTTATTTAGTTTATCTGGCTAATTTATAGTTATCATGTTCCCCATGTACCAATGTATAACATTTCCCTATGACAAATAGTTGTCTATGATAGTGATTTTTAATGAATGCAGATTTCATTATAAGTTATACACTAATATTATTCCTTTCTTGTGAATATTTGCTTTAGAAATTAGCTTTTTAAAGGTTTAATTATATCTTCCAGTCATTTATTACTTGTATATCTGAGCTCTTTTTACTTATAAAAATTAAACTCTTATTCCACCACTTTGATTTTAAAATGTTCTGTATAATTATTATACCTTCTCTTATAGCTGTGCAGGGTGCACCTTCTTCATGTTCCAATCGGATCTCTTTTAATGCCACCAAATTCTCTGTCAATTTACTTCTTCCTTTATACACTGTTGCATATGTACCCTATAAAATATATTTTTAAAGGACACATCAAAAGTATCATAAGAGTCTATTTAATACCATCCTATAATAAAGAGCTCTACCTGAATTTCTAATTTCTAAGCATTGTTAAATTCCATCTTGCAAAGAAAAACACACAATGATCAGCCTTGGCTTTTCTTACAGCAAACAGGACTTTCAGTTCATATGCACAGCTTCCATACTTCTGTAACACTACAGAGTGCCTCAAGAGTATAAAAACATAGATAGAATATTTACTTTTTGTACTTTATTTCAGATTAACAATTAGATTAACAGCTTTAAAATCAAAGATGCTTTACCTGCAATGGTATATGGAGACTGATGGACACTAATTAAACATATTAATTGAAAAATGAAAACGTAATATACATATTGTTAAATCATAATTTTTTTTTTTTTTGAGATGAAGTTTCATTCTTTCACCCAGGCTACAGTGCAAGTGGCACAATCTCGGCTTGCTGCAACCTCCACCTTCCGGTTTCAAGCAATTCTCCTGACTTAGCCTCCCGAGTAGCTGGGATTACAGGCGCCCGCCACCAAGCCTGGCTAATTTTTGTATTTTTAGTACAGACGGGATTTCACCATGTTGGCTAGGCTGGTCTCAAACTCCTGACCTCGTGATCCACCTGCCTTGGCCTCCCAAAATGCTGGGATTACAGGCGTGAGCCACCACGCCCAGCAATCATAAAAATTTTACCCATGTTTCCAGACTTTTCAGAATCTACATAAACTCTCCTTTAAAAAACAAGGATCTCTTCTATCATTGCCAGGACAGCCCTCAAGATCCTTTAAGGCGTCCCTATTATTTTCTTTGCCCTTTCTTACTATAGGAGGTAGGCCACTTCTAAATCAGTAGTACCAGTAGCAAGTCCAAGAAAACCAAGATCTTAAGAATTTCCTTAACCTTCAAAAAATGTGTTTTTATCTTTATTCTGATTTTTCACAGGTCTGAACTCATGCAATTTCCCATAATGGCATGGACAGTAGACTGCCAGTGGACTAAGTGACAAATGCCTACTTTGTTATCAAGAAAACAATACAAATTTGCTGCAATAAAAATTTCAAAGCTATAAAAAAAATCCATTTCCTCTCAAACTGATGGGAAAATTTCAAGAATTGAAGACTCTAACTCCTAGAAACTCTGTTACCTTTCCAGAACAAGTATATAATCTTGTAGACATCAGTATTTATATTTTTTCCAGGTTAACAAAAACTGTGGAGTAACAGAGAATGAAGAATAAGAAAAAAATGTGTCTTACATTTTTGAAATAAATATTTACTTACCTCTCCAAGCTTTTCCAATTTGATGTAGGTTTCCATTTTTCCAAAGCCGATTTCTGACTGAAAAGTAAACAATGATAAATTTTGTATTTATTCTTTTTTTTTTTTTTTTTTTTTTGAGACAGCGTCGTCTCACTCTGTCGCCCAGGCTGGAGTTTGGTGGCACAATCTTGGCTCATTGCAACCTCCACCTCCTGGGTTTGAGTGATTCTCCTGCCTCAGCCTCCGGAGCAGCTGGGATTACAGGCACGCACCACCTCGCCCAGCTAATTTTTGTATTTTTAGCAGAGAGAGGGTTTCAACACATTGGCCAGGCTGTTCTCAAACTCCTGACCTCAAGTGATCTACCTGCCTTGGCCTCCCAAAGTGCTGGGATTACAGGCGTGAGCCACCGCGCCTGGCCTAGTATTTATTCTTAAAGTTTCAATTCATCTCTTCCTCAACTTTTGAAACTTTTCCACTCTAAAGAGTGACTAAGAATAGAAAAATCTGATTATAATCAAATGGTTGAATATCTATCAAGTTTTAAAATAAACCCAATGTTGGAATATTCAAAGGTTCAAAAATATCAAAGTTCACAATCAAAATTGTCAACCCAACCTTTATATATGTAGTTAACATTCTGTCATGAAAAATATTTTGTTTTATTCTGAGATACCACAGGTGTTTTAAGATACTAAAGAATCTTATCAAGGATAACTACTTGGGATTTTCTTTTTAACAAAATTATAAAATAAATATTTTTCCTATATATTTTCCCTCACCAATCTTAATTCTCAAGGAAGCCCCGCAAACAACAAAATACTATTTGTTTCAGGTTTTCCAATCAAAATATAATGAAAAAGAAAACTGAAAATCATGCTCTACTACGGATCAGGAAATGGCAAACATAGAAGCAGCAACGTTAAGTCTAATTCTGGCTACACCCTGCCGCCAAAAACAAAAACAAAAACAAAACAGCAACAACCCACAACAAGAGAAAATGCTTTAAAAGTGAGTTCTCAAAAGCCTTGCTTTTAAACCTTGAGCTTGCCTGCCTATTGTGTATAGAGACAATAAATAGGGCAGATGAAATATACCTAAATATGTAATACAGACCCAATATTTAAAATGAAAAAGAAAAAACCATAACACATTTAGGAAAAAACATTTTTGATAGATTGAAAACTAGGGACTGAGAAAGCAGAAATATTTTAAAAAGTAAAACAGAATGGGAAAATAATTTTCTTAAAGTTGCTTTCTAGTACCCCTTTGTAGATAATGGAAAAGGTAATGATAATCTAAAGAAAGATTCACTTGCTTAGAATGGTGCTAATGCCCTTAAATAAAAAGCTGGTGAAAGGAAATAATGTTTTTCAATACATAATCTCAGTTCTCAAAGGTGTCTAAATTATGCCAGATGATTAAGTGCTGTGATTTAGTCAAACTCTAGAGGTCTAAATATGCACTTTTCCTTGGAACTACGGAATAAAATTAAAATAATCTTTGGTAATTAGACTTGCATCACTTACAATTTTAGACAATAGGATAAATTATCCAAAGTTGAATGGCCAAAAGTAGCAGAGGTCCCTCAAAAGAACTGTTTTTATCTTTTTGTTACAATGATATATATCATATTAAAAGCCATGTGGAAAATTACACATCCAATAGTACTTAACTCAATTTTAGTAAATTAATTAAAACTTCGGTCACAGGTATTATTGAATGAATGAAAAATTATTTTTGTACTCTTTATGACATTTTCCTATATATGACATTTTTCATAAAACATTAAATTAAAAATGAAGTTTTACAACCATCATACACTATTCATCCATGTATTGTACATGACTCAGTATTAAGTCCTTTGCTTTCTGGTATCAATAACTACGCAAAATAAAGAAGTAAAACTACAATAGATAACATTTTAAAAATACAAGTGAAGTTTTCAAAATCAGTATGAAAAACATGGTAAATAGCCCACTACCTGGTACATGACAGTCTGATTCTGAATAATATTTTAATTCACGTATGTTTTATATAGCCTATTTATATATGATCTTAAACACTTTACTTCATAAAAAAGGCTAATTGCCAAGATCACAGAAACGAATAAAGTATCTTTATTCTGATACTTATCTCTGGAATTTATAAATCCATGAATATGGAACCATCGCATTTTTGCCATGAATTTTAAGTTTTGTGTCATCTTTTATGGGGGGGGAAACACTATATTGAGAACAAATGCAAACTAGTATGAACAAAAGAATGAATATTCCTGAAAAAAATATTTAAAATGTCATTACAACAATGAGAAGCACACAGGAAATAAGACTGTAAGCTAGGCATTTTTTCTTCTCGGGAGTAGAGAAATGTTCTTATTAATCCTTTTATCTGGAATGAATGAATACTACTATGTTCTTAAAACATCAAACACACTAGGGTCCAACGGTTACTATGACAAAATGTCGAGGTTTGCTTTAAAGACTATGTAAATGGACTACAAATTAGACTGTAAAGACAAAAATGTATGAGGTTAGGTTTAAATTTGAATAATCAGTCTATAAAATAAACAACACTACTGAATTCCACCCATGCAGGCAGGCAGGCAGGCAGAGAATTCAGACAAAGGCACAATTACACTAGTGAATTGTCTGTCAGATCCTAATTCAAAAAGTAAAAGCGTAGCCCCCATTTTAGAAATCTCCAACTTAGGATTTAATGATTACATCAAAATAGTACTTACTGAATCTTTAAATAAAATTTTTAGAAAATTTTGCTTGCATTTTTATTTGCTGAACACGACAAGATTAACAATAGATATAATGACTAGCTTGTTGACATGCTCTCCTACAGAAATTATTCAGAGGACAGAGGACAAAGCTCATTTATTCAACATTTACCCAGCACAATGTTAGGTGCTAGAGAAGACAGATATGATTCCCACTTTCATGAGTTCACAATCTAGACTGAGTTCCATCCTAGATTATTTTAGAATATTTTAAAAGTTTCATAGAAAAAAATAATAGCTAAAGAAATAGCACAATAAACTTTATAATGTATATGTTGTTGTTTCAGTTTCTGTAGAAACTCAAAAATTGCCAGTGCCAACTATATTGCAAGTTGTCACGGCGGGGTATTTGGGAAAAATTTTCAATTAGCAATAACTGCGCCTTGGATAAACCTCGGGTATGATACTATCACTGCTTAAAGCTTATATTTTCATGTAATATAAAAGCCCCCCTAATGCTGCTTTCCAGACAAATAAAGATAATTTTTTCTGATATTTCACTGTTCCAAGAAAATACTTCACTTTTTGGCAGCCCCAAGCAAATTCCTATTTAGATGACTTAGAGCATAAGCATATGAAAATTCTAAAAATATATATGTAAATTAAATTATAATTTATAATAGTATTCCTAGAATTCAGTGTAACTTGTAAGCAACACCACGCCTTATGGGAAATTTTTTGTTTACTTTGGATCTAGCAACATAATTACTCTATCACATGCTGGAGATGCTGTTCTAACTGAGCATCCAAACAAATGAAGTATAGGAGGTCCCCCTTATCCACAGGGGATACTTCTAAGACCACCAGTGGATGCCTGAAACAGCAGATAGCACTGAAACCTGTATGTACTAGGTTTTTCCCTATACATATCAATACACTCCTAAGATAAAGTTTAATTTATAAATTTTGCCGAGTAAGAGATCAACTAATAAAATAAATAACAATAATAATACACTGTAATAAAAGTTATGTGAATGCTGTCTCTATCTCTCACTCTCAAAATAATCTTATTGCATTGTATTCACCTATCTTCAGACTGTGCTTGACCTCAGGTAAATTGCGGAAAATGAAACCAGAGATAAAGGTGAAAGCTTCTGTATGTACAGAGGATCTATAGAGGACATTTTAAGAGTGAGTATGTATTAATATATAAGAAACGGGGCCGGGCACAGTGGCTCATGCCTGTAATCCCAGCACTTTGGGAAGCTGAAGCAGGTGGATCACAAGGTCAGGAGATCAAGACCATCCTGGTCAACATGGTGAAACCCTGTCTCTACTAAAAATAGAAAAATTAGCTGGGTGTGGTGGTGCATGCCTGTAATCCCAGCTACTCGGGAGGCTGAGGCAGGAGAATCGCTTGAACCTGGGAGGCAGAGATTGTGGTGAGCCAAGATCGTGCCACTGCACTCCAGCCTGGCGACAGAGCAAAACTCTGTCTCAAAACACAACAAAAAAAGAAACAGCAGGGGAAGAGGGAGGCTTTTTCAAACATTCATTTCCCTCCCTGTGGGAATTACCGAGTTACTGTTAATGACAGAAATGTGTTTTATCCCTTAGACTTGGTGGGCAGGGGGAGAGATTGAGAATCTCTATTCTACTGAGTCAATTTGTCTTACAAAAATTGCTATTATCATCACCACAATACCACCTTAATCCTGTATACCTGTACATAATATGCTAAAGGTAAATTCTATGGGACTTTGAACCTCACTTCCACATTCCATCTTATCTTTCTAATTGCTGAGAAATGCAAGGACTTGACTGTATTTTCTCACCTGCTCTGAGAAATAAGAAAGGTCTATATGGTCTACATTGGTAAAACCAGGAATGAAGAATCCAAACATTCATCGTTTAGGAAGGAATATGCTCTTAAAATGTAGAAACCTATGATTTTAATACAATAAGACAAATTTTTATAGATGGATGACCTTCATTCTAATTGAAGCTGCACTCAGTCTCACAAAACTTCCACTGGGTATATACCATTATCATAAGGGCAATGAAGCGCTGATGAATCCTGACTATCTACATATAGGCTTTCCCACTATTCTAATATTTAACTAAATATGCTGAGAATATTTTATTTCTTATCAATCATAAAGTACTACTAAACAGCACTTCACCAATCCAATAGCCAATATTTTTAACATGGCATATGATCACTAAATGTAACGCGGTATCCTGGACGGGGTACTGGGACAGAAAAAGAACACTGACAAAAAATTAGTAAAATCCGAATAAACTATGGAGTTTTGTTACTAGTAATGTACCAATGTTGGTTCCTTAGT
Organism: Rhinopithecus roxellana; assembly: GCF_007565055.1. Classification (NCBI taxonomy): domain Eukaryota; kingdom Metazoa; phylum Chordata; class Mammalia; order Primates; family Cercopithecidae; genus Rhinopithecus; species Rhinopithecus roxellana. The sequence continues at coordinate 107,423,944 of NC_044558.1, forward strand.
TGTGACAAATGTATTAAAGTAATATAAAATGTTAGTAATAGGGTAACTGGATATGTGATATATAAGAACTATATAATTTTTCTAATTTTTTCTGTAAATATAAAACTAAAATTGTAAGTTTATATAAATAAAAAGTCAATGGAAAGGATTAAGATAAGAAATGAGAGACTGAACACACATGAGTTTATAGGGATAACAGTCTTAAGCATCCTGAAAAGATGGGATAGTAAGGGGGACAACTTCTCAAAATTAAAAACAAAGAACAGAATGAGTATATGTATAGATAGATTTGCAAGTTTATTATACAGAAAAGGAGGGAGTTTCCAGTTAATGGCCCCCTTTTATTTTTGAGACAGGGTCTCTCGCTCTGTTGCCAAGGCTGGAGTGCAGTGGTGCAATCATGGCTCACTGCAACCTCATCCTCTTGGGCTCAAGTGATCCTCTCACCTCCCACCTACCAAGTAGCTGGGACTACAAAGGCATGCCACTACACCTGGCTAGCTTTGTTAATTTTTTTGTAAAGATGGAGGTCTCACTATGTTGTCCAGGCTGGTCTTGGACTCCTGGGCTCAAGCAAACCTCCTGCCTCAGCCTCTCAAAGTGGTGGGATTACAGGCATGAGCCACAGCATCTGGCCCTCTCTCTTTTTTGATGTAGGAAGAGAGATCATCCGCTTACAGTAAGAAGAGGAAGAGTTAATCAGAGAAAGTGGAGTAGCCAGGCAACACTGGGGATCTATGCAAGGTTGATGACCATAAATTTATATTAGACCCAATGAGCCCCACTGTATAACTTCTCCAGGAAAAATGAATTGTTTCTTAATTCCTACTCAAGCAAAGGTTTTATGTTATTTTCACTACTCATTATATATTGCCATTAGAAAATATGAAAACAGGCTAGGAAAGGTGGCTTACACCTGTAATGATTTGGGAGGCCAAAGCAACAGGACTGATTGAGGCCAGGAGTTCAAGACCAGCCTGGGCAATATAGTGTTACCCTGTCTCTACAAATAATTTATTAAAAAAAAAAAAAGAGAACAACACACTGAAAGTTTAAAACTTTTAGAAGACAAGGCTAAATTTTACATTTTACCTTAAAAAACATTTTATTTTTTAGATTAAGGGTATATTATCCATGGAAAAATGAACTCTAGTACACGTGAATAATATTTTTCTTTTCCTGCCTCCTCTCCACCCATCCCTAATCTTTACCCACCTCTTTTACACATAAACCTAGGGTCCAGACTTCTATGTTGAAAAACTGATCTCTCTGAAAAAACTTTTACCTTTTAGGTATATAAAGAATATATTATCTATAGATACACAAATTCTAATACATGTAAAAGAATGAATTTCTTTTTTCCCACTCATTTTCCATCCATCCCTAACTTTCACATGCCCTCCTTCACTGCCTATGTTCAAATATAAACCTAAGGTAGAGATTTTCATTTTGAAGAATAATTTTTAATGTATTTCCAAAAAGTATGCTTTAGTAAGGTAGATGAATAATGAAATGGATGCATCAGTAAAATCCAAAACATAGCTGGCATGATTTATCTGAAATCTATAAGCCCAGGCCAGGCGCAGGGGCTCACGCCTGTAATCCCAGCACTTTGGGAGGCCGAGGCAGGCAGATCACCTGAAGTGAGGAGTTCAAGACCAGCCTGACCAACATGCAGAAACCTCATCTCTACTAAAAATACAAAATTAGCCAGGCATGGTGGCGCATGCCTGTAATCCCAGCTACTCAGGGGGCTGACGCAGGAGAATTGCTTGAACCCAGGAGGCGAAGGTTGTGGTGACCCGAGATCATGCCATTGCACTCCAGCATGGGCAACAAGAGTGAAACTCCATCTCAATAAAAAAAGGGGGGAGGTAGGTAGGAACACTTAACCATAAATAAAAACTAATCACTTAGCATTCATTAGAGGGCACTGTTTTCCTTAATTTCATGTAGACCATAAAAGATGCTCTTAAATGATAGCTTAAAAAATTACATGGTGATTAAATCAATTTTTACTCCCCATTGGAACAAATACAACCTCAAAATTTATCCTAAGTACCAATCTTTGCTAAAAATTGATAGCCAAAGAAAACTTTGACCTGACAATCAAATGGCAAAATCATCCCAATAAAAATGTCTTGGCCGAGCACAGTGGCTCACGCCTGTAATCCCAACACTGTGGGAGACTGAGGCAGGTGGATCATTTGAGGTCAGCAGTTCGAGACCAGCTTGGCCATCACGGCAAAACCCCGTCTCTACTAAAAATACAAAAATTAGCCAGGCATGGTGGCATATCCCTATAATATCAGCTACTCAGGAGACTGAGGCATGAAAATCATTTAACCAGAGGCAGAGGTTGCAGTGAGCCAAGATCGCATCATTGTACTCCTGCCTGGGTGACAAAGTGACACTCTGTCTCTCTCTCTCTCTCACACACACACCCCCCTCCCCAAAAAAAATGTCTTAAGCAGTGATGCTGAATTATGATAATCATAAGCTTATACCAAAATCAAGTCTGTGTTATACTTTTTACCATATTTATATATTGGTGAATGTCAAATAACAATGTGCTCATGGTATATACAGCATAAAGTGATTTTATTTTTTTCAGAGTATGTAACCAAAGTATTTTTTAGAATATCTAACTGGAATATCTAACCTGACCCACTTGGGCCAGGTGCTGTGGGGTGGCTCACACTGATAATCCTAGCACTTTGGGAAACCAATGCAGAAGGACTGCTTGAGGCCAGGCATTCGAAACCAGCATGGGCAACACAGTGAGATGCCATCTCTACAAAAAAAAAAAGTTTTTTAATTAGCTGGGTGTGGTGATGTACACCTGCAGTCCTAGCTACTCAGGAGCCTGACATGTGAAGATTGCTTGGGCCCAGGAGTTCAAGATTACAGTGAGCTATGATCGTGCTACCTCATTCCAGCCTAGGTGACAGAGTTGGACCTTGTCTCCAAAGAAAATAGTTCCATTATATAATAACATATAAAGGCTGGATGCAGTGGCTCACGCCTGTAATCTCAGCACTTTGGGAGGCTGAGGCGGGGGGATCAGGTGTTCAAGACCAGCCTGGCCAACATGGTGAAATCACATCTCTACTAAAAATACAAAAATTAGCGGGGCATGGCGGTGCATACCCATAATCCCAGCTACCTGGGAGGCTAAGGCTGGAGAATCGCTTGAACCCGGGGAGGCGGAGATTGCAGTGAGCCAAAATTGCACCATTGCACTCCAGCTTGGGTGACAGAGCAGGACTCCATCTCCAAAAAATAATAATAACAATAATAATAACAACAACAACAACAACAATAATGTAAAAAAGGAGATACATCAACTGATAGCAATCCAAGAGTCATCATCAATTTCTCTTCCTTCAGGTGCAAAGTCCAACTGGATATTAGGGGGTATTTTATCCCTTCCTGGTCCCTAGGATTTATGTTCTACTTTCTATTTCCATCTGATTGCCACATCACCCTTAATTTTGAATAAATTCCTAATTCTCCCTGCCTCTAGTCTTTCTAATTCATTGTCTGTACTTTTCCTAAAGCTATTGCTATGAAACAAAAATGTGATCATGTCAGCCTTTGTTTAAATAAATACCTTTGATGTCTTCTCATTACATGGGAAGAAGTCCAGACTTCTTGGCCTGACATCTAAGGCTTCATTCTGGATCTGTCCTGTCCGTTCAAGCCATAGCTTTTATATTATTCCGTATTACCCTTCATATCAGTTCTGATTTCCCAAAGATGACATACACACACAAACCTCTGGGTTTTAGTTTTAGTACATGAAGTTTCCTCTGCTTAGAACACCCTTCATTCATAGATCATTTTTAACTGACAAATTTCTGCCCATCCTTCTAGGACCAGCACAACTGCTATCTCTGTAAGTTTGTAATTTGCATTTTACTTCCTGCCTCTTTTGTTGTCCCAAAGCACTTTATATGTATCTCTACTATAGGACTATCATCATCCAAAAGAGATTCTCACATAAACAACCACCTGTTAAAGTAATACTGCAATAAGAAAAGTTATCCTTTGAATAAATGGTGCTGGGTTAATTACTAAATATTAGGAAAATATATCTGTAAGACATGTAATGACAAAGGTCCTTTATACAAAATATACTGAAAAATTCGTATAAACCAATAAGAAAAGATAGAAAACCCAATAGGAAAGAGAAGAAAAACAGACTTGGGTAGTTAATTCACAAAGAGAGTATCTAAATATAAACATGTAAGAAACATACGATGAATAATAAACACATAGAAAGGTGTTCAACTTAGTCATCAGAGAAATGCAAAACAAAACCAAGAGACCACTATCAACTCACTAGAAAAGTTAAAATAATAATTTTTAAAAGACATTATCAAAAGTTGGCAAGGAGAACAACCAGAACGATTATATGCTAGTGATGGAAGTGTAAGTTGGTACAACCACTCTGGAAAGCTGTTGACAGTATCTACTGAAGCACAGCATATGCATACAATATAATGCAACAATTCCACTCCTAGGTAAGCACTCAACAGAAATGCTTACATATGTTAACCAAAAAACATGCGCAGCAATTATTGATAGAAGCATTATTTGGTAATAGCCAAAAACTGAAAACAACCAGAATGCCCACTGACAGGAGAATGGATAAAGTACAGTACACTCATAAATGGAATTTTACGCAACAATGAAAACGAACTATCTATAATTACATGCAAAAATAGGGCTGAACCTCGCAAACATAATACTGAACAAAAGAAGCCAACCACAAAAATAATACATATATATAACTTACATACATACTGGGATACATATTGTGCAATATATATATAAACTTTGTATAAGTATATAATTCTATATATTTATATAAAATATATTTTAATATAATTACATATAATTACACAAAGCTCAGAAGTTGTAATAAGGATAATCAGAAAGATAATAATTACACATTTAAAAAATAAATAAGAATATACGTGAATGGGATTTTAAAAGATCCACATATCAAAATACACTATAAAAACAGTATGATCAGAACAGTGTCACACATATGGGTAAAACTAATCTTTAGCATCAGAAGGCAGAGAGTATGGCTACAGTTGAGGAAGTGAGGAATACTAAGTAAAGAGAAAGGGAGCAGCATGGGGTTTCTGAGATTTCTGAAATTGTCTTTTACTGATCCAGGTACTAGTTACACAGGTATGTTAACATTTCAAAAGTTGGTTGAGCTGTACAATTATGGTTTGTGTACTTCTCTGTATATCTAGTATACATTAATATGTATGTTTATCTATCCAGCACATATCTAGTATATCTATATATCTAGTATGTATTTATATATCTAGCATGTATTAATATTTACCAAAAATAAAATATAATATACCTTAAATCCTATTCCAATATGCATTCTATTGAATGCATCTTAAGGGTTCCAATAAACCTTTAAGAATGGGAAATAATAAAACTGAGAAGGCAATATAATAAAATTTAGCTATTCCAAGGTCAAATATAAAAGTTAATTCAAAATGTTTACACCCAGAAGAATCAAACAAGCAGATCTGATTGATGGTGGAGGTACAGGAGACCAAAAACTTACTAAGGAAGCTCTACGAGACCTTCGACTCATTGGTTGGTCAAATGGTGGACTGTTAATCTGCAACTTTTCAAGATACCCATCAGGTATTCTGATGTCTGCAGGCAGCGATAACCGCTTATTTAAATCCTTAAAAAAAAGAAAAAAAAGGTAATCAAAAATAGAAAAGGCAAGGGCATTTGGCTTTTGTATTCATAGGCTCTAACATATTATTTCTTAGCGATAAGTAACTGTAAAGTTTTATTGCAGCTGCAAAGTTACTTACATGGATTATATGTGATACACTCATGGCAGAAACATTTACTGTAAGCAAACGTATACAGCGAAGTGTTACAGAAATGAAATTTTGCAACCCCAGTAATTTTTAAGTCCTTTCACTGGTAAATTAAACTTGAAATTTACTTTAAAATTATTATAGTAAGAATAGGCAAAGACTACCACAAACTCTGTGATCAGTTTAAATAACTAACCAAGTACATATTATAAGATCTTGTATGCAACATGGGGAAAGAGAATTGTATTTATTACTGCCATGTTAATGGCATTTCTACTTTATTTAATTATACAATGCGAGCTGGGAGAAACTTGAAAAGAATCTTGCCTATAATATTATCACATCAAGAAATTTAAGCCCTATAAAAAGAAATTCCTCCTATTCATAATAGCAGCCAAATCATGAAACAGAATGGAGAGGTATAGGAACTGCATAAATATTTACTGAGAAATATAAGACTTAAAGTATAAAAACATACAATGCCACCAAATGGTAAGAATAAGTAATGAAAAGATACTGGTCCTTTCTATATTAATCTTATAAGTTATATAACCACTAAGAAAACACAATAAGCTTATTCTTAGAACAAAATAAAATGCCTAAAATGTATCGATAATAAACAGAAAAAAATCCAAAAACATTCTATAATATATGTGTATATGTGTATATGGGGGAGGGATACAGAAATAAAGTCTTTCCAGATATTAAAATATACTATAGATCAGGTGCAGTGGCTCAAGCCTGTAATCCTAGCATTTTGGGAAGCCAATATAGTGAAACCCAGTCTCTACAAATAATACAAAAAAAGTAGCCGGGCGTGGTGGTGTGTGTCTGGAGTCCCAGCTCCTTGGGGGGCTGAGGTAGGAGGATCACTTGAGCCCAGGAGGTTGAGGCTGTGGTAAGCTGAGATCCCACCACTGTACTCCAGTCTGGGTGACAGAATGAGGCCCTGTCTCATAAAACAGAAAAAAATATATACTATAAAAAGAATATAATCTAGAGCATGCCTCCTTGGTGGTGGGGAAACAAATTACAGCTCAATGAAGAATGAGAAACTCCAGATACAGATCCTAATACTAAATAAAACAAATGATTTTAATAAAAATCATCTATAAGGTGAAGAAAAACAAGAAATATTTTCATTAGTATTGTATCACATAAATATATCATTGATTTCAACAACTGAAAATGTTAATTTATCATTTAGAAAACTGGTAAGTTTTCCTTAACTGATCAAGAAGCAATCCTTTTATAATGAAAATATAACCAACCAATAGGAGAGATACCCTAATCATCATCTCAACAGCATCAAAAAAGCAACAATACTTTTATTTCAAAACATGTTCAATTTTTTTTGCAGAAACCTATTTTAGTTTACAGTATGTACTGAAATAACAGTCACGATCAACTTATGTCCTCAAGGTTATACCACAACACTTACAGAGCAAAGAAAATGAATTCTTCATCCTTTTACATGGAGAAATAAATGTGCTTCAGAGATTAGTAGGTATAGTGAACCACAAAGGAAAGGACACCCCCTTTTATAATATAATGCAAGAAAAAAAGCTGTGTATTTTATTTATACCTCTTAAAATTTGAAATAGAGAAAACAAAATGCTAATTACCCAAATGAATCTCAAAAATATAATTAAAATAATATTTTCTAAAAAGAAGACATCGCTAATATATCATCCTGTATTTCCAGAATTTTTGAAAATTCACTTCCCCTTAATGGAGAACCTAAAATAACGTTTCACCAAAAATTAAAATAAATGTTTCACAGAATGTGAACAACTATACTGCACATCTATATTGGGATAAAAATGTTAAAAGGTAAAATATTTGCAGACTGCAATTTATGAATGCAAAGAAGTAACTTTCTTACAAGTGTCACATGTCTTCATGAAAATTTTTAAATGGGCATTTACTCCACTTGATATGTATGTATATTAACATATACCAACATACATATTCACAGGTATATTTGTATTTTTTAAATGATTACCTCCATCGAGATCCGTCTATGTATACGATTTCTGAGACAAACACCTGTAGGTGACTGGACTTCATCAGATGATGTCCCAGAAGCTTGGTCACTCTCACCATCTGATCCCATTTTTAGATTTTCATGAACAATATCTATATCAAAAAATGAGACATTAAAAGAGATACACTATATTCTAATATATAATTTGTTATCACTATGGGTAAAATATAGAAGGCCAATAAGTAAAAATCATAGCATAAAAGTCATTTACATTCTAGGTGCCACAGGTATGCAGTTAATAGATGAAAATATGACTCAAATGTCTTAAAATAGTAGTATGAAATTTGTTTACACTTTCAAATTATGAAAAAAGTAACATTCAAGTTATTATCAAGGGTTAATATAATATTACTATATTATATTATATTGAGTTTATAATATAAACTGCAAATAATCTCTCTGAGAATGAGCCAGTGCTCTCATTTTCTAGACCTGGGAACTGAGACTTGAAAGGTTAAATGACTTTCAAAAGGTCACAAGGCTTAGACGCAGAGCTGGAATAGATGCCTGGTCATTTGCCTCTTATTTAGTATTCTTTCCACTAAATAATGTGTCACTGGGTCTATGGTCAAATGGAGCTAATTCTTTCAATATTCTTTAAAACATCTCTTAAAAGCTGCTAATGCAGTTTCTCCTCCCTGCACCCTCAGTGTTAAAAATAAAACAAAAAATTATTTGCTGAATATCTACTTTGGACGAGAACTACAAAAACAAGTTTATGATCTTCAAATACTCAAAAATCTGTTCAGAGCAAAAACATAATACAGTAAAGGTGGGTTATGGTACGTTTAATAGAGATAAAAGTTAAATGGAAGTTGGGCGAAGAAGATAAATTTCATTTGAAAATATTAAAAACAAACTTATATACTGTTTTCTTTCTTTCTTTTTTTTTTTTTTTGTGAGACAAGGTCTTGCTCTCTTGGCCAAATCGGAGTGCAGTGGCACAATCATGGCTCACTGCAGCCTTTACTTCCCAGGCTCAGGTAATCCTCCTGCTTCAGCCTCCCAAGTAGCTGGGAGTACAGGCACCCACCACATCTGGTGTTTTGTTTTATTATTATTATTTATTTATTTATTTATTTAATTTTTTTGTAGAGACAAGGTTTTGCCGTGATGTTCAGGCTCATCTTGAACTTGTAGCTATTTATGCCTAGTGTTCCATTATTGGAACGCTAAGCATGTGGGAGTTATTTATATCCTACTGCTCAAGGTCATCACCAAGGTCCGATTGCAAAAATTCAAAAAACTGCAACTTCAGGAATCCACCCACCTTGGCCTCCCAAAGTGATGGGATTACAGACATAAGCCACCACACCCGGCCAAGTTTTATACTTACATACCTGCATTTGTCAGTCATTCTCTAATAACCTAGCAAGAAGAGTATACCAGAAACAAATGCTAGATCTCTAGAACTCCTCTCTTGCCACTATTACTTTCTATACACGTATTCATTTTCCAGAAAGAACCATGTTGTTTCACGCTGCATTGCTTTAACACACTCTTTTTCTCATTTTTAAAAGATGCCTTTTCCTATTTTATCAACCTTGTGAGATCAGGCTTAGTCTTCAAAACTATGCTCAGGTGTCATCACTCAGTGAAGTCTTTTCTAATCTCAGACACAGTTGACTACTGTGCCCCCACCCACTGCACTGAAGAACATTTTTTTATGCATATGATTTTATAAGATCCTTGGGGATGGGATTTAGCTTGCTCACTTTTCTATTTCCAGAACTTAACCAACCGTCTGGCACTTAGAAGGTGCTTAACAAGTATTCAAGGGAACTGCATATTAACTAACAATCAAGGAATGGCCTAGATAACTAGATCTCTTTTTCAAATGAAGTTATATGAAATATCAATGTGTGAGACAATTGAAAATAGTATTTTATAAGTATGTTAACTTTTAAAAATATTTACATATAAAATTATGAGAACTGCTTAGATTAAGGAGAAATTTGAACTCAAGGGTCTCATATCAACTCTATCTTAGAACTCACTTTATGTCTGTCTTTTTGTCTTGGTTAACTCAATATTGAGAAAACTCCAATTAATATTCATAAGCAGTTGCAAATGGTAATGGATTTTTAAAAGCTCAATATGTAATCTAAGAATACACTTCAGTTATGTTGAGATTTCTGGAGAAATTTTATGGTGATATGTGAACAAAAAATTAATTTGGCAGCCAAAGTAATGTATTGGTGATTAATTCCTAACCTCTTAAAATTTGGTATATAACACATCTGAGGTCACATAATCTTTTCTGTCACACCTTCAAAATGTTAAAAATAATTTAATGATGCTTTCCATTTCTAGTGAGATACGAAAATCTTCCTTTCCTCAAGAAAATGTTGACTAAAATATAATATTTTAAAACATACAGCTGAATGTGCAAGAATGTATCAATAATACCTAGGAAGCAAAAACAAAGAGAGGACTGAAAACCCAAAGCTGTTATGCATAAATTGACTCATCACTGTCTTGGGAGAGGCTGCTGATCTTGATGAGAAGGTCCCTGGGTTTACCTTCCACATTGGGATAAATAATGAAGCCCTGGGTTTCTGAGTTACAAGTGAGACCTTCCCACAGAAAGGCTCAACTCCCAAAGTGCTACACCTTTGAGACTTAAAGAGTACACTTGAAAAAAAATCTGTCCTGTTGCACAAGGAACTGGATGACAAAGAAAGCTTACTAATCTCAGACTGTGAATAAATACTTGAGTACCATCTGACCCAAACAAGAAATTACTCATGTCATTAACAAATAAGTGTAGTTCTGACATGATTACCAGTTGGTATTTTCATTTCCATCAAGACAAATGTGAAACAATGAAGGCTTGCCAGAATTTTACTCATCTGTCGGGCGGAGAGGGATATCTTTGCTGATCAGGTAATGTAACAGCTGCATATACAATATACTTTTCTCCTTCAGCACAATACTCTTTAAATTTAATCTGCATTACTAACATTTTCAATACACTGTCTTAATTCTAGAACAGAGGTCTAGACCAAGTGTGGCTTTTTTTTTTTTTTTTTGAGACAGAGTCTCGCTCTGTCGCCCAGGCTGGAGTGCAGTGGCGGGATTTCAGCTCACTGCAAGCTCCACCTCCCGGGTTCCCGCTATTCTCCTGCCTCAGCCTCCCAAGTAGCTGGGACTACAGGCACCCGCCACCTCGCCCGGCTAGTTTTTTTGTATTTTTAGTAGAGACGGGGTTTCACCATGTTAGCCAGGATGGTCTCGATCTCCTGACCTCGTGATCCGCCCGTCTCGGCCTCCCAAAGTGCTGGGATTACAGGCTTGAGCCACCGCGCCCGGCCAAGTGTGGCTTTTTATATGGCCCATGAGCTAAAAATGTCTTTTGTATTTTTAAAGGATTATTAAACAGAGAAGAATATGCAATGGAGACTATATGTCCATAAAACCTACAACATTTATTACTAACTATCCCCTTAAAAAAAAGGGTTTGCAAACCCCTGGTCTAGAAAAACAAGAAAACAATAAGCCAAGGCCTGATTTATAGTGTTTTCTGACTTCTTTCTCCATGGACAACTTCAGGCTACCAACATGACAACACTGAACATATGGTTGGGAAGAAATGTGCAATAGCACACCATTATATAGTGTTTTTGACTATAGAGATAGAACAGAAAAAAATAATCCCAGTGGCATAGATAATAGTTAAAAGTGGTTAAAAATTATGACTTTTGAGTATTCATTACCTTTGTTTTTAATTTAGTTTATTTGTAAACTTATATAATTTAAAAGTTAATAGCTATGTTTAACAACCAGTTCGCAAAGTTCCTGAAAATTTAACAATCGTCTCTCATGAACTAGTGTGAGCCACCTCCAGCACACCATTCTGTAGAGATACACCTACAGAGATAAAGGCAATATGCATTTCTCATAGAAAAAAACCTCACTGTAGATAAGCTCATACTCCCAAAATTAAACAAACACATTTGGAAATAATATACTATCCCAAGAGTAAGCACATAAAATGTGCAGCAGAATAAAACCCCTAGGAGCTTCAGTAAATATAATTATCTAAGAAGACTATAAAATAGTTAAAGTGATTTTTAAAATCAAAACGTAATAGGACAGGTGTGGTGTCTCACGCCTGTAATCCCAGTACTCTGGGAGGCCAAGGCAAGTGGATTACTTGAGTCTAGGAGTTCAAGACCAGATTGGGCAACATAGCGAGACCCCGTCTCTTAAAAAAAAAAAAAAAATTAGCCAGGCGTAGTGGCATGCACAGGTAGTTCCAGCTACTCAGGAGGCTGAGGTGGGAGGATCATTTCAGCCTGGGAGGTCAGGGCTGCAGTGAGCCTCAATGGCTCCATTGCATTCCCCTCCAGCCTGGATGACAGAGTGAGACACTGTCTCAAAAAAAATAAAAATAAAAACATGAGACATCATCAAAAAAGGCCAGAGGAATAAACAAATATAAACGGAAACTTGCAAATTTTTTTTCTTGGATATTTAAAGACATAATGACAGAAGAAGAAACAATTCGGCTGATAACCATATATACTAATCATTGCACTAGGCTTTATATGGTGATGATCTGAAAAGTTACTGAGGCATGACCCTAAAATAAACACCATCCCAAATTGCTATTCATCTTAAAATACTGCATCCATTTATTATGGGTTTCATTTCCCTCCTGATGGACAGGTTTTTCAAATATTACTTCTCTGTACTGTCAGCACTACTACTTCTCTAGAACTTTCCATCTTTCTGCTATTCCTCTTGATCTCAACTTGATTTTTATCTGACAGAAGAAACCAGATAATAAAAGTTGCTGACTTTTATACAACTAAAACTTAACAATGTACATGACATATAATCAGAAAGGTAAACACAATAGACAAGTAATCGAATTACCTAATCTGCTTCCATTTCTGGGCATTGCCATGAAGGAACCAAGGCTCCCTCCAATAACACTGTGTGGTCTCCGCAATGGGGGCTTCTTGAAAGATCCTGTGTACTGGTGGAGGAAGGAATGCATGCTGTGAGACGTTGGAGGCCTGCCATTCTTCACAATAGGCTCTGTGGTTCGTAGTATTCAAAAATCATTCCATCATCAGCCCAAGATCCAGGATCACATGAGGAGGATTGGGAAAGCAAAACAGAAAGCAAAACAAAAAGTTGTAACAGAGATTATTACATTTAGCCTCATTGCTTTGCTTACCTATACACAGTACTAAAATTAAAATAGTTTCTCTGAAAAAAATACTTAAGAAAATACTTGAATATTTTAAGTTGGTCTAATAACCATCCATTTCTTATATAATCAAAAGTGGCTAAGAACCACAAAACTACTAATATACCTAACCAAATTTTCATCCATTTGTTTATTTTAGTGTATCTCAAGAATGTTTCCATACCACTCCTCCATTTACTCACTACCTGTGTGCCTTATTTTAAGCATGCTTGGCTGCACACGTGGCTCACAACTGTAATCCTAGCACTTTGGGAAGCCGAGGCAGGCAGATCACCTGAGGTCAGGAGTTTGAGACCAGTCTGACCAATATGGTGAAACTCCATCTCTACTAAAAACACAAAAATTACCTGGGCGTGATGGCATGCGCCTGTAGTCCCAGCTACTCAAGAGGCTGAGACAGGAGAATTGCTTGAACCGGGGTGGCAGAGGCTGCAGTGAGCCGAGATCGTGCCACTGCACTCCAGCCTCAGCAACAGAGCAAGACTCCGTCTCAAAGAGAAAAAAAAAAAAAAAAAGAAATTAAGCATGCTTTAGAATATAAAAGACACAGTCCCGGCCTAAAGGAATTTACATCCTTATCTGCTGGACATTCAAAATGGTATGTCAATTAGTGAATAAAGCAGAAGTACCTAAATACATATCAATACAAAGGCTCCAAGTTTATTCCCCTGAATTTGGGATTAATATAAAGAATTTTTAAACAATCACAGACTCATAACCAAGCAGAAACATTTAAAAAACATAATACTCAAAAGCTATTTAATTATGCATGGGGGAGAAACTGTTTTGTAATGTTTATTGGAAATCTCATGACTCCTTTCCACCTCCAAAGAAGAGCTCTGATACAGGTTAAAGATACACCTTGTGATACACAATTAATCTTCTTATTAGAATTCTGTTTTTACTGATAGCAGCCAAGGAGTTTTAAAAAGAACTGGGCTGCTCTGAATACCTTCTTTTTAAAATGAAGCCAACTATTCTTCTGTAGCTAACAATCAGGCATAAAGATACCTCCTGATCAGGGAATTCCTCTGCCTGTAAAGGTTTCCCAACCAAGGACAGGCTGACAGGAGGAGCTGGCTACAAGCCTTAAAGTGAAAGGCTTTTCTCACAAGAAAATGTTAGGATCTGAAGAACAGGACCAGGGTATGGGCTCCAGAAAAATGGGTCAAGAAGGCCATGTGACCTGAGCCTCTACTAATACTGGTTGCCTGAAAGTGTAGAGGAAGGATGGGGCATGAAGGCCCAAAGGCTCACTCAAGGTCCAAGCTATCTAATCTGGGTCAAAGACCAGATTGGAGGTAGGGGCAAATGCCTACCGAGTAATACAGAACACGTGTCTAAAGTTTCCTGTGATCTATACATTCCTTGGAAGTACCTGATAAAGAATTTGGGGGTCTTAAATCTAGCAAAATAATCAATGATTTAATAATGAATAAGTAGGGGCTATCTGATATAAACGCATAAACAAATTACAAACAATGTGAGATAATACAAGCTACAGCATACAGTAAGATTTTTCTCAGCCAAGCATGATGGCGTGCACCTGTAGTCCCAGCTACTCAGGAGGCTAGAGTGGGAGGAGTTTGAGGCTGCAGTGAGCTAAGATAATGCCACTGCATTCCAGCCTGGGTGGCAGAGTAAGACCCTGTCTCAAGAATGATAAAAGAAAAATGAAGATTTTTTTCTCTTTCTAGGTAATTTCACGTGTGAAATATCACAATATTAAAATATTAAATACAAATTATGCAAATACTTTGCCTACAGACAACACTTTAGTTGCTCCGTAAAGCTGTCCTGGAGAATATAGCTTGATTGTTCTGGAGAATATAGAAAAAAAAATGGGGATCATAAGGACATACTATTTGATAAACACTACTCTAGGCACTGGCCATCAACTGGTGAACAAAACAAAGTACTATTCTCAGAGTGCATAAAACCTAATAGGGAAAAAAACACACACGAAGTCAGGTAATGACAGGCAATATGCAAAAGACTAAAATAGAGGGATGTGGAAATGAGTAACTAGTTATTTTACACTGCATACTGAGGAAAGTTCTCTCTGCTGAGATAATTTTAACAGAAATTTAAATGCAAGGAAGAGCCAGTCAGGGAAGATGGGTAAGTTGTGGATAACAGAATATTCCAGATAGAGAAAAAAGCTACTGCAAAAGCCGACATATGGCAGGGTTTGATTTGTTTGAACAGTGGTCCTCAAACTTTAACATGCTTCAGAATCATCTTCAAGGATCTGTAAAACATAAGATTGCTGGGTCTCACCCACAGACTTCCTGGTTCAGTAGGTCTGGGATGGAATCTAAAAATATGTGTTTCTAACAAATTCCCAGGCTCTGCTGACATTGCTGGTCCAGAGATCACACTTTGAGAACCACTGTGTTAGAGGACTAGAAAGAAGGCAAGTATAGCTAGAGTACCTAACCGTGCAGGGAACAGTGGTAATAGGTGAGACCAGAGAGGTAAGGAGGGAACAAGTCATTCAACATTTTATACTTCACCATAAAAGTTTGAATTTTATTCTCAGATTGGAAGCAGTTATGGTAGCTTTGAAGCAGGGGAGTGATATGATCTGATTCATGTTTCAAAAATATCACTGTGAAGGGTTAGAGACAGTAGGAGGTAAAGGGGTAGGGATGACTACAAAAGGGTAACGAGGTATCTCTTGTCATGATGAAATAGTTATCTTGACTGCAGAGGTTATACGAATCAACACAGGTGAGGACATGACACAGAACTAATATGATTTTATTCCAGTATCTGTTTCCTGGGTTCTGTAGTTACATAAGATGGAACCACAATGGTGGGGGGGACTGGGAGAACGGTATAAGTGTGGGTCCTTTCTATATTATCTTTGTAACTTCCTTTGAATTTGTAATTATTGAAAATAATTTTTTAAGATACCACCTTGGTTGCTGTTTGAAAAACAGGCAATAGGAAATCAAGAGCAAAAGGAGATTACTACAGTACCCTAAGTAACAAATGTTGGTGGCTTAGACTAGGATAGCTGTACTGAAGACGGAGGGAAGCAGGCAAATTTAGGACATATTACAAAGGCAGAGAAGCAACAGGCCAGCAGACACGATTGCTAAATTCGTTTCACACACACTCCTACCACCCAGCTTTTAGTCAGCATTTATAGTAAAAACATCTATTCTAAGATTTTTTTTTTCTTTTTTTCCAGGCAGGGTCTTGCTCTGTTGCACAGGCTGGAGTGCAGTGGTGCAGTCACAGCTCACTGCAGCCTCAACCACCTGGGCTCATGTGATCCTCCCACTTCATCCTCCTCACCATAGCTGGGACTACAGGCACACACCATCACACCTGGCTACTTTGTGTCTTTTTGGTAGAGATGGGGTTTTGCTATGTTGCCCAGCTAGTCTCAAACTCCTGGGCTCAAGTGATCCTCCTAACCTCGATCTCCCAAAGCACTGGTATTACAATGAGCCACCATGCCTAGCCCCAAAATATTTTAAAATCTTTGCCAGATCAACTGTTAAAAATATATGAAACATGATTTATTAATGGACTATAATTGGAATTGTGCATCAGTCACATCGATCGGGGTGCCCAACTCCTGGGTCACAGACCAGTACTGGTCCATGGCCTGTTAGGAACCTGGCCAAGAGGTGAGCAGTGGGCTAGTGAGCAAAGCTTCATCTGTATTTACAGCCACTCCCCATCACTCACATTACTGCTTGAGCTCCACCTCCTGTCAGATCAGTGGCAGCATTGATTCTCACAGGAGTACTAACCCTGTTGTGAACTGTGCGTGCGAGGGATCTAGGTTTTGTGCTCCTTATGAGAATCTAATGCCTGATGATCCGTCACTGTCTCCCACCACCCTCAGATGGGACCATCTAGTTATAGGAAGACAAGGGCAGGGCTCTCACTGATTCTACATTATGGTGAGTTATGTAATTATTTCATTATATATTACAATGTAATAATAACAGAAATGAAGGGCACAATAAATACAATATGCTTGAATCATCCTGAAACCATCCCCCCAACCTCAGTCTGTGGAAAAACTGTCTTCCACAAAACTGGTCCCTGATGCCAAAAAGGTTGGGGACCTCTGATACAGATGACTATCATAATCCTGAGTTTGTAAAAGTTATTTATGTGGTAAAAAATTGGAAGCCACAATGGTGGGGGTTGGGGGCAGGGAGGAGACAACAGGAAGGTAAAGGAGAGACAGGGGACAGCACCTAGATTTTTAGTTTTCGTAACTGGATAAGTGAGGAAAGTTTGAGGAGAGGCAGATTTTGGAGAAAGCAAATCAAGAATTCTGATTTGGTCATATGAAGTCTAAGATTCCCATTACACATCTATGTGGAGAAGACAAAAAGGCATTTAAATATGAATCTAGAGATCCAGATGAAGAGCCTAACTGGAAATTCAGACTTAGGAGTAGTCAACATATATATGGCAGCAGAAATTATAGGATTGGATGAGGTCACCCAAGGAGAGGGTATAGATAGAGAAGAGATTGTGGCCCATGAGAGAGCCACAATAAAACAGAATAAACTATTCTAACACTTCCAGATCTTGAAAGTAATTAACTGGCCAATTCAGTGATAACACTAAGGGAAATAAGTCAGACACAAAAGGATAAATATTATATGGTTCCATTTATATGAGGTACCTAGAATAGGCAAATTCATAGACAGAAAGTAGAATGGTGGTTACCAGGGGCTGGGGAGAGGAGGGAATGTAGAGGTATTGTTTAATGGGTACAGAGTTTCAGTTTGGGATGATGAAAAAGTTACAGACATGGGTAGCAGTGATGGTTACACAATGTAAATAGACAAGTATTTAATGCTGCTGAATCGTATACTTCAAAATGTTAAACTTTGTGTTATATATATTTTACCATAACTTTTAAAAAGTAATGGAAATCTACATGAAACACTGCAGATCTTTTATATTCTATAATTAGTTCCAAGTAAGGATTTCCAATGATTTTTACCACCACAACATGGCAAACATTATGATTCCACTAAGAAGTGTTATTTGGCATCTTATTTATCTGGATCTTTTCATTACATGAACTATGATCAGGAACATGCAATTTCACAGCCCAACTCGTAGCCTCAGCCATTCCCTCTTCCCAATCCTATGGAAGGAACCTGTTAGGAACCTGGCCAAGAGGTGAGCAGTGGGCTAGTGAGCAAAGCTTCATCTGTATTTACAGCCACTCCCCATCCTATGTAAATCCTAATCCTCTTTTAAACATTACTACTAGCCTGATCCCATTCTAGATCCTACATATATCCAATGGAGTTTATGCTTTCAGCTTCAACCTTTCCTGGAACTTGTGCTATGTGTAGGAGTTAGTCCTCCTTAAACTCCCTATGTTATCCATTGTTGTAAAAAACAGTTACTGTTATAATGTAACCACAAACTGTCAAAGACAAACTGTCACAGCTATCATGTAAGAGATCAGCAAGATAAAGAGACCGAGGTGAAAAGACAGAGGCTCACAATATCCATAAAACTGGGATTTGTTGACTCCAAACATGATAAATTGCTCTACTGTACAAATAGAGCTGTTAAGAATGAGAATTTGGAATCTCAGGAGAACCAGGCCATCTTAATCTTTGCCTTTTGGTGTTACTTCTAATCCTAAGTAATCATGATAAGTGACATTCTGTTAGGTTTATTTGACTACACTTTTTGGGAACATGTACATTAGATGAAGAATTTCAGTTGGTAAAGAAGTCTCAAGTAGTATATGTACAATATAACATAATTTTACCTTTCTACAACTGTAATTTATTCTCTTCCTCACATTTAAATTGTCACCTATTCTCATCAGATTCAATAATCTCAATGTATCTTCCCATTACAAGAAAAATAAGTTCAAGACTATGTAAACACAAGATTCTGAAATATAACTTTCTGTGGTAAGTCTTAAAATAGAATTAAGACTTATCAAACGTGTTCTGCTGCAGTGACAGCATCAAATAAAGACATCAAATAAATTGAGAGTCTATGAGGGAAAGCTGTAGCTCAGATGAACTGAATTTTTAATTGAGATGAAATTCTTATAACATTAACCATTTTAAAGTATACAATTCAGTGGCATTTCATATACTTAGAAGGTGGTACAACCATAACCTCTCAGTTTTCCAAAATATTTTCATATCGCGGCCGGGCGCGGTGGCTCAAGCCTGTAATCCCAGCACTTTGGGAGGCCGAGACGGGTGGATCACGAGGTCAGGAGATCGAGACCATCTTGGCGAACACGGTGAAACCCCGTCTCTACTAAAAAAATACAAAAAAACTAGCTGGGTGAGGTGGCGGGCGCCTGTAATCCCAGCTACTCGGGAGGCTGAGGCAGGAGAATGGCGTAAACCCGGGAGGCGGAGCTTGCAGTGAGCTGAGATCCGGCCACTGCACTCCAGCCTGGGCGACAGAGCGAGACTCCGTCTCAAAAAAAAAAAAAAAAAAAAAAAAAAAAAAAAAAAAAAAAAAATATTTTCATATCGCCAGAGGAGATCCCATACACATTAACCAGTCACTCCTCAGTCTTTTCTCCCTATCAGCCTCTGGGAACCACTAACCTGCTTTTTGACTCTATGGATTTACTTATTCTGGGTACTTCATATAAATGGAATCATAAGAGTATTTTGGGTCTGGCTCCTTTCAGTTTTCAAAGTTCATCTATGCGGCCGGGTGCGGTGGCTCAAGCCTGTAATCCCAGCACTTTGGGAGGCCGAGACGGGCGGATCACGAGGTCAGGAGATCGAGACCATCCAGGCTAACACGGTGAAACCCCGTCTCTACTAAAAAATACAAAAAACTAGCCGGGCGAGGTGGTGGGCGCCTGTAGTCCCAGCTACTCGGGAGGCTGAGGCAGGAGAATGGCGTGAACCTGGGAGGCGGAGCTTGCAGTGAGCTGAGATCCGGTCACTGCACTCCAGCCTGGGAGACCGAGCGAGACTCTGTCTCAAAAACAAAACAAACAAACAAAGTTCATCTATGCTATCGCACATAGCGCTTCATTTATGTATTGAATAATATTCCATTCTATGGAGAGACCACATTCTGTTTATCCATTCATCTGCTGATGGGCATCTGGGTTGTTTCCACGTTAGCTGTTGTGAACAGTGCTGCTACAAATGTAAATATTTGTGTACAAGACTTTGATTACCTGTTTCAATTATTTGGGGTATATTCCTAGGAATAGAATTGTTGGGTCATATAGTAAGTCTATGTTTAACTTTTTGAAGAACTGAGGTAAATTAATTTTTGACAGGTTTTTTTTGTTTTTTGTTTTGTTTTTGAGATGGAGTCTAGCTCTGTTACCCAGGCTGGAATGCAGCAGCGCCATCTCGGCTCACTGCAACCTCTGCCTCCTGAGTTCAAGCAATTCTCCTGCCTCCTGAGCAGCTGGGGGACTACAGGCATGCGCCACCACATTCAGCTAATTTTTGTATTTTTAGTAGAGACAGGTTTCACCATGTTGGCCAGGCTGGTCTAGAACTCCTTACCTCCAGTGATCTGCCCACTTCGGCCTCCCCAAAGTGCTGGGATTACAGGCATACGCCACCATGCTTGGCCTTGACAGGTTTTTAAAAATTGAACATTCAACACTTCTCAGTTAGTAAAAAGAAACCTGATAGGCTCAAAATTCTTTTTCTTCCAGGCACTACAGAAAAAATTATTTTGTACATTTCAGTTTGTAAATTTTTGTGCAAAAATTTTATTTCATATTTAGGGAAAGGTATATTGAGTTAAGGCCAGTATCTTTAAATCAACCAAATTTGCACTTTCAACTTTTTTTTTTTAACATACTGAATACAAATTCAGGATTCTTCATTCCCAGGTTCAACCCACCTGTCAATGTGCAAACATACTAGTTTCTATAAACAGACAAAGTAATGTGAATTATATTATAGATTTGTAACTGAGTTAAAACCTTCATAGTATGACTCAGTTATCAAAATGAGAGAGATAATATCTCACATTCTATTTGGATAGAGGTAGAACATGCATGAGTGAGACTATGGGTATAAGTATAACCAAATGCATCATACACATAATTTTTCCAAGATGTTTACAGTATTACCCCCAATTAATGTGTTCAAGATCTAGAGTATGCATGAGAGTCATGTGCCTAGATATGCAAGAGTAATAGGACTGTGATCATGCCTGTGACTAATCAAGAGACAAGTGATCAAACATTGGTCCAAAGGCAGTTTATTTAGGGAAATTATAAACTACTGTTATGTGCCATGTGATGTTTCAGTCAATGATAGACATCATATACAACAGTGGTCTCATTATAACGGACCTGAAAAACTCCTATAGCCTAGTGATGCCAGTGATGCCGTACCTGCTGTAACACAGTAGCACAATGCATTTCCTTTTCTATGTTTAGATATACTTAGATACAGAAACACTTACCATTGTGTTACAACTATCTACAGTATTCAGTACCATAATATGCTGTACAGGTTTGTAGCCTATAATTTAACAGGTTGTACTATGTAGCCTAGGTGTGCAGTAAGCTATACTATCTAGCTTTGTTAAGTGTACTCTGATGTTTGCACAGTGATGAAATGGCCTAATAACACATCTCTCGGAATGCATCCCCGCTGTTAAGCAATGTATGACTGTATATTCCTCCTACTCCTTCAGCTAGCATTATGCTACTATTTGGCATTAAACAAAGCTCACTTTTGCTTCATAAACTGTTTACATTGTATGTGAGAAGATCAATTAAAAAGTATATACTTGACATTCACTATGCTATATTCTCTGAATTCTGGCATGGACTGCATCTATGTATGTGACCTAACAGCTTTTATACCCTAAAATATGTTCCACAAGAAAAGAATGTGTTGCAATCAGCTATTAGGCACTGACAGGTGACCAAAAAGGTGTAGAATCTCTGTGAAAGCTGTTGGTGAAATCCATGTGCTATTACAGAGAGAAAATAAGCAATAGTAGATTATGTTAGCCTATGCTACCAGCAATCTTTGTAACCCAAGAGGAATCAATGTCTCTTACGACATATTCAAGTATTACTTCAAGTAGGTCAGGTCAAGAAGAAACTCAATAGATAACCTATTTGCCCTTCTTTACTACCTATTAAAAGTTACTACTGTAATAAAAGAAGTTTTAATAAACACATACAAATTGAAAAAACAAGTATTTTTAATCTTTCACCATTTGTTAAAAACAAAGCATGTTTTATGATAGTTAATACCAAAATATTCCAGAAAATATGCAATTGGTCTAAAATATTAGCTAAAACGTATGTTCATTTTCTTTGACTCATACCTTCTCTTTAGGAAAAGAGATTTGTCTTGTAGTCAAATACTAAAAATATGTCACAGAAACCATCCACTATGATATATATATATATACTGTGCTTATTTTATTCCTGATCATTGGCAAACACATTGGCAAGACCCTTCTATCATAACAGTAAGCACACTGGGCTTCCCACCAAAAATTCAATGAGGGGGTCTAAAAGAGAATTAAGGATTTTGCTCTGTGTATCTAGAAGAGGTCCTCTGGTAAGAGGAACAACAGTAAAATCATCAAGTAATCTTTGAGATTTGACCCAAATGTACAATTTGCTCCTCCTACATATAACTATATCCAATTTATTATATTAAATTTCCTACTGAGCCCATCCCTCTCTCCTCCCTACCATGACAAAAACAAAACGACGCCAGGCACGGTGGCTCACACCTGTAATCCCAGCACTTTGGGAGGCCGAGGCAGGCAGATCACTTGAGGTCAGGAGTTCAAGACTAGCCTGGTCAACATGGTGAAACCCCATCCCTACTAAAAACACAAAAAACTTAGCTGGGCATGGTGGCCCATGCCTGTAAACCCAACTACTCAGGAGGCTAAGGCAGGAGAATCACTTGGAACCCAGGAGGCAGAGGTTGCAGTGAGCTGACATTGTGCCACTGCACTCCAGCCTGGGCAACAGAGCGAGACTATCTCAAAAAAAAAAAGGTAGATGTTATCAAGGAAAACCTTAAGAAATGAATGAAAGGGTCCTTGCAGAACAGTAGCAATGCTGTAGACTTGGAAGTGAAGAAATTTGGGTTCTAAAGTACTGGTTCTGGAGCTGGGTAACCTTGAGCAAATAATGACCCCTCTGAGGAAAGGAAGTAAGAAAACTGGAGCCTGGGTAGAATAAATGGCTCACCCAGAGTCATCAACTAGGAAATGTTTAAGTGTATTAGTGTATCCAAATCCAAACCCATGATTTTAAAAGTCCAGAGCCCACTCCACGATACCTTTTTGTCTGTCAAAACGTAAGTATTTGCATTCTAGTGGAAGGGGTAAGCGTATTCATGCTTTCTAACCACTGCCACAAATCTCTAACAGGAGAATTTCAGGCACAGGTAAGGAAGATTTGCCAGATACTCTGCACATCATGACACACTGAAAGCCAGTCATGTAAGTTCCTTCCCAGTTATTATTATGACATCCCTAGTGCTATTTCAGATTTGAGTATGTAGCCTTCCTCTAGAAATTTCACCAGGATTTTGTATTTAATACATTTAACAAGCTCTTATTTTAACATCTGGATACTACTACTTTATGTTGTAAAAAGCACTGTCGAATGCATGAAACATTATGAAACTATGAAGAAGCCACAAACAGAAATTTCACACACTTCCTATGCACTTTTAAGCTGTATTAACTTGGGTTATAATAATGAAAATATTATTAGCTATTTAACAATCAAGATAATATTATAAAATGCACCCTTATTTAAGAACTAGTGAAAAATGGAAGGATATGTGGAATAGAACAATTCATCAGGGTTTGAGACCAGGTATCGTAATGTTGGAACGAGAAGGAAATATTTCAGTTAGTAAGCAAACAAAAGTTGTATAGTCTTCAATTTCCTAAGAAACCACGGAATGAGACAGAAATAAACAAAAGGAAGCTATTATGAACGTATCTAAAAAGTATATTTACATTCTATTCATAAAGTAAAAGGAAGAAGCATCTCCCCCATGCCAAATATTTACCATTATCCTTGCTGCTGTTTTCTTCAATAGTCATTTGTTCAGCCAATTCAGACAATGATTCATCAATAGTCTGGCTTCCTCGGAGAGTGAGGGACAGCCTTCTCTTAAATTTTTTCATCCTATCAATCGAATGTGGCTTGAAAAATCCTGAAAGAAAAGAATAAACACAAAACTAAAGCTATAAATATTGTACCACTAAAGAAAAATACCACCTGGGTTTACTGGAAATTTTTAAAATAGGAATATAGTGAGGAATTCTCACTTCTGCCAAACATCACCAAATCCAACCCCTTCTTTAAAAAGATCCACCTACTCTGAATAATGCTGTATTTATTTGGCATCATCAGAAGAGCAGGAATTCCATATAACTAAAGAGTGGGACTTTAAGCATCACAAATAAGTTTAGAAGGATTGGAAATTTTCTTAAAATGTGTATTTTAAAAACTATTTTAGTAAAATATCAACATTATTTTGATGCTTAGGTTCCATCACATAAATATCAATCATCATATTGGAACCAGCCAGTGGTATCTTCAGATGTAACTGGGGGAGGGTAAGGTAATGGAGGAAGACAAAGAACAATGTTTGACAATTAAACACCTCCAACAAGAAATTTTCCTTTTTACGCTCTTACACAGCCAGTACATTAGAGTTTGGTTTTGTTTTTCCTTGTTGGGCTTTCAAGTGTCTCTTTCATCCTAAGAGAACCAAGCTTTAGAAGGAAGAAACGAAAGCCAAATTAGCTGGTACTGAATGCCTGACACACAGTAGATACTTTCCTATCTCTAATTAAGTCTTCCTCATTCTGAAAAGCAAAGTATACTATCCCATTTTCATACATGAGGAAACATGCTCAAAGAAGTTCCTTGACTCATGTCAAACACATAAATGACAGAACTGAGATTTAAAACCAGAATTACCACTTACTTTTTCCTCCACACCTTAACATCTTTGAAATCAGAATGTATCTCACAATTAATGTGATATCAAAATGTTAACTGGCAGTATTTTTTCTTATGGGTACATAAATTAATGGTATAATTCACAGTAGAGTCTTGGATATGATGAAACAAGGTACTCATGCCAAACCCAAATTCTTGACCCACAATTTCCTTTCTAACTTGGTATTTCTGTGATGAACTGGCTTACCAGATTGCCATGCACGCTATAACCATTATCCCAACCAACCAAGAGTAAGGGCCATATAACACCTCTATGTTAAAGTACTGGGCATTTACCATCCAGCTCTGGATATCTATTTTATATCTGTACATGTTTTGCTTATTTTCTCAGTATAAGAGTTTATGCTAAGTAACTGAGTTTACTGAACAGGTAACCTATGCATATTAGTTATAGAATAATTTTTGTTTGCTCAAAAGCTGGGGGGAGGTATCACAAATAAACTTACAAGTAATAATTTTATATTTTACCACTTTAATATTATATACTTATTATATTTTAAAATAGAAACCAGTTGGGCATAGTGGCTAATGCTTGTAACCCTGGCATTTTGGGAGGCCAAGGCAGGAGGATCTCTTGGGGTCAGGAGGTTAAGACCAGCCTGGGAAACAGTGAGAACTTGTCTCTACTGAAAACACAAAAAAAATTAGCCAGGCATGCTGGCATCTGCCTATATGCTCAGCTACTCAGGAGACTGGGGTGGGAGATCACTCTGAGCTCAGGAATTTGAGGCTGCAGTGAGCTACGAATGTGCCACTGGTAGAATGAGATGCTGTCTCTTAAATAATGTTAATAAATTTTTTAAATCCACTATAATAAAAATACCAAAAAATACTAAACACACATTAAAATAGCAAGAGTTGTGACTGTACTTCAATAAGGACTCTTTTCACCCATATGCTCTAAAATAAGAGACATACTTTGGTGAGATACACTTTGGTGAAATATTGAAAAGTTCCTATTCCTTAGCTCAGTTTAAAGTAAAGTTTATGCTCCTAAATGTTTTCTATTAATGTATCCTCCAGTTCACAAATCCTCTTTTCATCTGTGTCTAATCTACAGTTAAACCCATCTGTTTTGCTCCAAGTTTTAGTTACTGTATTTTTCAGCTCTAGAATTTCCATTTGATTCTTTTCTACAGATGCTAGTTCTCTAGTGAAATTCTCCACCTCGGCATCTATTTTCATGAACCAAATACAGTATTTTACAGCCCCTGTTTTTAACTCCAAAGTCTGCACAATCTGTGGATCTGTTTCTCTTGTCAATTTTCTTCTCTTGATCTTCTTGTATGCTTAGTAATTTTTTATTGTATGTAAGACACTGAGTTATCATATGCAAATGTGTACAGAAAATCTGTAGAGCCCCCAGATGATGTTACCTTCTTCCAGAGAGGATTTAATTTTTATTTTTTTAACAGTCTCTGTAGGAGCAGACTGACGCAATCCAATTGGGACTGAGCTGACCTGAGACTGGGTTTCAGACACTATAAAGATTGGTAGGCCTCTGATTTGTCCTCACTCTATGGTGTGGCTCTTCAACAGATTCTAACTGTAAACCTAGGGCCAGAACAATAACAACAAACTACTGAAAACCTCCATTCAACTTCCTCAGTCATTTTTTGCTCATCTCTTACGCCTTGCTCAGCTTTTATCTTCTTACCCCCAACAGTTTAAGAGTTGGAAAATGGATCAAGAGGAAAACCAGCACAAAGTGTGTCTGCCTCCCTTCTCTCCTGAATCTTGACTCTTCAAGCGTTGATTCATGGAGAAGCTTTACAATGCCTTCAAAATGATTTTTTCCCCCCAGCATTTCTAGTTTGCAGCAGTTTTAGTCTGTTACAAGTTACTCCATCATAGGCAGAAATGGAGGTTTTGATGTGGATTAGATAATACATGCGCTTTTCCAAGCAAGGTGAATTCAAAGGAGAAAGTTAACCATGAAGTTGATTCCAATTAAGAAACCTGTTAATTGTATGGTTATCCTAAATGCTATTCTTTACTTCTGATAGCCAACCTTTATAGCTCTACTTTGAGTCAGTAACTCATGCCATTTGTTTAAACATATTAGATATTTTAAGTTGTACTGAGCTGTTGCCACTCTCATCTACCCTTTGTTTCTGTAAGACTTTACACTAGCGACATCTTCCTTTGTTAGGCTTCCAAATCACCCTGTACAGTAAAGAAGTAACTAGGGAGGCTTGGGGTACTCTAACTCTGCACATTCTGAAAAAAGCACTAGTCTGTGAGAGGCTCCTGGGAGATGACCTCCGAGCCCTTGGAATATCCTGCCTGGTAAGAGTGTCTCTGTATAAAAGAGACCTTGGATCACATCAGATCATCTATATAAACAATATGAATTATGTTTAATGCTTGTTTTGTATGCCTGGGGCTTTTGCACACACTGTATCAGCTTGATTTCTCAGGTGAGGAAGGACTTGCAGGAGAGGCTGGAGACTGAGTAACTAAAGTCAGTCATATGAGCACTCCATGCCTATCTAACAGATCCACAGTAATTTTCTTGCACCAAGACTCAGGTGAGCTTCTCTGGTTAAAGCTCTTTGCATGTTGTCATAGCCCATGCAACTCCAGTGGAAGAAGACAAATGAAAGCTCACATCTGGATCCTCCTGGACTTCAAGCTATATAACTTTTCTCTTTGTTGATTTTCATCTGTATCTTTTAGCCATAACAAATCATAACCATGAGTTTAACAGCTTCTCATAACCATGAGTTTAACAGCTTTTCTACGAGTCCTTCGAGCAAATCATCAAGCATGATGGGTTGGTCTTGGGGATTCCCAACGCACACTCCAAGAAATCTACATGCCCCAACAACAAGTCCTAAGAGATGGTAGCTCATAACTACCAACATTTCCGACTCCAACTTTCTCAAACACAGGCATCTAGTCACTAATGTGTATCCAACTATACACACATCACCACTTCAGAATCTTGCCACACCACTTTTGAATGACCATTTTGCTGACCACCGGACCTGCCTATTGTTCTGGATGACAAGTAAGGACCAAATAATAAAATATTACAGAAATGTTACTACACAATTAATTCATATAACATAGTAACATTCTGTAACATAGACCAACTATAAATGGATTCAGTATCTATTACAGCACAGAACTGAGCTGTCCAAAACTGTAGCCAACAGTAGGCTAATAAGCACTTATTACGTATGTAGACACACTTAAAAGTATGTAGTCCAAACTGAGTTGTGCTCCAACTGTAAAAATACACAGTGGACTTTGGTTGCCAGGGGCTGGGGGAAGGACAGGAAAGGGAAGTTATTCTTTAATGGGTACAGAGTTTACATCTTGCAAGATGAAATGAATTCTGGAGATGGAAAATGGTGAAAGATGCAGAAAAATATGAAATAAATACTGCTGAACTGCACTTAAAAATAGCAAAGATAGTAAATTTTGTGAAGTGTATTTTACAACTTTTTTAAAAATTAAAAAAAAAAAAACTTAGTGGCTTCAGACAATAACATTTATTATCCCTCACCAAAAAAAAGTTAGTAACTATTATATTAATAACATGTTGAGGGCCAAGCGCAATGGCTCATGCCTGTAATCCCAGCACTTTGAGAGGCCGAGGTGAGCAGATTACTTGAGGCCAGGAGTTCAAGATCAGCCTGGTCAACATGGCAAAACTCCATCTCTACTAAAAATACAAAAATTAGCCAGGCATGGTGGTGCGTGCCTGTAATCCTAGCTACTTGGGCTGAGGCATGAGAATTCACTTGATCCCAGAGGACAGAGGTTGCAGTGAGCTAGGATCGTGTCACTGCACTCCAGCCTGGGCGACAGAGTGACTCTGTCTCAATAAATAAATAAATAAAATAATGTTGAAAAATATTTTAGATGTTTGGTTAAGTAAAAAATATCACCAAAATTAACTCTGCCTTTCAAAAAGTTTTAAAAAAATATGCCTACAAAAATCTTAAAAATTACATATGGGGTGCCCATTACATTTCTACTGGACAATGCTGATATGAAGCATCAAGTAGATCTTCATGGTTTTAAGAGAGTCCAAAAGAAAACAAAATAGAATCACACAAACGTTAACCTTTTCTTCATATAGTGCATTTGAACAATGTATCAGGGGACATTCTATGTGCTTCTAACTCAGAATAATATGCATGGCACTTATTTCATCATCATCAAAGAGTGAAGAAAATCCTTGTCTATAAAACAATTTTAACTATACTTATCTTATATTCTGTCAGGAATAAGAAAGTTATTTCTAATTCCTAAAAACAAGAGAAAAATACTTATAAAGCTAAACCTTACTACAGAATTTTCAAATAAAATCACATCTTCAAATTGTTCCTATTTTTAATCTGTGGTATAATTGTAAAGTTTTAATTAAGTTACAGTGATTTGTAAACACAGATAATAAAGAATTTCATTACCACAGCCTAAGCCTAGATCATTATTACAGAAAAAATATTCCCAGATGAAATAGGTTCCTTGACATTTCTAATCATCTTTAAGTAGAGCTGTGCATATCAACTTTTTTCATTAGCTGAGAACAAAAGCACATATGCTAAGCTAAAAACACCTTTTGTTATGTAAAAGCTACTACTTACATTAAAAACTACTACTTACTACTACTTACATTGGCTTTAAGGTTAATTTTTAATATTTACTGTAATAGGGCAGTGCTAAATTACTGATTATCTAAAATTTGAACACTCAAGAGTTTGGTTAAAATATTTTATCAGTTTAATAAAAATGTTTGACATTATTAAGATCTTTACACTATCATTTCTTTTTTTAACTTTTAGGTTCAGGAGTACACGAACATGTTTGTTATATAGGTAAACTGCATATATGGGGTTCTGTGGTATGCAGATTATTTTCTCACCAAAGTAATAACACCCAATAGGTAGTTTTTTTATCCTCTCCCTCCTCCAATCTTCACCCTCAAGCAGGCCCCGGTGTCTGTTGGTCCCCTCTTTGTGTCCATGTGTTCTCATTGCTTAGCTCCCACTTATGAGTGAGAACATGTGGCATTTGGTTTTCTGTTCCTACATTAGTTTGCTCAGAATAAATGGATGAATCTGGAGGCCATTATCCTACACTACTGTTTCTATGAATATTAAGATAGATTAAACAATGTGACTTAATGGTAAACGACTAAATGTTCACATTTCAGTGTAAATGTCATTCTTCAGAGGGCCCTTTTCTGACTCCATTCCTTTATCCTTAGTTTTTACTCATAGCACTTATCATATATATATACACATACACACACACATATTGCATATGTATACACACACACACATCTATGTACGTGTGTGTACTGCAAAACTAATGTTTTTCTAGATGTCAAAAACACTGCTAGCTTTCTGTAATACTTAGATCAAATTTAAAATGGTAGAAGGGCAGTAAAGGGTAACAGAATGACAGCATATAACTCTCCATTTAAAGACAGTTGAAAATGTTCAAAAATCAGTTCTCAACAACAAGCACATAAAAGGAACTTGCAAATATAATGCATTATCTTACTTCACCTTGGGCTAAACTTGCTCTTGGATTATCAGCTATACAATTAAGGAAAGTTTTTATGTTTCTTTTATCCTGAAAAGGTAAGTATTCTATTTACTTAAAGAATACAGATAATGTAGAATGCCAACTGAGTTTGGGCCTTAGGAATAGAAAAATATGCATACCATATACTGTTTTTAAAGACGATAACGGCTATAAATACTCCCAAACTAGACATTCTAGTATGAGTCTTGACTTGTAAAAATGGTGTTATAGTGTGGTTTTCTCAGCATTTGCAGTAAGAAAGTCTTTGGATACAATTTCACCTTATATTCAAGCTACTCTAATATAAAAGGATGTAGCAGAGTGGCAATCCACTGTTTATGTTTTTGAAATATTCTTAAAACAGTTTTTTGCTAATAATTGCAAAATATTAAAGAAAATGCTAAATGTTTTTAAATGACTTTCCTTTAGGTAAATAAGCAAAGTTTACACGTAGATCAAGTATTGTGAAGAATAAAATCTAGGATTTATATGGGAAACTAAGGTTTTTCCACTTAATGTTACTTTTGTCAGTCTTTCTGAAATATCAAACAGAGATAAAGACAGATTTATTTCTTCATAACATTTTCAGCAACTATGACTATAAATAAAAACTACTGTATAAAAAGTGAACTCATTAGGTGGCATGTAAGCAAATACTCTGTTATTTTCCCCACAATAATTAAGTCATGACAAATACCGAACACACTCCAGGACATGTAAGCTAATCATACAGAATGAGGAATAACCAATGTTTAAAACTTAAACTTTTTTCACTAGAGACAATGTTGTTATTTGCATAAAACACAAAGTAAAATACAAAAATTAGCCAGGCGTGGGGGTGTGCACCTGTAATCCCAGCTACTTGGGAGGCCGAGGCAGAAGAATCGCTTGAACCTGGGAGGTGGAGGTTGCAATGAGCTAAGATCATGCTACAGTACTCCAGCCCAGGTGACAGACTGAGACGCCATCTCAAAAACAGAAAAAGAAAAAGAAAAAAAAACCCATGAAGTGATTGCACAAAATACTGACAGAACACTGAATTAAAATTGCAATCATACCACAGGTTTTTTAAACAAACACTTAAAAATTTTAATCCTTGGCCAGGTGTGGTGACTCTCGCCTGTAATCCCAGCACTTTGGGAGGCCAAGGCAGGCAGATCATTGGAGGTCGGGAGTTCAAGATCAGCCTGAGCAACATGGAGAAACCCCATCTCTACTAAAAATACAAAATCAGCCGGGTGTGGTGGCTCAGGCCTGTAATCCCAGCTACTTGGGAGGCTGTGGCAGGAGAATCACTTGAACCCGGAGGCAGAAGTTGCAGTGAGACAAGATCATGCCATTGCACTCCAGCCTGGGCCAACAAGAGAGAAACTCTGTCTAAAAAAAAAAAAAAAAAAAAAAAAAAAAATTAATCCTTGATGTGTTCAAATCTGAGGCTGATTCTTTTCTTTTGATAGTATGAATAGTGAAACACACAAACTAGAAAAAAGAAATGTACCAAATATTTTCCTCCATTCATAAATATCATGAGAAGACAATATTAGTTTATTGTGACACTTGAGGTGTAAAATGTCAGAGAAAAGAATGCCCTAGAGCTTGGTCCTTGTGCCAAAAACAACCAGTCAACTGGAAAAACAACAAGAATCAACTATCTTCCAAGTATGGAACCTAATTAGACACTTAAAAAAAACCAGGAAAGTGCTTCATGCAGAGACTTACTGATCCTGATAGGAGACCCACATGGGCAAACCAGTAGCTTTGCCACAACCGTAGGGAATAGCAGCCCCCATCTCTGGAGCGGCTTATTAGTGCCACAGCAGGCAGTGGGAGAAGTTCGTCCTCCAAAAATTCAGATTTGAATGTTTTGGTCAGTTTGGCAGATCACTGAGAGACAGGCACAGAGGCAGATGCTTGCCTTTATTTAGGCCCTCTGGGGCTACTGGGCAGGGGAGGCGCATCTGCGTCTACTGTAAGATCTAACAAGACAGCACCTTCTTTAAACCACATATTGTTATATCATTGCCAGGTCACTGACTTACTACAGAGATAATGGAATAGAAACTTCAGTGACTACACACACAAGAAAAACACAGTTTGCAAAAATGGTTTTGGAAAGTCACAAAGGGATGACAACAGCCTTCAACTAGCCAAGAAACGCAAAAGGCCTGATGAGTGGGAGAATCCGATAACCAGTTACCACATTGTAGTACAGTAGCCAGGTCTCAACAAATAACCACAGAGCACACAAACAGGAAAGCATGGCCCATTAAGAATAAAAGCATTTGACAGAAACTTGAAGCAGCACAGAATTTGGAATTGCTAGTCAAAAATGTTAAATCAACTGTCCTAAATAAGTTCAAAGAGCTGAAGGAAATCAGGAGAACAACGTATGAGCAAAACAAGAATATCAACAAAGAGACTGAAGTTATAAAATGGAACCAAACAAAAATTCCAAAACTACAAATTACAATAACTATAATTTAAAAATTCACTAGAGTGGTTCAACAGATTTGAGCAGGCAGAAAAAATGATTGGCAAATTTGAAGACAAGGCAATTAAAATTAACCAGTCTTAGGGATACAAAGAAAAAAGCATGAAGAAAAATGAATAGAGCCTGATGAACCTATGGGACAGGGACACTATCAAGTGTACCCACATACACAGCATAGAAGCCCCCAAATATAAAAGAAAGGGGGAAATATTTGAAGAAATAATGGTGAAAAGCTTCTCAAACCTGATGAAAGACATGAATATATACATCCAAAAATTTCAGTGAAATCCAAGAAAAAATTCAAAGGAGATACAAAATTGAGACACATTACATCCAAAGTGTAGAAACCCAAAGACAAATAAAGAATCTTGAAAGCAGCAAGAGAAAAGCAACGAGACATACACATGGCCTCCTCAGTAAGATTGACAGCTGATGTGTCATCAGAAACTGTGATGACCAGGCAGCAGTAGGAATGGAACATTTTAAATCTAGAGAGAAAAAAAAAGTCAACCAAGAATTTTATATTCAGCAAAACTATCCTTCAAGAATGAAGGAGAATTTTCCAGATAAACAAAAGCCAAGGAAGTTTGTCACCAGTAGACCTACTCTACAAGAAAGATAAAGGGAAACCCTCAGGCTGTAATGAAAGGACATAAGAAGACATAACACTGGTAAAGGTAATTACACGGGTAATTACAAAAGAGAGTTTCATGCACTTTTGGTTTTTAACTCTTCTTTCTGCTTTTCTTGTTTTTTTACTTATTTTATTGTTGTTTTTTAAGTTCTGAGGTACATGTGCAAGATGAGCAGGCTTGTTACATAGGTAAACATGTGCCATGGCGGTTTGCTGCACTAACAACCCATCATCTAGGTATTAACGCCAACATGCATTAGCTCTTTTACCTAATGTTCTCCCTACCCCCACCCTCCTCCGACAGGCCCCAAAAAGTGTTGTTCCCCTCCCTGTGTCCAAATGTTCTCACTGTTCAGCTCCCACTTAAAAGTCAGAACATGAGTTGCTTGGTTTTCTGTTCCTGTGTTAGCTTGCTGAGCAAAATGGTTTCCAGCTTTATCCATGTCCCTGCAAAGGACATGATCTCACTCATTTTCATGGCTGAATAGTATTCATGGTGTACATGTGCCACATTTTCTTTATCCAGTCTATCAATGATGGGCATCTGGGTTGACTCCATGTCTCTGCTATTGTGAACAGTGCTGCAATGAACATACACATGCATGTATCTTTATAACAGAATGATTTATACTCCTTTGCGTATATATCCAGTAATGGGATTGCTGGTCAAATGGTATTTCTGGTTCTAAATCTTTGAGGAATTGCCACACTGTCTTCCACAATGGTTGTACTAATTTACATTCCCACCAACAGTGTAAAAGCGTCCCTATTTCTCCGCAACCTTGCCAGTATCTGTTGTTTCTTGACTTTTTGGTAATTGCCATTCTGACTGGTGTGAGATGTTATCTCATTGTGATTTTGATTTGCATTACTCTTAAAAGGCAAAAAAAAAAAAAAAAATTATAAATCTGCTGATGGCACAAAAAATATAAAAAGGTAATCTGTGACAATAACAATATAAAGAGGAAGAGATAGAGATATACAGGAGCAGACTTTATACACTACTAAGTTGGTATTATTTAAATGAGGTTACTATCATTTTAAGTTAACTATAATCCCCAAGGTAACCACTAAAAAACTAACTACAAAATATTACAGAAAAGGAAAAAACAAAGGAATTGGAATGGTACACTATTTTAAAAATTAGCTAAGTGCAATAAAAGGGCAAAAACAAAAAAAAAATTGAGGAGTTAGAAACAAATAAGACATACAGAAAACAATAGCTAACTAGGGGGGCGGAGCAAGATGGCCGAATAGGAACAGTTCCAGTCTCCAACTCCCAGCACGAGCGACACAGAAGACCGGTGATTTCTGCATTTTCAACTGAGGTACTGGGGTCATCTCACTAGGGAGTGCCGGACAATCGGTGCTGGTCAGCTGCTGCAGCCTGACCAGCGAGAGCTGAAGCAGGGCGAGGCATCGCCTCACCTGGAAGTGCAAGGGGGAAGGGGATCCGTTTTCCTAGCCAGGGGAACTGAGACACACAACACCTGGAAAATCGGGTAACTCCCACCCCAATACTGCGCTGTAAGCATACAGGCACACCAGGAGAATATATCCCACACCTGGCTGGGAGGGTCCCACACCCATGAAGCCTCCCTCACTGCTAACACAGCAGTCTGCCGCGATCTATCCTCAAGGCAGCAGCGAGGCTGGGGGAGGGGCGCCCGCCATTGCTGAGGCTTAAGTAGGTAAACAAAGCCGCTGGGAAGCTCGAACTTGGTGGAGCTCACAGCAGCTCAAGGAAGCCTGCCTGTCTCTGTAGTCTCCACCTCTGGGGACAGCACACAGCTGAAGACCAACAGGGGAAGTAGCGGGAGCCGGTGCAGACGCGAACGACTCTGTCTGACAGCTTTGGGGAGAGCCGTGGATCTCCCAACGCGGAGGTTGAGATCTGAGAACGGACAGACTGCCTGCTCAGGTGTGTCCCTGACCCCTGAGTAGCCTAGCTGGGAGAAATCCCCCACTAGGGGCAGTCTGACACACCACACCTCACAGGGTGGAGTACACCCCTGAGAGGAAACTTCCAAAGGAAGAATCAGACAGGTACACTCGCTGTTCAGCAATATTCTATCTTCTGCAACCTCTGCTGCTGATACCCAGGCAAACAGGGTCTGGAGTGGACCTCAAGCAATCTCCAACAGACCAACAGACAGTCCTTCTGACTGTCAGAAGGAAAACTATCAAACAGGAAGGACACCTATACCAAAACCCCATCAGTACGTCACCACCATCAAAGACCAGAGACAGATAAAACCACAAAGATGGGGAAGAAGCAGGGCAGAAAAGCTGGAAATTCAAAAAATAAGAGTGCATCTCCCCCTGCAAAGGAGCGCAGCCCATCGCCAGCAACGGATCAAAGCTGGTCAGAGAATGACTTTGACGAGAGGAGAGAAGAAGGCTTCAGTCCATCAAACTTATCAGAGCTAAAGGAGGAATTATGTACCCAGCGCAAAGAAACTAAAAATCTTGAAAAAAGAGTGGAAGAATTGACAGCTAGACTAATTAATGCAGAGAAGATCATAAATGAAATGACAGAGATGAAAACCATGACACGAGAAATACGTGACAAATGCACAAGCTTCAGTAACCGACTTGATCAACTGGAAGAAAGAGTATCAGCGATTGAAGATCAAATGAATGAAATGAAGCGAGAAGAGAAACCAAAAGAAAAAAGAAGAAAAAGAAATGAGCAAAGCCTGTAAGAAGTATGGGATTACGTAAAAAGACCAAATCTACGTCTGATTGGGGTGCCTGAAAGTGAGGGGGAAAATGGAACCAAGTTGGAAAACACTCTTCAGGAAATCATCCAGGAGAACTTCCCCAACCTAGGAGGGCAGGCCAACATTCAAATTCAGGAAATACAGAGAACGCCACAAAGATACTCCTCCAGAAGAGCAACTCCAAGACACATAATTGCCAGATTCACCAAAGTTGAAATGAAGGAAAAAATCTTAAGGGCAGCCAGAGAGAAAGGTCGGGTTACCCACAAAGGGAAGCCCATCAGACTAACAGCAGATCTCTCGGCAGAAACTCTCCAAGCCAGAAGAGAGTGGGGGCCAATATTCAATGTTCTTAAAGAAAAGAATTTTAAACCCAGAATTTCATATCCAGCCAAACTAAGTTTCATAAGTGAAGGAGAAATAAAATCCTTTACAGATAAGCAAATGCTTAGAGATTTTGTCACCACCAGGCCTGCCTTACAAGAGACCCTGAAGGAAGCCCTAAACATGGAAAGGAACAACCGGTACCAGCCATCGCAAAAACATGCCAAAATGTAAAGACCATCGAGGCTAGGAAGAAACTGCATCAACTAACGAGCAAAATCACCAGTTAATATCATAATGGCAGGATCAAGTTCACACATCACAATATTAACCTTAAATGTTAATGGACTAAATGCTCCAATTAAAAGACACAGACTGGCAAACTGGATAAAGAGTCAAGACCCATCAGTCTGCTGTATTCAGGAGACCCATCTCACAGTGCAGAGACATACATAGGCTCAAAATAAAGGGATGGAGGAAGATCTACCAAGCAAATGGAGAACAAAAAAAAGCAGGGGTTGCAATCCTAGTCTCGGATAAAATAGACTTTAAACCATCAAAGATCAAAAGAGACAAAGAAGGCCATTACATAATGGTAAAGGGATCAATTCAACAGGAAGAGCTAACTATCCTAAATATATATGCACCCAATACAGGAGCACCCAAATTCATAAAGCAAGTCCTTAGAGACTTACAAAGACACTTAGACTCCCATACAATAATAATGGGAGACTTCAACACTCCATTGTCAACATTACACAGATCAACGAGACAGAAAGTTAACAAGGATATCCAGGAATTGAACTCATCTCTGCACCAAGTGGACCTAATAGACATCTATAGAACTCTCCACCCCAAATCAACAGAATATACATTCTTCTCAGCATCACATCGCACTTATTCCAAAATTGACCACATAATTGGAAGTAAAGCACTCCTTAGCAAATGTAAAAGAACAGAAATTATAACAAACTGTCTCTCAGACCACAGTGCAATCAAACTACAACTCAGGACTAAGAAACTCAATCAAAACCGCTCAACTACATGGAAACTGAACAACCTGCTCCTGAATGACTACTGGGTACATAACGAAATGAAGGCAGAAATAAAGATGTTCTTTGAAACCAATGAGAACAAAGATACAACATACCAGAATCTCTGGGACACATTTAAAGCAGTGTGTAGAGGGAAATTTATAGCACTAAATGCCCACAAGAGAAAGCAGGAAAGATCTAAAATTGACACTCTAACATCACAATTAAAAGAACTAGAGAAGCAAGAGCAAACACATTCAAAAGCTAGCAGAAGGCAAGAAATAACTAAGATCAGAGCAGAACTGAAGGAAATAGAGACACAAAAATACCTCCAAAAAAATCAATGAATCCAGGAGCTGCTTTTTTGAAAAGATCAACAAAATTCACAGACCGCTAGCAAGACTAATAAAGAAGAAAAGAGAGAGGAATCAAATAGACGCAATAAAAAATGATAAAGGGGATATCACCACCGACCCCACAGAAATACAAACTACCATCAGAGAATACTATAAACACCTCTACGCAAATCAACTAGAAAATCTAGAAGAAATGGATAATTTCCTGGACACTTACACTCTTCCAAGACTAAACCAGGAAGAAGTTGAATCCCTGAATAGACCAATAGCAGGCTCTGAAATTGAGGCAATAATTAATAGCCTGCCAACCAAAAAAAGTCCAGGACCAGATGGATTCACAGCTGAATTCTACCAGAGGTACAAAAAGGAGCTGGTACCATTCCTTCTGAAACTATTCCAATCAATTGAAAAAGAGGGAATCCTCCCTAACTCATTTTATGAGGCCAACATCATCCTGATACCAAAGCCTGACAGAGACACAACAAAAAAAGAGAATTTTAGACCAATATCCCTGATGAACATCGATGCAAAAATCCTCAATAAAATACTGGCAAACCGGATTCAGCAGCACATCAAAAAGCTTATCCATCATGATCAAGTGGGCTTCATCCCTGGGATGCAAGGCTGGTTCAACATTCGCAAGTCAATAAACGTAATCCAGCATATAAACAGAACCAAAGACAAGAACCACATGATTATCTCAATAGATGCAGAAAAGGCTTTTGACAACATTCAACAGCCCTTCATGCTAAAAACGCTCAATAAATTCGGTATTGATGGAACGTACCTCAAAATAATAAGAGCTATTTATGACAAACCCACAGCCAATATCATACTGAATGGGCAAAAACTGGAAAAATTCCCTTTGAAAACTGGCACAAGACAGGGATGCCCTCTCTCACCAATCCTATTCAAATAGTGTTGGAAGTTCTGGCTAGGGCAATCAGGCAAGAGAAAGAAATCAAGGGTATCCAGTTAGGAAAAGAAGAAGTCAAATTGTCCCTGTTTGCAGATGACATGATTGTATATTTAGAAAACCCCATTGTCTCAGCCCAAAATCTCCTTAAGCTGATAAGCAACTTCAGCGAAGTCTCAGGATACAAAACCAATGGGCAAAAATCACAAGCATTCTTATACATCAGTAACAGACAAACAGAGAGCCAAATCATGAATGAACTTCCATTCACAATTGCTTCAAAGAGAATAAAATACCTAGGAATCCAACTTACAAGGGATGTCAAGGACCTCTTCAAGGAGAACTACAAACCACTGCTCAGTGAAATAAAAGAGGACACTAACAAATGGAAGAACATACCATGCTCATGGATAGGAAGAATCAATATGGTGAAAATGGCCATACTACGCAAGGTTATTTATAGATTCAATGCCATCCCCATCAAGCTACCAATGAGTTTCTTCACAGAATTGGAAAAAACGGCTTTAAAGTTCATACGGAACCAAAAAAGAGCCCGCATTGCCAAGACAATCCTCAGTCAAAAGAACAAAGCTGGAGGCATCACGCTACCTGACTTCAAACTATACTACAAGGCTACAGTAACCAAAACAGCATGGTACTGGTACCAAAACAGAGATATAGACCAATGGAACAGAATGGAGTCCTCAGAAATAATACCACACATCTACAGCCATCTGATCTTTGACAAACCTGAGAGAAACAAGAAATGGGGAAAGGATTCCCTATTTAATAAATGGTGCTGGGAAAATTGGCTAGCCATAAGTAGAAAGCTGAAACTGGATCCTTTCCTTACTCCTTATACGAAAATTAATTCAAGATGGATTAGAGACTTAAATGTTAGACCTAATACCATAAAAAACCTAGAAGAAAACCTAGGTAGTACCATTCAGGACATTGGCATGGGCAAGGACTTCATGTCTAAAACACCAAAAGCAATGGCAGCAAAAGCCAAAATTGACAAATGGGATATGATTAAACTAAAGAGCTTCTGCAAAGCAAAAGAAGCTACCATCAGAGTGAACAGGCAACCTACAGAATGGGAGAAAATTTTTGCAATCTACTCATCTGACAAAGGGCTAATATCCAGAATCTACAAAGAACTCAAAGAAATTTACAAGAAAAAAACAACCCCATCAAAAAGTGGGCAAAGGATATGAACAGACATTTCTCAAAAGAAGATATTCATACAGCCAACAGACACATGAAAAAATGCTCATCATCACTGGCCATCAGAGAAATGCAAATCAAAACCACAATGAGATACCATCTCACACCAGTTAGAATGGCAATCATTAAAAAGTCAGGAAACAACAGGTGCTGGAGAGGATGTGGAGAAATAGAAACACTTTTACACTGTTGGTGGGAGTGTAAACTAGTTCAACCATTATGGAAAACAGTATGGCGATTCCTCAAGGATCTAGAACTAGATGTACCATATGACCCAGCCATCCCACTACTGGGTATATACCCAAAGGATTATAAATCATGCTGCTATAAAGACACATGCACACGTATGTTTATTGCAGCACTATTCACAATAGCAAAGACTTGGAATCAACCCAAATGTCCATCTGTGACAGACTGGATTAAGAAAATGTGGCACATATACACCATGGAATATTATGCAGCCATAAAAAAGGATGAGTTTGCATCCTTTGTAGGGACATGGATGCAGCTGGAAACTATCATTCTTAGCAAACTATCACAAGAACAGAAAACCAAACACCGCATGTTCTCACTCATAGGTGGGAACTGAACAATGAGATCACTTGGACTC
Source organism: Rhinopithecus roxellana (assembly GCF_007565055.1). Classification (NCBI taxonomy): domain Eukaryota; kingdom Metazoa; phylum Chordata; class Mammalia; order Primates; family Cercopithecidae; genus Rhinopithecus; species Rhinopithecus roxellana. Next base: position 107,464,939 of record NC_044558.1, read on the forward strand.
GGGAAGGGGAACAGCACACATCGGGGCCTATCATGGGGAGGGGGGAGGGGGGAGGGATTGCATTGGGAGTTATACCTGATATAAATGACGAATTGATGGGTGCTGACGAGTTGATGGGTGCAGCACACCAACATGGCACAAGTATACATATGTAACAAACCTGCACGTTATGCACATGTACCCTAGAACTTAAAGTATAATAAAAAAAAAATTAAATTAAATAAAAAAAAGACAAAAAACAAACAAGATAAAAAGCTACAATAATCAAAACATTACGGTATTGGCATAAGAACAGATATACAGACTAACATAAAAAGAAATGAAGTTCTGACATACGCTACAACACAGATGAGCCTTGAGAACATTATGCTAAGGGAACTAAGTCAGACACAATGATAAATGATAAATATTGTATAATTCTACTTATATGAAAAAGCTCTAGAAATAGTTTCGATTTTAATTGTCATTGAACTTTATGCTTAAAAATAACTAAAATGGTAAATTTTGTTATGTATATTTTAGCACAATAAAAAAATTTTAACTATTGTGTTAGCAGGCATTTATATCAGTTTTCCACCAAGCCTAAATATGGCCAATATTTCATTTGAGTGGAGCTTTACTGAAAGAATTGGCTAAATAATTTCAATATGACCTATACCAATTATGCTGAACACAACAGAGTATACCAGGATCAGTGCTTTATGTTTATGATGTAGACGCTCACACAAGACTGTTGTTGCCCCCAGCTTAACAATAAGAACGAGCCAGACAAATTATAAAATCATAGTTTTTTAAACTCAGAAAGCTGAGGATGCAAAGAAAATAAATCAACTAAATTCTAGAGGAACAAGCCCTTTCTGGAAAAAGAAAACAGGGCTGGGATCATGGCGAAAGAAGTGAACCTGCAACAGCAGGGGGAAACTAGCCAACTTTTAACAGACTTTTCAAGGGGAACATGGGGGCTAGTAAGATAGATTAAAATCTCAGACGCCTCATTCACAAAGCAAATCTGCACTTTCCTAACAGGATCCCTTCCAAGTATTGAAGCTGAATAAAGGAAGGTGAGGCTATGGGACCACAGAATGCTGGGGACAAGGCCGGAGAGTTGAGAGAAACCCCTGTTCAAGTGGCACAGGGCCTTCACTAAGTGCAAGGTCATACCTGCCAAAGGAAGGTGGCAGGGTATTAGTTCAGCACTCTCTCCAGAGGTGAGTACTGAAGCCAGAAGTGGGGCTAGAGAGAGGAAAAAGAAAAAAAAAAAAAAAAAAAAAACTTGTCCCAGCTGCTCAAAATGCCAACAGCTGGGCTGTGAAACAGAGAGGGATCTCCCACAGTACAACAAACTGGGCTATAAAGGCTGGGGTTGGCTATAAAGGATGGCGAGATTTCCTGAATCAAACAGGTACTCAGATCCCAAACTCTAATAAAGGGAGTGTCCTCATTCTGCCTTCACAACATCTGGTACCAGTGGTAAAACTGCAACAAGGTCCCATCCCAAACTGAACTGGCTCAGCCCCTAACACTAGTGACCTGACAGAATACTTCAGTCTGTACTGTCCTTTTTCACAACGTCTGACAGCAAATAAAAAATTAGAGACCAAGAAACAGAAAAATGTGACCCAATCAAGAGCAAAAATGTAATATGAAGTTTTTCAGGGACAACATTTCAAATTACGGCTCTTCTGCTACTCAAACAGATGATAATTTTTTAAAATATTAGAGTTTATGAAATAGTTTAATGGGATCAGACACAGGTTTTTGGTAATGAATACTGTTTGTTTTTCCATATAAAGGTATTAAAAGTGGTGTACAGAATTCACACATTATAGAAACCACCTGTCCCACTACTATTAATAGTTTGGTCAAATCTGGAAAGCTAAATCAAATAAAGTAGAAAAACTATAAAATTTTGCAGAGACTTTTTTTTTTTTTTTTTTTGAGACGGCGTCTCGCTCTGCCACCCAGGCTGGAGTGCAGTGGCCGGATCTCAGCTCACTGCAAGCTCCGCCTCCCGGGTTTACGCCATTCTCCTGCCTCAGCCTCCCGAGTAGCTGGGGCTACAGGCGCCCACCACCTCGCCCGGCTAGTTTTTTGTATTTTTTAGTAGAGACGGGGTTTCACCGTGTTCGCCAGGATGGTCTCGATCTCCTGACCTCGTGATCCGCCCGTCTCGGCCTCCCAAAGTGCTGGGATTATAGGCTTGAGCCACCGCGCCCGGCCTGCAGAGACTTTTAATATACTAATAAGTATTACTGACGCTCCAAATATATTTGGCCACGTATTATCAATGACACTTTTAACACTTTACAAAACCTAATGCTCCAAAAAACATACATAAATACATTCACATGAATTCCATCAGGCCATACATGCTGTTTCATAGGCTGTTTTCCCATCAAGTATTACATTTCAGCTACTTCCCCTCAACTATTTCATGGAGATCCATTTATGTAAATAAATGTAACTATACATCATCTTTCTAAATGGATGTTTACTATTCCATTGTATGGCTATACTATGTAGCAGAAATGTCTTATTCCCAGTTTCATCACACAGATATCAAGACAGACATGGTGAGATTTAATAAATTTTACTCCTTCATCAAGAACATTCTGAAGTGAAACTGTTTCTGTTTCTTTCCCTGTATGTGTGAAGTAAAGAATGCCACTGTCATGATTTTGAAATAAGGAGCCAGAAGAAGTTTTACACACATTGCATATGTACCACCAGGGCAAATGTCAACAGAGTTTAAAAGGCAGGGGGGCCAATATTTTAGTATCACAAAAATTAAGTTTTGACCTTGCAGGCTTTCTGAAAGTGTCTCAAGATCACAAATCACACTGTGAGATTTGCTAGGTTAGTTTCCCAAGCTGAATTTCAGTTAACCTGTCTTAGTAAACTGAACATTAATAATTAAATAAGAAAGGTAATGACTAGTAATAATAGTAACCATAATCAAAATTACTAATGGCTGAGCACAGGAAGGTAAGTTTGGGGGAAAAAAGTAAATTATGGATTGAATCTATTGGAACATTTAATCTAGAACTCAGAAAAAAAAAGTCAATGTTTAAAGTGTGAGTCTGAGAGTTGCACTTATATAAAACCAACTGAAGCCAGGAAGGGTATGTGTAATAAGAGGGAAGGTCAGAAACTTGAGGAATGCTTACAGTTAACAAGTAGACAAGGAAGAAGAGTAATCAATGCAGTTCGAAACAGAATGGACAGAGACACCAATTCTGACAACTGAAGAAACATTAGAGACAACCTGGGCCAAACAATTTATTTTATGATTAAAGAAACAGAGCCTGAAGAGGCTCAAAACAGTGAAGGGATCTGGCCAAGTTTCTGAGAGAGTCAGATCTTATAATTTCACCTTCGGGATCCCAACTCAACTTTCTTTCCACATTAGCATATTTCCAGAGTTAGGAAGCAACTCTTTTACCTGCTAACTACTGAAGAATTAAAATCTAGCATGAGAGACAGATTTCAAGAAGAAAATAGCACATGTATCTCTACTCCTTCAAACCCTGCTCCTCTTGCAGTCTTCACTATGGCAGTAAATGGATGGTAACTATAGTCTAACATTTCCTCTTTCCTTTTCTCACATTCCACAATCAATGTATCACCAAAGCCTTCAAAACGTATCTAGAGTCTGACCACCTGAACTGCTAAAATCCTGATCTAAGCCCAGCCTCATCATCTCTTAGATTAGAATTTAACGTTTAGAGCATCCCACTGGGCATGGTGGCTCACATCTGTAATCCCAGTGACTCGAGAGGCTGAGGTGGGAGAACTGTTTGAGGCCAAGAGTTCCAAGACCAGCCTGCGTAACATACTGAGACTCCTTCTCTTAAAAAAAAAAAATTAAAATTAGCCAGGCAGGGTGGCACATGTCTGAAGTTCCAGCTACTCAGGAGGCTGAGACCGAAGGATAACTTGAGCCCAGAAGTTTGAGACTGCAGTGAGCCATGATCTTGCCACTGCACTCCAGCCTGGTAATAAGAGTGAGACCCCAACTCTTAAGAAAAAAAAATTCAAGCATCCTAACTAGTCTTACTGCTCCCATTCCAACACCTCTCTTCTCCCTGCCCCACTGCCCATAGTGTATTTCTATATAGCAGCCAGAGTATACATAGCATACTATGATGTATTAAAATTCAAGAGTAAACAAAAATAAACACAATTTCTTAAAAAGATTTATACTATAAAACTCAAACAGCAAAAAAAGTAAAGGTTTAAACCAAATCCCCATCAAAATTCTGAAAGAGAGAAAACAAATTATCTACATCCCTTAACAAGTACATAGAAATTTCAAAGACATATTTACTTTTTCCTCTAAAAATCCACATAAAGTAAACTAAGACATTCAAGCTATCCATAGTTAGTCGATAAATCTCCACTATAAAGGAAATAAAGCAGGAATAGACATAGTAATTATAAATCTGTTTAATTATACTTAGGGGAAGGTAACCTACACTAAAAGGTATTAAGACGGAAATGACACAGGGGGCTGTAACATGCACTATGATGGGGGAAGCGGTCTCAAGGGGGATACATACAGGCCAAGGTGACACCACTAAATAATGGAGAGGAAAGTATACTGTAATCAAAGTATCTAGAAGTCTTAGAAACTCTCAGTGTGACTCTGCATCCAGCATACATTTAGGTACTAATGAAGAAAGTACATTGAAGGAAACAGGGTTCACCCTACAAGTGCAATGGAGGTGGAAGAGATGATGGGCAGAGGCCTGATCATTTGAAAAGTATCTTGATAGACAGATTTACATTCTTCTCTGGAACAGTTTTACAAGAGCTGGTAAGATATGCTGGTGAGAATGAGGCATATTCAATCTCGGGAACAACTGAACTAGAAAAACCTAATCAAGCCTCAGGTATGTGACTTCTGGAGGGTATCACATAATCTTTGATACCAGGTTAAGATTTGATTTAAACATCTCATTTTCTGAAGAATTTTAGATGCTGAAAATTATCAAACTAAGATCCCTCCCTTCATCAGATAATTTTGTCACAACTCACCTAGTTTATATGAATCCTGCGTTAGGAACTGAGGACAGAGAGACTAAAGACATCAGCACTAGCCTCAAGATGAGAAACACTACAGAAAAGCAGACAACAGCAATGCAGTGTGATAATGACGTATACCCAGGCAGCTCTGGGACCACAGAAGACATCCGACGGGATACCAAGAACAGGGAAAGGCCAGCATATTGCAGAGGCTCAGCAGCTATTAATGTGATCTCCGGGACTTCGGTGGCAAAGGTCTTGTATTTAGACCAGTACATTACGCAGGGTTCAGTCAAGAGACAGAAACTACACCTGTAATTTTAACAGATAATTTACTTAAAGTTGCTAACCAGGAAAATTGGAGAACTGAAAAGGCAAAAAGGAGGACAAATCTCATAGACATAGTAGTGCAAAAAGCAACTATCAGTACCAGAGCTGAGAGGAACAAAGGGAAGTCGTAGGAATTACGAAAACTCAGAGGCTTGAAGGAGAAACCCTATGAAACTGGGATCCAGACCTCTGAAAAGAAAACTACATGTCAAGAGCTTGGAGGGGGAACCCTGCAAAACTGGAACCCAGATTTTTGAGAGGGAGGAAATGGCTAGTTGATGCTGGCATCTATGAGGGGATGTGATGAAGATGATTTTATGAGTGTGGAAAAACTGCAAACTGGAACCATTTGCCACTCCTGTTCCTACCAGGGTGAAGCTTTGTTGCTGTGGAGACATGAACAGGAAAAGGAAGTAAACAAAAAGGAGAAAAGTCCCTTGTCCCTCCTCTTTTACTTTCCTATCTCCCATTGGTACCATCTATTGGCAAAATGTAACAGGAAACTAGTTACAAAAGAGAAATACAGTCTGTAGGATCCCAGCTCCAACCTCACAAAGCAGTTTCAATGGGTAAGTTTGAAGCTGAAGGAAAATAGCTTAATACCTGTATGATTTTTTTTCTCCATTTAAAATATTTAAGGTAATATTTTACAAATATTTACAGTTACAAAATCTAGTTAAACTAGGCTGTTTGAGTTTTCTCATAACTTATGAGGAAATTAAATAATCAATACCAAAATAAGGGTATCTATTTTAATACACCAAACTTTGAAAAGAATGACCCTTCTGTCCTCTATAATAAAGGCAATATACAGATCTTACAAAACAGAATCAAAACCTTAAGAATTGGGAGAAAAAAAAATTTCCCCACACCCATGCATACCAAGATGGAAAAATGTTTAAGGCCCAAATCTGGAGTTTATGTGAAAACCTGAAATTCTCACTTACTCAAAAATCATCAGAAGAGAAGATTAATGTGGATTAGTGAAAGGACTGAATTGCTAAAATTTTAGATGAATGCCATTTCATTACTTTCAAATATAAGTAGTTTTTTTCTTTAGACCAAATCTTCTTCTAGTAATTTATTTTGATATTTTTATTGGCTGAGATGTTCTGAGTCTTTCTGTAATAGTTAACTTTTTATTAATATTTATCTTGAATCAAACATGCCATATTTCACCAAATCTACAGAGTACAGTATTACTGAATAAACGAAAGAAAAAATGATGGAAATTAAACTATGACTTCATGTGTCCTTCCATGGACTTTTAAAACTTAGTCAAAGAACTCTCCCATATTAATAACCTAATGCATTGCTAAGGGATATTATCTCAGGATATGTTTTCATTACATTTTGTTGCCAATTGTAGTTACATTGATTTTTAGAGTGCATACAAATATTTTGGTTTTTCAAACTTCTGTTTTTTTCTGGTAGCTTTGTTTACCTTATTATTTACTCAACAAACCCCTTTTTCCAGAGAGAGCAAAATGTTGGTCCACTTCTGTTAGTTTCAAATTAGTGGACTAAATAACTTCATTTATTATTATTTTGAGACAGTCTTCCTCTGGAGGCTCCAGGTTGGAGTGCAATGGCACAATCTCGGCTGACTGCAAACTCCGCCTCCCGGGTTCAAGCGATTCTGCTTCAGCCACCCGAGTAGCTGGGATTACAGGCACCCACCACCATACCCAGCTATTTTTTTTTGTAATTTTCTTTTTGTAGAGACAGGGTTTCATCACGTTGGCCAGGCTGGTCTCAAACTCCTGAGCTCAGGTGATCCACTCGCCTCGGCCTCCCAAAGTACTGGGGATTACAGGCATGAGTCACCCCGCACCCGGCCTCATTTATTATTTACAGGATCAGAGGGACAGGGGAATGGAAGAAAGATGGAGAGAAACTGGTACACAGCTTTTATTAGGGGTGATGAAAATGTTCTAAAATTAGACTACAGTGATGGTTACACAACTATAAATATATTAAAAACATTAAATTATACACACTAAGGGGTGTGAGCTTTCTAGAACATAAATTGTGTCAATAATTTTTTTTTTAATAGAGTTTCACTCTGTTGCCCAGGCTGGAGTGCAGTGGTGTAGTCTCGGCTCACTGCAGCCTCCGCCTCCTAGGTTCAAGTGATTCTCCTGCCTCAGCCTTCCAAGTAGCTGGGATTACAGGTGCCCGCCAACACATCTGGCTAATTTTTGTATTTTTAGTAGAGACAGGGTTTCACCATGTTGGCCAGGCTGGTCTCAAACTCCTGATCACAGCCTCATGTGCCCGCCTCAGCTTCCCAAAGTGCTGGGATTACAGGTGTGAGCCACCGCACCTGGCCAACAAAGACTTAATTATTTTATTGTAAACTCTGCCTCCTCAAATCAATAAAACTACTAATTGAACATAAGATATTTACAGCACACTTTTTTTTTTTTCTTTTTTGAGACAGAGTCTCACTGTCGCTCAGGCTGGAGTGCAGTGGTCCCATCTCAGCTCACTGCAACCTCTGCCTCCCGGGTTCAAGTAATTCTCTTGCCTCAGCCTCCCGAGTAGCTGGGATTACAGGCACACACCACTATGCCTGGCTAATTTTTCTATTTTCAGTAGAGAGGGGGTTTTACCACATTGGCCAGGCTGGTCTCAAACTCCTGGCCTCAAGTGATATGCCCGCTTCAGCCTCCCAAAAAGCTAGGATTATAGGTATGAGCCACCATGCCCAGCCTCCACTTTGATTTTTATAAAATCTTGGTTTTGAAAAAAACTGTATTGGAGGATTCTCTAAGTTTAGTTGTCAGAAAACTTTGTCTATAAATGACCCAACAGTAAATATTTTAGGCTTTGTGGGCTATATACAGTCTCTGTTAAATATTTTTAAGCAACCTTCAAAAATGTAAAGCAATTCTCAGCTCTAGGGATGTATCTCTGGCCCTCGGCTCTAATCACATACAATTTTTTTTATTTTGGAAAGCAAGCAGTCCAAACGTAGCCCACAGCAATGATGATATTAACGACAGGACACGAAACATAAACATAAACATGATCATGGAGGAATGTATTTCACCTATCATTCTGCTGGTGGAGTTAGGGGGACAGAGGGTTCGATACTGACTAAAATGATTTCCACACCATAAATCAGATGTTCTAGATGTGTCTTCTCAGCATCTAAGGTACAGTGATGAAAGAAGAAAGACCTCACACATTTATCAAGAATTCATGAGCTCTTTCATCTTAAAAAAAAAAAAAAAAAAAAAACTTGAAGAGACAAAGATAATTACAGGAATGATTAATAGATATATACTCTACATCTCTAATCAAAGTTCATATCACCTCCAGTTACAAAAAGAAGAAAACAGGTCATCAATTAGCATTTTAAAATTAGAACCCCCTGGCCAGGCACGGTGGCTCATGCCAGCACTTTGGGAGGCCAAGGCAGGAGGGTCATCTGAGGTCAGGAGTTCAAGACCAGCCTGACCAACATGGTGAAACCCCGTCTCTACTATAAGTACAAAAATTAGCTGAGCGTGGTGGTGGGCGCCTGTAATCCCAGCTACTTGGGAGGCTGAGGCAGGAGAATTGCTTCAACCCAGGAGGCGAAGGCTGTGGTGAGCTGAGATGGCGCCACTGCACTCCAGCCTGGGCAACAGAGATAGACTTCACCTAAAAAAAAAAAAAAAAAAAAAAAAAAATTGGAGCCCCCTGTACAGGGCTTCCATAGAACTCTAGTATTTCATGAAGTGCTACTTTTTCAAGAGACTGACTTTAAAAAATAAATATCATTGAGCCAGGCGTTGTGGCTCACGCCTGTAATCCCAGCACTCTGGGAGGTTGAGGCGGGCAGATCACGAGGTCAAGAGATCGAGACCATCCTGGCTAACACGGTGAAACCCTGTCTCTATTAAAAAAATACAAAAAATTAGCAGGGTATGGTGGCACGTGCCTGTAGTCCCAGCTACTCGGAAGGCTGAGGCAGGAGAATTGCTTGAACCCGGAAGGTAGAGGTTGCGGTGAGCTGGGATGTGCCACTGCACTCCAGCATGGGTGACAGAACGAGACTCCATCTCAAAAAAAACAAACAAATAAATAAATAAATATTGTTTTTTGGAACTTTACACATCTCAAAATGCTAGAGGTTCACAGTGCGAGAAGGTAACCAAGTAATCCCATTAGCAACCTCCTGTCTTTCAGTCTCTTACAGCATGATCCTCTTTAGAATTTCACATAAATTGATCACATAAGGATATGTACTCTTATACATGTAAATTGTTTACTTGGCATAAGAATTCTGAGATTAATCCATGTTGTTCTGTGTATCAGTGGTTTGTTTCTTTTTATTGCTTAAGAGTATTCTACTATATGGATATGACATATTCTCATTTGCTTGTTAATGAACATTGTTTTCAGTTTGTCAATACTGCAATTAAATTTGCTATGAACATTGTTGTATAATCATTTTATGGACAAACGTCTTCCTTTCTGTAAATACCTAAGTAAAACTGCTGGGTCACATGGCAGATACATGCTTAACTTTCTGAAGATTTTCTGGTTTTCCAAAACGGCCACACCATTTTGTATTCCCACCAGCAATGCGTTCCAGCAATCCAAATCTTCATAAACACAAGTATTATCTCTTAAATTTTCACTCTGATGAACAGTATATCACTGTAATTCTAATTTGTATATTCCTGGTGACTAATGTCGCCAATCATCTTTTCACGTATCCATTTCATTGAGGACTCCAATCATACTTATGTTAAATCATTTGGCTGTGTTGTTTGGTTTTTGGCTGCTCTGTTCTTTTCCCATAGTTTTCTCCTCTGTGCTTTAAATATATACTCCTTACAACAACCACTCTCAGGTGAGTACCATCAAGACGGTACACACTATAGGATATCACTTCCATAGGCTTGCTCTTTACTTCAGTCCCTAAAAACAGAAAATGTTTTTCTTTATGTTTCACAAATGAACTTCAACAATTTCCTTGAAAACAAAATTACTGGGCTGGGAATTTGGTCCTACCTTTAGTTTCATCAAGCACCATGGAAAAGCAATAAAACATATTCAAGGACTCAGGACACCTCACAAATATGAGACAGTATCAAGGTTTATAAAAAAGGTGCAGAACTGGGCAAAAGCATTACTTGGTTATGAGGAAATTTTCAGACACTGAACTTTTGTCTATATATATCACAGATAGGTTTGCCAATCTATTAATTGCTGAATGTCTATACATTTTATTAATATTTGCTGTATATTTATCCATAAAAATTAAAGTTTAAAACTGTCCTTGAATACATATCAATGTTAAATAAAAATAAAATTGCTTTTTTCTCAAAGATGAGATATTTGATAATGGTACATTATCTTCCCTATGCCAATCATTAAAATAATTATTCCACAAAGTGGATAATTCATTCATCAATTTACTGTTAAAATAACATGAATAACATCACTATATACCTACCTTTATGGAGTTTACAGTCTTTATATCCATCATTTTATTTGACTCTTAAAACAATTCCATTAAGTAAAAAAGGTAATTTACCATTCCTGTTATATAAAGGAGAAAACAAAAGCTCAAAACTTAAGACTCACCCAAGAATCACTATTTAGTAAACCCTGATAATTAACCTCACACAAATAAGTTGGTTTATGTGTAGATTATGAATGAAACACAAACTGCCTTTCCTTTCAATTTTTGTGAAATTAAGCAATATTCCTGAATAGTCAGAACCCTCTTGATAATCTTTTTCAAAAGAAAACCTACACCTAAAAGCAATTTTAGCAATATCAAATTACATGAAAGTTAACAAATTTCACTTACTATGCTACCAAAATGTGTTTGACAAATTATTTCCTAATGAGATCAACTTATCTGATTTTTCTCTTATGTATTTTTAAACTAGGTTTACAGAAACTGGGCATGGTGCCATGCACCTATCATCCCAGCTACTTGGGAGGCTGAGGTGGGAGGACTATTTGAGCCTAGGAGTTCAAGAACAGGTGGACAGCATAGCAAGACCCTGTATCAATAAAAAAAAAAAGTTTTTATTTTTAAAAACTAGGTTTATATAAAGCAGATAATACTTCTACAGTACTTCTACAGGAAGTACTGTAGATAATAATAGTACTTCTACAGGAGACCTATAAGTATTCCTCCTTCCTCCTTTGGTAGGCCTGTGAGTGTCTCTCCTTTGGCAGAATCAAAAAGACAAATTCCAGACTCAATTCCACAATTAGTAAGGAAAATTTTTCTACTTCTGGTTACATTTCAACACTTCTGAAAAGAGATTTCAGACACGGGGAAGGCCAAAAAGCCTCTAGCAAATACCTTCCATTGCTATCCACCTTTCCTAGACTGGCCAGTGTATTTTTAAATGAAATCAAGTTATTTAAAATTATTAACCAACTCTTTTTGAGAACAGTACTGGCAAGTGTCAGACATTCCACCAGAGAACTAGGCCACATCCATTTATTGTATGCACACAGATGTTACCCTTCCTACACGGCAGGCCATTTTAGTCATTTCTTTTATAAGCAGTATGACCCAGTCCCTCACATAAGGGAAAGTAAAATATCCATCTGAAACCCTCCCTTAGTTCTAGGTGTAATAAATCACAGCCACTATCATGTATCTCATATATTACTATATCTAGTGTATCGCAGTATCTGGGACAAACAGACATCAAGTAAAAATCATCTCTGAAAAACAAGTGAAATTATAAGCGGCTTAAGCAGCACCATCCCAAATTTTTTAAAAAATCAGTTCGTGGTACCCCATGCTTGTTTAAATTGCTTGACTAAGGCTAACACCCACAGTTTGATCCATTTTTATAAATCAGTCAGATTTTCAACTAGGGATATAATATACCCATAACTCTGGACAATCGGAGGTAGTAAATATTATGTTATCAGTGGTCTTACAAGGATTTAACCAAGATTACAGATAGCTCAATACCATCAATTATCAGGAAGGTACACAAACATATGCAACTTCTGTTAAATATCTGGATCTTTTTCTCTTTTTTCTGAGTAGAAAGATACTGACTGACTACATAAGTCAACGGAATTTTAATAGTTATAAAACACCTACACATATTTTAACCTTATTTCATTTTCTTTCCTCATTTCATGACATTTCTAATTAAACACCTTTGCTCTCACTTATTTCGCTGTAACTCAGTATGTCCTCCAAGTCAAGCACAGAGACTTCTAGCAAAGTAGTAGTTCCTTTGTTATTAAGAAATCTTATAGCTGTGTGTGATGGCTCACGTCTGTAATCCCAGGATCATGAGGTGAGGAGTCCAAGACCAGCCTGGCCAATATGGTGAAACCTCGTCTCCACTAAAAATACAAAAAAATTAGCTGGGTGTGGTGGCGTGCGCCTGTAGTCCCAGCTACTCCGGAGGCTGAGGCAGGAGAATCACTTGAACCCAGGAGGCAGAGGTTGGAGTGAGCCGAGATTGCACCACTGCACTCCAGCCTGGGCGACAGAACGAGACTCCGTTTCAAAAAAAAAAAAAATCTTATAAAGTAAAATAGTTCTCAAGTCTGTGGTTAATTTCTTCAATTACTATTTAGTGCTCACATTCTGAGCATTAGAATTTGTTACCAACAGGTGAAATAAGAAAATGTGAATTATACTTAATGAACTAGAGCAGATTCAGAACTATTATTTAATATTACTCTCAGTAATGAATGGGAGAAAAGAGTACAATTACAACTTAAGAGGTGAGAACTACTCACAATTCTCAGTCCCTCTTATCAATCCAGTAACTTAGTGTTCCATATGTGTAATTACCTATCCTGGCATGTGAGTCACAGCAGAAGCAAAGTTGAAATCTCTAGAAAATAAACTTCAATAAAACCTTTATAATGAGCTGGGCACAGTGGCTCATTCCAATAATCCCAGCACTTTGGGAGGCCAAGGCAGGAGGATCGCTTGAGCCCTGATTTCAAGACCAGCCTGGACAACACAGCAAGTCCTCATCTTTACTTTAAGAAAAAAAAAAAAAAAAAAAAAAAAAAAAAAAAAATCCCTTATAGTGACCGGTAGGGATATTCAGAGAATAACAGGAGGCCTAAATTTACCAAAAGAAAGCATGCATTTAAAAATGTGTATGTCAAGAAACACTGGTCTGCTATCTAACACAGGTAAGAAATGTCACACTCCAGTATGATATTTTAGGAAAAGGGTGAGTTTACAAACAGTCCAGGTCTATTTCATCTAGGCTGCATCTATATGAATGGCCTAGGAAAAGTTCAATAGGAAAAAAAATGAGCATGTGGAAGGGAAGGAATTATTTCTCTATTCAACACAGAACCATAGATTAGGACTACTGTTCCTTTTATTCCGAGGGAAAACTGGAAGATGGTATTCTGAATCTACCTAAGTTATAAAGAAAATCAGGAGATCACAATCTTTAGATGTGGCTGTATCTTCCCATGCATTTTTGCGGCTAGATGTTAGGAAGTGACTGAACTGTTCCCTCTTTCAAAGGTAGGAAATGAGAGGTTATCCTGAGGTCAGGAGCTTCTAATGTGGCTCTTGATTTAAATTGTGTGAACTTGCTCTACTCCAGGATGAAAGCAATCATGACCAGATCAATGTGCTCTGCAGCTGGCCAGTCAGCTGCTCCAAAGGAGGCAGCCAGCAAAAGAGCTCTGGAGCCCTCTCTGGGCACTGTGCCTCCTATTATTTGAGCACAGGCCAATCTTGTTGCCACTCATTCTTAAAAGGTATTTTCAGTTCCCTAATACGTAAAATAAATCTAAGTAGGAAATATCCTCCTTTTAATATTCCAATTGTTGATGTGTTCCACATTTTCGTCTAACATTCACTACAAAATGAAGTACTTTGAGACTTCGATATGAAACCATAATACTGGCTCCAGACTCTGCCTTAGAAGCATCAGCTGATTCCTTGGAAGAGGAAATTTAAAAAGAAGCTACTCTAAGATAGAGAGAGGGACAGGCACAATGAATAAGGCTGGAAAGGAGCACAATAGAGTCCCAAACCCTAAGTAACTATAAAGTCTTCTTTAAAGAAACAGTTTGAATACAAAATGTCATGATAGTTGCTGGAAGCTACAAGTGGTATTATGAAGTTGCTGTCTTATTCCATTTTTACTACAAAATCCACGTTAAAGTTTGAAAAAGGGCTTCAGTACCACTACTGACTTTCAAGTTAGAATTCAAAAAAGTAGGTCTGTGATAGGTGTATTGACCAAAAAACAAGAATCTAGTGAATCAAATAACTCAGGACCAGTTCACTAATCAAATTGGTAATTCAATCACACACAAAAAAGAAAAGTATATATCTATATACATATCTATATAACTATGTACCTTAAACATGTTAACTTAAAACACTCAAATTCACTAATTTTTTGCTGTGAGATGAAGCCCTGTATTCATGAAAGGAGTTCTTTACATAAACCAACACAGTCTCTACCATTTCTGGTTGATTTCTTTAAAAGTAAAGAAAAAACTTGACAACACTAAGAAAAAGGAAAAAACCAAATTAAGTATTTCTTATAAATGAAAATTGTGCTGAGCAATCTTTCTATCAGCCCATCTAGTTATCCTAATAATGTCATAGATACATCTCATGTATATGTGGTAAGGATTTCTTTTAAAAAATAGTAATAATAAGGTTGGCTGGGCACAGTGACTCATGCCTGTAATCCCAGCACTTTGGGAAGCCAAGATGGGCAGATCACTTGAGGTCTGGAGTTTGAGACTAGCCTGGACAACATGGAGAAACCTAGTCTCTACTAAAAATACAAAAATTATCCAGGTATGATGGTGCACGCCTGTAGTCCTAGCTACACTTGGTGGCTGAGGCATAAGAATCACTTGAACCTGGGAGGTAGAGGTTGCAGTGAGCCAAGATGGGGTCACTGGACTCCAGGCTGGGCGAGACTCTGTCTCAAAAATAAAACAAAATAAAAAATAAAATAAATAAAATAAAATAAATAAAATAGGCCTAGCGCGGTGGCTCACGCCTATAATCCCAGCACTTTGGGAGGCTGAGGTGGGCGAATCACGAGGTCAGGAGTTCAAGACCAGCCTGACCAATATGGTGAAACCCCATCTCTACTAAAAATACAAAAATTAGCCAGGCGTGGTGGCATGGCCCTGTAGTCCCAGCTACTCAGGAAGCTGAGGCATGAGAATCACTTGAACCCAGGAGGGAGACGTTGCAGAAGCCAAGCTCGTACCACTGCACTCCAGCCTGGGTGACAGACAATGACTGTCTCGGAAATAAAATAAACAGAAAATGACTAGTACATATTGATATCAATGTACAATTTTTCTCTAAATAAGTTAGATTTAAGTTTAGACACTTCCCCTAACCATCAGTTTCTCTATCAACATAAGGAAAGTGCCTATAAATTCAAGGAAAAAAAGTACTTAAAAACCATTAATATGACTTTTATGCTTTAATAAAGGAATGAAAAAATAACAGTTAACTTTTCACACTATATAATTATCTAGCAATCGTGTTAAAATATAAGATATAAAAATAATAATAATTTATATGATAAATTATATATATAAATTATATATATATATTAAAATATAAAATATAAGGTGCTTGAAAATATGTTCTTTTAGGAGTTATAAAAGTCAGCAGTTGGGCCGGGTGCAGTGGCTCACGCCTGTAATCCCAGCACTTTGGGAGGCAGAGGCAGGCGGATCATAAGGTCAGCAGATCGAGACCATCCTATGGCTAACATGGTGAAACCTCGTCTCTACTAAAAATACAAAAACAATTAGCCAGGCATGGTGGCAGGCACCTGTAGTCCCAGGTACTCAGGAGGCTGAGGCAGGAGAATGGCATGAACCCGGGAGGCGGAGCTTACAGTGAGCCAAGATCATGCCACTATACTCCAGCCTGGGCAACAGAGCGAGACTCCGTCTCAAAAAAAGAAAAATAAAAATCAGCAGTTGAGAACACACGAACTAATCCTTCCTTTCCTTACTGTACATCTGTCTAGACAGAACTGGTACTCCCCACACCACACACACAGCCCTCCTATGTATCTTTTATATAACAACTCCTTAATTGTTTCTTTAAACACAAGATTACAAACACCCTAGGGAAGGATATTTTGCTGTTTTTGTTTTAAAATTCCCATTTATTTGTGAAGGAACTGGCTCTAAGAAGCCCCGAGTGTAAGAGCTAGACAGAAGGACAGAACAGAGGGCATTTTAAAGATAAAGAAAGTCCCTGCAGAGTAACTTATAAACAAGGAAAACACAAATCTTATCAAGACTTCAGGATATTCTGCAAATTTAACCAAAATGTACATGAGAAAATTGGAACGTATGTCAGGCAATGTTTTCTTCCAACTCCTACTAACAGCAAGATTTGATTAGCAACTGCATATTGCTTTAACTTTTTATTTGATTCACACCAAAGTCTTATGAACTGGTATTACCCAACCCATTTTATAAAAGAGAAAACATTCCAAAATGTGAATACATTTACCTGAAATGACACAGCTAGCAAGCCTTGCCATTTCCAACCAAAGCCTATGGCTCCAACTAGTCACAGAAGTTACCTGTGAGTAGATTCCAGAAATGGAATTTAACGAGTTACTACAGCTTGACAGAAACAGTCTGTAAGAATATCCAATTCAGAGTAAGATCAAAGGTAGGATAGGCAACCCACTTGATTTTGCTCTAAAGCAGAGATTCTCCAAGTATGTGGGTTCTGGGGAACCTTTATGGGAGCATCCTGAAGTAAAAACTATTTTTATAAAATATTAAGTTATTTGCCTTTTTACACTTCTCTCACACCAGCATACAATGGAGTTTTCCAGAGACCACACTGAATATTGTAATAAACTAAAAGGCAAAAGCAGATGTGTGAATCTGGCTGTTTTCTATTCAGCTAGACATTAAAGAGACTTGCAAATATGTAAAACAATGCTATTCTCATATTTTTGAAAATAGTTAAGATTTGTTAATTTTAAGATTTGTTAACTTCATAATGTTTGTTATTTTTAAGTAAATTACAATTGTTTGTAACCTAAAATTTCTGTTTTCGTATTCTGTTTCAGTAACGTTTAAGAGTATGAAGAGGTCCTGAGACCAAAAAGGTTGAAAACTCACTACCCTAAAGCTATTCTCAACCAACCCTCAGATCTGAAATCAGGTCTTCTAAATTGATTTACTTACCAGGATCAAGTGGGCTATGTAAATAAAAACTTCCTGGGTTTCATCATATCATAAACTCCTTAACGAAAGAAACATTTTTTTAAAAATCTTTATGTCCCTTCCTGCCCCCACTGCATCACTCACATCCCCCCCAAAACATTGTTATATCAAGTCAGATTGTTTCTCATTATGTACTTCTAAGTTAACATCATACTTTATCCTCTAATTAGCATAAGAGATTCTACAATACCAGATTATCGCAAAATGAACTGCTGGAAAGTTCAGACTTCACATGGTGACATATCATGACCACTGACATAAAGATATCCTGTGAAGCCCAGCTAATTATTCACCCTTTAACCACCTCCTAACTCCAACAATAAAAAATTAAAGCAGCATTTTAAGGGGCCTCATTTTAACAGAAAGAATTAAATATACATTTAAATATTTAAAAGGCCACATTTGACAGCTACTGTTAAGAATGAAATTTCAGCTGGGCACAGTGGCTCAAGCCTGTAATCGCAACACTTTGGGAGGCTGAGGTGGGCGGATCACCTGAGGTCGGGAGTTCGAGGCCAGCCTGACCAACATTATAATCCAGCTATTCAGGAGGCTGAGGCAGGAGAATCGCTTGAATCCAGGAGGCGGAGATTGTGGTAAGCCGAGATCAGGCCATAGCACTCCAGCCTGGGCAACAAGAGCGAAATTCCATCTCAATAATAACAACAAAAATGAAATGAAATTTCATTTCCCTTCAAAAATAACTGAATTATCACATGACATATTTTTCAGTCATGACCAAATAGTATTATGTATCGCCTTTTATGTTTTTAAACTGCAAATCTCATAAAATCACCTATTTTCTAAATATTCATGTAGGTTTCATTAAGAATGTTATTAGCATACTTGGCACAAGGTAAATATGATTTGCTTATCGTGTTAAAAAGAGGGGGGAGGGAGAAAGAGAGACAGACACAGAAAGAGAGAGAGAGAGAGAGAGAGTGTGTGTGTGTGTGTGTGTGTGTGAGAACAACTTTCTAGTCTTTCTCTCCAAGAGGCATCTGAACTGGACAAATGCTATTTTGTCATTCTGTAATCTATGACAATAATATTTATAACATTTTTTAAAAACTAACACTATTAAAGCCTTTATAAGACAAATTCTACTAAGTAGTGGCCAACTTTCCTTGGTAACAGCAGAAGACTTGGCAACATATTAAAAATGCCAGCATTCTTCAATCTTCTGGTAAAGGTTTTCTTTGGGGGAAGAAGAGCTACGAAGGAAAAAAATCTCTCCCTTATATGGCCAGTTAATTTCAAAGATACTGAAAAGACCTCAAAATAGAGTCTTCCTAGGGCGGAATCAACTGATCTCAAAACTATAAAAGTACCATTATCTTCGGAAAAGCTTTTTTGTGATTTGGTGACGGGTAGGAGGCACTCTAATCCTCCATCACATTACTTGCTAAGTGGAAAATTAGAAATTGCTCACATACCAATCCTAACAGGAAGGCAGCTTAACAATGAACCAATTTCCAAGCATACTCTACCATCTTTATAAGATCTAAGGTAAAGGCCAAGTTGTAGATTTTCACCAAAACAGTAAGAAAAGGTGTACCTAAACAACCAACTGAAAAAAACTCCACAGCCACAACTTTTTTTCAGAGGTTTTCATTTTTATTTGTAGAACTATTCTTCTAATTTGACTTATTTAGGAAACCTCAGTATATTATAAATAGAAAAAAATAAAGTATTAACACAAAGTGAAGAAAAAGAGGGTAAAATATGCATATACATTACAAATGACAGTCTTTAAACCATGTTGAAAGATTTCCTATGAGGATATAGAAAAACATTTAAAAACAGTAATATTTGAATTAACCAGAATTCTGACAAACAGGATACTGTTTGGGCTGTCTGAATTTTCCATTAGGTGAATTAAATGGATTCTAGTTAACCAAAGATTGGCTATATGAGCCTAGATTCTCTCTTTGCTTCATTATTGCTTACTACTTGTTCAGTCTTCTCAAAAGCTTAGCGGTTAACACATCCCTACATTTAATTAACACCTACAGTGAAATGTTAATTATGGTACACACAACTTTGGCACTAGTGATAAAGGGTTTACAGAGCACATAGGAAGTTCTCTTTCTTTAAGAGAAACTGAGAATAAGTTCTAGGGTAAGCCTAACCTAGGTTTAAATCCTGATTCCTTCATTTGAACACTGAAGAGAGTGAGAAGTATGACACTGAGAAAACTGCATTAGTCTCCTCTTCAGAGAAGGTAATTAACAAAGCCAGGTGCGGTGGCTCCCAAAGTGCCTGTATTCCCAGCACCTTGGGAGGCCTAGGCAGGCGGATCACCTGAGGTCAGGAGTTGGATACCAGCCTGGCCAACATGGCGAAACCCTGTCTCTACCAAAAATACAAAAAATTAGCCGGGCATGGTGGCGGGCACCTGTAATCGCAGCTACTAGGGAGGCTGAGGCAGGAGAATCTCTTTGAACCTGGGAGGCGGAGGTTGCAGTGAGCCAAGATTGCACCATTGTACTCCAGTCTAGGTGACAAGAGCAAAATTCCATCTCAAAAAAAAGAGAGAAAGGAATTAACAATTACCTCAATGACTGGGCACAGTGACACATGCCTGTAATCCCATCACTTTGGGAGGCCAAGGCGGACAGATCACAAGGTCAGAAGATCAAGACCAGCCTGACCAATAGGGTGAAACCCTATCTCTACTAAAAATACAAAAATTAGCCAGGTGTGGTGGTGCATGCCTGTAGTCCCAGCTACTCAGGAGGCTGGGGCAGGAGAATTGATTGAACCTGAGAGGCGGAAGTGGCAGTGAGCCAAGATCCCGCCATTGCACTCCAGCCTGGGCGACAGAGCAAGACTCCATCTCAAACAACAAAAAACAATTACTTCAAAAGGATGTGAGATCTAAATCAGAATGCATGTATTGTACCTAGCACACAGTAAGCATTTAACATATACTATTTTTGTCACTGTATACTCCCAAATTATGAACATCCGATTTATGTACTGTATATAAAATTGCAAGCTATGTATCACTAACCCTTTTTCCCCAATCACAGCCAAAATGAGAAATTAAGTAACTTTTATGGAGTAACATGGCAGCCAAATTGGTAAAATTATTATTTCTAAGAAAGTATTATCAAATTCAGATAACTAATCTGCAAACAGATTTTCCCACTAGACAATTCTTACATGAAGAATGTCATGAACTGAAGAGCTCTGTGAACAGCCTTTATTTTGCACATGCATAGAAAAACTGTTAAGTAAAAATCTCTGGGGCCAACGGGTCATTCTTCACCTAGGCTTACAAGAACTTTGTGTTCTGACCCCACTACTTTTCAGCTCCATCTCCAGAGATACACAGTGAGTAAGTGCTTCATTGCCTCAAAGAAATTATTTGTAGTTTCTATTCCCTTAAGGTGCTTTGCTCAGACCTCTTAACTTTGCACAAGCATATCCCTCTACCAGGAACAATTAACCCCTTCCCCTTCATCCCATTCTCTGACCTCTTGGCAAATTCATACTTCCTTTATAAATTTAGTCAAATGTCCCTTCTTCCTAAGAAGCAACACCGGAGATCTCACGACTCTGTGGAAACCAGGAAAAGGGGGTAACTAATTTACTTCTCAACAGAAGTAAAATAAGTTCAGATGGGCTGAATACCAGTCAAGCAGTAAGCTTTCAAACAAGTGAGGTCATCAGGAGAGCCCATCAGAAATAAATGAAGCAACACAGCGCTACAGCCACTCCAAAGGCAGAAAGATACATACACTTGGGTCTACTGTAATGCACAAATATATCCTAGTCCATCCCAATCCTAATCCACCTAAGACTTTCTCCACATCAGCACCAGCTCATCTTAGCACTGCTGAATAGTCAGTCACACAACAGAGCAGTCTGATCAGCAAACCCAAATGGGCCTCACACTGGCCAATAATCTTACTCTATTTCTCTGCTGTGTTTGGTCCCCCACTCTTCCCTATGTATACTTCAAACCAGCTCCACTATCCACAAAATCCTTTCCCTAACCCATACTGTGTGCCTGTGTGTATACACATATACACAAAAATGAGTTAAACATAGAGCTTTCAGGTAGAAATTTCCTCAACTAACCTACACCAGTTATCTTCACTGCTCCTTGCCTATAATTATAGGAGTTTGACCAGTCCTTTATCATCCTAAAAACATTTTCCTTGGCTTCTCTATAACAATATCCTGGTTTTCTTCCAACCTCTCTGGCCACTCCTTTGTAAATTTATTCCACTCCTTTACCCCACCCTCAGCCACACATACACACACCAGTGTGGCCTAAGTCCTGGCACAAGCATTTTTCTGCTACGTTTCCTCCTTAGGCAAGCTCATTCTGGGTGGACAACACCTATATGCAGTAACTCCCAAATTTTCATCTCTGATCCTAACCTTTTTTTTTTTTTTTTGAGACAGAGTTTTGCTCTTGTTGCCTAGGCTGGAGTGCAATGGCACGATCTCGGCTCACCACAACCTCCGCATCCTGGGTTCAAGTGATTCTCCTGTCTCAGCCTCCTGAGTAGCTGGGATTACAGGCACCCACCACAACACCTGGCTAATTTTTTGTATATTTAGTAGAGATGGGGTGTCACCATGTTGGCCTGGCTGGTCTCGAGCTCCTGACCTCAGGTGATCCACCTGCCTTGGCCTCCCAAACTGCTGGTATTACAGTGATCCTGACCTCTTTATGAAGCTGCAGACTCACCTATCCAACTGCCTACTTGGGCATGTCTGACACCGAATTGTTAAAGTCAGGCCTCACTCCTCAGGGGAAAAAATTGAAAGTCAAACTATTAACCAAGAGAATGCACTGTCTTTGCAAACTAGCCTAAGAATCAGACTTTTTATAAATACATGTTCAAGTTTCTTGTGGTTCTAAATGGACACTGAGAACTGAAACTGTCTACACCGAGTTTACAATCTATATTAACTATCACTATACAACTGTCTTCAACAACATGACTTTGCTATTCCAGGAAACTCTTGCTCAGGCAGATAAGAGTTACAAAAAACTTCATTGTTCATTTCAGGAACTTCCCGAAAAACCCATATAAACCAACATCAGACTATTCAATTTTTCAATAAATAGTAGCAAATGATTGTTCACTTTCTAAGACACTGAAAAAGCTTACCTCAAAACTCTTGCCTTGGTATGTCTGTCCAATCTTAAACTATTGTATCAAGATCCTCACCTAATTCTAATAAAGTTTTGCATTGAAATACTTAAACCAGACTCCAAACCCTCAATAATAAACACCCCAACTTTGATGTTCCTTTCTGATTTGCCATTCTTATCAACACTGGCATGGCCCCCTACAAATGCTTATAAGCAATATACTCAACAGATAATTTTTGGTGGTATTTTCCGGGAGCCAACATTCCACAGTACTACCAGACAGCTTCCCAAATGTCTATTAAAAGCTCAGTTCAGTAACACTAGTCTCATCACAAGCAATGTGGGGAAAATATTAATACTGTTATAAAAGACTAAGATAAATCATCAACCTTTATTAGGTAGTATCCACTAACACTATTGGCCAGTTTCTTAACGAGTTACAACAGTAAACTGGCCTACTAATTAAACTTCTGAAGATTATAAAATAGAGTTTAGTAATCAGAGGACCATAAAACCAGTAGGAGCTCTAAGGAAGATGAGAAACAGATCACAGAGAGGTTTAATAATCTAAAAAGGAATCCTATGAGAAACAGGGTAAGGATAAAACCAATTGATACATGAATAATCCACAATACTGATAAATCAGTAGAAAAAGTAATATGAAATATACAATTTAACAGTGAAAAGAAACTCTAAAGGAGTTTCCATTTACTATAATAATCACTTATCAGTAATCAGAAAGTTAAGACTTCTTACCTACAGTAAATGCCTAAGTATTCTTTTTACTATAAGTCATTAAATCACCTATATGGCCACAATCATGCTGATGTAAGTATAACTAGAAAGCAAGGGGTATTTAAAATACCTCAAAGATTGAGAGGAACTGAAGGATCCAAATTTTAAAATCCATATGTGAAAAATACAACCACAAGTATTAGAAGAAAACGTGGATGAACTTCCTTATAACCCTGGAGTGGTGAAGACTTTTCTAAATATATTTCAAAATCCAAAACCATAAAAGAAAAAATTACTTTACCATATAAAAGTCGAAAGTTATGCACGAAAAACATCATAACCTAAAATATACATATTTGCAACCCACATCACAAATAAAGGGCTAATCTCCCAACAGAAAATTCCTGAAAACAAAAAGACCAATGACCTAAGAGAAAAATAAAGGACATCAGAGTTCAAAGAAGGGAAAAAACGTAAAATGCCCCTTGAACAGATGAAAAAATGTCCAATGTCATTGATAATGAGAAAAATACAATAACCTGAGTTACACCAGTTCTCGTCTATCAAATGCAAAATTCAAAAAGTCTGACAACACATTCAGTTGCTGAGGTTATGGGAAACAGGCCTGTTGCACATTTAGGTGGTAGTACAAAATGGCAATCTGGCAGTATCTAGCAGAATTACAGAAGCAGTTTTTTTAAAGTGAACTTTTAGTATCATTTTAGATTTACAGAAAAATCGTAAACAGAGTTCCCTTAGACCACACACTCAGTTTTTGCTGGTAAGATCTTACATTACTATGGTACTCACTGGCAAGAAGTCACCTCATGTAGCTCACACTTGAAAAGTGGCGAGTTGTATTATACTTCCTTGAGGGCTGTATATCTAATTCTGCACAGATTTGTCTATTCTACCCCATTTATTTATTTAGTCAATCATTTATTTCTATCAGCATGAACTCATGGATATTATTTATACTGTGGATTATAATTCAATATTACTTTTTTGTTGCTCAAATTATTCCAGTATTGGCTACTGGGAACTCTTTCAGTTGGCTGTGTCCCTCTGACATAACTCATTCACTGTTTTTGTTTGAATAGTTCCTTCCTTTCCAGCATTACAAGATACTCCAGGTTAATCTTACAGTTTTATTGCCTACCCCAGTCCTAGAATCAGCCATTTCTCCACAGAGGCCTGGTTCCTTTTACTAGAGAATGGTGTTAGAAACCAAGATCTGGGCACCAGGTATGCTCATTGCTACAGGGATTATTGTTGCTTCTAGGTTCTCTCAGCTGACAGAGGAAGAAAATACGTGACCTAAAGCTCTACAATTGCTTGTTCAAATAGAAAATGTTACATGTATATTGTTACTCATTTGGCACTATAACAGCAAAAAACAGGAAACAACCCAAATAGCCACAAAGGACTGAGTGACTAAACTATGGTACATCCACACAATAAAATACTATGCAGCTATTAAAAATAAAGATCTGAAGTTCTTGCCCATGCCTATGTCCTGAATGGTACTACCTAGGTTTTCTTCTAGGGTTTTTATGGTATTAGGTCTAACATTTAAGTCTCTAATCCATCTTGAATTAATTTTCGTATAAGGAGTAAGGAAAGGATCCAGTTTCAGCTTTCTACTTATGCCTAGCCAATTATCCCAGCACCATTTATTAAATAGGGAGTCCTTTCCC
Organism: Rhinopithecus roxellana; assembly: GCF_007565055.1. Lineage (NCBI taxonomy): Eukaryota > Metazoa > Chordata > Mammalia > Primates > Cercopithecidae > Rhinopithecus > Rhinopithecus roxellana. Next base: position 107,490,064 of record NC_044558.1, read on the forward strand.
CATTTCTTGTTTCTCTCAGGTTTGTCAAAGATCAGATGGCTGTAGATGTGTGGTATTATTTCTGAGGACTCTGTTCTGTTCCATTGGTCTATATCTCTGTTTTAGTACCAGTACCATGCTGTTTTGGTTACTGTAGCCTTGTAATATAGTTTGAAGTCAGGTAGCGTGATGCCTCCAGCTTTGTTCTTTTGACTTAGGATTGTCTTGGCAATGCGGGCTTTTGGTTCCATATGAACTTTAAAGCCCTTTTCTCCAGTTCTGTGAAGGAACTCATTGGTAGCTTGATGGGGATGTCTAAAACACCAAAAGCAACGGCAGCAAAAGCCACAATTGACAAATGGGATCTAATTAAACTAAAGAGCTTCTGCACAGCAAAAGAAACTACCATCAGAGTGAACAGGCAACCTACAGAATGGGAGAAAATTTTTGCAATCTACTCATCTGACAAAGGGCTAATATCCAGAATCTACAAAGAACTCAAACAAATTTACAAGAAAAAAACAAACAACCCCATCAAAAAGTGGGCAAAGGATATGAACAGACATTTCTCAAAAGAAGACATTTATACAGCCAACAGACACATGAAAAAATGCTCATCATCACTGGCCATCAGAGAAATGCAAATCAAAACCACAATGAGATACCATCTCACACCAGTTAGAATGGCAATCATTAAAAAGTCAGGAAACAACAGGTGCTGGAGAGGATGTGGAGAAATAGGAACACTTTTACACTGTTGGTGGGAGTGTAAACTAGTTCAACCATTATGGAAAACAGTATGGCGATTCCTCAAGGATCTAGAACTAGATGTACCATATGACCCAGCCATCCCACTACTGGGTATATACCCAAAGGATTATAAATCATGCTGCTAATAAAGACACATGCACACGTATGTTTATTGCGGCACTATACACAATAGCAAAGACTTGGAATCAACCCAAATGTCCATCTGTGACAGACTGGATTAAGAAAATGTGGCACATATACACCATGGAATATTATGCAGCCATAAAAAAGGATGAGTTTGCATCCTTTGTAGGGACATGGATGCAGCTGGAAACTATCATTCTTAGCAAACTATCACAAGAACAGAACACCAAACACCGCATGTTCTCACTCATAGGTGGGAACTGAACAATGAGATCACCTGGACTCAGGAAGGGGAACATCACACATCGGGGCCTATCATGGGGAGGGGGTAGAGGGGAGGGATTGCATTGGGAGTTATACCTGATATAAATGACGAATTGATGGGTGCTGACGAGTTGATGGGCGCAGCACACCAACATGGCACAAGTATACATATGTAACAAACCTGCACGTTATGCACATGTACCCTAGAACTTAAAGTATAATAAAAAAATAATAATAATAATAATAAATAAAATAAAAATAAAAATAAAAAAATAAAGATCTTTATCTAGATATGGAAAGACCTCCAGAATAAAATACACATTTCTTTGTAACTACAAAAGGCAAACACTGGAAGGATAAACAGGATACCAAAAAGTATGGGAGGAAAACAAAGTAGCAAGCAAAGGAGGAAATAAGACTTTGTGTACATCTTTCTACATACTTGAGTTTTATCTATCCCCAAAAATGTTTAATTTTAAAAAGAACTTAAAATAGTTACAATAGTGGAAGAATCTGAAGGGTTCAAATACTAAGAAAGAAAAAGATATTAATTTCTGAAGCATGAATACATACTATGAGACAAAGTAGCTTGAACCTAGGGACAATTAGGTACCAAAAAAATCTAAGTTTAGTAAAACGAAAGTATTTCAAGTCAAACTCAGTTGAATTTAAAGGGCTGAAATGCAGTACAGCTGCTAAAATTAACGTATGACCAGAACCTGTATGTAAGTTTACTGAATTACTGTTCAATGGAAAGTGATTTATGATCACCTACATTAGCAGGGAGATAAAGGCTAAAGAAATGCAAAAATAATTTATAGAAACTTTATATTCTTGATTATAAGATATGCTGATATTTATAGCTAAATAAAAGTATCTATCATTTCTACATTTTGTAAACCTAGTTTTTTTTTTTTTTTTTTTTTTTTTTGGAGACAGGGTCTCAAGTCTGTCCCCCAGGCTGGAGTGCAGTGCCATCATAACTCACTGCAACCTCAAATTCCTCAGATTAAACAATCCTTCCACAGGTTTAGCCTCTTGAGTAACTAGGACTGCAGGCACACATGCCTGGCTAATCTTTTAAACATTCCTTGTAGAGATGGGGATCTCACTATGTTGCCCAGGCTGGTCTCAAATTCCTGGGCTCAAGCAATCCTTTCACCTTGGCTTCCCAAATTGCAGGAATTATAGCTATCAGCCACCATGTCCAGCCATAAATCTACTATTTATATCTCTTATTTCCCCAAACAAAATGGTGAAACCAATTTCTAACATTCAGAAACATTTCCTCATCGGAAGATAAAAATCAGTTTCTAAATTAAACACACATTTCCAAATGCTCCTAAGAGACAGTAAAACAATTCTCCCTAGGTGCCGTGGCTAACATCTTTAATCCCAGCACTTTGAAAGGCCGAGGCAGGAGGATCGCTTGAGCCAAGGAGTTTGAAACCAGCCTGGGCAACACAGTGAGACCCCATCTCTACAAAAAATGAGCTGTGCACGGTGGCATGCACGTGTAGTCCCAGCTACTACGGAGGCTGAGGAGGGAGGATCACTTAACCCAGGAGGTTGAGGCTGCAGTGAGCCATGACAGCACTAATAATTCTCATGTCTCTGAGGTAAACCAAAAAATTACCCAAAAAAGACACAAGTAGCTCTTTTTAGCCTTTTTTTTTTTTGAGACGGAGTCTCGCCCTGTCGCCTAGGCTGTAGTGCAGTGGTGCAATCTCAGCTCACTGCAACCTCCACCTCTCGGGTTCAAACAATTCTCTGCCTCAGCCTTCCAAGTAGCTGGGATTACAGATGCCCAGGCGCCCATCACCACATCCAGCTAATTTTTGTATTTTTAGTAGAGATGGGGTTTCGCCATCATGGCCAGGTTGGTCTTGAACTCCTGACCTCGTGATCCACCTGCCTCAGCCTCCTAAAGTGCTGGGATTATAGGTGTGAGCCACTGTGCCCAGCCATTTTTTAGTATTTTCAATACTGGAAAGCAACCCTTTGACAATGCTTCTGAAGCACCAACATCACAAAAGATTGTCCATTTAACTTGCAAAAGTTCATTTGTAATTGTACACAACTTTCCCAATGGCTTCGCTGTAGAAAAAAAAATGGTATTATGCCTAAAAAGTGTTCAACAGCCTCCTTACTGGAATATCTCCCTCTTTGACCTCATTTCCTGCCACTACCTCTATGAGCAACCTTTATCTCTTTATTTCTATCATATGGAAATACTCATTAGGCTGGTAGAGAACAACATTTTTAAAGAAACACAAATTTTTTTCATATTCCTTTTTCACATGTTCTTTTATCCTACCTAGGAAGTGGTTCTCTTCTCTCATCTATTTGTAAAGCTAATTACCTTCAGCATCACTTCATCTGAGACATCTACTTAACACCCTCAGCTAAATGTTACTCTCTCCTCTTCATGATAATCCTAAATTCATCTTTAACCATAAGTTCATCTTTGGTAATAACACAAATACACTAATACACTCTATCATAAGCCACCTAACCTTTTATCAAGATGCTCTCTAAGCCTCCTGAGGACATTCCAAGACAGTATATAGTCCTATGGTCTCCTTGGAAATCCATATAGATAACACTTCAAGGGCGATACCTTGTTGGTTTTGACTAGATATTAGTTTAAACTTTTTAAAGAGATAAGTGACAGAACTAACCCTTATAAGTTTTAAGTTTAACTAACCCTGTAAGTTTTGAGTTTACATTGTTTCATCCCATGTACAAAACCATTTTTTCCTACAAAAAAAAAAGATGCTCTTTACAGAGTACAACTTAAGACAATGGGTAACAGGAAGTCTATTTCAATTCCTGATGCAACTCTTATAGATAAGCTGACATACCTCCAGTTCAAATTTTATAGCGGGGAGACCAGTTTTGAAGAAAACAATAGAGACTTCCAGGGAGCTGAAAGGACCACCTGCAATTTTCCTCCCATAAACTTTACTACTGCCTGCAGGTCTACATTTTTTTTGCCTGCCATTTACTAAAGTAGAATTTAAAATATATATATAAGAATATCAAAATTATTAGAAGAAAAAATTGTGTTGCCATAGCAGATATTAAAATATATTACAAAGCATTGATAATTAAAATAAGCTGGAATGAATACAAAAAGAGATGGATCACCAAGTCATCCAGTTTTTTTTTAATTTATATATAATAATTTGATAGAAACCAAATATCAGAAAAAATTTTAAAAAGATGCCAGGATTCGGCCGGGCGCGGTGGCTCAAGCCTGTAATCCCAGCACTTTGGGAGGCCGAGACGGGCGGATCACGAGGTCAGGAGATCGAGACCATCCTGGCTAACACGGTGAAACCCCGTCTCTACTAAAAAATACAAAAAACTAGCCAGGCGAGGTGGCGGGCGCCTGTAGTCCCAGCTACTCGGAGGCTGAGGCAGGAGAATGGCATAAACCCGGGAGGCGGAGCTTGCAGTGAGCTGAGAACCGGCCACTGCACTCCAGCCCGGGCAACAGAGTGAGACTCCGTCTCAAAAAAAAAAAAAAAAAAAAAAATGCCAGGATTCAAGGAGCAAAGTCTCCTCCTTAGCAATTTGTGGGGATAATGGGGGTGGGAGGAGGACCAACATCCCAGAAATCAAAGAAATTCAAATATATTTTTCTAAAACCAATGATCAAAAGTAAACATTTTAGATAATCATATCACTAAAAACAGATGTGGCACATTACTCGTGGTACTGATACAACAGAGAATATCAGAAAAAGGTTCACAGACTTTGATTTGGGAATTCCACTTCTAGATATCTATCCACCCTAAGGAAATGCAAAATGGTGGGGGTGGGTGGGAAAGGGCTATCACATATTCAAGTTTGTCACAGCACCAATTTAAAATAGTGAAAACAGAAATACAAAAGATATTCAGCCCACTATCAACACCTCTATGCACGCAAATTAGAAAATCTAGAGGAAAAGGATAAATTCCTGGAAACACACAACCTCCCAAGATTAAACCAGGAAGGAAGTAAAAACCTGAACAGACAAATAACAAGTTCCAAAACTGAATCAGTAATTAAAAAAAAAAAAATCCTACCAACCAAAAAAAGTCCAAGACCAGATGGATTCACAGCCGAATTTTACCAGACGTACGAAGAAAAATTGGTACCAATCCTACTGAAACTATTCCAAAAAATCAAGGAGGGCTTCCTCCCTAACTCATTCTAGGGAGCCAGCATCAGCCTGATACCAAAATCTGGCAGAGATACAATGAAAAAAGAAAACGTCAGAACAATATCCCTGATGAACATAGGAACAAAAACCCTCAAAATACTAGCAAATGGAATCCAGCAGCACATCAAAATGTTAATTCACCACAATTAAGTAAGCTTTGTTCCTGAGGTGCAAGGTTGCTTCAACATGTGAAAACAATAAATGTGATTCACCACATAAACAGAATTAAAACAAAAAACATATCATCTTCTCAAGAGACACAGAAAAAGCTTTCAATAGAACCCAGCATCTCTTCATGAATGGGCAAAAGTTGGAACAATTCCCTTGAGAACTGGAACAAGAAAAAAAGATGCTCACTCTCACCACTCCTATTCAACATAGTACTTGAAAGTCCTAGCCAGAGCAATCAGGCAAGGAAAAAAAAAAAAAAAAAAAATCAAAGGCATCTCAACAGAGAAAGAAGAAATCAAACTCTCTCTCTTTGCAGATGCAATTATGTATCTAGAAAACCCTCAAGACTCTAAGACTCTACCAAAAGGCTCCTAGAACTGTAAACGACTTCAGTAAAGGTTCAGGATACAAAATCAATGAATAAAAATCAGTAGCATTTCTATACAACAACATTCTAACTGAGAGCCAAATTAAAAACACAATATTATTTACAATAGCCCCCCCAAAAATGAAGTGCCTAGTATTACATCTAACCAAGGAGGTGAAAGATGTCTAGAATAACTACAAAACGCTGCTGAAAGAAATCAGTGATGACACAAATGTAAAAACATTCCATGCTCATTAATTAGAAGAATCAATATCATTAAAATATCCATACTGCCAAAAGCAACATACAGATTCAATGCTATTCCTATCAAACTATCAATGTAATTCTTCACAAAATTAGGAAAAAAAAAAAAAAGGGCCAGGCGTGGTGACTCACACCTGTAATCCCAGCACTTTGGGAGGCCGAGGCGGGTAAATCATGAGGTCAGGAGATCAAGATCATCCTGGCTAACAAGGTGAAACCCCGTCTCTACTAATAATACAAAACATTAGCCGGGCGTGGTGGCGGACCCCTATAGTCCCAGCTACTCGGGAGGCTGAGGCAGGAGAATGGTGTGAACCCAGGAGACCGAGCTTGCGGTGAGCTGAGAATACGCCACTGCACCCCAGCCTGGGGGACAGACCGAGACTCCATCTCAAAACAAACAAACAAACAAACAAAAAACTCTTCTAAGATTCATACAGAACCAAAAAGAGTCCAAATAACCAAAGCAACCCTAAGCAGAAAGAACAAAGCCAGAGGAATCATACTACCCAACTTTAAACTAAACTGTAGGGCTAAAGTAACCAAAACAGCATGGTACTAATACAAAAACAGACACACAGACCAACGGAACAGAATGGAGAATCCAGAAATAAAGTTGCATAACCACAACCATCTGATCTTCAACAAAGTTGCAAAAAATAAACAATGGGAAAAAGACTCTCCATTCAATAAATGGTGCTGGGATAACTGGATAAGCATATGCAGAAGAATGAAAGTGGGCCCCTACCTTTCGTCATATACAAAAATTAACTCAAGATGAATTAAAGACATTAAACTATAAAATCCTAGAAGAAAACCTAGGAAACACTCTTCCAGACATCAGCATTGGCAAAGAATTTATGGCTAAGTCCCCAAAAACAACTGCAATGAAAACAAAAATTGACAAGTGGGACCTAATGAAACTAAAGAGCTTCTGCATGGCAGAAGAAATTATCAAGAGTATACAGACAGCCTTCAGAATGGGAGAAAAGATTTGCAAACCATGCATCCAACAAAAGACTAATATTCAGAATCCATATGGAACTTAAATCCACAAGAAAAAAAACAACCCCATTAAGAAGCAGACAAAGGACATGAACAGACACTCCTCAAAAGAAGACATACAAGCAGCCAACAAACACATGAAAAAAAATGTTCAGCATTACTAATCATGAGATAAATGCAATGAAAACCACAACAAAATACCATCTCACACCAGTCAGAATGGCTATTATTAAAAAGTCAAAAAGCAGATACTGGCAAGGCTGCAGAGAAAAGCGAAAACTTACACACTGTTAGTGGGGATATAAGTTAAGTTAGCCACTGTGGAAAGCAGCTGGAGATTTCTCAAAGAGCTAAAAACTGAACTACCATTCAATTCAACAACCCCATTACTGGGTATATACCCAAAAGAAAACAAATAATTTTATCAAAAAGACTCATGTATTCACAGGTTTATGGCAGCACTATTCACAATAGCAAAGACATGGAATCAACCTAGGTGCCCACTGATGGTGAAGTGGATAAAGAAAACATGGTACATATACACCACGGAGTACTATATAGTTATAAAAAAAAGAATGAGACCTTGTTCTTTGCAGCAACATGGATGCAGTTGGAGACCATTATTCTCAGTGAATTACTGCAAGAACAGAAAACCCAATACTGCATGTTCTCACTTGTATTTGGGAGCTAAACATTGAGCACACATGGACCTAAGATAGGAACAGCTGAGCATGGTGGCTAATGCCTGTAATGCTAGCGCTTTGGGAGGCTGAGGCAAGAGGACTGCTTGAGCCCAGGAGTTCAAGACCAACCTGGGCAACACAGACCTCATATCTATAAAAAATCAAACTGTTAGCCAGGTGTGATGGTACGTGCCTGTGATCCCAGCTACGTGGGAGGCTGAGGTGGGAAGATCACTTGAGCCCAGAAGGTCGAAGCCGCAGTGAGCCATGATCATGCCGCTGCCTTCCAGCCTGGGTGAGAGCAAGATCCTTTCTCAAGGAATTAAAAAAAAAAAAAAAAAAAAAAAAAAAAAAAAAAAAAAAAAAAGCTAGGCATGGTGGCTTACACCTATAATGTCAGAACTTTTGGAGGCCGAGGCGGGCGGATCATAAGGTCAGAAATTCAAGACCAGCCTGGCCAACATGGCAAAACCCCGTCTCTACTAAAAATACAAAAATTAGCTGGGCGTGGTGGTGGGTACCTGTAGTCCCAGCTACTAAGGAGGCTGAGGCAGGAGAGCTGCTTGAACCCAGGAGGTGGAGGTTGCAGTGGGCCAAAATAATGCCACTGTACTCCAGCCTGGGCGACAGAGTGAGGCCCCATCTCAAAGAACAAAAAAAGATGATAACAACAGACACTGGGGATGACTAGAAGGGGTTAGCAAATGTGGACATGGGCTGAAAAACTACCTATCACATACTATGCTCACTACCAGAGTGACAGGATCATCCATACCCCAAACCTCAGCATCACACAATATACCCACGTAACGAACCTGCACTTGTATGCCCTGAATCACAAATAAAAGTTGAAATTATTTTTAAAACAAAATAATCAAAACTGAAAAGTAATAATTATCAAACAATATGAAATGGTTGAGCCTCTTTTGTAAACACTAAAAGTAACAGCCATAATTATTTGGTACCTTAAAAAAAAAACATAAAAAGGATCTTAAACAAAAAAACAAAACATACTGGAGAAAAGCCAAGATAATATTTGAAGATAATAACCACTGTGCTAGAGAATATACACTGTACATTTTTTATATGATTATACATTCTTGCATTTTAAAAATAATTTTCTAAAACTAATAACTGAGACCATACAGATAGGAAACAGTATCACCGATAAGAAACAAGAGTCAGACAAAAACATCCACTAAAGGAAAAAACATAAAATAATTGAAACAAAAGACAATTATACATAAAATTAAGAAAACTGCCAACCCCTGGTAAAACTAAAAGGCTCAAAGTAGAACAAAAAAAGGGAAAAAAATCAGATGGAACGATGGGAAGGTTTTTTGGTTTTTGTTTTGTTTTGAGATGACGTCTCTAACTCTGTCACCCTGGCTGGGGAGCAGTGGCACAATCACAGCTCACTGCAGCCTTTACCTTCCAGAGGAGTAGCCAGGACTACAGTCATGTGCCACCACACCTAGCCAATTTTTTAAAATACTTTTTAAAGAGATGGCATTTTGCCATGTTGCCCAGGCTAGCCTTAAACTCCTGGGCTCAGCTGATCTGCCCACCTCAGCCTCCCAAAGTGCTAGATTACAGACATGAGCCACTGCACCCAGGCAGAAAGTTTTAATCACTTTGCCTTTACTTCAAAAATTTTTCCACACATTTGTTTGTTAAAAACTGACATACTGGCCATGCACAGTGCCACATGCCTGCAATCTCGGCACTTTGGGAGGCCAAGGTGGGAGGATCACTTGAGTCCAGAAGTTTGAGACCAGCCTGCACAATATAGTGAAACCTCATCTCTATTCTCCACAAAAATCTTTTAAAAATTAGCCAAGCATGGCGGCGGCACCTATAGTCCCAGCTACTCAGGAGGCTGAAGTGGGAGGATCTCGAGTCCATGAGGCAGAGGCTGCAGTGAGCTGAGATCATGCCACTGCACTCCAACCTGGGAGACAGAAAGAGGCCCTGTTTCAAAATGAAAAACAAAACAACAACAAAAAAGCTGACATATTATATGGACATATTGCATAACAGTAAATTTTTTAATAGAAAAAAAAATTTAAATAAAAACTGACATAAGCGAAGAAAACCTGTACAGAAAATATCTCAGATCACGTATTACCTTGAAACAGTAATCTTAAGAGACTTTATCACCTAGGACCCCCTCTTCCTCTGCCATGGCCATGTGCTCTTCCTCTACCTCTGCTTCTGCATCGGCCTCTTCCTGCAACAAACAGCTTCCCTTTTCTTAGGTTTTACCTTAGGTTCAACATCCACAAGTAGTGTATCCAGAGGTAAACTGTCTGGTAGAGTAAAATATTTAATGTTACTTCCTCAAATTCGTGTTTCCAACTATACAGGTTTTCTGTCTTCAGGGTCATTTTCACAGCTTCAAGATGTGTATTCACAGTGAATTCACAGTGACCTCCACACCTGTAACTGTTCCATGGACCTGTGTTCCACCTTTCAATTAAATGGTTACAGGTTCATGAATCATTTCATCAAAAATCTCATGAGCTTCGTCCTAGCAGTGCCGTCATTCTTTGGGTCCAACAGCACACAGAATCCAGCAACCAAGTACCAACCAACCCACTAGAAGTATGAATCTACTTTAAATTTAATGTATGAGTGATTCCTTCCCTTAACACTGTGCTAAACTCTAAAACAGTGTTTCTAAAACTCCAGGACCCATCAAGAATTGTCTGAAACATTAAAAACCCAGAGATTCTCATTCAGAAACAAGAGTTTGAGATTACATACACACAAGCATGCCTTTAGATTTTTTCTTCTTTTAGTCAACAAGAATGATTCTGAAGTTCCAGTTAAAGCCATTACTCTAGAATAACATATAATAGTAAACAATAATACAATACTAAGCATCCAGGCAGATTTTATGACAAAGAATAAAATGCAAAGTCAGTTTCTTCTTTTGATGGGTAAGCTTTATAACCAGTTATTCTATTTTGATTCCAGAAAAATGTGAGGCGGGGCATGGTGGCTCACACCTGTAATCCCGGTGCTTTGGGAAGCTGAGGCTCGAGAATCACTTGTGTAAAGTAGTTCAAGACTAGCCTGGGCAACATAGTGAGACCCTATCTCTACAAAAAAAAAAAAAAAGGGAAAAAATTAGCCGGGCATGGTGGTGTGCGCCTGTGGTCCCAGCTGCTCAGGAAGCTGAGGTAGAAGGATTGCTTGAGCCCAGTAGGTTGAAGCTGCAATGAACCAGGACTGTACTGCTGTGCTCCAGCCTGGGCAACAGAGTAAGACCTTTTCTCTAAAAAAAAAAAAAATATATATATATATAATAAAAGAGAAAAAGAAAAACAATCAGCCAGGTGTGGTAGCTCACGCCTGTAACCCTAGTAGTTTGGGAGGCCAAGGTGGGAGGATTACTCGAGCTCAGGAGTTGCAGCCTGGGCAACATAGTGACACCTCATCTGTATATAAAAAAAAAAAAAAACAAGAAAAACTCTAGAGTCTCATACAAGAGTCACTAACAAGGAAAGCAAATACTGTCTAGACTATTGAGATGTCAAGTAAATGATAAAGCACAGGCCTAAAGAAGTGAAACAGAACAGGGAAAATGGTTCAAAGAAATATTTGGTTGGCCCTAAGGAAAGCTTATAGATATGCTTACAAAAGATTATGACCTATTTATTACTAATGGTCATTAGATTAGAAACAACAATGTACATCTTAGTCTAATGGTATGTCTATATGTGACACCTCTACCCCCAAACATACAAGAAGGATGCAACACACACCCATTAATAATGCAAACCCACTGCTACAGTTACGCTCAAATCTAGTGGGAGTAGAGGCATGTAAGAAAATCTGGGAAATATGCAAAGTTCAAAAAGCCAGAGATGATTCTGATTCAACTGTCCTTGTGAATCACTGATTTAGACATTCCTCCAACATGAAGCAATGGATTAAACAATTTTATTACCACTACCAATAGTTCCTAAACAGAGTCATAGCAAAAATAATCAATGTTTTACAAGCTGTGTTGGGCTGTTCTTAACACTGCTATAAAGGAATCTCTGAGACTGGGTAATTTATAAAGAAAAGAGGTTTAATTGCCTCATGGTTCTGCAGGCTGTACAAGCATAATGCCAACATCTGCTTGGCATCTGGGGAGGCCTCGGGAAGCTTTTACTCATGGTGCAAAACCAAGTGGGAGCAGGCACGTCACATGGTGAGAGCATGAACAAGAGAGGGCAGAGAAGAAACTACAAACTTTAAAACAACTGGATCTCACATGAACTCATCACCAAGAGGATGGTGCTAAGCCATTCATGAGGGATCTGCCCCATGAACCAAACACCTCCCACCACCAGGCCCCACTTTTTTTTTTTTTTTTTTGAGACAGAGTCTCCCTCTGTTGCCCAGGATGCAATGCAGAGGCACAATCGTGAGTCACTGCAACCTTCACCTCCCAAGTTCAAGTGATCCTTTTGCCTCAGTCTCCCTAGTAGCTGGGACTACAGATGCACACCACCACACCCGACTAATTTTTGTATTTTTAGTAGAGACAGGGTTTCACCATGTTGGCCAAGCTGGTCTCGAACTTCTGACCTCAGGTGATCTACCCATCTCAGCCTCCAAAAATGCTAGGATTACCGACATGAGCCACTGAGCCTGCCTAAGTCCCACTTCTAACAATGGGGATTACTTTTCAACATGACATTTGGAGGGGACATCCAAACTATATCACATGCATTATTTCATTTAATTCCCATAACTCTATCAAGTAGGTTCTGTTACTTCCTCGTCTTTAAGAAGAAACTGACCTTCAAGAGCTTTTTTTTTGTTTTGAGGGTTTTCTTGTTTTGTTTTGTTTTGAGAAAGGTTCTCAGTCTGTCACTCAGTCTGCAGGGCAGTGGCATGATCACAGCTCACTGCAACTTCGACCTACCAGACTCAAGAGAGCCTTCTGCCTCAGCCTCCTGGGTAGCTGTAACTACAGGCATGTGCCATCATGCTCAACTAATTTTTTAAAAAATATTTTTGTAGGCATGGGGTCTCCCTATGTTGCCCAGGCTGGCCTCAAACTCCTAGGCTCAAGTGATCCTCCCCAGTCTGCCTCCCTAAATGCTGGGATTACAGGCATGAGCCACCTTGCCCAGCCAGGAGTTAAAGTAATGAGCTTATAGTAATATGGTTATTATCAGTTATTACTGAAGTAGTCTTTATGAAAAGAAAATTGAAAACATATAACCAATTCTAAACTTTATACAATAGAAACCTAAGTTGCACATCTTTTCCAAAAAACTGTACCTGAAATAAATGTTTCAACCATTTTATAGCTTAGAAGAAAAGGGATCAGAGCAAAATGGAAACGTAAATGATATCTGGAGAAGGGAGGGATCAACAAAAAAAATCCAAGCTCACCAACTTATGGGCAAAAATTATTGCAAAACAGAACACACCAACGGTTACCGAAATGAAAAATGTTGGTTAATAAACCATGATCTCAAAAGCTTAACATAAAAAGTGTTTTAAGAAGACTATGTAAGTTGAGGAATTTAAAAAGGCACTGACTCCCACAAATTATGAAAATTCATTTGAAATGTCACACTTCAAACATGTTACCAAGCCATAATCCCAAACTAATGTTTAAAATAAATATATTACTTATAACACACCTACTATAGAAGAGGTTTTTTTTGTTTTTTTGTTTTGAGATGAAGTCTCACTCTGTCACCAGGCTGGAGTGCAGTGGCAAGATCTTGGCTCACTGCAATTTCTGCCTCCCAGGTTCAAGCAATTCTCCTGCCTCAGCCTCCTGAGTAGCTGGGATTATAGGCATGTGCCACCACACTCAGCTAATTTTTGTATTTTTAGTAGAGATGGGGTTTCGCCATGTTGCCCAGGCTGGTCTTGATCTCCTGACCTCAAGTGATCTGACCACCCTGGCCTCCCAAAATGCTGGGATTACAGGCGTGAGCCACTGCAGCCGGCCAGTTTTTTTCAGTTCAACCAAATTTTACTCTTGCTATGTTGACTAATGTTTTCAGACCTTCAGAAATGAGTATTTTCTTTACATACTAACATTATAATTCTATATTTCTATTTTGTCTAAAAGACAACAATCCTTGAAGGCCACACCCCTTTTCTCTCCATTTTCACTAAGTTAGTACAGCTCACATGCAATTAAAAAGTCTCAATAATGCCAACTTTCTGTCCCTAGAAGTTGGCCTACAAACTGCTCTAGATTGCTCTCACACAAATACCACCAAAATTGTATAGCTCCAATATTCGAAACCTAAAAGCTTTTTATTATCTACTGTATCAAAATGTATTCTTGATTGCTTCTAAGCCTACTCTGACCTTAATTTACCAACTTGGTGTTGTTTCTCCTAATTCGATCACTTTATTCAATTTAACAATAGGATAATATGGGAAGAAATACAGAAATGAAAAAAACACTCTCTGGAGCACAAAGCCAGCCAAAAGAGGAAGAGACTTGAAAATAATAAATTACAATATAACATATTAAGTACTACAGTATATACAAATACTATATAGCAGAACTACCATAACTCTGTCAGAATGGAAAAAAGATCACGTTGGAGGAAGGAACATTTGTGCTCAAAAATGAGAATTTCTCTACAAGTGTCATAGCATTGTAATATTAACATACCAGTTTCTTCATCTTTGTATCCTAGCACCTACCATAGTGTCTAGTACAGAGTAGGCAGGTACTTCAGACATGGATGGATGAATGGATGGCAGCACGGAAAAAAGGATAAAATGATAAGATACACATATAAACATAAAGAAAGAATATGGTTAGATTAAAATGGGACAAAACTGGAGCCAGTAAATCAGATAAGACATTCCAAAATCCTTACGTAAGAAAGTGACACAGGAAAAAATAAATTTAAAAGATATTTAGGAATTAAAATTAACAGGACTTGGTGTGACTAACCGGACTAAGGGGAAATGAGCATAACAGAAAAGCATAAGAAAGAAGCTGCCAAAGTTTTTGGCTTATGTGACTAGGCTGACAGTGGTACCATTCACTGATATTGGGAATAGAAGTAGGGGATTCGAGTTCAGTTTAGGTAAGTGAGCACACTAAGGCAATATCAAGTAGGAAGCTGGAATGCAACTCAGAAAAAAAGGTCTAGATTAGAAATAAAGAGTTGGAGATTATTGCAAATGGGTGATAAGAACAAAGCCCTAAATATAGATGAGATTGCCAGAAACACATAAAACCTGGAAAGAATGCCGTGGACAGAACACTCAGACAGCCAACATTGCTGTTATTTTATATGTTACAATATTGCCGCATTAAATTATATTGTTACAACACAGATAATGGCTACTACAATATTGAGGACATAACAAATGCTTTAAAAATACTTACCAACTACACATCTGAATTGCAAGACTAAATTTATTAACTCAAATTGAGCCATAAAGGACCACTTCTTAAAACTAACTTTAGGCCGGGCGCAGTGGCTCACACCTTTAATCCCAGCACTTTGGGAAGCCTAGGCGGATGGATCACGAGGTCAGGAGTTCAAGACCAGCCTGGCCAAGACAGTGAAACCCCATCTCTACTAAAAACTACAACAATTAGCAGGGCATAGTGGCAGACACCTGTAATTCCAGTTACTTGAGAGGCTGAGGCAGGCAGAATCTCTTGAACCCAGGAGGTGGAGGTTGCAGTGAGCCAAGATCGCGCCATTATACTCCAGCCTGGGCGACAAGTGAGACTCTGTCTCAAAAATAATAATAATAATAATAATTTAATAGGTCAGATTCAAAGGGCTGAAGTCTGACTAAGGGATCCAATTTTACTTCAGAATCAGTGAAAAATCTGGGCACAGTGGCTCACACTTGTAATTCCAGCACTTTGGGAGGTTGAGGCAGGCAGACTGCTTGAGCCCAGGAGTTCAAGAACAGCTTGGGCAACATGGTAAAACCCCATCTCTACTAAAAATACAAAATTTAGCCAGGACTGGTGTTGCTGAACCTGTAGTCCCAGCTACTCGGGAGGCTGAGGTGGGAGGACCACTGGAGCCCCAGAGGTCAAGGCTACAGGAAGCAGTGATCACACCACTGCAATCAACCTGGGTGGCAGAGTGAGACCCTGTATCTTAACAAACACAAACAGACACACATATTCTCAATGAAAAGCTTCTTTTTCCACGAGAAATAACATTACAAGTCAATAATATAAAATAAATCTAAAGTTGTTATACTTCAAAAAATATTTATTTTAAATAATACTAAAAAATACATATTAACTAATTTAAAGAAGAGTGAGTCTAAATTTGGAGTGATATGGGCTTCAATACTGTCAGTTGATAATTTCTTACAAGTACACACCTGGTGCAGTGGCTCATGCCTGTAATCCCAGCGCTTTGGGAAGCCAAGGAAGGCAGATTATGAGGTCAGGAGTTCAAGACCAGCCTGGTCAACATGGTGAAATGACGTCTCTACTAAAAACAAAAATTAGCAGGGCGTGGTGGTGCATGCCTATAATCCCAGCCACCAGGGAGGCTGTGGCAGGAGAATAGCTTGAACCCAGGAGGCGGAGGTTGCAGTGAGCCGAGATTGCGCCACTGCACTCCAGCCTGGGCAATACAGTGAGACTCTGTCTCCAAAAAAAAAAAAAAAATTCTCACAAGTATTAATATCAACTTTTACCAACTTTGTTTACATTATTGAATATTAACACATATTAATAACAAACATTACCCACCAATTATAAGAATAGTAGGATTAAATATGATTTGAGAAGGCCAAAGTTAGTAACGAAAGTAGAATACAATGAAAGAGAAATTATCTTTCGGTCCTTTTCCCTTGTTTACAAACATGTACACAAAATTTTGAGTATTCTTGAACATACTTACACTAACAAATGCATAAAAAGGAACAAAATTGTGCTATTAAAAGGTAGACAAGCACGGGCACGGTGTCCTACACCTATAATTCCAGCACCCTGGGAGACTGAGGTGCATGGGTCACCTGAGGTCAGGGGTTCGAGACCAGCCTGGTCAACATGGTGAAAACCCATCTCTACTAAAAATACAAAAATTAGCCGGACGTGGTGGCTCACACCACCTGTGGTCCCAGCTACTTCAGAGGCTGAGGCACAAGAATAGCTTGAGATCACGCAACTGCACTTCTGCACTCCAGCCTGCGCCAACTGAGACTACCTCTCAAAAAAAAAAAGAAAAGGTAGACGAAGAATATTTATTATTTTATTTTTATTTTTTATTCAAAAAATCTATAATTTTATTTCCCCCAGAGACAGTCTTGCTCTGTCATCAGGCTAGAGTGCAATGGTGCGATCTCAGCTCACTGCAACCTCCGCCTCCCAGGTTCTAGTGATTCTCCTGCCTCACCCTCCCAAGGAGCTGGGATTACAGGCACGTACCACCACGCCTAGCTAATTTTTGTATTCTTAGTAGAGACAGGGTTTCAACACGTTGGCCGGGCTGGTCTGGAACTCTTTACCTTGTGATCCGCCCGCCTTGGCCTCTCAAACTGCTGGGATTACAGGTGTGAGCTACCACGCCTGGCCCATATAAATGTTTTAAATCTTTTTAGCATCTTGATTTTTAATTCATTTTGAGCAGCATGTCCTACCTTACCTATTTTATATACTGCAATCTTTTAATGTAGTAAAACCAGTTCAATGTACTTTAATTCTTATTTTGATGAGCCTTTCTAAGTTCTCACTCCCTGTTTATAAAGTGCAGACAGTAACATTGACTTTTTAACATCTTATCCTCATGGAGACAGTATAGAGTAGTGGTCTGAATGCCTAAACCGGAATGTCAATGGTCGGTCCCTGGAAACAATGACTTAACCTAAAGTCTTTGTTTCTTCGTTTGAAAACTGGCAGAATACCTATATGAAGCACTTATTCTGAGGATTTCACAAAATAATACCTGGCATAGTGCCTAGCAGAACTAATTAATTAACGTTCATTTCTTTCACAAAGTTTATGTTATGGACTGAAGATCTGTATACCCCCAAAATTCACATGTTGAAGTCCAAACCTCCCAGTGTGATGGCTATTAGAGGTGGGCCTTTGGGAAGTAATTAGGTTTAGATTAGGTCCTAACAGTGAGACCCTCTCATGTCGGGATTTGTGCCCTTTTAAGTAGAAAAGAAAAAGACATTCTCACTTCTCCCTCCCCTCCCTCCTCCTATCTCCCTCCCACTTCACCTGCAGGCAGGGAGGAAAGGCCTTAAGAGTGCCCAGGGAGAAGACAGCTGAGAGGGCAGGTGCTTCCCTAATTTCAGACTTCCAGCCCCGGACCTGTGAGAAAATATGTCTGTGTTTTCAGCCACCTCAATATACGGTATTTTGTTATAGTAGACCAAGTAAACTAAGGCGATATCAAAAAATATTTTCAAAAGGAGACTTTGGAGAGCAAGATAATTTTCACCTCATCCCAATATGCCACAGATCTGTAAATCTACATCCTCAAACAGTATTCAGTATTGCAGGTTACTGCAGAACATGGTAACATTATTTATTAGATTTACTGCTAGATGTCTATTGATTTTCCATGTTGACCAACAGGGAGAGGAAGACAGGCTAGGAACAATAAACTACACTCAGGTATATTCAATACACTTTTCTGGCCCTTGGTTATTCCTCTTGCCAGGTCAATATTTCTCAGATATCAAAAGTAACCACCAACTAACTATACTGGAAGCAAAATAATGACAAAGAATCCACTGATGACAATATAAACTCTTAAAAGCCAGTCTAACTGGTCCTCTCCCCATCAGTTCAAAGAAATTGCCAACATTGTAGACTGAATGCTAGTGAACTACACTAGGTTCGCTATTACAGGCAGTTTTTTTCACTTCAAAAATGCTACATAAAGCACATTTTTAAGTGCCATAAACCTATTGTTTGTCTTCTGTATTTAAAATGCAAAATACCATAATCACTTTACAAAATACACTTTAAATGCTATTTCCTATTTAAAAGTTTAGGCAAAAATTATACATTCAAAATTCAAAAGAA
Organism: Rhinopithecus roxellana; assembly: GCF_007565055.1. NCBI lineage: Eukaryota > Metazoa > Chordata > Mammalia > Primates > Cercopithecidae > Rhinopithecus > Rhinopithecus roxellana. The sequence continues at coordinate 107,508,918 of NC_044558.1, forward strand.
CCTGAAACTATTCATCCTTCCCATGTATGAAAACAGACCATTTTTTAAATAGGTAAAATTCCCTAGAGAATATAATTTTTACAACATAGCAATAAAGTAATTATCCATCCTGAAAGTCTAAAACAAACCAAACAAACAAACAATACAAAGAACATCCTGGAAATCTAAATGCCATGTAAAAGAATGCCAGCCCATGACGGTAAAATTTTCTAAAGACTAGGAAACATCAATAAAGATTCAAAATGTAATGCCTTATAAATATTCAACATTAGTAGACAATAACAAATAAAATCATAGAGTAAAAATTTTTGTGTTCACGGGTAACTGTTATAATATTAAGGGACATCGTCATTTCCACTTTTGAATAGCTACCTCAGTTGCCATTACAGCTTCCATTGTTCACAATAAAATAGTTGCATTGTTTTTCAGTGAAAGGAAAGAAGGAAAATATTGTTGAAAATAAAGAGAAAAACAAGCCTTGACAAAGCAAACAAAATGATTTTATACGCCATCTCGTTCCACCATAATTGTAGGACTGAACTAGTATCCAAAAACTAAATATATCAACAAACATATGCATTAAAATCTGTGCTTAGTCAACACAGCTATCCTGTGCTACAGGGCAAATAAAATTTAAATTTTCTATTTTTTTTTTTTTTTTAATAAAAGCAGTGACTTATTAGAAAGAGACTACTGGTATAGGAAGCTACAGTGGGGATCAATTCCTCCAATTTCATGTGTCCTTACTATATATGTATCTCTTTTTGTTTTTTCATTCTGGTAACCAGAGTACATACGACAGGCTGCATTATTTCAAATACCTAACACTGAAAGTTACTTTCGGGCCTGAATCGAAGGATGAGATGACACATTTTATAGAAGCTTCTTTTAGTACAGCAATAGGCAAATTACGGTATTAACAAGACTTTAATTCTACATTTACATTTTTTTCTCATTGTAAATATAATGTGAAACTTGTAAAATACAGGAAAAAAAATGTTTAATCACCAATAAATCCCACCATTAGGAAACCCTGCTACTTTTTGCTAGATTTCCATCCAGTGACACTGAAAGTTCAATTTTCTAATTCGATACTGATAAATATGCAGGAAAAAAATCAATGTATCCTCAATATTGTCTTTCAATAAATATACATAAAACACCAATTATTAATTATATGACCTGTTAATTTCACAAAAGTCTCTAAAATGTTTTAAGTGGGGGGGTGCGGTAGGAGTCCCATAATTCAGACACTAGTGCTGAAACTGAAATCTCTTCCACAATGTTTATATGTCAACCCTTTAATGGCAGTGAGCAGCAAGCTATGACTGTTCGTTCAGTGATATTAACACTAACGTCTCTACATCAAACAGGCATTGCTTTTATTTTCTTTCCATGTATACCTCAATAGCGTTTTATTTTCACTGTAAAAATAAATAACCTATATCTGCATAGTAATTTTACATAAGCTTAAATTCAAAGACTCGCGTTTTTTAAGCCAACCAAACTGTTGGTGCTTCTGGCCTATGAGACGGTTTACCAGATAAAGTAACATTCTTTATAGTCCAGCATTCTCTCTCACAATATAAAAAAGAATTTAAGGAATATCCCTTAAATATAGTCACATTATCTTTTGTTCCAACTCACTGTTTATGGAAGCATGCAGATGTCAGAGTTGCAAAAACTGAAATGACTTCATTAACAAAGCAACACCCCAACATTTAATAAATGTCAAATCCTCACACTCAAAAAAAAAATGAAACAAAACCAATTATATTACCACTAGCAAATTTTTTCCCTTAAAATTTAGTGTAGTCTTATTTCTAGTTTCAAGGGAAGCTCTGTCTACTCAAGGTATCAAATGTCTTCAAATCCCATTCATTTTCTTCTGCCCAAGAGTTAAGAAAGTCTAAAACAGAGTAAGTCAGATTTGTTACTGGGATCTTCTCACACTAGCCTTTTAAAAGAAATCTTTCAACAAAGACTCAAAAAAGAAACAGCAAAGTTTGGGGAAAGAATTGTCTGTCTTTAGGTCAAGCATTTCCTGGTAAGTGACTGAAGGTCTGGCTGCCTGGAATACACGTTGCTGACCCTAGGAATGACCAAGTTTCAAAACAAAATTTGCCTCTTCTGTATCTTGAAAGTGACCTGTTAGGACCTGATATTAATTTGACGAAGAGGTGATAGAACATGACCAACGAGGTGTCTTTGATGGACATATTCATATAAAAGAGGCGAGAGCCACAGATTTCAGATAAATGCTTTTTGTCACTTTTGCAAAAGAAAAGCTAATTGTTAACGGCCATGTGACATTATAGATCCCAGAAAAGGAAAGGGTGGGAGGAAGAGAGAGGAGTTCAAGGCAGTTCAGGGTCAGAACAAGCTCAGGCATCCTGTCATTAACAAACGTTCCCCAAGCTGAAAGCAAAATACGGCTTACCCGAAAAGGAGTGGGTGAAAAGTAGGGGGAGAATGAGGGGAAAACCACAGGAGAGTCAATGTGGCAGTGTGGGGATGATAGGAGGGAGGGAATCTGGAGCTATCCAGCTGAGTTGGGGAGCAAAAGCATCGCGCACAAAAATGCTGAGAAAAGCAACTGCGACGGAGACGACAGCACGAGGCATCCTCCTCCTCCCATTTTTCCCTCCCCACGGTTTTGCTGGTTTTCCCACATTCCCTCTACCTCCGCTCCGGACCAACACTCCGGGGTGTGACCCGCCGGCAGGAGGCTGCCCTGATCTTTGTTTGTCTCTGCCCGCTCCCCACGCGCGGGCTCCTCCTCCTCCTCCTCCGCGCTCCCCACCCGCGCACAGCCCCGGCGTCTCCAAGAAGCTGCAGGCGCCGCGACCGCCGCCTCCTCGCCCACCTCCCGCGGACCCGCGCCCCTTCCTTCCCCTCCCGGGCAGCGTCGCCCGCGCCTCCAGCTCCACCCCCGCCAAGGGGACCTTTGTGTCTCGGGGGACTTTCTGCCTCTTTCCCGTCCTCCGCCTCGCGGGGCTGGCCTCCCCCGCAGACCAAAGCTGCAGCGAGCACCGGAGGCGGCGGCGTCTGTATCTGTCGGCGCCTGCCGAGAAGCAGCTCGCAGACACTCACACCCCACCCGAGCCCCGGAAATCCCCGGGCGACCCAGGGTCCTCGCTGGCCAGGGGTGACAGGCGCACGCTAGCCCCCCGCGCCGCGCCTCCTCGCTCAACTTCCCGGCCGGGCCTGAGCCTCCCGCGCCCCCAGCAGCCCCCGCCCCCGCCTCTGTCCCACGCAGCCTCCCGGCCCCGGGGCCGACCCGACACCAGGTGAAAGCGCTGCGCGGACGCCGGCCGCCAACTCACCAGCAAGAGCGGGGACCGCGAGTCCCGAGGCGAGGCGAAGAGACGTACAGGGGAAAGCGACTCCGCGGACGCCCGCGGCGACCGGATGCAGGTCCGGGTCCCAGCGGCCGGCAGACGTGAGGCGCCTCCGAGCGCAGGCCTCCGCCGCCACAGCCGCCTTCCGGATCTTGCCGCGGGTCCGGAGCCTCGGGAGGGGCCGCGGGTGTCTCACGCGTTGCCAAGTCCCCCGGTCAACATGGCTCCCGTGCCGACGAGCCGCGCGGACGGCCCACTAATCCCCTCGGAGCAGCCGGGCGCTAGCGGGGCGGGCGCCGACGGCGGGCTGAGGCGGTCCGGCCGGGCGCTGGCTCCTTCTCCGCGGCTCTGCGGCGGCCCGCGGGGAGCTCAGGAGACTGCAGGCGGCCGCGTTCGCTCCCTGCGTGTGCGTCGCTTTCGCACTCGGCGGCTGCGGATTGACGCCTCCGCCTGTTCCCCGGAGGAGAGCGAGCGCAAGAGAAAAAAGACTTTTATTGAAACGATCCAACCAGCGGCGGCGGAGAAAAGCGACCGGCCGCGAGAGCTTACCCCACCCCCGCCTGAGCGGCTCGCCGGGGGCAGCGCGACCCCTGCCGGCGGCGGCGGAGGCGGGGGCGGGGCCGGCGGGCGGGGGAGGGGCCTGCAGAGCGGGGCGGGAGTCCCCGGGAAACTCCCGGCTCCTAAATGCGGGTGTAGGGGGAACCGCGGGAGGGGGCCAAGGGACCCCACCGGAATAGTGCCTGTCCGCAGCGACTGGGGGAGGAAATGTATGTGAATAATTCAGCCCCTCCAACATCCCCCCTGCCCCTCGACTTCCCCCTGCCAAACCAAAACTCGTGCTTCTGTTATACAAGTAATTATTGTACAAGGTGTGTCCATGCCACGGTTCTCCACTGGCTTTCTAGAGAGTCCATGTCAAAGGACCCACACTGAAAGATGTTGATGGCTGCAACTTTTCTCCTTTGTTGTATGTGGGTACATGGGTACTAGTGCCGCAGTCTCTCACACACACCGCATCTATTCATTTAAACTACAGTACAGTGTTTTGTATATGTTATCATGTGCCCGGCAATATGCTGAGTCCTGTAAGGACGGAGAGTCTAGCTGGGATGAAAGATGATTAACAGCTATCATAAAAATCTGAACGTCATGAGCGGAGAAATACAAGATGCTATGAAAACAGAAAGAACTACTGTTGCACGGGTAAGGTTTTGTTTTCTTGGGGGAGGCGGGCCGCGAGAGGTTGGCCCAGTTTCTGCAACTGTTTTTACTTTCTCCTTTCGCAGAGGCTAAAAGCTAGTTCACGAATGAACAGTAGAGTGGCAGTGAAGACAAACTAAAGTAATACTGACCCACTTTTTTCCACTAATAAGGATAAAAGCATAAAGTAAAAACAAAGTTAAACCCCTAGAGGGAGATAATGAGAGGATTGAAAGAAGAGAGTAGGGACCGGATGTAGACAACATAAACAAGAAAAAAAAATTAACCACATAAAAGTCCTGTGAAGTGAGAAATTTTTTTTCCATGTTAACACCCGGAAGTAGAAGCTGCATTGAAGTTTCAAATCACAGTATGTGCTGAGAACTTCGGAGAATTATCTTTTTGTATTTCCCCCTTAAAAAATGCTGTATGCTGACATATTTCTCTTATTTTGTTGGGCAAAGTTGAATGCATCTACAGTTAATATCCAACGATCGTGTCAATCAGGCTTCTCCCATGCCTCTAAAGTTACCAGGACCCGTAAATTAGCAACAATTATGCTCTACACGTATTTAACACTTGTTTACAACCAAGAATGCAAATATACATAAGCTTTCCGTTAGAACAAGTGCGCTTTGTTTCAAAGCACTGTTAATGAGGCTTTTTAGATTTGTTCAAGTCAAACTTGGAACTTTATAATATAGCAAGACGTAGCATCATTTTCAGAGTTCTTTTTAAGTTAAAGAGAAACACTGATATTTATACAAGGCCTATTTATATGCAAGGATTTTCATATACTTGCCTCATCTAAATTAGTACTTTAGTAAATATCAAAAAATCACCAAAAAACGAAGTCTATGAAATGGCATTCTGAGTTTCAGCATTAATACTTATACCTTCATATCATTAGATTAGATTTACTCCAGGAGAAATAAAAAGATTATTCTATCTCACCCTCTCCTCTCTCTACATCTGTCATTAGCATAACAAAGAATTCGTAATTGGGAGGCTGAGGTGGGAGGATCCATTAAGCCTGAGAGACGGAGTTTGGGGTGAACTGAGATTGCGCCACCGAACGCCAACCTGGGAGACTGAGTGAGACACCGTCCCCCCCACCCCAAAAAAGGGAAATTCATAATGAAAACTGAGGTGATTATTTGATTGATTGGTTTGTTCTTTCTTTCTTTTTAAGACAGAATTTTGCTCTTGTTGCCCAGGCTGGAGTGCAGTTGCGCGGTCTCGGCTGACTGCAACCTCTGCCTCCCAGGTTCAAGCGATTCTCCTGGCTTAGCCTCCTAAGTAGCTAGGATTACAGGCATCCGCCACCACGCCCGGCTAATTTTTTGCGTTTTTAGTAGAGACAGGGTTTCACCATGTTGGCCAGGCTGCTCTCAAACCCTGACCTCAGATGATTCACCCTCCTCAGCCTCCCAAAATGCTGGGATTACAGGCGTGAGCCACCACGCCCAGAGGATTTGTTCTTTCAAAGAAAGAAAAGATTACAGATTGCACAATATTTATTTCATTACTTTATTTATTTATTTATTTAAATGAGATGGAGTCTCACTATGCCGACAGCCCAGGCTGGTATTAAACTCCTGACATCAAACAATCCTCCAACCTCAACCTCCCAAAGTGCTGAGATTACAGACAGGAGCCACCACCCCTGGCCCATTTATTTGTCTATTTTTAAATTTTTATTTATTTATTTATTTAGACAGAGTCTTGCTCTGTCACCCAGGCTGGAGTGCAGTGACACGCTCTCGGCTCACTGCAATCTCCGTCTCCCAGGTTAAAGCAATTCTCCTGCCTCAGTCTCTGGAATAGCTGAGATTACAGGCACCTGTCACCACACCCGGCTAATTTTTGTATTTTTAGTAGAGGCGGGGTTTCGAAATGTTGGCCAGGCTGGTGTTGAACTCATAAACTCTAATGATCCAAAGTGCTGGGATTACAGATGTGAGCCACAGCACCCAGCCCCTGGCCTATTTAATTACTTTTCTAAACTAATTTAAAATTTAGCCAGGCGCGGTAGCTCACGCCTGTAATCCCAGCACTTTAGGAGATCCAGGCAGGCAGATCACTTGAGCTCATGAGTTTGAGACCAGGCTGGCCAAAATAACAAAACCCCGTCTCTACTAAAAATAACAAAAATTAGCCAGGCGTGGTGGTGGGAGCCTGTAATCTCAGCTACTCAGTAGGCTGAGGCAAGAGAATCACTTGAACCCGGGAGGTGGAGGTTGTAGTGAGCTGAGATCACACCACTGCACTCCAGCTTGGGTGACAGCAAGACTTCGTCTGAAAACAAAAAAAAATTGTATGTAATGTTGTGAGCATGTTAGTTGTTTTTTCCGTAGGTTGTAATATAGGCTTTTTTTTTTTAACCTTGTAAAACATGTTAAATTATAAAATTAGTTACATAGACTATTTCCCTAAATGTGATTAATAGATAATCCATAGTGCTTAGTGGAGGAGAAAGAGGGAGGAAGAATTCCAATATCAAATCCACTTGAGGAATGCCACATACTTTATCTCCCGTTTGGAAATTCACAGTATACATTTACACGTTTAAGGCTCTTAGAAGTTCTGAGATTAAAGAATAATTTTCTTTCCAGTGAAACAAGTATATCCCAAAATGTTTTCACCATAGAGTAACTGTATCCTGAGACATATATAAAAATATTGAGGGGAGAAAATTTTGAAGGTCATTGAACTTTGGACAAAGAGAGTTAAAGGTGGTAAGTCCAGAAAATCTTGGCTGGGATTCACATTCTGAAAATGACACTGTCTGGGAAACAAATATGAAACATTCAGATAAGATACAAACAAGAAACACTTTAAACTGGTTTTCAATTGCTCTACATCAGTGGTTCTCAGCAATGTGGCCTCAGAATTTCTTAGAAATGCAAATTCTCAGTTCCCACTCCAGACCAACTGAATCAGAAACTCTGGGGTGGGGCCCAGCAAACTGTTTACCAAGATTTACTAAGATTCTGCTGCACAATAAAGTTTGAGAACCACTGCTCTATACAACATCAATACATAGCTTTATTTACAAAACAATTTTCCATGTCTGAATTTCCAGACTCTTTCTAATTATCAATTCATATTTCTTAAAAATTCTCAAAGAAATTAGATAACCGACCAAATAGAAAAAACACGTTTTGTCTGGATTCATTCCCTATTTTACTAGGCTGAATCATATAGAAAGTCTGTTTGTTTGTTTGTTTGTTTGTTTTGCAAGAAGAGTAAAGCAAATTAAGCTAAGGACAGCAATCAACTATTTTCCCCCTAATATCACTTGAGAAAAATAATTTTACTTTTGGCAAAAATGAAGCTGTAGGCAAAAAAAGAGTTTTGTCAAAGGCTTTTTAAAACCTGCTTCAAAAATGAAACATCTAGCCAGGCCTTAACTTTTATTTTTAATATTTTGTACCATCCCAACACCTACAAAACAGCTATATTCCGTTGCATAATGATACAGTTGTACCCTTTCACTGAAAGCTTAACTGTAGAGATTTTACAGAGCAGATCTATTTGAGATCATTATCAGAATAACTCCATAGATTTACAAGTTACAAATTTGGACAGGGAAATTTCTTCCCTATTTACATGTAAAATTTCAAATTTGGTGTACTAGATTTAACCCTAGAGGATGAATAACATCTGAGACATTTGGTCTAGTCCAGGGAACATTATAAAAAGCTTTCAGCAGAGTGATGTCATGTGTCCTTACAAGGGAAATGAATCCAGGAACCAAACTCAATCTTGGCAGTTAAGGAGGACATAATTTTCAAACATTTTATTTTAAAATGAAATTTTTCTCTAGTTGCTGACAAAATGCTCAGGGAGAGTTAGTTTCCAGGCCTCCAGTAAGACTGCATACACGTCTCTATTATGAGATTAAGATGGGATTAACTAGTTTTTTTTTCTTTTCTTTTTTAAATGTGATATTAATACCTCTTAACTAGATTGATGTTCTGTCTCTGAGAAAAACCAGATGTGGGTCTTAATCAAATAAAATACATTTAAAGTTTATTTGAGCTTTTTGAAAAAAATGAAGCACAACATGAAGCCATCGTTTTTTGTTTTTGTTTTGTTTTGAGATTTTGAGATGGAGTCTTGCTCTGTTGCCCAGGCTGGACTGCAATGGCACAATCTCAACTCACTGCAACCTCCACCTTCCAGGTTCAAGCAATTCTCCTGCCTCAGCCTTGAGAGTAGCTGGGACTACAGGTGCCTGCCACCACGTCTGGCAAATTTTTGTATTTTAGTAGAGACGGTGTTGCACCATGTTGGCCAGGCTGGTCTCGAACTCCTGACCTCTAGTGATCCACCTGCTTCGGCCTCCCAAAGTGCTGGGATTACAGGCGTGATGAAGCCATCTTTAAGCTTTAACAAATGTCTTGCTTAAAAAAAAAAAAAGTTGGAAAGTGGGAACTGGGGCAGTATAGGTTTTCCCTTCTTAAGCAGGTTAAGAAGAAGGTGGCAACTGGCCATTTCCCCAGGGGCTTGTGGGAATTATTATCTTTTTTCATCTTTTCTTTTTTTTTTTTGACATGGAGTCTCTGTCTGTCACCCAGGGTGGTGAGCAATGGCGTGATCTTGGCTCACTGCAAGCTCCACCACCTGGGTTCCAGTGATTCTCCTGCATTAGCCTCGCAAGTAGCTGGGATTACAGGCAACTGCCACCACGCACAGCTAATTTTTGGTAGAGGCGGGATTTCACCATGTTGGCCAGGCTGGTCTCAAATTTCTGACCTCAAATGATCCGCTCACCTTGGCCTCCCAAAGTGCTGGGATTACAGGCGTGAGCCCCCTTGCCTGGCCTTTTTTCATCTTTTTATTTTTTTATTTTTTATTTTTTTTGAGACAGAGTTTCACTCTTGTTGCCCAGGCTGGAGTGCAGTGGTGTAATCTCAGCTCACCGCAACCTCCACCTCCCAGGTTTAAGCAATTCTCTTGCCTCAGCCTCTCAAGTAGCTGGGATTACAGGCATGCATCACCACGCCTGGCTAATTTTGTATTTTTAGTGGAGATGGGGTTTCTCCATGTTGGTCAGGCTGGTCTCGAACTCCTGACCTCAGGTGGTCCACCTGCCTTGGCCTCCCAAAGTGCTGGGATTACAGGTGTGAGCCACCGTGCCCGGCCCTTTTCATCCTTTTAATGGGAGAAGGAAGGGATGGTTTGTCATCTTTGAAATCTGGCCCAGTGATATGCTTTTAGGTAAGCTGATAGGACTGATTTGTAGTCTTCTAGTATTAGTAGTTCAGAAGTGCAAATTTCAGTAAACTAACTTTGCCTTACCCAAGCCTACATGACTCCCAGGACCATCCTAGAATTGATATGATCTGTGAAGAAGACTAGAGCAAATATTTGGAATATAGATATTGGAAAAATGGAAAAATAAAAAACAAGGAAGAGGGGAAAGAAGACAGAAAAGGTAAGAAGCAGGGAAAAGGGAGAATTAAGTCTTGTACAAGTTTTATTTCAGCAATAAGAAAGCTGCAGATGTTGTTAGTGTTAAACTTCATGTAATAGAAAGAAAGAGTAGAAAAGCATAAATTAAGTAGGTCAGGGTTCTAGCCCTGAAGCAACATTGCATAGTAATAGGGCTTTGCAATCACCTGGATTGGATGAGAGTCCTAATTTTGTTACCATGAGATTTTGCTAAATTACTTAACTGAGAGTTTCTCCATATGTAAAATTGGGTTAACAGTTTACTTGCTAGATTGTGAGGATTAAATGAGATAATGAATGTAACGCATTGTATCTCAAGTTTTTCTGTTGCAACATGAATAACAACTCAAACGATACAGAAAGGGGATTTTGTTGTGTGATTGAAAAGACTAGGGGCCGGGTGTGGTGGCTCACGCCTGTAATTCCCAGCACTTTGGAAAGCAGAGGTGGGTGGATCACCTGAGGTCAGGGGTTCGAGACCAGCCTGACCAATATGGTGAAATCCCATCTCTACTAAAAGTACAAACATTAGCTGGGTGTGGTGGCATGCGCCAGTAGTCCCAGCTACTTGGGAGGCCAAGACAGGAGAATTGCTTGAACCCGGGAGGTGGAGGTTGCAGTGAGCTGAGATCATGCCACTGTACTCCAGCATGGGTGACAGAGCAAGACTATCTCAAGAAAAAAAAAAAAAAAAAAAGATTAGGGATGGCGCAGACTTTACAGTCGTCTTAGGCAACAGCTGTCCCGATGTCATCAGAACCTGGTTTCTCTCCTTTCAGTTCTGCTTTTGGTGGCTTTGGCTCTCCACCCATTAGGTCAAAAGATGTCTGTAATATTTATAGCTCTAAGCTTCCAGGTTCAAGTCCCACAGGAAAAAGGGAGTAACATCCTTAGTAGCACAAATATTAGCTTTACCTAGCTCAGCTTAAATCACTGACTATCAGTGTGGTCAAGGCAGATGAGTGATTGGCTAGGGCCTGGACATATACTTCACCCCCAAAGACGGGTGGAGTCTGCCTCCACTGAATCACATGTGCTGAGAGTATGGGAAGAGAGGTCCTCCCAAAACAAAAAACAGGTGCTCTTACCATAACTGGGGTGGTGGATGCGGGGCACCCACTTAGTTAAAATGCAGAAAGCCAGGGATGAGTGGGCTTTATCACCAATCAGATTCAGGAAGATTGTCTCTCATCTGGGCTTCTGTCTATGTGCCAACCTCATTCTTTATAAGTTCACCGACAGCTCTGACATCACACCTAATCCAAGAGGAAGGAGGTCCATTTAGAAAATTCCAAGGAAAGACTCTGGCCTGGGTCGTGCTAATTAGAAGGATCCCACCAGACTACATGGAATGGGGAAGATGCAGTTGTCCAAAGGACTGGTGGGTGCTTCTAGCAGAAGTAACAGGAGTTGAGGGGGTGGGATGCAGGATAGTCAGAAACCACTGGTGTCCACTATACCTGGGTAAATGCCAAGGGCATAATCAGAAACTGAAAATCAGAAAAGGCCGGGCGTAGTGGCTCACGCCTGTAATCCCAGCACTTTTGGAGGCTAAGACGGGCAGATCATTTGAGGTCAGGAGTTTGAAACCAGCCTGACCAACATGGTGAAACCCTGTCTCTACTAAAAATACAAAAATTAGCCTGGCATGGTGGTGGGTGCCTGTAATCCCAGCTACTTGGGAGGCTGAGGCAGGAGAATTGCTTGAACCCGGAAGGCAGAGATTTCAGTGAGCCGAGATCACACCACTGCACTCTAGCATGGGAGACAAAGCGAGACTCCGTCTCAAAAAATAAATAAATAAATAAATAAATAAATAAATAAATAAATAAATATAAATAAATAAAAAAAGAAAAAGAAAATCAGAGAAAGTATAAATTTTGACAAGTAGAGGAGGGCAAACCAAAAAAAGGGATAAGTGAAGGGATAAACAAATACTATAGGATACTACTCAGCAACAAAAAGGAATGAACTACTGATACATTCAACAACGTGAGTGAATTTCAAAATAATTATGCTGAGTGAAAGAAGTCAGACCAAATAAAGAGCACACACTGTATGGTTACATTGTTATAAAACTATAGGAAATACAAACTATAGTGACAAAAAGCAGATCAGTGGTTGCCTGGGTGTGGAGGAGGGAAGGATTACCAAAGCGCATGACACTTGTGAGGCATGACAAATGTGTTCTCTTTTTTTAATGATTGCGGTGATGGTTTTATGGGTGTACACTTATCAAATCGGACACTTTAAAGATGTGCAGTTTATTGCATGTTAACCATACGGTTAAAAAAAGAAAGAGAATGGGATCCAAAACACTGTGCTGTTTGATGGCTATTTGAAACCACTGTATTATCTGACCTGTCTGTACAAGCCTGAATTTTTCAAAGCACACTGTTAAAAATGCGGGCTTTCTGTAAGTATATCTAATATAGAAGTCACATCACTTAACCCATAGTTGGTTTCTGGCCTCAGGCTCAAAGAAGAGGTTAATATAAGCTGTAAATATACTTTAAAAATACTTTTTTTTTCTTTTTCTGAGATGGAGTCTCGCTCTGTCACCAAGCTGGAGTACAGTGGCATGATCTTGGCTCACCACAACCCCTGCCTCTCGGGTTCAAGTGATCCTCCTGCCTCAGCCTCCCAAGTAGCTGGGATTACAGGCACGTGCCACCACACCCATCTAATTTTTGTATTTTTAGGAGAGACGGGGTTTCACCATGTTGGCCAGGATGGTCTCGATCTCCCGACCTCATGATCCGCCTGCCTCGGCCTCCCAAAGTCTGGAATTACAGGCGTGAACTACTCCGCGCCCGGCTAAAATATTTTTCTTGACATTTTATCTCTGTAGTGCAAGAGTGTAGCAGTGGGCAACGGTGAGTGAGCCATGCCTGAAACCTACTTAACTCTATATAAAATGTTGACCTGGTAAATCCAGGATATCCTGTTAAAGCAGACTATAATATGCAATAAATGTCAGTTCCTTTCTCCCTCTACTTTCTCAATGTGGAAATAATCTGAAAAGTTCAAGATGTTGTTCCATCTCATGTGTTTATTTAATGTAAATTTTCCTCTTTTTTATATTCCTAGACTGAACTATCGATCTGTGCAATTAAAGGTGCTTTCCCTCTAGTCGGGGAGAAAATTGCCGTCAGGTAGGATATCCTATTTCTTTGGGCACCCTGATACTCAAAGTCATTAGATAAATCACAATTAAAATTGTTTTCTAGAGCTCATAACAACTACTCATCCTTAAATTCTAGTTTGATTGGAAGGCATCAGAAGTGCTGCTACCTTCTGCAAATGCAAAGACGTTTACAAAGACTACTTGCGTTGTTTACAAGATCATTTTCTTATAGTGTTAAGAAAAAACACTTCGTAATGTAATCTGTTTAAAAAGATTTTTGAAGAATCATGGTGTGTAATGAAAAAATAAAAAATAAGATAAAATAAAATAAAAAGTTATTTTACATGTTGGGATCATTCACATCATTTTAAATGAACCCACCGATAAGGTAGTCGGTGCCTCTCTGTGCATCATGCTTTATTCCTTTACTACTTTCTATCATCTGCTAGGCGTGATGGAATAAAATATTTCAGGCCTTTTTTATTTCACATAAATGTTCTAAAAAATGTTAGCATGATGCAGTAGAATATAGAATTCAAAGTGGGACAGGTGTAGTGGTTCATGCCTGTAATCCCAGCACTTTGGGAGGTCAAGGTGATAGGATCGCTTGAGGCCCGAAGTTCCAGACTATCCTGAGTAACATGGCAAGACCTGGTCTCTAAAAAGAAAAAAAAAAATTAGCCTGATGCAGTGGCTTGAACCCATAGTCCCAGCTACTCAGGACGTTGAGGCAGGAGGATCACTTGAGCATAGGAGTTCAAGATTACAGTGAGCTATGATTGTGTCACTGCACTCCAGCCTGGGCAACAGAATGAGATTCTATCTCTAAAAAAAAAAAAAAAAAAAAGTGAAAGGAACTTAACCTGGATTTAGATCTTGGCTCCACTATTAATTGTAAGACATTGAGAAAGATAGTTAATCTTCCTGAGCTTCAGTTTCTTCATATGTAAAATGTTCATATTTCACAGGGCCTTTTATGAGGATTCAACACGACACCAAATGTAAAAGTGCCCACCAATAATTGGCACTTTACAGGCAGTGAATAAACATTAGTGTTCTTCCTTCCACTCCCGCACACCATGACTGCAAAAGTCATGGAAAAAAATACTTTGATGAAAATGCATCTAGGAAGGCAGAGTTTATAATGCTCAAAAGAAGTCATCTGTCTTCTATGGAGATGCACTACAATATTTAGAAAAAAGTAAAGCAGAAAAATAAACATTTTTTGCTCAAAGATTTGCAGCCCCATTTAGGCCAAAAAAAAATCAATGTTTATTTCTTAGTATATTATTCATCATAAGTATTATCTAACATTCGGAATATGAAGGGTCAGTAGTAGCTACTGTGAACAAAAACATGTCGGCTGGGCGCGGTGGCTCAAGCCTGTAATCCCAGCACTTTGGGAGGCCGAGACGGGCGGATCACGAGGTCAGGAGATCGAGACCATCCTGGCTAACACGGTGAAACCCCATCTCTACTAAAAATGAAAAAACTAGCCGGGCGAGTTCCTGTGTCCAGCTACTCGGAGGTGAGAGGGAATGCTGAATGGGAGCGAGCTTGCAGTGAGCAAGATCAGCCACTGTCAAGGAGCACAAGCAGACTCCGAAAAAAATACATGTCGTCTGTGATGTGAAAAGATTCTCTGTATAGGGGATGGATCAAACAGGCATAAGGAACCAAGACTTCTTATTACCTGATGTCGTATACCCTTTATATATACAAGACACAGCTATAAATCTAAATTTATTTTATCAGAGGTACTTAATTTTAGGATTGGAAACTAGAAGTTATCTAACTGTCATATACACTTTTTTTTTTTCTTTTTTTGAGAGAGTCTTGATCTGTTGCCAGGCTGGAGTGAAGTGGTGGATCTTGGCTGTCTGCAACCTCCACCTCCTGGGTTCAAGCTATTCTCCTGCCTCAGCCTCGCAAGTAGCTGAGACCATAGGCATGCGCCACCAAGCCCAGCTAATTTTTGTATTTTTAGTAGAGACAGGGTTTCACCATGTTGGTTGGCGAGGCTGGTCTCGAACTCCTGACCTCAAGTGATCCACCCCCCCCCCCACCCCCCGGCTTGGCCTCCCAAAGTGCTGGGATTATAGGCATGAGCCACCGCACCCAGCCTCGTATATACTTTTCAACTACCATTTCCTTCAATAATTCCTTCAAACAATTAATATTTCATGTCTAAAATGAACCAGGCACTGTAAAGAATGGAATCATGACACAGGCAATGTCCCAGTCCTCAAAGGGCTTAGTGTTTTTCAGGGGTGAAGAGGGCCTGGCCATAACTTAGAAAAAGCTGAGAGCCTAAGATAAAAGTTTGAATATGCTGCTCAGGATAAGAGGGGGACTTCTAGCTGGGAGAAGGAGTAGTAGGAGTAGGAAATCAAAGTAGGTTATATTGCTTAAGAGACAAGTCAACGGGCACTTACTGGTGCCTAATTAGGAATCTAGCATGGAGTGCTATAGAGAATGCAGCAGTACCTTAAGTGGCAATCCCTGGCCTCAGTGAATGCATAATACGTAGTTTGAACAAGTATCTTAACACTAAGCAGAATTTGCAAGGTAGTCAACCTATTTCTGTTCGGTTTATAGCTTTTGACATATTTACTTCAAATGTTAATTGTTTATTAACAGTAATTCAGTTTTAGAAGATAATGAATCTATTATATGTAGCTATAAAAGGCAGGTGCCTCTCTTTTTATAAGTGGTTTGATAAAGAGATAATAATAAAAAAAGAAATCAGAATATCTTGAAATAGCCTCTGGTCCTTTGCAAAATTGTACATGGGGCATGTCATTCCTTATGATTCTTGGCTGCATAGCAATATTTTGAAAACTAAAATTTTAAATTAGTTATCTGGTTACTGCCTGGGCCCTAGTTTTTTATTTTTGTTTTTGTTTGTTTGTTTGGTTGGTTGGTTTTTTGAGATGGAGTCTTGTCCTTGTTGCCCAGGCTGGAGTGCTATGGTGTGATCTCAGCTCACTGCAACCTCCGCCTCCTGGGTTCAAGCGATTCTCCTGCCTCAGCCTCTCAAGTAGCTGGGATTACAGGCATGCACCACCATGCCTGACTAATTTTGTATTTTTAGTAGAAATGAGGTTTCAACATGTTGGTCAGGCTGGTCTCAAACTATGGACCTCAGGTGATCTACCTGCCTCGGTCTCCCAAAGTGCTGGGATTACAGGCATGAGCCACCACACCCGGCCGCTTGTTTTTAAAGTATTAATAGTTTTGGCTGTAGAGTCACATGAAATTTGGGTCTAGCATTTTTGTATAACAAGATTAAGATTAGTGCTGAACTTTTATTAGAAAGGTTAAACACTATATTTCACAATAGAGACAGACTGTAAATTCTGAGCAACTCTATTTTGAAATAGTCTCCAGAATTAAATTTAATTTTGTTTATACTGTAAACCCACTAAATGTGAAGTGTTCTATTTCTTTCCCTAGCATTGGTTTTCCAACTTCTCCTATCTAAAACAATCTTGCTAAGTCTGGCATCCAAGGTTTTTTATTTGCTTACCTGAGAAACACTGCCTTTCTTTTTGTATCTGATTCATGCCTTTTGCTATTTTGCAAACTGAATATCTCAGCTTTTTCCTGCAGGTCACGTACTTCCAACTCAGACTGAGACAAGTCTCTATGGCTCACACAAGTGACACCAAGCTAGCAAAATACAACAGGCTCAAACTATGCTGGAATTGAGCCTGAGAGGGACTGACCAGTTTTATTCAAAACAGAGAATGAATTGGAATGAGAAGAAGCTTTAAGTAGACTTTGAAAAGATGACAAGAATGGAAGAAAAAGTCATTATGTTTTTAAGAACTTTCTACTTGTCTCATATAATATAAAATATTAATTTATCTCTTCTCCTTTTATCTTTTTTTGGTAAACACTTTTAAAATCATACATTAACAACATCATACAAAATTTAGAAATGAAAGAAAATTGCCCCTAACTTTACAACCCCAACACAGTAACTTGTATCATTTTGGAGTATTTCTTTTTAGCCTCTATTTCATATTCATATATGTTTTAATAGTATACAGGTAGATGTGTATTATGTTCTTCATTTATCATTATCATAAATACTTGTTCCTGTTGCTATAGAGTCTGCATGATTATTCTATTTGTTGGCTGCCTAATACTCTGTGACCTGTGTTTTGTGAACCTTCCCTACTTCCCTGCAAAGTCTTTCCCAAAACGTGCCTAGAAGTCACTGGAGTGAAGGGGTGCCACCCATCACTTCACTGGAGTGAAGGGGTGCCACCCAGGACTCCAACCCATGGTTGGGGTCCTGCCCAGTCAGCTACCATATAGATCATTTAATTTCCCGTCTCCATTGCTGGATGCCACAGTGTTTGCATGCAAGTGGAGTCTGCTCATGCTGCTTTGAGTGAAGGGTTTCGATTTTTTTGTGTTTACACACACTGGATTTATTTCAGATTACTCCATTTATGTGAATAAACAAACATGAAGAAAGAAAATTTTTTCTAAGATTTTTTTTTTCATATGAAGGATGTCAATTTCTAATGCATTAAGATAAAGTGTTTACCAAAATTGGGGGTGGGGAGGTGTTTATGTGCATTTTTGTGAGAAATCAGATACAGGATGGCTGCCTCTGGCACCATTGCCCTGGATGGGACTTAACTTCCCAGATGGGACTTCCATTTTAGTTTATCCTCCCAAACCACCCACCTTGATTTCACCCACTGCTGCTACAAACTAAAGGATTCCCGCTGACAGTGGGGAAATTGGACTGGAAACTAACAAAGGCCATTGGGGTTCCCAGCAGTAGGTACCTGTTTTTCCTAGACTACCTTTAAATTATACTCATTCATGGAAAGAAAGGTTTTGTCCACATGCTGGGCTTAATATGACTTTTTAAAAAATATTTACTCCTGGGTTCCAAATCTGACTCTGTCACTTATAACCGTGTATTCCTACTTAGCAAGTCACTTAACTTCTTTGATCTCCATTTTCTCATCTGTAGATTGGGATAATACTTTCTACTTTACAGAGTGGTTGTAAGGAGGCCAGAGGCATGCTTATATAGCTCTCAGCATCACAGCACCACCATATTGATATTGATAGCAAATATTGTTATTTATTGTTCATATACTAACAGCAGACGTAATTAAAATAGCCTACCCCATCTTCAAAATGGCAGACAGGAAGTACTAAGAGTCAAAATATCAAGTCTGTTTTGTTGTTTTGATCAGCAATTTAAAAGAAATTCTTGGCCAGGCGCGGTGACTCACGCCTATAATCCCAGCACTTTGGGAGGCTGAGGCAGGCGGATCACCTGAGGTCAGGAGTTCAAAACCAGCCTGGCCACCATGGTGAAACACCATCTCTACTAAAACCACAAAAAAAAATTAGCTGGACATGGTGGTGCATGCCTGTAATCCCAGCTATTTGGGAGACTGAGGCAGGAGAATCCCTTGAACCGGGGAAGCGGAGGTTGCAGTGAACTGAGATTTCACCATTGCACTCCAGCCTGGGCAACAAGAGCGGGACTCCATCTCAAAAAAAAAAAAAAAAAAAAAAAGAAAGAAAAGAAAAAGAAAGAAGGAAAGAAGGAAAGAAGAAAAGAGAAATTCTTGAACTTAAAAAAAAATTCAGGCTATGAAAAGATATTTTATTGAATTAAATATGAAAATGTATGACTTTTTATACTTGAAAATTAAAAAACCTTTAAATTAGCTTCCTCTACCTTTTTAGAGGAATGGGTCTATTTCAACATATGGCCCCAAGAACTCACCAAACTCTAGTATAAAGTATTATATGCAGAGTTCAGACAATGGCAAAGTGACACACCAGGAAAAGCCAGAGTTTGGGTTTTGAGAATAGAGACACACCCAGGTAAAAGGCTGGTGTTGGTTATTTCAGATGCTTAAATCTGCGATTGGATTTGTAACTGGGACATCTGTCATTAAAGAAGAAAAACAAGCAGGAACAAGATGGGGTAGGTGGCAGATGGATTTTCCAAGCAGCTGGCAGTTGGCACAGGTTTGGACAGGTAGGAAGTCAAGGTTAAGAAAATCTGATAGTCATACATTTGGAAAAAAAGACTTCACTTTCACATAATTGTTTTGTTTGGTTGGTTTTTTTTTGGTTTGGTTTGGTTTGGTTTGATTTAGTCTGGTTCCAAATAACTTTCTCATGTCACTACGGGATGCCTCAGTGAGGAAATGTATGGCTACGTGTATAGTAGTACATATAGTACATGTCTCTTATGCCTTAGGCATAAAAGAACTGGATTCAAATTCCAGTCCTAAAACTTACTAGCTGTGTCACCTTAGGCAAATGTTTTATGTTCCAGGGGCTCTGCTTATTCACTATAAAATAAAGTCACTATTTATTTATTGAGACAGGGTCTCCATCTGTCTCCCAGGCTGGAGTGCAATGGCATGATAATAGTTCACTGCAGCCTCTACCTCCCAGGCTCAAGGGATCCTCTTAACCTCTCAGGTAGCTGGTACAACAGCTGCATGCCATCAAGCCCGGCTAATTTTTGTATTTTTTGTAGAGATGGGGTCTCACTGTGTTGCCCAGGCTGGTCTCAAACTCCTGGACTCAAGCAATACTCCAGCCTTGGCATCCCAAAGTGCTGCGATTATAGGTGTGAGTCATTGTCCCCGGCCTAAAGTGGATGTTTTAAATGAGCAATTCTTAACCCTGTTTATTGGTGGGGGAGGGTCATTCACCTCTTTTGACCTGATCAAAGATAAGAATAACTTTCTCACAAAAATACACATAAACATTCCCCCTAATTCTGGCACATACTTTATCTTATTGTATTTGAAATTGACTCTTCACATAGAGAAAAAAATTCTATAAAAAATTTTCTTCTCTCATTCTTGTTTATTCATGTAAGTGGAGTAATCTAAAATAAATTCAGTGAGCAAATACAAAAGAAAAAAATTAAAATTCTTCCCCCAAAGCAAATTTCAACATGAAGGCTGCCATTACTAGACTTGAGAAGAAATTACAGCATAGTCTTACATGGTAATATGCTGGTCATTTGTGATAAGTCTATCAATTTTGATAGCAACAAATGTAAGAAAGCCCAGATTAACAAAAGTATGTTGTCGCAAATGAATAGGTTTAAGTACAGACGCACTGGATTTCTCTAGGACCTGTCAAACTAATGCAGTTGCATAATTTCCTCACATCTACAAAGTTGGTCATCTTTGCAAAGTCTGCATCATCTATGTTGTATATGTCAGCAAGGAAATGGTTAACATCACCATTCCAATTTT
This sequence comes from Rhinopithecus roxellana, assembly GCF_007565055.1. Taxonomy (NCBI): domain Eukaryota; kingdom Metazoa; phylum Chordata; class Mammalia; order Primates; family Cercopithecidae; genus Rhinopithecus; species Rhinopithecus roxellana. Next base: position 107,529,317 of record NC_044558.1, read on the forward strand.
AAGGTCAAACTAGTTTAACCTTTAGAAGTATTCTGCAGTGTATCCGGAAGTCTGTAGATTTCTACCTTGTGAGAAATCGGCATGTTTCATCACTCTTAAACAGAGTCAGGAGAATATCCTCTGGCATGGAAAAGTTGTTCATATTTGTCTTTTCCCAATCTCCTCTCCCACAGTGGCAGCTTAGCCAAAAGGACTCATGGAATTTTTTTTTTTTTCTGGTCATTTTCCAAAATGGCAACCTCAGGATCTTATGCTGAACAAAAACATTGCCTTATTCATGTATTCTGCTTTTATTTCTTGACAAAAATATCTGTAATCACCAATGAGTGAAAGCCCAGGATCTGGAGAAATTGATGACTTCTGCAGCTATAGGTAAAACGTCTTTCAGGACTATTGGCAGGGACTTTATAGACTATGCAAAATGATATAGAAAGCTGTGACACATAGTGACGTGTTGAGCTTCTTTCTTCATCAAAGGAGAAAAACCAGATGCATTGCCAAACATTGCATGTGTACTATAGTCTCAAGGTTCTGTTTGCAATTAGAGTTTTTACTTGAAGAAGTAACTCTCTACCATTTCAAGTAATTCAGAACCTTTGAGGTTTCCAAAACGGAATCACAAAATTTCTTTTTAAAATTTTCAACCCATATATGACAGATAAGCATTAGAAAATGACTGAACTGAGATATGGCACTTTTTTGCCAACCAGAAATGGCATGATTGCAAGTTACTGCATGTTCTAATTCAGAATAATAGATGAAATGTCAGTAAATTCAAAAGAGAGTATTTTATATGGCAAAGGTGCTAATTCCCTATTATTCCTTTATTCCAAGTCATAATTTGACTTGATCATTTAAAAAGTATGAGGCTTACATTACATGTGGCTTCCTGTGCCTAGCAATGCAATTAGAAGCCTTGTCAGATGTTTCAGGATGGGAAGTGTTAGGGCAAATACAAGCTTTTGGAAAATTCCAGCCTTTTCAGATTGAATCTTCTTCCCAAAACAATAAACAAATAACAATAGCAACAACAAAACCACCACACTGTCTCATGAATTTTTAGGATAATGTAACATAAAAGTGTGGTTTTTTGTTTTTGTTTTTGTTTTTTCAGTTCTTCCTCTGCTATCTGCCATGAACCAGAATCAAGATGCTCAGTAAGCAATCTGGCTTTCACATTCATTACATTCTAGCAAAGCATATCAAACCAAGGGATACCTAAGCTTAGAAGCACTTTTTGCTTTTTCAATTTTAGCTACATGCGACGTAAGTAGGTATCTGTAAACATAGTACCACATATAATTTTAATTCTTACCAAGAAAGTACTATTGAACTATCATAATATATAGTTATTTATTCTGTGTAATAACTGCCCATACCGCCCCCCCACTTTTTTTTTTTTGAGTCTCCCTCTGTTGCCCAGGCTGGAGTGAAATGGCGCGATCTCCGCTCACTGCAAACTCCGCCTCTTGAGTTCAAGCGATTCTCCTGCCTCAGTCTCCTGAGTAGCTGAGCATGTCAAACATGCTCTTGGGGCCAGATGAGGAGGCTTACACTTATAATTCAGAACTTTGGGAGGCCGAGGTGATAGGATCACTTGAGCTCAGAAATATAAGGCTGCAGTGAGCTATGATGGAGGCACTGTACTCCAGCCTGGGCAATAGAGCAAGACCCTATCTCAAAACAAAAACAAAACCAAACGCAGACTAAAAACAGGCTCTTGGAGTTTCAGCAGTATGAGACAATTTTTCTGAAAACTGGTCATACACCCACCACCACACCTAGCTAATTTTTTTTTTTTTTTTCAGTAGAGATGGGGTTTCACCATGTTGGTCAGGCTGGTCTCAAACTCCTGACCTCAAATATTCCACTCTCCTCGACCTCCTGAAGTGTTGGGATTACAGGTGTGAGTCACCGCACCCAGCCTGTAAATGTATCTTATTAAGTAAATTTGTTACATAAAAATATTTTCTTGGTCGGGCATGGTCCAAATCAGCTGGGCATGGTTGCACATTCCTCTAGTCCCACCCAGTCGGGAGGCTGAGGTAGGCGAATCTCTTGAACCAGGGAGATGGAGGTTGTGGTGAGCCAAGATCGCGCCATTGCACTCCAGCCTGGGCAACAAAAGTGAAACTCCATCTCAAAAATAAAAAAGAAAAAGAAATTCTTGATATAAGCAATTTTCAGAGATACAGGTTTGACTGTACTGTGTTGACTCATTCAAGTAAATATTTATTGAACACTTACCATGTGCTATCTGCACTAGAACAGTGAAGAAACATGGAAACATGCTTAAGATATGAAGTTAAGATTTCTGTCTGTATCTATATAACATATATGTAACTATGGAAAAAGAATTGCTTGCAACAAAAACTTGGAAGGAAATATAACAAGATGGTTTTTTTTTTTTTTTTTTAATTGAGATGGAGTTTCTCTCTTATTCCCCAGGCTGGAGTACAGTGGTGCAATCTCGGCTCACTGTAACCTCCGCCTCCTGAGTTCAAGCGGATTCTTCTGCCTCAGCCTCCTGAGTAGCTGGAATTATAGGCGCCTGCTACTACACCTGGCTAATTTTTGTATTTTTCATAGAGACGGGGTTTCGCCATGTTAGCCAGGCTGGTCTGGAACTCCTGACCTCAGGTGATCCACCTGCCTCAGCCTCCCAAAGTGCTGGGATTACAGGCATGAGCCACCATGCTTGGCCAGACAAGATGCTTTTAATGGTTGTGTTAGGATGGCAAAATTAAAAGATATTGCTACTTTTTCTCTAATTTCCTAATTTAACATAATGCTATTGTATTATTTTTAGAATAAAAATGAATTGCATATCAAAATTAAACAGAATATTGGAAAAAATGAAGGAAGCCAACCTCAAAAACATTGTATGCCACTTAGATATGAGAGCAGATACTATCAGAATACAGTTCTGTTAGCTATAATTAATTGGGCTAGCTGTATGATATATATTGTCTCATTTAATCTTTGTAACAACCTGTGAGACAGTTACTATTATTGCCTTAATTTTCTAGATAAGAAATTTAAGCCTCAGAAAGGATAAGCAGTTTGCCCAATGTCACATAACTAGAGACTGAGCCAAAATTTGAACCTAGGTCTCCTTGACTCCAAACTCTGTGTTTTTAATTTCTAGACCAATATGAAGGAATCAGAGATGTAGGTGAGCAAATAAGTATAAGCAAAGGAAGCAGGATTCTTAGCTGAAGGGTAAATATGGACTATTGGGGTGGGATTAATTTAAAGAGAAATCAATAAAAGTATCTTTGGAGAAGGTACCATGTTTCAAACAAATATAGTTCTCTTTGCTCTAAGTCTATGTTCCCAGAGTCTTGTGATCTGTGACTTATGCTCCATTGTGGGTGTTTATCACTAATGGAGTCTCAGTTCAAAATCCAGGTTCTTAAAACTTTCCAGTATAAACTAATGAATCTTTTTCATGTCAAACAGCCTCTTGGGGACAGGTGAGGAGGCTCACACTTGTAATCTCAGAACTCTGGGAGGCCGAGGTGAGAGGATCACTTGAGCTCAGAAATTTAAGGCTGCAGTGAGCTATGATAGAGGCACTGCACTCCAGCCTGGGCAATAGAGCAGGACCCTGTCTCAAAACAAAACAAACAAACAAAAAACCCCCCAAAATCAAAAAACAAGCTCTTGGGGTTTGAGCAGTATGAGATTATTTTTCTGAAACCTGATCATACCACCTCCTTTTCTGGTTTTCTTTTCCCCCCTTTCATTATTACTCTATAGAGACAGGGTCTCACTATGTTGCCCAGGCTGGTCTCGAACTCCTGGGCTCAAGTGATCCTCCAGCCTCAGCCTCCCAAAGTGCTGGGATTACAGGCATAAGCCACCATGCCCAGCCCCATCTCCTTTCTCAGTTCCTTGTTTTATTCACCTTGAAATCCTGCCAGCCCAGCACAGTGGATGGCAGTTAGCGGGCACCCAGTAGATGTCAGCTGAATGATGAAAACAACAAATGAGGTTCTGAAAGACTCACCGAGTCTAAACACCCAGCAGACTGTTGAAAGTGGCCTGCAGGAGAATATTAGACAAAGCCAATCAGCTACTTCCTCTACCCATATCCCATCAGCACCGTAGAATTCGACAATGCACAAAACCATCTTGCAATTCCTGCATGGCAAACCTTTGCTTCGACAAACACACACCTGAATTGTGCAGGCCTTTAGTGGTGTTGGTTCATGCACATCTTTAGGAACCCTGTGCCTCTTTTTGGTTTTGCAACCATCTTAGGCCATCATTTTCTCATCTTTAGAAAGCATATTTTTTTCTGTTGCTCTTAACTGCACTAAATTTTGTTCATTTGATTTCCGACAATTTTGATAATATGCTGCGGTCAATGTGTGCTTTTTCTATTAATCCCTTTCAAAATGAAAAAGAGAAGGGTTGAATTTGTCTTGGGAATAAATGCCAGTAATTCCTTTTTCTTTACAAATTGTCTCTATAAAAATGTAAAACCAATCTTGGCTGACAGAGAATGCAGAGTTATTTATGTGTTAAATGATATAAAAATCTCCCGATGAGCTCAACTTGAGTGTCTGAAAGAGCCAGGAACCCATGATCCAATTCCCATTTGGGAGCCAATCTTATATTAAAACATGGCAAGTATTATCTAAGAAATTTCACTGCAGTGCAGTTGGGAACTCTCTCTGAAATTTACTGCAGTGTGCTGGGCCACAATTTGAACTTGAAAATTTGAGATATTCTTTATCCAGACTGATATTCTGATGAAAATTTAAAATAAAATTGCTTACATCTTAGATTTAATTGTGTATTAAAACTGCATTTAAAAATGCTGGGCTGGGCACAGTGGTTCTCACCCGTAATCCCAGCACTTTGGGAGGCTGAGGCTGGCAGATCACTTGAGGTCGAAGACAAGCCTGGCCAACATGGTGAAACTGTTACCAGTAGAAGATGGCCAGGTTCTTGGCATCTTGAACAAAGAATTGGACAAAACACACAAACAAAGCAAGGAAGGAATGAAGGGTTTTATTGAAAATGAAAGTACATTCTGCAGTGTGGGAGCAGGCCTGAGCACAGGGGCTCAGAGGCCCTGTTACAGAGTCCTTGTGAGTTTAAATACCCTCTACTTGGGGTACGCCCTATGTGAATGAAGAGGATGAAGTAAAGACATTTACTCGGTGTATGCTCTATGGAGAGGACATTTCCTCTCATAGCTGAAGTATGAATCGGCCTTATGTTCCCTGCCTCCAGACCCTATTTTCTTGCCTCAAAACCCTGTGTCTACTAAAAAAAATACAAGAATTATTCGGGTGTGGTGGTGCACATCTATAATCCCAGCTATTTGGGAGGCTGCAGCAGGAGAATCGCTTGAACCCTAGAGACAGAGGTTGCAGTGAGCCAGGACTGCACCACTGCACTCCAGCCTGGGCGCTCTGTTGCCTAGGCTGGAGTGCAGTGGTGCAATCTCCACTCACTGCAAGCTCCGCCTTCCGGGTTTACGCCATTCTCCTGCTTCAGCCTCCCATGTAGCTGGGACTATAGGCGCCCGCCACCACGTCCAGCTAATTTTTGTATTTTTAGTAGAGACGGGGTTTCACCGTGTTAGCCAGGATGGTCTCAATCTCCTGACCTCATGATCTGCCCATCTCGGCCTCCCAAAGTACTGGGATTACAGGCGTGAGCCACCGCGCCCGGAAAAAATTTTCTTTTAATTAAAAAAAATACATAAAAATACTCTATCATTTATGTCCTACTCATTTGCATCAAATAATCAAAGGGTAGTGGACTCTGTAGGTTTCATAATGACTACCAAATATAATGTGTGACTTGAGGCCAGGAGTTCAAGACCAGCCTGGCCAACACGGTGAAACCCCATCTCTACTAAAAATACACACACACAAAATTAGCTGGGTGTGGTGGCATGTGCCTGTGGTCCCAGCTACTTGGGAGGCTGAGGCAGGAGAATCACTTGAATCTGGGAGGTGGAGGTTGCAACGAGCCGAGATCACACCACTGCATTCCAGCCTGGGCAACAGAGCAAGACTCAAAACAAACAAAAACACCAAATGTAATGTGTGAGATAGGTCATCAACACCTACTGTAATTTGTTTTTAATTCAATTCAAATCATTTTATATAAATATACTTATGTACTGATAAGCATACATACATATATTTCTCCTCCTCTTTCTTGAAATTGTTTTAAGAGATAATACTCCACATGATAAGATATTAAAATACAGCATAATGGGGAAGCCAGACTGCCTGGGTTCAATCCAGGCTCCAATATTTACTAACTGTTTGATAAGTACTCTAAGCCTCAGCTTTTTTCATCTATAGAACCCAAGATTGTTGTGAAGATTAAATGAGATAACTCGTGTAAATCACTTGGCACAGAGCCTGGCAAACTGTTTTATTAGTCATTATAAAAAGAAAAGTCAGGATCCGGGAAAAAGAAAAACACAACCATTATAACCATATGGATAAACATGTGGCTTAAATTGTTCAAATTAAATAGTTCAGTTGACTTTGAGTTTCCTAGTACCAGAACAGCAAGGAGAAGCACAATCCATTATACGAATCTTGGGTTCAGAAGGGAGTAAAAGCAAACCAGTTCAGAAGTGAAATTTTTGCTAGTACTGAATTCTGAAAGGAACTCATATAGGGCATAGTGAATAAGGTATTCAACAAGGTTTTCAGTAACATTTTACAGAAAATATTTTAATGAATCTAATATGGCTATGACAGCAACCTTTGGTAAAAACTTAAAGTATACTATTAAAATATAGCTCAATAAAATGTTCTATAATTGGCTAAGTAAATATGGTCCCAATTTACAGTATTATAGAAATCAAAAAATAGTTGCTGAACATTTGTTTTGTGCAAGGTGCTGTCATAGGTGTTGTACGGAGAACATAGATGAATTAGACTTAGTGATTGCCCCCAAGAACTTATGAATTAGTAAGGTATGGAAACAGAGATAAGAAGGTAACAAGGATTATGACCGGGCATGGTGGCTCATGCCTGTAATTCCAGCACTTTAGGAGGCCGAAGTGGGCAGATCATGAGGTAAGGAGTTCAAAACCAGCCTGACCAACATGGTGAAACCCCTGTCTCTACTAAAAATACAAAAATTAGCTGGGCGTGATGGGGAGCGCCTGTAGTCCCAGCTACTCAGGAGGATGAGGCAGGAGAATCACTTGAATCCGGGAGGTGGAGTTCGCAGTGAGCCGAGATGGTGCACTCCAGCCTGGGAAACAGAGGGAAAAAAAAAAAAAAGAAAATAAGGATTATGATCAAGGCAAACGAATATTAACCTCAAAGGAAGATATGAAATACTCTGGAGGTTCCAAGGAATGAAAAGCAGGATTTGTCAAACACATCAAACGCAACCCCACCTCATGGCTTTTGCACATGTTGTTCCCTGTGCTTAGGATGTGCCTCTCTCCATACATGCACATATAACTCCTCCTCTCCCTTTAGCTCTCAGCTTACTTTACTTCCCTGTAGAGGTCTTTCCTGACCATCTGCCACAGCTGACACGCCCCTATATAGTTCTCTGTCTCAGCACCTTGTTTGTTTCATCATAGCATTCATTACAATTTACAATTATTTCATTTATTTGTTGATCCACTTGCTTTTTATGTCTCCCCATGTAAGAAACTTCATGAAGACAGGACACTATGCCTGTCTTGTCTACCATTTTATCCTTGATGCCTGGAACAGTGCCTGACATATAGTAGGCATTCAATACCTATTTGTTGGATGAACCAACCAACAAACAAAAGATCACATTTGGTTGGTAGGATCAGGACAGGTTTGATGAGAGGAAGAAATCCTTAGAAACTGGGTAGGTTGTATGTAGAGGTAGGGAGAGGAGAGATGTTCCAAATGGAAGGAAAAGCACACGCAAATGTTTGGAGCCCAGGAAATGCAAAGCATTTTCTGAGAGCAACAAACACTATATATATTTTAACTGAAGATGCACACTTTACCCTTCTGCTCCCCCCTTCCATTTTAACATTTTCAAATTTGTGTAATTGGTACATGTCTTATAACCAACATCTGAATGTACTATGGTTGTGTCATTTTTTCTTTGAAATGTTCATTAATTCATGATGTGCCTTATAATCATCAGTTGCATTTTAGAAATAGGAACATAATTTAGTTTTACTGGGACATAGACTATGTCTATGGGAGCTGATGAAACTAGTACTGAAAAGCTCTGTTGTAAAAGTTATGCTGTAGACATATAACATGGACAGAGAAGTAAGTTTACACTAAATTTTTCTTTCTTTTTTTTTTTTTTAGATGGAGTTTTGCTCTTGTCACCCAGGCTGGAGTATAATGGCATGATCTCAGCTCACTGCAACATCCGCCTCCTGGGTTCAAGCAATTCTCTTACCTCAGCCTCCCTAGTAACTGGGATTATAGGCGTCCGCCATCACGCCCGGCTAATTATTGTATTTTTAGTAGAGACAGGGTTTGCCATGCTGGCCAGGCTGGTCTTGAACTCCTGACCTTAGGTGATCTGTCTGCCTCAGCCTCCCAAAGTTGTGGGATTACAGGCATGAGCCACTATGCCTGGCCAGTTTATACTAAAGTTATCAGCAAGGAAAAGGAGTTTCTACTGAAACTGTAATGCTATATTGTCTCCCAAAAGAGCTGTAAATCTTTCTCTAGAGAGATATATTTTCTTTGCCATTTGTATTTTTAAATTTAACCTCAGGACAAAAATGTCTGTGTAGATGGTACAGAAGATACATTTTTCCCTACTGGACTATGAGCTGTTTGAGGGCAAGAACTGTATCTCTAGCAGCTATCACACTACTTGGTATGCAGTGGTGGCTTTATTCATGTTTATGGAATGCTAAATTCCTTAAGTAATTACTGAATGAGTGATAAATGCTATTTTAAGATCTTTGTGACTGGGCACGGTGGCTCATGCCTGTAATCCCAGCACTTTGGGAGGCCGAGGCGGGTGGATCACCTGAGGTCAGGAGTTCGAGACCAGCCTGGCCAATATGGTGAAAATTTGTCTCTACTAAAAATACAAAAAAGTTGGGCATGGTGGCGGGTGCCGGTAATCCCAGCTACTCAGGAGGCTAAGACAGAAGAATATCTTGAACCCAGGAGATGGAGGTTGCAGTGATCCGAGATTGTGTCATTGCACTCCAGCCTGGGTGACAGAATAAGACTCCATCTCAAAAGAAAAAAAAATGATCTTTATGAGAAAAAAATTATTAGGATAAAGGAGATGAAGATAATGGTAAGAATTTTTGAAGCCAAATAGAATTAATCTAGGAAACAGCCTTGGAGGGGGGAAGTATTTAGTGCCTGTTTGGAAGCGAGAGAGAGAGGTGGGTTAGCAGAAAGGAGGAATCAGCACCCTACTAGGGAAAACAGGACATTTAAGACCTGCTCAGCTTTATGGAGAAAATAGTGAAATGTGCATAGGAGCCAGGAGTATGCCAGGGAGAATGAAATGCATCAAGTGAAGGCAGCGACAGGAGGAAGAGGTTAGCCGTGGACCACAGACAGCCTGAATCTGTCATGACCTACTTTTACTGAAAGCCAGTTATGAGCCAGAAAATATGCGTAAATGTTTACATGTGAATATTGATTGAAGTCATCCAGAATGTAGGCAGGATCCTGCTCACATTTGTCACCAGCAATCTCTATGATGCTAAACACAAGGGTTATTTTCAGTCCTCCCTATCCCTGACCTTTCAGCAGCATCTGAATCTGTTGACCTCTCTTTACTTTTTCTAAAAATTGTGGTAAAACTACTTTTAAGAGTACAGTTTATGACATTAAGTGCCTTCACATTGCTGTGTGATCACCACCATCCATAAAACTCTTTCTTTCTTTCTTTCTTTCTTTCTCTTTCTTTCTTTCTTTCTTTCTTTCTTTCTTTCTTTCTTTCTTCTCTCTCTCTCTTTTCTTTCTTTCTTTCTTTCTTTCTTTCTGTTTCTTTCTTTCCTTTCTTTCCTTCTTTCTTTCTTGCTTGCTTGCTTGCTTTCTCTCTCTCTCCCCCTCCCTCCCTCCCTCTCTCTCTCTCTCTCACTCCATCCCTCCCTCCCTCCCCCTTTCTCTCTCTTTCTCTCTCCCGCTCCATCCCTCCCTCCCTTCCTCTCTCTCTCCCGCATCCATCCCTCCCTCCCTCCTCCCTCCGTCCTTCACTCCCTCCCTCCCTTCCTTCCTTCCTTTCTTTTTATTGAGAAAGGGTGTTACTTTGCCCCGCAGGTTGGAGTGCAGTGGCATGATCGTAATTCACTGCAGCCTTGAGCTCCTGGGATCAAACCATCCTCCTGCTGCAGCCTCCCAAGTAGCTGGGACTACAGGCACATGCCCCCATGCCTGGCCAGTTTCGGGGATTTTTTTATGGGGAGGGCAGGATTTAGTAGAGATGAGGTCTTGCTCTATTGCCCAGGTTGATCTCGAACTCCTGAGCTCAAGCAGTCCTTTCACCTTTCCCTCCCAAAGTGCTGGGATTAGGGAACCACAGTGCCTGGCTCACAGAGCTCTTTCCATCGTGCAAGACTGAAACTCTATACCCATTGCACAATAACTCCTGTTTACCACCTTCTCATAGTCTCTGACAACCACCCTCTACTTTCTGTCTCCATGAGTTAGACTACTCTAGTCACCTTATTTTTTTATTTTTGAGACGGAGTTTTGCTCTTATTGCCCAGGCTGGAGTACAATGGAGCCATCTCGGCTCACTGAAACTTCCGCCTCCTGGGTTCAGGCGATTCTCCTGCCTCAGCCTCCCGAGTAGCTGGGATTACAGGCGCCCACCACCATGCCAGGCTAATTTTTATATTTTCAGTAGAGACAGGGTTTCACCATGTTGGCCAGGCTGCTCTCGAACTCCTGACCTCAGGTGATGCACCTCCCTCAGCCTCCCAAACTGCTGGGATTACAGGCATGAGACACTGCACCTGGCCTACTCTAGGTACTTTATATAAGTGGAACCATAGAGTATTTGTCACTTTTGTGACTGACTTATTTCACTTAGCATAATTTCTTCAAGCTTGTCTCATGTTGTAGCATGTGTCAGAATGTCCTTCCTTTTTAAGGCTAAATAATATTATATTGTGACCAGGCATGGTGGCTTACGCCTGTGTCCCCGCACTTTGGGAGGCCGAGGCAGGTGAATCACCTGAGGTGATTCTGGCTATATCCAGACCATCCTGGCTAATATGGCGAAACCCCGTCTCTACTACAAATACAATAGTTAGCTGGGCATGTTGGTGGGGGCCTGTAATCCCAGATACTCTGGAGGCTGAGGCAGGAGAAATCACTTGAACCCAGGAGGTGGAGGTTGCAGTGAACCGAGATTGCGCCACTGCACTCCAGCCTGGGCAACAAGAGCAAAACTCTATCTCAAAAACAAAATAAAACAAGAAAAAATAATATTGCATTGTGTATATAGGCAGCATTTTGCTTACGCCTCTTTACTATTTGAGACCTCTTTTCCCTTGGCTTCCACAACACCACATTTTTCTGATTTTCTTCCTACCCTCCTCCTAACATCTATTTTTCTGCTTCCTTTCAGGCTCAGCCCTCACCACTTTAACCTTAGAGTTTCCTAATTCTTAGTCCCAGCTCCCAGCTATCCTCTCACCCTAGATAATTTCGCTCAAGATCATGGCTTCCCTTCCTGTTTGTTTGCCAGTGTCTCCATGTGTGCAGCTCCAGGGGGTTGGGGGGTGGGGTGTGCAGAGAGCAGTGAGGAAGGAAGGGGACATCTGCCTCCCCAGTCAGCTCAGCCGAGTCAGCGCTGATGAACAAAGGGGCAGCAAATGTCTCAGCCAGATTGCTCTCACATCTGGATCAGGAGCTTAAGTGTGATTTGAAAGGCGTGAGGCCAAAATGATGCTGGAGGAAGCTGACTCGTGCTGTGATTTCACAGAAAAGAATGCAGTAAGAATAAGATCATGGGAGACGACTGTGATGACAGTACAGCCACAAGATGACTGGTCTCCAGGCTGACTCTGACAATAGGAATGGATGTGAAGGAAAAACATGTTTATAAGAAAAAATGGACATAAATCGGTGGTTGAACATGTGGGAATGAAAGAAGTGATAAACAGTGAAGTTAATGCTTTCTCTAAGGTTTTTGCCTATAAATGCAACATGGAATCTTTTTGACCATGCTTGAGGTCAAAAGGGTTTCTCTTTTGAAAATTAAACAAAAGACCCAGTTAGACCATTAAGATGCTTTCCTATCCATTCCTCCTTTCCCTTTTTTACTTCATTCTGTAGTTCTAGAATCTGCAAAATTGACAGAAGGATGGATAAGACAGGCTGATAATTGCGTCCTCAGTTGTATATGCTTTCCTCTAATGTTTTTCTTTAATACTGGCATTTTTTGGTTAATAGCCTCACCCTTACTCTGCGTCTCCCACCCTTCAAGGGCTATAATAGCCTTGTAATATCCCTCCATAATTATCATTGACAGGCTTCTTGGCCTTAAAAAACCTGAGACAAGAACATGTGTTTTCCTTTGGACTGAGTTTTGAAAATACAAATGATCCAGGCAGGCATAGTGGCTCACGCCTGTAATCCCAACACTTTGGGAGGTCAAGGCGGGAGGATCACTTGAGGTCAGGTGTGGTGGTGTGTGCCTGTGGTCCCAGATACTTGGGAGGCTGAGGAGGGCAAACTGCTTGAGCCTAGGCCTGGTTGACAGAAAGAGACCCTATCTCAAAAAAAAAAAGTGAAATTAAAGAGTAATTTTTAGCCAGCAGCCTTTGGAACCAAAGTATTTGACTTTATTCTTTTGTGGGTCTCTTCTCTTTCCTTTCTAGATGAGGAGATCTTGATCAATGCAGTGGGATGACATTAGGAGAAGGAAAAATGACTTCAGGAGTCATAAGTATGAAAACTGGCTTCAGATTGAGAATAAACCGACTATTAAAATTGTAAAAGAGCAGAAGTGTTTTGGATAGTCTCGACAAAAATACAAAAATTAGCTGGGCCTGGTGGCACACACCTGTAATCCCAGCCTGAGGCAAGAGAATCGCTTGAACCCAGGAGGTGGAGGTTGCAGTAAGCCAAGATTGCGCCACTGCACTCCAGCCTGGACGACAGAGCAAGACTCCGTCTCAAAAATAAATAAACAAATAAAAAATAAAGGATACTATGCAATGTGATATGTGTAATACATAATCTTGTCCTATAAATATAATATAACAAATGTAAAATAACCAATGGTGTTAGGCTGTTTGTTTTTTACTTTATTCCTTTTTCTTGTGACACCTTTTCTAGTTTGCCTTGGAGCACTATTGGAGACGATCTGGGTGCCCCAAGAACCAAGGTAATTTGTTAGCCAAATAAGAGCTGAATACACAGCCAAAGCCAGACCAATCAGATGCTTGTCTCCAGGAGTTTGAATCTCAAGCAGAGAAGCAAAAAGACCGAAAAAGATTACTTCTTGCTATTTGGATTCCCAAGGCTGCCCTGGTCCTTGTCTTTTCTGAGCCTCATTATTGTGCTGGGCTTTCCATTCTGTGAGCTACTAGCACACAGAATGGAAAGTTTCTTTTCTGCTACTTTATCTGGTTCCTTTACTTCCAATCAGCATTTTTATCTTGAATGCTTACGAGTGCCAGGCACTATTATAAGGTCTTTGTGTGGATGACATCATTTGAGCTTCACACCAATTCTTCAATTATTATTTGGCTCATACCTGTAATCGCAGCACTTTCAGAGGCTGAGGCAGCAGGATTGCTTGAGTCCAGGAGTTCAAGACCAGCCTTGTCAACATAGTGAGACCCTGTCTATATAAAAATTAAAAATTATTTGACATTTGGCAGATGAAGATGAGCCTCAGAAAAATTAAACACCTTATCAAAGCTTGCACAGCTAGCAAGACGTGGAGTTGATGTTCAAACTTAGGTAGTATGACTCCGGGTCTTTAGCGTCTAATCTCTGGGAAAGAATTCTTTAAGCAAACTCATTAAGTGGGTCTTTTGGTAATGAGGTGGTGGGGAGTGGACCCTGGAGGCTGGATTGGAGAAATGGGAACAAAAGGGAATTGTTCCCCATAGTAAATTCATATAATTTTGGAGTTATTCTATGATGTTGAGAAAAAATAGGTTTAGAGATCCTGGGACTCAAAGAAGGCTACAGATGTTAGAAGGAGAGGAAGTCCTTGCAATGGTGACAGGTGGGAGTCACCGGAGAGAGAGAAGCCAAAGTGTCCATTAGGATATTTTCTGCTGTAAATAACAGAAAACTGAACTCGGAATGGGCATAAATAACACTATATTCAAAAAGTCCAAAGGTGGGAATGTTCAAGATTAAATATGTTGATGGGTCAACAATAAAGATGAGGTTTTTTTCCCCCAACTTTCCCTTTTTCACTATATGTTTTGTTTTCTCTGTCCCTAAGGAATGCCCCCTTAGTTATGGGAAGGCTACAGCAGTTCCATGTATCACCTTTGGACAGGACAGTTTTAGAGGAAGAGACGTTCTCTCTCTGTTTCTCTCTCTTGAAAGGAGGGAACCTTTTTCAGAAGCAGCCTGAAAGATTTCCTTTAACATTTAATTGGCCGGAATGCACCGCATGCCCATACCTAAACCAGTCACTGCCAAACATAACTAATAAGAACAATTGAAATGGAGCTCTCAGCAGTAGATGTGGAAGAGATTGGGATACTGAATAAAATCAGAGTTCAGCAAAGAGATGCTGGGTGCAGTGGCTCATGCTTAATCTCAGCACTTTGGGAGGCTAACGTGGAAGGATTTCTTGAGCCCAGGAGTTCAAGAACAGCCTGGGCAACATAGTGAGATCTAAATAAATAAATAAATAAATAGAAATTAGCTGAGCATGGTGGCAGGCACCTGTAGTCCCAGCTACTTGTGAGGCTGAGGGAGGAGGGTCACTTGATCCCAGAGTTTGAGACTGCAATGAGCTATGATGGCATCACTGCACTCTAGCCTGGGCAACAGAGTGAGACCTTGTCTCACAAAAAAAAAAAAAAACAAAAAAAAAAAAAAGAAGGAAAGAGAAATAGAGTGAACATTGAATAGGCAACTAATTTGTTACCTGCGGAGTAAGAGACTTAGCATACAGACGGAGAAGCACATGGGGTGAGATATAGAGGAAGGTGCATGGAACTTCCATACCCTCCATGAGTGTACCACCAACCAGGACCCTCCACATGTTCAGCTATCTGGAAGCTCACTGAACTCTGTCCTTTTGTTTTTGTTTTTTGAGACAGAGTTTCACCCTTGTTGTCCAGGCTGGAGTGTCGTGGTGCAATCTCAACTCACTGCAACCTCCGCCTCCAGGGTTCAAGCGATTCTCCTGCCTCAGCCTCCAGAGTAGCTGGGATTACAGGCACCTGCCACCATGCCCGGCTAACTTTTTGTATTTTTAGTGGAGATGCCGTTTCACCACATTGGCCAGGCTGCTCTCAACTCCTGACCTCAGGTGATCCATCCACCTTGGCCTACCAAAGTGCTGGGATTACAGGCATGAGCAAACACATCAGGCCCTTCTTTTGGGTTTTTATGGCACCTTTATGACGTCAACATTCCTTTCCCCAGGGTATGGGCAGGATCCTCTCTGGGAAGAGTCCTAAGACCCACAGTCAGAAAGGTGGGGGTGGGGCAGGAAGAATTAGAGTCCTGCCTTGAGGCAGGGGAGAAGGAGGCAGGAGGTCAGAGGCCTGTCCCTGAGGCCTAACACACCCCACATTACATCAAAAGATTGTAATGGCCAGACACTGTGGCTCGTGCCTATAATCCCAGCACTTTGGGAGGCCCAGGACCAGGGATCACCTGAGGTCAGAGTTTGAGATCCGCCTGGCCAACATGGTGAAACGCTGTCTCTACTAAAAATACAAAATTAGCAGGTATGGTGGCACATGTCTGTAGTCCCAGCTACTCGGGAGCCTGAGGCAGGAGAACTGCTTGAACACAGGAGGCGGAGGTTGTGTGGCAGGCCTGGTCTCACAGATGCAGGCCTCCGTAACAACTGTTTCAGGGCTGACTAAGTAGTTACGTTCAATATTAAAAGCTGAAAGAGCCAGTATCCTTATACAAAGGCTGGAATGTAACAAAAGCCCACCAAGAGTTTTGGCTAGCTTTTCCGGGCCTTGAAGCATGACAAAATAATGAAGCAATTCTTAACAGGACCCTTTTAGGATTAAACAAGTTTTATTGGGGGTCTGAAGAAACTCCCCAGGCCTCCACAAACAAGTTTATTGGGGTCAAAGGGAACTCCCCCAACCTTTATGATTTAGCAGGATACAAGATAAGGGCAACTGGCTGGGCACAGTGGCTCACGCCTGTAATCCCAACACTTTGGGAGGCCGAGGCGGGCAGATCACGAGGTCAGGAGAGCCAGACCATCCTGGCCAACATGGTGAAACCCCGTCTCTACTAAGAATACAAAAATTAGCTGGGCATGGTGGCACGTGCCTCTAATTCCAGCTCCTCGGGAGGCTGAGGCAGGAGAATTGCTTGAACCCAGGAGGTGGGGGTTGCAGTGAGCTGAGATTGCGCCACTGCATTCCAGTCTGGGCGACAGAGCAAGACTCCATCTCAGAAAAAAAAAAAAAAAATTAGCCGTGCATGGTGGCGCATGCCTGTAATCCCAGCTACTTGAGAGGCTGAGGCAGGAGAATCACTTGAATCCAGGAGGTGGAGGTTGCAGTGAGCAGAGATTGCGCCACTGCACTCCAGCCCAGGCAACAAGAGCAAAACTCCGTCTCAAAGGAAAAAGAGAGATAAGGGTCATCACCCCAAAACCTAGACCCATTTAGATTAAGTAAACTTACTGAGGCTCCAGAAGAAGGTCTTCAGGACTCAGACCCTAGTTACAGATTAAAAGAAGTTCATCACTTATGTCTTTAGATGAATATAGCTTAGAAAGTATATAAGCTCTGGAAAACTTTGTAATTTGGAGTTGGTCTGCCGATAATTTCCAGGCCTTCTCCCTGTAACCAGTTACAGAAATAAAAACTCTCTTCCTCCCCAGTTCATCTGCATCTCGTTATTGGGCCATGAGAAACAGCAGCCCGGCCCTCAGTTTAGTCTGGTAACAGTGGTAGTGAGCCGAGATCGTGCCACTGCACTTCAGTCTGGGCAACAAGAGCGACACTCCATCTCAAAAAAAAAAAAAAGACTATAACAAGGCTGTGGGAATTCTGAGCCAGGAACCGTGGAATATATATCATAACACCACAGGCCACTCCCTGGTTTTCACCCATGGATCACTTACATCAAACAATATACACAATCATTAATAGTTAATGAATAGTTATTAATACAATTATTATTAGTAATAATGCCTTAATAATTAACACAATGTGTTTCAGTCCATCACACTGTGTATCTCACAGGATGACTCCACTCAGGTTTTCAGGTTTCATTTAGATCTTGTCAGGTTTCAAAAGCAGGAGTCACCTCCATAGGTACACTGCCTCACCCTTTCAGGCATCTGGGGAACTGAGGTAAGTGGCTGGGCATGGTGGCTCACACCTGTAATCCCAGAACTTTGGGAGGCCTGGGGGGACGAATCACTTGAGGTCAGGAGTTCAAGACAAGCCTGGCCAACATGGTGAAACCCCGTCTCTACTAAAAATAATACATAAATTAGCTGGGCATGGTGGCAGGCGCCTGTAATCCCAGCTACTTGGGAGGCTGAAGCAGGAGAATTGCTTGAACCCAGGAGGTGAAGGTTGCAGTGAGGCAAGATTGTGCCACTGCACTCCAGGCTGGGCAACAGAGCAAGACTTCATCTAAAAAAAAAAAAAAAAAAACGCTGGGTACTGTGGCTCACGCCTGCAATCCCAGCACTTTGGGAGGCCAAGGCTGGTGATCACCTGAGGTTGGGAGTTAGTGAGCAGCCTGAGTGAAACCCCATCTCAACTAAAACTACGAAATTAGCTGGGTGTGGTGGCGCATGACTGTAATCCCAACTACTTGGGAGGCTGAGGCAGGAGAATCGCTTAAACCCAGGAGGCAGAGGTTGTGGTGAGCCAAGATTGTGCCATTGCACTCCAGCCTGGGCAACAAGAGTGAGACTCTGTCTCCAAAAAAAAAAAAAAAAAAAAAAAAAAAAAAAATGAGAGAATAGCGAGTGTAGGAGGCAAGATGGTGAAAGAGAATCAATAATTAAGCTGGGAGTAGAGGTTTGGAGCAAGTGTCAGTAAATTCAAGTGTTCCCTTAGGAGAACCAAGGTATGTGCAGTAGCTTCATTTATTTTATTTATTTATTTTTTGAGATGGAGTCTTGCTCTTGTTGCCCGGGCTGGAGTGCAGAGGTGCGATCTGGGCTCACTGCAACCTCCACTTCCCAGATTCAAGCAATTCTCCTGCCTCAGCCTCCTGAGTAGCTGGGATTACAGGCATGTGCCACCACGCCCAGCTAATTTTTATATTTTTAGTAGAGACGGGTTTCACCATATTGCCCAGGCTGGAACTCCTGACCTCAAGTGATTTGCCCCCCTTGGCCTCCAAAAGTGTTGGGATTACAGGCATGAGCCACCGCGCCCAGCCGGCTTTATTTATTTTATTAAACACTAAAGAGAAGGGCGGAGGTCTTGGAAACATTTCGGTTACACACACACTTACAAAGAAGACTAACAGTGTAACAGCGCAAGGCCAAAGATGCATAATGAGTGATGCAGATCGTAAGTACAGTAGAGACTTGAAAGAAAGGGAAACCACAGTGGATTACAGTGGTCAGGAAGAGACTCACGTGACATGTGAGACTTGGACTTTGAAGAATGTTTAAGAATCAGTTAAGGGAAGACAAGGGAGCATTCTTGATAGAGAGATGGATAGAGAGAATGATAAGAGCAAAGTCGTGGAATGAAGAACATGTCAAGAATACAAGGGTGCCAATTAGGATTAATACAGTGGTGTCTGCGTAAAATGATAACACTATGAACCAGGAAGTTGGTTCTGTTTTAGCAATTTAAAAATCTGGTTGTGAAATTATAAAGGTGGAGCTAGTTACAAACTACTGTTTTAAAAATAATTATAGCCTAGGCACGATGGCTTATTCCTGAAATACCAGCACTTTGGGAAGCTGAGGTGGGAAGATTGCTTGAGGCCAGGAGTTCGAGACCATCCTAGACAACATGGTGAGACCCCCGTCTCCACAAAAAATTAAAAAATTGGCCAGGTGTGGTGGTGTGCACCTGTGGTGCTACGTGGGAGGATATCTTGAGCCCAGGAGGGTGAGGCTGCAGTGAGCTGTGTTCGTGCCACTGCACTCTAGCCTGGGCAACAGAATAAGATTCTGTCACTTAAACAAAATTATAACAAATAGAGACTTAGATTCAAAGTAATATAGTTGCTCAAATTTGTTAATTTATTAAAAACTATAGCACTGGTCATTTTTATAACCATAAATATCATCATAAAGTTACAAGATTATACAAACATGCTAGTCATGACTAGTTGACTAAAATATATAAGGTACAAGGTAGAGGACAAAAAAGAAAATATCAATGTCTATGAATAAAGGGTTATTAAAAATTATTGCAGCCAGGCATGGTGACTCATGACTGTGATCCCAGCACTTTGGGAGGCCAAGGCAGGCAGATCATGAGGTCAAGAGATCAAGACCATCCTGGCCAGCATGGTGAAGCCCCGTTTCTACTAAAATTACAAAAATTAGCTGGGCATGGTGGCGGGCGCCTGTAGTCCCAGCTACTTGGGAGGCAGAGGCAGCAGAATCGCTTGAACTCAGGAGACGGAGGTTGCAGTGAGCCGAGATGGCGCCACTGCACTCCAGCCTGGGCGACAGAGAGAGACTCCATCTAAAAAAAAAAAAAATTGCATATAAGATGTTCTAAGAACTATGTGAGACAAAAAGTTATGGCATAGAACTGTTCTTAAAGAACTAAAATCTAGAGATGTCTGTGTGTAGCAAGATGGTAGGGCAAAAGGCTAAGGAAGGTAGACTTTTTTTTTTCTACTTTTTTTGAGATGGAGTCTTGCTCTGTCACTTAGGTTGGAGTGCACTGGCTCTATCTCAGCTCACTGCAACCTGTGCCTCCTGGGTGCAAGCAATTCTCCTGCCTCAGCCTCCCAAGTAGCTAGGAATCCAGGTGTGTGCCACCAGGCTCAGCTAATTTTTGTATTTTCAATAGAAATGGGGTTTCGCTATGTTGCCTAGGCAGGTCTCAAACTCCTGGCCTCAAGTGATCAGCCCACCTTAGCTCCCTCAAAGTGCTGGGATTACAGGCATGAGCCACCATGGCTGGCACCACAGTGACTCTTTAAAATGTCAGTATCACCTGTTTCACACAGCCAGAAGCACATGGAGGAAGGCCTCCAGGAACTCAGCAGACATGCTCCCAGCATGTCCTCAACATTTTCCCAGCCTGTTCCCCATACTGCATTCTGAGATGCTTCTGGTCCTCTTTTCCTACTTACTGTTCTACCTGGCCCTTTGAACTTCACCTTGCCACTACATCCCTGGCTATCGGTTTGGTTTCTATACATATAGGATGTTCTTTCAGCTACAAGAAACAGAAATCCCAACAAATAGTGGCCTAAGAGCACAATAATATTTGTTGTTCACTCAACAAGAAGCCGGTCTCAAGGTTGGTTTGGTAATTCAACAATGTTATCGAGAAGACAGAGTCCACCATGCCTCCTCAGTAAGTCAGCAATGTCTGTCTTTGTGAAGCTCTTGCCTTGAGATCCCCTCATACAAGGGCATTCAAGCTGGATTGAGGGAAGGGAGGCCAAAGGCTTCCACTTCCCTAGCCATTTTTTTTTTTTTTTTAATCATGGAATAAATTTTTTCCACATGCCCTCAATTGACTTCTCCTGACAATGCACTGGTTAAGTCTGGGCCATGTGCCCCGTCTTCTACCAGTACTGGCAAAGGAGAATAAGTCCACCATGATTGGCTTAGATCAATCATCACTCATCCCATGGGCTGGGAATGTTTTCCTGAACAAAACCGGGGCTCCATTGGCAGGAAAGAAGGGGAATGGCAGTGGAGTAAGCACTCAGAGTATCTGCGATGGACTGTGAGTACAAAACCTTATCCTGTCCTGTGTAACCACTTCTCAACTAGCCCTTGAAAGCTCCACCTCACTGCATTCAGCCCCTATCTTCCCTACTACTCTATTGGAAAGTTCTTGGTTTGATTTGTCCTGAGTCCTTAAGCAAGTCATAGGTAAGTCTATAAGATGTTGACAGTAGTCCTTAACAAAAGAATTGACCAGACATGGCCCTTGCTTGGATCCACAAGGCAAGGCTGACTGAGGCTATGAGATATCAGTGAGGTCTTTTGAACCTCTGTCACTAGTTTTATCTTATATGTACGAATTTGAGCGTTTAGCTCTTGTTTTTAATCCCTAGAGTCTGTCAAGTGTTGGATTTTATGGGGGTGGATAATATAAACATCAAGGATTAGGGGAGAACAGTTTGAGGAGGAACTGAAAGAAAAATGGAGAATGCCAGTGACTGCAGATGACAGGGCCTTTGTAAACCTCTCTCATTATCATCTCTTTTCTGTGGTTCATTTCACATTAAAATTTCCATCAGCGTTTTGGCATGGATAAACCTTGGCAATGTCTCCTTGAAAAAATAATTATCATGTATTTTTCTTGTTAAAGCCAAGCAGATTTTTTAAAATGGTTACAGCTCTGGAGTATTCATTAGTGAAATCTACTGGGCTTTTAGATAGTAGGTATCATTAGTGTTCTGTAATGTAGCTGATTTCATTCACTGACCTCTCTTTGCATCTATGCTTTTATAGTTTTTTATTCCAATGGTTCTAATTATCATAAATATAAAAGGGGTACACATGTCCATTTTTCTTTTTTCTTTTTTCTTTTGAGACAGAGTTTCACTCTTGTTGCCCAGGCTGGAGTGCAATGGCATAATCTCGGTTCACTGCAACCTTTGCCTCTCGGGTTCACGTGATTGTCCTGCCTCAGCCTCCCGAGTAGCTGGGTTTACAGGTGCCTGTCACCACACCTGGCTAATTTTTTGTATTTTTAGTAGAGACTGGGTTTCTTTTTTTTTTTTTTTTTGAGGCGGAGTCTCGCTCTGTCGCCCAGGCTGGAGTGCAGTGGCCGGATCTCAGCTCACTGCAAGCTCCGCCTCCCGGGTTTACGCCATTCTCCTGCCTCAGCCTCCCAAGTAGCTGGGACTACAAGCGCCCGCCACCTCGCCCGGCTAGTTTTTTGTATTTTTTAGTAGAGACGGGGTTTCACCGTGTTAGCCAGGATGGTCTCGATCTCCTGACCTCGTGATCCGCCCGTCTCGGCCTCCCAAAGTGCTGGGATTACAGGCATGAGCCACTGTGCCTGGTCTGCATGTCCATTTTTAAAGAAGTTTTTGCTTCATTCCACCCCCGATGCTGTGTTGCTCTGTCCTTGTCAACATACCCGTTAACCAATATGTCCTAGGATTTATTTATTTATTTAACTTGAGACAGGTCTCACTCTGTCATCCAGGCTGCAGTACAGTGATGCTATCTTGCCTCACTGCAGCCTCATCTTCCTAGGCTCAAGCAATCCTCCCACTTCACCTCCGGCATAGCTGGGACTACAGGCATGAGTCACCATGCCCAGCTAACTTCTTTTATTTTTAGTAGAGACAGCTATGTTGTCAGGAGCTGATCTTGAACTCCTAGGGTCAAGCAGTCCTGCCACCTTGACCTCCCAAAGTGCTGGGATTGCAGATGTGCTACCCCCACTGGTCCTAAGATTTATTTTTGATTTGAGAGGAACAAGAGGGCTCGTGACTAATAGGGGCCAACTCTTTCTGATCCGGTGGGCTTCTTCCTCTATTTTCCCTAAAATAGATTGTTTATACATTATCCTAAGCCATGTTTATGCCAGGGATTTTCATGTATGCCAAATAACATTTAAAAGAAAATTTAAGTTCAATTGAGAACTGCAAAGAAAAAGCTTTTAGTTAAAAAGAAAAATCTTTAGTTAAAAGCTGTCTTTTAGTTAAAAGGTGACCTCATCTCTCATTCTGCCCATCTTTCATACCCCTTGCCTGTGTATACACATACGTGTGCCCTCCCTGCTCTCTGGCCACCCTGGATTCATCATCATTCAGAGGAAAAAGATCTCTGACCTCCATGCCTTTGCTTGTTTTATTCCCTTTGCATATGGAGCCATCTCCACCTCTCTGCCTAGTTATTCCATCTTATCCTTCAAGGCCCAGTTCAAAAGCCTTCTCAGTGTGACACCTTTCTAGAACTCACTTCCATCCTGCCTCCTAGGGATATTTAAGCCCTTCCTATTCTCTGTATTCCTATAATAGTTTGAAATAGCTTTACTCTAAAGCTTATAATGTCTTAGTCCCTGTCTGTCCCAGCCCTGCCTACTTCCGGCTAGAGTCAACCCTCACCCTGGAGAGTTCTTAGAACAAGTGTACTACCTTTCATCTCCCTGTTAGCCCTGATACTGCTTAGAGATGCCAACTGCAGTGCTCCTGGCCATCAGATGGAGTATTTGGGTACCAATAGGAGCCCTCATCATCCAAGTCCAATTATAATTGGGACAGCTGGGTACTCTTTAACCTGATTTACTCTCTTCTCTCCATTGTCTTTATTGCCAGACTGTGAACTCATTGAGTGTGGGAACGAGACTTTGCAACTTGGAGATGACAGAAATTGCCATATCTCAAGCAGTGATAGTGAGAATTGTGTTAAAATCCTCAGTTTACTTTTCTTTGAGTCATGGTGTATAAAGTTTTAAAAACAGAGGCTCCAATGATTGTTCCCTTGGTGAAGATTTCTTCAAAAAACAAGCAGCTCTCAAAAAAGGAAAAACAAATGGCTTACAAACATCTGAAATTATATTTAACTTCACTCATAAAAAGTACAATTTAAATATATGCTGAGATACCATTTTTTACCAATAAACTAGACAAAAAGCAAAAACTTTGTTAACATACTGTACTGTTGAGTATATGTAATAATAGATGCTCTTCTGTGAATCTACATGTTCTTTGACCCAACAGTGTCACTTCTAGATTTTTTTTTTTTTTTTTTTTTTTTTTTTGTTTTGAGACAGAGTTTTGCTCTGTCCCCCAGGCTGGAGTACAGCGGCATGATCATAGCTTACTGCAAACTTGACCTCCCAAGTTCAAGCAGTGCTCCCATCTCAGCCTCCTGAGTAGCTGAAACCACAGGTGCACTATTTTTTTGTTTTTGGTTGTTTGTTTTTCGAGACAGAGTTTCACTCTTGTCACCCAGGCTGGAGTGCCGTGGCATGATCTCAGCTCACTGCAACCTCCGCCTCCCGGATTCAAGCGATTCTCCTGCCTCAGCCTCCCAAGTAGCTGGAATTAACAGGCACTCACCACCATGCCCAGCTAATTTTTGTATTTTTAGTAGAGACAGGGTTTCACCATGTTGGCCAGGCTTGCCTCAAATTCCTGATCTCAGATGATCCGCCCGCCTCGGCCTCCCAAAGTGCTGGGATTATAGGTGTAAGCCACCGCACCCAGCCTTTTATTTTTTTTATTTTTACTTTTTGTAGAGACAAGGTTTTGCTGTGTTGTCTGGGCCGTTCTCAAACTCCTGGGCTCAAGCAATCCTCCTTCCTCAGCCACCCAAAGTATTGGAATTGCAGATATGAGCCACTGAGCCCAGACTAGAACTATATCTTATACACATGCAGGCATATGTGAAAATCAGCTTACATATTATGTTATTCATGTCTGTATTATTTGTAATGGAATCAGAGTAAAACAACCTAAAGTTTTATCAATAATGAAATGAGTAAATAAATTATGGTACATTTGCACATTGGAATACTATGCAGCCAAATATATTGTGAAAGTATTTTATGTATTGATATGAGAATTTCCCAGCTCTATTATTGGGAGGGGAACAGGAGGCAGGAGTGTCAGGGGGACATGGGTGGAAGGGAGGTAATATGGTTTGGCTCTATGTCCCCACCCAAATCTCATCTCAAATTATAATCCTTGTGTGTTGAGGGAGGGACCTGGTGGGAGGTGATTGGAACATGGGAATGATTTCCCCCTTGCTGTTTTCATGATGGTGAGTTCTCACAAGATCTAATGGTTTAAAAGTGTGACTTCCTTTGCTCTCTCTCTCTCTCTCCTGCCATCATGTAAGACACACCTTGCTTCCCCTTCACCTTCCACCATGATCGTAAGTTTCCTGAGGCTTCCCCACCATGCAAACCTGTGAGTCAATTAAACCCCTTTTCTTTATAAATTACCAAATTTCAGGTATGTCTTTATAGCAGTGTGAGAACGGTCTAATACAGGAGGTTTTCACTGTTTATCCTTTCAAGACTTCACTTTTTTGAACATATGAATGCATTAAAGCAAACAAAGTATTTTTAAAAGTATTTGTAACACTAGAACATGATGTCTTTTCCCTGATACCTAGCACAGGGTTTGGCATTTGAAAGTGGTTCACATTTCTTAGAAAATAGAAGTTATAGCCAGGTGTGGTGGCTCATGCCTGTAATCCCCGCACTTTGGGAGGCTGAGGCGGGTGGATCACCTGAAGTTGGGAGTTCAAGACCAGCTTGACCAACATGGAGAAATCCCATCTCTAATAAAAATACAAAATTAGCAGGGTGTGGTAGCGCATGCCTGTAATCCCAGCTACTCGGGAGGCTGAGGCAGGAGAATCACTTGAACCTGGGAGGCGGAGGTTGCTGTGAGCCAAGACCGTGCCATTGCATTCCAGCCTGGGCAACAAAAGCAAAACTCAAAAAAAAAAAAAAAAAAAAAAGAAAATAGAAGTTTTGTATCCATCATTCTGGAGAGAGGTACAATCTGAGGGCACTAAGAGAGAAGAGAAAAAGAAAGTCCACAAAGGAAGGAGAGCAAATAAAAAGTGGTATATTGTTTTACTGGAGACACAACTTCATGACAAAACACAGTTGATAGTTTGGTGTTCAGAGAGGTTATAGAAATCCAGCACATCTCAGAACAGTCCATGGATAGGAAAAACAATAATTTATCTGTTGGGTTCTCTCTGTCCCTGGTCTCTCATTAAAGTCTGCTCCTCTTGCCCTTCTGTGATTTCTAACCACTCCTGGAAGCTTCTGGTGAAGGCAGAACCTCCAGGGATCCCAGACAATGTGCATATACAAAGGTCCCTCTTTGTCAGGCCATGCCCTACACAGGAATTCCTCCTTCTATCACGATGATTGTGGAAATTTGTCAGGTGACTGAGGTTTGGAGATGGGGATCAGATACTACTGAGCAATCTGGTGTGGTGCATAAATGGTTCAATACAACAAGTGCTGAGAAGGTTTTTTGTTTGTTGTTGTTGTTTTATTTTATTTTATTTTATTTTTGAGACAGAGTCTTGCTCTGTTGCCCAGTCTGGAGTGCAATGACGCGATCACAGCTCACTGCAACCTCCACTTCCACCTCCTGGCTTCAAGCAATTCTCCTGCTTCAGCCTCCTGAGTAGCTGGGATTACAGGTGCCTGCCATCATGCCCAGCTAATTTTTGTCTTTTTAGTAGAGATGGGGTTTCACCATGTTGGTCAGGCTGGTCTCAAACTCCTGACCTTAGGTGATCCACCACCTCGGCCTCCCAAAGTGCAGGGATTACAGTCATAAGTCATCACACCCACCCTGTTGTTGTTGTTTTAATAGACTTTATTTTTCAGAGTAATTTTAAGTTCACAGCAAAATTAAGCAGAAGGTACAGAAATTTCTCATGTACCTTCTAACTGCACACAGGTACAACCTCCCCCACTATCAACATCCTACAATCAAATAGTATATTTGTTACAGTCAATGAAGCTGTATCTGCACAGGTACAGTCAACAAACCAGGCATCATTGTCAACCAAACTTAGAAAGTTTGTTTGCTTTGCTTGTTTAATAACTTGGTTGATTGGTTGGTTAAAATGGTCAAGGCATTTCCAATAAAATTATAAATCTGAGTGTCTGTAAGAATTTATCCTATTTAAATCACCCAAGCCAATAATTATTTTATTGTAGTGCAAGATCATTGTATTCTACTTAAATATATACATGGTTGTGTTTGTTCCTGTTTAATACTTGTGCTTTCAATAAATTAATCTAAAATATGACTGAAGACATTATATGGTCTTTATATGGTGTGGAGGCATATAAAGAAGTAAGACATATAATCTTCCTCCTGAAATTATTACAAAGTAATACAAACTTAAACAGGAATGCAAGATTTAAGAATCATGACTGCATAACAAAACAGCACAAGAGGCCGGGTGTGGTGGCTCACACCTGTAATCCCAGCACTTTGGGAGGCCGAGGTGGGTGGATCACCTGAGGTCAGGAGTTAGAGACCAGCCTGGCCAACATGGTGAAATCCTGTCTGTACTAAAAATACAAAAATTAGCCGGGCATGGTGGCAGGCAGCTATAATCCCAGCTACTTGGGAGGCTGAGGCAGGAGAATCACTTGAACCCGGGAGGTGGAGGTTGCAGTGAGCCGAGATTGAACCATTGCACTCCAGCCTGGGCAACGAGAGAGAAATTCCATCTCAAAAAAAAAATAAATAAAAAATAAATAAAAAAAATAGCACAAGATGTGCTCCCTCCATGAAGTGGTTAATGGCCAAGTGAGAAATAGGGATAATAAATACTACAAGGATTGTGCAGTTTCTTTGTATCTGAAGTAGTTGTGGAAGACTTAAGGAAGAAGCAACTTGAACTGGACTTGAATTACAAACAAAAACAGAAATAGTGAGGACATTTAGGATGATAGCCTGGCCTAAGCCCAAGCTCCGAGAACTTGCAACACTATGCATAGACTCTTTAAAAGAAAACTTGGCCGGGTGCGGTGGCTCACACCTGTAATCCCAGCACTTTGGGAGGCCAAGGCAGGCGGATCACCTGAGCTCAGGAGTTTGAGACCAGCCTGGCCAACATGGGGGAAACCCATCTCTACTAAAAATACAAAAATTAGCCAGGCATGGTGGGTGAGGCATGCCTGTTAATTCCAGCTACTTGGGAGGCTGAGGCAGGAGAATCTCTTGAATCCAGGAGGTGGAGGTTGCAGTGAGCTGAGATTGCACCACTGCACTCCAACCTGGGTGACAAGTGCAAAACTGTCTCAAAAAAAAAAAAAAAAAAAGGGGGAAAAAATTGTGGGATAATTTGAAATAAGTCTAGAAAGGTAGGTAGGAAATAGATTGTATAAGGCTTTGAAATTATTTGTAAAGAAACTAGAATTTTATACTATAATCAAGGAGAAGTCATTAAAATTTTTAAATAGAATGGTCACATACTCAATAAGAATATTTGGGGCCAGACATCGCATGGTGGCTCACGCCTGTAATCCCAGCACTTTGGGAGTCCAAGGTGGGTGGATTGCTTGTGTCCAGGAGTTTGAGACCAGCCTGGGCAACATGGTGAAACCCTGTCTCTACAAAAAATACAAAAAAAAAAAAAAAAAAAAAAAAAAAATTAGCCGGGTGTGGTGGTGCACACCCTTAGTCCCCGCTACTCGGGAGGCTGAGTTGGGTGGACTGCCTGAGCTCAGGAAGCTGAAGCTGCAGCGAGTGGAGATTGCACCACTGTACTCCAGCCTGGGTGACAGAGCCAGACCCTGTCTCTAAAAAGAAAGGGAAAAAAGGAATATTTGGGATACAGATTCTAACAAAATGTCTTTAACACACTCCTGCCACTTGACTAAATCAGAAGACATTTTTCCCATGGAAATGTCTGGTGAACAGACCAAAGTCTGAAGGAACTAATTTCCCTGGAGACCGATCTTGTGTATTTCTGGAGCTTGATAGATTACCAGGGAGCTGTTTATAAAGAATAGATTTTCATTCTAGGCTCTCTATATCTTACGCAGCATAAGCAGTTGAAAGTCTGGGTAGTTAAGGGATTCTTAAAGGGAAAGCTCTGAAGTCTGAAGCTAGATTAGGTCAGTAGAAAACCATGAATCACTAACCACTGAATGGAAGGTGGAGCCTTTATCAGCAGCATCTCAGAATCAAACCCCAGCACCATAACATCACATCCTCTTGGTTCTGCTATCAGTCAGATGCAACAGGAAACTGACGAAGGTACTAGGCCGCTTCCTTTCTGCTCTGACCTAACTAGTTTCCTCTGCAGCTTGCTCCCAGCTTATTGTAAAGGAAAATAATGAAATGCCAGTCAATTTCCTCCAGTTGCATTAAGCCTAGGACAAGGAAGGAAAAACAAATTTCTAAGATTAGTCAGTTTCCCCTTGCAGCTATGAAGTTGGTTCAGGGCCTCCGGCTGACCCTTCTCTCAGTATTTCCCTCTCAGAGCTCAGATTTACATCATAGGCAAGATAAAGACTTGGCAAAGTGAACAACGCATATTGTGTAATTCTTATAGGAAGTCTTGGGTTCATTCATGGGAAAATCATCTATATAGAAGATTGTGATTGATAAGCATTTAAGTCTCCTTTGACGTCTAGCAAATTCATTAGTTCAAGAGAGTAAAAAACGAAAACAAAACAAAAAACCAGAAAACCTACTGATAATTCTAATTGGTATACCCAAGCAGCCAGGTTATTTTGCTCCTTTCTCAGTATGACTAACAAGGAGCTGTTTCCATGGAGAACATTTACACAAAATTAACAAGGGAATCGAGTTAGTTTAGTGAAAGAGACAGGGTTGGTCTACTTCAAAGAAGTAGGTACGTCTGTGGTAACCTGGATTTTGCTGGGTGTTAGAGATACTATGGCCTGCTGAAAAATTTAACTAAGAATCTGGCATCTGAGGAATCTGACTGGCTTATTTTATAAAAGTAATTAAACTTAACAGTGGGAGTTGCCACTTAAAATATCTTCTCAGTGAACTTAATAATGTGGAGTAACAATACTGTATTGAAATTCACATTGAGAGTTATTAATTTAGCAGATGGATGATTCTTCTTCATCACCTTTACTTCCTGTTTTTTCTAGTTTACTTACTTTTAATTTTCCCTAGTAAATGTATCTATCTTCGGTACTTCACAGCTGTTATTAAAATAATATTCCATCAATTTTCCTTTCATACATTTATGTGATTTTTATTTTTATTTATTATTTTTTTGAGACAGAGTCTCATTCTGTTGCCCAGGCTGGAGTGCAGTGGCGCGATCTCAGCTCACTGCAACCGCCGCCTCCCAGGTTCAAGCAATTCTCATGCCTCAGCCTCCTGAGTAGCTGGGATTACAAGCACATGCAACTATGCCCGGCCAATTTTTGTGTTTTTAGTAGAGATGGGGTTTCACCATGTTGACCAGGCTAGTCTTAAACACCTGGCCTCAAATGATCCGCCCACCTCGGTCTCCCAAAGTGCTAGGATTACAGGTATGAGCCACCGCACCCGGCCTCGGCCTATTTTTAATATTTATACTCTAGAAACTCCTTTAGCTAAGCCATACATTGTAATTGCTGAAATTAATAGTGTAATAAAAAACAAGAAAACAAGTGTATGGAGCTTTAGAATATGAAGAGTTGACAAACAGACTGTGAGAATAAATAGGCAAGAATTCAATGTTTCACTTTAATGGCATTTGGAGCAGCCACTGTAATAGACATCTGACAAGTAACAGATTTGCGGAGGCTGTGACATTCTCCTTTTTTTATTTTGGCTGAGGACTAATTATCTATTACTTTACAGACTTGCTAATATACTGTGGAGCTCCTAAAACAGCTTGGTTGATAACCAGCAGTAGCATTATTAAACAAACAAACAAAAGAACTTGTACATGGATAAAGGTCTAATAATCTTTATTAAGGGATCTGTAGCCCTTTTTGTAACATTTACAAGAACAATTTACCTTTTATTTTCAAAGATGTATCATATCTTTGAGGAAGTTAAAATAGCCCCTATTATTTTTTTTTTACTTAATTAGCCTGAATCAGTAAAATGGTTTCCATGATCATCACTTCTAAACACCATTATATCCCATTTTAATAGCGGGTTCTGGGTGAATTTGCCTTGATACAATTTGAGGACAAAAATAGGGCGTAAGAGTAATTATTATTTTTATTTTTGAGATGGAGTCTTGCTCTGTTGCCCAGGCTGGAGTGCAATGGTGCAATATTGGGTCACTGCAGCCTCCATCCCCCGGGTTCAAGCGATTCTCCTGCCTCTCAGCCTCCTGAGTAGCTGGGACTACAGGTGCGTGCCACCATGCCCTGCTAATTTTTGTAGTTTTAGTAGAGATGGGGTTTCTCCATGTTGACCACTCCTGACCTCAAGTGATCTGCCCACCTCAGCCTCCCAAAGTGCTGGGATTACAGGCATGAGCCATCGCTCCTGACCAAGATTAATTTAATGTAGGCAAAATTTCAGCTGATCTTATATATATCCAGTCAATTCAAAATATTTACCTTTTCAGAGTAAGCTATGAATATTTTATAATATGCTTTAATAGGCCTAGAAATATTATGAAAATGTCTTGGGTTTAGTTTGCCCCCACCTCCCCTGCTCTGTTCCTTAATGTGTTGACACCAAGGGTGCTCCTTAATAAACATCCCGCGAGCTAAAAACTCTGTCTCAGTGCCTGCTTTCCAGTGAACTCAATTTACTACAGTGACTCTGTTTAAAAGCAGCAGTGACCACCTGGACTGTGAGTCAGAGGAAAAGGATGGATAATCGCATGTCATATGAGGAGTGGCTGAAAGGAGAGTGAGAAATAGGAGAGAAAAGTGTAATACAACAATTAAATGCATAGACTCAACTCCTAGCTTGAATATCCAGTTACTGGGAGAGCAAGGAAAGTTTTTTGTTTTGTTTTGTTTTGAGACGGAGTCTTGCTCTGTTGCCCAGGCTGGAGTGCAGTGGCACAATCTCGGCTCACTGCAACATCTGCCTCCCGGGTTCAAGCTATTCTCCAGCCTCAGCCTCCCGAGTAGCTCGGACTACAGGCAGCCACCACCGTGCGTGGCTAATTTATGTATTTTTAGTAGAGATGGGGTTTCACCATATTGGTCAGGCTGGTCTTGAACTCCTGATCTCAGGTGATCTGCTCACCTTGGCCTCCCAAAGTGCTGGGATTACAGGCATGAGTCACTGTGCATGGCCGTTTTTGTTCTTTTTAATCCTATTTTTCTGCAGAGAATCTAGTTTTTGTTTTGTTTTGTTTTTGTTTTTTAATTGTACTTCTGCTGGAAATCTAGTTTTAATAGATAGTTATTAAATTGCAGTTTAATTTGTTAATCTATGGATTAATGTATTATCTCCCATGGGGGCAAACTTTACTAATATTATGGAAAAAAAAACTCAAAAAGTGACGTAAATATTATTACGATTGCAGAATGTGGAGACAGTGCTTGGGGACAGGTAAATCCTTCACTAGCTTTTTGTTTTTCTCTCTTTTTTTCTTTTTTTTTTGAGGCAGAATCTCACTCTGTCACCCAGGTTGGAGTGCAATGGTGGGATCTTGGCTCACTGCAACCTCCGTCACCCAGGTTCAAGCAATTTTCCTGCCCCACCCTCCCAAGTAGGTGGGATTACAGGTGCCTACCACCATACCCGGCTAATTTTTTGTATTTTTGGTAGAGACAGGGTTTCGCCATGTTGGCCAGGCTGGTTTCAAACTCTTGACCTCAGGTAATCCGCCTGCCTCGGCCTCCCAAAGTGCTGGGATTACAGGCATGAGCCACTGCGCCGGCCTTCAGTAGCTTTTAATTGCACAATGTGGTCAACCATTTCATTTACCTATACATGGGACTAGTCCATGAAAGTTAATATCGTTCATGGTGATAAATGGTGTAGTACAATATTAAAGAATATTGGCTTTAATATCTAGAAGATAGATCTCAAATTAACAACCTAATAGAACACCTAATAGAACTAGAAAAACAAGAACAAACTAAACCTAAAGCTAGCAAAAGGGGGAAAAAACTACTATAATTAGAGCAGAACTAAACAAAACTGGACCAAGAAAACCATACAATGGATCAATGAAACAAAAAGTTGGTTATTTGAAAGGATAAACAAGATTGAGGCTGAGTGTGGTGGCTCACGCCTGTAATCCCAGCACTTTGGGAGGCCGAGGCGGACGATCACCTAAGGTCAGGAATTCAAGATCAGCCTGGTCAACATGGTGAAACCCCATCTCTACTCAAAAATACAAAAAATTACCTGTGTGTGGTAGTGGGCACCTGCAATCCCAGCTACTCGGGAGGCCGAGGTAGGGAGAATTGCTTGAACCCGGGAGGCGGAGGTTGCAATGAACCAAGATCATGCCACTGCACTCCAGCCTGGGTGACAGTGAGACTCCATCTCAAAAACACCACCACCGCCACCACCACCACCACCACCACCATCACCAGCACCACCAGCACCACCACCACAAGATGATAGACTGCTAGCTGGATTAACAAAAAAAAAAAGAGAGAGAGAGAAGATTTAAATAAGCACAATCAGAAATGACAAAAGTGACATTGCAACTGATCCCATAGATATACAAAAGATTCTCAGAAACTACTACAAACATCTTTATGTGCACAAACTAGAAAATTCTAGAGGAAATGGATAAATTCCTGGAAACATGTAATCTCCTAAGATTGAATCAAAAAGAAAGTGAAAACCTGGACAGATCAATAGCAAGTTATGAAATAGAATCCGGGCCGGGCGCGGTGGCTCAAGCCTGTAATCCCAGCACTTTGGGAGGCCGAGACGGGTGGATCACGAGGTCAGGAGATCGAGACCATCCTGGCTAACACGGTGAAACCCCGTCTCTACTAAAAAATACAAAAAACTAGCCGGGCGAGGTGGCGGGCGCCTGTGGTCCCAGCTACTCGGAGGCTGAGGCAGGAGAATGGCATAAACCCGGGAGGCGGAGCTTGCAGTGAGCTGAGATCCAGCCACTGCACTCCAGCCCGGGCGACAGAGCGAGACTCTGCCTCAAAAAAAAAAAAAAAAAAAAAAGAAAGAAAGAAATAGAATCCAACCAAAAAAGTCCTGGACCAGGTGGAGTCACAGCTGAATTCTACCAGATGTACAAAGAAGAGCTGGTACTAATCTTACTGAAACTATTCCAAAAGACAGAAGAGGAAGGATTTCTCCCTAATTCATTCTGCAAAACTCATTCTGATACCAAAATCTGGCAAAGAAACCACACACACACAAAAACAAAACAAAGCAAAACAAAACTACAGGCCAAAATCCCTGATGAATATAGACACAAAAATTCTCAACAAAATACTAGTAAACTAAATCCAGCAGCACATCAAAAAAGATAATCCACCATGATCAAGTGGGCTTTATTCCTGAGATGCAAGGATGGTTCAACATACACAAATCAATAAACATGATTCAACACATAAACAGAATTAAAAACAAAAACTATCAATCATCTCAATAGATGCAGAGAAAGTAGCCAATAAAATCCAACATCTCTTAGTGATAGAAACCCTCAACAAACTAGGAATCAAAGGAATATACCTCAAGACAATAAGAGCCATCAATGACAAAGTCACAGCCAATATCATACTGAATGAGCAAAAGTTGGAAACCATTCTCCCAAGAACTGGAAAAAGACAAAGATGTCCACTTTTACCACTCCTATGCAACATAGTACTGAAAGTCCTGACCAGGGCAACCAGGCAGGAGAAGGAAATAAAAGTCATCCAAATAGGAAAAGAAGTTAAACCATCTCTCTTCACTGATGATATGATTCTCTACCTGGAAACCCCTAAATATTTCACCAAAAAATTTCTAGACTTGATAAACAACCTCAGTAAAGTTTCAGGATACAAAATGAATGTGAAAAAATCAGTAGCATTTCTATACACCAATAATGTTTAAGCTGAGAACCAAACCAAGAACATAATCTCATTTACAATACACACACACACTCTCTCTCTCTCTCTCTCTCTCTCTCTCTCTCTCTCCCAGGAATATATCTAACCAAGGAGGTGAAAGATCTCTACAAGGAGAACTACAAAACACTGCTGAAAGAAATCAGATATGACACAAATAAATGGAAAAACATTCCATGCTCATGGGTTGGAAGAATCAATATCCCTAAAATGGCCATACTGCCTAAAGCAATTTACAGATTCAGTGCTAGTTCTATCAAACCATCAATGTAATTCTTCACAAAATTAGAAAAAAAAATGCTTCTAAGATTCACGTGGAACCAAAAAAGTGCCTGAATAGCCAAAGCAAACCTAAGCAAAAAGCACAGAGGCAGAGGTATCACATTATCTGATTACAAACTATACTACAAGGCTAAAGTAACCAAAACATCATGGCACTGTTATGCAAATAGACACATAAATTAAGAGAACAGAGTAGAGAACCAAGAAATAAAGATGCATTGCCTACAACCAACTAATATTTGACAAAGTCAACAAGAATAAGCAATGGGGTAAGGACTCTCTATTCAATAATGGTGCTGGGGAAACCGGGTAACCATATGCAGAAGAATGAAACTTGACCCCTACCTTACACCATATACAAAAGTTAACTCAGGATGAATTACAGACTTACATGTAAGACCTCAAACTATTGAAATCCTAGAAGAAAACCTAGGAAATGCTCTTCTGGATATTGGTTTACACAAAAAATTATGACTAAGTCCTCAAAAGCAAACACAAGAAAAACAAAAACTGACAAGCAGGAACTAATTAAACTAAAGAGCTTCTTGCACAGAAAAAGAAACTATCAATAGAGTAAACAGACAACCTACAGAGTGAGAGAAAATATTTGTAAACCACGCATGTGACAAAGGTCTAATACTCAGAATCATAAGGAGCTTAAACAAGAAAAAAAAAAAACCATTAAGAAGTAGGCAAAGGACATGAATAGGCACTTCTCAAAAGAAGACATAAAAGCAGCCAAAACACACATGAAAAATGCTCAACATTACTAATCATCAGAGAAACGTAAATAAAAATCACAATGAGATACCATCTCATACTTGTCAGAAGGGCTATTACTACAGGTTTAAAAAATGACAAATGTTGGTGAGGTTACAGAGAAAAGGGAATACTTATACACACTGTTGGTGGGATTGTAAATTTGTTCAGCCACCATGGAAAGCAGTTCGGAGAGTTCTCAAAGAACTAAAAACAGAACTACCATTCGACCCAGCAATACTGTTACTGGGTATCTACCCAAAGGAAAATAAATTGTTCTACCCAAAAGATACCTGCACTTGCATGGTTATCATATCACTATTCACAATACCAAAGACATGGAATCTCCTAGGTGCCCATCAGGGGTGAATTGGATAAAGCATATGTAGTACATATACACCATGGAATACTACATGGCCATAAAAAAGAATGAAATCATGTCCTTTGCAGCAATGTGGATACAGCTGTAGGCCATTGTCCTAAGTTAATTAATGCAGAAACAGAAAACCAAATACCACATGTTCTCACTTATAAGTGGAAGCTAAACATTGGGTACATGTGAACGTAGAGATAGGAACAAGGCCGGGTGCAGTGGCTCATGCCTGTAATCTCAGCACTTTGGGAGGACGAGGTGGGTGGATCACCTGAGGTCAAGAGTTTGAGACCAGCCTGGCCAACATGGTAAAACCCTGCCTCTACTAAAAATACAAAAATTAGCTGGGTGTGGTAGCACATGCCTCTAATCCCAGCTACTAGGGAGGTTAAGGCAGGAGAATCGCTTGAACCTGGAAGGTGAAGGTTGCAGTGAGCAGAGATTACACCATTACACTCCAACCTGGGCAACAAGAGTGAAATTCCATCTCAAAGAAAAAAAAAAAAAGATGAACAACAATAGACACTGGGGACTCCAAAAGGAGGAGGGAGGGAGAAATGGTTAAAAAGCCACCTAATGGGTACTATGTTCACTGTTTGGATGATGGGTTCAATCAAAACCATCATATTTCCTCCACATATAATAAGTAATGTAGTACAGGAGCTATATTTTTTTTTATATGTGGAGGAAATCTGAGCTTGAGGTGAAGGAGAAAATCAACCAGTTAGCCATTTTCAAGTTTGTAATAACAGTGAGAATAATGACCGCCATTTGTTGAGTTCCTACTTACTATGCCAGATATATATATATATATATATATATATATACACACACACTTAGTTAAAACGATTTTTACAACAATACTATATTACAAATTTTAAAACTGAAGTTTAGCTAGTGGTCACACAGTTAGAAAGGAGTTGAACCTGGAACATGGATGGAGTTGGAGGCCATTATCCTTAGCAAACTACTGCAGGAACAGAAAACCAAATACTGCATGTTCTCACTTATAAGTGGGAGCTAAATGATGAGAACTCATGAACACAAAGAGGGGAACAACAGACACTGGGGTCTCCTTGAGGGTGGAAGGTGGGAGGAGGTAGAGAAACAGAAAAAATAACTATTGGGTACTAGGCTTAATACCAGGGTGATGAAATATTCTGTACAACAAACACTCATGACATGAGTTTACCTGTGTAACAAACCTTCACATGTACCTCTGAATTAAAAGTTAAAAAAAAACAACTAGCTCTTCTTTTACAGACATTAATTTATAGGGTCAATATTTCAAACCTTAACTCAGAATATACTTAGGAAGGAGTTGATGAATGGGTGACTATAAATAAATTTCAGTTATAGTGGCCACTTAGCCAAGGTTACTTGTCCTGCCTTCTCCTCTTGTTGAAGTGTGGCAGGATATTCTCCTTAGCTTGATTTTCACAGTCATGACCCAGAAAAAGCTTGTCTCACCTTTTGTCATCCAGGAGTGACTCAGATACTGAAGAAGAGGGCTTTATTTCATTGGCAGTGGTTTATAAGAGGGGTTAGAGGGATGGATAGGTCATCCTTAGAAACTCTTGATGAACTAGTTTAGCTTTGACCGTCCTGGCTGATGAGATAATCAGTAATGCAGCTGGTTAATCAATATAGAATCAGAAAAGTTCTTGCTCTAAAGATACCATTATCTTGAAGTTGTTCTGAATTATATTAATCTGTTTTAATATTTTTGTGCATATGTATAGATCCATAAACAATAATGGGCTATCTTGTATTTTAAATT
The DNA here is from genome assembly GCF_007565055.1 of Rhinopithecus roxellana. Classification (NCBI taxonomy): domain Eukaryota; kingdom Metazoa; phylum Chordata; class Mammalia; order Primates; family Cercopithecidae; genus Rhinopithecus; species Rhinopithecus roxellana. Next base: position 107,567,243 of record NC_044558.1, read on the forward strand.
TTAAATGGTATAATTTTCTATTCATTATTCTGCAACATTATGTTTTGAGGTTTGTCCATGTTGATAGATCTTTCTTGTGTGTTTGTCTATTTATTGCTTTTCTGGAGTCCATTTTATGCACACATGATGATTTCAATGTTAAGATTAAGTTCGGCTAAAGATGACTGAAAATAAAACCAAAATAACAGAGTGTTGAACAAGATACGAAAAGTTTCTCTCTTGTGTGCATGCCTAAGATGGTTTTCTTTTCTTTTCTTTGTTTTTTGTTTTTGTTTTTTATTTTTTGGGTTTTTGAGATGGAGTCTCGCTCTGTCGCCCAGGCTGGAGTGCAGTGGCGCGATCTCAGATCTCCACTCACTGCAACCTCTGCCTCCCAGGTTAAAGTGATTCTCCTGCCCTCCTGCCTCAGCCTCCCAAGTAGCTGGGATTACAGGCACTTACCACCACGCCCAGCTAATTTTTGTATATTTAGTGGAGACGGGGTTTCTCCATGTTGGCCAGGCTGGTCTCGAACTTCTGGCCTCAAGTGATCTGTCCACCTCAGCCTCCCAAAGTGGTGGGATTACAGGTGTGAGCCACCATGCCTGGCCTAAAGATGGTTTTCCAGGGATGGTATGGAATGTCCTAGGTTTAGGGACCCTAGCTTCCTCCATCTTGTTACTCCACTGTGCATAAGCCTTTATGTACAAAGTCACCTCAAAGTTCAAGGTGGCCATTCCACCTCTAGTGAACACATCTGCATTACTACAACACAAGGGAGAAAGGGAAGACGCCTCATTCCCCCCTTTTGCTTACACCCATTGGTGAAAACTTAATCACATTATCAGCTATAAAGAAGAGTGGGAAGAGGAATTTTTATTCCTCTTTTTAAGTGACCACATGCCTAAAATTTGATTGTTCTATTACTGATGAAGAAGGGGAAGGGGAATTTTCAGAAACAAGTCTCCACCACAGTGGATGGACATATAGGTAATTTCCAAATTTCTGCTTTTTTTTTTTTTTTTTTCGAGATGGCGTCATGCTGGAGTGCAATGGCATGATCTCGGCTCACTGCAACCTCCGCCTCCTGGGTTCATGCCATTCTCCTGCCTCAGCCTCCTGAGTAACTGGGATTACAGGCACCTGCCATCACACCCGGCTAATTTTTGTATTTTCAGTAGGGATGGGGTTTCACCATGTTGGTCAGGCTGGTCTCAAACTTCTGACCTCATGATCCATCCTCCTCAGCCTCCCAAAGTGCTGGGATTGCAGGTGTGAGCCACTGTGCCCACCCAAGTTTCTGCTATTATAAGCAATGCTGTGACAAACATTCATACATATGTCTTCGTGTGTTCACATAGGACAGTTTCTCTAGCAGAATATGTTTTTGGTAATTCATATTTTTAACTGTGCCAGATATTGTAGATATTGTCAACTGCTCTCCAAAATGTTTTTTTTTTTTTTTTTTTTTTTGAGACAGGGTCTCCCTCTGTCACCCAGGCTAGAGTGCAGTGAGTGTGATTATGGCTAACTGCAGCCTTGACTTCCTAGTCTCAAGTAATCCTCTTGCCTCAACTTCTTGTGCAGCTGGGACCACAGGCACGCACTACCATGCCTGAATGTTTTTTTAAAAATTTTTTTGTAGCGATGAGGTCTCACTTTGTTGCCCAGGCTGGTGTACCAATTTTTACTCCAGCTGTATAAAAGTTCCTGTTTTCCCATATATTTCTAACACTTGGTATTAGAGTACTTTTTTTTAAGTAAGTTAAAATTTTTTTTTTAAATGTGATGGGATTGTGGGGTGGTGACGCTGGCAAAGGCAGTTTTGGTAGAGTGGTGGAAACTGATGCCAGAGTGCCTGGGTTGAAAGAGAGTGGGAGAAGGGGAAATGAAACTAGTGGGGTATCAACTACTCTTTTACTAACCTCAGCCATAGAGGGAAGTGAGAGGTAAACCATTAGATGGAATCGGCGGAGCATTTGTGTTACGATTAGAATCCTGGGCTGTTGGGAATAGGTAGTAGAGAATGTACCACAGAAAGAGAGAAAAAGGAATTAATAACTGGAGCAAATGTCTATGGGGTTTACAATTTCAGAGGTGGGGCATTTCCAGGTGATGATGAGATGGACAGAGTGTGAGAGTTGCTAGCTGATATGGAACAATAAAGAAGCTCCTTGAGCCCAAGACACTTTTCATTTATTTATTTATTTTTTAAGACACAAGACCTAGCTCTCTACTGGAGTGCAGTGCTGCGATCAAAGCTTACTGCAGCCTCAAACTCCGGGGTTCAAGCGATCCTCCCACTTCAGCCTCCAGACTAGCAAGGACTACAGGTGCATGCCACCATGCCTGGCTAATTATTTTACTTTTTGTAGAAATGGAGTCTCACTATGTTGCCCAGGCTGATCTCAAACTCCTGGGGTGAAGTCATCCTCTCTCCTTGCCCTCCCAAAGCGCTGGGATTATAGGTATGAGCCACCACACCTGGTCCCAAGATGCTTTGACGCTTCAGGGGAGTTAAGTAGAATTACTTATTCAACAAATATCTTCCAGTACCTCCTAAGTGTCAGGCACTGTTCTAGAAACTGGAGTTACATGTTGAGTAGAAGAGATAAACACCATTCTCTGTAACAAGAACTGACAGACAGCAAATGTGTAAACAAACAAGATAGCTTTTTAATACATATACAGAGAAACTATAGCTACCAAGAAAATAAAACAGGGAAAGGTGTTGTTTTAGCTAAGATGAGCAGGAGTACAGGCTGGATGTTAGGTTGAATGTTACTCTGGTGGCCTTGAGGAGGAGGAACTAGAGACTTCAGCAGCAACAGGCAAATGACCGGCCAGGTAATTGGGAATGGGGTGGAATGAGGGCTTTTGCGAATTACAAGGAGGTACATCTGCGGAGGGAATTAAGAACAACCTGGGTGTCCTGGAAGCCCATTTGAGCTGGAAATGGTAGTGGTGGATTTTCCAGCTGTGATACTTTCTTAGCTGGAGACAATTAAGGAGAGACGATAGAGGGACAGGCATTAATTAACATGAACTATTGCTTTAATCTTGAACTTAGAGCTATGAGCAATGGGCTTTTTATAATTTAATTTCTTTTTTTTTTTTTTTTTTTCGAGACAGACTCTCGCTCTTTTGCCAGGCTGGAGTGCAGTGGCATGATCTTGGCTCACTGCAACCTCCGCCTCCCGAGTGCAAGTGATTCTCCTGCCTCAGCCTTCTGAGTAGCTGGGACTACAGTCATGTGCTACCACGCCCAGCTAATTTTTGTATTTTTGGTAGAGACGGGGTTTCACCATATTGGCCAGGATGGTCTCAATCTCTTGACCTCGTGATCTGCCCGCCTTGGCCTCCCAAAGTGCTGGGATTACAGGCATGAGCCACCACACGGGCCTAGAATTTAATTTCTAACATGCTTCCAAATAGAGAGTATTTAGTGTCATTAGCTATTCCTTCCTTATAACAAGTGACAAAAACTAATCAGCTTATTTTTATTTTTCCTTTTTCTTCCTACATCTCCTTTTGGTCCTGGACAAGAAAGCCATTTTTATTTTTTTAGAATGTGAAATGTGAAATATTCATCTATTAACAAATTGTGAAATACCTCTTATTTTTCTCCCTTTTTCTTCATACCTGCCCCCCCGTTTTTTAATTTTAATTTTAATTTTTTTGTTTTTTTTTTTTTTAGATGGCGTTTCACTCTTGTTGCCCAGGCTGGAGTGCAGTGGCACAGTCTCAGCTCACTGCAACCTCAACTTCCTGGGTTCAAGTGATTCTCCTGCCTCAGCCTCCCAAGTAGCTGGGATTACAGGCGCCCACCACCACGCCTGGCTAATTTTTGTATTTTTGGTAGAAACGGGGTTTCACCATGTTGCCCAGGCTGGTCTGGAACTCCTGACCTCAGGTGATCTGCCCGCCTGAGCCTCCCAAAGTGCTGGGATTACAGGCATGAGCCACCATGCCCAGCCTCCCTTCACACCCCATTTTTTAAACCTTTCAAATGTTGCAATTTTTAGAATGCATCCATAACACAGAAAGCCTATGGCTCACTGCAACCTCTGCCTCCTGGGTTCAAGTGATTCTCGTGCCTTAGCCTCCTGAGTAGCTGGGACTACAGGTGTGTGCACAACCATGCCTGGCTAATTTTTTATTTTTTTATTTTTTTTTGAGATGGAATCTCCCTCTATTGCCCAGGATGGAGTGCAGTGGTGCAATCTTGGCTCATTGTAACCTCTGCCTCCTGGGTACCAGCGATTCTCCTGCCTCAGCCTCCTGAGTAGCTGGGACTACAGGCTCGCACCACCATGCCCGGCTAGTTTTTTTGTATTTTTAGTAGAGATGGGGTTTTGCCATGTTGGCCAGGCTGGTCTGGAACCCCCGACCTCAGCTGATCCGCCCGCCTGAGCCTCCCAAAGTGCTGGAATTACAGGCATAAGCCACCGTGCCCAGCCCCGCTTTATACCCCATTTTTTAAACCTTTCAAATATTGCAATTTTTAGAATGCATCCATAACACAGAAAGCCTATGACTATCAAAAAAAAAAAAAAAAAAAAACAAGAAAAATAGAAAGAAAAGCATTCAGTTTTCTTTTTGTTTCTTTTTTTTTTTTTTTTTTTTTTTTTGGAGACAGAGTCTCACTCTGTTGCCCAGGCTGGAGTCCACTGGCATGATGTTGGCCTCCACTTCCCAGGTTCAAGCAATTCTTGTGCCTTAGCTTCCCAAGCAGCTGGGACTACAGGTGTGTGTACAACCATGCCCGGCTAATTTTTTGTATTTTTTTGTATCTTTTTTTTTTTTGAGATGAAGTCTCCCTCTATTGCCCAGAATGGAGTGCAGTGGCATGATCTCGGCTCACCGCAACCGCTGCCTCCTGGGTATGAGTGATTCTGCTGCCTCAGCCTCCCAAGTAGCTGGGACTACAGGCCCACGCCACCACGCCCGGCTAGTTTTTTTGTATTTTTAGTAGAGACGCGTTTTTGCCATGTTGGCCAGGCTGGTCTCAAACTCCTGATCTCAGGTGATCCACTCACTTGGGCCTCCCAAAGTGTTAGGATTACAGGCGTGAGCCACCGCACCCAGCTAAAAATCATTCACTTTTCAAAGTTCATGAGTCTTATAGTGGAGAAATATTCTTTATTTTACCCAGCAGAGGAGTGATATGGATTATTCCAGGCAGTGGCCTAAAAACCTGTTGCTCCTGGTAAGTGAGTCAGTTGAGATGAAAATGTTAATAATATTTGGATAAATAAAAGTCAGTGCCATGCTGGGGGTGAAAATAATCATGGTTTATTGTACCAGCATACATATCAGAGAAAACTCTGAAAAATGATGTAGAGAGCCTCAACAGATATGGTAACCAATTTTTAAAGGCTTCCTTTAAATTTGAGATAGTAGTTTTTACAAAAGAATATTTTGTTGAGTCCGTAATATTTGGGTCCAGAATATTTAGATCAAACCAACATAAAACAACCCTTTCTAGACACACAATAATATGATTCTGATGATAGTTCATTTTGTTCCCAAAGCAACCAAGTAGAGAGGCAATGAGACAGAATGAAATGGAACTCTGAGTTAGTTAGGTCACTGGGTGGTAATTCTGGCCTTATCACTAATTACAGTAAATAGCTAATACGATGATGGGGAAGTCACTCGATCTCTTTGGAATTTCTTATTTGCAAAATGATGAGATTGGTCTTGGTTGTTACTGCCCCTTTCTGATTTAAAATAATATGATTTTTGGATTATTAACTATAAAAGGATGCTCTATTATGACCCTGGAGTGGCCCATAATGTACCTGCAGCTGAGTGTCCAGGGTCATGTAGAAATCTCCACGGCACCTTTCCTGCTTTTATGACAGATCTTCATCTAGCTTTCCAGATTGATAAGATAGTGGGAAGTAGTGTGTGAATGTTTGTGCATATGAGAAATAGTTGACTAATAGGTTGAAGCTGATTGCATGACAACAAATCATTTGGACCAGAACCTTCTTTAATTCAACAAGGCACAACACCTGAGTTTGAAAAAAAAAGTTTGAGAAGCTTCTGGTTTATGATAGTTAACTGAGCTCCTGTGTTAACTTTTCCTTCCTTTCCAAAACCCTGCAGAAATAACCACATTAATATAGAAGTGCTAAACCCCAAGCAGTCATACCCCTGTGTATGAGTCCATTTTGTGTTGCTATAAAAGAATATCCGAGGCTGAGTTATTTATTTATTTAGAGACGGAGTCTCGCTTTGTCCCTCAGGCTAGAGTGCAGTGGCGCGATCTCTGCTTACTGCAACGTCTGCCTTCTGCCTCAGTCTCCCAAGTAGGTGGGATTACAGGCACTGGCCACCACACCTGGCTGATTCTTGTATTTTTTAGTAGAGACGGGGTTTCACCACGTTGGCCAGGCTGGTCTCGAACTCCTGACCTCAGGTGATCCACCTCCCTCAGCCTCCCAAAGTGCTGGGATTACATGCGTGAGCCACTGCGCCCAGCCAAGGCTGGGTAATTTATAAAGAAAGGTTCATTTTGGCTCATCATTCTGCAGATTGTACAAGAAGCATGGTGTCAGGACCTCAGGAAGCTTTCACTCATGGTAGAAGGCGAAGGGGGCGCCAGCATGTCACATAGTGAGAGAGGGAGCAAAGTCTTTTAAACAATCAGCTGTCGCTTGAACTAATAGAGTGATATGTCACTCATTACCGTGGGGAGGACACCAAGCCATTCATAAAGGCTACGCCCCATGAACGGAAGGCTTCCCATCAGGCTCCGTTTCCAAAACTAGGAATCACATTTCAGCGTGAGATTTGGAGGGGACAAGTATCCAAACTATATCAGCCTGGAAGAGGGCTGTCATTACACTTGAGGGATTCAGGTGGCCATTGAGAATATGAATGTGAGAGCTGGGTTCTTGGTAAGTTGCTTACTCTCTTTGTGTCTTCTGGCCCTTGAGTAAATTACTTACCTGATCTATGCCTCAATTTTCATATTTGGAAAGTAGAGATAATACAACCCCCTCATAGTGTTGTTTCTGTGAGGATTAATACAAGTCAAGAGCTTTGAACGTGCCTGACCCAAAATGTTTTCACATCTTACCTATAATTTTTGTTACTATAGGTAATATTATAAGTGCTATGATAAATTTAATGTGGAATAGGAAAGCAGATGGGGTAGACATGGATGATAACATGCATTGGGGATACAAAAATCTGCAATCCTATTTAGGTGAAAGACAATAGTTCTGATGACCACTGATAAGGAAACCTAAGATCCTAAGTAATAAGGGCAAAGGCAGGCAGCCAATAGGATAATTAATTACAGAGCTGTGGGGTAACTGTATCAGTCTTTTACTCTCCGAGTGCTTGCTGTAACATTTGCCCCCAGATTAAAGCTATGAGTTCTGCTCTGTAAGTTAACTGGGATATTTGCTGCCAAATACTCCCAAGGCAGGTGCTGGGGCCAGAGAGAGAAATGGGACAATATCCCAGCTAACTTCCATCTGTTGTATGAAAGATGAAAATGTAATCTATTGTCTAAACTGGGACACTTTGAGTGAAAGAAAGCACTATTAATAATTATGCCAGAAAAAGAGGTATAACCTGTGACTGTGTCAGTCAAATCAGGACATCTTTTTCCTGGTCTTAGGGAATGGGGAGCACCTGTATTTGGACAGCAAGCTACCTACGCCCCCTAAAGAAAAGCCTGCCTGGCCACATAGTCTATCTCCCCTCCCCAGGAATTGCATTAATTGCCAAGAAAACAAGAAATGTCATGAGCTGAAATGTTCCAACTACCTAAATAGGTCAATCTAAACCTAAAATTATAAGTGTGAATACATAACCAAGAAGTTACAAACATTTAAGGAAAACCAACAGCATGAAAGCAGGATACCACACCATAGAAAGAAAATAAATCTCCTGTGAGGCAACAAAATTAATGCAGAAAACAGAGCCATTCATACAGAGTTATTACAACCATTAAACAAAAAGAGGCTGCTATTTTTAAAATAAGCAATCTAAGTTCTGGGAAATTAAAAAAATAATTGCCCCTCCCTTAGGGTTGCCTGATCAAGCAAATACAAATATAAGACATCCAGTTAAATTGTAATTATTTCTAATTGCTTGTGCATATGGACATCAGACTAAAAAATATTGAATGGGACATACTTATGCTAAAAATTTCTTTCTTTCTCTCTCTCTCTCTCTCTCCCTCCCTCCCTCCCTCCCTCCCTCTCTCTCTCCCTTTCTTTCTTTTGAGGCAGAGTCTCGCTCTGTCGCCCAGGCTGGAGTACAGTGGCTGGATCTCAGCTCACTGCAAGCTCCGCCTCCCGGGTTTACGCCATTCTCCTGCCTCAGCCTCCCAAGTAGCTGGGACTACAGGTGCCTGCCACCACGCTCAGCTAGTTTTTGTATTTTTAGTAGAGACGGGGTTTCACCGTGTTAGCCAGGATGGTCTCGATCTCCTGACCTCGTGATCCGCCCATCTCGGCCTCCCAAAGTGCTGGGATTACAGGCTTGAGCCACCGCGCCCGGCCCTCTTTCTTTCCTTCCTTCCTTCCTTCCTTCCTTCCTTCCTTCCTTCCTTCCTTCCTTCCTTCCTTCCTTCCTTCCTTCCTTCCTTCCTTCCTCCTCCCTCCCTCCCTCCCTCCCTCCCTCCTTCTTTCCTTTCTTTCTCTTTCTTTCTTTCTCTCTCTCTCTCTCTCTCTCTCTCTTCTCTCTCTCTTCTTTCTTTCTTTCTTTCTTTCTTTCTTTCTTTCTTTCTTTCTTTCTTTCTTTCTTTCTTCTTTCTTTCTCTCTCTCTCTCTCTTCTTCTTCTTCTTCTTCTTCTTCTTCCCCTCCCCCTCCCCCCCTCAATTTATTTCATTTGTTTGTCCATTGAACTTTCTTTTTTTTGAGACAGAATCTTACTCTGTTGCCCAGGCTGGAGTGCAGTGGCACAATCTCGGCTCACTGCAACCTCTACCTCCCGGGTTCAAGTGATTCTCCTGCCTCAGCCTCCTGAGTAGCTGGGATTACAGGTGTGCACCACCATGCCTAGCTAATTTTTGTGTTTTTGGTAGAGACAGGGTTTCACCATAATGGCCAAGCTGGTCTCAAACTACTGGTCTCAAGTGATCCATCTGCCTCGGCCTCCCTGGGATTACAGGTGTGAGCCACCTCATCTGGCCTGAGCATTCATTAATGAGAAAATATATTCAACTTTAATTTATGAGCCAGTATATTGAACATATATTGGTATCAGGTTGAGAATTTTGAGAATCGTTCTTCAAGTTTGATTTGATGAAGCACACAGTACCAATATTTCATGGCTTAACTTCCTTTCCAGTTTTCAGGATTATGCTGTGATCAGTGACTTCGACGGCCGAGTGCAGTGGCTCACCGCTGTAATCCTAGACTTTGGGAGGCCAAGATGGGTGGATCATGAGGTCAGGAAATCGAGACCATCCTGACTAACATGGTGAAACCCTGTCTCCACTAAAAATACAAAAATTAGCCAGGCGCGGTGGTGGGTGCCGGTAGTCCCAGTTACTCGGGAGGCTGAGGCAGGAGAATGGCGTGAACCCAGGAGGCGGAGCTTGCAGTGAGCCAACATCACGCCACTGCACTCCAGCCTGGGCAATAGGGTGAGACTCCGTCTCAAAAAAAAAAAAAAAAAAAAAAGAAAAAAGAAAAGAAAAGAAAAATTGACAAAAAGAACATTGTCATTTATTTTTTATTGCCCTCTTCTTTAACACTATGCATGATGATTCCACTTACTGCTGTGCTGGAAGAGTATTTAGCTACATCCATATTAAAGAATAGGATTTTTCAAAGGATGAAATTCATTTCATGACTGGGCATGGTGGCTCATGCCTGTAATCCCAGCACCCAGGGAGCCATGATGGGAGGATCTCTTGAGCCCAGGAGTTCAAGACCAGCCTGGGCAACATAGCAAGAGTCCATCTCTACCAAAAAAAAAAAAAAAAAAAAAAATTAGCCAGGCATGCACCTGTGGTCCCAACTACTCTGGAGGCTGAGGTGGGAAGATCCTTGAGCCCAGGAGGTGGAAGATGCAGTGAGCTGGAATTGCACCACTGCATTCCAGCCTGGGAGACAGAGCGAGATCCTATGTCTCAAAAAAAGAAAAAAAGAAAAGAAAAGGAAAAAAGAAAAAGAAAATCCATTTCAAACGATACAGCAAGTGCCATAATAACTATCCATTTTACTTTATTTTATTTTTTTAAAAGTTAGAGACAGAGTCTCCCTATGTTGCCCAGACTGGTCTCAAACTCCTGGGCTCAAAGGATCCTCCTGCCTCAGCCTCCGAAAGTGCTAGGATTACAGGCATGAACCACCATGCTGAGCCAATACTTATCCATTTTAAATTGGAATTTCTTTTCCTGTCCATAAATGATATCGTTCATTTTATGAACAGCCTTGACACTTCAAAAGATAACTATTTTGTCAGTTTTTTAAAAACACTTTTTTTTTTTTTTTTTTTTTTGACACGGAGTCTCGTTCTGTCGCCCAGGCTGGAGTGTAGTGGCGCTATCTCGGCTTACTGCAAGCTCTGCTTCCTGGGTTCACACCATTCTCCTGCCTCAGCTTCCCAAGCAGCTGGGAACACAAGTGGCTGCCACCACGCCCGGCTATGTTTTTGTATTTTTAGTAGAGACAGAGTTTCACCAGGCTAGCCAGCATGGTCTCCTGACCTTGTGATCTGCCTACCTCGGCCCCTCAAAGTGCTGGGATTACAGGCGTGAGCCACCACGTTTGGCGTAAAAAACACTTTCAACAATTTATTATTATTATTATTATTTTGAGATGGAGTTTTGCTCTTGTTGCCCAGGCTGGAGTGCAATGGCACGATCTCGGCTCATCGCAATCTCCGCCTCCCAGGTTCAAGCAATTCTCCTGCCTCAGCCTCCCAAGTAGCTGGGATTACAGGCATGTGCCACCACGCCTGGCTAATTATGTATTTTTAGTAGAGATGGGGTTTCTCCATTTTGGTCAGGCTGGTCTCGAACTCTTGACCTCAGATGATCCACCTGCCTTGGCCTCCCAAAGTGCTGGGATTACAGGAGTGATCCACTGCGCCCTACCTCAACAAGTTCTTTTATGCAATGGGGTACTTCAACTAGAACATCTGAGCTGAGAAATGTAATATATGGTATGCAAGGTAATTATGACTTTTACTTCAATTATTTTATCTTATTCATCTGAATTGCTCTTAGTCAAAAATTGTTATTCTATGACTTTCTTTGATATTAGTTGAGGAAATAAAATATCTCTTATGTTGAGCTGTTAACATACCAACTTTTATCTGACTTTCACCATTTTCTTATGTTGAATGACCATTTGCATACTGAGAACTTCAAAATGAATTTTTCTTTGTTTAATACAAGTCTACTGCTCAGAAAATGCATCACAAAATTTACACTTGGATTTTGGCATTTTGGGTTCAAACATATACAAATAGAAGGTAAATAATAGCAACCTCTGCAAGAATGGAAAAGATTGAATTTGATAATATTATAGCAGCTTCAGTCTGTCTGTCACTCGAAGTCCAACTCACGTAAACAGCAGCTGAACTGTTAAATGGGTTGAGAATGTGTGAATAATGATAAACTGAACTAGATATGTAATGCAAAAAAGTGAACTTCAGGGGCTGAATGAACACCATGGCTCATGCCTGTAATTCCAGCATTTTGGGAGGCCAAGGTGGGAGGATCACTTTGAAGTCAGGAGTTTGAGACCAGCCTGGGCAACATAGTGAGACCCTGTCTCTACAAAAATAAAAATAAAAAATTAGCTGGGTGTGGTGGCACACGCCTATGGTCCCAGCTGCTCAGGAGGCTGAAATGGGAGGATCCTTGAGCCCAGGAGGTCGAAGCTGCAGTGAGTACTGATCATGCCACTGTACTCCAGTGAGACCCTGTCAAAAAAAAAAAAAAAAAAAAAAAAAAAAACAGAAAGAAAGAAAAGAAAAAGAAAAAAAAGTGAACTTGTGGTTTGCCTGCGTGGAACTGTGCTCATAAGGCACAGTCCCTCCTCCGAATAGAGTCAAATCTGAAGTTATTAATATATAAGGTTTTGGGAAGTCTGTCATTCAAATACCAGTGGACTTTTAGTGCTTACCCTGACTAAACCACTGGCAAGTGTTAGGGTTACATTTTAACATGTTGTTCCCAAAGCAAAAAGTATCTTCAAAGAGAATTTGAAGAAATTATAATAATGGTGGAAAACTTTAAAATACATCTCTCCCAGAAACTGACAGATAAAGAAGACCAAAAGTAAATAAGCACTTGGAAGAATAGAATAAAACAATCCACAAACTTGAACATATGGAATGCCCATTTAGGCCCATAGGATAAACCTTATTCAGATAGCATAAATGTCAACAACTGTGTCTGATATGATTTTCTTTGACCTCTAGGCAGTTCTTTTTAGGTGAAGCAACTTTAAATTTTAAGCAATGTATCAACATTTTACTCTAAAATAAAATAAATACATGATTTCTCCTTTATTTCCACACTTTTTGGACTTTTGGAATAAAAGCTGTTTTTTTTTTTTGGAAACAACCAGTTCAAATAAACAAACTTTGGACTATGCAATAAGAGAAAAAAAAAGAAAAGATTTAGATAAGCAATATTAATAATGTGAAAAGGCACGAAGCTACAAATACAGTTAAACTTTTAAAAATTAAGAGAATATTATATGAAACTTTAAAAAGAAAGTTTTGGAAAAATAAGTGAAATTTGTACCTCTCGAGGGAAGTAAAAATGATTTAAAAATTCAGGAAGGGGTAGGAAACTTGAAGAATTCAGTAACTACAGAAAAAGTGCAAAATAAAAGACTTTTCTCTACCAAAAGATGCTCTCCTTCAATGACTTTACAAGTAAGTTTTTCAAATCATCAAGGAAGAAATATCATGTTTAACTTTATAGAAAAGCATAGAATTTTTAAACTTTGTTCTACAGAGTAGAATATTCTTGATAAGAATATTAGACAACTCACATCAATTAGAGCTTTGCTTTACCTTCGTGCAGTTTTTGGAGAAATGAAAACTGGCCTTTCCATGAAATTTCTTTTTTATTTCCAATAAAAAAATAAATTAAAAAAATACTAGACAAATGTATATACATGTATGCTCAGGTGAGTACGCACGCGTGCACACACACCCTATTAAGCAATCTCTGATGTGAAAATAGGCACAAATATATTAAATAAAAATAACTGATTATTGCTGCACATTAAAGATATATATCATGACCAAGAAGAGGTTACATAAAGGCATATATATTTTACTATTTAGGATGTTAACATGTATAGTATAAATATTATATTAAAGAAAGAAAATTGACTGGGCACGGTGGCTCACGCCTGTAATCCCACACTTTGGGAGGCCAAGGCGGGCGGATCACCTGAGGTCAGGAGTTCAAGACCAGCCTGGCCAACATGGTGAAACCCCGTCTCTACTAAAAATACAAAAATGAACCAGGTGTGGTGGCAGATGCCTGTAATTCCAGCTACTCGGGAGGCTGAGGCAGGAGAATTGCTTCAACCTGGGAGGCGGAGGTTGCAGTGAGCCCCGAGATCATGCAATTGCACTCCAGCCTGGGGGACAAGAGCGAGACTTCATCTCAAAAAAAAAAAAAAAAAAGAAAATTATGAATTATCTAAACAGAGAGAGGAAAGGTATTTGGATAAAATTCAAGATCTAATTAGCCAGGCGTGGTGTCATGCACCTGTAATCCCAGCTACTTGGAAGGCTGATGCAGAAGAATCACTTGAAGCTTGGAGGGTGGAGGGGTTGCAATGAGCCAATATCTCACCACTGACCTCCAACCTGGGTGACAGAATGAGACTCTGTCAAAATAAAAAAAAAAATTCAAGATCTACTTTGATTTAACAATGCAAAAAAAAAAAATCTTTTTAAAAGGTAATCATAGAAAGAGATTTCTATAAATTGATAAAAGACATTTATCAGAAATCATTATGAAATGTTATAGGCCAGGAGCAGTAGCTCACGCCTGTAATCCCAGCACTGTCATCCCAGCACTTTGGGAGGCCAATGTGAGTGGATCGCTTGAGCCCAGGAGTTCAAGACCAGTCTGAACAACATGGCCAAACTCTATCTCCACAAAAACCACAAAAATTAGCTAGGCATGGTGGCGTGCACCTCCCTGGGTTCAGATGGCTGCAATGAACTGTGATTGTGCCACTGCACTCCATGCACTCCAGCCTGGGTGACAGAGTGAGACCCTGTCTCAAAACAAAACAAAACAAAACAAAACAAAAGAAAGAAACATTATATAATGATTAACTACTTAGAAGATTTTATTTAAAGGGAAGAACAGGAAAATGAAGCTACCACTGCTATTTTTCAATATTGTGTTCAAGATCCCAGCTAATGCAATAATATAAAAGAATTAAACGCTGTTGGGAAGGAAGAAGCAAAACTGTCATTATTTGCTATATATAATGCAAGAAATGAAACCCATGAGTCAATATCACCTACAAGATCCTGTAAGATGACAGAAGATAAACTTACAAAAGCAAATATTCTATGTACAAACAGTAATCAAACGGAAAATGTAACTGTAGCCACAATACAAGAAAGGTATAAAACTCATGAGAATAAACTTAAGAAATGTTTAGAATCTGTATAAACAAAACAACAAAACTGTATTGAAGACTATTAAAAAAGAACAGAACAAATGGAAAGATACGAGTTCTCCCAGCTATGAAAAGTCAATATTGTTAAGATGTTGGTTCTCCTTAACCTAATGTAGAAATAAAATGTGATCCCAATTAAAATCCTAACTGGACTTTTGAAAAGTCATTTGGTAATACCCCATCTGCATATTAGTTAAGGTATTAGATAAATTCTCAAACCTTGTGACTTATTACAATGAAGAGTTTATTTCTCACTCACCTCACATGCCCCTGCAAGAGTTCCTGGTCAGGGAATCTTCCATAAGATCGTTCTGGAAGCCAGGCATCTTCTATTCTGTGGCTCTGGCATCCTCTTAGGTCCTTAGATAGGGCAATGACCATGAGGAAGGCATACCTGCTTCCCCACCCCTTTGACCTGAAAGTGACACATATTGTATTTGCTCACATACCATTGGCAAGAGTTAGCCACATGGCCCTAGTTAGGTGCAAGGGGCGCTGAGAAAGGTAGTCCCCTGGCCGGGTGTGGTGACTCATGCCTGTAATTCCAGCACTTTGGGAGGTCAAGGTGGGTGGATCGCTTGAGGCCAGGAGTTCAAGTCCGGCATGGCCAACATGGAAAACCCTGTCTCTACTAAAAATACAAAAAATTTGCCGGGCGTGGTGGTGCATGCCTGTAATCCCAGGTACTCGGGAGGCTGAGGCAGGAGAATTGCTTGCACCCAGGAGGCGGAGGTTACAGTGAGCTGAGATCATGCCATTGCACTCCAGTCTGGACAACAGAGCAGGACTCCATCTCAAAAAAAGGGAGAGAGGAGAGAGAAGAGAGAGAGAGAGAGAGAGGAGAGAGAGAAAGGGGGAGAGAGAGGCAGAAAGAAAAGAAAGAGAGAAATAAGGAAGGAAGGAAGGAAAGAAGGAAGGAAAGAAAGAAAGAAAAAGAAAGGAAGGAAAGAAGGGAGGGAGGGAGGGAGGAAGGAAAGGAAAAGATTTCTTTCTTTCTTTTTTTTTTTTTGAGACGGAGTCTTGCTCTGCCACCCAGGCTGGAGTGCAGTGGCCGGATCTCAGCTCACTGCAAGCTCCGCCTCCCGGGTTTTGTACGCCATTCTCCTGCCTCAGCCTCCCGAGTAGCTGGGACTACAGGCACCCGCCTCGTCGCCCGGCTAGTTTTTTTTGTATTTTTAAGTAGAGACAGGGTTTCACCATATTAGCCAGGATGGTCTCGATCTCCTGACCTCGTGATCCGCCCGTCTCGGCCTCCCAAAGTGCTGGGATTACAGGCTTGAGCCACCGCGCCCGGCCAAGGAAAGGAAAAGAAAAGAAAGAGAAAGCAAGCACCCAGCTAGGCAGCTGCTGCTTTCTGGCAAGAACACTACATTTGAAAAGAAGAGGATAAATTTTGGGTGTTCAGCTATCTCTTCCATAATCTGCAAAAATAAGAGCACAGGAATAAATTTCAAAATAAATGTGATGTAAATAGATATACTACAACATTATAGTAATTAAAGCGATGTGGTATTGTCAGAGGAAAACAAGTTAACACTTGTAGTAGAAAATTTTCAGTAGAAATATTTTCAGTAGAAAATAACCATGAGTAGAAACTAAACTATGCACATATGGAAATGAAGTATCTAATAAGTGACATTTCAAATTAGTTGGGAATGGATATACTGGCTCAGGAAATAGTAATAAAATAATTGGCTACATATATGGACAAAAATAAAGTTAGATTTCTACTTTATTCCATACCTAAAAATCTAGGTTATTAAAAATCCAAACATGAAACACAAAACAGTACAGTACCATAAGAAAATATAGAAGGATATTTTCATAATCATTTTTCAGCCCTCACCTTCATGTGCTCGCATGTATGCATGCGTATACACCCACACACACAGAAAAGGTCACTTCCATATATTATGAAGGGAATATAAATTGGCACATTTTAGAAGGGAAATTCAGAAGGATCTAGAATAATCTTTAAAATATTTATCCATTTTGGTCCATCTTTTTTTTTTGAAACAGTGTCTCACTCGGTTGCCAAGACTGGAGTGCAATGGTGTGGTCTTGGCTCACTGCAACCTCTACCTTCTGGGTTCAAGTGACTCTCCTACCTCAGCCTCCCTAGTAGCTAGGATTATAGGTGCTCACCACCACACCCAGCTAATTTTTGTATTTTTAGTAGTGATGGGGTTTCACCATGTTGACCAGGCTGGTCTTGAATTCCTGATCTCAGGTCATCCACCCGCCTTGGCCTCCCAAAGTGCTGATTATAGGCATGAACCACCATGCCCTGCCCATCCATTTCTTTTCTAGGCATTTACTCTTCCGAAACATTCAAGTTTAGGCATAAAAATATTTGCAGTATTCTTCATGAATATATTGGGCAATCTGTATGTATAATAACAGGAGAATGCATTGCATGTATTAAAACAAATTCTTACCATGAAATACTATTGTCTTTAAAAAAAAAAAAAAGAAGAAGTGGAGAAAGAAGGTCCACAATATAATATTGAGTAAAATAACACAAACTGAAGGAGAATAGCTAACATCAGCTGAGTTTTTGCGGTATGCCAGGCTCTGCTTTCAGTGAGTGAGTGTTAATTTTCACAACAATGCTATGTACTACTATTAGTCCCATTTTAAAGATTGGAATATTTTGGCACTGAGATGTGTAGTAACTTGCAAAATGTAACATAGCGAGTACTGGTGGAGCTGGGATTTGAATCAAGGTGGTGTTGCTGAAAGCCTATGCTCTCAAGCACTATGCTATACTGACTGTGTATAGTACAATCCTACATATTTTTTAAAGTATTTGTATTTGTATGTGCTTATTTTTAAAAGTGTGAAAAGATACCATAGAATGTAATGGTGGGGTCGGACATGGTGCCTCACACCTGTAATCCCAGCACTTTGGGAGGCCGAGGTGGGTGGATTACTTGAGGTCAGGGGATCAAGACCAGCCTGGCCAACATGGTGAAACCCCGTTTCTACTGAAAAAACAAAAATTAGCCAGGCGTGGCAGTGCATGCCTCTAATCCCAGCTACTCCGGAGACTGAGAATTGCTTAAACTCGGTAGGTGGAGGTTGCAGTGAGCCGAGATTACGTCACTGAACTCCAGCCTAGGCACCTTCTTAAAAAAAAAAAAAAAAAAAGAAGTCAGGAGATCAAACCATCCTGGCTAATACGGTGAAACCCCATCTCTACCGAAAATACAAAAAATTAGCCGGGCGTGGTGGTGGGCGCCTGTAGTCCCAGCTACTCGGGAGGCTGAGGCAGGAGAATGGCGTGAACCCAGGAGGCAGAGCTTGCATTCAGCCGAGATCACACCACTGCACTCCAGCCTGGGCGACAGAGCAAGACTCTGTCTCAAAAAAAAAAAGAAAAGAAAAAAAGTAATGGTGGTGACGACCCCACCTAGTGGTGGAGAGTCTTATACTTTTTGCTTCTGTATGGTTTGGACTTTTCAAAAAACATATGTTGTTTGCAACACAAATCTTAAAGTAAAAGTTTACAAGTTTGATGACATATGTTGAAGTGTTCCAATGCTACAATGCCACAATTAAGATTTAGTACCCAGCAAAACATCTTGTTTATGGCAAATACTTGATGAAAACTTCTTATATGGAAGAATGGCCAATCTCTTCTAGTAGACTCCACATTCTTCAGATCTAGGGACTGCAGTTTATATCTGTAATCGGTCCCTACTCTGTTATAGTGCTCTCACTCGATAAATATTGGTCAAATTTATGTTTATATACCCATAAAGTGTAACTGTTCTTCCTTATTTCTTGCCATAACTGTTTTTCTCTTCTTTTTTTAATCACAACCTTAAACTGCCTAATATTTCATTTATGTTATTGACTTAAAAAAACTCAAAGCCTCTTGTAACACATCTCATCAATAGAAGTTATCAGTGCATATTAAGAATAAATATTTTTAGTGACATACTATGATTTTCATTCCTAATAAAGGGAAGCTAATAATATAAAACTAATCTATTAAAAATCTCTGAGTTCCAAGTTGTAAGATCATATTATTGAATTTTAGAGTTTATGAACTTTCCCTTGCTTTGGGAAATTGGTTGAACTGGTTGAAATCCAATAGGTACTGTTTCTTTGTTTTTAGAGAATATTCTATTTGAAAGGCAAGAACTTTATTTCCAATTAGAAGCACATCTTTCACATTTGAGAGCAATCTGGAGCCTCTGGAACATACTGTGGCAATCCAGAGCACTTAGCAACTGAAAGAGCGTGGGCTGTGAGTATGTGCAGCCTAGTGACATAAAGAAATCACTTTGCAAAGAGGTGGTTTGAAATTTGCAGACTTTCTTTGCAAGGTATTGTGAAGACATGTTGACATCACGAAGCGATTAGAAAATGACATGCATTTCACTGCTTGTATAATATTCTGTAGCTCAAATTTCCCTGCTCTCTACATATGTTTTCTGTTCCATTTTTCTTCTATTCCAAGAGAATAACATCTTGTCTGTAGACATGAATACAAGAGAAAAACACTCTGTCTACAGTGTTTGTTTCTGATGATCATTCCCTTCTTGAAAGCTATTCCTTCTTGAGGATTATTCACTATAAACGGATGGAGACTATAACGTACTCATGGATTTAGAAAGTTAAGGATATTTTGTCTTTAGAGGTTAAGGTAGAAAAAATACACTTTGTTGTAATATTAGATATCTTCTAAAAGGACAGGAAGAACAAGGCCTGGAAATGTATTAAAGATATAATAAAGAACATGTCTGTAATCCCAGCACTTTGGGAGGCTGAGGCAGGTAGATCACCTGAGGTTGGGTGTTCGAGACCAGCCTGACCAACATGGAGAAATCCTGTCTCTACTAAAATTTCAAAATTAGCCGGGCATGGTGGTACATGCCTGTAATCCCAGCTACTTGGGAGGCTGAGGCAGGAGGATCATTTGAACCCGGGAAGCAGAGGTTGCGGTGAGCTGAGATCGCGCCATTGCACTCCAGCCTGGGCAACAAGAGTGAAACTCCATCTCAACAAACAAACAAACAAACAAATAAACAAATGATATAATGAAGAAGAGTGTAGAACAGCTATGGTCAAATATACCAATATTTCTGCAAAAGGAAAATAAATCAGATTTAACATGTCCAAAAATGAATCAATCACCTTCCTGCATGTCTAATCAATGATTTTTGCCTAAGTGCATAAAAAAACAAATCTACTTACTTGCCCTTCTCCCCCACAAGTTGAATTTGTTGGGAGGATATCCAGAAACAAAGGCAGGAAGGACCTCTGGAGGGATTACGGTCAAGACCAGAAAACTCTTACTAACATAGGCCATTCTTTCTCTCTAGCTTCCGCCTTTGCTTTTCTGAGACATCATATTTCTCTCTCTCCAGACTGGCTTTCTCTGCTTCTCCAAGCTCTTGACAGAAATTGACCACCGGTATATTCAGTTCCACTATGCCCAGCAGAATCTCAGTGTCAGATTCCCCAGGAGAAAGAATCCGATTGATCCAACTAGGTCTAGTGTTTATCCCTGGTCCAATCAACCATGACTGGTGGTGAGGTCATTTTGTACAAGACTGCTGCGTGAGTGGGGAATGGTTTTTGGAGTAAAGGAAGTTTACATGCACTGGCTACCTGCCTGAAAGTTGTATAGCAACTGCCTCAAGCCATCTCTTAAGTTCTTATCCTGACTATTAAAATCATTAGAATTCGTGCAGGTGGTGAGGCTTGAATTTTTGAATTTATGTTAAAATCTTCCATTTTCCTTTACCTTTCATATTGGTCATTCATTTTTCTGTGCTTATTCACTCATCCATTCATTCAACAAATATTTGTGGAGCAACAACTAAGTGTCAAGCATTGTTCTAAGCGTTTTGGATACAACAATTAATACACACACACAATCCCTGGCCTCACTATCACGTTTATCAATGTTTTACTGATTTTAACTTCACACCCAGAGAGTTGAAAGACATTAATATGTGATGAGGCACTGGAAAAAAAACAAACTGGTTTTGTTGACAGTGAACCTAGTGATTTTTTTTTTTTTTTTTTTGAGACAGTCTCACTCTGTTGCCCAGGCGGGAGTGCAGTGGCGCGATCTCAGCTCACTGCAACCTCCACATCCCAGGTTCCAGCGATTCTCCTGCCTCAGCCTCCTGAGTAGCTGCGACTACAGGCATGTGCCACTGCACCCAGCTAATTTTTGTATTTCTAGTAGAGACAGCGGTTTCATCATATTGGCCAGGCTGGTCTCGAACTCCTGACCTCATGATCTGCCCATCTCGACCTCCCAAAGTGCTGGGATTACAGGTGTGAGCCACTGCGCTCAGCTGAACCTGGTGATTTTAGCATTGTACTCATGATACTGTGAATAGGGTTTATTATGAGGATGAGAATTGAAAATATGATAGTAAACAGAAGTGTAACGTTTCTTTGTGAGTTTATATAGAGTCCCCAAAACAACTCTTTTGAAAGAATAAGGGCCGGGCATGATGGCTCACACCTGTAATCCCAGTACTTTGGGAGGCCGAGGCAGGAGGATCACAAGGTCAGGAGATCGAGACCTTCCTGGGTAACACGGTGAAACCCTGTCTCTACTAAATACACACACACACACACAAAAAAAATTTAGCCGGGCGTGGTGATGGGCGCCTGTAGTCCCAGCTACTTGGAAAGCTGAGGCAGGAGAATGGCGTGAACCAGGAGGCAGAGCTTGCATTCAGCCAAGATCACACCACTGCACTCCAGCCTGGGCGACAGAGCAAGACTCTGTCTCAAAAAATAAAATAAAATAAAATAAAATAAATAAATAAATAAATAAATAAATAAATAAATAAATAAATAAACTTGCCACCTTAACAATTGCGCTTTTATATTTTTATTCAAAAAATCAATGGCTTGTATAACTTCTTGCTCCAATTGCTCTCACTCAAATATTTTGTTAACAAATGATAAAAGCTAACATTTATTGAACATTTACTTTAAGGTGCGTTCCAGTTTTTTTTTTTTTTTTTTGAGATGGCATCTCCCTCAGCTGCCCAGACTGTAGTGCAGTGGCATGATCTTGGCTCACTGCAACCACTGTGGCCTGGGTTCAAGTGATTCTCCCATCTTAGCCTCCCAAGTAGCTGGGATTACAGGCACTCGCCATCATGCCTGGCTAATTTTTGTATTTTAGTAGAGCCAGGGTCTCATCATGTTAGCCAGGCTGGTCTTGAACTCCTGACCTCAGGTAATCTGCCTGCCTTGGCCTCCCAAAGTGTTAGGATTACAGGCGTGAGCCACTGCGCCCGGCTGGGTGCATACTGTTATGAACATTTTGCACATATCAACTCATTCAATCCTCACAACAAATATGTGCACGAAGTTTAAATTTATGCCTTTGTGTTAGTCAAGTCCAATCAGTTATTTAAATTTCATTGATTTCTGCTCTAATATTTATTATTTCCCCCCCTTTTTTTTTTTCCGAGATGGAGTCTCGCTCTGTCGCCCAGGCTAGGGTGCAGTGGCCAGATCTCAGCTCACTGCAAGCTCCGCCTCCCGGGTTTATGCCATTCTCCTGCCTCAGCCTCCCGAGTAGCTGGGACTACAGGCGCCCGCCACCTCGCCCGGCTAGTTTTTTGTATTTTTTAGTAGAGACGGGGTTTCACCATGTTAGCCAGGATAGTCTCGATCTCCTGACCTCGTGATCCGCCCGTCTCGGCCTCCCAAAGTGCTGGGATTACAGGCTTGAGCCACCGCGCCCGGCCAATATTTATTATTTCTTCCCCTCTGTTTGCTTTGGGTTTATTTTGATCCTGCTTTTCTAGTTTTTTGAGAGGAGAGTTTGGATTATCAATTTGAGACTTTTCCTCCTTTAGAATGTAATCATTCAGTGCTATAAATTTAATGTGTCAGTACTACATTGCCCAGGTCCCATAAGTTTTGATATGTTGTATTTTCACTTTCTTTTAGTTCAGTGCATATTTTGATTTCATGTGAGATTTCCTCTTTGACTGATGAATTATTTAGCAGTGTGTTGTTTAGTTTCCAAGTATTAGGAGATTTTTCTGTTATTTTTCTGCTATTTATTTCTAGTTTGAGTCCATTTTGGTCACAGAACACGCTCCATATAATTTCATTATTTCTTTAAAATATATTTTGGGGTGACAGAGTTTCACTCTTGTTGCCCAGGCTGGAGTGCAATGGCACTATCTAGGCTCACTGCAACCTCTGCCTCCCGGATTCAAGTGATTTTCCTGCCTCAGCCTCCCGAGTAGTTGGGATTACAGGCACCCACCACCACACCAAGCTAATTTTTATAGTTTTAGTAGACACGTGGTTTCCCCATGTTGGCCAGGCTGGTCTAAAACTCCTGACCTCAGGTGATCCACCCACCTTGGCCTCCCAAAGTGTTTCTCCTTCATTTCTAAAGGATATTTTCACTGGATATAGAATTTTGGGTTGGCCACTTTGTTTGTTTGTTTTTCAGCACTTGAAAAATGCTGTGCTACTTCTTTATGGCATTCACACTTTTTGGTGTGAAATATATTCTTTCAAATTGTTTTTCTCCTATTGATAAGGTATTGTTTCACTGCAGCTGCTTTCAGATTTTTTTCTTTGTTTTTAGTTTTCAGAAGTTTGACTGTGATGTGTCTTGTTGTGGATTTCTTTGGATTTATTTTGTTTGGATAAACCAAGTTTATCTGCTTTTTTATTATGTAGGTTTATGTCTTTAGACTATTCCTTTTTTTTTTTTCAGTGTAGTTTCTATCTGGTGTTCTAATTGGGTAATTTGTTTTATTCTTCAAGTTCATTGGTTCTTTCCTCTCCATTTTACTGTCGAGCCTATCCAGCAAGTTGTTTTCATCTCATTTGTTATATTTTTTAGTTCTAAAATTTCCATTTGATTGTTCTTTATAACTTCGATTTCTTTGCTGATACTTCCTATGTTTTCATTTGTTTCAAGTTTGCATGTAATTGTTCACTGAATCATATGATGACTGATTTATAATTCTTGTCTGAGAATTTTAACATTTGTGTCATGTTGGTGTCTGCTAATTTTTTAAAAATTCAGATTGGGATATTCTTTGTTGTTGGCACGATGAGTGATTTTGAAATGAAATTTGGACATTTTTGCAATTATATTATGAGACACTGTGTGTTATTTAAATCTCCCGTTTCAGCAGCTTCCTCCAATACCACTTTGGCAGGAGGAGGTTCTCCTTTATTGATGGTTGGTCATGGGAAGTCAAAGTCCCTATTGGGTCTCAAAGTCCCTACTGATATCAGCATGAGAGGGACAAGGGTACTTTGCCACTGTTTCCACACACTGATCCCATGAGAGAGACTTTGTTACCCCTGGTTGGGGATGAAAATCCTGATCCTTCACCAGCCCTCTGCTGACACAATCCCAGTCAGGAAAGGGAAGAGTGCCTTATTACCATCAGATGAGGAGAAATACCCTGATTTCTTACTGGGTCTCTCTGGAGGTAGTTGAGGCACCTTGTTACATCCAGGGTGAAAATTCTAGGCTCCCATTTGTTCTTTGCTGGTGGGGCTGAAAGTGGGAGTTGCAGTTTCTTCTGTGGTATTTGGCTAGAATAGAATGATTACTGTCTACAAGCTTATGGTCTTGCTAGGACCTTTCAGGTCCTTTGTCTGGGAAGAGCAGGCTTTCCTTACCTTCTTTTTTTTTTTTCTTCTTGCTCCCATTGGAGTTTCTAGGTTGCCAGCTTCTCTAGCACCCCACCTGGAATATGTGAAGCAAAAAGAAAACCCACTGCCATCTTCTTGTTGCTTGGGTCCCACATTCCATTTCTACCTTTCAGAGTCTGCCCTCTTTTTTTTTTTTTTTTTTTTTTTTTTGAGTCAGAGTCTCACTCTGTTGCCCAGGCTGGAGTGCAATGCTGAGATCTTGGCTCACTGCAACCTCCACCTCCTGGGTGCAAGCAATTATCCTGCCTCAGCCTCCCAAGTGGCTGGGGTTACAGGCGCCTGCCACCAAGCTTGGCTAATTTTTGTATTTTTAGTGCAGACAGGGTTTCACCATGTTGACCAGGCTGGTCTCTTGGTCAGGGTGGTCTTGAACTCCTGACCTCGTGATCTGCCCACCTTGGCCTCCCAAAATGCTGGGATTACAGGTGTGAGCCACCGTGCCTGGCCCCTTTTTTACACATACTGTCCAAGATGTTTATCTGTACTTTGTTGGAAGAATAGGGAAAAGTATATCTACTCCATCTTTCTGGAGGCAAAATTCCCCAGTAAGTTATTTTAAATAGCAAGAATAGGAATTTAATGTAGGTAATTAGTTATATGGGAGGACTGCAAAGCCAAATAGAGGACAATGAGGCATCCTAGACATTAATAACAGAAGGAAGCCATGCCAGAGGGACAAAGGGAGGTCAGGAGTTGCTCATCCAAACCATGATCACAGAGGGCCAGGCCAGTGGGAACTGGAGTCATACGGGGATCAGGTTGTTAGAGCTGCTGCCTTAGGCTATTGAGGACATAGAGACAAACACTCTGGTTTCTCTCTTTCTTTCACTCTCAAATTTCTCACCGGTGCCTCTCATTGACCAAATCAAACTAGAACCTGATTGGGAAGGGAAATGGGAGATGAAGTTCCCTGGGACACAGAGCAGAGAAGTGGAGGGAAGGAATGGATTTAGAAGCAAACAGACAAATGTCTAGCACTCCCCATTTCGCTGATGAGTCAACTGAAGCATAGAGAGTTAAGTTCCTTGGTCAGAGTTCCACAGCAAGCAATGTGGTGGTGTCAGATTTGAATTTAATCATTTGGTCCAGGGCCCATAGTCCACATCCTTGCACTTCAGAACACAGTGAGTCCCTGAGGACATAAAATTATTGGAATTTCTGGGTTTGAAGAATTTAGTGTCAATTTTTATTTATCCTTTAACAATGTAAGAAACATGGATTATTGGTTAAAATCCAGAAGTTTGATATGTTAGCTTGAAAATATTCAGGATCATGAGGGGAAATCTGAAGTCATTAAGGGTTGTGTCAAATATGGTATTGACCCACATACTTTTAAAAAATGTTATTTATTCAGTGCATATTCTGTGCCAGACAACATTTTAGGCACTTCAACAGCTTTATTAATTTAACTCTCATAACAGCTCTATGAGGTAGTTACTGTCCTTATTATCTCCAGTTTACAGATGGGAAAAATTGATGCACAGAGAGGTTCAATGAATTTTCCAGGTTACACAACCAACGGGTTGCTAAATCAGACACTCTGGCTCTGCAGCCCGCATCCCTAACCACTCTTTTATATGCCCTGTGACTGTTCCCACAGTGACCTTGGCAGTGAATTTAGTGACAGCAGAGAACAACCACAATGAGGGAATGAATAAGCAGCAGCTGTCAATCTAAACAGCACAAGGTATACATGTATGTTTACTTACTATGTGAATTTAACAGTTAGACCTTGGTGTCTCTTGTTTTTTGTTTTAAATCCTGAGTAATAACTATGTGAAACAGCTCTTTCAGCAACACTTAAAACTAATCATGTGGGTGTGGTGGCTCACCCCTGTAATCCCAGCACTTTGGGAGGCCAAAGCCAGCAGATCACCTGAGGTCAGGAGTTCGGGACCAGCCTGGCCAAAATGGTGAAACCCACTCTACTAAAAATACAAAACTTAGCTGGGCATGGTGGCGGGTGCCTGTAATCCCAGCTACTCGAGAGGCTGAGGCAGGAAAATTGCTTGAACCCAGGAGGCAGAGGCTGCAGTGAGCCGAGATTGAGCCACTGCACTCCAGCCTGGGCAATAAGAGGAAGACTCTGTCTCAAAAAGAAGAAGAAGAAAAAAAAAATACATTGTCGGGGCTGGGCGCGGTGACTCACGCCTGTAATCCCAGTACTTTGGGAGACTGAGGTGGGCAGATCGCTTAAGGTCAGGAGTTTGAGACCAGCATGGACAACATAGCGAAACTGTGTTTCTACTAAAAAAAAAAAAATACAAAAAATTGGCCGCGCGTGGTGGTGCGCACCTGTATTCAGCCACTTGAGAGTCTGAGGCAGGAGAATTGCTTGAACCCAGGAGACGGAGGTTGCCTTGAGCTGAGATGGTGCCACTGCATTCCAGCCTGGGTGACAGAACCAGACTCCATCTCAAAAAAAAAAAAAAAAAAAAAAAAAAATGCCAATTTGGGAAACACAAACAGCTTTCTTTGACTACAAAAAGAAGAGAAGTCTTGGCAAAGAGTACTACAATGATAATGAAAGTTGAACAGATAAGTAACACTTGCGTCTTCCTTCCATGTCATTTCATAAAGTGCAGTAAAAGTCGAAGTTCACATAATAAGAGAAAATTCCAAGAAGTCCCTGCATAGCAAAACTGAAAAGTAACCTCTTCTGATGATGCCATGAAAAAAGCAGAAACAAGAAGTGATAAAGAACTGGGGAAAGAGAGTGACGGAGAATGTTCTGAGGCTACCAGGCTGAGACTGTCTGATAGGCTGAGCCCCTGGAATCAAGCTGAAGATAGGAAAGTGTGAGCGTTGTGGGGTGGTGGTGCTGGTGGCGGTATGGGTAGCGTGGGTGAGGTGTCATGACAGTGGAACTACATAGTTGTCTTCAAACTTTTTGTTTACTTTGTCCCCTAAAAATATTCTCCAAATTCTGTATTTTATTGCATATTTTAAAATAAGTGTATAGCATATTATAAATATTATATTGGCAGTACATCTTACAACATGTAGGAAGGCTGTAATGTGCCTTGCTTAAATAAATTGTTTAATTGTTCCATCAATGCCTCATAGTAAGATTCCAGATGCTTTTGTTTTGTTAGGAGATTAGAGCAATGGTGAAAGGGAAGGAGAGACAAGAACTTTGAGTGCAAGTGCCTTCGAAGGTAAATAAATATGCAGAAAATACAAAAGTCAAGGATCTGGAAATGGACTCTCCTGAAATCAGACATGCCCACACATTTGGAAAGTCTTGGTGTATTCCAGGGCTAGAAGGACCCCAGGTTGAAAACCAGGTGTCTAGATCATTAGGGAGGGCTTTCTGTATGGAGATACACAATTAAAGGCAATGGAGACCTATGAAAGGATGTCAAACCTGGTTGAGTTTGCATGATTTGATTTGCATTTTAAAAAGATCATTCTGGCCACTTTGAAGAATGGGTTGGAGAGAGGCCAGACTGGAGGCAGAAAGACTAATTAGGAGGTTTTTGCAGAAACTTCACTGAAGGCTGGACATGGTGGCACGTGCCAGTGGTCCCAGCTACTGGGAAGGCTAAGGTGAGAGAATTGCTTTAACCCGGGAGGTTGAGGCTTCAGTGATCTGTGATCATGCCACTGCAGTACACACTGCGTGCAGAGCAAGACCCTGTCTCAAAACCAAAACCAAAACCAAAAAAAAAAAACCCCAAAACACAAAACCCTCCCAAAACCTTTTGAAGGAGGATGGAGGCCTAAGTTAAGACTGGGACAGTGGCGATGAAGAGGAAAAGACAGCCTAGGGTAGCAATGTTCAAGAGAAATACAATGCAAGCTAAAAATGAAAGCCATCTGTGTAATTTAAAATTGTCTAGTAGCCACCTGAAAAAGGTAAAAAGAAACAAGTAGTCTTCATTTTAATAATTTATTTATTTAATCAAATATACTCAAAATATTGTCATTTGAAAATACCATCAATATGGCCAGGTGCAGTGGCTCACGCCTGTAATCCTAGCACTTTGGGAGGCCGAGGCAGGTGGATCACCTGAAGGTCAGGAGTTCGAGACCAGCCTGACCAACATGGAGAAATCCCCTCTCTACTAAAAATACAAAAAAAATTAGCTGGGCATGGTGGCACATGCCTGTAATCCCAGCTAATTGGGAGGCTGAGGCAGGAGAATTGCTTGAACCCGGGACGCACCATTGCACTCCAGCCTGGGCAACAAGAGCGAAACTCCATCTCAAAAAAAAAAAATCAATATAAAATTTTGTGAAGATATATATGTAGTTTTTGTACAAAGTCTTTAAAATCTGTTGTGTATTTTATACTTAGAGCACATCTAAATGTAAGTAAGCCACATTTCAAGTGCTCATTAGTCACATGTAGCTAGTGACTGTTGAATTGGACAAGTACAGGTCTAGAGACTAGACTGGAAATGGAATAAGAGGATTCAAAGATACCATTGTTCTTGCTTGGGTAACTGCAATAGTGGTATCCAGTGAAGGGCAGAGGCAGTGAGTTGAGGGAACATTAACCACTTCATAATTTCCATCAGCGCTATCAAGCCAACTTAAATGATCATACGATCTAAATGAAAACAATGTGCTTGCTTATAAGGTCGAGGTGGGCAGATCATGAGTTCAGAAGTTCAAGACCATCCTGGCCAACAGAGTGAAACCCCGTCTCTACTAAAAAAAAAATACAAAACATTGGCCGGGCGTGGTGGCAGGTGCCTGTAATCCCAGCTACTCAGGAGGCTAAGGCAGGAGAATTGCTTGAACCCGGGAGGCGGAGGTTGCAGTGAGCCGAGATTGCACCACTGCACTCCAGCCTGGGTGACAGTGCAAGACTTTGTCTTAAAAACAAACAAGCAAACAAACAAACAAACAGCAAGATGCAGCTTCAAAACTAGTTTCCTAGCTCTTCCTTCTAACCTAATTGCCACAGCCCTCTTCTAGCAAGAAATTAATTCCTTCTAACCCTCTTCTAGTAAGAAAATTCTGGAGCCTCCACTCATGGCATCTGTTACTTGCTGAGAAACAGATAAAGGAGAGAGAAGTAGGTTGGGAAAAAGATATTGTTACTTTGCATTATGTTAATTTTTTTTTTTTTTTTTTTTTGAGGCGGAGTCTCGCTCTGTTGCCCAGACTGGAGTGCAGTGGCCAGATCTCAGCTCACTGCAAGCTCCGCCTCCCGGGTTTACGCCATTCTCCTGCCTCAGCCTCCCGAGTAGCTGGGACTACAGGCGCCCGCCACCTCGCCCGGCTAGTTTTTGTATTTTTAGTAGAGACGGGGTTTCACCGTGTTAGCCAGGATGGTCTCGATCTCCTGACCTCGTGATCCGCCCGTCTCGGCCTCCCAAAGTGCTGGGATTACAGGCTTGAGCCACCGCGCCCGGCCGCATTATGTTAAATTTAAGATACTTTGGTAGATTGTATCATTGTTCAAAATAGTAGGTGCTTCTCCCTGTGGGGGATTACACTGCTCAGCCCCGCTGAGAGCAGCCTTGACCATTTGAGTTGATTTAAAAAATGAAATGTGAGTGCAAGTGCTGGGTACCAAGAAGACCCTGAATGGTTCCTCCATCATTTCCTCTCCTCTGCCCTGAGACTGGCAATGTCCCAGGTATGGTTTGGTCCTTCAGCCTGGGACCCACATTATTCAGTAATGTGAGCAAGGGATAAAACTTTGTTTTTGCAAGCCATGGGGATATGGGATTTTTTTGTTACTGTATCGTAATTTAGCCTAAGGAGACTGTTGTAGTGTTTCATGGTGTTTTGTACTGGAATTGGGATGTTGGGGTAACAAAAAACTTATCATGCATGGCACTGGCTTCAGAGCTGTTGCCGGAAAATGGGGTATTGATCCAGACCTCAAGAGAGAGTTCTTGGATGTAACACAGGAAGGAATTCAAGGTGAGTCACAGAGTGTAATAAGAAGATATAGTTTATTGAAAGTTACTCAGATACAGAGTACAGCGCCCTTAGAAAGCAAGCAGAGGAATGCCTTGTCTTTAAGTTTTATTATACTTATATAGGGGCCTTAACTATGTAAAGACCAAACTAATCTGTGTCTATGTTGGGTGGGCTGACAGCATGACAAAATTTATTATTCTATTCGTTTAAAGAAAACTACCTTTGGCATTCTAGTGTGTAAGTACATCAAAGCATAACTCTAATTATCTTGAAAGCATATGTTGTTATGGGTATCAGGACATCTGGACATTCTGTGTTTGTAGAAGATTGTCCTTGCGGGTGTTACTGAACTGCTTCCTCAGTCTTACACATCTTACTGCCATGGGTCGTGACCGGCAAGGAATGTGCCTTGTGAGTTTTAAGATGGAGTTGATTTGAAAATGGTGGCACCGTGGCTCTCCTATGCTCCTGTTTCCCTAACAGAGCCACATAGTGAGCAGCAAGGATACTGTTCATGGAAGCCTAGAAAGATGGCAACTTATGCTATTTAGTAATGAAACATTTAGTAAAATTGTTACCTGCAATACTTTGGTAGCATAAAACATACCTAATAAACTTGGGGGTATGGTGGCTCACGCCTGGCTCAGCACTTTGGGAGGCTGAGGTGGGCACATCATCTGAGATCAGAAGTTCAAGACCATCTTGGGCAACATGGTGAAACCCTGTCTCTACTAAAAATACAAAAAATTAGTTGGGCGCGGTAGTGCATGTCTGTAATCCCAGCTACTTGGGAGGCTGAGGCAGGAGAATCGCTTGAACCCGGGAGATGGAGGTTGCAGTGAGCCAAGATCATGCCACTGCACTGCAGCCTGGGCAACAGAGCAAGATTCCATCTCAAAAAACAAAAACAAACAAACAAAAAACTTGGAGCTTTAGGTGAAGGGCTGGGGAATAAAAAAAGTGTTGGTTGCTAGTGGTTATATTTGCCAAGGTAATACAAAAAAAGAGAGGGGCTCAGAAAATAATTACAGTACCTGATTTTCAAACAAAGAACAATGAAACAGTCCAAAAACTCTGGGACTTTGCAGGATTGAAAGATACAGCTGTTTCTCATCCCAATTTGGTAACAGACAAAATCAACGGCAATTAACAATCAGCCTTCTGGCAAGAACCAAGTTAAAAGTATAATCATTATACTCAGTATTTCTTACCGCTCATTATAGTAAAAAGGTTTGGAAATCATTAGACCAGGGTTTTCTCACCAACTCAGAGACTCAGATAAAATGTTCAGTTTTTCTTTGATCAGCATGTTATGTGACAGATCAGATCCCAAGAACATTCTCCTCTCAGTGCTTTTCCAATTTACACTCTGCTTAAGCTTTTCCTTAGGGAAGCTAGCATTGTGGATTGCAATCTCTATTTGCACATCCCCCCCCTTACTTCCTGCCTTGTAGTAAGCACAAGAGTTGTA
Organism: Rhinopithecus roxellana; assembly: GCF_007565055.1. NCBI lineage: Eukaryota > Metazoa > Chordata > Mammalia > Primates > Cercopithecidae > Rhinopithecus > Rhinopithecus roxellana. The sequence continues at coordinate 107,598,915 of NC_044558.1, forward strand.
CTCTTTGTTTTTATTATTATTTTTTTTTAGAGACAAGCTCTCCCTCTGTTGCCTAGGCAGGAATGCAGTGGTGTGATCACAGCTCACAGCAACCTCCAAGTCCTGGGCTCAACCACTCCCACCTCAGACTCCCGAGTAGCTAGGGTTACAGTTGCGCGCCACCACACCTGGCTAATTTTTGTATTTTTTATAGAGATAGAGTCTCATTATGTTGCCTAGGCTGGTCTTGAACTGCTAGCCTCAAACAATCCTCCTGCCTTGGCCTCCCAAAGTGCTGAGATTACAGGTGCAAGCCACCATACCTTGTCTGTTCTTTAAATTCATGTTTAAAGAAGCTGAGAAAGACGATTGAAGTGAAAGGTAGGATGTACATTTAAAGTAATATGCCTATTTTGGGGGTTTGTATAGACACTAAGTCTTGGAGTTTGCTCTTAAAACTGCATAAATGAGTCAAAATATTTTCTGCCTATTTTTTTGAGATTCAATAAATGAAGCAAATAGTATATCATCCAAGAATGTGCTCCTAAATGCTTTCACCAGAATAATGCAGTTAGTGGAAATTTTGTCTAATTAAGGTCTATAGAGGTCTTATTTTTATAGTACTGTTGTCATGTGTCTATATATTTATGCTTTAGGTAAAAAAGTATTTTAGCCAGGTGCAGTGGCTCACGCCTGTAATCCCAGCACTTTGGGAGGCCGGGGTGGGTGGATCATGAGGTCAGGAGTTTGAGACCACCCTGACCAACATGGTGAAACCCCATCTCTACTAAAAATACAAAAATTATCCGGGTGTTGTGGTACACACCCGTAGTCCCAGCTGTTCAGGAGGCTGAGGCATGAGAATCGCTTGAACCTGGGAGGCGGAGGTTGCAGTGAGTTGAGATTGTGCCACTGCACTCCAGCCTGGGCAACACAGAGACATTCTGTCCCTCACCCCCCGCCATAAAAAGCTATTTTGTTTTACAACAAAGGTAGTATATTTTCATGGTAGAAAAATTTTGAGGTACAGAAAAGAACATGGAGCAAAGATTCCTTCTAATCCCATGTACCTGGGATAACAAACTGTTAATAGTTTTACTTTTACATTGACTTTTTTTGTATTATTATTATTATATATATATATTTTTGGTAGAGATGGGGTCTCACCATGTTGGCCAGGCTGGTCTTGAACTCCTGACCTCAAGTGATCTGCCTCCCAAAGTGCTGGGATTACAGGCACGAGCCACCACACCCGGCCCTACATTGACTTTTATATTTTAAAATTAACTTTTAATTACACAAATAATACAGGAAGGTCTTTTCTTAAATCCCCATGACACATGTTTACCTATGTAACAAACTTGCACATCCTGCACATGTACCGTTGAACTTAAAATAAAAGTTTAAAAAAAAAGGGAAAACAATACAGACAAGTTTAAAATGTCATTTGATCCCATATTTGCAATTCCAGTTCATTCCAAAATGTAACCACTGTTAACAATGTATTGAGTTTTCTTTCAGAACTTCTCAATACATTTATTCTCACTCTCATTTTTTATCTCTCTCTCTTTTCTTCCCTCTCTCATACTATATACAAACATACATATAAACAAATATTACAGTATCATTTTTGTGGTACATATAGGTAACTGTTGGTACACTGTTTACATTATATTGCAATTTTTTAATTTTAAAAAGTCTTAAAAATATTTTTATGTTAAGACATAAAAATCCACTACATTCCCTTAGGATGCTGACTAGTATTGAATACTATAGCTAAACTATAGTTTATCTATGCATTACTCTATTGATGTACATTTAGATTGTGTTGTTTTGTTTTTGTTTTTGTTTTTGAGACGGAGTTTCGCTCTTGTTGCCCAGGCTGGAGTGCAGTGGCACAATCTCGGCTCCTTGCAACCTCCGCCTCGCGGGTTCAAGCAATTCTCCTGCCTCAGTCTCCCAAATAGCTGGGATTACAGGCATGTACCACGACGCCCGGCTAATTTTGTATTTTTAGTAGAGACAGGGTTTCTCCATGTTGGCCAGGCTGGTCTTGAACTCCCGACCTCAGGTGATCTGCCTGCCTTGGCCTCCCAAAGTGCTGGGATTACAGGTATGAGACACTGTGCCCAGTGATTATTTTTAATGCTTTACTATTGTAAGCATTCAAGGTTAGCAATGAACATCTGCTGTATGTTCTGTATATATCTGTATATACATCTTTGTGCATATGTGTGATTTCTAAAGCTGATTTCGAGAAATCAAATTTCTTTCTTTTTTTGGGGGGCGGGGTACAGAGTTTTGCTCTTGTTGCCCAGGTCGGAGTGCAGTGGCGTAATGTCGGCTCATTGCAACCTCCACCTCGCGGGTTCAAGTGATTCTCCTGCCTCAGCCTCCCAAGTAGATGGGATTACAGGTGCCCACCACCACGCCTGGCTAATTTTGTATTTTTAGTAGAGATGGGATTTCACCATATTGGCCAGGCTGGTCTCGAACTCCGACCTCAGGTGATCTACCTGCCTTCACCTCCCAAAGTGCAGAGATCACAGGTGTGAGCCACTGCACCCAGCCCAAGAAATAAAACTGCAAAGTGTAAGGGTACAATTGTTGTAGTAAAGGTTGGCCCCTCCTACAAAGACCTCCAATCCCAGTACTTGAAACAAGGTGAACGTTTATTTATTTATGTTTATTTTATTTTATTTTTGAAACAGAGTCTTGCTCTGTTGCCAGGCTGGAGTGCAGTGGTGTGATCTCAGCTCACTACAACCTCCACCTCCTGGGTTCAAGTGATTCCCCTGCCTCAGCCTCCCAAGTAGCTGGGATTACAGGCACACGTCACCACGTCCAGCTAATTTTTTGTATTTTAGTAGAGACGAGGTTTCACTATGTTGGCCAAGACAGTCTCGATCTCCTGACCTCGTGATCTGCCCGCCTTGGCCTCCCAAAGTGCTGGGATTACAAGCGTGAGCCACTGCGCCCATCCGCTGAAAGTTTATTTTCCTCTCACATAGTAAGTTGGATGAGTGGTCTAGGACTCGTATTAGGGCTTCACAGTGTGAAGGAATCCAGGCTCCTTCCGTCTTGCTGCTCTGTTTTCCTTAGGGTGTTGCTGGCATTAGCCTCCAAGAGGACTTGTATACCGGACACACCTTATGCAAAGACTTGGGTTTTCTGTCTTCACTGACCTACTGGGCCCTCCATCACTTGCTGCCTTCCAGCAACTGCTCTGGTGACTGCCTCCATCCTGGCCTGCTTGGTTCTACCACCTGAAGCCACTATGTGGCTTTTTTGGCTCCTTTCGCCACTTAAAAAAAAAAAAATTGAGATGATGCCTCACTATGTTGCCGAGGTTGGACTTGAACTCTTGGGTTCAAATGATCCTCCCACCTTGGCCTCCTAAGTAGCTGGGACTATAGCCATGTGCCACTGTGTCCAGTTCCTTTCATTGCTTTTTTTTTTTTCTTTCCTGAGACAGACTCTTGCTCTGTCGCCCAGGCTGGAGTACAGTGGCATGATCTCAGCTCACTGCAACCTGCGCCTCCTGGGTTCAAGTGATTCTCCTGCTTCAGCCTCCCGTGTAGCTAGAATTACAGGCACCCGCCACCTTGTGGCTAATTGTTGTATTTTTAGCAGAGACAGGGTTTCACATGTTGGGCAGGCTGGTTTCGAACTCCTGACCTCAGGTGGTCTGCCTGCCTTGGCCTCCCAAAGTGTGGGATTATAGGCGTGAGCCACCGTACCTGGCCCTTTCACTGCTTTTGAACTGGGATGAAACACTATATCACAAGGTATGAGATTTGGCATCGTCACTAGCTGCTGAAGGGGCAAGGTGATCCAACCTGGAAGTAGAGTGGTGAATCTTGACCAGGAGAAGGGCAGCAGGTATATTTTCCCTCTATCTTTTCCTCTTACAAACTCCACTAAGATACAGTGTATAGAGATGTAGACAGCCTGTTGGGACGCATCCTGCAAGACTGAGCAACTTGTGTTTCTTCATGATGTGAAGAAGGCCAGCATTATATTTCCTTTTCATCTGTCCCTGTCCCACTTTCTTTTCTCCTCATTCTTGCTTCACGGAAATTACACTACTAAATGAAGCATTATCACCTAAGCCTTTACCTCAAACTCTGTTTTTTAGGAAACTCAGGTTAACACAATAAAAGTGAGGTGTAAAAAGTGGACACTCGGCTGGGCATGGTAGCTCACGCCTGTAATCCCAGCAGTTTGGGAGTCCGAGGCGGGCGGATCACCTGAGGTAGGGAGTTCGGGACCAGCCTGACCAACAAGGAGAAACCCCGTCTCTACTAAAAACACAGAATTAGTTGGGCGTGGTGGTGCATGCCTGTAATCCCAGCTACTTGGGAGGTTAAGGCAGGAGAATCGCTTGAACCTGGGAGGCAGAGGTTGTGGTGAGCTGAGATAGCGCCATTGCACTCCAGCCCAGGCAACAAGAGTGAAACTCCATCTTAAAAAAAAAAGAAAAAGAAAAAGAAAAAGAAAAAGAAAAGGACACTCAGGGTGGGATTTTAGAGTTGAATTGTCACCTATCTAAAGGCGACAGGGACCAGACTGTCTTAGGACAGTGAATTCACAACTGAAGGCATGCTCTGAAAGACATTACCTCTGTTGCAGCTTAGGACAGCTGCAGGGTAGATTTTGCTAAAGATTGGATCCAGGATCTGATTATGCAGCAGAAAGTCCAAGAAAAGATGGAGGCCCAGAGACCTGAAGTGGAAACATTTAGGTAGACAAGCCCAAGAACTTTGAACCTGTCAATTTCTCTGAGCCCCCTATATTTGCAAAAATAGCCTCTAACCATTTGCCAGAGAAAAACAATCTCTGCTTGCCTGGGGGAACATATAATGACCTAATCTGAAGCAGGTGCCTTTCATGATGAGGCTTGTTTTCCTCAAGATGCGCCCCCAGCACACTTCATTGCCTTCTGGCTGAAAAGGAAAGTCAGGTTACAGCACAGCCTGAGCAGGAAATTAACAAGCTTTGCTGTAAGAAGAAATTGCTTACATGGCAAAGGAATTGTGGGATCCAGCTAATAAGTAGTAGCTGAAACTGCAGAGAACATGTGTAGGAGTGAATCTTGAATATGTTAGACTGGGGGACAGAATGCAAAAGTGACGAGGGTAGAATTCATTAATATGGGAATACTCACCCATGATTCAGAATTCCTAATAACTTAATGAGATGACTTCTTGAAGCACTGATCTGATAATGCTCTACATCAAATGAAGTGGAGATGACAGAACTTCCTCGATATCATATTGAAGAAAAGGTCGGAAGGCTCAAGGAAGTAGGGATGTTATGCTGGATTCATTACGTATGTCCTGAGAACCCAGCACCTGGTTTATGGATTAAGAAAATGGGGCACAATGAGGTTAAGTAACTTGGAAGAAGTGAGGATTCAAACCATGCTCTTTGGCCTCAGAATTTGAGCATTTATTTATTTATGAGACAGAGTTTTGCTCTGTTGCCCAGGCTGGAGTGCAATGGTTCCATCGCGGCTCAGTGCAAACTCCACCTCCTGGGTTCAAGCAGTTCTCCTGCCTCAGCCTTCTGAGCAGCTGGGCTTACAGGCACATGCCACCACACCCAGCTAATTTTTGTATTTTTAGTAGAGACGGAGTTTCACCATGTTGGTCAGGCTGGTCTCGAATTTCTGGCCTCAAGTGATCTGCCTGCCTCGGCCTCCCCAAATGCTGGTGATACGGAAGCAGGGAAGGGTAGTGCTGGGAAAGGAAGGGCATGGTCCCTGGTGAAGGCTCTATCCCCAGGCTGTGCCCATGGACCTAGGTGAGGACAGGCACTCCTGCCTTCATGCCCAAATGTCCCATTTCCCAAGACAAACCTGGCCTGCCACGCCTCTGTCCTGTGCCTATAAAAACCCCCAAGACCCTAGCAGGCAGACATACAAGTGGTTGGATGTCGAGAGGAACACATCGGTTGAAGAAGGCACAAGTAGCTGGATGTCGAGAGGACATCGGAGGGAGCACGACAGCAGAAGAGCACACCGATAGAAGCTGGTACGCCGGCAGGCCATCCATTGGCAGAACGAGGCAGAGTTTGGCTGGGGCAGTCGGAGGAGAGCCCAGGCCACTAAGCAGCCTGACTCCAGGGGAAAGCCATCTCCCTTCTGGCTCCCCCATCTGCTGAGAGCTACTTCATTCAATAAAACCTTGCAGTCATTCTCCAAGCCCACATGTGATCCGATTCTTCCTGTACACCAAGGCAAGAACCCCAGGATACAGAAAGCCCTCTGTCCTTGCATTAAGGCAGGGGTCTAATTGAGCTGACTAACACAAGCTGCCCATGGATGACTAAACTAAAAGAGCACCCTGTAACACATGCCCACTGGGGCTTCAGCTGTAAACATTCACCCCTAGACACTGTCGTGGGGTCGGAGCCCCATAGCCTGCCTGTCTGTATACTCCCCTAGAGGTTTGAGCAGTGGATCACTCAAGAGGCGAGCCACACCCCTATCACACGCCCTGTAAGGGGGACAAGGGAACTTTTCCCGTTTCACTGGGATTACAGGTGTGAGCCACTGTGTGGGCTTTTAACATCTTTAATGTACTGTTTTTTTTTGTTTTTTGTTTTTTTTAACAAAGCCTCTCTTGGGCGGGTGCAGTGGCTCATGGCTGTAATCCCAGCACTTTGGGAGGCTGAGGTAGGTGGACCACCTGAGGTCAGGAGTTTGAGACCAGCCTGGCCAATATGGTGAAACCCCATCTCTACTAAAAATACAAAAGTTAGCTGGGCGTGGTGGCGGGTGCCTGTAATCCCAGCTGCTTGGGAGGCTGAGGCAGGAGAATCCCTTGAACCTGGGAGGCAGAGGTTGCAGTGAGTTGAGATTGCACCATTGCACTCTAGCCTGGGTGATAAGAGTGAAAATCTGTCTCAAAAACAAAACAAAACTACAAAGCCTCTCTCCTGAATACAGAACCAAGTCAAAACCAAGTCAGAATTACTTAGCATACCTTCCAACTCCCCAATGTATTTCATCGAACTTCCCTTTCTGCCTCACCTTCTGCCTCTGGATCTATGGCAGCCTGTGGCTCACCACACTAGACAGCTTGTTTATTTACACTTGCTGTGTGTGTTTATGGCTTTGTACCTTACTCAGGCTTTTCTCTCAGTCAGGTACATCCTTCTAAATGCTCTTCATCTTTTTTTTTTTTTTTTTTTTCATTTGCTCATTCCAACAAAGATGTATTGAGTTGTACTCTGTGCCAGGTGCCAGGCTTGGGTGCTAGGTTACCATGGTAAGAAGGTAAATGCTTGTTGCAAGGATCTTTATGTGAGTGAGAGGCATTTACAATCTAGGGCTAAAACATCATCTCCTTTAGAATTCTCTGTTCTCTTTCCAGTTCCGGGATTCATCTTAGAACTCCCATAGTCTTCCTTCCCCCTTGCAGTCCCCTCCCCTCCCCTCCCCTCACCCTCCCCTCCCCTTCTCTCCCCTCCCCTCTCCTTTTTTTGAGAAAAGATCTTGTTCTGTAGCTTAGACTGGAATATAGTGGTGTGATTATAGCTCACTGCAGTCTCAAACTCCTGGCTCAAGTTATCCTTCTGCCTCAGCCTCTTGAGTAGCTGGAATGTCAGGTGCGTGTGACTATGCCAGGCTAATTTTAAAAAGGTGTTTTTTTTTATTTTTTGTTTGTTTTTAAATTAGAGACAGGGTCTCACTATGTTGCCCAGCTGGTCTCAAACTCCTGGCCTGAAGCAATCCTCCCACCTCGGCCTCCCAAAGTATTGAGATCACAGGCATTAGTGACCACAACTGGCAGTCCCATATTTATTAAACCTTTCTCACATCACATTCCACAGCCTTCCTTCCTTCTTTCCTTCCTTCCTTCCTTCCCTCCCTCCCTCCCTCCTTTCTCTCTCTCTCTCTCTCTTTCTTCTCTCTCTCTCTCTCTTTCTTTCTTTCTTTCTTTCTCTCTCTCTCTCTCTCTCCCTCTCTCTCCTTCTCTCTCTCTCTCCTTCCCTCCCTCCCTCCCTCCCTCCCTCCCTCCCTCCCTCCCTCCCTTCCTTCCTTCCTTCCTTCCTTCCTTCCTTCCTTCCTTCCTTCCTTCCTTCCTTCTCTTTCTTGATGGAGTCTCACTTTGTCGCCCAGCCTGGGGTGCACTGGTGCTATCTCGGCTCACTGCAACCTCGCCTCCCGGGATGGAGCGATTCTCCTGCCTCAGCCTCCTAGCTAGCAGGGATTACAGGCACACGCCACCATGTCCAGCAAATCCATAACATACCTTTGAATCATGATTATTTGAGTTTGTATTATCTGCTTCCTGTAGGGAATGTATGGGTTCATCTATGCATTGTATGGACACTAACAAAATGGTTGCATTTATCTGAATAAATGGATGAAGAAGTTAAAAAAAAGTCTACATATTAGGTAGACCATATATATTGTATCTATTTGGGATAGTACAAATGATTAACAACTAAATTAAGAATTGAAAGAGCACTAACCTTACATATTCTTTAACAGTCAGTAGTTTTAGATAAAAAAGACTTTCGGATGGGCAAAAAGCATCCCTGCAGCCTGCGAAGATGTTAATTATAAGAAACAGCAATTTACATTATTTATAAGGAAGCTATTTACAGTACTTAGCCTTGTCAGACACAGTAGTTGCAGAGCTCCATTCTTTTATTACAGTGAAAAGAATAAAGCAAAGTGACAAGGAAAAAGATATTATAATGGCTGCATCTAATTACAAGGAAGATAACACCTCTAAAATGTTAAAAATGCCTTGAATTCAATTTATTTATTTTATTTTTATTATTTACTTTTTTTTTTTGAGATGGGGTCTAGTTCTGTCACCCAGGCTGGAGTGCAGTGGCATGATCTCGGCTCACTGTAACCTCCACCTCCTGGGTTCAGGTGATTCTCCTGCCTCAGCCTCCTGAGTAGCTGGGATTACAGATGTCTGACACCACGCCCAGCTCATTTTTGTATTTTCAGTAGAGACGGGGTTTCAACCTGTTGGCTAGGCTGGTCTCGAACTCCTGATCTCAAGTGATTTGCCCATCTGAGCCTCCTGAAGTGCTGGCATTACAGGTGTGAGCCACCACACCCAGCCAATTCAATTTAAACTAAATAAAGTGTAAACTTCCATCTTATCATAATGATGATTCAGAATATAACATCCATTTAAATATTCAGACAAGCTTCCAAAAACTACTGGAAGCTAAGCATTGTTAGCTTTAGTGTGTGCAAGGAGGAAAGTGACTAAGATGCAATGTTTCATAATTCAGGTATTTGAATTTGCTTAGACACATTTTCTTTCACCAGTGACTTTGAAATATAAGTGTCTGCCCTATGAGAACGTTTGTTTGTGAGGGTAGCCAGAATAGAAGGAAAAACACCACTTTGTCTTCCATTTTTTTCTTTCCTCTTCTGTGACCACTTTAATTTTATCCTGCTGTTTCACTTTCATCAATATAATAAATACTACTCAGTGGCAAATTATACCAGTTTTTGATCTGCAATGGACAAGTCTGCCATGTTAGAACAAGAAAAAGATGAGAAAAAAGAGAATTTACCAAGCTGACTTTTAAAAAAGCCTATTAATATTTTTGCAAATGCCCAGTGATGAATTATTTCTCTAGGACTACATTCTTTAAAGTCTTATAATTTTTATTGCTCACTTAGAGAACAAGATAAAATCTTTGTTGATCAAAGGATGATATCCACATCCTGATTAGAGAATTGGACTCCTACGGTGAGGTGTCATTGCATCTCACTGCTTGCCAGGAAGTTTCTCTGGCTATAATTAACTGCGCCGATGAGCAAAATTATCTTCCTTCAAAGAATATTAGGGTACAGTAGACATGACATATTAGGCCAGCCTCACAAATTAGCACAGGCCCACAGAGCCTGCATGAAATTAGGTCAGACTTGAAAGATATCAGGCTGTGATCCAATAAGCTTCTTAGTCTGAAATGGAAAATTGGGTTCACAGGGTGTTAGGGTCACTGTCTTTATTTAAGTGTGATAGAACTGGTAACAATTTTCAGCGTTAAAGACGGATTTTTCTAAGCCACCAAATATTTCTGGTTCTTCTCTTAGATAATTTATTGTGTTGCATAATTTATAAGAAAAGAAGGTTCTCCATTTTCTCAATACTCATACTTTAATAAATTCAATTCTGACTTTTGCCTATAATAAATAGGGAAAGAATAAACTCCCCAAGTATTTCCCTGGAGGTCTGTAGTTTCCCCATCAGAAGCAAAGTCTCCTAAAATCCCCGTTTAAAATGCAAAGTATTTTGAGAGTGAACACTTCAGGCCACTAGTATGTATTAATGTCCTATGGTTAAGGTTGAGCAAAATGTACATTAATTTAGAATACAAGATCATTAAAGTAAGGCTGGAATGTGCATAGATATAATCATAATTATTAGAGGCACAGACATCATGTCCACAGTTACAGACCTCAAGGTACAAATAGAGTAAAGAGAATAGATCAGTTGCATATACAGTACTCCCCGGCTATCTGTGGGGGACTAGTTCCATGACACCTGCAGATACCAAAATCTATGGATGCTCAAGCCTCTGATATGAAATGCAGTAGTATTTGCATACAACTTATGCACATTCTTCAGGATGTTTTAAATCATCTCTAGATAACTAGTAATACCTAATACAGTATAAATGCTGTGTAAATAGTTGTTGTATTTTTGTGTTATTTTTATTGTTGTATTGTTATTTCTAATTTTTTTCTGAATATTTACAGTCTGCAGTTGCTTGAATCCACAGATGAAGAATCTGAGATTTGGAAGGCCGACTGCATTTAATTCTGAAACTGCTTGTCAGATATTTCTCTAATTTCAATTTGATTAATAAGCTTTGTTTTGGTGAGTGATCAATACAGCCTATTCATTTTGAGCACAGGTTTTGGAGTCACAAGCTGAGGACCTGGTCCCTGACACTACGACTGTACGCTGACCTTTGTCAAATGACTTAACCTCCTTGAGCCTTAGTTTCCTAAACTGTGAGATGGATATACTAATAGTATCCTAAGTTGTAAAGTAGTTATGATGATTAAATGAGATAAATGAAAGTACATGTTTCAAATGCTTAATGCCTGACACACGTTAATGGTCATGGTCATCATCATTATCGTTTTAGCATGGATAAAGAGTATAGTCTGGATTTGTGACCTTAAATTTTTGGCTCTAATATTCGCCAGGGCTCTACTCAGAACATTCTCTGTTTGCACTTCATACAGCAGTGCCAGCGCGCAGCGAGGCAACACCCTCAGGAGCATCATTCTTTTCTGGACCTGGTTCTTTCTCGCTCTGCCCTCCAGGGGCCGCTGTGTTTCTCGGAAAGCGCGCGGGATGCTCGGTTGCCACGAGACCGTCGCCAGGCAACCGCGTGTACACACAATCCAGACGGGCCGGGGAGCGTCAATATGGCGGCGCAGGGCGCCCCCTCGAGCTCTCCGTCAGACAACTCTACCGCCTCGGGGTCGCTGGCAGAACTGCCACCGACAGCGACCGCGACTTCGAGGTCGTCCCCAGAGTCGAAGGGGAGCTCCCGGAGCTCGCTGCTTCAGTGGACCTGCCCCGAGGACTCATTGCCCCTAGCCGTGTTTTATGGGCCGCTGGACGCGAAAAACCCGCTCCTGGCCTCTTGTGAGAAGGAGATCCGGGAGTTGTTAGGCTTTATGAGGAAAAAGAAGGCTTTAGCCACCACGGAGGAAGAGAAGCACGAATTCCGCCGGCGTTGGTAAGCGCTGGCGGGGCACTGGGGAGGGCGCTGGCCAAAGCGCTGGCGGGGCACTGGGGAGGGCCCCTGGAGAGGGCTTGAGGATGCAGGTGGTGGCCCCAGAGCTGGTTCAGCGTTGCGGACGCAGGGGCTGCCTGAAGGGCCCAGGAGAGATAAACAGAGTTTAAGAGGTGGAGACTCGTCACTCTTAACAATCCTTAATTCCTGAGAGATGTTGTATCTTGGCTTCCTGCTCAGGTCAAAATAAAAATCTACATAGAAATGTTTCATAACTCACTATTTGTTATTTGACCAGAAAAGAAAGATGGTAAGATAAGCAGGAAAGAACCTTAAAAAGAGTTCGTAGTTTGCAGTAATAACGTGGTGATAGAACTCCCAAAAGGTAAACAGTTGTGCAGAATGAATCGCAAAATTAAAAAAAAGTCACTGTAATCCTAATAACAATATAAGAAGGAATTAAAGTGCACATGTTCACGGGATGACATACTTCTTTGTATCAAGAGCTAACTTCATGAACCTAATCTACCTCGAAGTTATTCCTTTTTCTCCATATACAAATTTTATATACTTATAATATGAAAAGTTGTGAAACCCTTGAGTGAGCCAAAAATTTATACTTGAATACAAAATACAAAAATTAGCTGGGCGTGGTGGCACATGCCTGTACTCCCATCTACTCAGGAGGCTGAGGCAGGATAATTGCTTGAACCTGGGAGGCAGAAGCTGCAGTGAGCTGGGATGACACCACTACACCCCAACCTGGGCGACAGACAGAGCAAGACTCTCAAAATAAATAAATACAGTGAGCTGGGATGACACCACTACACCCCAACCTGGGCGACAGACAGAGCAAGACTCTCAAAATAAATAAATAAATAAATAAAATAAAATAAAATATTTTTCTGTTATGCATTTAACAACTATTTATTGAGCACATAGTGTATATCAAGTACTGTTCAAGGAACTAGGAAAACATCAAGTTAACAAAACATAAAAATCCATGTCCTTATGGAGCATATATTTTTGTGAATATAAACAACCACTAAACAAATATGTAAGTAAATAATTTTACAAGGAGAAGACTGCTAGGGAGAAAAATAGAACAGGGAATCGTGATGGAGGATATGAGATGAATGTTGCAATTTTATCTTTTTTTTGAGACAGGGTGTCACTCTTGCACAGGTTGGTGTGCAGTGGCTCAATCCTGGCTCACTGAAACCTTGAACTCGGGGGCTCAAGGGATCTTCCCACCTTGACCTCCCAAAGTATTGGATTACAGGCATGAGCTACTGCACCTGGCCTGAGAGTTGCAATTTTAAATGGGGTGGTGGGAAGCATGGTTAGGGAAGGTCAGGAAAAGTCGCTTTTGAGAATGATGAGAAGGATATATGGGAACAATTGATGAGGCTTTTTGTGCACAGAGTAGGTCACACAAGGAGAATGGCAGATGGGAAAGTCCTGGGGTGGAATTGTGATTGTGGGAAGAGCAAGAGGGAGGGAGATCAAGAGTTTAGAATTTTATAAAAATTGAGATGTGATTCAGCATCCAGGTGGAGCTACTATGTAGGTAGTTTGACATTTGAATCTGGAAGTCAGATGAGATATACATTTGGGATTCATATGATATTTAAATCATGACACCTGATGAATAGCTAAGAGAGTGTGTGTGTAAATGGAGAAGGGAAGAGTCCAAGGATTGAGCTCTGGGATGCTCCAGCATGGACAGGGAGAGGCAATAAGAAGAAACCAACAGACACTAAGGAGGAGTGGCCAATGGAAAACCAGTAAGTGCCTGGTGTACTAGAAGCAGGTAGAGAAGGTATTTCAGGAAGAAAGGAATGATCAGCTGTGGCAAATTCTGCTGACTGGCCAAGTAAGATGAGAACCAAGAATTGACCAAGGAAAGTCCATTATATACCTACCCTATATGCTTTATTTATTTATTTATTTATTGAGAGGGAGTTTTACTCTGTACCCCAGGCTGGAGTGCAGTGCCGCGATCTCAGCTTACTGCAACCTCTGCCTCCCGGGTTTCAGCGATTCTTGTGCCTCAGCCTCCGAGTAGCTGGGACTACAGGCGCCTGCCACCACGCCCAGCTAATTTTTGTATTTTTAGTAGAGACGGGGTTTCGCCATGTTGGCCAGGCTAGTCTGGAACTCCTGACCTCAGGAGATCCACCTGCCTTGGCCTCCCCAATTGCTGAGGTTACAGGCGTGAGCCACTGTGCCCAGTTTATACATTTATATTTAAATAGTTTCCATCTTTGAATTTCATCTACCCATCTCCACTACCAGCATTCCAGTCCAGACCACCACCATTTCACATTTTCCCTGCAGCCACTCTGTCTCAAATCTATCCTTCACCTAGCAGTCAGGATGATCTTTGCAAATCTTATCTAAAGTCTTTCTATTGCTTTCCATTGCTTTTGGAATAAACTTAAGAATTCTGATACTCTGCAGGGGCTGAGGTGTTGACCCTGCCTGCCTTTCTTAGCTCTCTTCTCTTCTCTCTCAGGACTTTCCAGAGAAACAGGTCCTACTGTTTCTCACCCCAGAGCCTTTATATTTGCTATCTTTGTTGTCTGAATGTTCTTCCCTAAGCTTTTCAAAAATCTGGCTCCTTCTCTTTTTTCAGGCCTCAGCTCAGTTGTCACCTTCTTAGAGTGGCCTTTCCTGTCTAATGCAGATTCACTCATAGGTTTATATTTTTTAATTGATTTGTTTTCTTGTGCATTGTCTGTCTCATTAGGATGTAAGCTCCCTGGTGACTTTGGATAATGTGTCTCTCTTTCATTGCTGTATTTCTGGCACTAAGCCTGGGGATTGGGACATAGTAAACATTCAATAAATATTTAGTATTGAAAGAATTCAAGAGTTATTATCCTTGGCCTGGTGCAGTGGCTTACGCCTGTAATCCCAGCACTCTGGGAGGCCGAGGCGGGCAGATCACCTGCGGTCAGGAGTTCGAGATCAGCCTGGCCAACATGTAGAAATTCTCTCTACTAAAAAATACAAAAATTAGCCGGGCGTGGTGGTGTGCGCCTGTAATCCCAGCTATTCAGGAGGCTGAGGCATGAGAATCGCTTGAACTGGGGAGGTGGAGGTTGCTGGTGTGCCGAGATCATGCCACTGCACTCCAGCCTGGGTGACAGAATGAGACTCTGTCTCAAAAAAAAAAAGTTATTATCTTTATATTCTCAGTAATTGTGAATATTACATATAGGAAAGTAGACATGGGCCAGTCTATGTACAGTATCTGTGCCATCTTTAACAAGACTGTAAGAATCACAAGTGTTGGATTGACACATGCCTTAAGAGTCCAACCTCTCACACAATTTTGGCCTTTATTTATACAATAATTTTTAATGAGTGCCTGCTATGTGTGAGGCAATGTACTAGACACTGGTTACACAGTGGTGAACAAAATAGATATGGGAGTCAGTATTCATGGAGCTTATAGTCTAGAGAGGGAGATAGACATTCAGTAAGTCATTAGTAAATATGCAAACAAGAAATGCTATGAAAGTAACTGCTGAGCACTTATATGTGTCAGGCATCCTACTAGGCACTGTGGCTACAGCAGTGAACCAGACAAAAATCTCTGCCTTCTTAGAGTTTATAGTCTAGAGAGGGAACTAGACAATAAGCATCAATTACGTGTATTTTATGGTAATTTAGGAATGATAAATGCTGCTGGGCGCAGTGGCTCATGCCTGTAATCCTAGCAGTTTGAGAGGCTTAGGCAGGTGGATCACGAGGTCAGGTGTTCGAGACCAACCTGGCCAACATAATGAAACCCTGTCTCTACGAAAAATACAAAAATTAGCCGGGCATGGTGGCGGGTACCTGCAATCCCAGCTACTCGGGAGGCCAAGGCAGGAGAATCACTTGAACCTGGGAAGCGGAGGTTGCATTGAGCCGAGATTGCGCCACTGCACTCCAGCTCAACAGAGTGAGACTCTGTCTCAAACAAACAAACAAACAAAAAAAACCAAAGAAATGATACATGCTAGAGAGAAAAAGAAGATACTCTATTCCTATTAGAAATTAAAAAAAAAGAAAAAGGAAAAGAGAAGAGGTTACAGAGTGGAAGACAGGAAGTTGCAATTTTCATTAAGGTGGTCAGAGTAGATGACACTTAAAGCAGAGGCTTAAAGAGAATGTAGTGGGGACTTGCTTTTGAATGAGTGATAAGTGAGGTGCCATTAAGCTGAGATTAGGAGGACACCAGGGATTTGACTAGCCAAATGCAGAGGATGAATAGGGGGACAAGAATGCAGGAAGATCCTTGGCAGAACAGATCCATTCCTACTTCAGAGGAATGGACAGAATCCCATTTAGCAGAAGCACAGTGAAAGAGGTACAACAGTATGAGGTGAGATTTAGAGGAATAATAGGGCTTTGGATGGTTTTAGAGGCCATTTTAAAGAGTTTGCATTTATTCCATTGGATAGTTTTGCGGAAGGATTATGTAATTTTTTTTTTTTTTTTTTGAGACAGTCTCACTCTGTCGACAAGGCTGGAATGCAGTGGCACAATCTCAGCTTACTGCAACCTCTGCCTCCCGGGTTCAAGCGATTCTCCTGCCTCAGCCTCCTGAGTAGCTGGGATTACAGGCTCATGCCACCACACCTGGCTAATTTTTGTGTTTTTAGTAGAGACAGGGTTTCACTGCGTTGGCCAGGCTGGTCTCAAACTCCTGACCTCGAGTGATCCACCCGCCTCAGCCTCCCAAAGTGCTGGGATTACAGTTGTGAGCCACCATGCACAGCCTAATTTTTGTTTTAAGATATTATTCTGATGATCATATCCAAAGGGAACAAGAATAGCAGTGTAGAGACCAGTTAGGAGTATAGGAGGTAGGAGTTGCTTTTATAATATATTTGACAGATGGTTATTATTATTATTATTTTTTGAGACAGTCTCGCTCTGTCACCAGGCTGGAGTGCAGTGATGTGATATTGGCTCACTGCAATTTCTGCCTCCCGGATTCAAGTGATTCTCCTGCCTCAGCCTTTTGAGGAGCTGGGACTACAGATGCGAGCTACCACACCCAGCTAATTTTTGTATTTTTAGTAAAGACAGGGTTTCACCATGTTGGTCAGGATGGTCTCAATCTCTTGACCTCATGATCCGCCCGCTTTGACCTCCCAAAGTGTTGGGATTACAGGTGTGAGCCACTGCGCCCGGCCAACAGATGATTATTTTTTATATCAAAATGTGTTTCTCCTTATAACTATGGTAACTTCCATAAGCATAAAATTCATAGTATTTAAAATATAAATTATTGTCGTACCAGAAATGTCTTTAAATAAGAGCGTGATACATTTTTAAAAAATGTGCTTTTGCTATAAGCACATAAGATTGAGGTATTAAAGTATTCTGCTTAAACAGTTATGATTTTCTTTTCTTTCCTTCCCTTCCTTCCTTCCTTCCTTCCTTCCTTCCTTCCTTCCTTCCTTCCCTCCCTCCCTCCCTCCCTCCCTCCCTCCCTCCCTCCTTCCTTCCTTCCTTCCTTCCTTCCTTCCTTCCTTCCTTCCTTCCTTCCTTTTAGACAGTGTCTTGCTCTGTCGCCCAGGCTGGAGTGCAGTAGCCGGATCTTGGCTCACTGCTACGTCTGCCTCCTGGGTTCAGTCAATTAGACGATTCACGTGCCTCAGCCTCCTTGGTATCTGGACTATAGGTGCGTGTCACCACACCCAGCTAATTTTTGTTTTTTTTTCAGTAGAGACAGGGTTTTGTGATGTTTCCCAGGCTGGTCTTGAACTCCTGACCTCAAGCGATCTGCCCACCTTGGCCTCCCAAAGTGCTGGGATTACAGGCGTGAGCCATCGCACCTGGATAATTTTCTATTTTAGAACATTTTACATATGTAGCAACAGTCAGCAATCCCAAGTACATTAACATTTTCTTCTCAAATGATGTACATTCTATAGTATATATTATATATTTTTGGTTTAAGCATTATGTAAGCTATTCCCAATGAGCAGCCTTAACCTGAACTTAGAGTTCAACAAAGAAGACATTTTTTCTTTCTTATTATATAATCTTGATTGATTTAACAAAGCTGATATTTTTCTTTTATGAGTAACAAGCCTAGTCATCATTATCTCATCTGTAAGTTTTAGAAGAATTAATTATTTCATCTACATAATTTAAGAATTCTAGTAAGAAATGGTGAATTTCTTGGATTCATTATATTTATTCAAATACCATGGCATTTCATGAAGCATCAAATGAAAGTGAAAGAAGTAATAAAGCAAACAAAACACCTCTCCCCTTTTAAATGTCTGTGGTTTATATTTGCCATATTTATTTGGCACTGTTATTTATTACTTGGTACATGCATATATTTTTCTACCTAAATATATGATGAATCAGTTCATGAAGGAGGAATGCATTGCGTCCTTCACTCAATCAGTGACTCAATCAATATTATTTAATTACCCAAATGAATTAATTGACAGGTTTCTGTTTAGATGTTTCATTATTACTCCAACACGTACATCATAAGTATTACAGCCATCTTCAGTTCTTAAGTTTAGGTCCTGTATTAGCCAGCTCAGGTTGCCATAACAAAATACTATAGACCAGGTGGCTTAAACAACAGACATTTATTTATTTTTCACAGTCTGAAGGCTGGAAGTCCCAGATCAAGATCCAGCAGGATTGGTTTCTCATGAGGACTCGTCTCCTGGTTTGTAGAAGACTGCTTTGTCCTCAAGCATGGAGACTGTATACAATTTATGACCATATCATAAAAGAGCAAGCTCTCTGGAGTCTCTTCTTGTAGGGACATTAATTCCATCAGGCCAGGGTACTAACCTTATGATTTCATTTAACCTTAATTGCTTCCTTAGAGGCCCTGTTTCCAAATACAACCACACCGGGGGTTAGGATTTCAACATATGAATTGGGGGGCAGTGGGGGAGAGGTCACAAACATTCAGTCTTATCTAGAAATTTATGAGATAGGATTGGACACCTGTTAGGGGATATTTGGATTTTTCCTAGAGGCATATATAATTTCTGGGAGAGAGGAAAGAAATAAATGTTAACGAAATGGATGAATAAAATAGGCAATGATCTGCTACCGTTTGAAACTCTGGTTAGAAAGCATTTTGAAAATACTGTTTGTTTTGTTTTTGTTTTACTTGGTGGAGGGAAGTATAGCTCTAAGTGGATTGACTGGCTGTTTGAACCCTGAGCCCTTCACAGGAAAAAATAAAACAAGAACAAAGAATGTTTTCTTCCCTATCATTCATTCATTCATTCATTCATTCATTCATTCATCTTTCAGCAGATATTTATTGAGTACCTACATGCAGTAGGTATTCACTACTGTTGGGCCTGGGCAATGAATAATATTGTTGAGGTCCTTGACCTCAGGGAGTTTACTTTCCAGAGGACTGGAAAGCTCATTCATATAGTCGTTAAGATCATAGATGCACTGAGCCTCAGCTTCATCAGCTGTATCTTTGGGATATTGATACTACCTTTCTTGGGGTTGTTGTGAAAATGAAGTGAAAAAAGGTACGCATATAGGCAAAAGACCCAAAATAGCCAACACAGCATTGAAGGAGAAGAAGAAAGTTGGAGGACTGACACGACTCAATTTCAAGACTTGCTGTAAAGCTACAGTATTCAAGATAATGTGACATTGGTGAAAGAATAGACAAATCCGTGGAACAATATACGCAGCTTAGAAATAGACTCACATAAATATAGTCAACTTGTTAGGGAAACAGGAGCATAGGAGAACCAGAGTAATGGCATTTTAAAATCAACTCCATCTTAAAATTAGCAGGGCACGTTCCTTGCCAGGCGTGACCCATGGTTATAAATTTTTTACCGTTGAAGAAACAGCCTAAAGATGCCTGCAAAAACAAACACCTACAATAGCAGAAGGTCCAGATGTCCCAATACCCATAACAATATATGCCTTCAAGATAATTATAGCTATGCCTTGATGTACTGCACATGAAAATGTTGAGGATAGTTTCCTTTAAATCAACAGAGTAATAAATTTTGTCACACTGTTGGCCTACCTGCATGTAGACCTAACTTAGCCTGGCTTTTTACATAGATAAGACCCCTATATGAGAAGAGTTTAAAACAGAGAGTGTGTTCATCTTCCTGCTTTCTGAGGTTGCCCGACTGTGTAACTAAATAGCTTTCAATAAATGATCTCTTCCCACTGCACTCTGTGACTTGTCTTGAATTCCTTCCTGTGCGAGATTCAAGAGTCCTCTCTTGGGGTCTGGATCAAAACCCCTTTTCTGGCAACAAACTGGTATTTGGCAAGTGAGCAAAGTCAATTCAATGGAGAACAGCGTCTTCAGTAAATGGTCCTGGAACAACTGGATATCCACATGCCAAAAAATGAATCTAGATGCAGACCGTATGCCCTTCACAAAAATTAACTCAAAATGGATCACCTACCTAAATATAAAATGCAGTTATTATGACCTGGCCAGGGACCATGGCTCACGCCTGTAATCCCAGCACTTGGGGAGGCTGAGGCAGGCGGATCACAAGATCAAGAGATCGAGACCATCCTGGTCAACATGGTGAAAACCCATCTCTACTAAAAATACAAAAATTAGCTGGGTGTGGTGGTGCGTGCCTGTAGTCCCAGCTACTTGGGAGGCTGAAGCAGGAGAATCACTTGAATCTAGGAGGCAGAGGTTGCAGTGAGCTGAGATGGCGCCACTGCACTCCAGCCTGGTGACAAAGCAAGACTCTGTCTCAAAACAAAAAATAAAAAATAAAGAAACTCCTAGTAGATAACATAGGAGAGAATCTAGGTGACCTTGGGTTTGGTGATGACTTTGAATATACAGTACCAAGGCATGATCCATGAAAGAAAGAATTGATAAGCTGGACTTCATTAAAGTTCAAAATTACTGCTCTATGAAAGATACTGTCAAGGGAATGAAAGGATAAGTCACAAATTGGGAGAGAATATTTGCAAAAGACTTATTTGATAAAGGACTGTTATCCAAAGTATACAAAGAACTCTGAAAACTCAGCAATAACAACAACCTGATTTTACTTTTTAAAAAAATTTTATTTATTTATTTATTTACTGATTTTTTTGAGATGAAGTCTTGCTCTTTTGCCCAGGCTGGAGTGCAGTGGCCTGATCTCGGCTCACTGCAGCCTCCACCTCATGAGTTCAGATGATTCTCTTCCTGAGTAGCTGGGACTACAGGTGTGTGCCACCATGCCTGGCTAATTTTTGTATTTTTAGTAGAGACGAGGTTTCACCATGTTCACCATGTTGGACAGGCTAGTCTCAAACTCCTGACCTCAAGTGATCCACCTGTCTCAGCCTCCCAAAGTGGTGGGATTACGGGCGTGAGCCACTGTGTCTGGCCAACAACCTGATTTTAAAAATGGGCCAAAGACTTTAACAGACACCTCACCAAAGAAGATACACAAATGGCAAATAAACATATGAAAATATGTTCCACATCATATGTAATCAGGTGAATGCAAGTTAAAGCAACAATGAGATACCCTTCATGCCTATTAGGAAGGCTAAAATCTAGAACACTGACAACACCAAATGCTGGGAAGGATGTAGAGCAGGGAATTCTCTCATTCATTGCTGGTGGAAATGCAAAATAGTACAGCCACTTTGGAAGACAGGTGGTTTCTTACAGAATTAAACATATTCTTACCATAACATTCACCCCTTGTGCTCCTTGGTATTTATCCAAAGGAATTGAAAACTTATGTCCATATAAAAACCTGAACTTCGGGCCTGGTGCGGTGACTCACGCCTGTAGTGCTAGCACTTTGGGAGGCCTAGGCGGGTGGATTACCTGAGGTCAGGAATTTGAGACCAGCCTGGCCAACATGGCAAAACCCTGTCTCTACTAAAAATACAAAAATCAGCCAGGTATGGTGGTGCACGCCTGTAATCCCAGCTACTCAGGAGGCAGAGGAAGGAGAATTGCTTGAACTCCGGAGGTGGAGGTTGCAGTGAGCCAAGATCGTGCCACTGCACTCCAGCCTGCGCAACAGGAGCAAGACTCTATCTCAAAAAACAAAACAAAACAAAACAAAACAAAACAAAACACAAAAACCCCTGCACATCAGTATTTCTGGCAGCTTTTTTCATAATTGCCAAAACTTGTAAGCAACCAAGATGTCATTCAGCATGTGAGTGGATAAACTGATGCATCCAGACAATGGAATATTATTCAGTGCTGAAAAGAAATGAGCTATCAAGCCATGAGAAGACATGGAGGAAACTTAGATGCATATTGCTAAGTGAAAGAAGCCAATCTGAAAAGGCTTCCTACTGTGATTCCAACTGTATGACATTTTGGAAAAGGCAAAACTATGGAGCCAGTAAAAATATCAGTGGTTAACAGAGATTGAGCGGGAAAGGAGGGATGAATAAGTGGAGCACAGAGGATTTTTAGGATAATGAATCTACTCTGTGATATTTTCACAGTGAATAGACATTATATACATTTGTCCAAACCCATGGAATGGATGACACCAACAGTGAACCCTAAACTATGGACTTTGGGTGATAATGATGTGTCAATGTAGGTTCATCATAACGAAGGTACCATTCTAGTGGAGTTGTTGATAATGGGGGAGGGCTGCGCATGTTTGGGGGCACAGGGTATATAAATGGGAAATCTCAGTACCTTCTGCTTAATTCTGTTGTGAACTTAAAATTGCTCTATGAAGTAAAGTATCTAAAAAAAAAAACATATGTAAAGAGCTGCAATCAATGCTTGGTACATAGGAAGCAATAATTTTAACTGTAATTACATTTATTATTAATAATTGGAGATTAACAGTAAGGCACATTGGAAAGGCTTAGCACAAGGTAAGTTTTAAAGGATTGCTTGCAAATTAATTGAGGTTTCTTGCAGACTTTGACAATGTCGTTTTATTTTATGATTTTTACAGTGCCACTTCTTTGTTTAATATCTGGACTAAATACGCCCCCAGGCTGCCAGCAGACTATTACAACGAAAAGCTTCTGAAGGTTGGAGATAGCCTTTGTCAAATGAAAGTAAGTGCCTCTGGAGGAAAGAGAGCCAAAAAGAAATTCATTTGGCTAATTATTATTACAGTATTTAGTCTGATACCCTTCCTATTTTACATGTTTTGATTTTTCTCTTAGAAAAAAATAAATGAGTACATAAAAATTTTAATAAGGCACAGTAACTAAAAAAGTGTTTGCTTTTTAATTTTGTAGTTGAGATTTCCCAGAGGTGAGACATTCCTGGACAGCCAGGCAGCTGGCTGTGGATGGGCAGGAGTGTGGCCGGGTTCACAGAGGGTGTGGTAGGCGCACAACAGGAAATGCTGAATCATCGTGTTCCTACCTTATACAAAGGAGCCCAGACACCACTTCCTGTTGTTTTTCATATGGCTGGCCTTGCCCAGTGGTCAACCTTCAGGGCTCTTGGCCTTGCAGCTCTGTTGCCTGCTTCAGTGCCCTGTTTATTAAGCTCTTTCAACTGTTTCTTAATGTTTTGCTATATGTAATTATAATAGTCATTCCATACATACCCTGTTTCTTGCTCAGTATTGTATTCCAGACTGAGTTTGTGTCCTACTTTTAGTTTCACCTGAATGTCTAGGGCTTGGAATGCTGTGGACTTGTGGACTTGGTTTGCTGAGACCACAGCATGGCTGGGTTTTCCATTAATGATCATGTGAGTTTCTCCCTTAAACTCTGGCCTAGATCCAAATTATTCTAAATTATGTGAACATCAGACAATGGGATTTTAGGCCAGCTGTGGGCAGTGTTCAGTGTTTTCTCAATCTTCAGTTTCTCAACTTGATTTTTCCCCTCTGTTTCTATATTCTGGACTTTAATCCTCTTGGTCTGGGAGACAAATTTACCAAATAGAGGATATGAGTGGTGGAACTTCATAATGATGAACTAAGATCTATTTTCTTCTGCCAAAAATAGAGAATAACCATAGTTCCACATAAATGAACTATGGGTCTTAGAAACTTGAAAAACAGGGCTTGGTAAGCTACAGAAAAGAAACCCAGGTGAGATTCAACTTGTAAGCTTTATTCATGTAAGTGGAATAAGAGTTTTGACAAGAATTAGAAGCCAGCCCCCTCTCCATCCTTATACTTTTCAGTGTAAGAAGCTAGTAATACAATTAAAAAGCACAGTGTAGGGTTGTTTGAGAAATATCTGTGTGGGTGCAGTGGATATTGCTGGAGGGAAGGGAGGTGTATGTTAAAAGCTGATAAAGCAAGTTAAAGATGTTTTAGATAGAAAGGCCTAGATAGTATATTTTAATATTTAATTAAAAGAACAAAGGAAAAGTTTTATCTACTTTTCACTGAAGGAAATGTTGGCCAGGCTGGGCATGGTGGCTCACACCTGTAATCCCAGAACTTTGGTAGGCTGAGGAGGGCAGATTGCTTGAGCCCAGGAGTTTGAGACCAACCTGGGCAACATGGCAAAACACTGTCTCTTAAAAAAAAAAAAAAAGGTATGTATAATTCTGAAAACGAACTTGTTACTTTGGTTTCTAGGCTCTATTTTTATTTTAGTTGTAGTAAAGATCGTCTTGTGGAATATTTGTTTTAAACCTAGATTTGAATTTATTATATGACTCAAGTTAGAGTAGAAAAGATTCAGGATTAATTAGTGAGCAAAAAACAAATCTATAATAGAAATTTAAATAAAACAGTGTTTGACTGAAGATGCCTCCCAAGGGGCTAGGTAACTGGACAGGCAGTTCACACTTGGGGCAGTTGCTTTTCCTGGGGATGAAGTTGCAGGAGAGGGAGCTGAGGAAGGGTTGCAAGTGACTCATTTTGAAAGGACTGCTTACATCCTCTGCCCTGAAACCCTCCAGGTAACTGAGCCCTGTGGGTTACAGAAATGGGGCATCTGATTCTGTTATGGGAAGACAAGCATGACTTTGAATGAATAAATATCCCACTGCTCAAATGCTTTTTATTTGTCCTGATGCAGCTTCAGAGTCTGTTGACAGATGAAAGAGAGGCAGGTAGCTCACCTCACTCTGCATTTGTTTCTTTTAGCTTCTCTTCTTTGGTTCCCTCTTTCTTCCTCTCTTCCTTCCTCTCTCCCTCCCTCTCCCTTCGTCTCCTTCCTCCCTGTCTGTCTCCTCCCTTCCTTTCTCTCTCTTTCTCTCCCTCCCTTTATTTTTTATTTTATTTTTTCCCTCCTCCTTCCCTCCCTCTCTCTTTCTTCCTTTCCTTTCTTTTCCTTCCTTTCCTTCTCTCTTTCCTTCCCTTCCTTTCTTTCTCCTTCCTTTCCTTTGCCCGTTCCTTCCTTTTTTCCCTTTCCTTTTCCTTTTCCTTTCCTATCCCTTTCCCTTCCCTTCCTCCCTTCCTTCCCCCTTCCCTCCCTCCCTCCCTCCCTTCCTTCTTCCCTCCCTCCCTCCCTCCCCTCCTTCCTCCCTCCCTCCCTTCCTTCTTCCCTCCCTCCCTCCCTCCCTTCCTTCCTCCCTCCCTCCCCTCCTTCCTTCCTTCCTTCCTTCCTTCCTCCCTCCCTCCCTCCCTCCCTTCCTTCCTCTCACTCACTCTTCCTTTCTTTTCTTTTTCAAGCCTATGAGGTATCAGAGAAGCAAGACTACTCATCCACCTCTCTGGGTATGTGGGTTACCATGATCTGATGATGCTGAATTTTGGAACCTGGATTTTGAGTATATGTAGGTATTACCACACACAGTGCCATAGTAAATATTCTCATCCTTGTGGTCATGATGGTCCCATCTCACATAGGCTCATTGTGAGGAGAATTAGATGAAATAATGCACATACATTGTATAGTGCAGTATCTGTCATATACTATGTTTTTGGAAAATGGAGCCAGTAGTAATGGTATAATTGTAATAATTAACATTGATACTATTAGGAATAATATGAATATTACCTAACAATGATGAGCTAAATGATATTTTGGAATTTTAATCAAGTCCTCTTTTTATTTCAGGAATACAAACTGGCCCTTTTACAATGCTATGGAAGATATCTTCAGCAGTTCAATACCAATTTTGATGAGAATAAAGTGGATGTAACTCAATTCAAGGCTGCCTTTTTCCCAAAAGGCTTTAGAGATAAAACTGCTGGACTTACAGTAAGATGAAAGAGCAGCTGAAATAGCTACAATTTATGATTAGCTATGCAATATATCTTTTAGTTGATAGCTTCTAAATGTCTTCTGTTGGCTTAGCATAGCATCTAGCTGTGTGCTATAAGTTGCTTAATAAATACTTTCAGTGCTGGATAAGAAAGTGAACTTACTAAGCTTTGTAAGGATGTTTGGAGATTAAGTCACTGCAGTCACTCATTCATGTAGCAGTTGTTATTTAATAGCTAATATTTGTAGAGTGCTTTTAGTTTATAAAGTGCTTTGGAAAACAAATTTGATAAAGCAATTTTATGAGTACATACTATTATCCCTATTTTACAGAAGAGAAAAATAAAGCTTATCACATAGTATAAAAAGTGGCTCTTGAGATTAAGCATAAATCTATTGATATAAAAATTTATACTTTTTTTCTAGTATACCAATATTTTGTTAATTACTACCATTGATTCATGGATTGAACAGTTTTCATGTGCTAAATACTCTTCTAAATATATTGTATGAATTATCATCTTGCAGCCTCATTAAAGTCCTAAGAGGAGACTCTTTTACAGATTAGGAAATGGAAGTTTATTAGCCTGCTTAAGGCAGTGGGCAGGGTTGGTGTTTGAACCCTGATCAGTCTGACCCTAAATCTATGTTACTTCAAACTTGAGGACTATTCAAGGCCTTGGGAACAGTATGTGGTTAATAAGCAGAAACTCTCAAGGCATGTTTAGGGGATGATTGAACAGTTCAATTTGGCTGTACCATAGGTACACGAATGAGAATACTGGGCAATGTAAGTTGGCACCCCATTAGGGAAAAGGTCTCTCCTACTCCCCTTTTTGTAGCCTTGACCCCCCCACCTTCTGCTTTTTGCTTTTCACACTTTACTGGAATTAATGTCCCTCCCTCCCTCCCTCCCTCCCTCCCTCCCTCCCTTCCTTCCTTCCTTCCTTCTTTTTATTTCTTTCCTTTCTTTCTTTCTTTGATGGGGTCTTGCTCTGTTGCCCAGGCTGGAGTGCAGTAGTGTGATCTTGGCTCACTGAAACCTCTGCCTCACAGGTTCAAGTGATTCTCCTGCCTCAGCCTCCTGAGTAGCTGGGATTACAGGCGCCCACCACCATGCCCAGCTAATTTTTGTATTTTTAGTAGAGACAGGGTTTTACCATGTTGGTCAGGCTGGTCTCGAACTCCTGACCTCATGATCCGCCTGCCTTGGCCTCCCAAAGTGCTGGGATTATAGGTGGGAGCCACCATACCTGGCCAATTAATTTCTAAAGTAGAAATCTGTCTTTTTGTTCCACTACCCATTGACTTTGCCTTTTGGCTAAATTCCAAATTCCTTGGAATACATGGAATGCTGTCTATTTTTCTGAGCTTGGGTCACCCCTATAGTAGCCTCACTATTTATTTTTTTTTAGACAGAGGCTCACTCTGTTGCCCAAGCTGGAGTGTAGTGGTGTAATCTTGGCTCACTGCAACCTCCACCTCCTGGGCCCAAGTGATTCTCCTGCTTCAGCTTCCCAAGTAGCTGGGATTACAGGTGTGTACCACCATGCCCGGCAAATTTTTGTATTTTTAGTAGAGATGGGGTTTCTTCATGTTGACCAGGCTGGTCTTGAACTCCTAACCTCAGGTGATCTGCCTGCCTCGGCCTCGCTTCTTTATTTTAAACTGTCTCATCCAACCTTACAAAATACTTTCAATTCAGTGACCACAGCAGTCCTTTCAATGCTGCTTGAACTTGGAGGCATGAGCCTATAACTGTTTTCCCTCCTCTAAGAGCAGCGTCCGTTTCTTCCTCCTCCTAGAGTCCCTGTTGCCTAGCAGAGTGTGGCTAATAGAGGTGCTCAAGAAACTTTTGTTGGGTGAATTGTGTAAATGGTTATAATCACATCTGATTTAATAAATAAGTTAAAATGCCACTGGGTGAGCTTATAACAATTGATTCAATTCTGTATTTTTGGTAATAGGATTTTCTTTTTTTCTTTTTGAATTTCTTTTGACTAAGGAAAGCTAGTCTTAACTGGATGGATGTTTTAAAGAACCCTATCTATCATGTTTTTTTCTACACTATTAAATTAATTATTCATAATTGTTTCCATTTTAGATTTTTACATTCTGAGAAATGCTTTCCTAAGTTATTTCTATTTCTATTTATTTTTTCTTTTTCTTTCTTTCTTTTTCTTTTTTTTTTTTTTTTTGAGATGGAGTTTCACTCTTGTCACCCAGGCTGGAATGCAGTGGCATGATCTTGGCTCACTGCAACCTTTGCCTCCCAGATTCAAATGATTCTCCTGCCTCAGCCTCCTAAGTAGCTAGGATTACAAGCATGTGCCACCACGCTCAGCTAATTTTTGTATTTTTAGTAGAGACAGGATTTCACCATGTTGGCCAGGCTGGTCTCGAACTCCTGACCTCAGGTGATTCGCCTCCCTAAGTGCTGGGATTACAGGCATGAGCTACTGTTCCTGGTCAGTTATTTCTATTTCTATTATCCCATGTGTTTCAGTTTCATGCTTTGAGTGGCAAAAATATGTGCAACTACCAGCTGGTCTGTGACAATGATGAAAACCTGCAGAATAAAGAATCTGTGGTCCAGTGTCTGCATATCTTGTCGTCCTTAAGGCTCATCATGCAGGTGGCTCTGCCACAGGAGCATCTTTGCTGGATTATCTTCAATGGTATATGCTGATGTATTTTATTTTCCATTGTGTCTTTCAGAAAGTTACTTCAGTGCTAAGTTTGACGGTAGCTTGAGTACCTTGTGATTTAAAACATATGCATTTCATAATAGGATGATTGTATTTTTTTTCAACATTTGTATGACATGTTTGTCCTTGTAAATTGGGATGGATAAAGCATGTCTTTGGGTTTTCACTGGGGAAAGGGTCAGAGACTGTGGGAATAATCACTGTTGGGTGTTCAAAAAGCAGAGTTAACGAGTAAATATAGATGGGGAAAGGTCAAAGAACCAGTGCAGGTTAGATTGCTTCTAAGCATCACCCATTTACTGGCCCTGTCCTCAAACAACTTGGCTTTGGGTTTCTACAAAGTGACCTTCTCCTCCTACTTGATTTTGAGTGAGAAGCGCTGAGGAACACACACACACACACACACACACACACACACACACACACACACACACACGTACATTATGTGTATGTCCAAAGAAATGAATCTCAGCTAAAAAATGTAATACTTGCTTTTCTGTATTTTAAAGTTGCAACTTACTGTATTGTTCTCTGGATAATATATTTTTAAAAGGAAAATAATAATGACAGTGTGTTCGATGTACATAAGCCAGGATCAAATAACTTCAAGGAAACATATTGGATTTTCCCTCATCCATGGCAACTGAAAGTATATTTTCTAGCCTTTTCCTTTCTCACCCACCCCCGAGTCATGTTTTGACATTTTGATTGAAATCAGACTTTGCATTTGCTGCCAGAGATGAGGCCAACTTTGATGAGATTTTTTCAGTCCAGTGATTATTAAGCTTTTGTGTCTGATCATCCTCCAGAGATTCGATGTTACCTGCACCACCACTGCCATCTCTTACACATCTTGGCAGGGACAGAGAAGGAGTAGCAATTCTGTGTTAGGCCCAGTGGTTGAGCCCTATGGTCAGCCCTTGTTTGAGTGGTGGAAATGAGTATGATTCCCTGTCTTTACCCCTTTTAAGATCACAACCCAAACAAGTCTTTTTTTATTTTTTATTTTTTTTGTCTGAGACAGGGTCTTGCTTTCTCACCCAGAGTGGAGTGCAGTGTGGCACAGTCACTGCAGCCTTGAGCCTTGAACTTCTTGTCTCAAGCCATTCTGCATCAGCCTTCCAAAGCACTGGAATTACATTTCTCTCAACAGTCTTTTTTTTTGTTTTTTTTGTTTTTTGTTTTTTTTGAGATGGAGTCTCATTGTGTTGTCAGACTGGAGTGCAGTGGCATGATCTCGGCTCACTGCAACCTCCACCTCCCAGGTTCAAGTGATTCTCCTGCCTCAGCCTCCCGAGTAGCTGGGATGACAGGCATGCACCACCACACCTGGCTAATTTTTGTATTTTTAGTAGAGACGGATTTTTACCGTGGTAGCCAGGCTGGTCTTGAACTCCTGGCCTTAGGCAGTCTGCCCACCTCCGCCTCCCGAAGTGCTGGAATTACAGGCGTGAACCACCATGCCCGGCCTCTCTCAATAGTCTTAAAAAAAAAAAGATTATTTCTGTATCCTTGATACCCTTTTCTTGGTATGTGCTTTTTTCTTTTTCTCTTTTTTAATACACATGGCATTGTGCTCTAGATTTTGTTCTGTTTCCTATTTTTTTCCTGCTGAGTATTGTGGTTTTAGAATCTAGCTAAGTTCCTGTATGTAAATCTAATTCATTAATTCAGCCTGCTGAATTATATTCCAGATATCCATACAGGCCTGGCGATGAGCACCTGGTTTGCCTGACCTCTCTAACTGCATAAATAATTCTGCAATGAATATCCTTACACATGTCCTTTTATAGACCTGTGCGAGAGTTTTCTGGGATCTGTGCCCAGGAGTGGAATTACTGGGTTCTGGGAGATACACATACTTAGTTTCAGTAACTACTCTCCCTGTTTTAATTTATTCATCTAAAACTTACTGAATACCTACCATATGCTAGGCATTGTTCTAGGTGCTAGGGACACAGGAGTGGACAATAGACAAAATCTGTTCTCATGCTGACTTCCATTGCAGGGAGATGCTAAACAAATCAAAACTGAATTGTGTCAGATGGTGACGAGTGCTATGGAGAAAAGTCAAAGCCAGAAGGGGATAGAGAGAGCAGGGGCTGAGCTGCTGAGATGACTGGGGAACAAAGACCTGAAGGAGTTTGGATAGTGAAGTTTCTGGGTGTTTGGTGGAAGGGCATTCCAGCTGGGGGATCAACAAGTGCAAAGACCCTGAAGTTTTGACAATTTGGAATTTAAGTAGTCAAAACTATATTTGACTGAAAAGGTCAAATGTGCCTTGATAACTTATCAAAATACATTTGACCTTTTCAGTTAGACATTTACTGTATTTACTTTTAATTGACTGTTATACACACACACACCCTTGGTTTCTTCAAATATTTAACCAATCTTGGTTTTTAAATAAAAATTTAGGCTGGGCACGGTGGCTCTCACCTGTAATCCTAACACTTTGAGAGGCCAAGGCAGGCGGATCACCTGAGGTCAGGAGTTCAAGACCAGCCTGGATAACATGGTGAAACTGGGTCTCTACTAAAAATGCAAAAATTAGCTGGATGTAGTAGTGGTGCATGCCTATAATCCCAGTTACTCGGGAGGCTGAGGCAGGAGATTTGCTTGAACCTGGGAGGCGGAGGTTGCAGTGAGCCAAGATCATGCCACTGCACTCCAGCTTGGGTGACAGAGCAAGACTCCATCTCAAAAAGGAACAAAGCCAAATAAACTTCCAGAAATACCCTGAGATCATAAAGATTCAGTCTGTGTTCCATCTGATACCATTTACTCTCTGAGTCTGGCTTTTGCAGCAGGAATTTGTGAGCCATGCCAAGATCTTGAACTGTCAAAGGACTCAGTTACAATTAGAACCTTTTAGGGCTGGAAAGGTTAAAGGCACCTTTTTGAAATACAGAAGGCCCTTGTCATTCTTGAGGGCAGTCTCCTGAGGCCTCCCTGAGTTCCCCAGTTCCCCGTTACTGGTATGTTTATATAGGCTCCTGGCTTACATCCTCATCACATGTTTTGTGGACAGGCACGTGTTTCCTGTGCATATTTTTACTTGGTGACTGTTTTTTTTTTTCCTACAAAGAAACACTTATACAATTTTATTTTTAAAGATGAAGAGTAGAGGCCAGGAATGGTGGCTCATGCCT
Source organism: Rhinopithecus roxellana (assembly GCF_007565055.1). Classification (NCBI taxonomy): domain Eukaryota; kingdom Metazoa; phylum Chordata; class Mammalia; order Primates; family Cercopithecidae; genus Rhinopithecus; species Rhinopithecus roxellana. Next base: position 107,630,614 of record NC_044558.1, read on the forward strand.
CTCATCCCAGCACTTTGGGAAGCCAGATCACTGGAGGTCAGGAGTTTGAGGCCAGCCTGGCCAACATGGCCAGACCCCGTCTCTACTAAAAATACAAAAATTAGCTGAGCGTGGTGGCAAGTGCCTGTAATCCCAGCTACTCGAGAGCCTGAGGCACGGGAATCGCTTGAACCCAAGAGGTGGAGGTTGGGGTAAGCCAAGATTGCACCACTGTACTCCAGCCTGGGTGACGGAGCGAGACTCTATCTCAAAAAAAAAAAAAAAAAAAAAAAAAAGAAAAAAAAGACAGAAATGAAAAAGGTGAAGAGTAGAGGTCAACAAAGCCTCATTGAGATAAGTCTGCTGAGCTCGAGTTGTTATTAGTCGAGTGGTTTCTTCCCCAGTGGATCTTCAGTGGAATGAATAACTGCAGGTGCTGGGGGTAGTCACACGAATAATGCCGAGTCCCTGAGTATTAAGGACCAATTGCATTCTCTATGAAATTTAGGGTACTATACATTTAAGTTTAAAGTTTGTTCAATTTGGGGGGGTCACTGATTTGTGTAATTGATGTTTATGATGCTTACAGTTGTGTTTTAATCAAGTGATAGATGTTTTGGTGCAGTTGCCATTTTCTCACAAACTTTTTATTTATTCATTTTTTTGAGATGGATATTTGCTGTGTCACACAGGCTGGAGTGTGGTGGCGCAATCTTGGCTCACTGCAACCTCTGTCACCTGGGCTTAGGTGATTCTCCTGCCTCAGTCTCCTGAGTAGCTGGGATTACAGGTGCACACCATCATGCCTAGCTAATTTTGTATTTTTAGTAGAGATGGGTTTTCTCCACATTGGCCAGGCTGGTCTCGAATTCCTGACCTCAGGTGTTTTGCCCGCCTTGGCCTCCCAAAGTGCTGGGATTACAGGTGTGAGCCATCATGCCTGGCCTTCAGAAACTTTTAAAGTTTAAACCTGAACATAGAATTCATAACTGTTGAACTTTTATGGTTACAAATATTAGATACTTTATAGAAAATATTTAGACTCCTGTTATAATTACATGCCTTTTAAAAGCATGTTACCATCTTTTGGTTATGTTTATAGCTTGATAAACTGCTTGTATACAGAGAGAAGTATGGTGATGTTCCCCACTCCTCTCTTCAACCCTCCCTCCAGCCTTCTATCCTCTTTTAATTAATGGTCTGACAAAAAAGCATACTTGAATAACCTTACTTAGGTGTTGGAAATGCTGTTTTTCATTAGAATGCTTATAGGACACACCATAATAATGGGAAAAATGTTATATGAGTCCAAGAGTGAATATAATGTGACCTGTTATGCATTGCAATTTTAAAATTATTATGAGTTTCCTTGTTGAGTATTTTGCCATGCTGATTAAATATGTATTCTGATCTTATTTGGAGATAAATCTTTAGTTTTTCAACCATAAGGAAACCATGGGAACCAATAATATGTATATTTTTGAGATGGAGTCTTGCTCTGTTGCCCAGGCTAGAGTGCAGTGGCACGATCTCAGCTCACTCTAATCTCCGCCTCTCAGGTTCAAGCAATTTTTCTGCCTCAGCCTCCCGAGTAGCTGAGACTACAGGTGCGTGCCACCACCTCCGGCTAATTTTTGTATTATTAGTAGAAACGGGGTTTCACCATATTGGCCCAGCTGGCCTTGAACTCCTGACCTTGTGATCCGCCTGCCTCAGGCTCCCAAAGTGCTGGGATTACAGGCATAGCCACTGTACCCAGCTGGGAACCAGTAATATTTTATATGAATTAATGAAAGCACAAGGTACATAAATTATGCCACTAGAATTATTCTTTTGTTCATTATACTTCAAAACTTAAATTGCCTGGAAAATGAGACTAAAAGATTCTTGTGTCAACATATTTAAAATATGGCCATATTAATTATTTTAATGATTTTGTTTACAAGTTACACGAAAAATTATGATGAGTATGACTCTGTATACCATTATCAGACTTTCTCATGAGATCACTTGTTTTGGGAACTACAGACTTGAACCACAGAAATTGGAATATAAAATTTCTACCATTTGACTGTACAACATGTTAACAATCGTTTTCTCCATCCAGGTACCATTTATATTTACACCATTTGCAGAAAACTGATGGCCATAGGTCAGTCTTCCAAGGTATGAAATGTACTGACCAAATATTTTCCCCTCTATTTCCTGTTTTATTTTTCTTAAGGCTTTCATTACGCAGTATATTGAATGTTAAACAAGGAATATTTAGATAATTATATAATATAAAATTTAGTAAATATATATTATATAGCATTATTATTCCTAGTTTTGCTTTAATAGGGATCATATGTTAAAATATAGATGATAAAATGTTAATGAAAAGAAAGGAAATTCCTGAAGATGTTAGTATTCTCTGTGTCTCAGATAGTCGTACTTGTCACACTTGATAGTGAACATCCATCTGGTTAGTATAGCTTTAGGTAGGGTGACCACCCATCCTGGCTTGCCCAGCAAAGTCCTGGTTTATGCCTGTTTTCCTGTTAGTAATTATCAGTAGTGCCCACTTTTACTAGCAAAAGTGGCCTGGGCCGGGTGCAGTAGCTTACACCTGTAATCCTAGCACTTTGGGAGACCTAGACAGGCAGATCACTTGAGGCCAGGAGTTAGAGACCAGCTTGACCAACATTGCAAAACCCCGTCTTTACAAAAAATGCAAAAATTAGCTGGACCTGGTGGCACGTACCTGTAGTCCCAGCTTCTTGGGAGGCTGAGGTGGGAAGATTGCTTGAGCCTGGGAGGCAGAGGTTGCAGAGAGCCGAGATCATGCCACTTTGCACTCTAGCCTGAGTGACAGAACAAGACTCTGTCTCAAATAAAATAAAATAGAAAATTTAAAAAAGGTGTCCTGGTTTGGATGATAAACTATGGTTACCCCCTTTATTTCATGATATGAAGCTTGGATTTTATTCTGCTTGAAGTGCTTTCACTTCTGGCCTGCATGCTAATTGGGTGAATGCACACTTAAACTCTAACCCAGCTGCATGACGAAGGCAAGGAGACTTTATTTTATAATAAGATTCTTTTTTTTTTTTTTTTGAGACGGAGTTTCGCTCTGTCGCCCAGGCTGGAGTGCAGTGGCCGGATCTCAGCTCACTGCAAGCTCCGCCTCCCAGGTTTGCGCCATTCTCCTGCCTCAGCCTCCCGAGTAGCTGGGACTACAGGCGCCCACCACCTCGCCCAGCTAGTTTTTTGTATTTTTTAGTAGAGACGGGGTTTCACCATGTTAGCCAGGATGGTCTCGATCTCCTGACCTCGTGATCCGCCCGTCTCGGCCTCCCAAAGTGCTGGGATTACAGGCTTGAGCCACCGCGCCCGGCCTATAATAAGATTCTTACCAGTACTCACTGCTCAGTGTTAGCTTGAGGAAGTTGCTGACACTTCTATTGACTTCGCTACAATGTTGGTAGCGTTTTTGTCTGTGGGAGACATATTTATTCCCTGTATTAATTTTCCAGTTATTGGAATGTAGGCCAAGAAGGGCGAACATACTCCCATTGAGACCCAGCTTGAGTTGTTGCTGGCATCTGAAACATGACTACTTTTATTCTTTATTCCATGCAGAACCTTACCCTGAATATGCTAACACTCAGGAGAGATACGTTTTTTCTTATTTCCTCAAAGCATAGCCAAGTATCTTAAAAGTTGACAACATTTGAAAAATAAAAATGGAAGTAAAGAAATTTGCATGCTCAATGGATGACATTAATTACGTGTTCTCTGTTTTGCTTCTCAAATTAAAAAACTCTATGACAGACAGTGACTTGAAGCTCTGTGCCAGCTTTCTGAGTGTGAATTAAATTGAGGGGGACTGTCCCAGGTCTAATGTAAACTTGGCCTACAGACTATTGCAATGATGCTACATTCAGTTCCACATGATTTCCTAAAGAGAATTTGCATACTCTGGTTGCTTTTGGTGTAACAACAACAAACACGGCTTCACAGGACCATCATAGTTTGGTCTGCTGCAGTGCTTGCTGCCAAAGCTTTGAAGGGCAGAGATGTCTGTGCCAACATTTGACTGTTAGTGTTTGTGCTTGTTAATGCTGAGGGAATTTTAAAGTGACAGTCATCTTAAAATAATTTCTTATTCATAACCTTTGTAAGACATTTCCTCTCTGCCTCATATACCATGAGTTTGTCTCTGGTAAAATAAGGATAGTTGAGTATTTTGTCATGCTGATTAAATATGTATTCTAATCTTATTAGGAGATAAATCTTCAGTTTTTCAACCATAAGGAAACCATGGGAACCAATAATATTTTATATGAATTAATAAAAGCACAGGGTACATAAATTATGCCGTTAAAATTATTCTTTTGTTAATTATATTTCAAAACTTAAATTGCCTGTAAAATGAGACTAAAATGAGTATAGTTCTTTTTTTTCTTTTTTTTGAGACTGAGTCTTGCTCTGTCGCCCAGGCTAGGTGCAGTGGCGCCATCTTAGCTCACTGCAACATCTGCCTCCTGGGTTCAAGTGATTCTCCTGCCTCAGCCCCGTGAGTAGCTGGGATTACAGGCACCCACCACCATGCCCGGCTAATTTTTTGTATTTTTAGTAGAGATGGAGTTTCAACATATTGGCTAGGCTGGTCTCAAACCCCTGACCTCCAGTGATCTGCCCGCCTCGAGCCTCCCAAAGTGCTGGGATTACAGGCGTGAGCCATGGCGCCTAGCCCAAATTGAGTATAGTTCTGTGATGCCAGTCTTGTGAGATGGGAATGGGAGGTGAGGGATGCAATAATTTTGGGGTGGTGGGTGGTTGTACATTTGGCACTTGAAGATCTGAATGACATTCTTTCTGTTTGTTCAATATAGCATGTTTCAAGGAAATTAATAATTTTCACCAGTAATTCCCAAACCCCCAGATGGTAAATTGATTCCTGAGCTGAGGCTAAAAATGGATTTGATGGGTCCATTTAATTGAGACAAGTCCTTGGAGGTCCCACCGTGTGTGAGATGTCCTGGGTCTGAGGGATTTGAATCCTGTAGTGACTTCAGAGTTCAAGTATGTTATAGCATAAGACGGAAGGAGAAATAGACCTGGGCTCCTCACACTGTCTAAACTCCCGTTTATATAGGATCTAGGCATGATGGCTGGCTTTTGTTATTTTTATTGAATCTGTAGTGTGTGCTAGGTCCTGTGAAAGACTTATGAGGTGGGCAGGAGCATCATCATCATTAGTGTTGATTAAATAAATCTGCGGTCATCAAGCATGCTTGTAAGCACTTTCATTTATCCTCACATGTAATCTTAACAGCACCACTTTGAGAAAACTGCTGTTATTACCTCTCTCTCTCTCTATATATATTTTTGAGACGGAGTCTTGCTCTGTCACCCAGGCTGGAGTGCAGTGGTGCGGTCTTGGCTCCCTGAAAGCTCCGCCTCCCAGGTGCACGCCATTCTCCTGCCTCAGCCTCCCCAGTAGCTGGAACTACAAGCGCCCGCCTCCACGCCCGGCTAATTTTTTAATATTTTTAGTAGACACGGGGTTTCACTGTGTTAGCCAGGATGGTCTCGATCTCCTGACCTCGTGTTCTGCCCACCTCAGCCTCCCAAAGTGCTGGGATTACAGGTGTGAGCCTCCGCGCCCGGCCATTACCTCTATCTTATGGAATAGATAAGCGAGCTGAGGCTGGGAAAAGTGACTTTGCTGAGGGTCACACATCTAGTCAGAGATGTACTGAGACCAGGGGCAATGTGACCCTGTACCGTTAGAATAATGCACGTCTGTTGACTAAATGGAATCCCATCATGACCCATTCTATTTTGGTTTACTTACTCAAATGGAGAAGCTGCAGAGAAGGAGCTGATATTTTCTGATATAACCCTGTCTTCCTAAAGACATCCTGAAAGCGAGAACTAACCAGGGGCTCTTCCTTAGTGCTGCAGGAGGTCACCAGCATAAGCTTAGGGAATAGAAGGTGGTCAGACTTCTGAAACCTCTTTCCCTGAGGACATACGACCATTTTGCTTTTGTTTATGGAGTAGTTTCTTTGATGGCATTTAAAACTGTAGTATAGTACTCAGCAAACATTAAAGAATACATCTATAATCAGTTCATTCTAAGAAACGATTGATTTCTGTTTCATTTTACTATGAAACTGAAGTAGTTTGACAGTGTATGTGGCTTGAACAGTTACTGTCAAATTATTTCACATACCATTACATAAACTTTAAGTCCTAACTTTGAAATTGCTTGTCATTTTCTTTAAATGGTGTAAGCTGATATAAATGAGGCTGCAGCGCCATCCTGTGGCTGAGCTGATTAATCGTGTGTATGTTTCCTACTGAACACCTACAACATGCTCTTACTGGGACCATGTTTTGGATATGGATATCATTTGACTTTTCAAAGTTTTTTTTTTTTCCCATGAAGAGAATAGTCCTGATGTATCCTTTTAATTTTTTTTAATTAATGGAAACAATTATTTGTAGCTTTTAAGGGTAAGAAAAAAATGCTACAAATTGAGTCATATTTTGAAAATGGCTTTTCCTGTTTAAACTTGAAAGATAGTTTTTCATAACCCTATGTAGTTTATGGTGAGCTTCTCCCCTTTGTCAAGGCTCCTCTGTGTAGTGGAAAGAACACTGCACTTGGGAGTTCAAAGATCTGAGTTTCAGCCCCAGCTCTTTTGCTTAGAATGAGTTTAGCCTCGTGGAGTCAAGCTAGATTACTTTTAAGATCCCTTCTGGCACAAAAAACTTTGATTTTCCATAAACAAATCAAATGCAATGTGAACAATTGTTAACTGAAGCTATTTTTATTTTGAAATGTGACATTTCTAATACCAGGAGTCCTGAAGGATTTTAGAAAGATGTGAATTTAAAGGGGAAATTTAGGCATGGCTTAATCATATACCACCCAACCCAAACCACAACAATCCAAATGCAAAAATCTGAAATAGAGATTGTTAGGGAGCAGCAAATGTGAGAAAAATTCAAGGGTTTTTGGTGATCTGATTAATTTCATATCAGTTCACAAAGTTCACAACAATAACAATGACAGCAACAACAAAAACAGCAATGAATCAACCTCAGTCTAATTTAGAAGAGGTACAGTGTCCACAGCCAGGGACTGAGAGCATTCACTGTACTGTGGTCTAGCCATACACCCTGAAAGGATGCTGGCAACCTGAGGCAAAGCCACAGAAGGCCAATCATGGTGGAGAAGGGCAGTGCAGTTCCGTGAGGGATGGAAGTACTTGGGGATATTTACCCTGGATGAGAGAGCCGAGGGAGAGGGCAGGCTGCATAAGTGTTTTTAGATTTCTGGATGGCTGTAATTTAGAAGTGAGTTTTGGACTGCTTTGTGTTGTTCTGAAGGCATGATGAGGACCAATGCACTGGAGGTATATCAAGGTGGATTTTATTTTAGATTGTGGAAGTATTTTCCTAGCATGTCATGTACATTATCTCTTTCTCCATAACAACACTATTGTGATGTGAAAAAATACCCATTTTACAGATGAGAAAATTGAGCCCTAAAGAGGTAAAATGATCCAGTCACTAGGTGGTAAAACTGGGACTGAAATCCCGGTTTGTTTAATTCTAATCTTGGACCATTTCTACTAAGCATTGCAGGCCCCAGGCTGTAAGCCTTTTTCATTTTCCTTACCTCCTATACCAGCTAATCTTCAGAATAATATACTGGTTCCACGCTAACAAATAACAATTGTATCATTGGAGTTAATTCCTGGACTACTGTTGACATGATAAATACTAATAAAAATGAGCAGAGAAGCTTGTAAGAAGACAAGATAAGCCGGGTGCAGTGGCTCATGCCTGTAATTCCGGCACTTTGGGAGGCCTAGGCAGATGGATCACTTGAGGTGAGGAGTTCAAGACCAGAGTGCTCAACATGATAAAACCTCCTCTCTACTAAAATAGAAAATTAGCCAGGTGTGGTGGTGCACACCTGTAGTTCCAGTTACTTAGGAGGCTGAGGCATGAGAATCAATTGAACCCAGGAGGCGGAGGTTGCAGTAAGCTGCAATTGTGCCATTACACTCCAGCCTGGGTGACAGAGCAAGACTCTCTAAAAACAAACAAACAAAAAGACATTTTAGAATGTCCTCCAAAATGGCTTGAAATTTTGAGTTCTTTAAATTATCTTTTACTTTTTAAATGCTTGTTTCTTCTTGACATGTTATTTATGGTATTTTTGGTTTAAGTAATCAGCAACTTGTGCTCACAACTTAGAATTTGATTATATTTAATACAATTATCATTATTAGCTTAAAATGAAAACGAATCCAATGGTGCCCTTTATTTTGCAGGCCTTAGAGTATCTCCTGTGGGCCAGCATGTGTATGGAGTCCTTGGTCCCGCTCCTGTCGCTCAGGTACTTGACATGGCGCACTACTCTCTACACGGCTGTTTGCCAGTGCTGCTATGACTGCCAAGCCGGAATTCATGGAGAGGTATGCTGCTTTTTAACCCTGAGGAGTCAATTTTTTTTTTTTTTTTGAGATGGAATCTCACTCTGTTGCCCAGGCTGGAGTGCAGTGACGTGATCTTGGCTCACTGCAATGTCTGCCTCCCATGTTCAAGTGATTCTTCTGCCTCAGCCTCCTGAGTAGCTGAAATTACAGGCATACGCCACCCATGCCCAGCTAATTTTTGTATTTTTAGTAGAGACAGGGTTTTTCCACGTTGGCCAGGCTGATCTTGAACTCCTGAACTCAGGTGATCTGCCTGCCTTGGCTTCTCATAATTACAGGTGTGAGCCACCATGCCCAGGCCCAATATTTTAAAATAGAGCGTATCCAGCATTTTCTTCCTTAGATGTCTACAAGGGGAAAAGCAAAACCCAACCAAAGAATTGAAAGGAAGCAAAGACAAAAGTTCAAGGCTTTATTTGCACAAATTTGTTTGGCTTTTCCATTCTGTTTCTCTTGCCCTCCTTTCTGGTCTCTCCTTTATTCTCTATTCACTTTCACCTTCTTTGCTCCATTTCTAAGATTTTTGGAATTTTTTAAATTAAGATTTTTATTTTTAAATGACAAATAATAATTGTATATACTTAGGAGGTACAATGTGATGTTTTGTTGAATGTATACACTGTGGAATGATTATATTAAGCTAAGTAACATATTCATCTTCTCACATGTCTTTTTCTTGTAGTGAGAACACTTAAAATCTATTCATTAGCAATTTTGAAATATGTAATACGTTGTTGTTAACTATGATCACCATGCTGTGCAGTAGATCTCAAAAATTTCTGTCTGCTGTCTTTCCATCCTCATTTTGCTCTTGGACACAAGCCGCCTTCCCTCCTCGTTTAGTTTTGTGTTCCTTATCACTTAGCACGCTCTTGTCTTGCTTTTCTCTGCTAACCACCATTTAATACACTTTCTTTTTCTTTTGTTTTCTTTCTTTCTTTTTTAAGACAGAGTCTTGCTCTGTTGCTCAGGCTGGAGTATAGTGGTCTGATCACAGCTCACTGCAGTCTTAGTCTCTGGAGTAGCTGGGACTGCAGATGCACACCACTATGCCCAGCTAATTGAATACACCTTCTAATGACCATTTAATACACTCTATTTTTTTGTTTTTCCTTCTTTCATATCTTTTTGATCGAGTACTTGAAATATAACTTAACTTCAGGCTGGGCATGGTGGCTCATGCCTGTAATCCCAGCACTTTGGGAGGCTAAGGCAGGTGGATCACCTGAGGTCAGGAGTTCAAGACCAGCTTGGCCAACATGGCAAAACCTTGTCTCTACTAAAAATACAAAAATTAGTCAGGCATGGTGGTGTGTGCCTGTAGTCCCAGCTACTCAAGAGGCTGAGGCAGGAACCCGGGAGGCTGAAGTTGCAGTGAGCTGAGATTGCACCATTGCACTCCAGCCTGGGCAACAAGAGTAAAACTCCATCTCAAAAAAAAATTATATATATATATAAAATTTATATATATATGTGTGTGTGTGTATATATATATATACTCCAGGGCTTCTATTGGCCTGTAGAGTGCCCCAGTGTAAATCTGAAAAAGGCACCTTCTCTACATTACATGATACCTGGCTTGGTCAGTGGATGGGGCCTTGGTGAGAAAGAGAAATAAGCACCCCTTCCTTTGGGCCAACACGTTCCTGCATGAGGGTACATGGTTTGGTATGTGGGGCATAAGCTGGACTTCTGCTCTAGTCAACCTCTTTGGCTGGAAGTCCTGTGTAGGACTGCCTTCATGGCTGTGTACATGCCTGTTCATATCTTGTTGACAACCATAAATAAATCATCTGGCCAATTCACAGTTCCATTTAGTTTTTCCTGCCTGAACTAATTCTGAAGGGTTAGATGCTGGTGGCACATAGGCAGAGGAACAGCCTAATTCAACCTTCACGGGTTACTTGTGTAGCTCAAGATAGATTCCAGAAAGACAACTCGTCATATATATATATATATATAGAGAGAGAGAGAGAGAGAGAGAGAGAGAGAGAGAGTTAACGTCAGTGTACTAGTGGTGGCATATTTTGTTCTGTAGCTATTAAGATTAGTTAGGGAATGAAACTTTTATAGTGTTTTGGCCATTTGATCCCATTTGGGATTTTTCTTTATTGGAAAATGTAACCCTTCATATATGTTAATATTGTGGTTGGTCTAGAAGCATCTTCATTAAAAATTACAAATGGTGAATGAAATATTTCAAAGAGATGGTGAAATAAGGGACATGAACTCTTGTTATTGAGTTCTTAATAACTCCCTTGAACTCATTTGTTATCTCTAGAGGATTATAATAATGGTGATATGATTAAATAAGAAAGCCTCCCTTCTTCCTTCCTTCAGATATTTATTAAACACAGTGTGCTGCGTACTGGAGACACAAAAATGAGTAAGATCCTTTCAGGAAGTCACAGTTTGGTGGTCAATGTGAACAGTTAAGTAGATAATACAGCATGTCATGATAGGAAGGTTAGGATTTGAGAAGAGCAACTGAGGACGCGCGCGCGTGTTTGTGCGCACATGAGGACATGCAGTGCCAAATGCTGAGAAGTGATAGTCTGTATGGAGCTACTGTTTAAGTCATATTTCAGCTTTCCTTTTTAAAATTTCTTAATTCACAAAGTTACCTTATCTCACCGTTTATTGGAGAGTTTAATGGTTCTTAAAGAAAATGAGACTAGATAAAAGGAGTCAGCATTAACTTAGAGCTTAATTCACAGATTAAATCAAATGCCTAGGAGAACAAAACATATTGTCTTTATACATTTTAATCACTATATTCTGATTTATGAATTAAATTTATTTTAATCGCATGTAGGCATTTGCTCGGCGTGCTTTGGCTAAAATTGATGAGTTAAGACAACTGGAATTAATGAGTTCCTCAAAATCCCAGGAAGAATCGCGAAGATATTTTAGAGAGGCCACAATAAAGGTATAAAAATTTCATGAAATAAAAGAAATTTACCACACTCACAGCTGGTTAAATACTTAATATTAGTAGTTGGGAAGTATATCTCATTGTTATTTCATGTATAATTCTGCTTTTTGAGGCAGATGGCAGTGATGATCTTCAAAAGAGGAGTCTTTGAATCTAGAAGAAAAAACAAAGCTGTCTTTAGACCCAAGATAAGAATTAACCTAAGGGAAGTACAAACTGTAAGTCTAAACGTATCTTCTCTCTTTAAGACTCTTTTTGCAGTGTATTTGTATTATGCTCTGATATCTTTCAAGCCTAGTCACTCATTAAATTCTGCCCCCAGTTCTCTGCCTCAATGGGTAAATAGAGAGAAGAGTGTTTTTCTAGTTTGCACATAGCCTCACTTCATCTCTTTCTCAAAGCTTTTGTGTCTTAGCACAATCCCAGTTTTGCAGCCTTAAAGGACAAGAGGCTGAAGAGGAGCCAGTGAAAGATTTCAATGAACCGGCTCTTGCAAATGAATAGGCCTCTGAGTGGTTCTGCGCATGCCTTTGTCTTTGACCGCTTAGGGTGAGCTGAGCAGGCGAGCAGGCTTTGAGGCTGCAGAGAAGATGGAGGCACCTTTTCTCATCAGCCTTAGGTTTTACCCTTGGGAATGTTCAGGAGCTAGGTTATCCAGTAGCAACAAACAACCCCCGTACCTCAGGTGGCTTAAAACAATTTATTGTCTACTGGAGTCATATGTTATTTTAGTTATCAGGGGCTCTGCCTTACAAAAGCTGCTCAGGGCCAGGCTGAAGAGCAGCCTTCGTTTCAAACATTGCTAGTCATTTGGCCAGAGGGGATAAAAGAGAGCTCTGGGGAACCTTGCACATCTAGTGATGCTCAGCATAGAAGTGACATGAGTCTGTTCTTCTCATATGTGGTAACCAGCCACACAGCCTCTCCCAACCACAAGCAAACACTAGTAAAGATGACCATAGGGCAGGGAGTAGGCAACGTCAGGCCTGTGGGGCCCTCAGCCCTTTTTCTTCCCCTTGTCTTTTTTTTCTTCTTCTTCCCTTTGCCTTCCTGACTCTTAATATCCCCCAGAGCCCAGTTCTATATCGTTTTGAAGCTCTACCTGACTGTTCTAGATGGATATATACCCTCTTCTGCGAGCTTCCATGTAGGGATTGAAAATGAATCTATGGTGAAGGAGATGAGCAGTTTCTTACAGAAGAGGTGTATCAAATCTCAGAACCTGGAAAGGATTTGGGAAATTATCTGGTTCAGTCATTTTATATTACAGATGGGAAAATAAAGCCTGCAGTATTTAAATGACTGGCTCAAGATCACAAAGGCAGCCGCTGGCAGAACCAGAACCAGCACCTGCATCTCTTAAGTCCAGTGCTCAGCCGCTACTCCAATCACTGCTACTCTCTTTCCTCATTTCTTCTTAACACATTTAGGAGTAATCCTTTTTCTTTCTTTTAAATGAATTATTATATTTAAATACAAATGGTTTTTGGACATGGTACCTTTCCATTGCTACTTAGTGTGACAATATTGACTACTGAGCCCACAGGTACCTTTTATACATCCCTTTTAAGATGTATCCCTTACTAACCAACAGTCTATTAAATGGTGAGTAATTAATTAAATTATAGGCAATTCCTCGGATAAGCTTTTAAGCTAACTTAGAAGTCAGAGTAGGCAAAATTTGCTGGGGGTCAGTGATAAATAGAGCTTCACTAGGAATAGACACATGATGTTGGGAAATTAACATAATACATCTCCCAGAGTAGATGTCATGGAGACCATAGTATTTAGAGATGGAACCAAACTGTACAGTTGTGCCATTCAGATTTTCATTCATCCTGACATTTTAAATAATAATATAATGTATCCTATACAGTATATATGTCATAATTTGTCTATTTTATCATTATTATTTTAGTTCTTTCAAATTTTTTTGCTATTTTAAGTATTGATATCATCCACATCTTCAGACATGCTTATTTTTTTTCTTTCTTTTATTTCCTGTGGATAAAATTCCAGGTGTAGGATTACAGAATCGAAGGACATAAACATTTTATTTCCCTTGATATATATTGCCAACTTGCTTTCCAAAACAAGTATTCCTATTTTCAAGGTGACAACTTGCAAGTACCAATTATTTTACCACAAGCTATTATTATTTTTATATTATTATTTGTTTGGTTTTTTTTTTTTTGCTAATTCAGTTTTCATAAGATGGCTTGCCATTTTAACTTTGTTTTTTTGAGCCAGCTTTTCTTTCATTGTGTGAATTATTTTTCAGTCTTTGACCATTTATCTACTAGGGATTTCAATTTTCAAAATATACTTGAATGAGCTCATTATTTTTATAGACATTATTATTTTGCTTTTTATACTTGACAATCCATTGTTTTCCTTATCGCTTCAGCTTTAATTCTTTTTTTATAGATCTTTTAAATATTTATATTTCAAAATCTTTTACTTAATATTTTATTTACAGCTCTGATAAATATTCCATTCTTTTTGCTAGTTTTTCTATGATATTTTATAAGTAATTTCATTGTCTTATTCACTTGGGTTTTACTATTTCATTTTGAATACTTCTAATTATTCATAAAGTTGATTATGCTGTTTCAGTATGTATTTTTAAAAGCTCTGTTTTAACCTAAATAAAAATCTTAGGAAAAACTCTTACCTCTATAAGAAAAGAGAAGGCAGGGCATGAAGTTCAAATTTTTTTGAAGTTTTTTTGAGATGGAGTCTCACTGTGTCACCTAGGCTGGAGTGTGGTGGCATGATCTTGGCTCACGTTAACCTCCGCCTCCTGTGTCAAGCAATTCTTCTGCTTCAGCCTCCCAAATAGCTGGGACTACAGGCGCACACCACCATGCCTGGCTAATTTTTGTATTTTTAGTAGAGACGGGGTTTCACTATATTGGCCAGGCTGGTCTCGAACTCCTGACTTCGTGATCCACCCACCTCGGCCTCCCAAAGTGCTGGGATTACAGGCATGAGCCACTGCGCCTGGCCTCTTGTTGAAGCTTTTAACACACCAGTTGGCCTATGGATTGAAAAGGTACAGAAGCTTATGAGTAGGGAAGCTAGTGTTTGCAGGAAAGTAGTTCAAGCCAACTTTATCCCTGCTTTTGTTTTTCTGTCTTTCTGACTTTGCCTTAATAAGAGAAATAAAAGCAAGGGAATTATGAGGATATCTTCCAGCTGGATAAGGCTTCTAGAAAAGTCAACTAGAACTACAGTTCTTATTTGCTGGCAAACTAAATGCAGAGAACAGGTCATTTGTTGGAGAGAAGAATGAAGTGTGGCAGGAAGCATGTGCAGGAAGTGCAGTCATTTGGGGCCAGTACAAAGCATAATGACTGGGAACCCACACAGGTTCTAAACAGTCACTAGCCTGTTAGCATAAAGCTGATCAATTCTTTCTTAGAGTTAATTACCACAAACCTTATTATTTATACTGCTAAATATTGCTTCAACTTTTGGCTTGAGGACCTTCTGCATGAGAATATCCTGCGGTGCTTATTAAAAGTGTCCAGACACACAAAATCTCTGGAAATTTGGTCTTGAATCTACAAAGCACCCCTGAGTAATTCTTAGGTAACCAAAATTTGAATATCAGTTCCTAAGGCTATAATGAAGATACTATAAAGCATATGAAGATTTATGCTCGCTTAATAAGCAAACCATAATAAACAACCTTTTAATGCTGCCTTGGAAACACAAGCATATGAAGAAACAACAAAGTCTTTGATGTAATGGCAGCATGATACCTCTGATGAAATCTGGAGTGACATCTCAAAAAATGAGAACACAAAAGCAGGTATCTTTTGTTACCTGCTTGTTGTTAGACCAACTGCTCTCTGTTTTAGCATTGATTAAGCATGCCTTACTTTTCTTTGCCTTATAACAGGTTTTTTTCTTTTTTTTGCCTGAGGGTCTCACTCTGTCACCCAGGCTGGAGTGCAGTTGCATGACCTTAGCTCACTGCAGCCTCTGCCTCCCTGGGCTCAGGTGATCCTCCCACCTCAGCCTCCCAAGCAGCTAGGACTACAAGCACATTCCAACATGCCTGGCCAATTTTTAAATTTTTGTTGAAATGGAGGTCTCACTGTGTTGCCCAGGTGGTCTCGAACTCCTTGGGTCAAGCAGTCCTCCTGCCTTGGCCTCCAAAAGTGTTGGGATTATAGGCATGAGCCACTGTGCCCACAATATAATAGCTTTAACAAATGGACTGAACTTTTTTTTCTCAATTTCAGTTATCATGGCCACGTACTGTCACAGAGCGGCTATTGGATGAGATGTTTGATAGCACTGCATCCCGGTTTCTGGCTGTCTTGGAAGCTCTTTCTGATTCAAACAGGCGAATACTGCAAACTGGACCCATTGTTACAGACGAAGTGGAGATTCATGATGTTGTTTCAGAATTGTTTATGGCAGGAAGAGAACTTTTGATAAGTAAATAAGATGTTAAGATACTGTTTTATGATAGAATGATAGACATGAGTAACAAAAATTTTAGCATGGTAGTCCATACATAGGAAACTGATAAAATTTATATTATTTTATTTTGGTTTGATTGGTTGGTTGTTTTTGAGATAAAGTCTCTCTTTGTCACCCATGCTGGAGTGCAGTGGTATGATCATGGCTCACTGCAGCCTCAACTTCCTGGCTCAAGCGATCCTCCCTTCTTAGCCTCCCAAGTAGCTGGGACTACAGGTATTTGCCACCATACCTGGCTAATTTTTGTATTTTTTGTAGAGATGGGGTCTCACCATGTTTCCCAGTCTGGTCTCGAACTCCTGGGCACAAGCAATCCACCCATCTCAGCCTCCTAAAGTGCTGGAATTACAGGTGTGAGCCACTGTGCCCAGCTGATACAATTTATATTGATCTTGAATTCAGCAACCTTGCTAAGGTCAATTGATGTTTCAAATAATGTATTAGTAGATTTTGGAGGGACTTTTTTTGTATATACAATCATCTATGAATGGCTTATTTCTGTCCAATCCTTAATCTTTTAATTTCTCTTTTCTTGCATTTCTTGATGATTGCACTGTATAGGATTTCCAATAACACATGGAAAGAAGTGGTGATAGCAGACTCGCTTGTCTCATTTTTTTCCTCAGTTGGAAAGCTTTCAACATTTTGCCATTATTTGAGATATCTACTGAATAATTCTTATAGATACCCTTTTGCAGATCACAGACATTTCTTTTATTCCTGGTTTGCTAAGTGTTTTTTTTTTTTTAATCTTGAATAGTTTAATTTTACAAAAGCTTTCTCTGAATTTATTTATTTATTTATTTATTTATTTATTTATTTATTTATTTATTTTTTTGAGATGGAGTCTCGCTCTGTTGCCTAGGCTGGAGTGCAGTGGCCGGATCTCAGCTCACTGCAAGCTCCGCCTCCCGGGTTTACGCCATTCTCCCGCCTCAGCCTCCCGAGCAGCTGGGACTACAGGCGCCCGCCACCTCGCCCGGCTAGTTTTTTGTATTTTTTTAGTAGAGACAAGGTTTTGCCGTGTTAGCCAGGATGGTCTCGATCTCCTGACCTCATGATCCGCCCGTCTCAGCCTCCCAAAGTGCTGGGATTACAGGCTTGAGCCACCGCGCCCGGCCACTCTCTGAATTTATTGAGATTTACTGAGTTGATCAGATGGCTTTCTCATTTCTTTGTATTAATGTGGTTGATTATATGGATTGTTTATCTAATTTTTAAGCATCCTATGTTTTTGGAATAAACCTAATTTGGAGGTAAGGATTAGCCTTTTGATACATTGCTTGATTTGTTTGGTAATGTTTAATATTTCAGCTTCTCTGTTGATGGGACAGACTTTTCTTTCTTGTAATGTTCTTTTTAGATTTTGCTCACAAGGTCATATTAGCCTCATAAAATGAGTTGAGAAGTATGCCCTCTTTCTCCATTATCTGTAAATGTTTTGTGTTATATTGGTGTTATTTCTTCCTACATGTTTGGTTGAATTTTCTGGTGCAGCCCATCTGTACCTGGAATTTTTTGTGTGGGAATATTTTAAACAATGAATTCAGTTTCCTCCATAGATATAAAATTTTTCAGATTTTCTTTTCATTCTTTTAAAAAAAAACTATCTCTTTAGTAAATTGTGTTTTCCTTGAAAATTTTCTGTTTTATCTAATATTTTAATTAATTAATTAATTAATTAATTAATTTTTTGAGACAGAGTTTTGCTCTTGTTGCCCAGGCTAGAGTATAATGGCATGATCTCTGCACCCTGCAACCTCCACCTCCCCAGTTCAAGTGATTCTCCTGCCTCAGCCTCCCAAGTAGCTGGGACTGCAGGCATGTGCCACCACCACGCTTGGCTAATTTTGTGTTTTCAGTAGAGATGGAGTTTCACCATGTTGGCTAGGCTGGTCTCAAACTTCTGACCTCAGGTGATCCAACTGCCTTGGCCTCCCAAAGTGCTGGGATTACAGGTGGGAGCCACTGCGTCCAGCCTTAAAATTTTCATTAAGGATTTCCAGTATCTCATCATAATCTTTTTAATGTCTGTAGAATCTGTATGATGTCCTTTTTTTCACTGTAACATTGATCAGTTTGCCTTCTCTCTTATTACCAAGGGTTCACCAATTTCATTAGTCTTTGCAAAGAAACAATATTTGACCTTGTTGATCTTCCCTATTGTATATCCATTTTCCATATTATTGATTTTTGCTCTTCATTACTTCCTTTATTGTACTTTCTTGGGTTTGCTTTACTGATTTAAGAAACTTACTGACTTGGAAGCTTAGATCATTGATTTTTAGGATTTGTTATTATTTGCATTAAATGCATATTAAGACATTTATTCTAAATTCAGCTTTAGCTATGTATCTGAAGTTCTGATATATCTTTATTACTATTTGGTTAAGAATATTTTTTTTTTTTTTTGAGGCGGAGTCTTGCTCTGTCGCCCGGGCTGGAGTGCAGTGGCCTGATCTCAGCTCACTGCAAGCTCCGCCTCCCGGGTTTATGCCATTCTCCTGCCTCAGCCTCCCGAGTAGCTGGGACTACAGGCGCCCGCCACCTCGCCCGGCTAGTTTTTTTGTATTTTTTAGTAGAGACGGGGTTTCACCGTGTTAGCCAGGATGGTCTCGATCTCCTGACCTCATGATCCGCCCGTCTCGGCCTCCCAAAGTGCTGGGATTACAGGTTTGAGCCACCGCGCCCGGGCAAGAATATTTTTAATATGCAATGTGATTTATTCTTTGATATATGGGTTCTGAATCAAAATATGGGAGATTTTCTAACTATCTTTTGGTTACTGATTTCTATGTTAATTATACTATGGTCAGAGAGCATATTATGTATTATTTGGAACTGTGAACATTTGTTAAGATAGGCTTGATGGCCTGGCAAATGGCCAGCTATGGTAGATAGTCTGTGTGTACTTGAAAGACTATATATTTTTTTGTTGTTGTTGGGTGCATTGCTTTATATATATGTTGATTAAGTTAAGCTAGTAAATCATGTGGTTAGATCTTCTCTATCCCTGTGGATAGTTTTCATCTTTTTATTTTATAAATTACTCAGAGAAATATGTTAAACATCTGCTATGCATTTCTGTTAGTGTGGAATTGCAAGAGCATGGGATATTCCTATTTTGCTTCATCAGATACTGTTTTACAAAGTGGTTTTTTTAGTTTGCACACCCATTAACATTTTATGAGGGTTCCATTACTCCAAAATCTCTCTGACAGTATTTTCTGTCTTTCTCATTTTGTCCATTTTGGTGTGAATTCAGTGGTGTTGCAGTATAGACTTAAATTTCTCTGATGACTGATAAAGTTAGACATCTTTTCATACACTTTTTTCACTATCGGATATCCTATTTTGTGAGGTGCCTATTTTAACCTTTTGTCCTTTTTTCTGTCGATTTGCAGGAATTCTTTATATATTCTGGATATGTCCTTTATTGAATACATGTATTGTAAATATCATTTCTTACTTGGCGGCTTGTCTTTTCATTCTCTTAATGATATCCATTGGGGAACAGAAATTCTTAATTTTAATGTAGTCCAATTTATCGATATATCCTATATAGTTGATCCTTTGTGTGTTGTGGTTAAGAAGTCTCAGCTACCCCAATGTAAATATATTCTCATATGTTTTCTTCCATAAGTTTTATTGTTTTACCCCTCACATGAAGTCTTTAATTAGAAATTAGATCTTTTTTGTTGATACAAAGTAGAGATCAAGATTTATGTAGTACTATATGTATATTCAGTTGACAGAGCACCATTTATTGAAGATAACTTCCTTTCATTGGCTGCAGTATCCCTTAGTCATAAATTAGGTGGCCGTATGTGTGTTGTCTGTTTTTTCACTCAGCATAATTCTCTTGAGATGTATCCAGGTTGTGTATATTAATAGTTCACTTGGACGGGCACAGTGGCTCATGCCTGTAACCTTAGCCCTTTGGGAGGCCAAGATGGGCTGATCCCTTGAGCCCAGGAGTTCGAGACCAGCCTGGCTAACATGGTGAAACTCTGTCTCTACTAAAAATACAAAAATTAGCCAGGCGTCATGGCCTGTGCCTGTAGTCCCAGCTACTTGGGAGGCTGAGGAAAGAGAATCATTTGAACCCAGGAGTCGCAGGTTGCAGTGACTGGAGATCATATCACCACGACTGCACTCCAGCCTGGGTGACAAAACAAGACTCTGTCTCAAAAAGAAAAAAAAAAGGTTCACTTGTTACTGCTGAGTATTATTTTATGATATGGATACACCACAGTTTGTTTAACCACTTACCCTTTGAAGGACTTTTGAATTATTTCCAGTTTTTGGCTATTAGAAATAAAGCTGCTATGAACAGTTGAGTACAAGTTTTTGTGTGAAGGTAAGTTTTCATTTCTCTGGAATAAAACGTTCAACAGTGCAATTGGTGGTTCAGATACATGATAAGTTAGTATTTAGTTTTGTGAGAAACTCTCATACTATTCTCCAGGATGACTCTGCTATATTTCCACCAGCAATGTGTGAATGATCCAGTTTCAGAAAATCCTTGACAGAATTTGGTGTGTCATCAGTTTTTTATTTTAGCCATTCTGATAGGTGTGTAGTAATATCCCACTGTGACTTTAATTTGCATTTCCCTAATGGCTAAAGATGTTAAACAGTTTTTCATGTGTTTATTTGCCATCTACATACTCTCTTTTTCTCTAGTGTCTTTTGTTTACTTTCTCATTGCATTGTTAGTTATTTCTCTTGAGTTATGAGAGCTCTTTTTCTGTTCTGAATACAAGTCCTGGTCATTGCTTTTAAGACAGAAAATACCTTTATTAAGATTTTTTTTCTCCTCATCATTGCTTCCCATTTTTCATTGCTTCTTTCTAAATTCACTTCTTTTTGCTCAAATACAAACTCCAAGAATTTTGAAGTAGTTTGGATGGATATAATAGTTTATTTACAAGTTTCTTTAAGATTTTGATGCTATTTCTTAATAGTCTTGTATATATAGTGTTTCTGTTGAGAAGTCTAATGTCAGTTTAAATTTTCTTGTTTTATAGATGTATCTTTTACAATTTTCTCTTATGACATTCTTACATTTTATTCTACTGGATCTAAGGGTGGGTTTAGTAATGCAGCAGATACTTTGAGGTCTTATATCTTTCTTTCATTTTTTCATGTTACTTTTAAATTTCGTTCCTTATATTCATTATTAAAAAAAATCCTTCAAGTCATTGAAAATGCCATTAGATAGATGTTAACAGGATAGATGTTCATCCTCCATGTCTTATTTATTTTATTCTTTTCATGTCTTTATTCTGTTGCCTTCTGGGAAGCTTTCGCTATCTGATTTTTCAGGTCACGAATTTGATCTTTGATTCTCTCTGTTCTACTCTTCTGTTTACCTATTTAATTATTTGTTTCAACAATGATATACTTTTTTGTTATTTTTGTTGTTTGTTTGAGACAGAGTCTTCGCTCTGTTGCCTGGGTTGGAGTGCAGTGGCACAATCTCAGCTCATTGCAGGCTCCGCCTCCCAGGTTCAAGCGATTCTCCTGCCTCAGCCTACCGAGTAGTTGGGACTACAGGTATGCACCACCACGCCAGGCCAATTTTTTGTGTTTTGAGTAGAGATGGGGTTCCACCGTGTTGGCCAGGCTGGTCTCAAACTCCTGACCTCAGGTCATCTGGCTGCCTTGGCCTCCCAAAGTGCTGGGATTACAGGCGTGCGCCATTGCGCCCAACCATCAACGATGATATACTTTATACCTTGAATCCACTTGGTTCTTTTTCACAGGAGTTGTTTTTGCCTCATGTTTCTAATATCCTCTTTTATTTTTCTGAGAGAACAGTTTCACTTAAGTTCTTGTTTGTGCTGTTCCATTTTCCTGCTTCTTGTGGTAAAGGATGCTTCATTTGTGGTTTTTCTTTCAAGGTGTTTTTGCTTTTAATTTTTTTTCCCATGAGCTTTCCTTCTTGGAACAGTTAGCTGACTTGGCTTCAGTGTCCACCTGAGAGGAGGGAGAAGAGCCTTGAGTTAGCTCCTATGCCTTTAGGTGAGTTTAGTGTGTGCGTGTGCACATGCGGGTGCACATGTGTGTGCAAATGCCCATCTGAATGCAGGGAACCTCTGCTGCCACAGTTTGGGCTCTTCTCTTCCCAAGAAAAATACAAGTTTTTAGATAAGAATTTCCTTGACTTTCTTCACTCAAACCCCCAAATTTACCCTCATGCATATAGATCCTTTTCCACCATCTCTGATTTAGATGGAGGGGATGTTTCTCTTTGTGTCTTTAAGACTAATCCCTCTAAGTGTCCAAGTGGTCCCATTATACTGTGTCGTCGTTTTTTTTTTTTTTTTTTGAGACAGGGTCTCACTCTGTCACCCAGACTGGAGTGCGATGGTGCGATCATGGCTCACTGTAGTCTGGACCTCCTGGGCTCTAGCGATCCTCCCACCTCAACCTCCTGAGTAGCTGTGAATACAGGCATATGCCACCATACCTGGCTAATTTTTGTATTTTTCGTAGAGTCGGGGTTACTCCATGTTGCCCGGGCTGGTCTCAAACTCCTGGCTCAAGGGATCCACCTGCCTTGGCCTCCCAAAGTGCTGGGATTACAGACATAAGCCACTGTGCCTGGGCTTCTGTGTTTTCTGTCAACTTCCTCCCTATACGTCTTCTTCTTGGCACAGCCAGATTTATTGAAGGAATTGTCTGTTTTCATTGTTCCTAAGTATTTTCTTTCTACTTATACATTAGGCAGACCCTAGCATTCTACTAAGAATGTCATGGACATTGCTCAATCCAGGGGTCACTTTAGTTACTTTTCTTTTCTTTTTTCTTTTTTTTTTAAGAGGCAGGGTCTTGCTGTATTTCTCAGGCTGGACTCGAACTCCTGAGCTGAAGTTATCCTCCTGCTTCAGCCTTCTGCGTAACAGAGACTATAGGTGCATGCCAGTAAGCCTGGCTAGTCCTTTTCTTCTTTACTTTCTGTATGTATGTGTTACTGTTGAATACCCCTTTCTCTCTAAACACTCACATTTGCAGCCTTTATTCCCTCTGCTCTTCTCTTAAATGTTGGCGTTTCTTATTATTCTGTGCAAGGCAACGTGATCCGTGGCTGAATCTACTATTTACTGCGGATATGTAATGATGACTCTAAAAGCTCTGTCCCCGTTTTAGATATCTTTCCCAAGTTTCCAGTCTGTATCTAGGAACTCTTGCTCATTCTGTGTTTGAAATTCCATTCCTTTTCCCCTGAGTATCCTTTCCTAACTGCCCTCCTTCTCCAGATCTGTTGGATGCCCTTCCTATTTGTCCTCAAAGCACTACCCTGTAGATTTCTTGTTTCCCCCACTAGAACGTAAATCCTATGAAAGCAGGGATTGTGTTTTCCTGGTGTCTGGAAGTATAGTGAATATTTAATAAATATTTATTTGCATGAATGATATTCAAAACTCTCTTCTTCCTTTCCTAGTGTCAAATATTGGTGCAGATGGAATGCTTGATTTTCCAAAAACATCTCTTCTGGAACTTATGATAGAAAGAAAAAATGTTATTTCTGTGGATGCTGCTGTAAAATTTGTAAAATTAGCTTTTACCTATGAGGAGTGGAGTTTATTTGAATCTTCTGCTGCACATATTATTTATTTTCTCCAGGTAATATATGCAAAATCATCCTCCTGGTTTTGTTTTGTTAAAATGACATCCAATTACTAATTAACGTGTGGGATATACTTCTCCAAGAGGCAGGATGATCCAGAGTCAAAGAAAGCAGAGAAGGATTTAACTCTTCTAATTGCAATGGAACCACTAATTAATGTAAAGAGAAACAAAGGTTTGATCTTTCCTTTGGAAAACTATAAAGAAGGACAGTCGGTTCAAATTTATTTAAAAAAAATTGCTGTTCATGGTGAGTATCCATGAATTTATTTTATCCAACAAAAATTTAGTTTGACGAAATATGCTCTTTTATAGATGTGGTGAGAGAAAGACCATTGAAGGCGGAGGGAGCAAGAGATACAAAGGCCCTGAGACAAGAGTGTGTTTGGTGATTGCAGGAATGGCATGGGGGCATGTGTGACCGAGTGTGGTAGGTGACAAAGCTAGAGAAGTAGCTGGGTGCTAGATGATGTGGTTCCTGGGTTTTGTAAGGATGCTAGATTATATTCTGAGTGACAGTTTTGAGTAGGGGAATGAGGTTCTGTTTACCTTCTGGCTTAGTTGGATAAGAGGGAGGCCCGTAAGGCAATGAATCAGAGGACAAAGTCATCAGTTCATGTTAGGAAGGGAAGGTTTGGTAATCTCCTGTCTCTTTCCAGCCTGCAGTGTTTGCCATTCTAGGACTTTTCAAATCCTAGAAGTTATTTTGTGTGTAATTGAAAATCTGCAGTGTCTACTTTTTACACCAAAGAGAACTATTTAATTCCAGGTTTTTAATGTTTTGTCATGTTCTTAAAGCATTGTATGGCTTATCAGTTGCAGTAAGTAATTTGTACCAAGTAATGATATATATGCCTTCTAGTGATTTCTGAATCAATGTTTTTATTATTTTTCTTTCAACTACCTTATTTTGTATGCATTTTAATATTATAAGCCTCTTCAGTTTCTTTTTGGACATAGCATACAAATGTTGGATTTATGATAATAATGGTCTATTTTTATTGGATTAGAGCCACTAAGATTAGTTTTCTTTTCTGTTTTTTTTTTTTTTTTTTTTTTTGAGACAGAGTCTCACTCTGTTGCCCAGGCTGAAGTGCAGTGGCACGATATTGGCTCACTGTAACTTCTGCCTCCTGGGTTCTCCTGTCTCAGCCTCCTGAGTAGCTGGGATTACAGTGGCTTGCCACCATGCCCAGCTAATTTTTGTATTTTCAGTAGAGACAGGGTTTCACCATGTCAGCCAGGCTGGTCTCAAACTCCTGACCTCAAGTGATCCGTCTTCCTCAGCCTCCCAAAGTGCTGGGATTACAGGCATAAGCCACTGCTCCCAGTCAAGATTAGTTTTCATATAGAAGGATTTAATTTGTCTTATTAACATGATATTTGCCTGCCTATCATTTGTGTCATTTTTGTAGCATATTTGTGTTTCTGTGCCTTTTCTATTTGAAATTTTGGAAGTGATTTTTTATTTCATTTTCCTCTACTTTATGAATTTAGATACTTGTTTGAAGACCTGTGGATATTCAGAGGATATTTTCCATTTGGCAGCAACCTTGTATTTCTGTGTCTGCACTACTCCCCAGGTGAAATAGCTATTTTAAATAATTTTTATTAGTGTGGAAGTAGGTTTTTGTGCCTAACTTAAGGCCAGATTTAAAATATCACAGCAATTACACCTTGCTAAAATTTTATTTTGTTTAATCATTAGAATATAGGATTAAGTTAGATTCTGACTTGTAGTTTTAAGTTTCTTTTTATTATTGTTGTTGAGTGTCTGTTCCTTTTTGGGAAATTCTCAGGCTATGTTTCTAATAATGAAGGAAAGGAGGCAGTGGTTTTTAAGAAGAGTTAATATGTTTAATGAAATACTGCTTTCAGTCCATGAGTACAAAGCCTTGTTATTATTGGAAGCCACTTTCCACACAATGGCCAGTATTTAAAAAATGACCTATATGAGGGTACAAATGTTCAGGTAAAACTACTATAATATAGCAATGGTTATTAAACAAATTTCAGGGATCCTCAGAAGCCTAACTCTGTTTGTTTTTTAAATTAATTTATTTGTTTTTAATTTTTATTTTAAGTTCTGGGGTACATGTGCAGGACATGCAGGTTTTTTACATAGGTAAACGTGTGCCATGGTGGTTTGCTGTACCTCCTACTTGTAAGTGAGAACGTGTGGTATTTGGTTTTCTGTTCCTGTGTTAGTTTGCTGAGGATAATGGAGAAGCCCAACTTTAAGTAGTAGTAAAACAACTAATCTGTTTAAGTAAAAACAACTAATCTGTTTTTGTTACTTTTGTATATAACACTGGGATTCTGATGAAATTTCATTTGAAAATTTGGTTATATTGTCATTTTTGAAAAGTATGTAAACCATAATTATAGAGCACCGTATTAACTTTTGCCCAGGTAAGTGAAGCACAGTAAGGGACTTGAGAAGTTCTGCTTTATAATATTTTTCATTTCTTCTGGGTTTGTCAGGATAAGTTATAACCTGTGACAGATATTTAATTTTTGAAAGAAAGGCATTTGGCAGTAAATACATTATTACAGTGGGAGAGCTAACCATAAAATAGAGATCAAGGCTTAAAAAGGTAGGGAACTTTCCTTTATCCGTTTTTCTTTCTCTTTTCCTTTTCCTTTTTCTTTTTGAGACAAAGTCTTACTCTGTCACCCATGCTGGAGTGCAGTGGTGTGATCTCAGCTCACTCCAACCTCTGCCTCCCAGTTTCAAGCGATTCTCCTGTCTCAGCCTTCCGAGTAGCTGGGATTATAGGCATGCGCCACCTTGCCCGGCTAGTTTTTGTGGTTTTAGTAGAGATGAAGTTTTACCATGTTGGACAGGCTGGTCTCAAAATCCTGACCTCAGGTGATCTGCCCACCTCAGCCTCCCAACATGCTGGGATTACAGGTGTGTGAGCCACTGTGCCTGGCCTTCATTTATCTGTTTTGTTAAAATGACCTTAGTTAAATTGAATCTTAGTTCAATTCAATTCAATTCAATTTAATTCAATTCAATAAACATTTATTGATATCTGTCGTGTTCCCAAACATTGTAGGAAGGTGCTACATATGCAAATTAGGTCTTAGAGCGGCCTCAGAGAGCTCCAGGTTTGGTATGTTTTAATCATAAACTTATTATTTTTCTAGTTTAACTATAATGAGTAACAATTTTCTTTTGCAAAGAGGCAAGTAGCTTGGATGAGAGAAGACATATTCATTCTGGCTCATCAATTGACACTCAGTGTGAGGTTCTATTCAGCTTTTCCCTTTCCTTCTTGTCTCTACACTTTCCCAATTCCCCATTGCTTCTCTAGTTACTAGTTCATCTACCCCTGCTCCAATTCCTTATTATTATTATTATTTTTGAGACAGTCTTGCTCTGTCGCCCAAGCTGGAGTACAGCGGTACAATTTTGGCTCACCACAACCTCTGCCTCCCGGGTTCAAGTGATTCTCGTGCCTCAGCCTCCCAAGTAGCTGGAACTACAGGTACACGACACCATGCCCAGCTACTTTTTATATTTTTAGTAGAAATGGGGGTTCGCCATGTTTGCCCAGCTGGTCTTGAACTCCTGACCTCATGTGATCCACCTGCCTTGGCCTCCCAAAGTGCTGGGATTACAGGTCTGAGTCACCACGCCCATCCAATTCCTTTTTATTTTAATGCAATAATTTTAAAAAGAGAAAAGTATATGTAAATTTCACAGTCGGATGGGAGTAATTGGTTTGCAAACTTGCCTAAAAGTGTTTGGGACTTTTCTTTTTAGAGAGGCAGAAGAGCATAGAGCGTTCATTAAGAGTGAGGGATCTAGGTGGGACACGGTGGCTCACACTGTAATCCCAGCACTTTGGGTGGGCAAGGCAGGTGGATCACTTGAGGCCAGGAGTTTGAGACCAGCCTGGCCAACATGGTGAAACCCTGTATCTAGTAAAAATATAAAAATGAGCTGGGTGTGGTGGTGCACACCTGTATTCCTAGCTACTTGGGAAGCTGAGGCACGAGAATCGCTTGAACCTGCTGGGATGTGGAGGTTACAGTGAGCTGAGATTGCAAGCCAAGATCATGCCACTGCGCTCCAGCCTGAGCAACAGAGTGAGGCCCTGTTTCAAAAAAAAAGAGAGTGAGGACTCCGGAGCTAGACAACTTAGGTTTGAATCCCTCCCATCTGCCACTCTTTAGTCATTTCTTGTTGGGGAAAATCACTTAATCTCCTTGTGTTTCAGTTTGCTCCTCTGTAAAATGGGGAGGATCATACTAGGACTCCTCTCCCAGGGTCATTATGAAGATTCAATGTGTTAGTATTTGTAAAGCTCTTAGAGTGTTGCTCGGCAGACAGTAAATGTTATATACATATATTTTATTATTCCTACTCATTTACCTTCTCACTTTTGTTTTTAGGATGTTCAACCTGATAAAGAAATTGTTGTGGACACGATAATGTTCCTATGGCAGAAATGCAAATTAGGAATTCAGCGGCTCAATATATCCAGAAATGACTATGCAAAATTCACCCAGAAAATCAGTACTAACAAAGTATTCCTTTTGCATTTCCTTTCACATGTTTTTTGCTATTGCTAATTCAAGTTGCCATACACATTTCAAATCTAATTTTTTCCTATTTTTCACCTGGTTAATGACTTTCATTTGCATATATACATATATAAAGAAGATATTCTTTCTAGTGCTGAGTGACCCTTTATTTTAATGTGTGTTCCCTGCACTCCTGTTCTAATTTTGTTTGTTGTGAGGTGTGAAGAGGTGTTTCAGGTCTTTTTTTTTTTTTTTTTTTTGGCAGAGTCTTGCTCTGTCCTGGAGGCTGGAGTAGTACAGTGGCGTGATCTCAGCTCACTGCGACCTCTGCCTCCTGGGCTCAAGTGATCCTCCCCAGCTCAGCCTCCCTAGTGGCTGGGGCTACAGGCATATACCACCATGCCCAGCAATTTTTTTTTTTTTTTTTTTTTGTAGAGATGGGGTTTTACCATGTTGCCCAGGCTGGTCACAAAGTCCCAGGTTCAAGCAATCTGCTCATCTCAGCCTCCTAAAGTGTTTGGATTATTATAGGCATGAGCCACCACGCTTGGTCTTTTCAGGCTTTTTTTTTTTTTTTTTTTTTTTTTTTTTTTTTTAGATGGCGTCTTACCCTGTCACCCAGGCTGGAGAGTGCAGTGGCACAATTTTGGCTAACTGCAACCTCTGCCTCCCGGGTTCAAGCAATTCTCCTGCCTTAGCCTCTGGAGTAGCTGAGATTACGGGCATCCACCACCATGGCCGGCTAATTTTTGTATTTTTAGTAGAGATAGGGTTTCACCATCTTGGCCAGGCTGGTCTTGAACTCCTGACCTTGTGATCTACCTGCTTTGGTCTCCCAAAGTGCTGGGATTACAAGTGTGAGGCCCTGTGCCTGGCCTCAAGCTTTTAAGTGAAGAATAAATATAGTATGGGCCGGGCACAGGGGCTCACACCTGTAATCCCAGAACTTTGGGAGGCCGAGGCAGGTGGATCACCTGAGGTCAGGAGTTCGAGACCAGCCTGGTCAACATGGTGAAACCCTGTTTCTACTAAAAATACAAAAATTATCCAGACATGTTGGTGTGTGCCTGCATTCCCAGCTACTCGGGAGGCTGAGGCAGGAGGATTGCTTGAACCCAGGAGGCGGAGGTTGCAGTGAGCCAAGATGGCCCCATTGCATTCCAGCCTGGACAACAGAGTGAAACTCCATCTCAAAAAAATAAATAAATAAAAATAAAAAATAAATATAGTGTATCTGAGGTCATATAAGCTTGGTTAAATTCAAAAAGAAGATTAATAATAGAGAATACAGAGAAGTAAGAGTGTCAGGTTTTCTCCCCCCTGTAATAATATATTTAGACCATTTAAAAGAGCTACTTTATAGGAGGGAGAAGGGTGAGCATTTGAATATTATAACCTGGAAACTTAGGAGAAAAAATTTTAGTAATTATAAATATCGTAGCTTTGGTAATTTGGAAGCTGCATAAGATTAGCTACATTAGTATGCATAGGTGTGATTTTTGTCATGTACTCTGTTAAGTAATAATGTGAGTACATAAATACCGTTTTATCATCTCAGGTCCCAAAATGTGATAGTTGGTTTTATGTGCTAAGCTTTGGGGATACAGGCATGAAAGACAATTTCTTTCTCTCTCTCTCTTTTTTTTTTTTTTTCGAGACAGAGACTCGCTGTTTTGCCCAGGCTGGAGTGCAGAGGCACGATCCTCGCCCACTGCAATCTCCACCTCTTGGGTTCAAGCGATTCTCCTGCCTCAGCCTTCAGAGTAGCTGGGATTACAGGTATGCGCCACCACCCTGGCTACTTTTTGTATTTTTAATAGAGACGGGGTTTCACCATATTGGCCAGGCTTATCTCGAATTCCTTGACCTCAAGTGATCCACCCGCCTCAGCCTCTCAAAGTGTTGGGATTACAGGCGTGAGCCACCGTACCTGGCCATGAAAGACAATCTAAGGCGCCTGATGTGGAGCCTGAAACACCTACTTCCCCCTCACTCATAAGGAGGATGTTGATAGTAATCATAATAGCTGCTTTGAATGGACAGTGAGAACTTTTGAGGATACAGATACTATTCACTGATAGGTACAAATAACAGATCATAAATTTCCCATAATGGCTATAGATGTGCAGACTCTAAACTTAAATGAATCTACTTTATGAATTTATATAAACAGATTGATTACTAAATATCATTTTAAAAGGATTACTGAGTTTTATTTATAATTAAGACATTAATAAGGAGGGGTACCTGTGTAATATTTCCATATGATTAGAAGATGGTTTTTTCAAGGAAGTATAAGTTTTGAAAAATGTGACTGTTTGTACAGTTTCATATACTCTTAATTGATTTTGCTGTGTATTTTCTCTTTTTAGTGGATTTATCTTCTGTGGCAGATAAATGAAGTAATTCACTGCTATAAAATGGAAGACATTGACATTGTGGTAGTGGCAGAAGTCACATTACGGTTAAGTGAAATACTGGAATCTTTAGGAAGGCCAGGAAGAAAATTTAAACAATCTCTAGGTAAAATGTTGGCTGAAAAATTGTATACATACATAAATACAAATATATAGGTATGATACCAAATACAGGATAACTTCTAGTAATGGAAACGAGGCACTTCAATATTATGCTTCATTGAGGATTTATAATCAGAGATAGATAATAATATAGTTTCATCCAGTGGATGTTAGGAAGGTTTCATGCTCTCTGATTCAATGAGGGACAAAACCCTTTTTGTCTTCTCATATTCCTTTTCTCTCTTTTTCTCTGTTCCTAATTACTACCTACTCCCCTTTACTCCCCTCTCTTTCTTTCTTTTTTCCCTTTCTCTCCTTTTTTTTTTTTTTTTGAGACGGAGTTTTGCTCTGTCACCCCGGCTGGAGTGCAGTGGCACAATCTCAGCTCACTGCAAGCTCCACCTCCCAGGTTCAAGCGATTCTCCTGCCTCAGCCTCCCGAGTAGCTGGGGTTACAGGTGCCCGCCACCATGCCTGGCTAATTTTTGTATTTTTAGTAGAGACGGGGTTTCACCATGTTGGCCACACTGCTTTCAAACTTCTGAACTGCCCTGGCCTCCCAAAGGTCTGGGATTGCAGATGTGAGCCACCGCACCTGGCCACCTCTCCTCTCTTTTATCTTCCTTTGTTTTCCTCCCCTTCCATTTCCCATAAGAGTGAATGCTTGAAGGAAGATTCTGTTTTGTACACTGTCATATTCTTGGCACTCACCACATCATCTACACAGTGTAGGAGATCAAGTAAGTATTTGTTGAATGGATCAGTGTCATTCTACTTTCTATCTCCTTTTTTATTTTCTTTCTTCTAATTCCTTCCTCTTAAAATTCTTTCTTCATTTATTGTTTCTCCACCACTTTCTCTCTTCTTATCCTTATCGTCTTCCTCTTTTTGCTTTCATTTCCTAGTCCCCCAGCCCCCATTCTTCCTGTCTCAACCCCTTTTTCTTCTCCTTCATTCTCTTCTCCATTCAGGAGATGTCTTCTCTCAAAGGATGGCCTTCTGCTCTGACCTCCTTGTTCTTTGTTCTGCCTCTGGTTGCAGCCCTGTACTGTATTTAATGGGGTGGGGAATAATGTGGAGGGCTCCATAGAGGGTATTTACTTTGCTGTTTCACCCCACTTATAGAGCATGTATGACATCTGGAGGACTCCATAATAAAATTATTGTTTACTCGGAGATTCACTAATCTGGCTCTGCCTGTCTTCCGCTGTTGAGTGTGGCTTTTCAGATGGAGTTTTAGAGCCATGGTTCTCAAATTTTGATTGTTATCAATATCATCTGAAAGGTTGTTAAAACCGTAAGGCCCAAGCTCTGTTCTATTTCAGCTAGCCTGGACCTTCTCAGTCTTTATTAGTTTCCCAGGTGAATTTGATATAGATCAAAGTTTGACAACCATCAGTTAAAAGTCTCTTGCCATCGAACACATTCATTGGCCTCAGGTCATATTTCTGAAATGTCCTGGCTGAAAATGCTTTTTTTCCTTTTAAAAACTTTTGTTATGCAGAACTTTAAATATAGAGAGAAAAAATAAATCACCATTATGCATCATCCAGCAGCAATAATTATCAACATCTTTTTCAATCTTATTTCATCTCTCTCTGCAACATTTCCCCCTCTATGAGTAATTTAAAACAGATATGTAATTTTTCCAGCAAATACCACCCCACCATGTGTATGTATGTGTATCCAACTATTTATCTAACAGATAAGGATTTTTTTTTAACATAAAACCAAAGTGCCGTTATTATTATATCTTACAAAATGGGGAATAATTCCCATGTCCCTGACTGTATTCAAAAATATCTTTTAAAGTTGGTTTGTTCCAATCAGAATCCAAACAAGGCCCACACATTGTATTTTCTTGACATGTCTCTTAAATCTCTCTAATCTCTAATGGTTTCTCTCCTTCCTACTCCCCTTTCAAGACATTTATCTTTTGAAGAAGCTGAGTCATTATCCTGTGGGATTTTCCACATTCTGGATTTGGCTATTTCCTTCCATGTGATGTTGGTTAACTTGCTTCTCACCTGGTAGTTAGATCTGGATGCTTACTTAGATTCTGGTGATACTTTGTTAAGAAGAATTCTTGCCAATTGTCTTATTTTTCAGCAACAGTACTTCATAGGTAGTGCTATTTACTCCCTTGCATTGAATCAGGAGGCACACCATGCCTAGTTATCCCACTTTCTGTGCTATAAAGATTTATCTGTGAGTTCAGGTCTAGGTTGGTTCCCCAGAAGCAGGTTCTGAGATAATGATTTGAGTGAAGTAGTTTGTTTGGGACTTTATCCAGGGAAGCACAGTGGAGAAGTGAGACCGGGGAGGAAAGGAAGCCCCAGGTAACGCATGGTAAGTTAATGAGAAGGCTGCTGTTGTGAGTTCAGGGCCTATTCCCATGAGGGACCTCTAGGAGACCATACAGAACAAATACAATGAAGTTGTATTTCTACAGATTTTATCTGCCATTGGTAGAGGGCTGTTAGGAGACTGGGGGTAAGAAGCCAGGAGGGACTCCTAACTTCTGTCATTCCTTTTGCATTTATTATACTGAAGTCTTCAATGAAGAACTTACTTCATCACCTGTTTGGCTAGTCTGATTATTTTTGAGTATGTAATGGACATTATTATTTCTAAATATTTTGTAGAAATAATTGAGGCTTTGGATGATGTTTTTCTAGGGAAGATTTATGCTTGCTTTTACTAGATGCATGAAGGCACTAATACTCTAGGATCCCATTATTCCAGTTTGAGGGATTAAGATATTTTGAAGATGAAATGCTTTCTCCTTGAAGATCTATTTTCAATTCACCCTAACTTCTTTTGCTTCTCATCCTTGATGGGCCCTGGATACCAATCCCTGTTGCTTTTCTCTCAAGGTTATCAGAGGTATCACTCAGTTTCTCAGCTTCTCTCTCCAGAATTGACATAAGCCCCAGTGGGAATGTTCTATACTCTCTGGCCTCCCTTTCCAAGATTCAGATGTGACTCTGTGATACTAAGATATATATATATATACACACACACACACACACACACACTAAGAGAGAGAGATATATACACTAAGATATATGTATATATACACACTAAGAGATATATATATGCAGTTGACCGTTGAACAACATGAGGGTTAGGGACACCCATCCTAACTCCATGTTTTGGCTCCTCCAAAACTTAACTCTGATAGCCTACTGTGGACTGGAAACCTTCCCAATAACATAAACCATCAGTGAACACATATATTTTGTATGCTATATATATAAAAATAATTATTTTTGTCCACAGTTCCTGGCTCATGA
The DNA here is from genome assembly GCF_007565055.1 of Rhinopithecus roxellana. Lineage (NCBI taxonomy): Eukaryota > Metazoa > Chordata > Mammalia > Primates > Cercopithecidae > Rhinopithecus > Rhinopithecus roxellana. Next base: position 107,664,514 of record NC_044558.1, read on the forward strand.
CTCCCATAGTTCTCATTTCCTAAGTGACTAAAACAACAAGCATACATACCTTTTGTTCAAGAGTGGCTTTTTGTCCTTGGTTCCTGAAGTAGTTTCAGATCAGCTTTGGAGCAATAAAAGTGAAAGAGAGTCTTTTGTTATAATGTTGGGGCACTTTAGGCCTCAGAAGCAGACCTCAGAAAACAAACTCTCTCTCTCTTTCTCTCTCTGACTTTCTACTTTCCTCCTTTCACCTGCTCCTTTTTCTCTCCAAGGATGGCCATAGAAACTGAAAATATACTCTAATCTTCTCCTGCCTTTCTGTCTTGGAGTTGATCATGAAGAAATTCTCTGACCTACCTTGCCTGATTGTAGGACATAAGACTCATTTCAGAAGGGGTCCTGCCCCATACCCAGGAGGAAGGAATGTGGCACAGAGAGGCCAAGAAGAATCTGAACAGACAGGCCTTGCTGGATATCTTAGTCCATTTTCTGTTGCTTATAACAGAATACCCGAAACTGAGTAATTTATAAAGAAAAGGACCTTATTTCTTACGGTTGTGGAGGCTGAGAAATGCAAAGTCTAGGGGCTGCATCTGGTGGGGGCTTTCTTACTCATGGAGACTTTCTGCAGTGTCTGAGGTGGTGCAGGGCATCAATGATAGGGGGCTGAGGAAGCTACCTCAGGAATCTCTTCCTTTTCTTTTTTCTTTTTTCCTTTGAGACGGAGTCTCACTCTTTCGCCCAGGCTGGAGTGCGGTGGCACGATCTTGGCTCACTGCAGCCTCTGCCTCCTGGGTTCAAGTGGTTCTCTCGCCTCAGCCTCCCGAGTAGCTGGGATTACAGGCATGAGCCACCACGCCAGCTAAATTTTTTTGTATTTTTAGTAGAGACAGAGTTTCACCATGTTGGCCAGGCTGGTCTTGAATTCCTGACCTCAGGTAATCCACCCACCTCGGCCTCCCAAAGTGCTGAGATTAAAGGTATGAGCCACTGCACCCGACCTCTTCCTCTTCTTATAAAGTCACCAGTCCAGTCGGGGTGGGGGTTAGGGGAAGGATAGCATTAGGAGAAATACCTAATATAGATATTGGGTTGATGGTGCAGCAAACCACCATGGCACGTGTGTACCTATGTAACAAACCTGCACATCCTGCACATGTATCCCAAAACTTAAAGTATAATAAATTAAAAAAAGATACAAAACTCTGAAATGACATAAAACAGGGCCAGTAAGTAAAATATGAGTGAGTGTAAGGTATTTTTTAAAAAATAAACTTAATATATTTCCAAAAAAAAAAAAAAATAAAGTCACCAGTCCCACTCCCATGATAACTCATCAATCCATTAACCTGTTAATCCATTAGTCTGTGAATGAGTTAGACTATTCATGTGAGGAGAGCCCTCGTGACCCAGTCATCTCTTATGGGATCCATCTCTCGATACTACCACATTGAGGATTAAATTTCAACATGAGTTTGGAGGAGACAAATATTCAAATCGTAGCAATGGGTTTCTAAAGGGTATTAGATCATACCCTTTTTGTCCAATCACTTTTCTGCACAGCTGTACATCCATCAATTTATGCGTATCTAATGAAGTCTCCATAAAAGGTCCATGAGGACATGGTGTAGAGAACTTCTGGATAGCTGAGCACTTGGAGGTTCCTGGGGGTTGGTGGTCCTGAGAGGGCAAGGAAGTGCCATGCCCCTTCCTTTATGCCGTGTGCTATGTATCTCTTTATCTGTATCCTTTGTAATAACCTTTATGATAAAATGATAAACATAACTGTTTCCCTGAGTTCTGTGAGCCACTCTTGCAAATTAATCAGACCCAGGGAGGGGACCATGGGAACCTTAGTTTGTAGCCAGTTGGTCAGAAGCACAGGTAAAACCAGCTGGGGCTTATGGTCAGCATTAGAAGCAGGGAGCAGGGTGGGGGAAGCAGCAGTCTCATGGGACTGAGTCCTCAATCTGTGTGATCTGACTCTATCTGCAAGGTAGTGTTGGAAGTGAACAGGGTTGGAAAATACCCAGCTGGTGTCCACTGCAGAATTGGTTGCATGTTTGGTATGTGGGGACCCCCCACTCCACATTTGGTCACAGAAATCTGTGTTGATTGTTGTGGTATGAGAGCAGGGAAAAATAGTTTGTTTTTTTCTCCATACTTCCTTCCTAAGATCCTGGCCATGTATTTATTTATTATTTATTTATTTGTTTATTTATTTATTTTCACCATCTTCTTAGCTTGTAGATTTAAAAATATAGTTTCCAGCTTTTCTTCAGCCAAGAGAATTTTTCTACATTATCCATTACTGATTACTTTTTAAAAATGTCTATTTCTGGCCAGGTGCAGTGGCTCATGCCTATAATCCCAGCACTTTGGTAGGCTGAGCCAGGTGGATCACATGAGGTCAGGAGTTCGAGACCAGCATGGCCAACATGGTGAAACCCTGCTTCTACTAAAAATACAAAACTTAGCCAAGCATGGTGGCATGTGCCTTTAGTCCCAGCTGCTCGGGAGGCTGAGGCAGGAGAATCACCTGAACCTGGGAGGTGGAGGTTACAGTGAGCCGAGATCACACCACTGCACTCTAGCCTGGGCAACAGAGTGAGACTCCATCTCAAAAAAAAAAAAAAAAAAAAAAAAAAAAGTCTATTTCTTACTTAATGTTACTGTTTTATTTACTAGTTACTGTGGGGGAGATTATTGTTTTATATCATTATAAATGGGCTAAATAAAATTTAAGTTAATTGATTCTTTGTCAACATGTTTCATTTCTGAAGAGCTAATGAATATTGGAGCATAATCCATTTATACATTTGAAAACTTCTATATTTATGTAATGAGGGGTTGTCCCCATTTAGATATATAAATTCTTATAACTTCTAAGAATGTTATTCTTAGCACCTTGTTGCCACATAAAACATAAAGTACAAGTCTTCTCTGATATTTGTCCAAATTGATAAGGTTTCTATGCTGTTATTTTCTGAAAGCTTTTTATTTATTTATTTATTTATTTATTTATTTATTTATTTATTTATTTATATTTTGAGATGAAGTCTTGCTCTGTTGCCCAGGCTGGAGTGACAGTGGCTTGATCTTGGCTCACTGCAACCCCTTCCTCCTGGGTTCAAGCAGTTCTCCTGCCTCAGCACCCCCCAGTAGCTGGGATTACAGGCATGCCATGCCTGGCTAATTTTTGTATTTTTGTAGAGGTGAGGTTTCATCATGTTGGCCAGGCTAGTCTCGAACTCCTGACCTCAGGTGATCTACTCGCCTCGGCCTCCCAAAGTGCTGGGATTACAGGTGTAAGCCGCCGCACCTGGCCTCTGAAAGATTTTAAATGGACCTTATAGAATATAGAGAAAGATGATATTGATTTGTTGATATATATTTGATTTGGTTTGTTACATTACGAGATTTTTAAAAAATTACCTTATAGAAGAAAAAAATTTAATTACATGGAGTAAATAATTTGGTGCTTAGTCACATTCTAGTGTGAATCATTTCTAAGATTATGGGTAATTAAAAAGTAATGTAGCATAAAGTTTTTTATGATTATGATTCACTGCTTTCTTTCCATTTTTCTCTTTCCTCCTTTTTATTCCTCTGGTCCTTCCTTCTTTTGTTTCCTCCTTGCTCTTGCCTTGTCCTCTTCCTCTTCCTACTTTTCCTTTTTTTTCATCTCCTCTTTTTCCTTCCCTTCCATCCTTCATTCCCTTTCTCTTTTCTTTCTTTTCCAGACGTACCTTTAAGAGAAGGGACTAATGAATTCCTTGGAGCTCCAAAAGGGACCACAAAAATTCTTCCAATATTACAGGTATTACTACATATTTAGAAGATTTAGGTGAAACATGAATTTTTATTTTCAAATATTAAATTTGTAAATGCATAATGGTTAATTGTAGAAATAATTTTGAATATTTAAAATTTGAGGATTATATGGTTTTATATATTGAGAACTATAGGGACATTTTTCTACCTTTTATGAAGAATATTGTAATGAAGCCCCATTATAATTTGCAATTTCCTCATATGCTAGCTTAAGAAACAAAATATTACTAGTATAGATAAAACTCACCTTCTCTGCTAACCTCTCTTGATCACCTTGCCTTTCCCCTACCTAGGAGTAACCCCTGTCCTCAATAATAATGTCTTCAAGATATTTATATAAAAGATATTTATATAATGCAAGATATAAATGACTTTTCTTGATTTTTAATAACATGCCACCACCCCTCACATTTATATCTGGGAGCCCTCTGAAATATAAGAACAAGTGCTAATTTTAAAAGTGTTATTTTATCTATTCTCTTCCATACTTGGTATAATAGATAAAGTCCTAAGAAATGGTACCAATCAAATACCATCATGAATGTACAGGAGGACTGTGGGTTCATTCTGAATTTACTTTCCAAATGCATGTTCCTTTTCTAATGCTAAGTTTCAGGGGATGCAAACTGCATACTTTATGCTGTCTTGTGTCTTCTGAAGAGAGCTAGATTTGAGAAATCTTAAATTGAGAACAGAGACTGATATGCGTAAGAGATATGAGGTGGCATAATAGCTGTCTGCCAGTGTTTTTCCCAGGGATCACTTACAGTGTCTGCCAAGTATGCAGCTTCCTATTTCTCACTCCAGACATGTGCAATCATAACTTCAGGTGTGAGATTCTTAAAAGTTCCTCTGGTAGATTTTTCTTTTTTTTTTGAGGCGGAGCCTTGCTCTGTTGCCCAGGCTGGAGTGCAGTGGTGCGATCTCAGCTCACTGCAACCGCTGCCTCCCGGGTTCAAGCGAGTCTCCTGCCTCAGCCTCCTGGGTAGCTGGGACTACAGGTGTGTGCCACCACACCTGGCTAATTTTTTTGTATTTTTAGTGGAGATGGGGTTTCACCATGTTAGCCAGGATGGTCTCGATCTCCTGACCTCGTGATCCGCCCACTTCAGCCTCCCAAAGTGCTGGGATTACAGGTGTGAGCCATCGCGCCCAGCCTCTCTGGTAGATTTTTAAGGACATTAGAGTTTGAGAATCACTGGCTTATGGGCTAGCACTTATTCTCTGAGGCAGAGTAGGGCAGATATAGAAATCCTACTCATAGGTACAGAGTGCTAGATTTTGCCTTGAGAGAGAAATTTTCTGGCAATTAAAACAACTATAAGAAATGGATTTCTTTTAAGGTGGCAATTTTCCCACAACAAAGAAACAAGAGACCATTTATGAACTATTGATATTATTATTTAAATAAGAAAAATGTACCCTCCCTGAAAGATGATTTATTACCATCTGCTGGGAAATCGTCAAAATAAATACAGAGAAGTCTGTGATGACAACAGTGTGAATTTTACCCCCTAAAGTTATGCAATACGCAGTCTGCTCAGCTGTACTGGGCATATGGTAGACATAGTTTATTTGGCATGGTCGAAGAGCGCAGCATTTGGTGTGGAAAACTGTGGTTGAGTTCGGACTCTGATATTGACTATTTGTGTGATTCTAAATGAATTATTTTGTCTTTTTGAGGATAAGTGTCCTCATCCGGAAAATTATAATAGTACCTATTCCACTGAGTTGTTATATAGTTTAAATGAGATATTTGTAATATGGAAACTAGTACCTGGCACATGATAGCTGCTGTTTTTCTGTTCTGTCTTATGTAAAGCACTGAATCTCAACTTAGATTTTTTAGACTCACTGAAAGGGGAATGGAGTTGGGGGGAAAAATGACAGTTTATTGTAAGGAGAATCCACAATTCATATGTTCACCCAGCAGAATCTGTAGGTGGGATAAATTATGTAACTTGCATATATACATGCTACTATTTAAAAAATGTATGAGACGCTATTGTGATTAAATGAAAGAAAACTTATTTTAAAGTTTTGCTGAACACAGAGCATTTCTTTCTTCAACAAATGAGTTATAAAATTATAACTAATTTGTATCTACCTTATACTGGGCTATGTCAACTAAAAGATTTTTAGTAAAACATTTGGCCCTATACCTGGAGCATGTTTTCGTTAAATGTTGACTGTGATGAGGATGATGAAGATCATAAAGATGAAGATGGTGGTGTTAGTGATGGTGATGATGATGATGATAGAATGTGAATGTGTGGGGTCTTCGAAATTTTTTGATGTTAAAAAGATACCCTGGCTGGGCACGGAGGTTCACACCTGTAATCCCAGCACTTTGGGAGGCCAAGGTGGGCAGATCACTTAATATCAGAAGTTTGACACCAGCCTGGCCAACATGGCAAAACCCCGTCTTTACTAAAAATACAAAAATTAGCCAGGCGTTGTGGTGCCTGCCTATAGTCCCAGCTACTTGGGAGGCTGAGGTGCAAGAATCGCTTGAACCTGGGAGACGGAGGTTGCAGTGAGCTGAGATCGCACCACTGCACTCCAGCACGGGCAATGAAGTGAGACTCTGTCTCTCTCTCTCTCTGTATATATATCCTTATATATATATATATATATAAGGATATCTTTAGAGACTTCTGTTTCTAGCAAAATGGCAAGATGACCTGAACATCCTCCCGGGAGAAAACACTTAGAGAGATTTTGGACAGATTTGAACAAATATCCTCAAGCATGTTGCAGAGCTCATGAGAAAGTAAGGTAAATCCCAGGGGCCAAAATAGAAAAGGGAACTGAAAACTAGCATGGTAAGTTTATGAGTGGATGCTGCAGTAGGTTGATGGGCATAGCTATTATACAAAGATGCTTAGATTTTTGACAACCATCCAGGGACAAGAGATGAGGCTTCAGCACATGAAAGATGGGAGTTAGAAAGGAGACTTGTACATAAAGTTAGAACCTACAAAAGATTATATCCTAGGAAAAGGTAGACTAGGAAAAAATCTCTGGCCTGGGCATGGTGGCTCACTCCTTTTATCCTAGCCCTTTGGGGAGGCCAAGGTGGGTGGATCGCTTGAGCCCAGAAGATTGAGACCAGCCGGGGCAATATGGTGAAACCATGACTCTAGAAAAAAAATATAAAAATTAGCTGGGTGTGATGGTATGTGCCTGTAGTCCCAGCTACTTGGGAGGCTGAGGTGGGAGGATCACCTGAGTCTGGGAAATCAAGGCTGCAGTGAGCCAAGATCGTGCCACTGCACTCTATTCTAGGCTGGAGTGAGACCCTGTTGCATAACAAAACAAGACAAGACAAAAAACCCTCCCCAAAACCAAAAAATCCTGCCTCTGCCTATGTATATAAGGAGATACCTCAACTTGGGTAGTGAGAAGAGGAGTGGATAGGAGAAAATTCTTCCTCCTAATGATTTATAATCTTGGGGCCTGCCCTCAAGTAGGTTTTTAATTTGAATTTACACTACTTGGGTTACTTAAGAACCTTCCTGAGCCTGCAATTCTTGAATGTGTGTGTGTGTGTGTGTGTGTGTGTGTGTGTGTGTGTGTGTATATAGTGTAAAATTGTTTATATTCTAGGAATGCCAGGATGATTTAACACCAGAAATATATAATGCAATACATTGCATTAGCTGATTAAAGGAAAACATGTGACTGCTTCACTTAGACAAAGAGATGCAAAAAAAGCATTTGATAATATTCAACAACCATCTTCTTTAAAAACAACCATCCTTAAAAAAATAACTCTTAGTAGTTAAGAATGTACAAGAACCTCTGTATCTAATAAAGGGTGTCATCCAAAGACCTTAAGTAAATGCTATATCTATCGTAAAAGATTAAAAGCAGCCCTTTAATAGTGGTGTAACCACATAAAGATATCTGTCATTCTTCTGTTCAGTATGTCCTGGAAGTCTTAGACAGATAAGTAAAAAAAGAAAGCAGAGAAAAGGTGTAAGAACTGTAAAGAAAGTATCAACTTTGGGCTGGGCATGGTGGCTCACGCCTGTAATCCCAGCACTTTTGGAGGCCAAGGTGGGTGGATCACCTGAGGTCAGGAGTTCGAGACAAGCCTGACCTACATGGAGAAGCCCTGTGTCTACTAAAAATACAAAATTAGCTGGGCATGGTGGTACATGCCTGTTATTCCAGCTACTTGGGAGGCTGAGGCAGGAGAATTGCTTGAACCTGGGAGGCGGAGGTTGCAGTGAGCTGAGATCATGCCATTGCACTCCAGTCTGGGCAACAAGAGTGTAACTACATCTCAAAAAAAAAAAAAAAAAAAAAAAAAAATAAAAAAGAAACTATCAACTTTGTGCTTATTCACAGACAAGTACAATATATTGCAGCATATTTAGTAATAGTAATCTTTTTTGTTGTTGTTTTTTGAAACAGGATCTCATTCTGTCACCCAGGCTGGAGTGCAGTGGCATGATCAGGGCTCACTGCAGCTTCCACCTCCCGGGTTGAAGTGATTTGCATGCCTCAGTCTCCCAAGTAGCTGGCACTACAGGTCCGCACCATCATGTCCGACTAATTTTTGTATTTTTTGGTAGGGACATGGTTTCACAGTGTTGACCAGGCTGGTCTTGAACCCCTGACTTCAGGTGATCCACCTGCCTTGGCCTCCCCAAGTGCTGGGGTTACAGGCGTGAGCCACTGTGCCTGGCCTTAGAAATAGTAATCTAAATGTCCATTGGCAGAAGAGTGGATAAATTGTGATATATTCCTCCAAGTAATACCATTTCATTGTAGCTGTGAGGATGAATGAACTGGAGTAGGCTTGTACTAGAGTAAACTTGGCATCATTGCAATTCCCTTCTATAATTACCTTCGCATTATAGGGGGGAAACCTGGAACTATATTTCCAGCGTCTCATTTATGTACAGTTTTAAATTAGTCTTCCAATGAGGGGTATTTGCATGAATTTGTAATGCAGAAGAGAAGAGATAGTTCTTAATCCACAGTATCAGATGGATGATATGAGTTTACCAGGCATGCTGAGCAAACTCTTGCAATTCACCTGCTTCAGTGTACTAGGTGCTTGAGGTTGTTGTCAGCTACCTCCTAGATTCTTAAGTTCACAGAGGCTTCTGAGCAAACTCTTGAGAATCGCATGAAGCAAAATTGTCACTGGCAGCTTTCTTGATCTTGGCTCTTCCATGCCTTGCAATGGTGATGAACACCTCTAATTCTGTGTATTAAGTCTTCTTTTGCTTGAAATATGTAGAGTAGTTTTGTGTTCATAACCAATCCCTGACTGACCCATTGAGTTACATATACCAGCAGGAATAAGTTTCAACAACATATGGTTGAGTTTTAAAAGAAGCCTACAGAATTTTATAAGAAAGAATTAAAAATATGCAAAGTGATATTGCATATGGTTAAGGATACATATACATGTAGTAAAAGTTTAAAAACATGCAAAAACAGTAAAACCAAATTCAAGGACAGTGGCTATCTCTAGGGCAGAGGAGTGGCACTGTGGACAGTTATATAGGGGATTTAAATTGCATGCATATATCTGTATGCTTTATTTTCTTAAAAAAATCTGGAAAAATATGGAAAATTTGAAAGTTCGGGCAAAACTGGTTGCTTTTTATATTCTCTATATTTGCCTGTCTGTGAGAATGATTACATTAAAAAGCATTTAGTTTTTGAAAATCATTATGTAGACTAATATAGACTGTTGGGTTGGTGGACTCTAAATTTCTAGTCTGAGATTCTGAAATTGTTTTAAAAAATTCTTTTCAAATTAGATATGTGAAAGTGACAAACTATGTGAACTCTGTTTTAAAAATTTACCTGTATTTGGTACAATCAGAATTTTGCAAACCATAAATGGAAGTTATATGTATTAATACATGTTTGTGAAAGGCTTAATTTGTATCTGGAAAAATGGTGAAATTTATTTATTATTTTCACCCATATTGATAGCACTCCACATTTAGTCACAGATAAATGCATTTACTTAGAAACATAAGATTGTTAATGTTAGATAGACTATTTAAATTTCTGTTATATGGTTTTGAATTATTGTCAAAAATTGGAAATGTTGCATTTGATTTTCCCTTAAGTTTTATTTTTCTTTTTTATTTATAAAATTATTTTAGAAAAATCCTGTGGAACAGTTACTTTTTGCTTATAAACTTCTTGACAAAGCAATCGGTGGAATAAATTTGAATTGCATGTTAACCTCTTTGCCAAATGGATCATCAGTAATTGACCACTGCTATGCCAAGGTAAGAATGGAAAAGTCTTAAATTAGATTGAAGTTTTACTTAACTGGGAAGAGGACTGGCCTTGAAAGTAGGTAATTAAAGCATGACTTGTGGTGGCTTACCGCTCATAGGCCAGAAATATATTTCCCTCTTCCCAGAAGTGATCTAGGAGAGTGAGGAGTCTTTGAATTTGTTAATGAAGAGGACACTGATGAATTCTAAGAGCATATTTATTAGTGTTTAAGCTAACTGCAAAGGGCTAAGAAGTGAGCAGGATGTAATGGTTAAAAATAAGATGATGATAACTTGAGTGATAATAGTATATAGCTATTTTTGTGTGTTTTGATAACCATATTTCTTTTTATTTCAACTCTGTTGGACCAAAGCGTACCCACCATGTAGATGGAGATACTTACAAACTTGCCTCAAATAGTTTCATGATGGATTTGCATCTTGAACTAATTCAAGCTCAGCATCGAATAGCTGTTGTGCTTCTGGACAAATTGCAAGGTAGTAGTCATTAAAGCAAGTAACTATTCTGAATCAATTTTAAGTCAGACTCCAGTACAGAATCAATTTAATTTGAAAACTGTGTTCTTGTTGACTGACATTTTCAGATAAATTTCATTTTTTTCTACTTTCCTAATTAATATCAATAAAAGCATGATTAAATCTTTCCTTATTGCTTTACACTTTGCATATTAAATCAGTTAGTTTTTAAGAAGATCTTAAAAAGTTTAATTAATTATGTTTGTTTGTGTTATAGTAAATTAAGTTTTGTTAATTCAACCAAGCAAATATTTATTGAGTACCTACTAAAATCCAGGCATTGTATTAGGCTAGGTACAAATAAGACAGTCTCTACTTTTGAGCTTCTAGATAAGTAAGCCAACTATATCAATTGAGATTGATACATTTTGTAATAGGGGTGGGCTCAAAGTATTATGGGCACACAGAAATATCTATATCGAATAAGAAAGGGATGAGTTCCTGGAAGGGGTGTGTAAAGCATTCAAATCATATTATATGTAGAGCTACACAGATTTATTCAAATCCTGGTTAATTTAAGAGTGGGCAATGTAGACACACTGCTGATTAGTGCAGGAAGATGAAAAAATATTTATACTGAATTCTAGCCAATGCAAGAAGATAAGAAAAATAAAGATATAAGCATTAGAAAAGAAGAAACAAAACTGTTATTTCCAGATTATGTGATTGTCTACCTAGAAAATGCAAAAGAAACTATCAGTATATACAAAAATAATAATATATAATATATAACATGTAATATATAATATGTAATTTCTATAGGACAGCAACAAGCAGTTAGCAAATATAATAAAAAGACAACTTTTTTTTTTATCAATAAAAACTGTAAGGTACCAAGGGATCCAATCTAACCAAAGAGCTACAAGTATGCAAAAAATTTTAAGACTTTACTGAAAAATGTTAAAGAACAATATAAATGAAGGTAGATTGTGTTTATTGATAAGAAGACGAAATAATCAGAAAGATTATTCTGATTTCAGTTTTCTTCAAATGGATCTATAGACTCAATGCAGTTTCAGTAAAAATTCCAGTAGGATTTGTTCTTGGTAGATCTTTACAATCTTTTTACAAAATGTAGGTAGAAGACATAAATAGCTAAGACATTCCTGAAGGAAAAAAAATCAGGTGAGTGTAGGGGATCTTGCTCTAATGTAATTCAAGGTTTATTTCAAAGTGATAGAATACCTCATATTCATTGGATAATTGGATATCCATATGGATAAAACCAAATTAACTGTGGTAAACTGTTTCCTCAACTTTTTGTTTAACAATTTTTGAGCCTTCAGAAAGTTGAAAGAATAGTGTAGTGACCATCCACATAACCTTCACCTAAATCCACCAGTCACGACATTTTGCCACATTTATTGTCTTTCTCTTTACATGCACATATAAATACATATATTTGTACATCTATGTATATACATCTATAGATGTATATACCTATGATATCAATATATTATGTGTGTGTAGAGATATATACATATACATGCACATATCCATACGCTGAGAAGTCGCAGACATTATGATATATTTTAGCCCTGAAAACTTTAGTATTTATCACCTAATGACGAGGGCATTCTCTTAAATAACCATAATACCATTATCACTCTGAAGAAAGCTAACACTGATACGATAATATTACTGATTATACAGTCAATTATTTTTCAGCATCCAATTGATCATTTGTTTACTTTTATGTAATGTGATTTTGGTGTCTTGTCTAAGAACTCCTTACCTAACCCCCGATCATGAAGATTTTCTTACATTTTCTTCTAAATGTTTTATAGTTTTATATTTTTAATTGGCATATAATAATTATACATATTTATGGGATACATGCAAAATTTAGCATGTGCATACAATGTACAAAACTCAACCCAGGGTAATTAGAATATTTATCATCTCAAACATTTATCAGTTATTTGTGTTGAGAACATCTCAAATCTTCTAGCTATTTTGAAATGTAAGATAAATTATTGTTAACTATAGCCACCCTATTGTCCTATTGAACACTAGAACTTTTTTCTTCCATTTAACAATATATTTGTACTCATTAAGCAATCTCTCATTATCCCCCCACCCCCAATCCCTTCCCAGCCTCTGGTAACCATCATTCGACTCTCTACCTCCATGAGATAAACTTTATTTTTTAGCTTTCACGTATGTCTGAGAACATGCTCTATTATGCATCCAATTTTCAGATTGCCATAATTGTTCCCAAATATCCTTTTTGGGGAAAATGGGTTTTATTTAAAATGATCTAGGAAGTAATCAAAAATCACTTATTACATTTGGTTGTCGTATTCTTCCTTAATCTAGAATAACTCCTCCAACTTCTTTTTTTTCTTTCATAACATTGATATTTTTGAAGACATGTTCCACAATGTGATCTTTCATAGTAGTTTCCTCATGACCATACAGGTGATGCTGTTTATACCCCATTGTATCACATTAGATTGCACACATTGGCCATTTGTTTTATCATTGGTGAGGCAAAGTGCTGTCGTTTTATTAAGCTGATGTCTGCCAGATCTCTGCATTATAAATGTCCCTCTCCCCTTTGTAGTGAAAAACTAATTGGTGCTGTTGGTGATGTAGGAATGAATATCCTGTTCCCCAACAGACTTTCACCCGATGATCTTACTCTCCATTGGTGAACCTTCCTGAATTAATTGTTACAGTGTTTGTACGTGATGATTTTCTAATTGAATTATTCCTTCTAGATTTATTTGGTAACATTCTTCTGTAAACAAGAGCTGTCCCCACTTTGCCTCTTTTAATTTTTTGAGTAACAGTATGGATCAGATTCCTTTTTTACTAATCTGTTAAAGTCACTTGCCATTATTGTTCTTTGTGATGCTTAAAGTCATAAATTTTGCCAGTGGGAGGGAGGCCCTTCATACTGGATCCTGTGTTCCTTTGATATGTCCCTGATACGGTTTGGCTGTGTCCCCACCTGAATCTCATCTTGAATTCCCACATGTTGTGGGAGGGACCTGGTTGGAGGTAATTGAATAATGGGGGCAAGTCTTTCCCGTGCTGTTCTCATGATACTGAATAAGTCTCACAAGATCTGATGGTTTTATAAAGAGGAGTTCCCCTCCACAAGTTCTCTCTCTGCCTGCTGCCATCCATGTAAGATGTGACTTGCTCCTCTTTGCCTTCTGCCATGATTGTGAGGCTTCACTAGCCACATGGAACTGTAAGTCCATTAAATCCTTTTTCCTGTATAAATTACCCAGTCTCAGGTATGTCTCTATCAGCAGCATGAAAACACACTAATATAGTCCCCATTATTCTTTGAGTTTTTTTTTGCTTTCTCTACAACAAAATATTCTAGACCTATCTTTTGCTTTCCCTACCCCCAGATCTGGAATAAGCTATTTTTCCAATGATATTTGGTACCTTTTGGTAGAAAATGGTATTTAGAAACCAAGATCTGTAAGCTAAGAGTGCTCATTGCTATTGGGATGTCAATGGCTCCTTTTAGTAGCTAGAGCTAAGAAATACACACACACACACACACACACACACACACACACACACATATATTTAAATCACAAGTTCTTTTTTTTTTTTTTTTTGAGATGGAGTCTCACTCTGTTGCCCAGGCTGGAGTACAGTGATGCAATCTTGGCTCTCTGCAACCTTGGCCTCCTGGGTTCAAGCAATTCTCCTGCCTTAGCTTCCCAAGTAGCTGGGTCTACAGGCATATGCCAACATGTCCGGCTAATTTTTGTACTTTTAGTGGAGATGGGGTTTCACCATGTTGGCCAGGCTGGTTTCGAACTCCTGACCTCAAGTGATCTGCCTGCCTAGGACTCCCAAAGTGCTGGGATTACAGTTGTGAGCCACTGCGCCTGACCACAAGTTCTTTTTGATATCTCCAATTCCAACACTAAAAGGTTTCTCCTCACCTTCTCCATTTTTGTATTTTCCTTCTCCCATATTGAGCATTCTGGTTCCTAACAACATCAATGTAATTACTCATTTGTTTTATCCTGGCAAATTAACAGAGTACTTTCAAAATTATTAAAGCAATACTGCTATTAAAAACCTACTAAGTAAATTAAGGATTTATTTGCAGTTCATTTGGTCTCTAAAAAATATCGTACATCAGAGAACTGTGTCCAAATTTACTTGAATTAATTCGATTTTTAGATTTTTTTTCAATTTGATATGGACTTGTGACTGCTTTTTATGTATTTGCATTCTGTGGCGTTTTTTATTTTTATTTTTTATTTTATTTTATTTTTTTGAGATAGTCTCACTCTGTCACCCAGGCTGGAGTGCAGTGATGTGATTTCAGCTCACTGTGACCTCTGCCTCCAAGGTTCAAGTGATTCTCCTGCTTCAGCCTCTCAAGTAGCTGGGACTACAGGCGTGTGCCACCACACCTGGCTAATTTTTGTATTTTTTTTTAAGTAGAGATGGGGTTTTGCCATGTTGGCCAGGCTGGTCTCGGAACTCCTGACCTCAAATGATCTGTCTGCCTTGGCTTCCCAAAGTGCTGGGATTACAGGTGTGAGCCACTATGCCCTGCCTGCATTCTGTTTATATAAAATTTTCTTTTTTCCCCATACTTTTATTTTTTTATACTCTTCATCTTTTTACATTTTATTTTAACATTAACATAGTTTCAAAAACTACTTCTCCTATGACCTGCTGGGTGTAGAGGGAAGTAAGTAATAATTAAAATATCTCTGTGTCATCATGTATAAGTTAAGTTTTTTCTAATACATAAATGAATTACTTAGCATAATAACCTTGAACATGTTTTGGGCTGAAAATACTTGGTTCAGAAATATGTTTCAGAATGTAAATAGAATTTTTCTGTCGGTTTTAAGAAACTAGCCCATGATTCTCACGTAGTAACTGTATTATTTCCTTTAGTGGAGGATTAGATTTTTTTTTTTTTTTAAACTCATGGAGTTACTAAATACCTCTTCCTCTAATTGTCATCCATAATTCTTTGAAGACCAAATGAGTTTTGATCATAGACCACTTAAAGATATTGATGCAAGACTTAAGTTCAAATGTAAATGGAATTAGTTATTATTTCCTTGCAATATCTCTGGGTTTCCTTGATTTTGTTTTTTGTTTTGGCTTTATTGAATTGCCATCCTAGCACAGCTGATCACTTTGTTCCCCTACCTTGTTTTTCTTTAGTATGCTGTTGCCAGACTAATGTTCCCTACATTAGCATTCTTATTCAATAATGGTTGCCTGTTGATGACCATGACATAAATATGATGCATCTGTATCTGGCATTCAGAATTTTTTTGCAGTCTCATCCTTCTTATCTCCAACAATTATAATCAGGAAAGCTTAATTAGCATTTATAATATCGTTGGTATTGAGAGAATGATGCACTATTTTCTGCTCTGCATTGCTATCTCCATGCAGATGTTTCCTTACCCTTTGCCACTGCAGACGTGTTCTATTCTTTAATGGTGTCTGTTAACATCTTTTCATGAATCAATTACCATAACATGGTGGCTCATGTGCATTAGCACAAATAATTAAAACTCAGTAAAAGGGGTTTACTGTAAGGTTACTGTAGCTACGCTCACATACCTCCAAGGACCAAAAGATTACCAGGTCTCTTAAGGACCAGACCTGAAAAATCAAGAATCAGTGCTACAGTTTCCATCTCCCTGGGCTAGTATAGCTGTATCCTTTTTTCCCCTCATCCACATTCCTGTCTTTACGGAACCACCATGATGGTCAGTCCCAATTGTATACCAGTATGAACAACTGGCAAGTTCATGTTTTACTTCAAAATCTTGAGAGAGGCTCTGATTTCTTCAGTCACAGCTGGGAGAGAGTGGAGGTCTTCGTGTGGTACCCAGAGCTCTTGAAGGGACCTTGGATGAAACCAGTTTTTCTAGAAGGGGCGTTGAGGACAGAGTTTTGACAGCTTATTGGTATTGGTATCAGGACTTGCCATCTGTACTTTGTGAAAAGGTAAAGTCAACAGAAGTAGGTTGGATTCTATCAAGCCTTAGGATGATTTTATTCAAGATGAGATAGAAAATCAAATATTTTTATAATTTGGAATTTCTTCTGCCTTGAGGTATACTGTGGCAAATAAAAGAGGATTTGATAAAACTGCATTGTAGTAGATTTATATGAATTTTTATCTATTAATGAAAAAAAGATGACATGATAGAGGAAGCAGTAGCTTTATGAATAGTTGTTCCTTAGTATTTAAAAAATATTTCCTGTCCTGGATACATACTTAATTGTTATGACAGTCATCTTCTTCAGTTTTGCAGACTCCAACTGTTAGCAAAGATATTTCTACCAAGAGTCCGGAAAAGTTTAAACAATCTGGAAGCACTGATTGTTTTACAGGTAATTAAAATTGGGATAACTGGTATTTCTAAAAAATTTGAAAGATAGTTTTTAATCTCACCTTTTTGATAAAATGTTTGTTTTTATAGAATTAAATCTAATGAATAAAATAAAGAAGAATACATTATCCAAAGCAATTTACTTAATGCAGAAAGCTCTTTTAATATTCGAGAAAGATGCAACCTCTACATCTTCATGGGAATTTTTGATGGTAACAGTATTTCATTTCTTTTTTTAATCCTGACATAAAATTTCTGTTAAAATGAATGATTCATTTTTTTATTAAAAATAATGTGTTGACCTTAACATTTAATTATGAACTTTCAGCTTCACTGTATATAATTCATCCTGACCAGGGGAAGTAATCTGTACCTCCAGTTCTGAATTCTGAAATGAGAGATTCTCTTTTTATCAGAACTTCATGCAATCTATATGAGAAGCCAAATAAAATCAGAAGGACTCAAAATGAGGGAAATTATAGAACTGGAGTGACACTTTACCAGCTTAGTGTATTCTTTACAATGGAATTAAAATTCTTAAAGTCCATTGTCTGAGGTACCTTCTCTCTTAGATGGATACTGCTAATTTATGGACCAATTCCCTTGTTGATATTTTTAATCAGGTCTCACTCTGGCCTGGAAATTCTTCTACCTTCTTGCTAATTCATTATATGTTGATTTTATGTGTTTATTTTTTGAGACAGGGTCTTACTCTGTCAACTAGGCTGGAATGCAGTGGCAGAGTCCTAGATCATTGCAGTTTTGAACTCCTGGGTTTAAATGGTCCTACTGCCTCAGCCTTCCAGTGGGTGGGACTACAGGCATGCCACCATGCCAGAATATTAAAAAAAAATTTTGGTAGAGTCAGATCCTTGCTATGGTGGCATTAGCTGAGTGAATCATGTATGAAGATGTAGAGAATAATGCTATGTCTTGGCTGATAAGAGAAGGAAAAAAGTAGGTCAAACCTAGGAGGGGGATATGGAGCTAAAGGGGTTTAATAGAGAACATTTGGCATAATAGTGTGCTAAAAATGAAGAGCCAGAACAAAGAGAAATTGAAGATAATAAGAGGGAGAGGTTAATACACAGAGCCAAGGCCCAGAGAGGATGATTTTGAAAGCACAGATAAAGGGATTCATCTTCATTGATGGGTGGGCTTCAGGGCAGCCCTGAAGCCCACCTTTTTATATAGAAGGAAAGGAGGTACAGACAGATGTAGATAAGAAAAGTTTGTTGGTGTGAAGGCAGGGAGTTGAGTTGATGCCTTCTGATATGCTTTGACTGTGTCCCTACCCAAATCTCATCTTAAATTGTAGTTCCCATAATCCCTATGTGTTGTAGGAGGGACCAGGTGTAGATAGTTGAATCATGGGGGAGGTTTCCCCCATCCTGTTCTCATGAAAGTGAGTTAGTTCTCACGAGATCTGATAGTTTAATAAAAGACCTGCTCCTTCACTGGGCACTTATTCTTCTCTCTCCTGCGGACATGTGAAGAAGGATGTGTTTGCTTCCTCTTCTGCCATGATTGTAAGTTTCCCAAGGCCTCCCCAGCCATGCAAAACTGTGAGTCTCTTTTAAATCTCTTTTCTTTATAAATTACCCAGTATCAGGTATGTCTTTATTAGCAGTGTGATAATGAACTAATATACCTTCTTACCTGTATCGGATACAGTGGGAGGCAAGGATATCTGCCATCAATGGAGCATGAGGTTGGATAATTGAAGGGGGAAAGTAAAGATAATGTGGAGAGTGGGGAGGAATGGATGAGGGAGTTGACTCCAAGTAAAGGGACTGGCCAGCATCACCAAGTTCTAGCTGAAGTTGGAGACCATGAATTTTTAGACATCTTGGTCTGCATGGTGGTATGACATTATCCTGATGTGGTGTTTTTTTTTTGAGACGGAGTCTTGCTCTGTCGTCCAGGCTGGAGTGCAGTGGTGCCATCTTGGCTCACTGCAAGCTCCCCCTCCCGGGTTTACGCCATTCTCCTGCCTTAGCCTCCCGAGTAGCTGGGACTACAGGCACCCGCCACCTCCCCCGGCTAGTTTTTTTTTGTAGTTTTTAGTAGAGATGGGGTTTCACTGTGTTCGCCAGGATGGTCTCGATCTCCTGACTTCGTGATCCACCCGTCTTGGCCTCCCAAAGTGCTGGGATTACAGGCTTGAGCCACCGCACCTGGCCAATGTGGTGTTCTTAATGCCAGCAGAATATTTGTGACAGCAGACATTTGTGGAGGATTAGATTTTTTTTTAAAAAATGAAGGTATGAGTTAAAAGTTTATGGCTTTAAAAAGATGGATACAGATTGAGTAGGGAGGGAAGGCATGAAGGCATTTAAAGACTTGATGTCTATGGAAATATCAAGAGACTGGACATCTTTATGAGGTCAAGGACATCTGGTCAAGGACCAGAAAATGAGGGTCTGAGGGAGCTAGAAGGATAGGTGTTGAAGGTTAGAAAGTAGAATACTGAAATTCAAGATTTCTGGTATGTAGCACTTACTTGTTATCTGTCACTCTATTCATCCATCTAAGAAATAATTTCAATCCATTTAGCAATTATGTATTGAAAGTTCACTATGTGCCTGGTAGTATGCTGAGTATAGAAGTGGGGAATCTTTTATTTATTCAACAAATACTGATTGATTTGCCTTCTTTTTGTGGTTCTGCCTTTGTGGTCCCTGGATTTATTCATATAAAACTCCACTCTGTGGAGACGTAGACAAGTAAATATGTGCTTTAATTGCAAGAGGGCTAGGGAAAATTAACAGGGGAGTGCCTAACTTAACAGTGGGGAATGTTTAAGGAACACATGAAGTTGAAAGCTGAAAGACAGATGGCTTGAATTTGAATACTGAAACGATACTGAGAGCCAGAAAAACAGGAGAGCAAACAGTAGAAAGGACATTCCAGGCAGAGAGAACAAATGTGCCAACGTCCCAAGGCTAGAAATGTCATAGAGTGCTTGTAGTTCTATAGGTCATTCTGTGCGACAGAAGCATAGATGCAATAAGGGTAGGAGTAGGGTGGGGGAGAGGATAGTAGCTTGGGAGACGAGAGAGGAAGTAAAGATGTGTTCATGAGAAGTCTTTTTCACCAACCTAAGAATTTTGGATGGACAGTTGCTATCAATGTTCAAGGTGAGGAAGTCTGTCCTGGGAGTGTTAGGGAAGAGCCTGGTTAAATTTGAATTTCCAGAATTTGAATGAGGAAGTTGGATGGTGGTGTTGGGTGGTATGAGATCACAAGGCCAAGTGGTGTCTGGTCTTTGTTGGAAGACTTCTGGGGTGTGTTCAGATCCATTTTCTCAGCTGATGTTTCCATAGCTGTTTGCTATTGTCTAGTGCTTGGAGGACACTGGTACTTCAGTCCTATTTTTATGGCAAATAAACCTTATCTTTCTTTTAGAAATATTGGTCTCACTACTAATCTCAGGTCTTCTTAGAGCCTGAAGAGAGGTTTCCCCTTGTTTTATGATGACTGAATCTGGTCTTTGTACTGCCATAGTGTGCTGGTTCCCCTGTATGTACCTGCCTCCCACCACTGAAACTGGGGAACATTCGCGAACCGAGAAACCTAGACATCTCAAGTTTCCAGTATGGGCAGGAACATCTTCTTTGGCCACCTCTGCTCCTCAGTGGTAGTTTTTATCTAAGTGTTAAGGCTTAATGATCAGTCCCTAGGGTACTCTCCTAAACAACAGTGTTACGACTCAAACATTTGGACCAGAACAAATGAAGAAGCTCACGGGTAGTGGAAGTTCTAATAAATCTTGGCTTTAATATTTCCTGAATTTATGTATTATTGTCTCCTAAATACCACTCTATTAACTATGTTAGCAGTAATTGGATTTAATTATTTTTCCTATTTCGTAGCATTTCAAGTCAAATCAGTTCTATTTGCTTTTTTTAAGGGAAAGAAGAATATGCATGGACGATTTTTTTTTTTCAGAGATCTTCTCAGCTCTTTTTATGTTTTCATTTTTAAAAAATTTAAAATTTACAAAATTTCTTCTATTTCTTAAAAAGTGAAACTATTAGGCTGGGCGCGGTGGCTCACGCCTGTAATCCCAGCACTTTGGGAGGCCGAGGCGGGCGGATCACAAGGACAGGAGATCGAGACCACGGTGAAACCCCGTCTCTACTAAAAATACAAAAAATTAGCCGGGCGCAGTGGCGGGCGCCTGTAGTCCCAGCTACTCAGGAGGCTGAGGCAGGAGAATGGCGTGAACCCGGAAGGCGGAGCTTGCAGTGAGCCGAGATCGCGCCACTGCACTCCAGCCTGGGAGACAGAGCGAGACTCCATCTCAAAACAAAACAAAACAAAACAAAAAGTGAAACTATTTTAATTCCAGAAAAAATTATGAGTATAATGTCCTATTAGGATAGACTCTTGAGATGCATTAAGAGGCTCTGTTTTTTATGAGGAGTCCTCTAAAGAATTTTCACCAACGAAGAACATGTCGAATATTTATTTAGAAGTCCTGAAATCTTCTATAGCCACGTCTGCTCCTCAGTGGTAGTTTTATCCAAGTGTTAAGGCTTAATGATCAGTCCTCAGGGTACTCTCCTAAACAATGATGTTATGGCTCAAATAATTGTCAAACTTTCTTTCTTTAAAGAAGACAAATAAATTTATTTCCCTTGGCAATCATTTTCAACTGGGGTGCGTTACAGAATGTTTTACAATATCATGATCTTGTAATAAAATTATCCCCAAATCAGTAATTGATGTGTCACTCGATATCATAAAAAGGTTTGAAAAAGCTGAGTCTCTTTAGAACTCTTAAATAATTCATATCCTGTCTCTGTTTTTCAGAAATTTTCTGACTCTGTGGATCTGGATAATCTCATCAGGTGTCTGTTTTATTTCTAATCAATTAAGATGGACCAATTTGTTCCCACAAATGAGGGACAAACCTTTGATAATAACTCATTAGCTTTCCAAGTGAGATGACTTGGAATTTTTTTAAATTATGGGGATTAATTTTTCCATTTTCTTGTCTTGGTTATTTGACCTCTGGAAGTCCATTTTGGCTTTTTATATGTTACTCCATAGGATTATATTAAAGGATTGCACCTAGGATCCATACTGGATGTCCTTGATCTACTTCTGGTCAAATATAGTATTCATCATGTGGCTTATGTCATTGCTCTTAGTCCACTAACAGAACATTCAGTGTCTTTGCAGATGTAATTTCTCATAGGAAAGAGGCAGAAATGCTCCTCCATCCAAGTGCTGGGGATTTCGAAGATGCTGTTGTTTTCTGTACAGCATCCATTTCCCCTTCCAAACTCATCTTTTGAGGATTTCTTTTTCCCCATCAGATGTAATCAGGTGGGACTGGTCCTCAAAAGGAAGACTAGTGATGCCAGCTGGGCCAGTTGACTGCCCCTTCCAGTCTTGAGTAGAGGGATACAAAGACTAAAAGACCTTAGTTTTGTACACCCTAATGTAGAAAATTATTGCTTAGGACAGTAAGTTTGTCTTCTCTAAGGAAATTTTGGCAATTCATCCATTCTGATAGCTGTGTTCCGATTACACCATTATAACTGGGTTTTGTAGACCCTCCTTCCTCTCAGGGGCTACTTTTGTCATAAGCCAGGTTTTCCAGTTGTTTCTCTTTCAAAGAAACCCAACTGTTTCATTTAATTTTCTGCTAGTACTGTTTGTAGGAACCTAAACAAATCTGTAGTTGAGATGATGTCAACAATTCCAAATTCCACTCTAAGCAAAGGAGCATTATGATTTAGCAGGTTATTATTTATAATCAACACAGAATCTAATTTATGGTACCATTTTGGACCAGAACTAATGAAGAAACTCAGGGGTATTAGCAGTTCTAATAACCCCTGGCTTTAATATTTCCTGAATTTATGTCTTGATATCCCCTAAATACCAGTCTATTAACTATATTAGCAGTAGTTGGATTTAATTATTTTTCCTATTTTGTAGCATTTCAAGTCAAATCAATTCTATCTGATTTTTTTTTAGGGGAGAAGAATATACATTGGCTTTTAAAAAATTACTTTTATTTTTATGTATTTATGAGACAGGGTCTTGCTCTGTCAGCCTGGCTGCAGTGCAGTGGTGTGCATGGCTCTGCCTCAACCTCCTGGGTTCAGCCATTGTCCCACCTCAGCCTCCTGAGTAGCTAGGACCACAGGCCCGTGCTACCATGCCTGGCTGTTTGTATTTTTTTTGTAGAGATGGGGTTTCGTGATGTTGCCCAGCATGGTCTCAAAATCTTGGGCTCAAGCAATCCGCTTTCCTCCGTCTCCCAAAGTGCTGGGACTACAGGCATGAGCCACTGTGCCCAGCCTCAGCTGTTTGTAATTGTGTGCTCAAGTCTTTTTTTTTTTTTTTTTTTTTTTTTTTTTTTAATCAAAGAGCCAACTTCTCATTCTGACCCCTCCTCTTATAAGGCCATGTTTTGACTCCCAGGCTTCAAACTGCTAACAGAATATTTAGCATATCTACATTTTGGATTTTTTTTCTCTTTTAAGTGATTTAAGGGTATTACATAGGAAACTTCATCCAGGTTGCCTTTCCAAACTTCTTTTAAATCAGTTTTTTATTAAAACAAGATAACATAGTGGTTAGGAGTATAAGGGTCTTGGATTAGAGTTCTGGTTCTACCACTGATTAGCTGTATGACCTGTAAAGTTATTTATGCTCTTGTAAGATTCAATTTCTTCATCTGTGAAACAGGGATTCTTGGGAGGATTCAGTGCAATGATGCATATAAAATGCTTAGTGTCTGGAACAGAATAAGCAGTCAATGTTAACCATTATTATTATTATTACTCTGCTTTTCATTCTGTTTTGTCATATCAGAACTATTATTATTTCTCTTTCACTTTAAGCACTCTGAGACATTCTGTTTGAGCTACTTTTTGGTGCTTTAGATATATTTTCCTCCATCAGACTATACATTTCTTTCTGTATTTTCTCTTAGATTTATCTTATTACTTGTACATTTTATTCTAAGCAATATTCCTTCTCAGGATTCTTGGATATGACTTAATCTACTTTTCATCTTTTTCTGCAATGTACATTATGATGTTGAGAACCCAGAATATACCTCAGGGAGGTCTACCAGATACGTAGGAAATATGGCACTTTATCATTCTAGTCCTGTGACAGTTGTTTACATATGTCTTAGTCACACCCTCAAGATTGCATTGCATCTTTCCATTAGTGTTTTGCTGCACTGTGGGCGTCAAGCCTGCGTCAAATGTATTTAACATCAATCTGTTCTCGTAAGCATTGAGTAACTTCTGAGGAGAGGCAGGTTTCATTTTCTCTAATGGAAACTATATGCCAGAGAAATTTACATTCAGACAAAAATACTTTGGACTTCAGTACTGTGGTTTTGGCGGCACGTTGCAGTGGAAACCACCATTGAAAGAACGCCTTAGAGCTTTTTTTTTTTTTTTTTTTTTTTTTTTTGAGACGGAGTCTTGCTCTGTCGCCCAGGCTGGAGTGCAGAGGCCGGATCTCAGCTCACTGCAAGCTCCGTCTTCCGGGTTCACGCCACTCTCCTGCCTCAGCCTCCCGAGTAGCTGGGACCACAGGCGCCCGCCACCTCGCCCGGCTAATTTTGTTTGTATTTTTAGTAGAGACGGGGTTTCACCGTGTTAGCCAGGATGGTCTCGATCTCCTGACCTCGTGATCCGCCCGTCTCGGCCTCCCAAAGTGCTGGGATTACAGGCTTGAGCCACCGCACCCGGCCGTAGAGCTTATTTTTATTGTGAGTTGGTGGGCAAGTCCCTTTCCATTGAGATTCCTTGGCTGAGTCCCTGTGAAAGGTAAAGGCTTATTTCTTTTTTCAGAGTTACTGAACCTTTCTAATTTGCTAGGCACTGTGGTAGACAGTGCAAGATGTGAGGATATAGTTATTTTTCATTATCTGATATGTCATGGAAAGCCTACTTCTTGACCTCTGATTAGGGAATGGTTTGTCTAGGTTTTGCAATTGTAATAGTTTGGTATTCTAGAGCATTGCTATTATAGACAACATTCAGGTCCATGTTGATAATACTTCCTCATAACTAAGTAGTGTTGGTTTCATGGGAATTTTTCCTTCTTGATTTTTTTGGGGGATTTTCTGATGTTATTTCTAGTTCTTCAACTAGAAAAATAGTTGAAGAACCCCCTTAAAAAGCCCCAGGCACTTTCTCATAAACAAAATCTTATTAGCAGCTCAATGAATTGGCTCTCTTATATTAGGATTCTAGTTTTTAACTAGCATTAGGGTTTGCCTTGAATTCTGTTATGGAATTTATCTGATTTACCTAAATCAAGGGCTTTGTTATAAACTCTTGTTTTGTTACCATTCACTAAAACTTTAATACTTCTGTTAACCGATTTCAAATTGGGCCATAGGATCTGAGTTAGGACTCTAAAGTTAAAATTGATCAAGAGCCAATCAGAACATTTTAAAGATGCCATCTTAAAAGACATTATAATAAAGATCACCCTTCTCTTTCATAATTTTGTGTGTTTTATATTCCAAACACATCGATTGAACTTAAAGAGATAAATAAAGCACTGTCCTTCCTGCCAAGACACTCAATGTTTAGAGGGTGTGGACAGTCAAGTACAGAGGTAACATATTATGTAATACCTGCTAAAATAAAGATACTATGTAATGAAGGGAATGACTTATTTAAATACATGGGCTAACTAGAAGATGTCAGAGGAGGTGATATTTGTGTGGATCTTAAAGCAGAGAAGAGGACACGAGATGCTCCAGAAATAGGGAATTGCATGGGCAATTCCGAGGTGTGAAATAACAGCATTTTAGGAAATGAGTGATTTTTTTTATGGTTGCAGAGGTTAAGTTGGACAGAGAAGTAGGTATGAAAGAGGGAAAGAGTAGAAAGGGGGATAAGGCTAGAAAATATAGTCATGATCAGAATGAAAAGGGCTTTGGAAAAGTTTGCACTTTATCTGGCAAGTATTAGAGGAGCCATTGAAGGACTAGAAGACTGGAGATTGAAGAGACTAGAAAGAGACTGGGAGAAAGGCAGGAGGGAAAAGGAGATTTACTCGCCTGAATCTGTGGTTCCCAGTTCTTGCTGTACTTTGGAATTATCCTTGGTGTTTGTAAATAATACAGATGTTCAAGCCCCACTCCTGGAAATGTCTATTTCGGGGTAGAAATGGACCATTCTGATTTTTAAATAAACTTCATGGATGATACTGATCAACAGCCCAGTTGGGAAATGTCTATGTTATAGCCATGGCAGAACACAGAAAGTTTTTTACCCCAGTTGGATTCATTGATGTGCAGAAAGAAGATGCAAGAATTAAGTCAGAAGGTGCTAGTATTCAACTGGTTCACTGAATCAGGAACTACCAAGGCAAATTTTGAGATCAAATTTGGACCCCAGAGAGGCTGGCTGGTCAGTGGAGATGGGGGCCAAAGGCAGTCTGCTTGAATATAAGAGCCAGTGGGCCAGTGCTGCTGATACATTTTACAGGCTCCGAACATAATCCCGAGGAAGGATATGTGTCCAAATTTTCAAGGGAAGTGGGGACACTGGTCTCCTTTCCTTGTGTTGCATAATTTTTCCTTAGGCTGATTTTGTCTGTCTTATGTAACCTGAAATATCTTGGTCTCTACAGCCTGTGATACAAATGAATATACATTAATATTTAATGTTCAAAATATAATAGCATTTTATCTCCTTTCTGTTCAGGTAGGACTTTCTTCCCTCAAAGTTTTTTCCACAGCTACTGGGGAAATCCACTCATCTTTTCTGTCTCTGGCCTCTTCCTCATCAAGGCTCTTACCTTTTGTTGCCCTTCAAGGGAGTCCTGTTCTGTGGTACATTCGTCCCCTCAGGGAGCCAAAGCTGTGCTGTTGTCTGTGGAAGAGGGTGAAGAGGGAATGAGCCTCTGCCTAGCCCTGTGCTGATTGTGTGCTCTGGATCTAACTGGCTCTCTTACGGCCTTTTATGACGTTGCTCCCTCACCATCTGGCCCTGACCTTTTTGTCCATCCATTTGTTATAATTTCTAAAAATCGGTTTGGTTGAATGAGTGAAAAAGTGGAGGCAATGGAGGACACTGATGTCATCCTGTCTCCTTGATTCATTCATTCAATGATTCAAACAGTTACACTGATACCTACTATGTGTATATAAATGAGCTTTTAGGTCTAAATACTGAAGGACTGATATACAGACTCTAGAAACATGGTTACCATGTAACACATCCCTTCCCATACAAAGGAATGATTGTCTTTGCAGATACCTAAGATTCTTGACCTGCATATGCAGAAAGATTTCTCAAGGCCTCCTGGCACTGAACAAAT
Source organism: Rhinopithecus roxellana (assembly GCF_007565055.1). Lineage (NCBI taxonomy): Eukaryota > Metazoa > Chordata > Mammalia > Primates > Cercopithecidae > Rhinopithecus > Rhinopithecus roxellana. The sequence goes on from NC_044558.1 coordinate 107,691,806, forward strand.
GGAATTAAAAAACTATTCATCATCACAGATAGATTTTAATCACGATTAATGATTTTAGACCTTAACGTCAGCCATTTCCAATAAAAAATAAAAATGAGAAGTTAATTATGATCTCAATTTCGGCCAGCCTTCATTATTTTAGAAAAATAATATGTGATGCTGCAGTTTTATAATCTCTGCTTCTACAGGGAGCTGGTTTCCTCACTCAGCTTTAAATATGACTCCAACACATACTCAGATCCTGTCTCCACTTTTTTACCTTCTCTTTTGAGCTTGAGGCTCAGGTTTCTAATTGGAAACTTCAGCCTCAGAATGTCTTCTGTAGGAGAAACAGCACAGATTTTTTCTGTCAGAGTGAAATACATTTGAAATTTGGTCCACTGACATGTTGTCTTTTCGTTTCCAGTATCTCTTCTCTTATGTTTGTTGAATTTACTAGAACTTCCAGAATAAAATGGAATAGTGGCATTCTTTCTGGCTTTTATTGATAATTCTATTAGTGCTTCATTCTTAGCACTAAGAGGGCCATTTTGTGCTAGTAATATTTTGGTTATTGGCTAAAATTAATACTTTAAAATAATGCTAAAAAAAGCTTTCCTAATTTATTGACTTAAAAAAAATCTGTAATGAATGCTAAAAAATGTTTGAAATGTCTTTTTGGCCATTGAGCACTATGATCATGTTTTTTCTCATTTAATTTATGGATATATTAAATTATATTTATATGCTTCCTAATATTAAACTGTCCTTGCATTCCTGGGAAAAAGACAATATTATTATAGTTCATTATTTTGTTAGTATATTGTTAGAGTAAATGTATTAGTGTTTTATGTATTTTATTTAAGATGTTTGCATTTGTATTTGTGAAATGACTAGTCTGTGTTTTTATATATAGTCATTTTTCAGACTGTTATTGAAGTTAAAACAGTTTTGTAACATTATTTGAGAGGATATCTGTTTCTCTCTGTATTTGGAAACATTTAAAATGGCATAGGAATGATCAGTTCTTTGAGATTTAAAGTATTTTGTTTATGAACTCATTTGAGCCTGACACTTTTATATGAAACAATTTTTGGATAACATTTCCAGTTTCTTTGAACATTATTATTTCTATATTTAGGTTCCTGCTTTTTGAGTCAGTTTGCTGATTTTGTATTTTCATCCCTAATGACTAATGACTTTGAACATCTTTTCATGTGCTTATTGGCTATTTGTGTCTTTTCTGGATAAATGTGTATTCAGATTCTTTGCCTATATTTTAAAGGAGTTATTTGCATTTTTATTATTGAGTTGTAACAATTCTCAGTTATAACAGTGCATATAAGTGCTGAATACAAGTCTTTTATCAGATACATGATTTGAAAACATTTTCTCCCATTCTGTAGGCTGTCTTTTCACTTTCTTGATGGTATCTTTTGAAACACAAATGTTTTTGATTTTGATGAAGTCTACCTTATCTACTTTTTCCTTTGTCAGTGTGCTTTTGGTGTTCCAGAACACTTAAAATGAAAGAGTAATAATAATAATAGTTCTGATATGGCAAAACAGAATGTTCCAGAGTGCTTAAAGTGAAAGAAAGAGGAGGAGTAGTAGTAATCATAATTATAATCATAATGTCTGACACTTATTGACTGCTTACTCGGTTCCAAATACTAAGCATTTTAAATGCATCATTGTATTGAATCTTCCAAACACCATTGCGTAACTCAAGGTCACAAAGATTTGGTCATATATTTTCTTCTAAGAGTTTTATAATTTTAGCTCTTACATCTGAATGTATATTTCATTTTAAGTTAATATTTGTCTATGGTGTGAAGTAGGAGTTGAACTTTATTCTTTTGCATATAGTGTTCAATTGTCCCAGCAGCATTTGTTGAAAAGACTGTTCTTTCTTTATCAACACTTCAATTTTAATCTTTACATGGGTTTTTACTTAGAGCTCAGTTTGAGTCTTTGCCTTTTAATTTAATTTAAAAGGAAGTATAACCCATTTACATGTATTATTATTATTGCTTATGTATTTAGCCCTACTTTTGAAATGTTATTTAGGTCTGATTTTTATATCTCTCTTTTGTTTTATGTGTCATTTCTCTGTGCATAACCTTTTTAAAAAGTGGATGCCTTTCCGTCAGCCTCATGGAATATGTTTTTTCTATTTTATTTCTTCTTGCTGATAGAAAGAAACTCTCAATAATATTTATTTCATAAACCACATATACCAATATTCTTATTATTTGAGAGTCACACTTTAGCTGAATTAGGGTAGGTGTGTAATTCATCAGCATAAATGCAGATGATTGTGGTATGAACCTTTTAGGGAAAATGAAATATAATGGTAGATATTCAGAAGGTTCAATTTAGAAATGTAATGTCTCATATTCATGTATGATAATAATGATAAACATATAAGATATATAAATATAATGCCATTGGTGAGCATGATTAACCTTATTTAGTAGGCATCTTTTACTTTTGCAAAGTCATTAAATAGTTGAAATATATATGTATATATTTGAGCCTCTGAGGCTTGAAAAACTGCATATAAAAAGATAACATTGTTTAACATCACTAGAATTCTATAAATGTAAATAAAGTTCAAGCTCTTGACGTGTATTTTTCTATTTTCATATTTCATTATAGGAAGCATGTTCTTTAATTGAAAGGATTGAAGCTGAACAAAATGCCCTATATTCCTATCAGAAATATTTGGAAAGTTCAAAAAGAAAGAAAAGCAGAGTCCCTCCTCCACCTATCCTGCTGTCTCGAACTCATTGTTCTGTGACACTCAAACCTGCTCCATTTACTTCAGAGGTTAAGGTATGGTGTCCAATGTTATTTTTGCCTCATGCAAAGCAACATAAGTACTTTTATGACTACCGCGATTCATACTTTGATTGCTTTTAGGAACTGGATAGTCTTATTCATAAGCACTGAACACTGGATTAATACTCCAATGTCTTATCTATACTTAGTTTCTTCATGACAGCCCCTTATGCTGTTATATTTGTGATATGCTCTGTATTGCATTGCTATACCCAAATATATTGTTAGAAGAAACAGTAGAGAAACACTTCCTTGTAAGTATCTTTGTCACCATGACACACCATATGCTGACATCCTCGTGTGCTCAAGATGGAAGTCTCACTTGAAGTGGAATCAGACATTTGAAGAGGGTAGAAGTTACTTCAGAGTCAGTGATGGTTATGAGGCAGCAGAGTGTGGAAATTTGGAGGTGATGAGTCTAGAGGTTCTGTCCAAAGTCCTTCCAAGTAACTGTAGATTCTTTCAACACAAACAAAGGACAACTCCAACCGTATTATAAACCATACATCTTTGTGCATTTATTGGAGGATGAACTTTTTCTCCCATCCCTCATACCTCAGAACTCGGCCTATATGTGACTAAAAGTTGAGATTAAGTTTCTTCACAAGAATTTAGTTCTAATTTATGTTTTACAAACTACACTTTCCTCTTTGGGATGATCAACAACATGCTCTTTGATGTTACATAAAAATAAAGTTTTATCTTTGATTCTCTTTAGGATATTCTGCTTGAAGTTTTGTCAACTTGGTATAGTAGAGAGAACACAGGCTTTGGAGTCAGACAGATTTAGGTTTGTAATTCTAGCTCCAACCTTTCCTGGAAGTCTGACCTTAGGAAAGCTAAATACATTTTCTGAGGGTTTTATTTTTTGCATTTGTAAAGTGTGTTTACTGTGAAAATTAAATGAGATAATGTATAATATTCTTGGCATATTAACTGATATCTTTCCACTTAATTGTATGATATGTAAGTAGTAAAGCTTACGCAAAACAAGTAATGGGCTGAGCGTGGTGGCTCAAGCCTGTAATCCCAGTACTTTGGGAGGCTGAGGCAGGCAGATTACCTGAGGCCAGGGGCTTGAGACCATCCTGGCCAACATGGTGAAACCCCGTCCCTACTAAAAATATGAAAAATTAGCTGGGCGTTTTGGTGGGCACCTGTAATCCCAGCTACTCAGGAGTCTGAGGCAGGAGAATTGCTTGAACCTGGGAGGTGGAGGTTGCAGTGAGCCGAGATCACACCACCACATTCCAGCCTGGGAGACAGAACGAAACACCATCTAAAAAAAAAAAAAAAAAGTAATCAAGTGATGGACTGTGATTACATTATTTGATGATTTTTTTTGTGGATTCTGTCCAATGAGCATTTATTGAGTTTCTATAGTTGTCAAGCTCTGTGCAAGGTAATTGAGGTATTAAGGTAAATATGGATTAAATGTGCTTGCATACTTTGAGGAGCTTCAGATAAATGACAAATGGACATCAGTGAGAACTGATAACCACCTTCATAGTGCTTTATAGTTGGGAGAGGAGGGGAATAGAAGTGACATTCATCTTATACCTAACTGTGCTATGATAGATGGATTATTGCTATTGATAGTGGTTTTAAAGTTAAACTTTGGATTTTTGGAATCTGTTTAAGAATAGAGCTTCACTGATTTGGAACATTAGTACAGAACTAAGACCACGTGCTTTACTAAGAGTTTTTGTTTGCTTTTATTCAAATATTTGGATTTCTTTAACCAAAATCTTATTCTTTATGTACTTCAATTTAATGATTAGTTGATTTCATTTCATAATTCTTGGAAATAGGAAGATATAAGAGTCTCACATTTGGTCTGTAGTTTTAGGACTCATCAATGAGCACATTATAGGAAGTTTATGTGTATTATGTACATTTAGAGTTCCAGGAAATTATCACCATCTGTTACCTTCTCATCAGCACTAGATGGTGCTATGGGCTTAAAGAAGTTTTCTGGTTTGAGGCTTTAGCCATCTTTTGTTTTCTCAAAATCTCTTGTTGAGGCATTTATTTCATTAAAATCTACTTTTGTAGTTGAAAATGCTAATGTTATTTATATTACGTATAAACTCTTCTAAAGTTATTGCTGATTTGTTCATGATGTCTCTACCCTTATGTAGATTCTAATTACACATTGTTTCTTAGAGCTGCACAAACTAATGTCTTCATCTGTGGAACAAAATAAAAATATAAAGCTTGCTTGTAAAAATGCTTTTAGAGAGAATTTTACCCTCCAAATTCTGTTTTGTATAATAGAACTTGGAGCAATAATGATGTAAGTCATAGAACATAGTCTTTCTGCCTTTTTTCTTCTTTGAAAAATAGTATCTTTTTGCATGGGAAATCAAAGGAAGTTAGTTTTACATTTTTTTTTTCTGAGATTCATCTTATTATTATTATTTTTTACCCTACCCTCCAGCTTCAGGTTCTTTCTGTGTTCTCTTTGTCCTGTTCTGCCTTTGACTAGCGCTTTTTAATCAGTTGTGCATATCACAATCACCTGAGAAATATTCTTTGGAAATACAAAGATTCAGAAACTTGCATCAGAAATTCTAATTCATTGAAGCTAGATAGGCTTGGGTATCTGTAATTTACAAAAATGGTTGATTCTGTACAAATTTGTATTTTAAATAAGGATTCTGGAGCACAGTCAGTGTTGAGAACCACTTGTGTCAATTGGATATGGTTAGTATTTTTCTGTTGACCTGGAGGAAAGAGTAGCAGGCACAAGCTGTAAGAGGTACTTGTATTTAGAGACAATTGTATTTTTTTTAGAGACAATTGTATTTTTCCTTCTTTCCAGCTTGCCTTGTAGTTTAGGAGTTGCCTCTGGGAAGAAGGTAATGACACAGCCATCACCCCTACGACCCCCAGCAGTATGGCTCGTTCATAATACTACCCCGTCAAGTGTCACTTAGCTCCCTTTTTCTCTATAGGGAGAATAGTTCATTCCAATAATGAATCTTCATTATCTTGACACCTCGGCAAAAGGATCATTGTCTAACTATTTAATCAAGGTTAAGTTTAGCTGTTTCTGTGGGATTTATATTTTGTGTTTGATTTATGTCTAATGTTTAAAGTATAAAATTAAACTAAATATAAAAATTATCAAAGTAATATCATGTTTCAGAAAATATATAAATTGGAGGAAAAAATGGACCCATTATCTACCTGTTATCTTACCATTTTGTCATCCAAATCCTACTGCTGTTCTTATTTAGGGGTGTTTTCTTCCAGACTTTTTCATATGTATTTTTATATTTTATTTAAAATACTATATTTTAGTATCTTGCTTCTCTTTCCACTTGCTTTTTTTGGTCATACATTGTCATGTAAAATATGAAATTCATTTGAGTGTTAATCTTTTTTTTTTTTTTTTTTAACATCAAGACTAAGTCATTTTAGGAGTCAACCCCTGCCACTCTCTGTCTGATCTTGGGCAAAGTTATTTAATGTCTCTGCATCTCCATTTCCTGTGAAGCAAAATGATAATAGTAATCCCATATCATAGAGTTGTGCATATTAGAAAATATCTGTAAATTCCCTAACAGTACTTAGCAGTAGGAACTGTTCAATTAATGGTGGTTAAAATAATTAATAATGAATAATATTTTAGTCTTAATTGTCTCAGTAAACTAGCTAAGGTTACTTGTACTCTTTAAAGATTAAACCTAAGTATATTTGTAAACTTTGATTTCATGTTTTAAAACTTGAATCATTACATTCTTATTTAGAAAAGTATTTTTTTGCTACATTGATGTAAAAGAATGCCTTTTAAACAGGCTCATTTTTCTCCTCGGCAGGTCTCCTGGTACTGCATTTTGGGTTGCAAAGCAGAAGGAAGTTATGGAAAAGTACGGCTAAACAATAATCATCTCCCAAATTCAGGAGAAGCGGTACGTCAAATTAAATGTCAGGAAATCTTACTGAAGCCTTATTAATGATAATTACATTTTTTAATGAAGTCATTGTTTTGGTGAATCTCTCTAAGTTCCACTTGAATCATAACTAAAATCCAACAGTGAAAGAAAAAGTTTTTTTTTTTTTAAATAGAAGGTTTACTTAATTGTATTTTAAAAGTCATGTTATTTTAATTTTCCATGTATAACTTGAAATATGTTTTTCTTAATAGATACCAGCTGATGGTAAAAGCATTTTTGAAGTGAAAGGTTTGGAAACCAATGAAAAGTATGTATTTGCAGTTGCTGCCTATTCTAACAGTGGAAAGCTTGTCGGTGGTGCTATTGGGGAGACAACTAAACCAATTCTGGTTTATCCACCTCTTTCTACTATTACTGCTCGGATGTTCCTGACACAGGTAGAATAGATTTCTGCTATTTTTTTCCACTGTGTTTTTTTCCATTAAGCAGTTATGAAGTAATTTCTGATAGAAATAAAAATCACAGCAGATATTCTACAGCTCCTATAACACATATTTTCCATCGCTACAGTTTTGTCTCATAAAATATGAATCATTCCTTCTCTTCTTAGTAAATTTGCTTTTTGACAATAACATTTTTTCCCTGGATTACAAATGTAACACATATATATTAATTTTAGAAATGCTGGAAAATACTGAAATGCATAAAGAGGAAAATAAATGTTATCTGTTATCCTATCATCCAGAGTAGCAGAGTTCTTCCCCTGGGGCAATTTTGTCAATGTCTGGAGAAATTTTCAGTTGTCACTAACTAGAGGGGTGCTAGTTGCATCTAGTGAGTAGAGGCCAGGGAGGCTGATAAACACCCTGCAATGTACAGGATAGCCCCCATAGCAAATAATTATCCAGCATAAAATGTCAGTGGTGTCAAGACTGAGAAACCCTATTCCAGAGATATCCTTTTATTTTTGTGTATCTATCTGCCTATCTATTTATCTAGCTAATTAGTGTGTATATATATATATGCACACGTGTATATGAATTTATGTACAATGTATAATTTAAATCATAGTATACATATTATTTTACATCCTGATATTTTCACTTAACATATAATTGACATTTCTCTATTCCATTAAGTATTCTTCCAAAACATAATTTTTAATGGTTCCATGGTATTGAATCTTATGGATATATAATAGTTTGCTAAACATCTGGATACTTTCCAGTCTTTTGCTGTTATAAACAAAGCTATGATGCTCAACTTTGTTAGTAAATCTTTACCTACGTCCATGATTACTTTCTTAGGGTAAATTTATAAAAGTAAAACTTCTGGATCAGTAGAGGCAGAGAGACCTGAGTTCAAATTCCAGCTCTTCACACTAGCCACGTGATAGTGGACAAGTAATTTTCATCTGTGAAGCAGGAGTAGCAGTAGTAGCTACTTCCCAGAGGTATAATGAGTATTAAATGGAATTATGCCTGGCAAATATTTAATGGTAGCAGTTATTGCACAGTAGGCACTGAATAAATAGTATTGTTTTTAGTTAGGGATATGCTCATGAATTAATGTTTTTTGTCGAAATAGTTGTTGCCTGACTTAAAACATGTCCCCAGTGAAGAGGATGCTAGGAAGAGTGACTCATTGACCTAGGTCTCAAGTATCTAATTTTAAGCCTATTGTTGGCTGTAGGCTGATGGCTTTTCTAAATTTTGTCATATTTCTATTCTATTTTTCTTTTAATAGTTGATTAATATTATAAGCTAAGATCTTAGTGGCATTTTATGTCGTATTTTTCAAAGAAAATTAAATTGAGAGAATTACTGGGATTTGTCTAGTGTTGGTTTAGCGTGTCATACTGGCTCATGGTTTTCTGATGTTTTGATATCTTTGGAATCTAATATATTCCCTAATTTGCAATGATGGAGTTATTGTGAGGAACTGAATATTTCATCAAGGCCTAATTTTTCTCCAGGGAGTGGTTTGACTCTTGGGCTTAATTTGGCAGAACTTTCATTGAAAGTTAATAAAACTAAGTCAGAGCTATACTGCTGGGATAATGAGAAGTGTCATGAAGTAATGACCTGTGTTTCTTTACTGACACTATATTTGCAGTTCTGTAGTTTATTTATGATAGTTTATGCGTATTCTGTCTCATAATGTTAAGTGGCTAAAGCAAAGCTTTCTCACTTATTAAACCCCCTTAATTTACAACTTAAATGTAAGCTTTTAAGTTTCAACAAGTTAATGTACCTCTATTTTGTAAGTGCAATCTAATTTTCATGAGAGTGGCTAGTTTCTAGTTTCAGGACAGTTCTTTTTCTTTAAAACATATTATTATAAATATTTGATAGTAAAGCATGGAGACATTCCACTAAGTGCCTGTGATTAACTTGGCTTTTGGGACTTTAGGTTGTACTTTTTACTCAGCAATATTCTGTAAATATTAATACAATCAAGTGAATCTGTACTAGGCTTTCCCTAAATGTAGGAGGCTATTAGTTTAGTGTATCTGGAAATTTTTTTTGAGGAAACTTTTTGAATTATATATTTTCTGTGTCTATTTTCTCTTCTTTTTAGACTATTTCTTTTTATTCCTCCTTGTTAAGTAGAAAATGACTAGATAATATGATATAAATGTAGAAGAGTAGAAATCTGTGAGCAAGATTCTGATCTTGACCTTGGAGACTGATTTTAGGCAAATTGTTTGGTCTCAATTTTCCTATCTGTAAAATGGATGTAAGATAAAACGCCATATTCTAGTGAATTGTTGAACTACCAGATCAAGTAGTGAGTGGGCACAATGGCTTACTGAGATAAGGAAAGGAGGAATATCATTTATTTAAAAACTACTGTGTACCAGGCACTTAAAATTTATTATTCCACTTATTATAATAACTCCATGAGGTGGTATGATTACTTTTATTTTATAGTTGAGGGAACAGATTAATTTAATCCTTCCTCTGCCAAACCCACTGTATCCCTAAAAGGTTGTCTCAGGGAGGTTAAGAAATGTACCCAAGGTTGCTCAGGTAGCAGATGTCAAGCCTGACACTTGGCTCATGCCTTTCGACTGCTCTGTCCAGGTTCCAGGAAGTCACATACTGGACACCTAACATGTACCAAGTCTTCTAGAGCCTGCATCTCTCCAATCTGTTAAGTGACCCTCTTCTCCTTAGAGAGCTCCTCTTCTCTTTAACCCTCTTCCCTCCCTTTCACTGTCTTTACTTCTTCCTCTCTCAATTTCCTTTTTATTCTCTCCCTGTGTTGGTGTTAATCAGCAGGTCTTCATGATCTGTGTTGGCAGTAGAGTTTGATGTTGGAACATGAATGCTTTGTCAGCAATCACGATGGTGGCAGGTGAAGGGAAAATGAAGTTCACACGACTCCCACTTTGTATGTGAATTCATTAAAACCCATTATTAATCAAAATCCCTTTTATTAATAATGATTTGTCTTTTGTCTATTTTATTTTTTATTCAGATAAAAAAAATAGGCTCAGCATGGTGGCTCAACGCCTGTAATCCCAGCACGTCAGGAAGCTGAGGGAGGCAGATTGCTTGAGCTCAGGAGTTCAAGACCAGCCTGGGCAACATGGTGAAACCCTGTCTCTATTAAAAATACGAAAATTAGCCAGACATGGTGGCATGCACCTGTAATCCCAGCTACTTAGGAGGCTGAGGCGGGAGGATTACTTGGGCCCAGGAGGTGGAGGTTGCAGTGAGCCAAGATCATGCCACTGCATTTCAGCCTGGGTGACAGAGCGAGACCCTGTCTTAAAAACAACAACAGCAACAGCAACAAAAAGAGTTTTAACTCTTCTTTTCCCTCTCATCCTCTAACTGAATATTACCACTCTTTCCACTCATCTATTTATGGATGAATCATTTAGTCAATGTTTATCTTGTACCAGGTTATATGCTAGATGTCATCACTTCATCCTTTGAAATATGTTTTTTTTTTTTTTAATCAATCTCATTACGATGACAGTAATACTTGTTTAGATAATTCTGACTTATGGTTTCAGTTAAAACCCTGATTGCAAGTCATGGAACCAGCTCAGCTTGGGGTAATGCAGCTAGGCCCTGGGAATGCAGCAGAGTCCAGGCAGCTCTAGGTCTCATACTTCTGGTTCTTCCTATATGTCTGCTTTCTTGTATTTTTCTCTAAACATTGGCTTTCATTACTTCTCCATCTTTGGAGGAAAGATGGCAGTTCCTGAGTTTTTATATATCACTCAATTTCAGCTATAAATGGAGATCAGCTCACTGGCCTCTAATTGTGGCTCCAAACTCCTGGGAAAGAGAATGTGATTGGCTCACCTAGCATAATAAAGAGTGTGATCCCTCCTTTTTTTTTTTTTTTTTTTTTTTTTGAGATGGTTTTACTTTGTTGCCAAGGCTGGAATGCCCTGATCTCATTTTTGGTGTTTAACAACTGACTTGTGACTTGTTTTTATTTTTTATTGACTTGTTTTTATTATTTATTTATTTTTCTTTGAGATGGAGTCTCACTCTGTTGCCCAGGCTGGAGTGCAGTGGTGTGATTGTGGCTCACTGCACCCTCTGCCTCCTGAGTTCAAGCGGTTCTGCCTCAGCCTCCTTTGTGGCTGGGATTATAGGCATGTGCCGTCACACCTGGCTAATTTTTGTATTTTTAGAAGAGATAGATTTCATCATGTTGGTTGAAAACCTCAGGGCTTTTGCTCTAGCTGTTCCTTCTGCAAATGCTCTTACCCCAGAGATCCATTCCATCATCTTTAAGTTTCTGCTTAAATCTCACCTTCCTTGATCACCCTATTTAATGTTGTAATCTATCTTCCATTCCCCCACTTCACAGACCTAAGGCTGGTCTCGAACTCCTGACCTCAGGTGATCTGCCCACATTGGCCTCCCAAAATGCTGGGATTACAGGCATGAGTCACAGTGCCTGGCTGTGACTTGCCCTTCTTTTTGCCTTTGGCCCCACATCTGGGCAGGATGATAAGAAGGCCTATGAGCTCACCTTCTCATTTTGTGACAGCAGGAAATTTAAACCTTCCAGTCAGCATGGACTTTCCCCAGTCCTATCTCTCAACTTCTATGAAGGCCCAACCTGCTTTCTCCCTCTGCTTTGCCCAAGCCAGTCCAGACAGGCTTGTGCCTGTTAAGCTTTCCCAAGAAGTCCCTTGTGTGAGTAATATACTTTCTCTCAAATTTTCCTGCTGTGTGGAGTGTCATCAATCTTAACATGAGAATGTAACTTTGGATGGGGGCCCATCTTGCTTTGCAGCGGAGTCTCTAAAACACCCAACTTGAGTCAGGCACTCACTCTGGCCCTGTCAACCCTGTTATAGTCTAGTACAACTGCTGGGTGTCCTTCTCTATGGGTGGAGGGATATTATCAGCAAAAGAGGATTTTTAAATTAATTTGACACAGTATCTGAGGGCTTACTCTGTGCCAGGCGTTGCCCAGGTTAGTGACTCTAAAACTTGAGTGCACATAGGAATGACTTGGAGTACTGGTTAAGTAGATTGCTGGGTCCCACTGCCAGAGTTTATGATTCACTAGACCTGAGTTTGGGTCTGGGAATTTGCGTTTCTTAACAAGTTCCTGGGTGATGCTGATGGCCCAGGGACCATGCTATGAGAACTGCTGTTCCAAGCAACATGAACAGAATGCCATGGTAGGAGACAGGTAATAAACAATGACCACAGTAAACAAGTGAATTATCTAGTATTTCAGAAGATAATGCTATGGAAAAACCAAGTGGAGTATGTAAAACGAATTAGAAATGTGAAGTGGGTGAATGGAAGGTAGATTACAATACTAAATAGGGTGATCAAGGAAGGTGAGATTTAAGCAGAGACTTGAAGGAGATGAGGGAATGGCTCTCTGGGAGAAGAGCATTTGCAGAAGGAACAGCTAGAGCAAAAGCCCTAAGGTTTTCAAAAGTGTACCTGGTATGCTTGATAAACAGCAGGAGGCTTGTGTGGCTGGGGCAGAGGGACCCAGGGGAGCTAAGAGGTGACTGGGTAGATGGAGAGCAGATCATGAAAAGACTTCCAGGGCATTACAGGGACTTTGGCTTTTGACTTGAGTGAAGTGGACAGTGATTGGACAGTTTGGAGTAGTGGTATGATGTAATGTGACTCTTGTTTTTAAAGGTTCACCCTGGCTGCTACATTGGAAATAGACCATAAGTGGGTAGAGTGGCAGCACCATCCACTACTGTAACCCAGTGAGAAGTGAAGGTGGCTTGGTCAGTGTGGTAGTAGTTGATGTGGTGAGAAGTAGTCAGTGTCTGGACATTTTTGAAGGAGGAGCTAACAGGAGTCCGTAAAGAGAAAAATAAAAGATGACCCTAAGGTGTTATCTGACCAACTGAAAGGACAGAGTTGACATCAACTGAGTTAGGGAAGGCTGTGGGTGGTGGAGGTTCGGGGGAATGGGAGATCAGTTCAGTTCGAGGCATGTTGAGGTAAGGTGTTTAGTGTATATGGAGAGAATTGTTGAGTAGTCAGTTAGATGTATAAATCTGGAATTTGGGGAAGGGGTCTGGGCAGGAGAGGGATTTGAAGGTGATAAAACTATGGGACTAAGTGGTATCAATAAGAAATGAAGGTAGACAGAAAAGAGGAGCAGTTCAAAGAGTGAACCCTCGGGCATACCAATATAAAGAGGTCGAGGAAAAGAAGTAAAAGGAAAACCAAGAGTGGAGTTCGGGAAGCCAAGCCAAGGTCAGGCATCAAAGAGGATGTACTTTGTACATCTACTGTACTTCATTATTTCATTCGTCTTTTAGTGTTTCTTTCTCATTTTAATTCAGCCCCTCTAAAATCTGTTCTGCACATCATTACCAGGACCAGATTAACCATTTCTGAACATGCTTATATCATGGCACTCCTTTGTTAAAGAAACCTCACAAAACCTCATGATTTTATAAACCTTAGTTTTATCACGGTATCTTTTCTTGTTTTGCACTGTTAACTGATTGAACAGATAACATTATTTTAAAAAGGATACTTTTTACAAGAAAAGAACAGTTAATTATAGTTGCACCAACACTCTTACACATCATCTGTTATTGCTTTCCATGATAAACCTTAATAATTATATATTTTAATTATATATATTTATATTTCAGTGACCACTTAGTACAGCTGTGTCATTTGATTAATGTAGCCCAGAAAAGCGACTCATTTACCACTCTAAGACTTGGCCTCACTATTTTACTGACTGTCAGGCTCTGTACAAATTATTCTACTTTTCAATGTTCTAGTTTCCTCATTCACAAATAGGGATGGCAATAGAGCTCACTTTGTAGAACTTTGATGAAGAATAAATACAGCAATACACATAAAGTGCTTAGTCCAGTACTTGACAGCTTTAAAATCTTCCACCTGATTTTCAAGGCCTTCTGAAATCATGTCCCACTTGAACTTGTCCAATCATATTACCCACTTGTTTTTTTTTTTTTTTTCATTTTTTTTCATCTCAGACATTGCAGGGATGAAATGTCTACTTTTTTTTTTTTTTTTTCCAAACTCTGACCTGCCTCTCCAGTCTCTCCTAAATGTACTTTAGAGTCATTTCCATTACTGGACCTTTTGCAGATTCTGTTTTAACTGTGCCAATCAGAATCTTATCTCTGCCTTAGGGTTCAGCTCAAGCCCTGCAGTCTTCCTTGAAGTCTTCATATCTCCTTTTCTAAAGCCTCTGCAATTATTATGTTATTCTTTGTAGTTTTTCTGTGATGTTATGGGTTTTATGCCTTTAACCTAATTCCAGTTTCATAGAGTCGGATACCATCTCTATCTAAACTTTGAAGAGTCTATCTCTACAGTGCCTAACACAGACTAGAAACTTCATAAAAGCTTACTGGTTGGAGATCATGAGTATTCATTGGCAGATTTGAAAAATTCTGGCACTCTAAGTTATTCCCTGGAGTGGAGAATATTCTAGTAACTTGTCATTCACTTACTTCATTCCATGAATGCATTTATACTTTATACCTTAGCTGTTTCCATAAAGGATTTGAAGCAGTGTAGAACTCATTTGCTGAGATTTTGTATTGTTATTTGCATATTTAAATGGAGTGCTTTTTAGGAACGTCTTTAAAGAAATATATTCTACCATAAAAAATAGGTAAGTCAGTTTTTTTCTTTTGAGCTTCTAGGCTTCACAAAATTATTTATTTTGTCCAATGTTAAATTTGTTAAACTTAAAACATATCTTGTCTTCTTGGGAAGTTTCTCTGTTTTATTCTGTACTCTTTTCAGCTCATGAACTTTTTGTTGCACAAAGCTCTGAAAGTGTCAGTCAGAACCAGAAAAGAATAAAGTATTTTTCATATATTGGGCTTGGGAAATCTGATTGTTTCTCTTGGAACAGATTGTTCATTATAACAGTATCTGTAATAAATGGAGTGCACTGCCGAGATAGATGGAAATGAAATTAATTTGGCTCAGATGTGATCTTTGTTTTGCTTATGAGGATTTGAAACAACCTTACAGAGTTTCAAATTTCCATGCAATTTAGAAATAAAAGAGTTTTCAAAAATGTGTCTTGTCTCCCTTGCCAGTAGCCATTACCTGACTATGGTACTATAGAACAGAACAGCAAATGTGAATAATTGTATCTGAAATGAGTGTGTGATCACACCTTATAAAATGCTGTCATATATTGTATATTTTAAGAATTATTGTTTAAAACATTCATTCACAAATAAAACTATTACATAAATATATGCTTTTTGTTATAGGTTGCCTATCAAGTTGGTAACTATGAATTGGCTAAGAAAGTTTTCTCACCAGTTTGGGATTATTTTGTTGCTTCGCCACTTCAGGATGAACAATCTGTTATTTGTTTAAGCAATATAATTACTATTACACAGAGAAGGTAATTAGAAATATCCTTCTAAAATACTAATTTGCTTATTGAAAATATAGATGCTGGATGTGAAGCCTAGAATTATTTTTTATATCATGTTCAGATAGTCCATATAAAATGATTTCTAATAACTATTGTAATAAAAGTATACATTGCAAGGTCTCATGTGCTTGTTAGAAACTTTCTTTCTTTCTTTCTTTTTTTTAATACTCACTCACTCTGTCGCCCAGGCTGGAGTGCAGTCGCATGATCTTGGCTCACTGCAACCTCCGCCTCCTGGGCTGAGGAGATTCTCATGCCTCAGCCTCCCGAGTAGCTGGGATTACAGGTGTGCACCATCACGCCCTGCTGATTTTTGTATTTTTAGTAGAGATGGGGTTTTGCCATGTTGGCCAGGCTGGTCTCGAACTCCTGGCCTCAAGTGATCTGCCCACCTGAGCCTCCCAAAGTGCCGAGATTACAGGCATAAGCCACCGTGCCTGGCCGACAAACTTTCTTTCTAGAGTCAGCAAAAACACTGGAGGCCTAAGGTTGAAGGTTATGAAATAAAAATACCAACTACAAACCAAAGTAATATCAGTTATATCCTAAAACACAAATATGCATTGGGAACTTTTGTACCAGAGAAAGGTCAAATTGGGGTTAAGGTTATGGTCTGACAGGTTGACTGTTAGGTTAAGAAGGCTTTTCCTTTGCTAGAAGAGGCTCCCAGGGTTACACCATTGGCAACTGCAAATAGGCCAGTAGAAGCCATATAGAATTACTATCATTTGTCTTTACTGCCATTTTCCTTAAAAGAACAAAGTTTTGAAGCAGGCTCAGAAATGAGCTTTAGTGTAATTTCAGTCGGTCTCAGTAACAAATTCAAAAGCAACAAGAATCTCCCTCACCTGGCTGTTAATGCCTGAAAGTTTTAAAATAAGGAGACAAAACCCTTCATTCCTCAATCAAAAATAATGAGCTTATATATGCAAATATTGATTCAGGCAAGGCATTGATAATTCCATTCAATTAAACAAATGCAGACTTAGCATTTTCTATGTACAAGGATGCTATGTGCTATGGGGGGATGGATTTCAGAGGCATTTTAAAGGAGGAAGAGACAGGACTTAGATATGTGACTTGTGGGGTAACAGAGAAAGTGAAAAGTGGGATTTCTAGTGTTAACTGACTGGGAAGTCTGTGACATTTACTAAGGGGATATGAGAGATAGAACAAGTTCTTGGAGGAAGATAATTAATTTGATTGAGAATATTTTGAGTTTGGTTTTCCAGCAGGACGCCTTTGTGAATATGAGATGCCAGTAGGTTTATTTATCTAGTGCTGACACTCAAGAGAGCATCAAGGCTAGAGATATAGATTTAGAAATTGTCCATTGAGTTCATCATCAATGTCTTGAAAATGAATGATATCTCCCAGGAAACGACTGTTTAACAGAAAAGACAGAAGGCCAGAATTGAACCCTAGGCATTGCTTAATATTTAGGGAGCAGAAGTAGAAGATGGAACCAAGGAAAGATATTGAAAAGAAGCTGTCCAGAAAATGAAAGTCCAAGAAAGTGCATTGCTAGGGAAAGTGAAAGTATCACCAAAGAGGGACTGACCAGCGATATTAAATATCAGCACCAGGTCAGGCAGAGCAGCTGCTCAATAAAATGCCACAGAGAGGGTTGAGTAGAACACAAATGAAGAAGTGTTGGCAATTAGGAGGCCATTGGTAAATTCCAGAGAGCCACTTTTGTAGCATGAGAGGCCAGAAACCATTTTGCAATTGGCTAAGGAAGAAAAGGAAATGAAACATCCGAACAAGCAAAGACTACTCATGTGAAGTATGGTGGTAAAGAGGAGGAGAGCAGGCAGAAGCTTAGTGGGGAGGCAGGCTGAAGGAAAGAATTGTGGAGTGTGGAGAGAAGGCAGCCAGTAGAGAGGGAGACACTGAAGAAGAAAATGTAGGTGATGATAACACTATGGTGGTAGAGCCTGGTGGACATAAGAGCTCATGGGTGGAAAGAACAAAGGATTTAGAAATATTTTTTTGTGGGGGAATGTGAACAAGGAGACATCAGGGATAAATGGAAGTGTTGTTGAGATGCAGTAATGACTCAGTTGATGTAATTGAACATGAATTTGTACTGAAGCCCAGCTCCTTGGTGCTAAAGACCCCATTTGATTCATCTTTATACCCGAGGGTCTAGAACAGTGTCTTGTACATAGTAGGCATTCAGCAATTGCTAGCATGAATGAAAGAATGAGTGAGCAAAATCAGTAAGTGATTGTTGTCAGAGAGAGAGAAAAATTGGACAGTTGACATCTATGCAAGGTCAGGCAAATTGATTATTGCACAAAATAAGGAGGTGACAGAACCTAACCTGCTAGAAAGATTATTATTGAAAAGACTGACCAGTGTCTGAGCTAGGTAGAGAAGGAAATGGAGCCAGGGGGTGACAACTTGTACTAATTGCGCGTGTCAAGGTGCTGAAGGTCAAAGAGCAAGTTTAGTATGAGTCACAATCGTGGGAGACCTAAAATCTTTCTGGTAAAGATCATTTTAAAGTTTAACATGGTGGTGAAAGGGATCATCTTCCAGTGTGAATTAATGATATCAGCGCTTTCCTGTTTTATAGGGATGGGGGCATAGCGAGTAGTTAAGCCCAAAGCTTAAGAGGGAGGGTTTGTCACCAAGGAAGGCTAAGGGCAAGGGGTGGAATACTGGACACAGGGAAGACTTTGCATATTTCACAGCTTTGCCAATGGTTGGCTCTGTCAACTGCAATTTAGAAAAGATAATTAGAAATCATCCAAGAGTTATTAAGATTCTCTTTTTAAGCAAGGCTGAGCTTGCTGTAAATGACCCTCATTTTCAGGAAATGCATTAATTGAAACATTGGACCTATTTCTCAACCTTCTGAACATCTATAGTGATTTTGTTATCTTGATAAAAAATAACTTTATGTATTAGAACCCCCAAAAATTGCCACTAATTAATTTTATGTATCTGTGACATAATATTTCAGTAGTTTAATTTTCTTAGTTGTGAACTTGTCTGTGCAAGAGTAGCTATTCTAAATATTTTTGTTGCTTTTTTGGGATCATTGTGTAGATACTGAAAACAAATCAATGTAAAAAGACAAGTTGACCTGCTAAATCATTTTATATTTATACCTGCCATTTATTTCATATTGCAGATTACATTCAGATATTTTGGCAGAGACTTCTTCAATCCTATTGTACCTTTTTCTTAGAAATATTTTTGTAATAAGTGACATCAAAATTAAAGAAGAAAATCTTTTCTGTGATAATATTAAAGGCAATGAGATTTTCCCATCTCAACAAGTAAGTGAATTAAAGTGACTAAAAACATGTCAGATTCACTGTATTATTTTCTTGATGTTTTAAGGTCATGTTTTTTGAGTGATTGCGTAGCTTGTTTGGTGAATGGACTGAAAGGACATTGTCTGATTATGCAACTTTATGTGATATTTCATGTAAGTTTCACAGACCGGAGTTTCATGCTTTTTCTCTTCTTTTCAATTTATTTCTTTCCCCCCTGTATACGAAAATACTATATATTTCAGACATTCAAAAATATATAATATATAAAGTGAAACCCATTGTAATCTTGTTACCTCTAAGAATATAACAATTTTGCTTTCATATGATTTCTCTAAGAACATATACCTAGACAAATCTGTTATTATTATTTAGGAAAATGGGATTATGATCTACTTGCTATTCTGCAACTTGCCTTTTTAACACTTTTATAGTATATCTTGCACATATTTTCATGCTGGTATGTATCAATCTGTCACTTTTTTTTTCAATTATAATATTGTCTTCATGGAGGCAGGAATGTAACCTATCTCCTATTGATAGGTTCTCAGTGTGGTTATGAACATTGCTGTATGTACATCTGCAACTGTATAATGCTCTTGCATTTAGTAATGATCCTACATTATTTTTTTTCATTCCTTCTCAAAGTTCACTTTCTCTCTTTCCTTCTTTAGGTATGGAGGCTTTAGCTGTCTATGTTTTTTACAGTTGCTATTTCCTACCCATCCATTAACTAATTAATTAACCAAGACATTGTTACTTGGGACTATGCCAGTTTCTGGGGATATAAAAGTGAAAAAAATGATTCTTTGCCCAAGACAAGTTCACTGTCCTGTAGAGCCCAAGTACTCACAACCATCATCAACCTGTTCCTACTAAATTGCCTTCAGCTTCTTCTTTCAGCATATTCAATCTGAAAACAAAGACAATTTTCAAGTACTTCAATGAATTCCAGAATGCTAGACTACCATTTTAGTAAAAACTGACTATATAGAAATTTCTGGTTACCACTCAGTTTCTTTGTACATAATCTTGAATGTGCGTGTGTGTGTGTGTGTGTGTGTGTGTGTGTGTGTATATATATATAATGAAATCTTTCCCAGGAAAGGAAAAAGAGGAGTAAGAAAGGATTACTATTCTTTTTAAGTGGCATTTACTCTCAAAACCTTAATGTTACATTTTACTATCATTTAAATTTAAGTAGCAAAAGTATAATTAGCAGAAGCAGAATAGGAGGTTAGCTTGGTTTACTGAAAATTTACCGTTTTCTTTCAAATCAAAAAAGGAAATGAGAACCTGTTAATCAAATGGGGGCAATATTATAGAGATTTTATATATTTTAATTGTTATTATAATTTATATTTTTGAAAACTAGATTTTTTAAAATATAAAAATATAGCCAACTTTTTAGCTTATCGATAAAAAAACTGGCTTCTTTCATGGTACTTGTATTGTTTTATGAAAAATTCTGAAGTTTAATTCTAAGATCGTGCTATCTATAGGTAGCATTATTGGAGAGTTAGAGTTGTTTCTGAATTTAGATTTTTCTAAAATACAAAAACTCATGTTATTTTTAGCCAGAAGGATCACATTTTCTACCCTTTCTTCTTTTTAGAGACACATAAGCTAAGCACCTATGTTGAATCTGAGTAACAATGCCTGTTTCTTTACAGGTTGCCAGACTGATTGAATGTGAGAGAGTATTAGTGGCATTGGAACTTAGCAACTTCCTAAATGATTGCAGCTATACGCTTCAAGCTGTGACTCAGTGTTATGGCCTTCTTGCTCCCATAATCTATCACAATATTGTTTTGGTACCTGTTGTACAGGTAAGGGTATTCCTCTCCCCAAGAGAAGGGAATCTTTATAACAGCAACTTAACAATTCATTTTAGAAAAGAAAAGCCATGTATCTCTTATAAAGGGCAAATAGGTCAGGAACCAGTATTATGAAATTTTAGGAGTTAACTGAAAAACACTTTAATAAATTCTATGTCTGGGAAAATATAGATAAGGACACAAAATGGGTTTCTCTGAAAATATTTGTCCTTGTTCCTGTCCATATTTAAATATTGGCAATTTACCTTTCTAGAGTTTTAAAGTTATTTTAATTTTTATGTTCTTGTAGTATCAGAAACAACAATATTTATTCAAGGGATGTTGTTAAATCCATCATCTGGGGAAAAATATGGTGGAAGACCCAAGACAAAATACCGGGTGTGTTGGTGATGGAGGAGTTAGGATTTATGGAAAAAGAGCAGCTGAGACCTGGCTGAAGGGATTGTAGAGTTTTTCATGTTTCTTAACTTATCACCATGGATTTAGTGGCTTGAAAGGACACTTATTTACGATCTCATAGTTTCTGTGGGTTAAGAGGTTGGACATAGGTTAGCTGAGTCTTCTGTTTAGGGTCTTATGAGGTTGAAATCAAAGTGTTGGCCAGGGCTGTGATTTCCTCTGAGGCTTGAGGTCCTTTTCTGAGTTCACTGTTATTGAGAGAATTCATTTCCTTGAGGTTTTACATAGGAGGTCCTTAGCTCCTAAAGGCCAACTACTAATTCTGTGCCGCATGACCTTTCCACATCATGGCACTTTGCCTTTTCAAGGCTGTAGGAGAGTCTCCTCCAGTATGCTGTGAGGAGCCTTATCTAGGGTAATGCAATCACGAGACTGATGAGCTCATCACATTCAGGAGCCCCGTTCACACTCAAGGGGAAGGAATCATACAGGGCATGTACACCATGGGGAAGAATCCTGGGGACCATCTTAGAATTCGGCTTACTACAGGGAAGTAATGAGAGATGTAAGATTTTGCTGCTGAGACTTGCAGAAAGTTATCGCCATCATTGTCACTGTCATCGTCAGCATCATGATCATCATCACTGAGACAATTTTTGTCATTCTAGAAGATGTGAGTGAACTCATACACAGTCCAAAAATTTTTAGTACTCGATTGAGAAAACTAACTAGACAGCTCGAGTAACTTAAAAAAGATTCACCTTGGAGGGACTCTACGGAGCATAAGTGTGTCTCCTTCTCCTACATTCCCCACAGCTGCTGGAGATCTGCCTCCAGAGTCCAAAATCTAGACTCATAGTTGACAGCCTTCTGGGTCAGTTGTAAATAGATGGAGCCGTTTTCTCAAGTGTGGAGTATGGTTCCTCCAAAAGCCAAAGGTGCTGACCTGGCATGGTCTTTCTTTTTAAAGGTGAGAGATGCCAGATGTCAGACCTACTTTGGAGGGGGTATCCCAGCCTCCCCCAGATATTTAATGTGGCAGCCCTCTGAATCATCATTGGGTCTATTTGTACCCATTGGAAGGTGTTTATCAAGGTCTTCAATGTACTTGGCATTTCTTGATCATTAAGTCTGATCAACATAATGTCATTGATATAGTGGCCCAATGTTTTGTTTTGAGGAATGTCCAGAAAGTTTATGTCCTTTCACATAAAATTGTGTCAGATTTTATAAGAACATTCATTGTCTTGGGACAAGACTTGAAATGCATACTTTTATCTGTCCAGTGTTAATGGGAACTAGGATAGAAAAGAAAACATTAGCTATATCAATGCATACCTTTTAATGTGTGTTAGCTTAGCAAAGATACCACATTGGGAACAGCAGCCGCTCAATTGACTGAGTTTACAGTATCCACTGTTACTTTCTAGAATCCCACTGATTCAGGATACCTTTGGCTACAGAATGGATTATAGCTATGGGAAGTCTTAGGAAAGAAGTCTCTAATTGAATTGTGTTGTTTGGAATTAGAAAAGATGAGTAGAACAGAAGGGAGTTTCCAGAAATAGGCCTCAATATATATGAGAATGTAATATGTGACAGAGTTGCCATTCCCATTCAGTGGAAAGAGAATGGACATTTTTACTAAATGATGGTAAAATGCCTGGATATTCACCTGAGAGAAAATCGAGTTTGACTCCTATTTGTACCATATACAAAATGTCCCGATTTATCAAAGACTTAAGTGTAAAATAAAGCAAAAACTTTAGGAAAAAAATATCTCAGGAGATGACATATGCAGTCCAGGGTTTGGGGGGAAACATTTCTAACCAAGACTGAACTTCTAACAGCAACAAAGAACCTATGTGTAACAAAAAGTACTATAACAAAGATAGAAGAACATTTATAGATTTGGAAAAAAAGCATCTCCAAATGTGACAGAGGGCAAATATATATACATGTATAACAAAAAGTCTTGCAAACTGACAATAACCTAATAGAAAAATAGGCACAGGATATGAATAAGCAGTTCACAGGAGAGCAAATTCAGATGAGTGAGAAATATATGAAAAGATGCTCAAATTCTGAATATTCATAGAAATTCACATTAAATTAACAATGGAATATCACTGGCAGGATTGAAAAGATTTGCTGGTGAAGATGTGGGACAATTGCATTCTCATTCATACATGGGGGGAATATGAATTGTTACAAGCATTTGAATTTTGGTAAAGTAATTTTAAATTAAATTAAATCTCATTTTAAACAAGATTAAAAACAAATATACTTGATGTGGTAGTCCCTCGGTTAGTAATTTATCCTATAGAATAAAATTTTAATAAAATTAAAAATACATTTATCTGACACAGCAATTCTTCTGTTAGTAATTTATCCTATAGAATAAAACCTCCAGTTGACATAATGTCACTCCTAGTTCCACCTCTTGGTTCCTGGACCTGCGGAACCTACTGGGACACAGTGCTACATACTGTCATTGGTTTAGAATGTATACTGTGTTCTGGAGGTTGGTATCTCATCTTCACTGGGTATCATCTCAAAGCCAGCATCTTGATTGCTAATCATAGTTGGCAACTGAGCATGTAAAAGGGTATTTACTGTGACATTCTTGGTGTCGGCAAAAAAGCTGGTGACAAAGAGAAGTAACAGTACTCCCAGATTGTACAACCATGAAAATATGCACCATGAAGTCCTGGAAAAGGCTGAGTAAATTATGCCTGATCCACACCAAATAATATTATGCAACCATTAGAAACAATGAATTAGAGCTATACCTGTAGACTTAGAACATTTCTCACCAGACATGGTTGTCCAAAAACCATGTCTTATGAGAAATGTTCACAACCAAAGGCATGGTTGAAGGAAAAAATACATGATTCCTAAAAGTATATGCAAATCCCATTTTGTAAAACAGCAACCCTCCTGTATATTTTTATACACATATATGTATTTATATTTATATGAGCCTTGGGAAAACTCCAAAACTACTAGGGTGTTCACATGATTTAGGGATATGATATGGTAGTGTGGGAGAGGGTGATTAGGGTGGGGAGGAATTTAAAAAGTCTTAGAGATGAGTGTACTGTAACAATAGTAACAGTATTGTTAGAATGAGAGCTTGAAGCAATTAATGTGCCCCCAAAGAACTAACATTCATATATTAATTTGTCCTTTGGGTTAATCTAAATGATGAATAGATTGATGCAATCTCAGCGCTACTTTTGAAAAGCTAAACTTACTCGTCTAGCTCTTGATCAAATTTAAGATCATATAATATGAAGCAAGGAGAATAGGAAGTAAACACCAATATTAATTGATTTCCTGAGGTATAAATGTTTGGTTTTAATTTTAAAGAAACTATTATTTCAAGTACCTGGAATCACTATGTAAGATTTAATATGCCATGTAATCTTCCATCTGCTTTTTCAAGGTCCTTCTATACCTGGATGTGATAGTTTCTCAAATACATACAACATTCTGACTATATCTTTTAAGATATTTATCAAAATATGCTTTGTTTTATAGTCATTTGTGTTTTTATTTTATTCTTTCCACTAATTTTCAAGTTGCTGTAGATGAAGGACTAATCCCAAAATTGAATGTATCAACTTTATCTAAGTGTACTTTCCTTTATACCTAATAAACAATTTATCAATAATTATTGATAATAATAAAATTTTATGTCTTAAAGGTTGCATGATTTGAATGGAACATTTTGTAATGAAATGAGTAAGGATGACATTTTAAAACAGAAATCATTGTGGTTCTAATTTTTAGATCCTAATAAAGTGTATAGTGGTTTTGCAAGGACTACCAAATGTTGTCTGCTCGAAGAAACATACTGCGAGCTTTGAAAGTATACAGCACATGATAGCTTGTTGTATCTTCTACATAACAAAGGTATTTATCTCATTCTTTATCTAGTATTATAAAATTTAGGAGCAATGATGATTTGGAAAGTCTACTTTTAATCACAATAAGAACTATTTTAAAAATAGCACCCCAAAAGCATTTTTAGATCAAAAGCAAATGTAGAGGTTAAACATTATAGAATAGCAATCTGTTGTTGAACTTTTTGATGAAACTTTAGTTCACAAACTAGAAATAGCATTTGTGTATATATATAATTTTTTAATTATTATACTTTAAGTTCCAGGATACATGTGCACAACGTGCAGGTTTGTTACATAGGTATACATGTGCCATGTTGGTTTGCTGCACCCATCAACTCGTCATTTACATTAGATATTTCTCCTAATGCTATCCCTCCCATCACACCAGGAGGCCCCGATGTGTGATGTTCCCCTTCCTGTGTCAATGTGTTCTCATTGTTCAACTCCCACTTATGAGTGAGACCATGTGGTGTTTGGTTTTCTGTCCTTGTGATATTTTGCTGAGAATGATGGTTTCCAGCTTCATACACGTCCCTGCAAAGGACATGAACTCATCTTTTTTTATGGCTGCATAGTATTCCATGGTGTATATGTGCCACATTTTCTTTATCCAGTCTATTATTGATGGACATTTGGGTTGGTTCCAAGTCTTTGCTATTGTGAATAGTGCTGCAATAACCATACATGTGCATGTGACTTTATAGTAGAATGATTTCTAATCCTTTGGGTATATACCCAGTATTGGGATCGCTGGGTCAAGTGGTATTTCTAGTTCTATATCCTTGAGGAATTGTCACACTGTCTTCCACAATGGTTGAACTAATTTACACTCCCACCAACAGTGTAAAAGCATTCTATTTCTCCACATCCTCTCCAGCATCTGTTGTTTCCTGACTTTTTAATGATCGTCATTCTAACTGGTGTGAGGTAGTATCTCATTGTGGTTTTGATTTGCATTTCTCTGATGACCAGTGATGATGAGCATTTTTTCATATGTCTGTTGGCTGCATAAATGTCTTCTTTTGAGAAGTGTCTGTTCATATCCTTTGCCCACTGTTTGATGGGGTTGTTTTTTTCTTGTAAAGTTGTTTAAGTTCTTTGTAGATTCTAGATATTAGCCCTTTGTCAGATGGATAGATTGCAAAAATTTTCTCCCATTCTGTATGTTGCATGTTCACTCTGATGATAGTTTCTTTTGCTGTGCAGAAGGTCTTTAGTTTAATTAGATCCCATTTGTCTATTTTGGCTTTTGTTGCCATTGCTTTTAGTGTTTTAGACATGAAGTATTTGCCCATGCCTGTGTCCAGAATGGTATTGCCAGGTTTTCTTCTAGGGTTTTTATGGTTTTAGGTCTTACATTTAAGTCTTTTATTGAGTTAATTTTTGTGTAAGGTGTAAGGAAGGGATCCAGTTTCAGCTTTCTGCATATGGCTAGCCAGTTTTCCCAGAACCACTTATTAAATAGGGAATCTTTTCCCCATTGCTTATTTTTGTCAGGTTTGTCAAAGATCAGATGGTTGTAGATGTGTGGTGTTATTTCTGAGTCCATTGGTCTATGTATCTGTTTTGGTACTGGTACCAGTACCATGCTGTTTTGGTTACTGTAGCCTTGTAGTATAGTTTGAAGTCAGGTAGTGTGATGCCTCCAGCTTTGTTCTTTTTGCTTAGGATTGTCTTGGGTATGTGGGCTCTCTTTTGGTTTCATATAAAACTTCTTCCAATTCTGTGAAGAAAGTCATTGGTAGCTTGATGGGGATGGCATTGAATCTATAAATTACCTTGGGCAGTATGGCCATTTTCACAATGTTGATTCTTCCTAGTCCATGAGCATGGAATGTTCTTCCATTTGTTTGTATCCTCTTTTATTTCATTGAGCAGTGGTATATAGTTATTTCTTGTCTTCTAGTTTTTTAATTTGTTTTCTCCTGCTTCTCTAATTCTTTTGATTGTGATGTCAGGGTATCAATTTTAGATGTTTCCTGCTTTCTCCTGTGGGCATTTAGTACTATAAATTTCCCTCTAAACATGGCTTTAGCTGTGTCCCAGAGATTCTGGTACATTGTGTCCTTTTTGTCATTGTTTTCAATGAACTTATTTATTTCTGCCTTCATTTTGTTACTTACCCAGCAGTCATTCCGGAGCAGGTGACTGTTTCCATGTAGTTGTGCGGTTTTGAGTGAGTTTCTTAATCCTGAGTTCTAATTTGATTGCACTGTTGTCTGAGAGACAGTTTGTTGTGATTTCTGTTCTTTTACATTTGCTGAGGAGTGTTTTACTTCCAGTTATGTGGTCAATTTTAGAATAAGTACGATGTGGTGCTGAGAAGAATGTATATTCTCTTGATTTGGAGTGGAGAGTTCTGTAGATGTCTATTAGATCTGCATGGTCCAGAGATGAATTCAAGTCCTTGATATTCTTGTTAATTTTCTCTCTCATTGATCTGTCTAATATTGACAGTTGGGCGTTACAGTCTCCCATCATTATTGTGTGGGAGTCTAAGTCTCTTTGTAGGTCTCTAAGAACTTGCTTTATGAATCTGGGTGCTCCTGTATTGGGTGCATGTATATTTAGGATAGTTAGCTCATTTTGTTGAACTGATCCCTTTACCATTATGTAATGGCCTTCTTTGTCTCTTTTGATCTTTGTTGGTCTAAAGTCAGTTTTATCAGAGACCAGGATTGCAACCCTTGCTGTTTTTTTTTTTTTTTTTTTTTTTTTTTTTTTTTTGCTTTCCGTTTGCTTGGTAGATCTTCCTCCATCCCTTTATTTTGAGACTATGTGTGTCTTTGCATGTAAGATGGGTCTCCTGAATACAGCACACCAATGGGTCTTGACCCTTTATCCAATTTACCAGTCTGTGTCTTTTAATTGGGGCACTTAGCCCATTTACATTTAAGGTTAATATTGTTATGTGTGAATTTGATCCTGCATTATAATGCTAGCTGGTTATTTCACCCATTATTTGATGCACTTTCTTCATAGCATCAATGGTTTTTACAATTTGGCATGTTTTTGCAGTGGCTGGTGGCGGTTGTTCCTTTCCATGTTTAGTGCTTCCTTCAGGAGCTCTTGTAAGGGAAGTCTAGTGGTGACAAAATCTCTCAGCATTTGCTTGTCTGTAAAGGATTTTATTTCTCCTTCACTTATGAATCTTAGTTTGGCTGGATATGAAATTCTGGGTTGAAAATTCTTTTCTTTAAGAATGTTGAATATTGTCCCCCACTCTCTTCTGACTTATAGGGTTTCTGTCGAGAGATCCGTTGTTAGTCTGATGGGCTTCCTTTTGTCAGTAACCCAACCTTTCTTTCTGGCTGCTCTTAACATTTTTTCCTTCGTTTCAACCTTGGTGAATCTGACAATTATGTGTCTTGGGGAGACACTCCTTCTCGAGGAGTGTCTTTGTGGTGTTCTCTGTATTTCCTGAATTTGAATGTTGGCTTCCCTTGCTAGGTTGGGGAAGTTATCCTGGATAATATCCTGAAGAGTATTTTCTAACTTGGTTCCATTCTCCCCGTCACTTTCAGGTACACCAACCAAATGTAGATTTGGTCTTTTCACATAGTCCCATATTTCTCAGGGGATTTGTTCATTTCTTTTCATTCTTTTTTCTTTAATCTTGTCTTCTTGCTTTATTTCATTACTTTGATTTTCAATCACTGATATCCTTTCTTCCACTTGATTGAATTGGCTATTGAAGCTTGTTTATGCTTCACGAAGTTCTTGTACTGTGGTTTTCAGTTCTGTCAGGTCATTTAAGGTCTTCTCTATACTGTTTATTCTAGTTAGCTATTTGTCAAACCTTTTTTCAAGGTTTTTAGCTTCCATGTGGGGGTTAGAACCTACTCCTTTAGCTTGGAGAAGTTTGTTATTACTGACCTTCTGAAGCCTACTTCTGTCAACTCATCAAACTCATTCTCTGTCCAGTTTTGTTCCCTTGCTGGAGAGGAGTTGTGTTCCTTTGGAGAAGAGGCATTCTGTTTTTTGGAATTTTTAGCACTTCTGCTCTGTTTTCTCCCCATCTTTGTGGTTTTATCTAACTTTGCTCTTTGATGTTGGTGACCTACAAATGGGGTTTTGGTGTGGACATCCTTTTTGTTGATGTTGATGCTATTCCTTTCTATTTGTTAGTTTTCCTTCTAACAGGCCCCTCAGCTGCAGTTCTGTTGGAGTTCGCTGGAGGTCCACTCTGGACCCTGTTTGCCCGGGTATCACCAGCAGAGGCTGCAGAACAGCAAATATTGCTGCCTGATCCTTCCCCTGGAAGCTTTGTTCCAGAGGGGCACCTGCCTCTATGAGGTGTCTGTTGGACCCTACTGGCAGGAGGTGTCTCCCAGTCAGGTTACACGGGGGTCAGGGACCCACTTGAGGAGGCAGTCTGTCCATTATCGGAGCTCAATCGCCTTGCTGGGAGACCCACTGCTCTCTTCAGAGCTGTCAGGCAGGGATATTTAAGTCTGCTGAAGCTGTCTGCTGCCTTTTGTTCTGCTATGTCCTGCCCCCAGAGGTGGAATCTAGAGAGGCAGTAGGCCTTGCTGAGCTGCGGTGGGCTCCTCCCAGTTCGAGCTTCCCTGCCACTTTGTTTACACTGTGAGCATAGAACCACCTACTCAAGCCTCAGCAATGGCTGATGCTCTTCTGCCCGCCAAGCTCTAGCATCCCAGGTTGATCTCAGACTGCTGCGCTAGCAGCGAACAAGGCTCCCTGGGCATGGGACCTGCCAAACCAGACACGGGAGGGAATATCCTGCCTGGTCTGCCTGTTGTGAAGACTGTGGGAAAAGCACAGTACTTGAGCAGAAGTGTACCGTTCCTCCAGGTGTAGTCACTCATGGTTTCCCTTGGCTAGGAAAGGGAAATCCACCAACCCCTCATGCTTTCTGGGTGAGGCAATGCCCTCCCTTGCTTCAGCTTGCCCTCCATGGGCTGCACCCACTATCCAACCAGTCCCAGTGAGATGAACCAGGTACCTCAGTTGGAAATGCAGCAGTCACCTGTCTTCTATGTCAGTCTCGCTCGGAGCTGTAGACTGGAGCTGTTCCTATTCGGCCATCTTGGAAGTGACTGCATTTGTATATTTTATAGGCATTATATATGGTCACACAGAACATATTTGTTTCAAAACCCTAAAACATTAATTATATATTTATTATACTGCAGTAAACCTGCATATCATCTTATCAGGTTGTGATTTCAGTGGAACCTGCAGGCAGACTTTAAGTATCTTAACCCAGCCATTGAGATAGTGGGGCTTAGAAGATATCAAGAAACCAAACAGCCAGATTATAAGTGAAGAGTCAGTGACTAATGGAGGGGTGTGTTAATCTCATGACATTAGAATGTAAACAATGATGTTAGGCCTGAAGGAAAGGGCTGACTAGGCAGAGTCTAAGGATGATTCTGAGATTGGTATGCAGGACCCCGAACTCAACAAAGGACTAACTGGAGAGGTGAATTCAGACTGTGCCAGTCGAGTGCTGTGTCTGGATATCTAAACCTGGGAGAAGACATAGGCAAGAGTATGGTCAGGGTAGAAACAGAATTTTCATTTTTGTTTTATTCCTTCATTCAATATATATTTACAATTACTTATTTGTGTCAGGCACTGGTTTGGGTTCTTGACATATGCACGAAGAATTAAAGAGAACTCCTTAGTAATTGTAGGAGGAGAAGAATGAATAATGAATGACACCCAGGTTTCTAGCTTAGGTGATGAATGGATGGTGGTGACAAAACAGGGATACAGGAAGATGACCACTAAGGGATGGGATGATTGGGGCAGGCTTCACTCTGGGGATGAGACTTAGGTATGCTCTGAGCAGGAGTTACCAACTCAAATGCCTCCTGAGACCAAGCAGGTAAAATAATTGGTGAATTGGTTGAATGTAAGACAAGGTTTGTCGGGTCCTGAGACAAACTAGAGATTAGGTATACCTACCTGTAGGCATTCTTTATTTAAAAAGAAACCAACATTGTCTCACAGAGCTTGTGATTTAGTGGGGGTTGACAGAAAACAAACATACACATAAAATATAACTTCATGAAGCTTTAAGTGTTATCAGCAAAAATAAAAGCAGTTAAAGGAGACAGATTTATGGGGCTGAGCCTACTTTAGACAGGATAACCTTGTAGCAAGAAGAAGAGTAGAGCTGAGACAGATGGAGGAGGAACAGCTTTGTTGGCAGAGGGCATGAAGGACTATGCAAGTGAATGGACTTAGAGGTTCATGACCAATTTTAGCCTACAGTTGAGTGGGCAAGTTTAAGCAGGACAGACCATTCATGTGGAGCAATGGATTCCCAACCTGTTGACTTGAGAGTTATTGTAAGAGGTCTATAGAGCCATAGTTGTGCTTAGCGTTGTTTGTAAACAGAATCACTGTATTCCCAAGTGTTTTGCGTTTGTTACAAAAATATGGGAAAACAAAAGTTAACAAAATTTATTTATGCTTTAATGAGAAGAAATACTTGAAAGTATTTATCGTAGCTCAAAGGCTTGCAGGAATGCTATTTGTTTTAAGGTAAAGAGATGAGCAATTCTGAATAGATGGCAGCTTAATCACACATCCCTGACTTTTCTCTTTTTCAATTTTTATTTTGGCAGATTATAGTAGCCTGAGCAGGCCAGTTGGTAAAGGCTGGAGGGGGTATCTTAGGCCAGAATATCTGAGTAAAAGGCTTTTTATGGGACCTCATTCACCTTGCAAACGAGAAGGAACTAAGGAGCAAGAGGCAGAGAGGTCGGCTTGTTTGTTCTCGTTGCTTGGCTCAAAGACCAGCATTGTGTGGTTCCTCAAAGGCTTTCGTTGACAGAATCCAGTGATTCCCTCAAAGAAGGTCCATATCTGCCTGGCTGTTTTATGTGGTTCTCATAGGACCTTTGCGATTTGACCAGAGATCTGGAAGAACGCTGTGTAGGTGAGCTCATTTGATCCATTGCTTTAGTTAGGATGTAAGCTTGCTTCTGTGGAGGTCTGGCAACAGAGAGCCTTCTACCCTCCACCTTAGCAAAGAAGCCATTATTTGCCGTCTGTTCATGGCCTGACCTCAATAGCAGGAAATAATATTCGTTCGGTTGGTCACTGACTTACCAGTGCTGGAGAGACTGCTATGACCTGGTCTGTGTAGATGCTGAGAGAACATAAGCCATTAGCAGGAAGAAAAAAGCAATTACTTGCTGAAGGAGACTCAGTACTCCAAGGCAAAAAGAGCAAGTCAGACACCAAAATCACTGTGTTTTTACTCTCACCATGTTGGAAAAAGACTAGAGAAGAGTTGGTTTAAAAAAAGGCAGAGAAAACTTTTAAGGAGATACAATCATGTGATATAAAAGAAAACAAACAAAAAACCCTTCTGTAACTGAATAAATGAATTTGATTTTTGATTGAAAAAAATCAAATAGATGAAGAGTATGGTTATGATATTTCTTGAGTCAAATCTGAAAGCTCAAGAAATACCCCCTCCAACATAGTACAGAATTACCTAGAGGTGGTAAATAAATTGAGAAGGCAGATCCAGAAGTCATAACATGAAAACAAAAGAAGTCTGGAGGTAGAAAAGAAAAGCAAATGGAGAAGGAATAGGCTTCCTGAGTCCCAGGCAGGATTAATGTAAGAATACACATGGAAGTACATGTGGGTGAAATCCCTGAAATCAAAGGATAAGGACAAATCTTAAAAGTTTTGAGACCCAAAGAACATTTATTTGCAATGGAAAGAGAATCAATTAGCTTCAGACTTTTTTTTTTTTTCCAATCAGCGATGCCAGAGGTTAAAACACTGGAACAACATTTGTAGAATCCTGAGGGAAAAAGACCGAGGTCCAAAAATTAATAACCAGGAAAGATATCATTCATTTGTCAGGGCAAAATAAACATTTTCAGAAGTGTGGGCATTTAAAAAGTATTCTGCCCATGTACTTATCTGAGGAAAACACTTGAGGAAATACTCTATCAAATGACAATTGATTCAGAACAGAAATCCCAAGACAGGGAAAGACAAAAAGGAGAGGAATAATGGGAGCAATGAATCTTGCAATATGTGTATTATTAAAATTAAATAGATAATAATGATGTGACTAGGACTTTGTAATATAAATGCTAAGTAGGGATTCTTTAAAGAGAAGAGTCATCCTTGAAAGAAACATTTGTTAGTAACCTAGAACTAAAACTTCCATCTGTTTGGCATAAGGGGAGGTATGAGCAGGCAAAGATTTTTGGTGCATGGTTGTGTGTTTTATATATGCATATATATATACACACACACGCACACACACACATACATATAAAATTATTTTTTGATAGAATATAAATGTGTCTCTCTCTATATGTATTTAAAGGTGACTCAGAGAAATATGTAACCATGAGCAGAACTTTACAGCATAGTAGGACTTCTGTTTTTTTTTTTTTTCTTTTTTCTTTTTTGAGGCAGAGTCTCACTCTATCACCCAGGCTGGAGTGCAGTGCCTCAATCTCAGCTCACTGCAACCTCTGCCTCTCCAGTTCAAGTAATTCTCATGCTTCAGCCTCCTGAGTAGCTGGGGTTACAGGCATGCACCCTATGTCTGGCTAATTTTTGTATTTTTAATAGAGACTGGGTTTCACCATGTGGTCCAGGCTGGTCTCGAACTTCTGACCTCAGGTCATCTACCGGCCACACCCTTCCAAACTGCTGGGATTACCACCCATTCCCAGCTGCATAGTACCATTCCCTACTATGCAGGCATGAACCACCATTCCCAGCTGCATAGTAGGACTTCTAAATTGACAGGGAGAAAACATGAACTGGGAGGAATGAGAGAGAGAAAACAGAAACAGGAAAAACTGACAGAGAGGAAAAATGGCTAATTTTCAGCAAAAGTAAGAAGGAAAAAGAGAAGATATAAGATGGAAGGAATATAATTAAGTATATTGATCATTTCAGTTCAGCTGAATGAATTCAGAAGACAGAAATTACCAGATAGGCTAAAAAGTTAAGTTAAAATGTATACTATTTCAAGAAACAGTCCTAAAACACGATGACAAACAATGCTTGAAAAAAAAAATGGATAGACAATGGTACTGGGAAAATGCAAACAAATTAAAGGAGGAGTGGCAATTTTCATATCAGAAAAAGCAGAGTTCAAAGCCCAAAATATTAATCAGAACAAAGAGAGTCATTATGTAGTGTCCTTCAAATCTGTTCTGTCAGATCACCCTTCTCTGCTCCTGAATGGCATTTGGTCACTTTCTGGTCTTAGGACAGTCTCATTGTCAAGAATTAAAACAAAACTTGAATTTTTTGCAACAGCAAGGTAAAGGAGACAAATAAGATTATATGAAAAATGCCAGAAAGGCATTTGATAACACTTAGTAACCTTTCCTCATAAAATTTCTAATAAATTAGGAAAGGAAAGAAGCTATTAAATAATGACAAAGACATTTACCAACATTTTACAGCAAATATCATACTGAATGGCAAATTTCTGGAGTCATTTCTTTACAAATTAGCCGCAGGAAATAGATGCTGACTCCTAACAGTGAGATTCAGTGTTTTTAGAGGTTCTTTCTCATGTTCTAGATAAGGATAGAAAATAATTTTGTAATATTAGAAAAGTATAATTTATCTATAATTATACTGGTCTCAAAACCCCATGAAGATCTGGTAAAAAATTACTAGGATTACAAGGAGAATGTATAAAGTGATTTTACGTAATACACTTACAAAATGATAGGCTTTTAAAAATACTAGCAATAATTAGAAATGGAGAGGGTAAAATATACCACTTACAATACACAATATTTAAAATTTAACAAAATGTTAAATAATCTAAAAGAACTGTGGGATCTTACTGAGGGACACAAAATAAGATCTGAACATAGGACAGGCCACGCCAAGTTCCTGAACAGATAGACTTATTGTCACAGAAGTGCAGATCCTTCCTAAAATAATATTTAAATTTAATACAGTTCTAATTAAAATTCTAATTGGGTTTCTCTGAAGCTGATTAATTTAAAAGTTCTCAATAGATATTAAAGTTTGCCATAAAGTCACTTTAATAAAAAAATGATGTCACAGAGTAATGGGCAAACAGTTCAGTGCAATAGAATAGAAAGTCCAGGAATGGCCCCCAAGTCTACAGAATAAATTAATATACGACAAAGGTAGCAATTTGTTTCACTGAGAAAATGATAGTGTGTTATAATAGTTTATTTAATGAAAGGTGATGGTATAACTTGACTGTTCATCTGAAAGTAAACAAAGCCAGAACCTTATCTCATGCCATAAACAAAATGAAGTCTAGATGGATTTAAGGATATTTATATGGCCTCGGAGTCAAGGGACACTTTCCTTGATAAGCCACAAAATTCAAAAGATAAACAGAAAAAGATAGATAATTAGATTACATGATGATTAAAACATTTTTATGGCAAGACACTATAAGCAAAGCTCAAAGGCAAATATTAGGTTGGGAAAATATATGAAGGCATAGGATTATTAACATTGATCACTCCAGGGAGTAATCAGTTAGAAAATATGAAACAATTTTAGAATTTGGGAAAATAATCAAATTTATCTTTTATTATGGAGGACATAATGCAATATTTCAGTTGCCTTAAAAGGTTAAGCAATGGACAGGTACCAGGTGATAAATGGCCACCTTGTGAGGCCAGGGAGGAACCATTGAAGGGTTTCACACCCAGGAATGACATAAAGAGATCTGTATTTTAGAAAAAAGAAATTGTTATTGTACAACAGCTAACAATTAGAGGAGATAAGACCTGAGGCAGAGATGAGTTCAAAGATGAGAGAAGATAAACTAAACCGGTATGGAAAAAGTGGAG
The DNA here is from genome assembly GCF_007565055.1 of Rhinopithecus roxellana. NCBI lineage: Eukaryota > Metazoa > Chordata > Mammalia > Primates > Cercopithecidae > Rhinopithecus > Rhinopithecus roxellana. The sequence continues at coordinate 107,727,696 of NC_044558.1, forward strand.
GTAGAGAGAATGGAAAGGATTCACGAGTTATTTATGAGATAGAATTGAGAATCTGAAACTTTAATAGATAAGAATAAAGGAAGGAGAGGGAAGAGGCAGCAGTAATACTCAGCTACCTGGCCTGGGCAGTTGGGTGAATATAACGCTACTCACTGAACCCTGCATGAGGAGTAATTTTGTGTGGTGAAGGGGGAGAAGGTAATGAATTTTGAACAGATTGAATTTTGGAGTCGATAGGGTATCCAAAGAGGTGACCTTTATATAACAGGACCTATCAGGCTGGAGCTCGGGAGATGCGATATGTGTGTAAAGACAAAGAAGTTGTTAGTATCAAGACTGCAACTGAAGCAGTAGAAATAGATGCCACCAGCAGGGGACAGTGCATAGAGTGAGAAGGGAAGAGAATTTTCTAACAATTTCAAGAGTGCACTTAGTCCAAAAGGCCAATCCTTCTTCCAAATACTAGGCAAGAGGGATAACTGAAGAGTTTGATTAGTCTAAAGCTATTCTGTCATTCCTAACCCCTCCCAACCTCAAGAACATTCCTGCTGCTGTTAGTTCTGTCATTGTCACATGGTGATACCATTGAAAGTGCGGGTCCCATGCAATCCAAAGCACCCTTTTCTTTCTCCAGTGTTATAATCACACACACATTAATTTGTGTTATGCTGGGCCCAAAGTCTATCTTCCAAGATTACTTTTCTTTAGAATATATTTGTCTGCGGGCCAGGCACGGTGGCTCTGTAATCCCAGCATTCTGGGAGGCCGAGGTGGGCGGATCATGAGATCAGGAGATCGAGACCATCCTGGCTAACACAGTGAAATCCCATCTCTACTAAAAATACAAAAAATTAGCCGGGCGAGGTGGTGGGTGCCTGTAGTCGCAGCTACTCTGGAGGCTGAGACAGGAGAATGGCGTGAACCCGGGAGGTGGAACTTGCAGTGAGCCAAGATTATGCCACTGCCCTCCAGCCTGGGTGACAGAGCAAGATTCTGTCTCAAGAAAGAAAGAAAGAAAGAAAGAAAGAAAAGAAAGGAAGGAAGGAAGGAAGGAAGGAAGGAAGGAAGGAAGGAAGGAAGGAAGGAGGGAGGGAGGGAGGGAAGGAGAAAGAAAGAAAGAAAGAAAGAAAGAAAGAAAGAAAGAAAGAAAGAAAGAAAAGAAAGGAAGGAAGGAAGGAAGGAAGGAAGGAAGGAAGGAAAGAAAGAAAGAGAAAGAAAGAAGGAAGGAAGGAAGGAAGGAAGGAAGGAAGGAAGGAAGGAAGGAAGGAAGGAAGGAAGGAATATATTTATCTGCTTGGCCTACTCCGACCCCCAAAAAGCTCTTCTATCAGTGAGTATTTCCAGGGGAGGGTGTGTCTTTTTCAAATAAGGGAAGGCCAGGTTACACTCTCTTTCCAGGGCACTGAACACAAGTATTTACGTTTAAGTAACTAACAGTGGTTACTGCAATGTCTTCCAGAAGAAAGAAACTGTATTTCAAGGCAGCTTGTGACTTGCATCTTGCCAGTGGCAACTTCTGCTAAAAACAATCCAAAGAAACCAATTCAGCTTATCCAGGTACTCCAAAACATTGAAATATTGATGAGGAAGGACCAGGAAAGGGAAAGGATGAAGACTTGAGAGAGGTGGTGTGAGGACTAGAGCAGGATCCCTGAAGGCATGAGGCCGTGGGATCCCAGCACGTGTGGGAAGGGTTAGTCTGGACAGGAGATTGGCTTCTCTTCTCTCAAAGAGGGAAGGGTGGTTGTAGTTACAAATGTGTGATGATGGGTTTGTGGATGGGAGATAAGCTACTTCCCTTACATTTTCTCTGTGGACAGGAAGCAAGGTCATTTGCTGACAGTTAGGAGGTGATGGGTAAGGGTGGTTTTCAAAGATTTGAGAATAGGTTGGTTTGGGCCAGCCACTGAAGAAGATGGGAGAGAATGCTGACCTAGAATAAATTGGGCTTCCAACCAGCATTTGGGGCCCAGTGGAGGTTGATGTCCTGGAATTCACATGCTGCCTTTCTCAGATTTGGATGAATTTTCTGTCTTTGCACACACAGCTTCTAGCTGGCTCTGTGCATTTCCTGACTTGCTGGCCAGGACCCCCACACCCTTCTTGTCCCATTGGAGGAATCATTGAAATACAAGTGATGTTACTGTAGAAATGACCCTGAATGTGTGTTTGTTTGTTTGTTTGTTTCTGGGACACAGATCAGGCACGATCTCAGCTCACTGCAGCCTCAACCTCCCTGGCTCAAGCAATCCTTGTGTATCAGCCTCTGAGTAGCTGGGACTACAGCCACGTGCCACCACACCGGCTAATTTTTGTATTTTTTGTAGAGATGGGGTTTTGCCATGTTGCTCAGGCTGTTTTCCAACTCCTGAGCTCACGCAGTCCACCTGCCTCCGCTTCCCAAAGTGCTGGGATTACAGGCATGAGCCACTGCGACCAGCCTGAATGTGTTCTGAACATTCAAAAACAAATAATACATTAATGTCAGGATTTTGATATTTGACTTGCTTTAGTCCCTAATATGTTGAGAATTGCCATTCTAGAAGCTTCCTCCAGTCTAGCCTACAGTTCCAGGATCCTGGACTAACCCTGAATCCCAGATTTCAGTGCTTCATTTGATATAAAGAACGTTGGATTTTCTCTTAGGACATGTAAAACCTGATTAGTCAAATGGCTGTGTTTCTTTCCTCTGTCTATTTTAAAAATTGGTAATCTTTTCAGATGGTTGAGTCTTTCTTCTTTAAGCATCGGTATGTTTTTCTAACATGCTACTTGTGAGATTCACCATCTTCAATATGTCATTACTTTTGCATGATTTAAAAATTGTTATGCTAAACATCTGGCATACTCTGTGTCTGTTCATCATTTGGTATGTTAAATAGAATTGGTCCTCTGTTTTTCCTTTGGTTGGAAAAAATTCTTTATCATTTATTTTCTACTAGCATATTAAGAGAAGGGGAAAAGATTGCCCAGTTATCTATAAGCTTAGGACCTAAATATGTCAGAAAGCAAAATTAAGTAGAGTGGAGAGCAGACTCGTTTCTGTTTTCTTATAGCAAAACTTAGCTCAATTCTATTTCCTTATAGCAAACCTTTCTCCCTCTCATATACATTTCATAATGAGATTTGACTGTTTTGCTGAGCATTCAAGGTTTTGCATGACCTAACCCTACCTATTCAAAATTTATTTTGGCTGGATATGGTGACTCATGCCTGTAATCCCAGCACTTTGAGAGACCCTGCCTCTACAAAATATAAAATAAGTAAACAAATAAAAATTTTTTAAAAACTCACAAAATTTATTTTGGCACTTTCTTTCCCACACTCTGTTCCACAGTCACTATTAGTTTAGTGCCTTTGCCCTGGTCCCAAAGAAACGTGTTCCTGTTCTTAGCATTAGATAGGGCTTCTCAGGTCTAAGTAGCCACTCAATTGTTAATTGAGAAGTAACAATTGTTATTTATTGATATGGTTTGGCTGTCTCCCCACCCAAATCTTATCTTGAATTGTAGCTCCCATAATTCCCACATGTCGTAGGAGGGACTTGGTGGGAAGTAATTGAATCATGGGGGCAGTTCTGTCCCGTGCTGTTCTCGTGATAGTGAATAAGTCTCGTGAGATCTGATGGTTTTATAAAGGGGAGTTCCCTTATACAGGCCCTCTTGCTTGCCACCGTGTAAGACGTGACTTTGCCCCTCATTCACCTTCAGCCGTGGTTGTGAGGCCACCCCAACCCTGTGAAATTGTGAGTCACTTAAACCTCTTTCGTTTATAAATTACCCCATCTTGGGTATGTCTTTATTATAAGTGTGAGAACAAACTAATATACTTGTCTTAAATACTAACATACTCAACAGAATATATCTACATATAACAAATTCACACAAACTTATTTATACCCCAGTCACTCTAAGGGGCTCACAATGAGTGTGTCCCCTTCTTTGACCCTTCCCTACAGCAGAATATATGCAAATCAGATTGCTGACCAGGGCAGCTTTCCTGAAGTTGATGCTAGAGCCAAGGTTTTAATGGCAAGGTGAAGCTGTATAAACAAGGTGCAGAAAGCTGTTCTGGGAAATGGCTCAGCTGTGGGAAGACATGAAGTCCTGCAACACAATGGTGACTGTCAGATTTTATAACTGGCTCAATATTTTGTAAGATTAAAGTACAAGGAGATGAGTAGTGGAAGATTACCTTAGAAAGGTAGGTAAGGGCCAGAATAGATAAGGCCAAAGAACTAGTATTAGGGGATGTGAGAGAGGCTAAATAGGCCTCTTCCCCTTATGACTACAGTGCACACTTCCCCTAGGGTTGATGGGGAATCTGCCAAAAACAGCTTGTATCTAACCTAGTCTTCTAGCAGAATGTCTTATAAATCACTTAGTGATGTAAATGCTCCTTAAGACATCATGAGGTTAGTAATTGTGCCATTTCCCATAGAAAGCAACTCAATGTAAGAAGTAGTGGTGATGTGGCCTTTACAAATGACTTTTTAAATATGAATTTTTTGAAAGGAATTGTTTTCTCAATAGTTAACTCACTGTATCAGAAGGTATATGGCTATATGGCTCAGAGATATGGGAAGTCTATTATTGACAAGATCCCGTTATTAGTCCTTTACTTAAAATAGTTGAATTATGCATCTTTAATTGCACTCAATGTGTTAATACGATCTGGAGGTAAACTTACAGTTTTCTTAACAATAAAAGGGGGATTCTTAGACTGAAAACTCTATGGGGCTTTTGAATTTATGAAAAATGATCCATTATACTTGAAAATAGACAAGAATGCCCAACAGAGATAATTAATAAATATTTTAAATTAGATTCTTCGTTCATGGAGGGAATATGACTTGGCAGTAATGATTATAAATTATGGGAAAAAAATGTTGGACATCACACCGGGATGCAAGTCTCTGTTTGATGGTAGTAATGAACAAGAAGAAATGCCAGAGGAGGTAACTGTTTCTGTTTCTCATTTTTAAACCTATGTTTAGTTTGTGTCTTTTAGGGTTAAGGTAGTATTATTAAGCATATTAGAAAATTGATAAGTTTTACACTTGTTATATTTACATATAAGTAAAGTATTATAGTAAAGAGCTTTTGGGTTTTATTTTTGTTGTTGTTATAGTCAAGAAAATGAAAAAGGAATCTCTGCTAGCGTACTGAATAGTCCCCATCACCAGTCCCAACCATCAGTTAGGTGATGATAGAGAACTTCTTACACCCAGCTGGACACTGGACTTAAAAGCTCTCTAAAGTCTCTTCCAAATCTAAGATTTTACTGTTCTGGGTGGATCATTGAATGTAGCAAATACATGTCAGCATTTTTTTACTTTGTGTTCAAAGTAGATTTCTGAAACTCACTGTGACACCTACATTCTCTTCTTTATGAGACTGCTAATTTTTGAGATGAACTTTTAATATCTGCCTTCCAAGCATGAGTCTTACAAGAGCTTATGCTTGTTGCCTTTCCTTGAAACTATGTAGTTACATATTTTTGTAGATCAAGTTTTGAAATGTTACTTAGTTCACTGGGTTGCTTTCTTTCCTTCTTTCTTTCTTCTTTTCTTTTCTTTTTTTTTTTTGACAGTCTCACTCTATAGTCTAAGCTGGAGCGCAGTGGTGCAGTCTTGGCTCACCGCAGCCTCTGCCTCCTGGGTTCATGTAATTCTTCTGCCTCAGCCTCTGAGTAGCTAGGATTATAGGCATGTGCCACCACACCTGGCTAATTTTTGTATTTTTAGTAGAGATGAGGTTTCACCATGTTGGCCGGGCTCGTCTTGAACTCCTGACCTCAGGTGATCTTCCCACCTTCGCCTCCCAAAGTTCTGGGATTACAGGCGTGAGCCATCGTGCCTGGCCAGTTCATTGGGTTTCTGAGGGTACTAGGAATTACTTGAAGTCCCTTCCATGGCTTGGGTGGAGGTAGAGGCTCTCATCCCTGACTCTGTCTCACTTAGAGTAGCTCCATTTCTATCTCTGTGATATGCTGAATTTCCAAGTAAGCATTTGTTTGCCAAAAAAATCTTTAAAAAATCACTACTGTTTTACTGGATGACTTTTTAAGCTATAATACTTTTTTTTTTCTAGTTAGGAGGATGTTTTGTCTAGAGGGATTTTTGATTAAGCTGGAAGCAATTTGAGGGTTGTTTGTTTGTTTTTGTGCCATGCAGTGTCTACTCTCAGAGTCCATCAGCCCTTTTATGTCACCCAGGCCTTGACTCAGGGCCTTCCACATCATGGTAGGACAGGCCTTATGCCTCTCTCCTTAAAGCTTATAGTCCAGCAGAAGGTTGTGATTCTTTCTTCTAAGATTGTTGAGCTTGTTAATTTATAGGAGTCAGAAATTATTAGAGCTACTCAAGATTCCTTTAAGCCTGAAGGGGCTTGGAAGGTTTTTTTTTAAACAAGAGACATTAACAGGTCAGTTCTCAGGCTCAGACAGAAAAAACATGGTAGTGAGCCTGAGTGCGCAGACAGGCTAATTCTTAATCCACTAATTACTGATCTCCTTATGTTTCAATGAAAGGCAAAGTAGCAAAGGCAATTAGCTTAGTTGTAAAGAAGCTCCTTCTGGGAAAAAGAAAGGGAAAAAAGAATAAAGGGGTACATTTCTGAGGGCAGGCTTGGAATTGTCTTTTTAAGATTTTTAGAGACATATCCTCGGCTGCTTTGAGAATGCAGGTTTTGGAGGGGGCTGGCTAGGTAGGTGAAAGTTACTGGGAGAAAGGGAGAGGGAAAAGAAGCAGTATTTTGGTCAATCTCCATGAAACACAGTACTATGTCTACATTTAATTAGAGTGCAATAACTGTTACTATTCATTGTTATTAATTAATATTGTTATGTGGATCATAGTTTTATCTACCAAGTATGAAAGTATGAAAACAGAATTTAAAGAATGTTGTTTGAAAATGACAGTTGTCACAACACGTTAAAGTACATTTTGACATTTAACCAATGTTTCTAGGATTCTTCTAAGAAGTCTTTAAAGACTAAGAAGCCACAGCAGATACTATTGCCTGAAAAGATAAATGAACAGCTGGCCTTGTTGGAAACACACCTACTCAAACTGACAAAGCAATGTAATCATTTTTTTTCTGTATACTTCCGTTTAGCATTAAGTTTTTTAAAACGAGAAAAAATTTTGTTCAAAGGATTAAGATGAGATTAGCATTTGGTAAACCCTTTAAGGTTTACACAGTGCTTTTATATCATTAATCCTAACAATACCCTGTTAATAAGGGATTGCTAACCACTTTTTACAGATGTGGCTCATAAAGATTAAGTGATTTACATAGGATTACATAGCTGACTTGGACTTGAGCCTGTGTCTTCTGACTCTAAAGCAAGTTTTCTCAACCTCGACACTATTATCATTTGGGGCCTGGTAGTTCTTTGTTGTGGGGAACTGTCCTTGGCACTGTATGATATTGAGTAGCATCCCTGGCCTCTACTCACAGAAGCACAGCACACTACCCCCTAGTTGTGACAACCATCTGGGTATCCTTGGTGGGAGAGTGGGAGGGGGTTATGGTGGCACAAAAATCACTGCTTTGAAGTAAAAAGTGCAACTGAGAAATAAAGGAATAGTGTGAGTGTTAATGTGTAAGTGGTTTGAACCAGTGCCTTCCAGAGTAGAAAGCAGAGTGAAAGATTAGTTTAATTTTAGGTCATTGTACTGTAGTAATTTCATAATAAACCAATGTGTTAATGCAATGATTGGTATTTTGGAGTTTGCAGCCTGGAAGGCTACTTGGGGAATTGAATTAGTTTCTGGTGATGATTAGTGTTGTCACATTTTTAAAAAGTAGGTATTTCAAATCTTCTAGAACAAGAGAGTGTCCAAATTTGAGCCTTAAACCAAGCATAAGGCTCTACTTTTGCCCCATGGCCTTTGGGGACGAGGCTACACTTGTAGAATTCCATGTCCCTACCTCACCTTTCCTACTGTGTGCCTCAGTTCTGTCTTGTGGGCTTCGCTGACTTGGATCTCTCTCTTTTAATATGTTCCATGCCTGTTTCAAGCATGGATTTATGAATTGAACTATTTGATTATTCCCATAATTGGTTAACCTAGCTTTGGGAAAGCTGTAATCATCTTATTACTATATGAAGTATAATTCCTTAAAATATACAGTGTTCTAGAAATGTGAATTATTTATTTTCATAATATCAGTAAAAATATTTTACCAAGAAGCACAATGGTCTATAACTAGCTGAATAGTAAATTCTCCCTGGTGGTCTAATGGTTAGAAAAAGAATAGTAAATTCAATAACAATAATAAAATGATAGTTTTGTACAGTGTTTTCTGTGTGCCAGTTACTATTTTATAAAATATACAATTTTTATAAAATATATACATTAAAACTCATGCAACCTGTATATAAGAACCATATGAGGAAGGTACTATTATTATCTTCATTATAAAGATAAGGAAACTGAGGCACAGAGAAGCTAAATAACTTTCCAAGGTTTCATAACTAAAAAATTGTCATAGTTAGAATTTGAACCCAGCCAGTCTGGCTCCAGGCTGTGTTATACTTTACTGCCTTTTAAAGATAGTTTTGCTAAAATGGAGTAAATCTAATTGGTAGATTTCTGAGTCTTGGGTTTGCTTATATATGACAGCTGTTGAAAAAGAGAGAATCTTGCCTTGGAAACTCTTTACCTATTTGGTGGTGGACCTCTTAGCTTTTAGGGGGAAGAGTGAAGCAAATAATTTCATCAGATTATTTTTATTTCCAAAATGTAATGCTATAATTGCTATGTTAAGGCACATAATTTAGAATAAATACTTTAGTATTTTCCTGTTTTTCCATCTCTTTCAAATAATTGTTATTGTGAATCACTCAAAAAAACTTTTATTTTGGGTTATTAAACAGATCATACAACTTTTGAATTTTTTAACCTTAGATGTTACATCTGAACTCTCAGGAGGAGAGGACCCTATATTTCTTTATCCCGTAGTTTTGAATTGGTCGGTCAAAGGTGCCGTGAAAGAAGGTAGGTGAACTGGATGTGTATATGCTGTTCGCTCGATTTATCACCGAAGAGAATTAATTCTGTGGATTTTGTTTCTGTTGTCTACTTGAAGATTTCGCCTGTTTTAGGCAGAATACTTTGAATTCTTACCCACTCAGAATAATGCAGAATCTTGATTGCCAAGTAATGAAAGAGACCTAAATAGGTACCTGATTTAAAGTCTGGAAAGACAGAATCTTGATGGTGGCTTATTTTGGTAGTGAATGGTGTTGTTATGAAGCTTACGAAAACTAGGGCATTGAAAAATGTATTAGTGGCCGGGCACAGAAGCTCACACCTGTAATCTCAGCACTTTGGGAGGCCGAGGCAGGCAAATGACCTGAGGTCAGGAGTTTGAGACCAGCCTGGGCAACATGATGAAACCCCGTCTCTACTAAAAATACAAAAATTAGCCTCGCATTGGGTGGTGGGCGCCTGTAATCCCAGCTTCTCAGGAGGCTGAAGCAGGAGAATCGCTTGAATCTGGGAGGCAGAGGTTGCAGTGAGCTGAGATCATGCTACTACACTCCAGCCGGGGTAAGAGAGTGAGACTGTGTCTCAAAAAAAAAAAAAAAAAAAAAAAAAAAAACAAAGAAAAAAAGAAAAATGTGTTAGTGAATTTCAAGTTTAGCTGATGAGAAATGGCAACATAATTGATTCAGAGTGAAATATAATAAAAATTAGGATCACTAGTTAGGATAATTATCAATAACTTTTTCTCCCAGTTAGTCATACATTAGAAGTGACCTTAATGTATGGTCACTTGAGAAATTGAGAAGTCTTTCTCAGTGTTCAGATATTTAGAAAATAAATTTAATATAGGCTGTGAAACATTCATTGATATTAGAAAAACAATAGTTCACACCACATTTATTCCTATATACTTTTAAAATGGAGAAATCTAAAAAACAGATTAATAAACTTGCCTGTTGGAACAAAATGACTGCTAGCACTGGCAACCCTTCGGTACTAATAATTGAGTATATTGGTAACTATATCTGAACTTCCTTGTTATTACAGTTATGAAATTTAAGCAAAAACCAAGATTTCTGGAATTCTTTACGCAAGTTATGCTAAAATGCCTGAATGAGGAAAAATTTCACCTTTTGGTAGAGGTAACAGCTCCTGTCCATGACTTCTTGAAAAGGTACTTGCAATTATCAGTTTTATACATATTAACAACTTTAAAAAATGAATATCATTATTAGTTCTAAGAAATACAAGGTCGATGAAAAAGAGAGTGGAGTATATACAGCTAAAACCACCACCTAAGAGATAGTAAAAACTTATGTCTGTGTAAAGAAATAACTAAAACTAAAAATATATATACAGTGTACTCACAAATGAGAATAGAGCATGTTCATATCTCTAGCTGGAAACAGATTAAGTCTTTTGCTATTGAGTCAGGATGGATAATAGTATCTCTAGGCCATCAGTTCTTTCTCACACAAGGTTTTAGCTCCAGTTTGGTCATTTCCCACTTGTTTCTAATTCTGTGGTAACAAATAGAGCCATTTCTTAGAGTTTCCATTTGTATATGTGAAGAGAGAGTTCCTCAAATAAAAGCAGTAAACCTTAAAACTGTCCCTCCTATTCTCTAAGCCTGAATGATTCTCTTTGCTCCCAAATAAAATGATAGTGCTTCACACCAATTATGAGAGATGCCAAATTAATCCAACTTTTCTTTTGCCAACTGAGAGTGGGCTTTTCTTCACTGGGCATTGATCTGTCCATCCCATTTTAATAAAAGTAAACATCAGTAACATGAAACCTGTTTTTGAAATGGTAGCAAAAGAGAAACATTCCCTTAAAAACAAACAAAGATATTATTTCTAAAATAGGTACTTCATTTATTAGAACAGAAGCTTAGAGGCTATATGTGCTTCATACTTTCCAAAGATAAAAGAAGAAATTGCTTATATTAAATGAAACAGGCCATGATAATAACATAATTGTTCAGAATTAGAGTTCTATTAAATTTTTTAAAAAACAGCTAAAATTAGATGTTTAGGAGAGTTGAATAATGTTTTTGATTCCAAAGAAAAACAGAAGATACTTTCAGTGTGCAGGCAAATGTGGAGGGCTGGCTGTGGAAGTCTAACCTAAGAATAAGAGATATTCTGGAAGAAGAGTATAATATTATAATACTGTATTTATACTGTACTTTCCCCATGTTTGAATATGTATCTAAACATAAATACTGACTGTTATGTTACAGCATCGCCTACAGCGTTCAGTATAGTAACATGCTGTACGGGTTTGTAGTCTCGGAGCTATAGGCTGTACTATATCACCTAGATGTGTAGCAGGTGATACCATCTAGGTTTGCATAAGTACATTCTTTTTTTTTTTTTTTTTTTTGAGACGGAGTCTCGCTCTGTCGCCCGGGCTGGAGTGCAGTGGCCGGATCTCAGCTCACTGCAAGCTCCGCCTCCCGGGTTTACGCCATTCTCCTGCCTCAGCCTCCCGAGTAGCTGGGACTACAGGCGCCCGCCACCTCACCCGGCTAGTTTTTTGTATTTTTTAGTAGAGACGGGGTTTCACCATGTTAGCCAGGATGGTCTCGATCTTCTGACCTCGTGATCCGCCCGTCTCGGCCTCCCAAAGCGCTGGGATTACAGGCTTGAGCCACCGCGCCCGGCCTGCATAAGTACATTCTATGATGTTCACACAATGACAAAATTCCCTAACAAAGTATTTCTCAGAATGTATCCCTGCCGCTAAGTGACGCGTGACTGTATAAACATGTTAAAACAATGAACAAGTCCTCAGTAACGTTGACTTGCATAAAAATTTTAAAATACTGTTTATCACAATGAAAAGCGGTCAGTCAGAGCTCCACAGAGCAGTGAACAGATCAAGGAGTGGATGAGTTTAATTTATTCAATGGATGAAGGTTCTGCTGTGCATGGAGGAGAATGCTGAGATGGTGGCAAAGACTGTAGTCTAAATGTGACCTCCTCTCCTTCCCATCTCTTTCTGGAAGAACATAACAACCAGGTCAAGCATGCTGGTAGTGAGGGAGAGAGAGAGGAGAGGCTGTAGAGAAGAGACCTAGCTGGTTGGAAATGGAAGGCAGTCTTAGGCTTCGAGTTGTGGAGGATGGCTCCCCAAGTCCCTTACGGTCATTGATCAAAGGCTTCTAATTTAGGCAGCAAAACATTTGCCCAAGTGAAAGTCAACTAACTGGGTGATTCTTAGGATTGTTACAGCTGAACTGGGGTTCCAGACAACCATGGGCTTAGGATCATCTTCATCAAAACTGGAGCGAAGGGGCCAAGATGGATTTGGGTCAAGGTCCAACCCCTGGAACTAGCTATCCAGGCTCACCCCGTCATTTCATTGGCCTTGCATTAATAAGACCCTACATTTTATTCAAGTTTTGGGATCCCATTTATCATGTTAAGCAGTTTTGCTATACCTGGCTAGTACTTATGAAGAAATATAAATAAAAAAATAGAAATTTCAGGAAAAATAGGCAAGTATCAATAAAGGGACAGTGAGAGACTATAGTATTGGGAAAAGATCAGCTCAGTTCCTGTTGGTATTCAGAGGGCAGCAGTGGCTGGGAGCTTGCAAAAGATAGAACCAAAGAGATTGAAATCTGTTGGAAGCAAGGAAGCTTGTCTAGGATTACTTTTACAGTATTCTCTGAGTTATGAGGGAAGAAGTGTCCATGGTTATTTTATTTTCAATCCAGTTCTGTTCCATCTACATCATGCCTTCAACTCCTCTTTTTCCCTATAGAAGGCCCTATGGGAGTTTTTATTATATGATTATAATATACAACATGTTCTCTGTTATGTTGTATAATGCATTTTTTGTTTTTTTTTGAGACGGAGTCTCGCTCTGTTGCCCAGGCTTGAGTGCAGTGGCGCTGTCTCGGGTCACTGCAAGCTCCGCCTCCCGAGTTCATGCCATTCTCCTGCCTCAGCCTCTCGAGTAGCTGGGACTACAGGCACCCGTCACCACGCCCAGCTAATTTTTTTTTGTTGTTGTTGTATTTTTAGTAGAGACGGGGTTTCACTGTGTTAGCCAGGATGGTCTCGATCTCCTGACCTCATGATCCACCCGCCTTGGCCTCCCAAAGTGCTGGGATTACAGGCATGAGCCACTGCGGCCTTCCTATACATTGTATAATACATTTTAAAACTTATTTATTTAGTCTCCTGTAAATAGGCATTTAAATTCTTTCTGATTTTTTATTATTATAAACAGTGCTGCAAAGGACAGGACATTCTTATACATATGTCCTTATGCATATGTGAGAGTTTCTGTAAATATACAGGGCTGTAGTTGCCAAGATATGAACATTTTAACTTTACTAAGTTATTGCTTAATTAAGTTATTTAGTTAAGATGTTGCTTAGTTAAGATATTGCTAAGTTGCTCTTAAACTTTTATCAAAGTGAAAAGTTTCTGTTATTCAACATCTTCACTGACACTCACATTTTATGATGTGATTTACACTTTGCTATTTTGAGAAACTGACTATTTCATGCTGAACAGAGATATCACAGTCTAATTTATGCATAGAACACAAGCAGTTTTGGATATTCTTGCATAATTTCAGTGAAAACTTTAAAGACATATTACTTTGGGGGTAGTTCTGCACATTTTTGCAGGTCTTTTTGACGGACTTTATCTTTTTTATTAGGAGGAATGAGTCTCTACTTGGACTAATAAAAGTGAAATATAAGAACAGTGCTTTGAGTAAAAAAGTAAACAAATATTTAAAGTTCAGAGCTGCAGTAATGGAAATTGGAAGAGTAAGTTTTGTATGAGTTTTGAATTTTAGGTAATGAAATTGAGAGATTCATGTATCTAGAGATGATTGGCTACATTTAAACTCATTATAATATGAAACGGATATACTAACAAGCATAATTTTATAATTACACAGTACAACTTTTAGATTAACATGTAGATAATGTTATAATCAGAGTTTTTGTCTACAGGGGTATTTCTGTTGCCTTTGATAATAATTTTAGTTGAGGGTATGAACTACTGTATTTCAATGTCAAGAGATAAGCATTAGAGTATGAATAAATTATACTACTGTGTTTAAAGTTTGAATTTAACTTGTAAAATTTTATCTCCTCTATTAAGGGTGCAGAAATGTCACAAAGAATAAGAAGTAAAAAAAAGGAAACTCTAAGAGATTTCATTTTAAAAAATCCAGCTATTTCTGAAATGGTGGCACATGAAAGGTATTAACTAATTAATTGATTCAATAAAAGTTTACTTGAGGGTAACTATGTGTTGGGCATTATTTTGGGTACTAGGGATACACTGGTGGATCAGACGGGTGAAATCATTGCCTTCGAGGAACTTGCATACTAATGAAAAAACCATAGTAAACAAGTAAACACCTAAAACAAGACAGTTAAAAATGTTGATAAATGTTATAAAGTAAATGAAATAATATAGAATATTTGGCTTGGCATGAAGGTGGTGGTGGCAACAGTTTAGATAGGGTGGTTAGGAGAACAAATTGGTAAATTATCAGTGAACCTAAAGTTCTTCATTACAAAATATGGCAAAATGTTTAGTTTCTATTTATTATTATGATTTTTTTTTATTATACTTTAAGTTCTAGGGTACATGTGCATAACGTGCAGGTTTGTTACATATGTATACTTGTGCCATGTTGGTGTGCTGCACCCATCAACTCGTCAGCACCCATCAATTCATCATTTATATCAGGTATAACTCCCAATGCAATCCCTCCCCCCTCCCCCTCCCCATGATAGGCCCCGATGTGTGATGTTCCCCTTCCCGAGTCCAGGTGATGTCATTGTTCAGTTCCCACCTATGAGTGAGAACATGCGGTGTTTGGTTTTCTGTTCTTGTGATAGTGTGCTAAGAATGATGGTTTCCAGCTGCATCCATGTCCCTACAAAGGACGCAAACTCATCCTTTTTTATGGCTGCATAATATTCCATGGTGTATATGTGCCACATTTTCTTAATCCAGTCTGTCACAGATGGACATTTGGGTTGATTCCATGTCTTTCCTATTGTGAATAGTGCCGCAATAAACATACGTGTGCATGTGTCTTTATAGCAGCATGATTTATAATCCTTTGGGTATATACCCAGTAGTGGGATGGCTGGGTCATATGGTACATCTAGTTCTAGATCCTTGAGGAATCGCCATACTGTTTTCCATAATGGTTGAACTAGTTTACAATCCCACCAACAGTGTAAGAGTGTTCCTATTTCTCCACATCCTCTCCAGCACCTGTTGTTTCCTGACTTGTTAATGATTGCCATTCTAACTGGTGTGAGATGGTATCTCATTATGGTTTTGATTTGCATTTCTCTGATGGCCAGTGATGATGAGCATTTTTTCATGTGTCTGTTGGCTGTATGAATGTCTTCTTTTGAGAAATGTCTGTTCATATCCTTTGCCCACTTTTTGATGGGGTTGTTTGTTTTTTTCTTGTAAATTTGTTTGAGTTCTTTGTAGGTTCTGGATATTAGCCCTTTGTCAGATGAGTAGATGGCAAAAATTTTCTCCCATTCTGTAGGTTGCCTGTTCACTCTGATGGTAGTTTCTTTTGCTGTGCAGAAGCTCGTTAGTTTAATTAGATCCCACTTGTCAATTTTGGCTTTTGCTGCCGTTGCTTTTGGTGTTTTAGACATGAAGTCCTTGCCCATGCCTATGTCCTGAATGGTACTACCTAGATTTTCTTCTAGGGTTTTTATGGTATTAGGTCTAACATTTAAGTCTCTAATCCATCTTGAATTAAGTTTCGTATAAGGAATAAGGAAAGGATCCAGTTTCAGCTTTCTACTTACGGCTAGCCAATTTTCCCAGCACCATTTATTAAATAGGGAATCCTTTCCCCATTTCTTGTTTCTCTCAGGTTTGTCAAAGATCAGATGGCTGTAGATGTGTGGCATTATTTCTGAGGACTCTGTTCTGTTCCATTGGTCTATATTTCTGTTTTGGTACCAGTACCATGCTGTTTTGGTTACTGTAGCCTTGTAGTATAGTTTGAAGTCAGGTAGCGTGATGCCTTCAGCTTTGTTCTTTTGACTTAGGATTGTCTTGGCAATGCGGGCTCTTTTTTGGTTCCATATGAACTTTAAAGCAGTTTTTTCCAATTCTGTGAAGAAACTCATTGGTAGCTTGATGGGGATGGCATTGAATCTATAAATAACCTTGGGCAGTATGGCCATTTTCACGATATTGATTCTTCCTATCCATGAGCATGGTATGTTCTTCCATTTGTTAGTGTCCTCTTTGATTTCACTGAGCAGTGGTTTGTAGTTCTCCTTGAAGAGGTCCTTGACATCCCTTGTGAGTTGGATTCCTAGGTATTTTTTCTCTTTGAAGCAATTGTGAATTGAAGTTCATTCATGATTTGGCTCTCTGTTTGTCTGTTACTGGTGTATAAGAATGCTTGTGATTTTTGCACATTAATTTTGTATCCTGAGACTTTGCTGAAGTTGCTTATCAGCTTAAGGAGATTTTGGGCTGAGATGATGGGGTTTTCTAAATATACAATCATGTCATCTGCAAACAGGGACAATTTGACTTCTTCTTTTCCTAACTGGATACCCTTGATTTCTTTCTCTTGCCTGATTGCCCTAGCCAGAACTTCCAACACTATGTTGAATAGGAGTGGTGAGAGAGGGCATCCCTGTCTTGTGCCAGTTTTCAAAGGGAATTTTTCCAGTTTTTGCCCATTCAGTATGATATTGGCTGTGGGTTTGTCATAAATAGCTCTTATTATTTTGAGGTACGTTCCATCAATACCGAATTTATTGAGTGTTTTTAGCATGAAGGGCTGTTGAATGTTGTCAAAAGCCTTTTCTGCATCTATTGAGATAATCATGTGGTTCTTGTCTTTGGTTCTGTTTATATGCTGGATTACATTTATTGATTTGCGAATGTTGAACTGGCCTTGCATCCCAGGGATGAAGCCCACTTGATCGTGGTGGATAAGCTTTTTGATGTGCTGCTGAATCCGGTTTGCCAGTATTTTGTTGAGGATTTTTGCATCGATGTTCATTAGGGATATTGGTCTAAAATTCTCTTTTTTTGTTGTGTCTCTGCCAGGCGTTGGTATCAGGATGATGTTGGCCTCATAAAATGAGTTAGGGAGGATTCCCTCTTTTTCAATTGATTGGAATAGTTTCAGAAGGAATGGTACCAGCTCCTCCTTGTACCTCTGGTAGAATTCAGCTGTGAATCCATCTGGTCCTGGACTTTTTTTGGTTGGTAGGCTATTAATTGTTGCCTCAATTTCAGAGCCTGCTATTGGTCTATTCAGGGATTCAACTTCTTCCTGGTTTAGTCTTGGAAGAGTGTAAGTGTCCAGGAAATTATCCATTTCTTCTAGATTTTCTAGTTGATTTGCGTAGAGGTGTTTATAGTATTCTCTGATGGTAGTTTGTATTTCTGTGGGGTCGGTGGTGATATCCCCTTTATCATTTTTTATTGCATCTATTTAATTCTTCTCTCTTTTCTTCTTTATTAGTCTTGCTAGCGGTCTGTCAATTTTGTTGATCTTTTCAAAAAACCAACTCCTGGATTCATTGATTTTTTGGAGGGTTTTTTGTGTCTCTCTCTCCTTCAGTTCTGCTCTGATCTTAGTTATTTCTTGCCTTCTGCTAGCTTTTGAATGTGTTTGCTCTTGCTTCTCCAGTTCTTTTAATTGTGATGTTAGAGTGTCAATTTTAGATCTTTCCAGCTTTCTCTTGTGGGCATTTAGTGCTATAAATTTCCCTCTACACACTGCTTTAAATGTGTCCCAGAGATTCTGGTATGTTGTATCTTTGTTCTCATTGGTTTCAAAGAACATCTTTATTTCTGCCTTCATTTCGTTATGTACCCAGTAGTCATTCAGGAGCATGTTGTTCAGTTTCCATGTAGTTGAGCGGTTTTGGTTGAGTTTCTTAGTCCTGAGTTCTAGTTTGATTGCACTGTGGTCTGAGAGACAGTTTGTTATAATTTCTGTTCTTTTATATTTGCTAAGGAGTGCTTTACTTCCAATTATGTGGTCAATTTTGGAATAAGTGCGATGTGGTGCTGAGAAGAATGTATATTCTGTTGATTTGGGGTGGAGAGTTCTATAGATGTCTATTAGGTCCGCTTGGTGCAGACATGAGTTCAATTCCTGGATATCCTTGTTAACTTTCTGTCTCGTTGATCTGTCTAATGTTGACAGTGGAGTGTTGAAGTCTCCCATTATTATTGTATGGGAGTCTAAGTGTCTTTGTAAGTCTCTAAGGACTTGCTTTATGAATTTGGGTGCTCCTATATTGGGTGCATATATATTTAGGATAGTTAGCTCTTCTTGTTGAACTGATCCCTTTACCATTATGTAATGGCCTTCTTTGTCTCTTTTGATCTTTGATGGTTTAAAGTCTATTTTATCCGAGACTAGGATTGCAACCCCTGCTTCTTTTTGTTCTCCATTTGCTTGGTAGATCTTCCTCCATCCCTTTATTTTGAGCCTATGTATGTCTCTGCATGTGAGATGGGTCTGCTGAATACAGCAGACTGATGGGTCTTGACTCTTAATCCAGTTTGCCAGTCTGTGTCTTTTAATTGGAGCATTTAGTCCATTTACATTTAAAGTTAATATTGTTATGTGTGTACTTGATCCTGCCATTATGATATTAACTGGTTATTTTGCTCGTTAGTTGATGCAGTTTCTTCCTAGCCTCGATGGTCTTTACATTTTGGCATGTTTTTGCAATGGCTGGTACCGGTTGTTCCTTTCCACATTTAGTCCTTCCTTCAGGGTCTCTTGTAAGGCAGGCCTGGTGGTGACAAAATCTCTAAGCATTTGCTTATCTGTAAAGGATTTTATTTCTCCTTCACTTATGAAACTTAGTTTGGCTGGATATGAAATTCTGGGTTTAAAATTCTTTTCTTTAAGAATGTTGAATATTGGCCCCCACTCTCTTCTGGCTTGTAGAGTTTCTGCCGAGAGGTCTGCTGTTAGTCTGATGGGCTTCCCTTTGTGGGTAACCTGACCTTTCTCTCTGGCTGCCCTTAAGATTTTTTCCTTCATTTCAACTTTGGTGAATCTGGCAATTATGTGTCTTGGAGTTGCTCTTCTCGAGGAGTATCTTTGTGGTGTTCTCTGTATTTCCTGAATTTGAATGTTGGCCTGCCCTACTAGGTTGGGGAAGTTCTCCTGGATGATGTCCTGAAGAGTGTTTTCCAACTTGGTTCCGTTTTCCCCCTCACTTTCAGGCACCCCAATCAGACGTAGATTTGGTCTTTTTACATAATCCCATACTTTTTGCAGGCTTTGTTCATTTCTTTTTCTTCTTTTTTCTTTTGGTTTCTCTTCTCGCTTCATTTCATTCATTTGATCCTCAATCGCTGATACTCTTTCTTCCAGTTGATCGAGTCGGTTACTGAAGCTTGTGGATTTGTCATGTATTTCTCGTGTCATGGTTTTCATCTCTGTCATTTCGTTTATGACCTTCTCTGCATTAATTATTCTAGCTATCAATTCTTCCACTCTTTTTTCAAGATTTTTAGTTTCTTTGCGCTGGGTACATAATTCCTCCTTTAGCTCTGAGAAGTTTGATGGACTGAAGCCTTCTTCTCTCATCTCGTCAAAGTCATTCTCTGACCAGCTTTGATCCATTGCTGGCGATGAGCTGCACTCCTTTGCAGGGAGAGATGCACTCTTGTTTTTTGAATTTCCAGCTTTTCTGCCCTGCTTCTTCTCCATCTTTGTGGTGTTATCTGCCTCTGGTCTTTGATGATGGTGACGTACTGATGGGGTTTTGGTATAGGTGTTCTTCCTGTTTGATAGTTTTCCTTCTAACAGTCAGGACCCTCAGCTGTAGGTCTGTTAGAGATTGCTTGAGGTCCACTCCAGACCCTGTTTGCCTGGGTATCAGCAGCAGAGGTTGCAGAAGATAGAATATTGCTGAACAGCGAGTGTACCTGTCTGATTCTTACTTTGGAGGCTTCCTCTTAGGGGTGTACTCCACCTTGTGAGGTGTGGGGTGTCAGACTGCCCCTAGTGGGGGATGTCTCCCAGTTAGGCTACTCAGGGGTCAGGGACCCACTTGAGCAGGCAGTCTGTCCGTTCTCAGATCTCAACCTCCGTGTTGGGAGATCCACTGCTCTCTTCAAAGCTGTCAGACAGAGTTGTTCGCGTCTGCACAGGTTTCTGCTGCTTTTTTTGTTGTTGTTTAGCTGTGCCCTGTCCCCAGAGGTGGAGTCTACAGAGACAGGCAGGTTTCCTTGAGCTGCTCTGAGCTCCACCCAGTTCGAGCTTCCCAGCAGCTCTGTTTACCTACTTAAGCCTCAGCAATGGCGGGCACCCCTCCCCCAGCCTCGCTGCTGCCTTGCATGTTAGATCACAGACTGCTGTGCTAGCAATGAGGGAGGCTCCGTGGCCATGGGACCCTCCCGGCCAGGTGTGGGTATAATCTCCTGGTGTGCCCATTTGCTTAAAGCGCAGTATTGGGGTGGGAATTACCCGATTTTCCAGGTGTTGTGTGTCTCAGTTCCCCTGGCTAGGAAAAGGGATTCCCTTCCCCCTTGGGCTTCCCAGGTGAGGCAATGCCTCGCCCTGCTTCAGCTCTCGCTGGTCAGGCTGCAGCAGCTGACCAGCACCGATTGTCCGGCACTCCCTAGTGAGATGAACCCAGTACCTCAGTTGAAAATGCAGATATCACTGGTCTTCTGTGTTGCTCGCGCTGGGTGTTGGAGACTGGAGCTGTTCCTATTCGGCCATCTTGCTCCACCTCTACATGTTTTTAGTAGTTTCTATTTTTATAAGTACATATGTATAAGAATTTTTAATTCTTATACATTATATATCTTACCTTCATGATCTAATGTTTTTCTATACCTGTTTAGTGATTTTGATTTTAATTTACACAACATAGATATTAATAGAACAAATTCTGCTTTGTTTTTATTTGCATTTGCCCACTGTCTCTTTGATTATTCTTTCATTTTCTTTATTTAAATTATGACATATGGGTATAAAAAATAACATAACAACTATGTCATTTAACATGTAAAACCTTTCAAACGCAGTTGAAATCCCCGTGTACCCATCCTGGTATGCATTTCTGTTTTCCTCTATCCTGGAAATAATACTATCCCCAAATTTCGTTATTCTTATGCTGATGAGTGAATTCGTATGTCAACCACATATGTATATAGCCCCAAATAATGCATGCTATAATTTTTTCTGATTTGCTTTGGAAATTTGCTTTTTTTCTCTCAACATTATGTTTGTGATTTTTTGAAATGTCACTTATACATAAGTCCACTTTCTTAATTTCACTGCTGAATGGTATTTCATTATATACTAAATAAATATCATATAATAAATAAATTATATAGTAATAGTATAATGCATTGTATTTATTGTATGCATATTTCTGTATGCATAATACATATACACAAATATGAATAACACACATAATTTAATATGCATAGTATAAATAATATATATTTATTACGCATATATTATATAATATATATTATACATTGTATAATAAATTTTTTAAATGATTTATTCAGTCTCCCATAAATAAACATTTAAATTCTAACTTTTCACTGTTGTAAACAATGTTACAAAGGACATAACTTGTATATATCTCCTTATGTATGTGTGAGAGTTTCTGTAGGGTAAATATATAGGGTTGTGGTTTTCAAGATATGAACATTTTAGCATTACTAGATATTGCTAAGTTGCTCTTAAATTTTTACCAATGTTGTGAAAATTTTCCATTATTCAAGGTCTTCACCAACGCTTGATTTTATTATCACATTTTTGTGGAACTATGTGGTATGAAATTTTGCCTCATTGTTGTTCATTGTCGTTTCAATTTTCCTTTTATTTGATTCCTAAGGTTAGGCATCTTTTCATATTTTTATTTGGCCCAACGGTTTTTCTAGTCTCAGGACTGCTTGTTTGTATTCTTTGCACATTTAAAAACTTTTGTTTTCTTACTTAGTTTTATAAGTTTGGATGCTAATGCTTCTCCCAGTTTGTGGCTCATCAGTTCACATTTTAAAGTTCTTTAATAATTAATTCAGAAGTTTTAATTCTTAATGGAGTCAAATATATCAATGTTTCCCTTTATTGTTTTGGAAATTCTTTCCTAATCTGGGGTAGTAAAGATACTCTCTTTGTGAATTTAAATTTTTGATTTTCACATTTAGGAATTTCATTAATTTGTTTTGCGTATGGTGAGAAGATGAGTCCCCTTCACTCTCTTTTTTTAGTTTTGTAACCGGTATTCAGTTGACCAGCACAGTTTATTGAGTAGTCTATTCTATTTTCACTGTTAACTTTATCACTTAGCAAGTTTTCATATATGTAGCTTTGGGATCTCTTCTCTGTTTGATTAGTCTGTTAACTAATTCCTGAGTCAATATCAAACCATTGTAATTACTCTAGCTTTAAATTGAGTTTTGCTGTCTGAGGAACAAGTTTCTCCAGAATATTCTTTTCCTTCATGCAAGTCTTGGGTATTATTCCACAAAATGGAATGATTTTTTGATTAATACAAAAAACTCTACTATGATTTTGATAAAGATAGAATTGAATGTATATATTGGTATAGGAAGGTTTTTAAAAATTATTTATTTTTTTTTTACACTGTTGTGTTTTTCTATTAGTAGACAGATCACTTTCTTAGGTCTTTAATGCCTTTCAATAAATTTCTATGATTTTCTCCATAACCATGTTATATATCTTTTGTTAGATATATGAAGGAACTCTTTTTTGATATTAGTGTAAATGCTATTTTAAAATTACATTTTTGAATTTTTCTATTCTTTGTATAGATGTATAATTGATTTTTTTGCATACTGATCTTCTAAACAACTTGATAATTTATTTGTAGATACAGTTTTTTGTGTGTCTGTGGACAGTCATAATCTGAAGAGATAATGTTTTGCTTATTCCTTTCTAATGTTCCAGCCTCTTCTTTCCTTTTCATATTTAGCCTACAGGCTAGGACTTAAGAGTTTAATCAGGAAAAGCATTTGTGGATTGTGGACATCCTTGTAAGATGCGTATTTAAAACTTTTTTATTTCCAGATAATTATAGATTCATGTGCAGTTATAAGAAATAATACAGAGAGATCCCATATACCCTTCATCCAGTTTCTAATGATAGCTGTACAACTATAGTACAATATCACAACCAGGAAATTGACATTGATATAATCCACTGACCTTATTTGGATTACAGCAAGTTTGCATGCACATGTGTGTGTGTTTGTGTGTCTGTGTGTGTATTCTACGCAATCTGTAGAATTTGTATGACCACTACAGTATGTAACCTTTTGAGACTGACTTTTTGTCTCACTTAGCATAATTCCCTTGAGAGTCACCCAAGCTGTGTGTATCCAAGAATTCACTTATTATTGCTTAGTAGTATTCCATGGCATAAATGTTCCATATTTTATTACCATTTACCTATTGAAGAGCACTTAGATTGTTGATTGTTTCCAACCGAATAGCATTTGACTATTAGGAATAATACTGTGATGAACATTCATGTGCAGTTTTTACATAAACATAAATCTTCATTTTTCTGTGATAAATACCCAAGAGTGCAATTGCTTGGTCGAATGGTAAGCATGTTTAATTTTGTAAGACATCCTCCACTCTTTTGCAGACTAGCTCCTCATTTTTACATTCGCATTAACAGTATATGAATGATCTAGTTTCTACTCATGCTTTCCAGCATTGAGTATTATTACGTTTTTTTAAATTTTAGCTATTAAAATACGTGCATAGTGATATCTCATGGCCTTAATTTGCATTTCTCTAATGGCTAATGATAGTGAACATCTTTTTTTTTTGAGATGGAGTCCTGCTCTGTCGCCCAGACTGGAGTGCAGTGACGCAATCTCGGCTCACTGCAACCTCCGCCTCCCTGGTTCAAGTGATTCTCCTGTCTCAGCTTCCTGAGTAGATGGGATTACAGGCATGTACCACCACCTCGTTTGACTAATTTTTGTGTTTTTAGTAGAGACAGGGTTTCACCATGTTGGTCAGGCTGGTCTTGAACTCCTGACCTTGTGATCCACCCACCTCAGCCTCCCAGTGTTGGGATTACAGGCGTGAGCCACTGTGCCCAGCCAAACATCTTTTTATATGGTTACTTGCCATCTATATATCATCTTTAGTGAAATGTCTGTTTATGTCTTTTGCTCATTTTCTAATTGGACTGTTTTTATTTTTCTGTTGAATTTTGAGAGTTCTTTATGTATTCTAGATACAAGGCCTTTGTTGCATATGTTATTGGCAAAACTTTTTCCCAGTATGTAGCTTGTCTTCTCATCCTCTTCACAGAATCTTTGGCAGAGCACAATTTTTAAATCTTGATGAGGTCCAACTTATCAATTTTTCCTTTAATGGGTTGTGCTTTTGGTGGCAAACCTCAAAACTTTTTGCCTAATCGTAGGTCCTTTTTTTCCCCTGCTAAGTTTTATAGTTTCATGTTTTCCATTTAAGTTGTGATTCATTTTGAGTTAATTTTTTACATAAGATGTGAGGTTTAGATTGAACTTCATGTTTTTACCTGCGGATATCTAATTGTTCCAGTGTCATTTCTTGAAAAGACTATCCTTCCTCCATTGAATCACTTTTGTACCTTTGTAAAAAATCAGCTGGACATATTTGTGCAGATGTATTTCTGAGTTCTGTATTCTGTTCCGTTGATCTATGTGCTTCTCTCTGCCAATACCACATTCTCTTTCTTGATTACTGTAGTTATAGAGTAAACCTTAAAATCAAGTAGAGTGATTCTTTCCACTTTATTGTTTTACAAAATTTTTTTAGCTATTCTAGGATCTGTACCATTTCA
The DNA here is from genome assembly GCF_007565055.1 of Rhinopithecus roxellana. Lineage (NCBI taxonomy): Eukaryota > Metazoa > Chordata > Mammalia > Primates > Cercopithecidae > Rhinopithecus > Rhinopithecus roxellana. The sequence continues at coordinate 107,752,550 of NC_044558.1, forward strand.
TATACATTTTAGAATAAGCTTGTCTGTAACATGAATTTAAAGATCTATTTCTTGTACTATTTCATATACATTTTAGAATAAACTTGTCTGTAATATGAATTTTAAAAATATATTTATTATTTCCCTTCTAAGTACTGTATTTGCTTTGGGGTTCGGGATGAAATCCTTTATCACATTTAGGAAACTGTCATCCATTTTTTATTTTCTAAGAGTTTTGTTATAAATTATGTTGAATTTTGTTTAATATTTCTTTTTCATTGATTTTTTTTCTTTAATATGATCATGCAACAAACTGCATTATTACGTAAATGTTAAAGGATGTGTGGTATCTTTTTGCTGATACCACTTCTGACACAAACCATATGGTGTTTTCCAGCACCAGCCAATTCTCCAGCGCCAACCGGACAGCCCCATATGCACTTCATGGAATTTCTCCTTAGGATAACATCCTGCATAATTATAGTATGAAAAGACAATTTAATGCTGACACTGTCGACACAGAGTTAGCAGCACATCCCACAAGTTAAAGGGCTTGGTTCCACAACACTGCCACCACTTCAGAGGCCAGTCACAAATGTGATCCCAGGATACCCACACTTCTGCCTAGCTGACTATAAATTCAGAGATTCCCTCCTCAGGTTCAAAAATTTGCTACAATAGCTCACAAAACTCAGAAAAACACCTTACATGTTTACTAGCTTAATGTAAAAGATACAAATGAACAGCCAGGTCAGGAGGTACATACCAAGGGCAAAGTCCAGACGGGTCCTGAGCACAGGAGCTTCTGTCCCTGTAGAATTGAGGGCACCACCCTCCTAGCTTGTGGTTGTACCTACCTGGAAGCACCCTGAACCTCCTAGTTCAAGAGTTTTCATAACCTGGCTTGCAGCCACCCTCCCCTCCAGGCGGTGGGAGGGGTGGGGCTGAAAGGTCTCACCCTCTAATCATGTGTTTAGTGATGATTAAGATAACCTCTATCCTGAGCCTAGCTAGAGGCTCTACCCTGAGTCGCCCCCTAAGCATAGACTTACATATATTCCACAGGGACTTTCGGTGAGTAACACATTTCTTTCACTCTGGAAATTCCAAGGGTTTTAAGATCTCTGTGCCAGAAACCAGGGGACAGGTACCAAATATGTGTTTGTAGTATACCACACCATACCTGCACATTTTTACCAACAGATTCAATTTCTTTGAGATTACTATGTCTCTTTGAGTCTGTAATCTTTTTTTTATACTATTGGCTCTAAAGCAAGTCTCAAGAAATTTCAAGTAATTGGAATCATGTGAACCATATTTTATTTCAATGCAATTAAGATAAAACCAGTTTTTGAAAAGTTAACCAAAAAGATTCTATACATTTAAAAATCTGAAGGAGAAACAGAGAAATAATTAATGAGGAAAGATTGAAATTACATTCACATGTTGCATAACATTTTGATCAATGATGGACTGCATGTATACCGGTGGTCCTATACAATTATAAAATCATATTTTCACTGTACCTTTTCTATGTTTAGATGTACAAATACCATCATGTCATAATTGCCTACAGTGTTTGTTATCCTAATCTGCTACAGAGGTTTGTAGCCTAGGTGTGTAGTAGGCTATACCATTTAGGTTTGTGTAAGAACACCCTATGATGTTGAAACAACAATAAAATCACCTAACAACACATTTCTCAGAATGTATCCCTGTCATGAAGTGACACACACTGTACAATGGTAATTTAAAACCAAAGAGCTTGCTAGAAGTATGGTTGGGATTGCTTTGAATCCAGAAAACATGAACATTTAAGTTTTCTTCTAACCATCTTTTAGCTGCATCATTTTATATATACATATATATGTGTGTATATGTGTGTGTGTGTATATCTATCTGTCTGTCTATCTATCTAACTATCTATCTATCTATCTATCTATCTATCTATCTATCTATCTATCTATTTTTTGGTCACCCAGGCTGGAGTTCAGTGCTACCATCATAGCTCACTGCAGCCTCAAAATCCTGGGCTTAAGCAATCCTCCTACTTCAGTCTCCTGATTAGCTAGGACTACAGGCATGTACCACCACGCCTGGCTAATTTTTTTTTTTTTGTAGAGACAGGGCCTCGCTATGTTGCCCAGACTGATCTTGAACTCCTGAGCCCAAGTGATCCTCCTGGCTCAGCCTCTCAAAGTGCTGGGATTACAGGCATGAGCCACTGCACCTGGCCTGCATCCTACAATTTTTACTAAAAGTGTTTTCATTCTCATTTAGTTCTATATGTTTTTAAATTATCTTTGTAATTGCTGCTTCCTGTGAATAGATCTTACATATCTTTGCTTTGATTAATTTCTAGGTATGTTTTTGAAGTTACTGGGAATGATTCTTTTAGAACTCTTTGTTTATTGATGATATGTAGAAATAGAGTTATTTTTGTATATTGACTTTCCAATCCTTTTCCCCTTTTCCTTTTTCTTCCTTATTATTCTGGCTAAGCCCATCAATACAATGCTAAAATAAAAGTGATGTTAGTGAGCATGTTTGTCTGATTCCCATTTCATAGGGAACACTTTCGTATTTTCAACATTTTAGCATTGAGAATGGTATTTGTGGTAGGTTTTGTTCTGTGGATATTCTTTATCAAATTAATATTATTGTTTATTTTGATTCTCAAATTGCTCTAGATTTGGCTAGCTCTTCAGTTTTTGACATGTTTCCATCATTTCGTTGAGCTACTTCTTACCACAAGATATTCGTCTTGTACACACCTTGTATAGCCCTGGAGTCAAGTGATTTCTTTTAGTGAGAAGTGGTATTTAGAATCTAAGTTGTGAGGGCTACTAATGTGGCTTTGCTTCCAGTTCCTCTCGATAGACTGAGCTAGGAAATATATTTGTTCAGGTAAATTTGTCTATCTAAATCTATCAATCATCTGTCTAAACATATCTATCTAAATATAGCATTCTCTCTCTCTCTATATATATATGTATCTAAAACCATAAATTCATTCTAATACCTGGAATTCCATTTCAAAACCACAGGATACTTTCCAGAGTTTTCTCTTTTTCTAATTGTAACTCTTTTCCCTAATGGTGAGAATCCTGATTCTGCTAATGTCAATACGCTAGCTCATTTCCTTAAGCTAGAATGTATAGAAGGTAGTTTCAGGATTCCTAAATATTTTTTAATTCAGGTGTTTATCTGCTTCCTCTTGTGGCTTCACATCACTGAGCATTTGTGCTGATTGTCCTTGTGGAGCTCCCTCTCTGTGGGTGTACTCAGACCTGTTGCTCATGGAGACACAAATCAGGTTACTGGAGCACCTGAATGTTAAGAACTGTTCAGATGATAGAGGAAAAGCATTCTGTATCCTCTGTGGGCTGGCTGTGAATTCCGTTCCAAGCCACCTGGAGTCTGTCATTCCCTTGCCAAGATACCTGGAGGAAGCCTATCCTGTCGCTGATCTCCCTGAACTATCACACTCTCCGTAGCAAGGAAGTTGCAACCGACTGTTGACTCATCTTGGCCTTTTGAGGAGAATTGATCTACTGACATGGGGACAAGATTGATTTTCATTTTGGAAATTATATTTTTAACTTTCAGGATCAGCTATTAAAAAGATTCACGTTTATTGGAAAACCAAATAACATCACTAAAACCAACTGAACAATGACAAAAAGCCCTAAAACTCTTGGATTAAAAGCAAATCATCAATAAACTAAAAAATATTTAGAACTGAGTGATAATGTAAACACTACACAATAAAAGAAAGCTGTCCTTCATTCTTTCTTCAAATGTTTCCTCCTCTGTTTCAACAACATCTGCCTGCCTTCTTCCTATCCATCTTTCTTTTCTTCTTGTATGTGTGTGTGTATTGATTTAGATTCTGAACAATATATAAGTGAACAACATAAATCAGGTAGAATGGTGCGGACCAATGGGTTAGCAACATTGCTAACAGAACAAAAAAACTGAAAATATGCTTGGAACGATATGTTCTATAAACAACTATATATGCAAATAGTTGGACTACTTTAAGTTTAGCTAGGATGATTTTTAAAAATTGAATATATATTATACTTGAAATCCAAACTATTAGCTAAAATTTGAGTATATTTTTTTTCTGGAGTGTATTGAATATGCAGTTATGAAGTCATCTCATCTATATTCAACTGATGTTTTATTTCCTCTAGAGTCTAACTAATGTTAGACAAAATTTTGCTACATTGTTTCTTCCTCAAGGACCAATACAGAGAAATGATTTTCTTGTTTAATATTGAATTTAGTTGATGAATGTGAACATCATATCCTAATTTTGTTGTCTAATCTCAGTGGCCTTTTGGTTATGAAAAAGAAAAGCTCTGTTTGGTTTGAGCTGAGGACACAGACTTCAGAGAGGGTTGAAGACAATACATGGTGTCTTTGTCCCTGGTGCTTATCTCTGTGCCTTTTTTTAACCACCCTGGTTCATATTTTTAGCACTGCAGAAATGATAAATAAGCCAGAAACGTTTGCATAAGGGCAGTCAAGTGACTTCTTGATGTATTCTTTCTAAATTGGAATGATTCTTCTTTATTAAATATCTGAAAGTTTTTGTGTAATTTCAACACTTCTTTCTCCCTTGACAGAAATAGGAGAACCAGTGTTAGGAAAGCAGCACAACGATACCTGATAGATTACTTGAATCCTCTAATATTAGGTTATGTTAAAAGAAAGAGGTTCCATCGTGTATCACTTGAAGAGATGCCCTGGAGAGCTCAGATGAACCTGTATCTAGCAGGTGCACACTTTAACCTGGTTTTACAAAAGCTAGGGGAGCGTACGAAGATGAAATTTGGCACTTCACATATGATGGTCAGGTATAGTATATTATTGATGAAAAATACTTTTTTAGTTTCATGAACATGGATTGTATTTGTATAGTTCAGAGCTCCAATGGTGCTAACAACTTAAGGAGGTTTACAGAGTACTTCTCATCTTTATACTGGCTGTATTAGTTTGTTTTCATACAGCTGTAAAGAACTTCCCGAGACTGATAATTTATAAAGGAAGGAGGTTTAGTTTGACTCACAGTTCCATTGGGGAGGCCTCAGGAAATTTATAATCATGGTGGAAGGGGAAGCAAACACGTCCTCCTACACATGGTGGCAGGAGAGAGAAGTGCAAGCAGGGGAAATGCCAGATGCTTTTAAAACCATCAGATCTTGTGAGACTCATTATCATGAGAACAGCATGGGGAAAACTGCCCCCATGACTCAATTACCTCCACCTCGTCCTGCCCTTGACACGTGGGGATTTTTACAATTCAAGGTGAGCTTTGGGCGGGGACAGAGAGCCAAACTATATCACTGACCAATGATTTATTTATTAAGTTTTAATCTCAGAATCTTTCCCAATTACCTGCTGGATATAAGTGATAATTTATTACAGCTTGAATATGTTTGTTGATCTAGCTTTCAGTGCAAGGGTAAAATGTAATTCCAAGAGAAGTTTAATATGAATTATAGAATAAATGTAGATATTAGTAGGCATTAGTCAAATGTCTATTTCATAGAGGCATAGTTTAAGCCTCTATAAACAGAGATCGTAGTTACTCATCCAATGTCAATTTTCTATCATTTACCCAATAGACATTTTTAAGCTCTTACTGAGTGTCTTTGGCTAAGTGCTGTGGGAGATAAAAATAGAAGATACATACATAATATGGAATACTTTGTAGCCATTAAAAGGATGATGTAAAGTCACACATTAAAAAAAGAATACTTATTGAGTACCTATAAGATACAAGGCACTGAGCTAGGTGCAATGGCTATACAAAGATGAACCAGATATACTAATTAGGGTCTGATAGGGTATGTCACAAATGCTCATGAATAGCTTGTAATGAATGGTAAAAGGGAAGTACAAATCCAATCTTCTTTGTTATTGGAAGAAGGCTTTTCCTCTAGGTTGGAACTAGCAATACACGTTTCATAGGGAGGAGCCACTGGGCCTGGGTCTTGATGGATAGGCAAGGTTTAGAAATGTGCAGAGAAGGCCGGGCGCGGTGGCTCAAGCCTGTAATCCCAGCACTTTGGGAGGCCGAGATGGGCGGATCACGAGGTCAGGAGATCGAGACCATCCTGGCTAACAAGGTGAAACCCCGTCTCTACTAAAAAATACAAAAAACTAGCCGGGCGAGGTGGCGGGCGCCTGTAGTCCCAGCTACTCGGAGGCTGAGGCAGGAGAATGGCAGGTAAACCCGGGAGGCGGAGCCTGCAGTGAGCTGAGATCTGGCCACTGCACTCCAGCCCGGGCGACAGAGCGAGACTCGGTCTCAAAAAAAAAAAAAAAAAAAGAAATGTGCAGAGAAGGAAATAGGCACTCTCAATAGTTGGAAGAACATGAGTCAGAGCCCAGGTAGAAAACACAGGATGCGAACCCCAAATAGTCTCACCACAATCTAGGGTATATGAAAGAGAGTGGTGTGAAATAGATAGAAAAGGAGGCTGGGACTAGATCAAGGTGGGTCTTAAATGTCTATTAAATCTGAGCTTTATTTTACATACAGTAGAAGATTATTGAGGGTTTTTGAGCAGGGCCATGATAAAAATGTCTCTGGCAGCAACTTACCAAGTAGATTGGAGGAAGGAAAGACTGGAGACAAGACATGAATTAGAGGGTATTTATTTCAGTAATCCAGTGAGGAAAAAATGCAGGTTGAAGCTCACAATCAACTTGGTCCCAGTTTCTGTTTCTCCAGAATTTTGGTTAAGCTCACTACCAAACTGAACCTTTGCAAAAATGTCTCCAGATAGACCATTTTCCTGTGTGGGCTTGACCAGACTGGCATTTAAGAAGCAGCCTGACTGACTTTGAAGGCATTTGGCAAAGGAAGCCTTTCAGAGGGCCATAACAGGGAAAACAGTTCAGAACAGATGGGCTTCCTTACCCTTCTCTGAATTCTGAGAAGTCACTGGGCTCCCAGTTGTACATGACCCTTCATGCATGATCACTTGGCAACACAATAACACAATGATCAAATTTGTGTCAGGATAACTTGGTGCTAACTTGGATTTTTTAAATCTGTTAACATATACTCAGTATTTGTTATTATTTTATTTTCCATAAATTATTGGGGTACAGGTAGTATTTGATTACATGAGTAAGCACCCATCACCTGAGGAGTACTGCACCATATATGTTGTCTTTTAAACCTCACCCCCATCCCACTCTTCCCCCCAAGTCCCTAAAGTCCATTATATCATTCTTATGTCTTTGCATCCTCATAGCTTAGCTCCCACATACCAGTAAGAACATTTGATGTTTGGTTTTCCATTCCTAAGTTACTTCATTTAGAATAATAGTCTCCAATCTCATCCAGGTCATTGCAAATGTTATTAATTCATTCCTTTTTATGGCTGAGTAGTGTTCCATCATTATCTATCTATCTATCTATCTATCTATCTATCTATCTATCTATCTATCTATCTATCTATCTATCTATGTCTATCTATCTATCTCTGTCTCTATCTATCATCTATCTATCTATCTATCTATCTATCTATCTATCTATCTATCTATCTATCACAATCTCTTTATCCACTCGTTGATTGATGGACATTTGGGTTGGTTCCATGATTTTGCAATTGTGAATTGTGCTGCTATAAATATGCACGTGCAAGTTTCTTTTTTGAATAATGACTTATTTTCCTCTGGGTAGATAGCCAGTAGTGGGATTGCTGAATCAAATGGTAGTTCTACTTGAATCAATGTTATTTCTTTTTAAAAATAAGGTCTAGGCATTAAACAAACTTGCATCAAAAATAATGAGTAATGAATATAAACTATTTATTATTTTTGATGCAAGATTGTTTAATGCCTAGACCTTATTTTTAAAAAGAAACAACGGCCAGGTGCAATGGCTCACGCCTGTAATCCCATTACTTTGGGAGGCCAAGGTGGGCGGATCATGAGGTCAGGAGATCGAGACCATCCTGGCTAACATGGTGAAACACTGTCTCTACTAAAAATACAAAAATTAGCTGGGCGTGGTTGTGGACGCCTGTAGTCCCAGCTACTCTGGAGGCTGAGGCAGGAGAATGGCATGAACCCAGGAGGTGGAGCTTGCAGTGAGCTGATATCACACCACTGCACTCCAACCTGGGTGACAGAGCGAGACTCCATCTCAAAAAAAATAAAAAATAAAAAAAGAAATGACCTTAATTATGGACACATTGCTCTATATAGTAATCATTGTCACTGAGTTCTGTTCAAATCAGGTGGTTTTAAGTTGAAATAAATTGTTCTTTCAGAGCTCACAGAGTGGGCACAGATATTTTTATTTCCATTTTCAAGGGCCCTTTCAGAGAAATATATATTGATGTTAAAATTCCTAAGGGCAAAATTACATTGTATAATTTTAAAAGTTAATGAAAACATGTTGGGCTTTGATTAAGTGCCAAAATCCTTCATGATTTAAAATTTGGGAGTACTCACAAATGTTTTAAAATAAAAATAGATTGCATTTGACAGTTTTAATTCAATTTTGCTTATATTGTTTTTTAATGTGATGTTTTCCCCCCTTGCAGTTTCCGATCATTTGATCCTAACATATTCTCACTGTATAATTCAGGAACAGTATTACCAACAAGAAAATTGACTGTGGAAAATTATAAAGCAATGCTTGATTTCCTCCTTACAGCTAAAAAAAGAAAGGCCAACTTACCATCAGGTAAAATAAACACGTTAGTTTATTATCAAGTTACCTCTAGATTTTTATTCACTAAACAACACAACACACATACACATCGTGGACACACAAAGGTATACGCACAGTTTTCCAGAGGACCAGCAATTTAGTTGAGTTTTGATATTTTGTAGGAGATTCTTGTTTGCTCTATTTTAAAAAATTTCTATAGTTTTATGATATTACATATATTTGGAAATATCTATTTTGTATTTCAACCTTAGCCGATTTGATTGTTCAGCAAATATAATGTTTTAAATTAAATATTGGTGGTTCAAGATAGGTGAAGACTTGCTACAAACATACTACTACAAGCAGGCACCCAAACTATCATGATAGCTGATTTTGTATTCAGGAGAATCCACCATTGCCCTAGGATTTCCAGCCAGCATCTTTTAAGAAAGCTCCCTCTAAAATGAATGAAGCCTTGTTATCTAGTCAGGTGACAGGGGGCTCCAAAATGTAGAAACATGCAATGCAGGTAAACAGGGTTCTTTTTTTTTTTTTTTTTTTTTGAGACAGAGTCTCGCACTATCACCTTGGCTGGAGTGCAGTGGCGATCTCGGCTCACTGCAACCTCCGCCTCCTGAGTTAAAGCGATTCTCCTGCCTCAGCCTCCCAAGTAGCTGGGATTACAGGCACGTGCCACCACGCCTGGCTAATTTTTTGTATTTTTAGTAAAGACGGGGTTTCACTGTGTTGGCCAGGCTGGTCTTCAATTCCTGACCTTGTGATCCACTTGCCTCTGTCTCCCAAAGTGCTGGGATTATAGGCGTGAGCCACCGTGCCTGGCCAAAAACAGGGTTCTTGATCAGGGTGCGCTCTGGAAACTGTAGTCCAGCAAACCTGACTAATTCCCACACCACTTTTCTGCAAAGATGGTGGAACCTGGACACTTTCTAACCAATGATATGGTTCATTTCACAAATAAAAATTTATTTCTAATACCTTTAGGCTCTTACAGACTCACTTATATAGACTTTTAGTAATGACATTTTAAGTGCTGTGGGATTTATTGCCAACTAGAGTTCTTGGTATGCCAGTTAACTGCCCCAGGAGTGTTAATTTATGTTTGAAGTACTTGGCATGCTTTCTGATTTCTTGTAGGATATAGATTAGACTTCACAGGTATGTGCATATCAACTGCGTATAGTGAAGTATTTGAAAGTGAATTCCATAGCTGTAGAGTCTGATTTTTGAATATAGATTGTAGGATATAGTTTCTTGAGTTTTTTTTTTTTTTTTAAACTGGCTCTCTACCTAAGACCGACCATGAAATTGGCAATGGAATATTTTGCTACTGAGACTTACTGTCTAATGTAGGGTTCTAAGAGGAAGTTGGTGGCAGGAGAAAGCCTTCTTTTTTATGTCACACCAGCAGGGGAATGCATAGCCGAGGTTGCTGCACTGCCTAACTCCAGAGGTGCAGCTCACTTTCTGATATATGTGTCTTAGGAATGGCCTGTTTGGCAGGAAATGAAAGGACAGTGGTATTTTCTATTGTTCCCTTCAAAATCATGTACATTCCTACTTCTGCATTGTTCCTTTTGCCATCGACTTTGTCTGAAATGACGTTCTCTGTATTTGCCCATATAGCTAAATCATGCTCATTCTTTAAGACCCAAATGTCTCCTTCTCTGGAAACTTTCCCTGGTTCATTGTATCTCTGATAATCTTGTCCTTTCTCCAAATTTGTGTACCATTTGTTACCTGAATTACTCATTTGATCCTTATCACCTACTGTGTTTTTTGGAACTTAATTCTATGTTTTTAATCATGTCATATCTTATTTTTGTACTGTAGATGCTGAAGAATTTTCTACATTTATTAATTCCAAAATGAGTGATGAAAATATGTCCAAGACACAAACAGTTTATGACTCAGACTCTCAATCAGGTTCTAGTGCTAAAGAAAAGGACCGAGGAGCAAATTTGTGTGTAATGGATCATTTTATGAAAATCTTTTTATACTGCAGGAGAGCAATGGTAATGCAATCTTTCTTGTTTGCAGTGTTGTAGACCGAAATTTCAGCCCATGAACTCGGGCGTGTAAGATACACTGTGTTTATTTTCTTACTATACATAATTTTAGTTGTGACTTTGAGACCTCATCTTGCTGGGTGTAGCCTAAGTCACTTTTGAGGTGTACTTACAGTGATACTGAGGGCATGTGTTTTCCAGTTGTCAGGCAGAGCAGGGAAGCTTCTTTAGTCGTTGTCATCCATCCACCCAGAGCCCAGGTGGCCTTTGTCCCTGTTCATGCAGTTCCTATGAATATGCGTGCACCTCTCTGCCGAGACATGGGGTTCGCTCATAATGCAAGGGGTTCCTCTATGGGGACTTGATCTCTCTTGGGGGTACCATAGATCTCTCTCTTCTTTCTAGCACAGGGAAAGATCTTTCTAGGCTACAGGAGAACCCTGCCCCTGCCCCCGGTCTCCTTCTTCCCATCACTTCCATGTTCTCTCAGATACTTTTCTTTCTTTTTCTTTTTAAATATTATATGAGACATGATTAAACCCAGAATTGGAATTGTTAGCTACAGAGAAATCAGTTTCTTTTTTTCGTGGCAGGAAGGGCATATACTTTAAACTCCTCAAGAGGTAAGGAGAAATCTATCCTTTCTATATAAGAAAGGAAGACAGGTTCTCATATGCCCCATGGAGTGGACAGTGATTTTTACATAATGTAATGTAAACCTGGATCACCTGCTTTGACCATGAGCATTGAATCCTATCCTGGCCTCCAGCTTCAGGGCCCTGTAAGAGCTGGTCCTGAGCACCTTGCAGAACTCAGCTCCTCTTGCTTTTGCTGTTGTTTAGCCCACTCCCATGGGTCAGCAGTCTTGAAAGCACTTAGTTTGTTCCATCCTCAGCCCTCAGTTTCACCTTGTTGTTCCCTGAGCCTCAAATGTTCTTCTCCACCCAACACCCTCACTGCCACTTTCACATGACTTGTTCAATATTCAGATGTTTGCTTAAATGCTACCTCATCAGAGAGGACTTCTTTCCTGACCACCTTGTCTAAAGCAAACTGTCTTGTCATGCTCTGTCAGGTTCAAACTCATTTCTGCTTTATTTTTCTTTATAAAACTTCTTATTGCTTGAAATTATGCTTTCATAGGTCTACTTTTCTAGTGTCTGTCTCCCGAAATGAACATAAGCAGCGTGAGGGCAGACCCAGTTTCCCTTGCTCGCTGCTGAATTCTCACACCTAGAACAATGGGATTTTTGGAGTCAGATGACTCCAAGTCACATGACCTTCAGCAAGTTATCAATGCTGAACCCATGGCTCCATTTCCTCATCTGTAAATTGGGTAAAATACTGGTACCTAGTGCACACTTACTTAAGGAAATTTTTGTTCGAATTAAATGAGAATGCATATAACGGTGTCTAACTCATATAAGTGACACTAACAAATGATGTTAATTATTTTTACTATTGACGTATAATATTTGCAAAAAGATGAAGTTTGTTCAGAGATCTCTAACTTTTGGAACTTTGAGGTCTTTTAAATTTTGTGTTTGTCATAGGTTCTTGCTCATCGTGGTGGCTATTGGACTCTGCTTCAGAACTGCTGTCGGGCCTTATGGAACTTTACTCAGGAACTACAAATACTTCTTAAACAGGCAGTGGATCTTGATAAAACATTTCCTATTAGCCAAGATGGTTTCCTCTGCACCTCTGTTTTACCATTCTATTTGGGAGCGGAATTACTTATTGACATGTTAATACAACTACAAAATACCAATTCTATTAAGGTAAGGACACTTTGGTAATTATTTTTATTATGTTCAGTTAAAAATATCATTGTACTGTGCATCTCAGTGTAAGTAGAAACTGATATTTTTCTTGATTTCTCATTTGGTTTGTGTACATTTCATTTGCTTCTCATTATAATTTTGTTTACAATATATAACTCGCATTGATGTTAACTAACAATAGCTTAGCCTGAAACTCTAGTTTGTTATAGGGAAGGGAAAGTAACATTAATTGAACTCCAGCCCCTACATAAATTAGCCTTAATGCACTTAATCCTTATAACATTTTTTTGCCAGATAAAGAAATAGATTCCAAGGAAGATCACATAGCTTGAATAAAGATGTGATCGGTTGATCTTTATTCCACTGCTTCTCTGTCCTGTTCTATTGTTCTGGTCTGCTAGAATTTACAGCCATTTAAAATTTATCACACTGTAGTTTAAAGCATGGAAATAAAATAGAAGTAATATAAATAGAATGTAACCTAAACACATTGAAGATTAGTAAACACATACACACGATGCACCATGAGACTTACAACATTTCTAGAGGAAAATATTTGGCAATAGCAGAAAAGACAAAGAGGGCAAATTATTAAGGCTTTTACACTTTATATAAAGTGGCACAATATTAACTCTAAGTGATAAGGATATATTTGATGATCCCTTGAGTAACTAGTAAAAAGGAGATATAGCTGAAAAGTCAATGAAGTAAAAGGGAAGACTAAGTAATGCTCAATTAACTCAAAAGAAGGCAGGGAAGAAGGAACAGAAGAACACAAAACATGGGACAAAGAGAAAACAAGTAGAAAACATTCACTCTAACTTGATGATATCAATAACTATGTTTAATATAAGTGGGTTAAAGATGCCAAAAAAAGGGTAGAGATTGTCTGACTGGATAAAAAAGCAAGACACATGTACCTGTCTACTAAGAGAAGCACTCTGAATATAAATAAACAGATAGATTGAAAATAAAAGTAGGGAAAGAGATATACCATGAAAACAGTAAAGATAAAAAAGCTGATGAGTCTATATTATTAGACAAGATAATATAAATCAAGGAGCAAATGAGAGATAAAGAGGGACATTTAGTGTTAAGAAGAGCATCAACAATGAGATCACTTGGACTCGGGAAGGGGAACATCACACACTGGGGTCTATCATGGGGAGGGGGGAGGAGGGAGGGATTGCATTGGGGAGTTATACATGATATAAATGATGAATTGATGGGTGCTGACGAGTTGATGGGTGCAGCACACCAACATGGCATAAGTATACATATGTAACAAACCTGCACGTTATGCACATGTACCCTAGAACTTAAAGTATAATTAAAAAAAAAAAAAAAAAAAAAAAAAAAAAAAAAAAAAAAAGGAAAAAAAAAAAAAAAAAAGAAGAGCATCGATTAATCAGGAAAACATACCAATCATAAATATGTATGCATCTGATAAGAAAAATTCAAAATGCATTCTGGACATCCAAAGCTTGAAGAACTTCCTGGATGATAAACACATTGATGTGTCAGGAGGGTGACATGCACTGATTCCACAGGGAGAGGGCATGGAAGCTCTGTGTCAGGGACCCTCTCAGACTTCACCCCATGTACCTCTTCACTAGGCTGTTCCTGAGTTTTCTTTATAATAAAACTGTAATTTAAGTACAGTGCTTTCAGTGAGTTCTGTGAGTCATTCTAGTGAATTATCAACTTGAAGGGGCTATGGAAATCCATGAATTTATAGCTGGTCTGTCAGAAGATTAGGTGACCTGAGACTTGTGGCTGGTATCTGAAGTGAGGGCAGTCTTATGGAGGCTGGAGCCCTTAAACCTGTGGAGTCTGATGCTAACTCTGGGTAGTTAATGTGAAAACTGTGGTACAGTAAACCCAGGTGGAATGGAAACAGAGCACAAGTGCACGTGGTGTGTTCACCGAGATGCGTCATATGCAGAGGCAAAAATAAGTCTTCAAAAATGTAAGACTGAACTCTTGAAGAGTATGTTCTTTGACCATTACAGAATTAAATTATAAATGGATTGCCATAATATAGGAAGAAAAATCTCCAATTATCTGGAAATTAAATAATACAATTCCAAATATCCCGTGAGTCAAAGAAGAAAACACAAGAGAAATTAAAGAATATTTGAAACTAATAATAACACATCAAAATGTATGGCATTCAAATGAAGCAGGGCATAGAGGAAATTTATAGCTTTAAATGCTTAATAACATATAACATCAATTATCTAAGTGTTTATATGTAGAAAAAGAAGAGTGAATTAAAGCTAAACTAAATAAAGAGAAGAAAGGAAATAATAAAAAGAAATAAAGGAATTTATAAGAGCAGAAATCAATTAGATACATATAAAGCAAAAACAATAAAGTCAAAATTTGATCTTTTAAATTTAAAATTATTAAATCTGGTGTACTCAGAAATACTGATGAAGAACAAAAGTGAGAAAAGCACAAATTACTCATATTAGTAGTGGAGGAGGGATATAACTACAAATCCTATACATATTAAAAAAAGGAAATATCAATTTTTGTTAACAAATTTGATAGGTGAAATGGACATATTTATTGGAAAGCACAACTTAATCTGATACAAGAAGAAACAGAAAATATGAATTGCCCTAAATATACTATAACAAACTTGACTTCATAATCAGAAACCTTCACATAAAGAAAATTCCAGACCCACAGTATTTCTCTGGAAAATTTGAGCAAACACACGTGGAAGAAATAATAAATTTTATACCAATGATTTTTATTTGTGAAAATTTATGGGGTATATGAGAAAACTTGTTACATGTCTACAATGTGTTGTGATCAAGCCAGGGTATTCAGGGTGTCCATCACCCAAGTACAGTACATTTTTGTAAAGTACAGTCATCCTCATCTATCAAACATTGCATTTATTCCTTTTATCTTACTGCTCCTTTAACTCACTTGTCTTCATCCTCTCCTCTCACCTTTAGCCCCCACCCTTCCCAGTCTTTGTTATCTACCTTTTCAGTGTTAACTTCCATATGCTTACATTTTTTTAGCTGCCACATATAAGTGAGAGCATGCAATATTTGTCTTTTTGTGTCTGGCTTATTTCACTTAATTTTTTTTTTTATTTTTTAGAAATGAGACCAGCTTAACCCTAACAGATATCAACTAGAAAAGTGTGAACTAATATCCCTCATGAACATAGACACAAAACTTTTAAATGAAATGTCAGCAAATCAATTGTAGCAATATATAGAATATGCAAATGATGATATAATATATAAAATATATGCAAATGATGATCAAGTAGGGTTTATCCCAGAAATTAAGGCTAACATTTGAAAATCAATCAGGCCAGATGTGGTGGCTCATGCCTGTAATCCCAGCATTTTGGGAGGCCAAGGCAGGCAGATCACCTTTGGTCAGGAGTTCGAGATCAACCTGACCGACATTCTTTTTTTTTTTTTTTTTTAAACTGTAGGCTTTATTGAGCAGAGAGTGAAAGTACAAATCTTCTGCAGCGTGTAAGGGGTCCTGAATGGGTAGCCAGAGTTAGATTATACGATTGCCTTTTAAACTCTTTAAAGCGGGAAATACATGCAGCAGGAAGATGTTAACCAGAATGAGAAACAAAGGCAGTAAATTATTTTGTGACATGTCTTAGATTTTGAGGAAAACCGGAATTGCAACTTAGGTTTTATCTACTTTATGACCTTGCAGCGGCATGGCAAAGGAGACAGGATCTTACAGGACTGTACAAAGTATGTTTGCAAGAAATTGAAATTGGGAGTATAGATAAGGTCCGCTGGTCACAGAAAAATGGGCAGTTAACATTCCTATTACTTTAGTTTCAGGGGAGGGGGAAGGGAGAGAGGGAGAGAGGACACAGGGAAACTTACAGCAAAATTTTTGCTGTTTATAGCTTTCTTGGGGAAGAAAACACATGCACACATCCTGGTGTTAGGAATATTTTAAGCATATATCTTCAATATTATTCATCCAGGACTGAAGTAAGTCGTGATGCAGGAAATGAGTGAGTTTCACAGCTTTCTGAGCCCCTCCTCGACCCAGGAAGCCCAGCTGGCACCTCCTCTCAGTCCCCCCTCTAAACAGGACTCCCAACTGCTGTTGGGAACTGGGCGGCACAGCCTGACCAACATTCTGAAACCTTGACTCTACTGAAAATACAGAATTAGCCGGGCATGGTAGTGCATGCCTGTATTCCCAGCTACTCAGGAGGCTGAGGTAGGAGAATCACTTGAACCTAGGAGGCAGAGGTTGCAATGAGCCAAGATCACGCCATTGCACTCCAGCCTGGGCAACAAGAGTGAACCTCCATCTAAAAAAAAAATTAATCAATATAATTCACCATATTAACAGGTGATATGGTTTGGCTGTGTCCCCACCCAAATTTTATCTTGAATTCCCACGTGTTATGGGAGGGACCTGGTGGGAGGTAATTGAATCTTTCCCATGCTGTTCTCGTGATAGTGAATAAGTCTCGTGGGATCTGATGGTTCTATAAGGGGGAGTCTCCCTGCACAAGCTCTTTCTCTTTGCCTGCTGCCATCCATGTAAGATGTGACTTGCTCCTCCCTGCCTTCTGCCATGATTATGAGGCCTCCCTAGCCATGTGTGAATATGTCTTTATCAGCAGTGTGAAAATGGAGCAATACAACAGGATAAAGGAGAAAAAAATATGGCCTTTGATGTAGATGCGTCAAAAGCATTTGCAGAATTTAGTGTCCATTCATGTTAAAATATCTCAGCAAACGAGGAATGGATAATTCTTTCAAACTGAAAAAAGAGTATCTACAGATAACATAATGCTTAATGGTGAAATATTATGAACTTCTTTGTAAGAATGGGAACAAAGCAAGGACGTCGGCTCATAGCATTTTTATTCAACATCATGCCAGAAATCCTGGCCAGTGCGATTAGGCAAGATAAAGAAACAGAAGGCACACAGATTAGAAAGGAAGAAATACAACTGTTTTTGTTTGTGGATAACATAATTTTTTACATAGAGAATTCTAACTCTTCAGTGTTCTACAAAGCAATGATTAGAACTAAAAAAGTAGGATATAAGGTCAATATACAAAAATAAATTGTATTTCTATATACTAGCAGAAAATGAGAAAATGAAAACTTAAAAACAATTTCATTTAAAATATCATCCAAAATATCAATATCTAGAAATATGTATAATTTACACAATATTTCTACATTGAAAGCTATAAGACATTACAAAAAATTAAAGAAGACTTAAATAAATGAAGAGACATATATTAATATCAATAAACCTATTATTCCCAATTTGATTTGTCAATTCAGTGAAATCTCAATGAAAATCCCAATAGGCATTCTTTGGTGTATAAATTGACAATTCATTTTAAAATTTATAAGCAAATGCAAAAAAATGTGAATGGCCAAAAAAAATTTTTAAAAGAACAAATTTGGAGGACTCACTATATATATATGATATCAAGGCATACTAAAGCTACAGTAATTAAGAGAGTATGATACTGTCCTAAAGAGAGAAATATATCAATGCAACAAATAGAGAATCTGAAAATAGACCCATACATACGATTTTTTTCCACCAAAGAAGTCAAAGCAGTTCAGAGGTTTCAAAAAGAAATGTCAACTCTAGGACCTAGACTGTTGTTGCCTTTAAAAACCATTTATCACTAAAGGAAACAGGACTTCTTTGGGAAAAAAAATGCTTGACTACCTTACCTCCTGTATGAACTATATCTGAGGATGACCAAATAGTTGATGAAGGGGAATTTTTCTTTACAAAAGTATCCAAGTAATAAATGAAGAAAGGATGTTGGAATTAGAATTATTAGGTTTCTGTGATTCTTAATGAATGAATTGGAGGATCACGAACACCTTATGGAGTATACTTGCAAAAAACAGAAATCTAACTGGAATCAGATAGAATATTTACATTTATCCCACAATTTGTAGAAAATACAGTGGACAGAAGAACATTTTAAATGAAATTATGGTAATATCCTCAGTAAAATTCAGACTGTGGGAACTCTACAGGAAAACAATCAAATTTTTTTAACAAAAAATTTTAATAAAGGAGGAGATGAAATCTATAAATTAAAAAAGACAAGAGATATAACCAATTGCAATGTTTGGACCTTATTTTAATCAAACTAACACATACAGTTAAAAAAATAAAGCTGTAAGGCAATAAGGAAAATAGAAACACTCTTCAGTGTAATTATTCAATAATGATTTAAAGGAACTTCTGCTAATGTCTTTTTTTAGGTAGGATTATAGTATTGTGGTTATGTTTTTGTAAAACTAATTTTTACTTTTTTAGAGATGCATACTAAAATATTAATAGATTAATTCATATAATTTTGGGGATATAATTCAAAATAATGGGGTAAGTGTGTGTGTCCTAAGAGTTGATAATTATTGCAGCTGGTGGTGGGCACATGGGTTTCATTATATTACTTTCCCTACTTCTGTAAGTGTTGGGAATTTTCTCTAATAAAAAGTTTTTAAAAAATCACACATGGCCCATACAAAATCTTCAAAATTTTAAAAGAGTCTGGCCTTGTCTGTGCCAGAATCCTCAATCTCCATATGCTATTTTGATCTCCAAGTATCAGTCTTGTTTATTTCTTCTCAGTGTTGTTTATTTCTCAATATTGCCAAATTTAGGAGGTCAATAGATAATTCTCTTCCCCCCCGCCCCCTTTTGGATTGCGATCAACTGAGAGATAGGTGCTGAACAAGACAATTGAGATAAAATATCAGCTTTTTGTTTTGTTTTGTTTTGACTGTGTTTCACTCTTGTTGCCCAGGCTGGAATGCAATGGCTCAGTCTTGGCTCACCACAACCTCTGCCTCCCGGGTTCAGGCGATTCTCTTGCCTCAGCCTCCTGAGTAGCTGGGATTACAGGCATGCACCACCACGCCCTGCTAATTTTGTATTTTTAGTAGAGACAGGGTTTCTCCATGTTGGTCAGGCTGGTCTTGAACTCCCGACCTCAGTTGATCTGCCCGCCTCGGCCTGCCAAAATGCTGGGATTACAGGCGTGAGCCACCATGCCTGGCCCTCAGCTTCGTTGTTGATAAACACTATATGAGATAATGTAATAACTACAGAGGACTTCCCTGTCCTTCATCCCAGAAATAAAGCATAGGCATGACTAACTGATAGCAGGTCTGTGCTCCTAGAAGACTTACTGTAGAATCAGTGAATTACAAGTATTGAACTCATAGCATAAATAAAATGTCAACTACTTTCTAAAAGTATGTCCCATGTGCTGGGCACGATGCTGAGGAAGCAAATTCATGTAAGTCACTGGTGCTATACCTGCTATTCATACCTACACAGCCTGACTTCAGGTATGCATACTGCATTTCACGGCCAGATGACTTACAAAGTCTCTTCTAACTTCCAAGACTACAGCTCTTGTTAGAGGGGATGTTTATCCTTTACTTTTGTTGATACTTCCCACCCGTGTATATAGGTTACTTTTAATGGTATTATTGGGATGGGAAGGCTGGACTCGAGTTACCCAACTGTTTTGGGCTATAATCTGGCCCTTATATGGATCTAAGAGGCTTTGTTTTACCTTATTAATCTCCAGAGGTCTACATAAATGTGTTAGGAACTCATAGGACATGAACACGATTGTTACATAGTAACTCTTTAGTCAAAAAGAGGGTCTCCTTGATGCTTTCATCCTCCATAGGTGTGACATTTGCATCTAGGAATGGACATATTATTGTATAAATTTATGAATGTAACCAATGTATATTAGGGGACTTTGTTATGTGTTTATACTAAAGTCTGTTTTTTCCTAAAAATCTTACCGTAGTTGATTTCATATCCTTACTTAAATGGATAGTGACTGTATACCAAGAACTATAGACGGTAATCTGTGTTGTCCAATATGGTAAACATTAGCCATATGTGGCTATTTAAATTTAAACTTGAATTAATTAAAATTAAATGAAATTAAAAATTCAGTTGCACTAATCACATTTCGAAAGCTTGGTAGCTGCAGGTGTCTAGTGGCTATAGGGAACGATAATGAACAGCACAAATATATAGCACATTTCCATCATCACAGCAAGCTTTGTTGGATAATACTGTATCAAATTATCAAGCTTTGCCTTGCATGAGAAAAATATTTTTTCTTTTCAGTTGAGTTCTTTTCCATGTTACATTTTTATCACATTCAGTTTTCAGAAAAAATATGGAGTAAAATCTGAAATTACACATTTTTTTTTTCACTGTGCTACTTGCAGCCTATTGAAGAGAAAGGAGAATTCAGTGTTCCAAGTTGTTATGGGAATATTAAAAATGATAACGGTGGTTCTAGTCTTACTTTTGAGCATCCTTTGGATGATGTAAATGTGGTTGATTTGAAATGGATCCACGACTTTGTATTAAAATCTCTGGAAGTTTTATATCAAGTGGAAAAATGGGAAACACTAGTATCGCTTGCCATTCAGTTCAATACGGTTTCACAGTAAGTACTCATCTAAGGACAATTAAAAGTAACAGACTTCATTGAAAAAGAAAAGTCTTTTAACTAATGTTTTCTTTTTAATGTATTCTTTTCCCCTGTCTAGTGAGAGGTATACAGAACAAGTGACACCACTCCTGGTGTATGCACAGCGCCAGCTTCTGCTGAGAATACACAAGTTCAAGGGCCCAGATATTACCCAGCAACCTTGTGCAAGGTATGAGGCTGAATATGGAGAGAAGGTAAGTTTAAGTTAGTTCTATTATTCATGCTGTTGTGATTTCTAATTAGTCCACATACAAAGTACGAGGATTTAGAAATCAGATAAATCTTATTATTTCTGCTTTAGTGTTTCTACTTACTGGCATTTATCATTCAAATCAACAAACATTGTTGAGAGCCTGCAATCAAGGCAAACAGTAGTTCCCTTTCCACAATAAGTTCATATCAGGCCAAGACTAATTTAGCCATAAAGCACAATGGGGATGGAGTCTAGAGCCCATGATACTTTTGTAATGTTTTTGTTTTTGCTTTTTTTTTCAGACTGAGTCTTGCTCTGTCACCCAGGCTGGAGTGTAGTGGCATAATCTCAGCTCACTGCAACCTCCACCTCTTCCTTAGTGTGTTAATTCAGTCTGTGGCTCTAAGTACATCTCTATGATGATGACTTTTAAAATTACATCTCCACTGTAGATCTTTTTCCTAAATTTCGTGTTGATATATCTAACTGCCTGTATCAGCCGGGTTCAATCAGAGGAGCAAAACTTCTAAAGACAGGTCTATTTTATCTCTGGAGGGGAAGAAATAAATTCAGTGTCTCCCACTATGCCCTCACAACATGATTCTGACACCAGATGTGTGGGGATTTCTCCCCACCACTAAGCAGGAAATCAGTTCTGCAGTGGACACCTGCTTGGTGTCTTTCTTTTTTTGAAATTGTTTCACTCTTGTTGCCCAGGCTGGAGTGCAATGGGCACGGTCTTGGCTCACTGCAACCTCCGCCTCCCGGGTTTCTGGGTGTCTTTCAATTCAGTTTCTACACAGTCTACCTGGAGATAGCATCAGATCCCAGAGGCTGGGGGTTCTGCCCCGATTTCCAATGTTGATCTCAACACCTCCTGGGTTCAAGTGATTCTCCTGCCTCAACCTTCTGAGTAGCCTGCCATCATGCCTGGCTAATTTTTGTATTTTTAGTAGAGATGAGGTTTCACCATGTTGGCCAGGCTGGTCTTGAACTGCTGACCTCAAGTGATCCTCCCACCTCAGCCTCCCAAAATGCTGGGATTACAGGCGTGAGCCCCTGTAATCTAGAGTCCACAATGCTTTCAGGGGCCCACTAAATGTATTAATTTCTTTTAAAATAAGAAGAAAAAAATAACTTTCAGGGCAAAGAAAGTGTTTGAATTTCTACTTTCATATTCTTGTATTTATATCAACACAATTATAAAATACCATTTTTAATATTTTTCAATGGAGAAACAGACTCACGAAGGCAAAAGTACCCAGGGCCCTTGAAAGTCATGGTATATCTTGAATCTGGCAGAGAAAAGAGATAAAAACATTCTTCCATTGACTAATTTAACAAAGTACATTGACTACCCAGTCAGACCCATTGCACATGGTTGTACTGTGTGTGACCTGCCCAAGGGCCCCTGGCATATGTGGGGCCTGAAATCCAACCCCTCCTTGCCACACCGGCCTATGTGCTTGAGGTGTTGCATCCAGCCAGCAAGGGCTCCGTTTTCTTCTTCTCACAAAGGTTCCTTGTGGCCCAGTGGTAGCCTTGCCTCCTGCATATTCTATGTGGTGAGAATACAGTTCTGAGTTCCTGCTTCATAAAGTTTAATTTCAGAGGGTTAGAAATAGGGCCAGAAAATCAACATGTAAACAGATGAGTAGAAAGACTTATAATCATTATAAGGTCTCTGAAGAAAATAAGTCAATGGAATAGAGATGAACTGGGTGAGAGGTGCTAACTTTAGTAAGGATGATCTAGAAGACCTCTTGGAGATGATGGCATTTGATGAGAGGGGCCAGCTGTACAATGATCTAGGGAAAGAGCATTGTAGCCCAAGAGAAGAAGAATGGCCCATGCTCTGGAGTGGGACAGAAAGAAGGCCTGTAGCAAACAAGGGGCATGGGAGAAAGAAGAGGCTGCTCCTTCCAAGGATTTTTTGTTGCTGCTTCCTCTTCTCCCCAATGTCCCAATGTGAGTGTGCCCGAAGACTGTGTTCTTGGACTCCTTGTCTTCTCCATCCACATACTCTCCCATAGTGAGTTAATTCAGTCTGTGTGTCTAAGTACCATCTCTATGATGATGAATTTTGAAATTACATCTGCACTCTAAACCTTTCTCCTGAATTTTGTGTTGATATATCTAACTGCCTCTATCAGCCAAAGTTCAACCAGAAGAGCAAAACTAGTAAGACAGGTCTATCTTATCTAGATAGAATCTAGGGGAAAAAATAAACTCAGTGTCTCCCACTATGTTCTTACAACATGATGCTGACACCAGATGTGTGGGGATTTCTTCCCACCACTAAGCAAGAAATCAGTTCTGCAGTGGACACCAGCTGGGTGTCTTTCAATTCAATTTCCATACAATCTACCTGGAGATAGCATCAGATCCCAGAGGTTGGGAGCTCTGTTCTGACTTCCAATGTCGATCTCAAGTCCCAGGTTGTGACCTGTGCTTCTGACTGACAGGCGACAAATTAGGGTTCCCATGACCCACTCCTTGGGTTCGATTAATTTGCTAGAGTGACTCTCGGAACTCAGAGAAACACTTGCTTACATTCACCAGTTTATTATAAAGAAAATTACAAAAGATACAGATGAAGAGATGCATAGGCTGAGGCAGAGGGGAAGGGGCACAGAGCTTTCACAGATCCACCACCTTCCAGGAACCTCCACGTGTTCAGCTATTCAGAAGCTCCCTAAACCCAGTCCTTTGGTTTTTTTTAATGGAGTTTCATTATGAAAGCATAATTGATTAAATCATTGGCCATTGATGATCAACTTAACCCACCCTTCTCTTCTTTGCAGAGGTTGGGAAATAGGGCTGAAAGTTCTTATCCTGCCGTGGTCTTTCTGGTGAGCAGCCCCTATCCTGAAGCTACTTAGGGGCTGCCAGCCATCAATCAACTTATTAGCATACAAAAATATACCACTTTGGAGATTCCAAGGATTTTAGGAGTTGTATGTCAAGAAACAGGGACAAGACCAAATATATATTTTACAGTATCACATCTGTCTAGCTAGCTAGCTGGCTATCCATCAAAGGATTTACTATAAGAATTTGGCTCATATGATTGTGGAGGCCATCTAAGCAAGCTTCAAATCCATAGGGCAGGCAATCAGGATCATGAGCAGGAAGGAACCCCAGATGGACAGAGGCTGTTACTCATAGGCGGTCAGTGAGGGAAGATCCAGCCAGGAGAGGACAGTTGTAGAAGCAGCTGCTACTGGTGTTTGAAGTCCTGGAGACTGTGGGCATGTCAGACTCATCTGCTTAGGTCAGGTCCACTGAGAGTAATCTCCCTTGTTTAAAGTCAATTTAATTAGTATCTTCAAAAATCCCTTCACAGTAGCACCTAGTTTGATTGAATAACTGGGGTGAAGTGTGTGTATGCCAGAAAGTGGATGCTTCCCTCTCTTTCCTCCTCATAGTTTATCTGAAACCAAGTTGATCCATGAAACTTGGCCAATCAACATCATTTCTTAGATGAGGAATACACTTCTTAAATTTAACACATCTCAAACAAGCCTGTTCTGCTAAGTCTTCTTCAAGGACAAGCCCCCTGTCCTGGCTGCCAGCCACCTTGGAGACATCCCTGCCTTCTCTCTTGTGCTCACACCACCTTCCAACTGGTAACCAAAAGCTCTACCCTCAAAATACAATCCAAACTGGAGCACTGCTCACTACCTCCAACACTGACTCTTTAATATACTATGGAATGTACCTCACTATTTGTTTATTATCCAGGACCTTGTTGTATTTGCTTGGGTTAATGCAGTGACTTCCTAATCACCCTGCAACCCCACTTTCAGCCTAGAATATATTCTTTTTGTTGTTGTCGTTTTGAGATGGAGTCTCAGTCTGTCCCCAGGCTGGAGTGTAGTGAGCGATCTCGCCTCGCTGCAACCTCTGCCTCCCAGGTTGAAGTGATTTTCATGCCTCTGCTTCCTGAGTACCAGGGATTACAGGTGGGAGCCACCATACCTGGCTGATTTTTGTGTTTTTAGTAGAGATGGGGTTTCACCATGTTGACCAGGTTAGTCTCGAACTCCTGACCTCAGGTGATCCACCTGCCTTGGCCTCCCAGAGTGCTGGGATTACAGGTGTGAACCACCACACCCAGCCTGTAATCTATTCTTAATGCAGCAGATACAATGACCTTTTAAACCCCAAGTCAGGTCCTGTCACACCTCTATTAAAAACCCTGTGGTGGCTTCCCACCCTATTTAGAGTAAAGTGAACATCTTTGTCATGATCTTAATATAATACATCCTATATGACATATCCCCCTGATCTCTCCAGTAACTCCTATTACTCCCCAGCAGGTTTTTTACCACACTGTTGCATAAGGTGTTCTTGCCTCAGGGTCTTTGCATTTGCTGTTGCCCCTGCTTGGAGTGCTGCTCCCCAAACATCCACATTGAATCCCTCACCTTTTCCCAATCTTTGCTAAATTTTACATTCTCTGTGAGGCCTTTCCGTACTACTCTATTTACAACTATGTACCTTTTTGCTCTATGTCTCGCTAGATCATTTGTAATTATTTAATATACTATATAATGTACCACACTATTTGTTTATTATCTCTCTTCTCCCACTAAGATGTTTCACAAGAGTAAGAGTTTTTGTTTATTTTGTTCTCTGCTACATCATCCCTTCTTCTTGTCCCAGTGTTTGGCACATAATAGGTGTTCAGTAAAGATCCGTTTAATGAACCCGGAGAAATAGAAAAGATTAGATCAAGTAGGGCCTTATGAGGTTGTGGGAAGGAATTTGTATTTTATTAGGCTGCATTTACGTCTCATTATAAAAGTACTACCCACAGAGGACAATAAAGAAGAAGCATCTATATCAGACTGGGGTTCCAGGAGGGCTGCATTTAGAGTGATAGGTTAGTTCAAGGGATGGGAGTGAAGAAATGGAGAGAAGAGGGTCTTGGGCCCTTTAAAATATTTTTTTCTCTTTAAAACTTTTCTGTTTTCTGATATTTTATTATCTTAGGACTCATACATCTGTTAGAAAATAAATTATCAAAATACTACAGAGGAAGTTAGTTCTGAAAAACTTCACCAGGGAAATTAAAATTGCATTAATTATAAGTAGGGTGGAAAAATCTGCCATTGGGAAAGCAGATTATATTTTAACTTATATAATGGAAGATATATTTAGACCAGTGAATTTATAGAATATTAGAAAATCATATTCTAATTGCTCTACATAATTTGCCTAATGTTCTTCCAGCTGTGCTGTACAAAAGAAATACAAAAATTATGGAGCTGCTTTTTTTCATGAAAGTTCTCATGATTAGATGCTATTCTGCCAGCTTTTACTTGTAGCATTGTTATATATCTCTTTATTCTGATAAATAAAAAATGAGAGAAACATTTCAAGTAAGCCAAATTTTTAACTATAAATACCCGACTAATATTTATTTTCATCTTTCTTTTTAAAGATAACCTGCCGAAATTTCGTTGGGAAGCAGCTTAAGATTAATTCTTCAACCACTGAAGAAACAAGCAACTGCACAGATTTACTAAAAATGCTTATCTCTTCAGGTCAGAACCAGTCTTAGCTTGAAGGTTTATTTTCTCTAAATCAAGATTTGCCATTGTGTTCTGCATGTCAAACCTTCCATAATTAGTATGTTTGTAAAAATTTCTTTTGCAGGTTTAGTTGACTGAAAATAATGCATTTGATTTTTGCCATCTTATGTTGCTATAAATGTTACTTAAGGGGGATTAAAACACATTTTGTTTATTTTTATTTTAAACTTTTAAGTTCAGGGGTCCATGTGCAGGTGAAAGTTTACATAGGTAAACTTGTGTCATGGGGGCTTTCTGTACAGATTATTTCATCACCCAGCTGTTAAGCCTAGGACCCATTAGTGGTTTTTCCTGATCTTCTCCATCTTCTTCACCCTCTGATAGGCCTTCTATGTGTCCATGTGTTCTTATTATTTAGCTCCTACTTATAAGTTAGAACATGTGGTATTTGGTTTTCTGTTCCTGCATTCATTTCCTAAGGATAATGGCCTCCAGCTCCATCCATGTTCCCGCAAAGGACATCATCTCATTCTTTTTTATGGCTGCATAGTATTCCATGGTATATATGTCCCACATTTTCTTTATCCAGCCTATCATTGATGGGCATTTAGGTTCATTCCACTTCTTTGCTAATTGCTCTACATAACTTGTCTAATGTTCTTCCAGCTGTGCTCTACAAAGAACATATGTGTGCATGTGTCTTTATAATAGAACAATTTATATTCCTTTGTAGAGAGATATATATATATATCCCATAGTGGGATTGCTAGGTCAAATGGTATTTCTGTCTTTAGGTCTTTGAGGAATTGCATCACTGTTTTCCATAATGGTTGAACTAATTTACACTCCCACTAACAGTTTATAAGTGTTCCTTTTTCTCCATAACCTTGCCAGCATCTTTTTTTTTTTTTTTTTTTTTTTTTTTTTTTACTGTTTACTAGCAGACATTCTGACTGGTGTGAGATGGTATCTCATTGCTGTTTTGATTTGCATTTCTCCAATGATCAGTGATACTGAGCTTTTTTTCATATGATTTTTGGCCACATGTGTGTTCTTTTTTGAGAAGTGTCTGTTCATGTTTTTTGCCCACTTTTTAATGGTTTTTTTTTTCTTGTAAATTCGCTTAAGTTCCTTATAGATTCTGGATATTAGACCTTTGTTGGATGCATAGTTTGAAAAAATTGTCTCCCATCATAGGGAGATATGTCTGTTTACAATGTTGGTAGTTTCTTTTGCTGTGCAAAAGCTGTTAAGTTTAATTAGATGCCGTTTGTCAATTTTTGCTTTTGTTGCAATTGCTTTTGACATCTTCGTTGTGAAATTTTTGCCTGTGCCTATGTCCTGAATGGTATTGCCTAGGTTTTCTTCCAGCGTTTCTATAGTTTTGGGTTTTACAATGAAGTCTTTATTCCATCTTGAGTTAGTTTATGTATATAGTGTAAGGAAGGGGTTCAGTTTCAATCTTCTATGTATAGCTAGCCAGTTATCCCAGCACCATTTATTGAATAGGGAATTTTTCCCTATTGCTTGTTTTGTCAAGTTTGTTGAAGATTAGATAGTTGTAGATGTGCAGTCTTATTTATCAGCTCTCTATTCTGTTCCACTGGTCTACATGTCTGTTTTTGTACCAGCACCATGCTGTTTTGGTTACTGTAGCCCTGTAGCATAGTTTGAAGTTGCATAGTGTGTTGCCTCCAGCTTTGTTCTTTTTGCTTAGGATTGCCTTGGCTATTCAGGCTCTTTTTTGGTTCCACGTGAATTCTAAAGTAGGTTTTTCTTGTTCTGTGAAGAATCTCAATGGTAGTTTAATAGGAATAGCAGTGAATCTATAAATCACTTTGGGCAATATGACTGTTTTAATGATATTGATTCTTCCTATCCATGAGCATGGAATGTTTTCCCATTTGTTTGTGTCATCTCTGATTTCTTTGAGCAGTGGTTTGTAGTTCTTATAGAGATCTTTCACTTCCATAGTTAGCTGTATTCCTAAATATTTTATTCCTTTTTTAAAATGCATTTTTAAAACATTCAATCTGTATGTTAGATAAGACAAATAAAATGAAAAGAGAAATTGATGGGAAAAAAGAAAGATGGAAAAAGGTTGTTTTACACATGTTTTTTCTCCTTTTTATCTTACTTATGAATGCTTTTGCTATTTGGCCTTTTGCTATTTTCTTTATTCTGTTTTGACTCCCATAATAACTTCCATTTCCATAATCAATATAGATTATTCTATTGGTTTTACTATGGTTAAGTTGTAGATCTTTTAACTAAAGCACAGGAGAAGATTTGGGAATGTCATGACTTCTTTGCATTTAACTGATATGTCCTGGATTAGTCAGTTCTCATGCTGCTCGTAAAGACATGCCTGAGACTGGATAATTTATAAACAAAAAGAAGTTTAATGAACTCACAGTTCCAGGTGACTGGGGAGGCCACACAATCACAGGAGAAGGCAAAGGAGGAACAAAGGCACATCTTACATGGCGGCAAGCTGGAGAGCATGTTCAGGGGAACTGCCTTTTATAAACACATCAGATCTTATGAGACTTATTCACTATCATTAGAATAGCATGGGAAAACCCACCCCCATGATTCAATTACCTCCCACTGGGTCCCTCCCACGACATGTGGGGATTATGGAAGCTACAATTCAAGATGAGATTTGGGTGGGGACACAGCCAAACCATATCATTCTGCCCCTACCCCTCCCAAATCTCATATCCTCACATTTCAAAACCAATCATGCCTTCCCAACAGTCCCCCGAAGTCTTAACTCATTTCAGCATTAACTCAAAAGTCCACAGCCCAAAGCCTCGTCTGAGACAAGACAAGTCCCTTCAGCCTTTGAGCCTATAAAATCAAAAGCAAGTTAGTTACTTCCTAGATACAGTGGGGTACAGCCATTGCATAAATACACCCATTCCAAATGGGAGAAATTGGCCAAAACAAGTAAATCCAAAATCCAATAAGGCAGTCATTAAACCTTAAAGTTCCAAACTGATCACCCTTGACTCCATGTCTTACATCCAGGTCATGCTGATGCAAGAGGTGGGCTCCTACAGCCTTGTGGGTTTGCAGAGTATGGCCCCCCCTCCCAACTGCTTTCACAGGCTGGCATTGAGTATCTGTGGCTTTTCTGGGTGCACAGTGCAAGCTGTCACTGGATCTATCATTTTGAGGTCTGGAGGACGGTGGCCCTCTTCTCATAGCTCCACCAGGCAGTGCCCCAGTGGAGACTCTGTGTGGGGGCTCCAACCCCACATTTCCCTTCTGACTGCCCCGACAGAGGGTCTCCATGAGGGCCCCACCCCTGCAGCAAACTTCTGCCTGGACATCCAGGTGTTTCCATATATCCTCTGAAATCTAGGTGGAGGTCCCAAATCTCAGTTCTTGACTTCTGTGCACCTGAAGACTCAACACCATGTGGAAACTTCTAAAGCTTGGGGCTTGCACCTTCTGAAACCATGGCCTGAGCTGTACCTTAACCCCTTTTAGCTATGGCTGGAGCAGCTGGGATGCAGGGCACCAAGTCCCTAGGCTGCATATAGCACTGGGGCCCTTGACCTGGCTCAGGAAATCATTTTTCACTCATAGGCCTTTGGGTCTGTGATGGTAGGGGCTGCTGCGAAGGTTTCTGACATGATGCGGAGACATTTTCCCCATTGTCTTGGTGATTAACATGTGGCTCCTTGTTTCTTATGCAAATTTCTGCAGCCTGCTTGAATTTCTTTTCAGAAAATGGGTTTTTCTTTTGTACTGCATTGTGAGGCTGTACATTTTCCCAACTTTTATGCTCTGTCACCTCTTGAACATTTTGCTCCTTAGAAATTTCTTCTGCCAGGTACCCTAAATCATCTCTCAAGTTCAAAGTTCCACAGATCTCTAGGGCAGGGGCAAAATGCTGCCAGTCTCTTTGCATAGCCAGGTTGACCTTTACTCCAGTTTCCAACAAGTTCTTCATCTCCATCTGAGACCACCTTAGCCTGGACTTTGTTGTCCATATCACTATCAGCATTTTGGTCAAAGCTATTCAACAAGTCTCTAGGAAGTTCCAAACTTTCCCACATTTTCCTATATTCTTCTGAGCTCTCCAGCTGTTCCAGCCTCTGCCTGTTACCCAGTTCCATAGTTGATTTCACATTTTCAGGTATCTTTATAGCAGCACCCCACTACCTGGTACCAATTTACTGTATTAGGCCGTTCTCATGGTGCTAATAAAGACATACCCGAGACTGGGTAATTTATAAAGAAAAAGAGATTTAGTGGACTCACAGTTCCACATGGCTGGGGAGGCCTCACAATCGTGGTGGAAGGAGAAGGAGGAGCAAAGGCACATCTTATGTGGTGGCAGGCAAGAGAGCGTGTGCCGGGGAACTCCCATTTATAAAACCATCAGATCTCATGAGACGTATTCACTATCATGAGAACAACAGGGGAAAAACCCACCCCCATGATTCAGTTACCTTCCACTGGGTTCCTCCCATGACACATGGGGATTATGGGAGCTACAATTCAAGATGAGATTTGGGTGGGGACATACCAAACTATATTAAGCCCTTTTGGAATGTTTTTGGCCATGCAGCTTGTAGGAATGATTCTATAGAATGAGGTGAAAATGGAAACAATACCTTCTCTAAATTACACTTTTCATGTGTCTCTGTTTCTGGTATCAAAAAGCCATGTAAGTCTTCCCTTTGAAGTGTTAGGATTCTTTCACTTATTCATCTATTCCTTTTATGTGTGTATATGTGTATAAATGTAAGCATTCATTCATTTATTTATGGAGTCAGTCAGCTAGTCATTCAACAAACATTTACTGAGTATCTGCTATGTGTGAAGTGCTGTACTAGGTACTGAGAATATAAAGATGAATAAGACTAAAGATTTGTTGCCCAGGAGTTTATGATCCATTAAAAGAGATGAATAAAAAACCCAGAGATTATAGTATACAGTGATAAGATATGTGATGTTATTACTACTGCTGCTGCCATAAACAATAATAGCTAACAGCTAGCATCTGCTTTTGTGAGACTGCAAGAAATCTGGTGGGGCTAACATCAAAGGAAAAGGCAAAAGCTAAGGTTAGAAAGGTTGGCAGAAATTAGATAATAAACTGTCTTAGAGGGAAGGATAGAGATCTAGTTTTATCTGGAGAACTGAGGGGAGCTAGTTAAAATGATTTAAAGAAAGAAAGTGAAATGATCATATTGGCATTCTTTTCACTTGATCTTAGCCCAAAGGCCAAGAAGTGATATATTTGTGTGTTTTTGACAACCTTTGTCAGCTGCATGGGAAACAGATTGAAAGGAGACCAAATGGAAGTAGGAGAGTGGCCACTGCTTGCTTATGTCTTACAGCAGAGATGATGAAAACCTGGACTTGGGTGGTCAGCATAGAGGAGGGGACAGATGTGAAGGAGAGATAGAAGATGTCCACAGGACTGTGGTCTGCACTGGCTGGAGGTGGGGGATGGGTGAGGAAAGGAGGAGTTCAAGTCATCTTGGTTTCTGGCTTGGGTAGCCAGATGGATGATGATGCCTTCACCCAGACAGGAAAACTGAAGAGAGGGGCAGGTTAGAGAAAAAGGTCACTTTGGAATTACTTGCTTGGATGTAGTTCATCCAAACTTGTGGATGACAATGAGTAGAGCTATCCAGTGTATGATTGGATATACTAATGCGGCACTTAGGAGAGAGCAGGTTGGAGATTTGTATTTTAGTCAGCAATATACTGGTGGTGGTTGAAGTCAGGGGTTTGGATGAGGTCACCCAGGGAGAGTAATGTGGAGCGTAAACTTGAGGATGACATCCTGGATAGCACCAACATTTAGGAAACTGTGTCAGTCAAAATAGGCTTCAGCTATACAGCAGTAACAAAGAAGTGTCATTGCTTTAACACAATGGAAAGTCTGTTTCCTGTGCATGCTACTGTGTTCAGTGAGGTTGAATCCTGGGTCACTCATCACGATGGAATCTCCATCGTGGTGCAAGCTTCCATGGGTTGTTTCTAAGTCAGAAAACATAATTTTAATGTTACCTTCTAGGAGTATATGCAGAGAGGCATATTGTGAACCCCTGTAGAGGCATGGGCTATGGGCACAGCCTTTGCCAGACCATATGTGCATATACTGTATGCTTTATGTTAAGGGCTTTACATGAATTATCATATTTAATTACTGTAATAACCCCAATAAAAGAATTATAATTATGCATTGCACATCAGGGACTCTTATGAATGCTTTGTGAATATTAGCTTACAGTCACCTGATGAGGTAGGTTCGTTATTGTCTCTATTTTTCAGGCAGGAAAAAGATGTTGTAAATCTTGCTCTAGCTCTTAAAGCTGTGACTTGAAAGTGACACAGGTCGTATCTGTTGACATTTCATTAGCCACAGTCACATGGCCACACCTAACTTCAAAAGGGGTAGATAAGTATGTTCCTATGCTGTGCTCAGGATAAAGAGGTACAGAGTGTGTGAAGGCCCTAATGACTGTCATGAGAATGAACAGAGGAAGAGCAGGATTTGAAAGAGATTGGGATGAGGCCTAAGAGCTGGGAAATGTAACAGGAGAGTGATATAAACAAGGCCAAGGCAAGAGGCAGTGCTAAGGAAAAGAAAGCAGTTCACTATCTTAGAGAGAGAGAGAGAGAGAGAGAGAGAGAGAGAGAGAGAGGAGAGAGAGAGAGAGAGATAAGTCACATAAGATGAGGACAGACTGTTTTGTTTGGCAGTTTAGGTGGTCATTGTCACTGGCCTTTTTGCTATGACACTGCCAACATAGGGCCTTGTTCTAGCTGTTTTCACTTCCTAAAATGCTCTTTCTCAATTTAGGTGTCTGACTAATGAGCTCATCATCTCCTTTATGTTGTTATGTGCCTCCATCTTTTCAATGAGGCTTACCCTGAGCATTCAGTTTTTATTTATTTTTTGAGACGAAGTCTTGCTCTGTCACCCAGGCTGGAGCGTAGTAGTGCTTTCCCAGCTCATTGCAACCTCCATCTCCTGGGTTCAAGCAGTTCTCCTGCCTCATCCTCCTGAGTAACTGAGATAACACTCAGCTTTAACACAAAGGAAAGTCTGTTTCCTGTGCATGCTACTGTGTTCAGTGAGGTTGAATCCTGGGCTGCTCATCACGATGGAATCTCTGTCTTGGTGCAAGCTTCTGTGGGTTGTTTCTAAGTCAGAAAACATAATTTTAATGTTACCTTCTAGGAGTATATACAGAGAGGCATATGGTGAACCCCTGTAGATGCCAGCACACCTGGCTAATTTTTATATTTTAGTAGAGACGGGGTTTCACCATGTTGGCCAGGGTGGTCTCAAACTCCTGACCTTAAGCGATCCACCTGCCTTGGCCCCCCAAAGTCTGGGATTACAGGCATGAGCCACTGCACCCAGCCTGAGCATTCAGTTTAAAACTGCACCCTGCCTGCTTCTTCCCAATTCCCTTTACTCTGCCATATGTTTTCTTTTTTTCTGAAGGACTTCTCACCATCTATTATATGGTATAATTTAGTTTTGTTTGTTTTTTTGTATTTATTGATAACTAATCTGTTCCTCCTGATAAAATGTAAGCTTTATGAAGACAGGGGTTATTGTGACAGGGGTTAAGGTGCTGTGAGGATCAACTGAGATTAACCTTTAGAAGTTGTTAACTTCTATGCCCCTTTTTAAAAATATTTTTAATTATTTTTTTTTTTCTGAGATGGAGTCTTCACGTACTCTGTCACCCAGGCTGGAGTGCAGTGGCGGGATCTTGGTTCACTGCAACCTCCACCTCCCAGGTTCAAGCGATTTCCCCTGCCTCAGCCTCCTCAGTTGCTGGGATTACAGGCATGTGCCATCATGCCTAGCTAATTTTTGTATTTTTAGTAGAGACAGGGTTTCACTGTGTTGGCCAGGATGATCTCAAACTCCTGACCTCAAGTGATCCACCTGCCACGGCCTCCCAAAGTGCTGGGATTACAGGTGTGAGCTGCCTCGCCCTGCCTAACTGTTCCTGTTCTTATTCTAACTGTCTAAAACCCCTTGCCTCTTTTGTCCTAATCAAGTTTTCCCTATCCTTGAAGGCACAGCTGGCCTATCTTCTCTTCCACAAGGTCTTCGTTGCTCACCTTTCCCTGCCTACACTGATCTCTGTCTTCCATCTTTCCCTTATTTTGGTATGTAACCAAATATTCCCTGCAAATGTGACTTTATTACTCCAATGTTGGAGTGTCCCATCCCTTCAGCTAGATAGTGAATTTCTTGAGGGCAAAGATTGTGCCTCTTAGCCTCTT
The DNA here is from genome assembly GCF_007565055.1 of Rhinopithecus roxellana. Taxonomy (NCBI): domain Eukaryota; kingdom Metazoa; phylum Chordata; class Mammalia; order Primates; family Cercopithecidae; genus Rhinopithecus; species Rhinopithecus roxellana. Next base: position 107,787,585 of record NC_044558.1, read on the forward strand.
CCAGCTTACCGTGTGAGTTGCTATACTGCTAAGACCTTAGATTTTACGGGGGGGCTTCTACTTGTTCAACTTGCTGAAGAAACACATTCTTTTGTTATTCAATTCTGCAAACTGTGATTCCTCAGTCTTGGTCCTGCTTCATGATGTATGCAGCAATTCTGCAGCTGAAATCTCAGGCCCTCACTCACTCTTCAGAGACCTCGAAGCAACTCTCTCCCACTATCTCCCCTTTCTGGGCACTTTTCAGGACAGTTAGTTCTATACCCACTCCTGGGTCCCCCTCTTCCTTTCCTCTGCACCTTCCAGTATTAGGAACCTGTCTTTTCCTTCCCTTCAGAGAGCGGATGCCCATCTCCAAGCAACTTTATTTCTTCCTTTCTTTGTTTCTTCTTTTCGTCTCTTTCCCAAGACACCTTTGCTTTGAAGAGGCTGCTGAAAAGGAGTAGAATATTTCATTTTTTATGATCAGCAAAAGAAAAAGAAGGAGGCTTCATGGGGAAAATTGGCAAGATCTAAAGTTATTTGCATTTCATAGGAATCAAAAGTTTTCCAAGTTTTTTTTTTAAAGGACCTTCAAGTATACAAAAAGAAAAAAAATTGATCCTAATGTTGAAACACCTGCTGCAGATCCGGGGGCTTTGAATTTAGCGGCTTTAGGTTGGGACCAAGAAATTCTCTGAATTCGAAACTTACTGGCTGTTACCTTGGCTTGGTGCAGCATTTCATCCCCAGCGTTCCTCTTTTCTTTCCTTTCAGAATACAGCCGAGCTAAAGCGCTTGTCTGCGTGCCCGTGGACGTGACAGACACCTTGAGGTGTTTTAGAGAGACACTGGAAAAATCCAAATACCATAACAGATCAATGCGACACAGCAGAAAGTTGCTTTCATTATTTCTTGCACAGACACAAGGTAAAATGCACGTTCTGTATCTCTGAATCTTTCTTTATGTGGGGTGACCACCCTGCGGATATCCCTCTTCTGCCCTCTCGTTCTTCCCCCCATGTACATGCAACACTCCCTGATGCCTTTCACTTTCCTCTTGTCTAGTGGATCTAGTCTCTGTCTTATACATTAACCAATGTGCTTTCTCACTCACTTACTTTTATGCTTTCTGTGAAACTAGCAAACTCTCTTGAGTGCAGTAGATATGACAATATTCATTAATTTTAGACTCTGTACATTTATGTTCTTCTTACAGTTTTCTTTGAAGGTGTGGCACTATAGTCTTGTTTTACTTCATGAGTAGATGGATTGAATCATACTGAGTTAACTAGAACCTTTTACCAAAACACTACTTTATCAGTGGCAAAGAAATGGATACCTTTTAAAACAAGCATCAACAAGATTTCTTATTAATACTATAGATTTTGATCTTAGGGGTTTTATTTTAGCTTAAAGTAAGATATTCACTATTGTTGGTTGCATTGCATTTATTTGTTTTCTCTTTTAACATCTATCTGCTTGTGAATTCAAGCAAAGCTGGCTTTGAGTGATTAAATGGTAACCTCAGAGAAGAGTGCATTCAAATTTAGGCTGGAAGAATCCTGAACTATCTATTCTTAAGTTATTTAAAATTTTTAAAAATCCTATTTTATATTTATGATTCTCACTATTCAAATTGGTCAGAATAATAAGAATACATTTAAATAATAGACAAATACATGTAAAATAGTATAAAGTTATTAAAAATAGATTTAGACTTCTACTTAATTAAAATGCTAATTTCCACTGAAATGATCTTTTAGAAATTTGACCAATTTTTTTTTACAACCACAGGCAGAGTTTTATTTATTTACATATTTATTTGTCTGTTATTGTTGCCCACCCCCCACACTTTCTATGATATGTATCTATAGTTTTTGGTTATATTGTCTGCAGACTCACATTATGTTAAATTAGCTTTCCATATCCTGTTTGGCTTCTTTTAATTGCTCCATACATTAACAGTGGGTAAGACTGGCTGGGCGCCATGGCTCACGCCTGTAATCCCAGCACTTTGGGAGGCCAAGGAGGGCAGATCATTTGAGGTCAGGAGTTCGAGACCAGCCTGGCCAACATAGTGAAACCCTGTTTCTACTAAAAATACAAAAATTAGCCAGGTGTGGTGGTGTGCACCTGTAATTCCAGCTACTCGGGAGGCTGAGGCATGAGAATCGCTTGAACCAGGGAGGCAGAGGTTGCAGTGAGCTGAGATTGTGCTAGTGCACTCCAGCCTGGTAACAAAGCGAGACTATCTCAAAACAAAAGAAAGCAAAACAGAAACGCACCCCCCTGCCCAACAAAAAAAAAAGTGGGTAAGGGCATAAATAAAAAGGCAAATACAATTCCTAGGAATGGTTTACACCAACTCACTCTGAATCTCACCTGGTACCAAAATATTTTCAGTAGTTTATCTCTAGTCCTCAGGCTGTAGACTTCAAAATCTATACTAGCTTCTTTCTCTATTACTTTTAACTGCTTCCCCTAGAATATAGATTTTTTTTTCCCATGTGTTCTCTGATCTTATAAAGAGACAAGTCTTTTCTTTTTTTTTTGGTCTCATGCCAGAACTGCCCGTGTGTTGCTTCTATCCCAGAGGTTTCTGCCCCAGAGGCACTCTAACACCTTACTGTTGGAAGCTATTTAAAAAAGGCAAACTCAGACTATGCAACTTCCACCAGTCCCCCAAGAGCAATGCATTATCTCAATATTTGCTTTCTGGCTGACCGTCCTCTGTAGCGCGATTTTTTTTTTTTTTTTTTTTTTTTTTTTTTTTTGAGATGGAGTCTTGCTCTGTTTCCCAGGCTGGGGTGCAATGCGGCGATCTCGGCTCACTGCAACCTCTGCCTTCTGGGTTTAAGCAGTTCTCCTGCCTCAGCCTCCAGAGTAGCTGGGATTACAGACATGCACCACCATGCTCGGCTAATTTATTTTTAGTAGAGATGAGGCTTCACTATGTTGGTCAGGCTGATCTTGAACTCCTGACCTCAGGTCATCTACCTGCCTCGGCCTCCCAAAGTGCTGGGATTATAGGCATGAGCCACTGTGCCTGGCCCCTCTGTAGTGCTTTTGATGAAATAAGGCAGACATGGAGCCTCTCCACACATACCTAGGATCTTTAGATATGATCCTGGATACTAAGTTTAAGGACATAGTGTCCCTCAAACTACAAAAATGTCTCAGCTCTATACAAAATATTTCCTTTCTTTTTGCTTTCCATTTTCTCTACCTTCCCTCCCAACTTCCCTTCTTTCTACATTTTAAATTTATTTCTTCTTATTTTTTCATGAATATAGGAGAGAGAGGAGGAATAAACAATTCAAAAGGTACTTCTGGAAAGGTGGAATTTTGCCTGGGGACAGAGGAGATGCATATGTCAATACCCCCTGACCTTTCTCAGGAGCACTTTAGAGTTTTTAGTTCCGTGGAGAAAAGCAAACTTCCATATTCACAACTTGGACTTGTAATTTCTTCTTATCATCAAACTATTGGTAAGAGTTAGCCATTATGTATTCATTTTCTTTAATTTTTTTGTTTTGTTTTGTTTTGTTTTGTTTTTTTGAGACGAGGTCTCATTTTGTCATCCAGGCTGGAGTGCAGTGGTGCTATCACAGCTCACTGCGGCCTCAGCCTTCGGGGCTCAATCTATCCCCTCCCACTTCAGTCTCCCGAGCAGCTGGGACCGCAGGCTCACACCACCACACCTGACTAATTTTCATATTTTTTGTAGAGATAGAGTTTCGCCATGTTGCCCAGACTGATCTCGAACTGTTGGTTTCAAGCTATAAGCCTGCCTCAGCCTCCCGAAATATTGGTACAGGAGTGAGTCACTGTACCTGGCTATGTCTCCATTTTCTATATGATCTTCTACATTAATGCTGAGATTGCATCTGGTCCTGAAATCTTACCTTTAAAAGAAAGATAAAAGAACCTATACCCCTGCAGCAGTGACAGAACAGCCTGGAGACAGAAGAAGCTTCGAGCCTCCTCCCTTTACCCATTTTCTTAGCTTGGCCATCACCATTGTGAAATTCTAGGCCACCCTTCTGTTTATTCCTCTTTCATTGGAGCTGTGAGCCCCTTGTGGGGATGGAGACGATGTTCTTTTTTTCTAGTCCCAGCTAATTCCATTTGCCTTGTCTTTCCCTTGATTTGGCTTTTCTACAGCTTCCGTAGTATATTTCCAACCCATACAATAGACCCAATGTCCTCTTTCTTTCTAACAGACATTTTATGATGCCACTTTTACTTCCTCAAATAAAATTTATGTTTAATATATTCTTATACACATTATTTTGAAAAAAATTATTATGAAGCTCTAAATATAAAAATAGGGGAGAAATAGCTTCACTTTATCATAAAAGAATCAGTTTGTTGGTATGTAAATGCTCAGGCATTAGAAGCTGTAAAGAAATAATCAGATGCTTATATCCTGGATATGGAATCACCATGAATGTGACAGCTGCGTATGCAGACAGAGACAAGTATGTTGTATTGGTGACTCAAATACTATCAACATGGTTAAGTTTTGTGACATTTTCTAAAATGGCAAATAAATCTTGGTAAAGTCCTGAGCAAAACAAAGTACTACAGTGATTGCAATGTCTGGAAAATTTAGAAATCATGGACATTTAGAAATCATGCAGAAATACGCTTTTTATGTGGAAAACAAAGTTCGATGTGAGATTCAGATAGTTATGAACAGGCTTCTCATCTTTTCCTTCACTGTAGGGGAAGTTTCTGTGCCTTGCAGGCCATCTGACATCTTTGGTCTTAACCTATGAGTTACCAAAAGATGCCCCCATTGTGACATCTAACAAAACCCTTTCTCACATTTCTGAAATATCCTCTAGGGGACAGTATTGTCCTCATTAGAAACCACTGCCATGTTGGTTGGGGTTTTTGGCTACACATCCCAGAATGGATGCATTCACTAGAAAAAAAAAAAGTATGTGATTTTTTTTTGTTGTTTTTGATTGAGATGGAGTCTCACTGTGTTGCCCAGTCTGGAGTACAGTGGCGTGATCTTGGCTCACTGCAACCTTCACCTCCTGGGTTCAAGCAATTCTCTTGCCTCAGCCTCCTGAGTAGCTGGGATTACAGGCGTGTGCCACCACACCTGGGTAATTTTTATATGTTTAGTAGAGACAGGGTTTCACCATGTTGACCAGGCTGGTCTCAAACTCCTGACCTCAGGTGATCTGCCTGGTTTGGCCTCCCAAAGTGCTGGGATTATAGGCATGAGCACCTTGCTGGTCCAATTAGGTGATATTAAAGATATTTTCTGCCTTCAGGTAAAAGGAGAAATCTGATATGTGATGATTTTGTCACGTCTGCTAAAAAACAAACCCTTTGACCCTTCCCATCTGCTATAGGATAACATCCACTTTTCTCCAAGCTGCAGTCAGAGGCCCTCAGTCTGACCACTGCCTCCCACTTCAGACTCAGTTCACCCTCTCCAGAAAACCATACGCCAGTCATGCCCATCATTCCTATACATACCCAGCCATTTTCCCTTACATGCCATTTCTAATTTTCTCTTCTCCTGTCTCTACCTGTATGACTTTTATTCTCCAAGAGGCCCCATTATTACTATCTGTTAGAGCCAGTCTTTCATTCTGTAATCAAATAGAACATTTGCTTGCTCCCTGTGTATATATATTGTGTGACATTTGAAGGCGCTGTTAACTTGGAGTTTGCTTACTGCAATCTACACAGATAAGGAATAGTGCAGTTTAAAATATTCTTGCAAATATAAAGAAAATATTTTTCTAGGAACTGACATTTGTTCTTTTACTTGATTAAAAATATAGATGTTCTCCAAGCCAGCAATCAAAGAAGTCTTAAAGTTCAGGCGTTGCATTCACTTGGAAGTCTTCTCATCTTCGCAGAAAAGAAAAGGTAGATTTTTAGAAGTCTGTAGAACAAGGGCAAAAGTTTTTTATTTTCTTGTTTGAAGAAATTTTCAATGATTATGAAAAAACATTGTCATTCATAAATTTTAGTTCTTCAACAATACTTCATTGCTACATTTTATTCATCAAATGCTACCTGAGAGAAACCATTAAGAACAGTGAATGTATATATAGTTATACATATGTTAATTGATGTTGCTTCGGTGTACTTGCTTTCCCTTCTGGAAGATAGATTTAATAATGGGTCTCAGAAAACGTACTGCTTGATGCTTTGTCTCTGTTTTAGGGCTGCTTTTAAGTGTTGGTGTCAAGCTCTTGATGACATATTCAGAAAACCAGACGTGCTGCACACATGGAAAGAATTTGGCTCCTCGCTCACCATTGTCACCAACAACCATTCACCTCTGGGTTTCAAAGACTACAGTGAGGAGTTTCTGTCAAGAGTTGGCATCTGGGGGTGTTTACAAGGAGCAGTCATATCAGCAAAGATAGCACAGTGAGTGTGAGGATTGAAGGATCCGCATACTAGCTAACAGCTTCCTTGCAGGGTGCCCCCCTGTGCCATGCAAAATGCAGTGCCTCATGCACACTGGATTTCTGGGAGGTTATATCCATATCATAAAGGGCCTTACAGTTTATTTACTTATTTGTGATGTTTATTGCTTATGATTATCTCCTTTTCCTGTAACACAACTCTTGCCGCAAAATAGCAGTGCCACCTGGGCCCAGGTGTTTGCTTTGCTTACTCATGGATCCCAGGTTCCAGATATGCATTCAGTAACTATTTGGTTTTTTTGTTGTTTGGTTTTTTTTTTGAGACGGAGTCTCACTCTGTCACCCTGACTGGAGTGTAGTGGCTTGATCTCGGCTCACTGCAACCTCCGTCTCCTGGGTTCAAGAGATTCTCCTGCCTCAGCCTCCTGAGTAGCTGGGATTACAGGCGCCCACCACCATGCCCAGCTAATTCTTTTGTAATTTTAGTAGAGACAGGATTTCACCACGTTGGCCAGGCTGGTCTGGAACTCCTGAATTCCAATGGTCTGCCCACCTCAGCTTCCCGAAGTGCTGGGATTACAGGCGTGAGCCATGGCGTCTGGCTCAACAATGACTTTTTGAGTGGTCAAATGAATGAGCAATTGGTAAGAGAGCAGGAAAACAGTGTAGAGGCAGTCAGGCATGGGCCTCATCCGAAAGTGTACTAGAAATCCGTTACTTTCAACAAGTTTCACATTCCTTCTGAGACTCAGTGTCCTTATCTCTAAGCCAAGGTGGTAAAAATTACATGCCATACTGTATCAGTTTTTAGGCTGTCATAACAAAGTACCACAGACTGGGTGGCTTAAACAGCATAACTTCGTTATCTCATGATTCTGAAGGCTAGAAGTTGGAGAACAAAGTGTTTGTTAATCGGTTTCTTCTGAAGCCTCTCTTCTTGGCTTGTAGAAAGACCACTATGTCCACATGTGGTCTGTCCTCGGCCTGTCAATGTCCTAATCTCCTCTTCTTATAAGGATACCAGTCGTATTGGATTAGGGCCCAACTCTGTGGCCTCATTTTAACTTAGTTACTTACCTCTTTCAATGCCCTGTCTCCAAGCATGGTCACAATCTGAGGTTACTGGGTATGTTAGGCTGTTCTTGCTTTGCTACAAAGAAATACCCAAGACTGAGTAATTTATAAAGAAAAGAGGTTTGATTGGTTCTTGATTCTGCAGGCTGTACAGAGAGCATGGTACCAGCATCTGCTAGGTTTCTGGAGAGGCCTCAGGATGCTTTCAATTATGACAGAAGGCCATATTTGAATATGGGAGCCCACATCTCACATGGCAAGAATGGGAGCGAGAGAGAGTGGGAGGTGCCACACTTTTTAAACAACCAGATGTGATGTGAACTCACTCATCACCAAGGAGATGGCACTAAGCCGTTCATGTGGGATCCACCACCGTGATCCTACCACCTCCTGCCAGGCCCCACCTCCAATACTGGGGATTACAGTTTAGCATGAGATTTGGTGGGGATGTATATTCAAACTATATCACTAAGAGTTAGGACTTCAACATATGAATTTCTAGGGGACACAATTTAGCCCATAATACATACTGTATTACTGTCCTTTTTTGCTGCTGTAACAAATTACCCTAAACCTAGTGGCTTAAAACAAAACAGATTTATTCTTTTACAGTTATAGAGTTCAGAAATCATAAAATTAGTGTGTCAGCAGGGCTGTGCTTCCTCTGGAGGCTCTTGGGGAGAAGCTGATTCCTTATCTTTTCCAGCTTCTTGAGGCCTCCTGCATTCCTTGGTCCATGACCCCACCTTCTATCTTTAAGACCAACAGCTTAGCATCTTTCCCCCACACCTGCCCCTCTCTGTCTGTCTCTCACATCTTCCATATTCACATCTCCTTCTCTGTCTCTGACCCTCCTGCCTTTCTCTTATAAAGGCCATTGTGACAATCCAGGATAATCTTCCCTATCTCAGTGGCCTTAATTTAATCACATCTGCAAAGTCTTTGTTGCCCTATAAGGTCACATATTCATAGGTTCTGGAGATAAGGTCATGAATATCTTTGGGGGACCATTATTTAGCCTACCACACATCACACATGTGAATGTCTTTAACAATGGCTTATGCATAGCTAGCACTCACAAATATCTTCAGTATTTCAAATTTCTGATTAACATGAGTAATTTGAAAAGTATGGAGGGATTAGAGGTATAGGTTTCTTTCACCTCTCCAGTTACTTCTTTAGCTGACCTATCGGAGGTGGTGAGCAACAACCTGCATAGTGTTTTAAGCTGTAGAGCACACTTAAAACACTTAACTGTTCCTAGGTAGTGATCACATTGCTTTCAGATTCGCATCTTCAGTCGGGGAAGTAAGAAAGTACTGCTTTAAAAGTATTAAATGTCAAAGATTTAGACCTCTGTCAAGTTTTTTTTGTGCTCCTGGGATAGAACTCTCTCTCTCTCTCTCTCTCTCTCTCTCTCTCTCTCTCTCTCTCTGTCTCTTTGTCTCCCGAAACAAAGTTTGAGCTTATGACTTAGTGAAGCTTGGCAATTGGGAATGGAAAAGCCAAGGAAAGGAACAGCTTGGAAAGGAACAGCTACAGCCTTCCTGCCAGAGGGCACCTCCGCTTCTCTGAGCTTCTGAAGTTATTACCTAGTGATTTTCAACAAACAGAAAGTCATTTCCTGGTTTCCCAGCTGGAAGTCTGACTGTCATAGGAGATGTCATTCTACAGGGGCTTTAGATGTTTTCCTAGACTCCCTGAGTAGAGGAAACTCTTCTCCCCGCTGTAAAATACCACACTTGAAGATCCACACAGTGAAGCTGAACTGAGGTAGACATTGTTATTAATGTAGTGAACCTGACTGGTTTTATCTAAGAAAGACTTAGGAGAAGGTAATGTGGTTTGTAGTTGCAAATGTGAATTTTAAGACTCATATATAGAAAACTCAAACTCTTCTTGTAAGGGACATAAAATGAAAGAGTTGTAAATGGAGAGACATTAATGTTTGGTGGAGATACTTAATGTTGTGAATGGCTCCATAATAAACAGCTAGAGAGAAAATACAGTGCTTCAGTCTTCAGGTGGAATTATTTAACCGCACTCATCAAAAGCCTTTACTGTGCACCCTCTTTTACCAAAAGCTTTCACTTCCAGGTTTTCATTCAGTAGAACCAGCAGGATAAGTGCCCAAAAGTGTAGGCATAACAATGTTTACCTCAGCACTGGAAAACGCCAAAGTGGAGATTCATATTTTTATGTTATGGCACATCTGTATGATAAAGCATTAAAGTTCTTTAGAATAATGATATAGTCCGTTATGTCTGTGAATGAAAAATTTGTTTATAAAGTCGTATGTATTGCCTAATTCTACTCTTAATGTGTATGTATGTGTTTCTCTGTGTGTATAGTTATATACAGAAAAAATATATATAAGGAAATAGACTAAAATGTTACTAGTAATCATGTTTAGGCGGTAGGATTACAGGGGATTTTTTTATCTTCTTTAATGTATTTTCGTTTTATTTTCTTATATATTTATATGTATATTTTTTCTTATACATTTTGTGTTCTAAATATGTATGTAAAGATGTATTTATATCAAAATGTTTTTGGAAAATTTCCACTAATCAGTTTATTTTTCTTATACTTACTTAGATTTATTAAGTCATTGAATGTTGAAAAGAAAACTGACTGTTGCATTTTGTCTGCATTACTCTTTCAGGTAACGCTTTATTTATGTATGTTTTTCCATGGTAGCACAACCATTCATTGGATCGGTAAAAAAAGTTTATCATATTCAGAAAACTCAGGTAGCAAAATAGCATGAATCTTGATTAAATATCACAAGCCCATCTTTCTCTTGCTCGCTGAACCCCTGTGAGACCTTCACCTTTAATTTCTTTTTTTCTTTTTTATGAGATGGAATCTCACTCTGTCGCCCAAGCTGGAGTGCAGTGGTGCAATCTCAGCTCACTGCGACCTCTGCCTCCCAGGTTCAAGCGATTCGTGTGCCTCAGCCTCCCAAGTGGCTGGGACTACAGGCACGTACCACCACACCCAGCTAATTTCTTGTATTTTTAGTAGAGCTAGGGTTTTACCATGTTGACCAGGCTGGTCTTGAACTCCTGACCTCAGGTGATCCACCCACCTTGGCCTCCCCAAGTGCTGGGATTACAGGTGTGAGGCACCGTGCCTGGCCCACCTTTAATATTTAACAGAGTCAGTTTTCTCCTTTACACTACAGAAGAAGGAATTTTACAGATGGGGAAACTGAGTCTTCTGTCATTAGGAAGATCATGTTACTAGTAATCTGTATGAAGCCAGTCTGTTTGACTTCAATAGTTGCCTTAGGTTACCTCATCTCTAAATTCAGTTTTGCTTGGTTATATGATATAAAATCTATCTTATGATGAAGGTGAGAAATAACTTGAAGACTACAGGAGAGGTGTTCTTGCAGTTCTCAGAATTTTGGTTTTACTTCACTGAAGAAGAAAGGAGCTTTTATCTGAAATACAAGACATTTTGAAATTCCAAAATGTAACCAGGGACCTTTGCAATCTACTAAAGGTTCTATTTACTTGGAAGGATGGGCACTCTTGTTCTGTGTATCAGAGAAGTCTCATAGCTTATGAAATCTAAATAAGTGAGTTCTTCAGGAAGGGCTTCTCTGAATGTAAGGCCAGACTTTTCAATTTTCTTATGTTCCTTATACCTCTTGTCTGGGCTTCAAAGGGAAGAAGTACAAGAGGCAAAGGTATAAAGGAAATGACCCAACTCTGACTTCTTACATCGCATTCTTTACTTTCTGATACTCCTTGTTCTTGAAGATAATGCTGTTTATGTTTTAGAAAGTATGTGTTTTAACAAATATTTAACTTTTTGCTTAATGTGGACAATAATGTGTGTATTATTTCTTAGTAATACTATACCTAAAATAAAAATTAGCTGGTGGGATTTATCTTAAAAGCCTATTAATTCTTTTTATGATTTTAAAACAAATGTATAATAGTAAAAATTTCGACAACTACAAAGTATTTTAGAGTAGGATATCTCATGACCTTAATAAGCCATTGGATTGAAATTCTTTCTGATATATACATTAAAATAATTTCATAATGCGTTTGTCATTAAGAAATTTTAATTGTTAAAATAACAAAAGAAGCACCCTTAAATGAAAAATGTGGTTTTACATATTCATCTTGTCTCCCCAACATCTAGTGTAATGTTGGTTACATAAATTACCAAAAACTATTGGTCAAATTATAACAATAGTCTTTTCATTTAAGCAGTTAGAAGTTTAGAATTACCTCTGCGTGATTGAGACTTCTGAAACAAGTAGTCATTTCCTCTACTTATAGCTTGGTATAGTGGAAAGAACATAGTTTTTTTTTTTTTTTTTTAGCTAAATAGACATGACTTTGAATCTCCTTTCTGCCATTGTTAGCTGTGTGACTTCAGATAAATTGTTTAAGCCTCAATTATATCATTTGTGATATAATCCTCCCTTCTAAGAGCAGGTTAAAATAACATTAAATGAGATATGTTTATAAAGAACTTACCGGCAGTACTTAACATAACATTGACCCTCAACAAAAGATAATTTAATATAATGATAATTTCTTTGAAAATAAGAGGTATCCAACTACCATGGAATTTAAAAAGCCCATCTGGAGTGATAAAAGCATTTGGAACCTGTAATGATGATAATATAAATGATAAGTAGGTATATACTAAGCATTTTATAAAGCACTACATGTATTTGTCATTTTTTGTTTCATTATTGAAAATGCAATCTATAGCTCTTTATATTTCACTTTTTTTTCATTTTCAGGGTTTGCTTAGAACCACACTTCCACATCCCAAAGCTGAACGTTGCTATGCTCAATATGAAATCACTCAGCTTCTCCCAGGCATCGAACTCTTTTCAGATAGATACAGGGCTGACATTTGCTCCGTAATTGCAAGTCTGTATTACATTATACGTGAACTGCACTTTGTTAGGCAAAATCTAATAGTAAGTAGTTTGTAAAATTAAAAAATATGTATCACTGGGATATTTTGCTCCACTTACCTCATACTTTTCAAATTTTGCTAATATTCTTTTGGTCAGTTACTGTTTAACTTTTAAACTCTGCATATGTAGGATTCTTAATTACACTTCAAACTAAAATGTATTAATTAATATTCTTTCTTGTCATTTTGGATACAAAAGCAGACTGTTTTTTTCTCCTTTTACTGTGTTACTTTATATTTTTTTCTTAAGATAGTTGGTGAAATCAATCACAATGAATCACTGATCTCAAACACGAAAATCTAGTGTATTTGTAAGCCACTGCATTAAGTTGTTCAGGTTATATCAATCCCAAAACTGTGAGAGTGTTTCTTTATTGAGATAAGTTTATCTTTATGTCTCTTATCTTTTCTCTGTCAATGGTGCATCTAAGAGGAAAACAGATTCTAAGCATGAGATAAAAGACAGACATTTCTTAATGTCCTAGAAAATAAAAAAATCCAAATACAGCTCTCCTCTCCTTTGGGGAAAGAAATCGCAGTATATGTCATACATTTGAAGCTGGTTGCATTAAAAAATTAATATGTTCTATTAGAATTGTTGGCCATTTTATATTTTCCTCCATTATTTTGCCTTTTTACTTTCTTTATGTTCTTTCCTCTATTTTTTCACATCTCTTTTTTCCCTTTGTTTGCTTCTTTATATCTATTCTTTCTTTTTTCTGCTTCTTTCCCTTTCCTCCGTGATTTTCATACCTACTTACTTTTTCTCCCATATATTGTTTTCTATTCTCTTGGTATATTTATCCTTCTAAATTCAACTCTGTCTTTATATTTAAAATATTTATTTTCCCCTGATATGAATTGTTAGCTTATAAAACCATGTATTAAAGTAAACAGATTGATAAGTGCATTTAACACTTGGTGGACTTGGTGAGAAATTGTTTATTTTTAAAAAATAACAAAATAGTGCCCCTCTCACTGTTAAAGGGATTCATTTCTGGGCTGAAGAAATAGTTCTATCCCCTGGGTAACCTTTAGCTACCTAGTCATATTCATATATAATACATATCACTGTGCTGGAAAAGAAATGAGATTTTTTTTTTCTCTAAAGCTGAAGAAATTGAGAATGTTTTTCTGAATAATTGAGCAATTGGCAGCAATAAAATGGTGTGTTTTTATTTCTCACTAAAGAAAAAGAAACTAAATCTCAAAGGTAATCGCCAACTCTTAATGTTTTGTGCTGCATTAATTGTGGAAAAAGGTATTGTGTTATGTTTGTTAGGCATAGTTATAGAAAAATGTTTTATGTTTGAAATCATTTAAGACCAGTTCTAATCCTTTAAAAAAAGCTGTTGCTATTAGCAGCTGCCAGTTACCTGACAATTAGAGGTTCCCCAGCTGAAATTGCAAGAAGTAAACAATTTCCATTTTGTATTACATTAACTTCTCCAGAAGAAGCCCAGTGGCTAAGGGGACTTCTGTGGAATATAAAATTTGCTATGTGACCCAGAGCTATGGAGCTATGGGAAATAGTTTGCTAAGTAATGGGGTTCACAATCTTCCTTCCACTCCATCTTCCTTTGGCAGGGAAGGCTACAGTTGCAGGAACTGAGCTTAAGGTTTGATTTGAGGTCAGGAGCTGTTCCAATGTTAGGCAAAACTGTCTTCTCCACATCTTTCTCTGGATGGATTGTGGTTGGGCCATTTGAAATACTGATGGTCTATAAGCCTTCACATATATCCATGGGACTTCAAGAGCAACTGAACTTTGGGGTGAATTCTAGGAAAATAAAAATATTATGTGAAGAGTAAGCTTGGGTTTTAATCAGTAGAATATATGCTATACGAAGGCAGGGATTTGTTAGATTTTGTTCTCATTCAACAGTGCCTAACACATAATAGGCATGTTATAAATATTTTTTGTTGATAGAAAAATTCTAATTGAAGACAAAAAGCAACTGGCATTAAAATGAGCAAGTAGGATCCAGTTGGGGGCAGAGATTGAGTTCCTTTGCTTTAAATTTTGCATTTATTTGGTAGCTCATTTGCTAGAATTTTTCCACAGGCCACAGTGATTAGTATATTTATGTTGAGTTAATTGTTTTCAAGGAAGATAATTGATTGGATTTTTACCTCTTCCTGCTTAAAGAGATGTGCAACCTAGATTTGGGGTACCAAATGGCATCTACTGGGAACTGTAAGTCTCTGATAGCACCTTAAAGTTCCGATAAACTTATGAAGCATGTGCTAGATAGATTATTTCACTTATTTTCAACAGTATAGTTTCCTAGCATGGAAAGTAAATCAATATATAACATATCCTATATTTAATATTTGGCTAAATTTGATTATTAGGTTATTAGTTTGATAAAATATATTTTGAAATGAGTGTTTTTCTCCTCACAGGTTCTTCCTCTCCTTGCATTGTATCAATATTTTGTTTCTGGAATTTGTCAAGACATAATCAGAAGTCTAGAAGCAAGAATCCTCAAGGTATGTTACAAGCTTTTAAGACATTTGATATTCTTGAACTCTTAAAGATATTGTCATGTATTAATTTGATTCTAGGACTTATATTAACAAGTTGATAATAATATGGCATTACACTGATATAAGAAATGACTTAGCCATTATTATAATAAAGTATGAGAAAGAGCCAGTTAGAAAGGTATAGATTATTTTATGCTTGGACCACAGTAAAGTGAGGAACAGCTGCACATGGAAATAAGGTTCACCCAACACCAATTGACCTGGAAATTGCCACTTCTGAGAGACTGGCTTCCTGGTGAAGACCAACTGAACCAGTTTTCTGAAGCTTCTGTGAATGTATTCCTAAGAACCTTTATGGATATCATGGTACACAAGAATTTTTCAATGAAGAGGTAATTGAATTAACAAGATCAGATAGATGCTAAATTACAAAAAATCCTGTAATCCAGAAGTCAGTTAAGGTTCTCTGCTTTTGAGATGCATGTGCAATTGATTGACTTGAACACCACATGGGATGGGAAGCACCTTATGCTCTCTGTTCTCTTTCCTAATCACTCATGTTGCCTGCTCCCACTTTTGTTGAATTTGTTTTGTACATGGATCATCTCAATATCCAGCAAATTTGCTCCCAGTTCTGTACCTCCTCAACTGTAATATGGAGTTCAACCCTATTTTATATTTTACACACACCCGCGCACACACAGACACACACACACACACAATGTGTATTCACGCTTTTTTCTATAGTGGACTTTACTAAAAATTAGGAAGACAGAAATTTAAGTTGAGGCAAAACAAACAATTGAAGATAGAACATTTGGCTTTCTTGAGCTTAAAATCTTTCTTGGCCATCATCTCATGCTTTTGCCACCTACTGAATGGAGCAATCAGCTATGGGCTGGTAAACATCACAATTGGCTAAAAAAATAAACCTCAAAGCCAGGCGTGATGTCTCATGCCTGTAATCCCAGCACTTTGGGAGGCCAAGGCGGATGGATCTCCAGGTCAGGAGTTCGAGACCAGCCTGGCCAACGTGGCGAAACCCCATCTCTACTAAAGATAAAAAAAAATTAGCTGTGTGTGGTGGCGGGCACCTGAAATCCCAGCTACTCTGGAGGGTGAGGCAGGAGAATCGCTGAAACCAGAAGGCGGAGGTTGCAGTGAGCTGAGATCACACCACTGCACTCCAGCCTGGGCTACAGGGTGAGACTCCATCTCAAAAAAAAAAAACAAAAAACAAAAAAACACCTCAAAATTTTCATTTGTGGCATTTTCAATTTCCATCCATGGTGTGAATACTCCCTCTATGTCTGACTTCAAGCTACCGACTAGACATCACTAATGATGGAATCAGGGACAAGATGTGCACGATCAGCTCTTGCAAGTTGGAGTGAGTGGGCTCCAATACACCACTGGCTTAATTTATACTTCTGCTTTTGTGGAAATACTCTCTGCCTTTTGTTGCCAAATTTCTCCCATTTTCTAATAAGGGAAAATTAGACTTCCATTTGAATTTCTCTTCGTGTCTAAACCCTGCCCTGGGGCCTATATTTTCAGACCTAAATAGTTTGTGGCATGCTATTTCTAAGTAAAGAAATGAAGAATTCTGGTGCTGATTATTAATGATTTTAACCTGGGAATAAATAATTTGTTACTGATCATGAAAATTTCTGAATCACCCTCTCTGAGTTACTGAACTCTTATGAGTTCTATTGCTTTTTAATTCCAACACTTTTAAAAGAAACTGAATGTAACTTTTCTCTCTTTTTTCCAAAAGATAATGTTCTCTTCAATATTGCAAAATTCTTGAGGCTAGGATCTGTATCTTATTCATCTTTTAATTCCCTGTAGTGTCTTGAGTAATACATTCACATAGGTGAAATTCAGTAATTAACTATTGAATTTAAAATCTGCAGACATTTTTCAAGTGCCTACGTGCACTCTCTCTAGTGTTTAGTGGGAACTCACCTAGAAAATACTTGGCAGATATTTATTGATTTAACTCTAAAACAACAGTTATTGAGTACTTCCTATTTAAAAGCACAACGTTAGTAACTCCAGTTGAAGAAATGTAACCAATGATCCTTGCTTATAAGGAAGTGAAAACTAAGAAGAAAGACAGGACGTATACCCAAGATAATAATGTTGGCACCTGCCACTTGATCATTTCCAAATGAGTGTGATGAAGACTCTCCAGGAGTTTGAAAGAGGAAAAAATGGCTTTGAGTCTTTAGGTTTCACTAAGTAGGTAAGATTTAGGCTTGAAAAGAGTAGAATTCATGGAGCAGGAGAGAGGAAAAAGGGAACATTTCTTGGCCGTCAGTGTGAAAGATAGGTGAGAAAATAACTGACTTGTTTAGGGGCCAGGGGTGTTTCAGTTACACTAGAGTGGAGGTTTTAGGTAGGCAGATTGTAGAAGATAACATGAGTATACTAGAGGTCAATGACATTGAGAATACCAGGGACTTAGTCTTGAATTCCCAACTCTGAAGAGATGTAATTTGGAGGTGGAGCCATAAGAGAAATTAAGAGATTGCAATATCCGAATTTTGTAACATGTACAATCTGGTCTGTCCTTAAGAGGCAAGAAGCATGAAAGGGTTACAATGATCATAACTCATCAAGAGGAGATCTAGAGGGGCACCAAAAGACATAATCTGGAACAAAGTGGTTAGATGACTTTTTTTTAAAATCATATTGTTAGCACTTGTTAGCTGTTTTTGTCCTAGAGTAGCATAAAAACCAGAGAAGAACTGTGGACTCAATTCTGGAGAACTGGGTTGGATAATTAATTACAGAATTTATATAGAATCTTATTATTTATATAATTAACTAATTATAGAATTTGGATCAGGAGAATGACATGATCTTATCTGGTGTCTGGTACCAATGTCAGGAGTAGAGTGAGCAGTGGGATCTTATTGGCATAGTAGGATTGAAAAACCAGACTAGGGTTTTGACAGAGCAATGAAAGAGGACAAATGATGGATCCTACAGAGGAAGGAATGACAGCCTGTGTGAGCAGAGTTTGCCTGACCTTTCTGAAGTAAACTGGGGTCAGGGAGTGGGAAGAGAGAAAAGTCATAGTTGGGAAATAACACGCAGTGATGATTCCTGACAAATCAAAGAGCAATCGATCACACACTGAAGTTTCTGTAGTGTCCTAGTGTCTTTCAGGGAAAGCTTTAAGACCTCTTCATGATCAGCTGGCCTGGCTTCACTTTAGAACTGCCAACATCTTGAAAGATTTGTCACTCTCAACACATCAAACCTAGGAAGGGTACCAGTGATTCTATATTTGTGTGAGTGAATGGTTGATTTATGGGTAGTTCTTTTTGCTCTCTGGCTTGTTTGTGTTTGCAGTGTCGGTCACCTCTGAAAATATATGTCCATTATTTACCCAATTGCTTTTTCAAATGGTCAGATTGGTATGATAAACTGAAGCCAGAAAGAGTCCATGTTCAGCAATCTTATAGTCAAGACTCAAGGAAACTAACCACATACAGATATAGGGAAGTGTTTCCTCTTAGGGGTAATGAGAAAAATGGTCATCTAGAAACCTGAAAGAGTTTATATGTCTCCCCCAGAGCCTCCTTTGATATTATATGGCACTGGGGAGATTAGACATCAAGGTACCTTAGTCAAAGACCAAAGTATGCAACTCGATAGACAAGCAATTTTCTCTTTCTTATTAAAAATATTTTCCTGATCTTTTATATTTTATTTTCATGTTATTTATGTATCCAATTTCCCACTAGCACACCTTTTTATTTCTTTAAAATTCGCACACTCTTGAGATTCCTAAGATAATAACAAATGGGAAACAGAGAGTATGATGGGTGGACATGCTGAGGATAAATGGAATTTTCTTTTCCAATGTTATATATTTACATGTTCATCTAATTTCGTACTTTATTCTCTGCTTCCACATTTACCCTTCTCTGCTCTTTACAAAGTCATTAGATAGTTTTCACAATTTAAGTCAGGTTAGAGCCCTGTCCTGTTTAAAACTCTCCAGTAACTCCTTATCACACAAAGAAGAATGTGCAAAATCCCTACTCTGGTCTTCAGGTTCTACTTGACCTTTTTTGGCCAGCATTCACACTCACCTCCTGACCTCCTCCCCTTGCTCCCTGAGTCCTGCCATATGGCCTCTACACTAAGGTCCCTTAGCAGATTTTCATGTCTGTCTCCTTTAATGCCATTCCCAAATCTTCTCTTGAAGGTTTCCTTCACAGAGAATTCCTTCCTGACCACAGTCTTGAAAATAGCATTTGGAGTGCCTTGTATCCCTTTGTATTTGTGTATATCTTCATGTGTCACTGAAACTTAGCTAAACATGCATCCCTCCAAGAGGGAATATAACCTCCAAGAGGACTTGGTACATATGAGGTACTCCATAAATATGTTGAACGAATTTAAATAAGAACGACTTTTTCTGTAATTTTCTGATTGATGATCCTGCTGGATTATATTCAAATTAAGCTGTATAAAATATATAGCTATAAATTGATTAATATTATTAAATATATGTATTTAAAATTAACAGTGGCCATTAATTATGGATAAGAAAATTGTTCATTGTAGCACTATTCACAATATCAAAGACATGAAATAAACCTAAATGACTATAATCGATAGACTAGATAAAATGTGATACATATACACCATGGAATAATATGCAGTCATAAAAAAGAATGAGATCATATCCTTTGCAGCAACCTGCATGGAGCTGAGCTGGAGGCCATTATCCTAAGCAAACTAACCCAGCAACAGAAAACCAAATACCACATGTTCTCACTTATAAGCAGGGACTAAATATTAAGGACACATGGACACAAAGAAAGGAACAATAGACACTGGGGCCTGCTTGAGGGTACGGGGTGAGAGGAGGGTGAGGATCATAAAACTAATTATTGGGTACTATACTTGTTACCAGTAGAGGGTTGTGACTGCAAGTTGTTCAGGTTCTTGGCGTTTTGAACAAAGAACTGGACAAAACGCCCAGCAAAGCAAAGAAAGAATGAAACAAAAGAATGAAAGCAGAGATTTATTGCAAATGAAAGTACTCCACAGTGTGGGAGTGGGCGTGAGCAGCGGCTCAAGGGCCTGGATACAGAATCTTCTTGGGTCCAAATATTCCCTAGAATTTTCTTGGGTCCACACGTCCCCTATTCATATTGACCACTTCGTGCTCACCCCATGTAAATGAAGTGGTGGCCCACAATCAGTCTGATTGGTTGCAGAAAGCAGCCAACCAGAGACTGAAGTAAGTTACAAAGGTTACTGTCCTGTGCAAACATCTGATTGGTTGCAAAAGGCAACCAATCAGAGGCTAGGGTGAAGTTACAAAGTTATACTTCTATGGAAACGAAGACTCACCTGCAATCAGTCTGATTGGTTGCGGACAGCCAATTTCCTATCTGCCGCGCAGGAAAGGTGGGGGTTTGCAAAGGGAGTAGCCTCTGGTCCTTTTGTTACTTAGGTGTGGAAGGTTAGGGTTTTCCTTTCAATTTAGTTCGAGGAAGTTGGCGTGAGACAGCCTTCGATTCCCTTCCTCCAGACCCTATTCTCCTACCTCATACTTATTACCTGGGTGATGAAATAATCTGTATACCAAACCCTTATGACATGCAATTTACCTATGTAACAAACCTGCACAAGTACCCCTGAACTTAAAAGTTAAAAATAAAAGAAAATTAGTAGTTGTCTCTATGTTGATACATTGTGGAGTTAGTCTCCCAGTTTGACTTTCCTCGTTGGGCTGGAGAACATTAGGAGTGTTTTTGTTTTGTTTTTCTTTTGAGCTATAGTTAATGGGAACAAAAAAAAAATCATTAAAAAAACTTTTATACAGCTATCATATTATAAAAATATCAATGTGTTTGCCTCTGATGAAGTAAGCAGCATCTGATAAATGTCCATTGTTTTGAACAGCCGCCTGCTGTTGTTAGCTTCTTGGTCCATTGCACATGTATGTGGGCACACACACAGACACTTGGATCTCTCTCCACTATGTCTAGTAAACATTAATTCATAATGCATTACCAACATTAAGCAGAAACTTTGGATCTCAGAAAGTTGATGATTTTCTCTATACTTTGTTTTCTAAGTAAAACAAATTGTTTAATTAAGTACCTCATTGTTTCCTTTCCTTTACAGATAGAAGTCCTTATAGATTTGAGATTCTTTTCTGAAGCCTTTTATGAGATATCCCAAATTTTCTATGGAAAAAACATGCCTTGTTCAATACCCGCAGGCTATAAAGCTACTGGAAAAACAAAGGTAACCTGACAATTTGATTCAAAGCAATTTCTTTACCTGTGAGGGATACGTTCCTAAAATGTAGGGAACACTCCCACGAAAGTGTATTTACAATCTCTGGTATTTTAGACCTCTTTGTTAAGTCTGGTTACAACTAACATCAGGATTTTATGAGGTTTCATTGGTCTGGGTTGGAAGGGTGTCATGGGGGAGGGAGCCTGGTTTTGAAGTAGTTTTTGCAGTCAAATTCTGGCTCAGGAATGCTGCATGTTGCTTTTTATTATAGTTACCATGGGCAGTCTCACTAGGCACATTTATCAGCCACTACTGCTTAGTTTTTTGGGTCTGACATTACAATTTCTGGTTAATATTTTAAATCAAAATAGTCTTTCCTTATGTCTTATTTGGATCTCTTTGATTTTCATACTTTATACCAAAGTTTTAAGAATGTGTTCAAATTTCTTCTGATTTCTGTGAGGAGAGAACATTCCTCCATATTGTCTAACCTTTTTTGATTTTAGGAGATAGTTTTTACCTGGCTTGTTTAATTTATATTTATAAACTGGATAATTGAAGCACCCTTGAAAATGAATACTGGAGTTGATGTTTAAAGCATAAATTAAATCAGAAGGAGCTATTATTTTCCTCTCTTTTGGTCTTCATGGTGATCTGGGAATCGCTGGGTGATCATGCTTCAGGCAGATGCTTGGACCCTCCTAGACCAGCAATAAAGGAAATAGGAGAAGGTAGCAAATTGGTTTGCTTGGGAGAGAGTGTATGTGTGAGGAGTGAGACTGATAGGCACAATACCAGCTGGTTGGATTCAAATTTGGAGGACCTAAAGCAACCTGGGAAATGAGCTATAAGTCTTGAAAACAACTAGCATAAGCTGACATCATATTTACATATAATATGATAATTACTTCAGAGTATTCTCCTAAAATGTACCTTCTTATTACTCCATATGACTGCTACAGCATTATAACTTATTGTAATAGGGTGTGAGGCTATCCACAGAACATCTCAAGAGGGATGTTTATTAGGCAATTGGACACATGCATGTGCATGGGTATGTATGTATATACATCCATATGTATGCATATATCTGTGTGATTGATAGATAGATGGATAGAGAGATATACACAGAGAGGGGACAGAGAGTGAGATTGGTGTCAGTTGGTTGATTGTTTTGCTCATTTTCTGTGGCATAAATTAAGCATCATCTTACCTGGAATAAATTAGCAATATTTTCTTGCTTGCTCCTCAGTTAATTACACTTTACTTAGTTAAAATATATTTTTTGAGTGCTTACTGAACACAGGTGCCATTCCAGGCATGGAGATAGAGCAGATGAAAGACAACAGGGAGGCTCCTGCTTTCCTGGAGCTTACAGTCCAGTGAGGAAGACAAACACCAAATACATTAAGCACATAAGTATATGTCAGGTATATACACAGCTGTCAAGGACAATCAAGCAGAGTTGAGGGGATGGAGAGTGACCAGGGCAGTGAGGTGCTGTTTTATCCAAAGTGGTTTGGAGAATCTCTATAATAAGCAAGTTTTGAGGGAAGTGAGCCATGGAAAGATTTGAGGGAACAACCTTCCAAGTAGGAGGAACTGTGAGGGCAAAGGTTCTAAAAGGGATGCTTGCAAGAAGTGGTTAAGGAAAGCCAAGTAGGCAAAGTGAGGCTGCAATGAGGAGGAAGAGGAGGAGGAAGAGGAGGAGGAAGAGGAGGAGGAAGAGGAAGAGGAGAGGAAGAGGAGGAGGAAGAGGAAGAGGAGGAAGAGGAGGAGGAGGAGGAGGGACCTAGGAGTCAGATCATGTAAGACCTCATAGGGCTTGATAAGGACTGGAATTTTCTCTAAATAAGATGAGAAATAGCGCAGAGTTTTGAGCAGAGAATCGACATGATAGGAATTAAACATTTGAAAGGACACTGCTTACTATTGGGGAAGAGGCTGCGGGTGGGCAGGGGTATACATTTGGAGACCAGTTAGGAGGCTGTTGCAGATAATTTGGGTGGGGCATGATAATGATTGAGATGATTGTGGTGAAGGGAGTGAGCAGCAGTCCGGTTCTGGGTGTGTTGTGAAGGTACAGTCAGCTGCATTTGCTGATAATGGTTTGGATACAGGATGTAAGAGAAAGGAGGCAAGGATTACTGTAGAGTGTTCAACCTGAGCAACTGGTAGGAAGATGTTTTCATGTACTGAGATGGGGAATACTGCTCCAGATAGGGGTTGAACATGTTAAGTATGAGATTCCCAGTAGACATCCAGGTGGAAATGCAGCATAGTTAGGTGCAGATCATATAGGGTCTGGAATTCAGGGGAGAGGTTGGGGTTGCAGGGACACATTTGGGAATGCTAGAAGAGAGATTTAAAATCAGAGAACTGGATGAAATCAGCTGGGGATGAGGCAGATAGAGAAAAGCAGAAGTCGGAGGACTAGACATTAAGGTCAGTCACATTTAGAGTCCGGGAGGATGAGAAGGAGAGAAACCAGTTGGGTAGGATGAGAAACAAGAGAGAGTTTTCAATGGTCACTGCTTTCACTGAAATAAATGAAAAGGTCAGAAACTAATTTTTACAAATAGATTCCAAACTTCATTTTTATCAACTAGTTTTCATAAGATAAATGTATGGGTGAATCTATCTCCCGATAGATTCTGATTTCAGATTTTGTATTCTCAAAGTTAATTTGCAGCTTTCCAGCTTCAGTTGGGAATTTAAAAAGTGTAATTAAAAGAGAAAATGTGTTCAAGATTTATAATTAAAATAGGTGCCAATGGTATTAAGCTGCGGGCTAGTTATTTAAAGAAGGGATTAATGCATGAAGTTTCACTTGTAAAGGAAGTAACTGAAAAAGTCCTACAGATTACTATTGAACTTTTCACAGGCCTTTAAAAAAATTCTCTATTTTAGCATTATATTGGTATTCTGCTCTTATCACCGAATCTAAAGTCCCATTATTAAACTCTCTTTAATTTATACCACCAAGGATTTCCCCTTGGATTCAGTTACTCACTTTTCAATGTATTATGGATAATAAAAAATATCTTCAAAGAAGGGAAAAAATTTTAAAACACTTACCAATACTTTTTCAATAAAAGCTATCTGTTATGTATTGTTTTGGGAGGTTCCCTCAAAAGCAGATCCTGAGACTAGGATTTGGGAACAATAGTGTCTTTGGGAAGTGATTCAAGGAAGTAAGGTGAGCTAGTAGGAAAGCTAGATAGGGAAGTGGGGAAAACCAATCCAGACAGCGTGAATGAGAAGGTCACCAATATGGGTAACTGGGGCTCTCAGAGAGACTAGGTAGAACACTTCTGTTGTTCTTCTTTGGCAAGGTTTATTTTCTGCACTTCTAGTCTCTCCTGAACATTCTTATGGTCAGGCAAAGAGGTACAGGTACTTGAGTAGGACACCATCTACATGTGAGCAACCTGTCCATGGAAGCTGTTAGTGACTTCCTGGTGACGAAGGGGGTTGAGGAAGGGGCAGAGGGACATTGCTGTTGGACTCTACCAATGGGAATCTTTTAAAAAGGGTCTTCTATACCAAGAGAGATGCATCCTACTAGATACATCAGTCTCCTGTGGCAAATAAACTAAATGTTTCCTAATGCAACATTATATTTAAGGCCAAATATAATGACAAATAATATACCAAAAAAGGAAAAAAACAACCAAAAATATTTATTCTGAATAGCAATACAATTTTGTCTCAAACTGGTAAAGATTTTTTTTAAGTGATAATACTGTTGTTAAAAGTGCAATAATTCTGACATTTTCATACAATGTGGGTGGGAGTGTAAATTGAGCCAAATTCTTTCAATTTTCTTAGTATATTCATATCTTTTGACCTAGAAATTCTGCTTCCAGGAATCTATCCTAAGGCAGTAATCAGAAATATAGACAAAATAGTCATCAGTGTTATTTAAACTAGGGCTGAATGATGGGATAATGATGGGGAAGTGGCTCCCTGAGATGTCCAGCAATAGGAAAGAGATTATTAGGCTGCATTCATAGGATAAAGTATCACCTACTCATTAGACTGAAGTTTACAAATAATTTAATGATATGTGAAGAAAATTATGATGTAAAAGTTTAGTGAACATGGAATACAAATCTATTTTTAAAAATTTAAAATACATCAAAAAGACATTAGTAGGAAAAACATCAAATATTAACATTGTATTTCTTAAAGGAATTTGGCGTATGTATGATTTTTACTTTCTTTATACTATGCTTATCTTTTCTGACTAGAGCATAAATTACTTTTTCAATAAAAATGATAATTAAAATAATTTTAGAACACATTAAATGTTTTATTTAAAAGAATACTCAATCTTGTTCTTGCTGTTACTATTTGTATTTTGACAGATGTTTCAATCATTTGACTCAGGAAAACCTCTTACCAGTAAAGAAAATATACAGGTAAGGATAATAATATTTTATAAACGTGGTTTTCCTAAGTGTGGATAATTTTTGAGTCATTCTAATCTATTTGGTTGATACAGTCTTTGATTCTGAAAATCTGCTGTGTAATATTCTTTTTTTTGCCCAGTTTCTTTCACAAAAAGAGGATTCTACTGGCCATCTAAATACATTTGTTCCTGTCACAAATGGAATGATTGGGACTTAAGCACTTGATGACCTAGTAATATTTGAATATCTTGAAATAATAATTTTTAAAAATCTTAGGAGTATTGGAAGTCTGTCTCTCCTAGGAAGTGTTAGAGCAGGAGAGTTGTGGCACAACCATTGTTAAAGGGGGCTATGGATGAGGAAGGAGTTCATAGAACCAGGCGACAGTTAATGCAGATAGATACACATGGTTTTTATTTTTTTAAGTGCTAAGAAACAGCATTAAGTAAGGTATTTATTTTTAATTAAATAATTTTGAGAGATATTTTCTCAAAATTGCTTTATTTTTGTCTTCCATAATTTTAATAGGAATATATCTAACTTTTATTACATGTAATCTTATTACTCTTCTATTATTGTGCATTTTATTTCACAAAGTTCACTTTTAATTATCCTTCAGATGATTCATTGTTTTTTATTTTCATAAAAATTTGTTTTAATTTATAAACAATTTGCCTGAAATGAAATAACTGGTATTAGGAAGATAGAAATACATATTCATATTTCATTTTAGTGTTCCAAGACCTTTGGATATCTAAGAATATTTATTCCTTTCCTATCTTAAATGCCAGGGCATCCTAAAACACTTCTTTAGGGAGTGGTTTTTGGTATAAAAAGAATGTCTGTCTGATGATTTCTTTTTATGCAAAAAGAGACTAACAGTATAATGGAAACTCGGTTTCTATTAGCTAATTAGTTAAAACAGTACTGTTGGTCTGCTTAAGACTCTTCAGATTATACTTTATGTTTTTTTGCATAGAGGGAAAGAAGCGAGTGCTACAATGGATTTTTTTTGTTTACATAAGGCAAATAGTTTCTCTTTTTTCTAGAATAGATAGCCCCAACATCTGCCTTACGTATTAATTCAACAAATAAAATCAAGAGCTTATTGTGTGCAAGGCGGTAGGCTGCCAATCAACATTAGTTCTGATGCTGTCAATCAACACTAATCAATCAACAATACAGACAAACTCCAAGCTCTCATGGAGCCTGTTTTTTAATGAGCAAGACTAGTAATAAAGCATGATATATAAGTGAATATGTTATAAATATATAAATTATATAGTGCATTAGAAGGAGAACCATGCTATGAGAGAAAATAAATGCAGCTGTGCCTAAAGGGAATTGGGAGCATGGGGCTAGGTTGGAGATGGTAATTTTGAATGGGGTAATCAGGTTAGTCTTCGCTGAAGTGGCTTTTGTGAATAGACCTGAAACAACCTAAGGTGCGAGTCATATGAAATCTGGAGAAGGAACAATCTAAAAAGAGGGAAAGGTAAGTGCAAAGGCCCTGAGACAAGATTGCCTAGCTTGGTGAGGGACATCTAAGCCAGTGTGGCTAGAGCTCTGTGAATGATGGGAGTAGTAGGAGATAAGGTCAGACAGGTCAAATTGAGAAGGGGTTGTAGGGCCATTGTAACCAGGCTGTTATCTGAGCAAAATGAAGAGTCACAGGAGAGTTTTGAGCAGTAGTGTGTCCTGATTGATTTATGCCATAAAGGGATTACTTTTCCTAATCTGTTGTGCCCGCCATGTGCCAGGTACTGTTCTGATGCTGTCAATCAAATACATCAGTCAACCATAATACAAATTCCCAAACCTCAAAGCGCTTACATTTCTCTCTCTCTCTCTCTCTCTCTCTCTCTCTCTCTCTCTCTCTCTCTCTCTCTCTCTCTCTCTCTCCCTCTGCCTCTGTGTGTGTGTGTGTGTGTTGGAGATATTGAGTTTAGAGATGTTGAATTTGAGATATCTGTTAGACATCCAAGTGAAGGAATTGAGTCAGAAGTTGATTCTGTGAATTTGGAGTTCAGAAGAGAGGTTGGAGCTACAGCGAAAAAGTTGTGATTTCATCAGTATTCAGATGAGAGTAAAACCATGAGCCTGATTGAGATCACCTAAGGGGAGGGAGTGAGGAGAAGGAAGAGCACTGAGTTCCAGGACAGTCCAATATTAAGAGGTATAGGAGAAGAAGAGGGACCAGCAAAGAAGACAGAAAAGGAGAGGCCAGTGGGATAGGAAGGAAATCAAGGGAGTGTGGTGGCCTGAAAGCCAAGAGGAGAAGCATGTTTAGAAAGAGTGGGTGATCAGTAGTATCAAATTTTGATGATGAATCAAACATAATAATATACTGAATCTTAAACATGAATTTTTTTCACTTTTAATGTCTCTAAAATCAGAATGCATTTTACAGTTGATGGCATGTGACAGCTTAATTGGCATATAAAATAATGGCATCAGATCAGAAGTAACATGGTATTTGAAGACTGATAATTGAACATTGGATTTAGCCAAGTGTAGGCTATCAGTGAATTTGACCAAAGGGTTAAGATGTAGGGATGGAGTGGGTTTAGGAGCAAATGAAAGGAGAGAAACTGGACCTCTTCAGAGTGTTGTTGTGAATGGGAGGAAAGAATGGGGTAGTGGCTGGAGAAGGAAGTTGGGGTATAGAGAGTTTTGGGGTTATTGAAATGGAGGAGATGAAGCATGACTGTGTGCTGATAGGAATGTTTCTGTAGAGAGTGGCATATTTATGATATAGGAGAGAATGGCTGAGTAGGCCATTGGAGAAAGGAATGATGGCCTAAGTGGTAATGCCAGCCTTAGATAGCAGAAAGGAAGGTAGAGCTGTGGGGGCAGATGCTCAGGTGGGTGAAACAGATGGAGGAGTTTGCTCTATTCTGACTGCTTCAGTTTTCCTAGTGAAGTGGAGGAAGCAAGGCCATTGGCTGGGAGGAAACCAGGGAAGGAAAGGTTAGAATTCGGAGGAGAGAAGGGTGCGAAATCATTGTCTAAGAAAGAAAGAGAGGGTGAATGGACTGGCAAAATATTGGAATATTACCAGGCAGCATTGAGGTTTGGTTGGGTACTTAAAATGGGATAATTTGTGTGATTATGTGATTTTTCTCCATCCCTTTTCCACCCCAGGGACGCAGACCCTAAGAGGGCTCAGAGTTGGATTTCAGAGTTGGAGCTGCGGTTTTGCTAAGGAAGTGTGTTTGGATAGGCAAGGACCCAGGGGGTTGAGGGTGTATATGAGAAGGGGTTCTAATGATTGATGGTGGACTCTAAGCAGGGTAGGGAGATTGCTTGTCTGCCCATCTTTTCTTCTTCCTGTCATAGTATCTCTGATTTACTCACACTAAAGCAGAGTAGCCGGTGTATGTGTCTAATGAGCTTCCAGTTTATCTGTTTTGATAAAGGATCCCATCCTTCACTCTGAGCACCAGGTTTACTCTGCCATGATGGCAGAACTGGCCTCATGAGGCACAGGTCAGAAATTGGTGGGGAACAGCAGAAGCATTGTTGAACTGTTGAGATGGTTCCAACGTGACATGTCTCTCTCAATAGACCTCCCATTTACAATACCCCGTGCCCAGCCCTATATTCCTTCATCCAACACCAAATGTGGACTGCAAAAGAATGAAGCTAATAATATCTGAAAAAGTATTTTTCTAACTTGCTCTTTTTCCTTTTTTCCAATTTTTTTAGGCAATGGATGAATTAAGAAATAAAGGCTTGCCTGCAGTTCTGGTTACAATTGGCCAGCCGCATCTCTTAAATAAGTTTAATTTTGTTAAAGCATACTTTTTCCTAAGTGTGGCTGCGACAATAAATTGTGTCCCAGAAAATAAATTTAAGACAGTAATTACCGACAGGAGCAAACCAAACCTACCAAACTTGAAAGGTAGTTGTTTTATTTTTTGCTTATTTCCCTTTCTCCTCCCTTTCCCTAACTATTCTCCCAGCCCCCACTAATCTATATAAATGATATAGTATATATTCTTCCACATCTTTCTCTAAGCTCATATAATGACACACATATGTACTTATATCTAGGTGTATGCATATACATACCTGTTTATATATATCCATATTCATATACTTTATATATAATACACTATCATATATATATACACACACATACATGATAGGATTTATCATTTATTTACAAAATGGTATGTTCACATTTTTCTGCATTTGGTATTTCCCATGCAGAAAAACTTCGTTGAAATCACTCCAAGTCTACTGCTTTGCTTTGGTCTGTTATATTGACTGTATAGTATTCTAGGCCATGATCATCCCCCATGTATGTTCCTTAGAAACAAAGTGCATGTGCACCAATAGAGGAGTGATTGAATAAGAAGGAATGTGCCCCTCCACTAGTGCACGTGCACTTCATTTCCAAGGAACATTGCCACTGTGCAACATACCCGGATGGCATAGTGTATCTTTCCATGGGGTATATAACCCATGGGTGGGATTTATGGGCCATAGAGAAATTTTCAATGGTATTAGATGTTGCCTTAAAAATAGGTGATTTTTACCATTCAGTTTGATATTAACTGTGGGTTTTTCATAGATATGCTTTATCAGGTTGAGCAATTTCTCTTCTATTCTTAATTTGTCAAGTGATTTTTATCATGAAATGCTGAATTCTATTAAATGCTCTCTCTGCATCTATTGGGATGATTATGTGGTTCTTGCTTTTTATTCTGTTGATGTGGTGTGTTACATTAATTGGTTTTTGGACGTTTAACCAAACCTTACATTCTTGGGATAAGTCCCACTTGATCATGGTTTATAATTTTTTTTTTTTTTTTTTTTTTTTGAGATGGAGTCTCACTCTGTTGCCCAGGCTGGAGCACAGTGGTGCAAGCTCAGCTCACTGCAACCTCTGCCTCCGGGTTCAAGTGATTCTCCTGCCTCAGCCTCCTAAGTAATTGGGACAATAGGTGCCTACCACCATGCCCAGCTAATTTTTTGTAGTTTTCGTAGAGATGGGGTTTCACCATGTTGGCCAGGCTGGTCTCAAACTCCTGATCTCAAGTGATCTGCCTGCCTCTGCCTCCCAATGTGCTGGGATTACAGGTGTGAGCCACTGCGTGTGGCCTATAGTTCTTTTTACTTGTTAGATTCTGTTTGCTAGCATTTTGTTAAACATTATTGCATTCATACTCATAAGACATATTGGTCTTTAGTTTTCTTGTAGTGTCTTTGTCTAGTTTTGATATCAGAGTAATTCTGGGGCCTCTATTTTAAAATGTAGGTTTTTCTTATGGTGAGACCAACAGATCAGATGACTGCCATAGAAAAAATAGTTACAGTTTCCAAGAGGAAGGGTGTGCCACACCACTGTGGGAGAAGGAAACATAGGAGAGCTGGGCTGCGTCTCAGGAGGCAGAGGGCAGTGGGAGGGAAACATGAGCAAGAGCCTTTATTGTGGTTGCTATGTAAATGAATGGGTAAGGCAGGATGAACAGGCTTAGTATTTGAATAATTTTAGTTTGAATAATTTCAGTGAGCCCTGACAGGATAGGTGCAGTCTCTAGATAACTGATAACTGGGCTTGGGGTGATTAGGGGAAGAGTGGCCTAGAGTAAGAGCCTAATAAAGGAGGTGGTGAGGGCATGGGCTCTTTAGTTTGCACACGAAAGGTGTGCTCACAGGTGAGTCTTTTACCATCTCTAGGAACTGGGAGGTCAGCAAAGCCCCAAATGTTGTCATTTCTGCATCAGACATACAGAATTTTTTTTTTTTTTTTTGAGACAGAGTTTTGCTCTTGTCACCCAGGCTGGAGTGCAATGGTACAATCTAGGCTCACTGCAACCTCCGCCTCCCGAGTTCAAGCAATTCTCCTGCCTCAGTCTCCTGAGTAGCTGGGTTTACAGGTGCCTGCCACCATGCCTGGATAGTTTTTTTGTATTTTTAGTAGAGATGGGTTTTTATCATGTTAGCCAGGCTGGTCTTGAGATGTACAGAAAATGTAAAGACATAATTAATGTAGCCTCATAGAATGAGGTTGGGAAGTATTCCCTCCTCTTTTATATTTTAGAAGAGTTTGTGAAGAATTGATATTAACTCTTTAAATGTTTGGTAGAATTCAACAGTGAAGACATCTGAGCTTGAACTTATATTTGTGGATAGCATTTTGATTAGTAATTCAATCTCTTTTTGTAGTTCTCTTAAAATTGTCTATTTCTTGACTCAGTTTTTTTTTTTTTTTGTAATTTTATTTATTTATTTATTTATTTATTTTTTTATACTTTAAGTTCTAGGGTACATGTGCATAACGTGCAGGTTTGTTACATATGTATACTTATGCCATGTTGGTGTGCTGCACCCATCAACTCGTCAGCACCCATCAATTCATCATTTATATCATGTATAACTCCCCAATGCAATCCCTCCCTCCTCCCCCCTCCCCCCTCCCCATGATAGGCCCCAGTGCGTGATGTTCCCCTTCCCGAGTCCAAGTGATCTCATTGTTCAGTTCCCACCTATGAGTGTTGACTCAGTTTTGATAGTTTGTGTCTTTCTAGGAATTCATCCATTTCATCTGTGTTATTTAATTTATTGGCATACAGTTTTTCATAGTCTTCCTTTATAATTCTTTTTTTGAAATTTGTAAGATTAGCAGTAATGTTTCCTCTTTCATTTCCAATTCTATTAATTTGAGTCTTTTCTCCTTTTGTCTTTCTCAGTCTAGCTATAGGTTTTTCGATTTTGTTGATTTCTTCTACTTTTTCTTCTGTTTTCTATTTTATTATTATATATTTCAGTCTTTATTATTTTCTTTGTTAACTACCCTTACGAGTTGGGAAAAAAACTTAGAGGGGCTCCTGTGTTATCAGTGTTACTTTGCTTAAGCTAGAGACTCTGTCCCACAAGGTGGTGGGGCTGGGTGGAACAAGGGAACCCCGTCTTCTTAGTTGTGCCGGTTTGAAGTGAAGTTTCCATCTCACTAAACAGGCGGGGGGAAGAGAAGTAGTCATCTTTCTCCAAATACCGCAGACTTGTAGTACTGTTCTCACCACATTTTAGTAAGTGTTTTTGAGTAGATGTTTAATCATTTGCTGTATGGCTTTAGAATCGTTTCCAGAGACTTCAAGCATTAAAAAACCAATAATTTTTACTAATTTAATGGGAAAAAAAACCAATAATTTTTACTAATTTAATGGGAAAGCTCTTCACATTGGGATGCCAGAAGTTAATCTGAACAATGCGTTTTTGAGATTTATCTATATTTATATTTGTAGCTGTGGTTCCTTTATTTTCATTTTGTTTCATGTACTGATGATTGATAGACATTTAGACTGTTTTCTATAAACATTCTTGTACATGTCTCTGAGTCCTTATGAGTAAGAGCTTCTGTATATCTAGGAATGAAATTGATGTGTCATATTTAACTTAAACTTTAAAGTTAATTAGTATCTCTACCCTCTTAATAGATCATTTTACTCTGATCACCCCTTCCTACTTTTATAATTTGATAGCTTTAGGTTTTAGAGTTTTTTTTGTTAATTTGATATTTAGACATTATATTATTTTTTTTTCCACTCAATAGTTGTTTAGCTTTACCTACTTATTTGCTGTTTTCTTTGCTCACCATTACTTATTGTGTTTCAGACTTTGGACATCTCTTTTCTCTGAGATGTTATATCGTTTGTAAGTTTAGATGAATAGCTAGTGTGTCATTATCATTTATTTAAAAAATCTATCCTTTCCTTACTGAAATAAGAAATTCATTATATAATAAATTCTCATATGTACTAGGTTATGATTCTGTTTTCATTTTACAGTTTTAAAAATTAATATGTAATAGTTGTACACATATGTGGGGTATTTTTTTTATATACACATAAAATGTGTAATGATCAAATCAGGGTAATTGGGATATCCCTTATCTCAAACACTTGTCATTTCTTTGTGTTGGGAACACTCTGAATCTTCTCTTCTGTTTTGGAATATACTATAAATTATTGTTAACAGTTGTCACCCTACTGTGCTATCAAACACCAGAATTTATTTCTTCTATCTAATTGCATGTTTGTACCCACGAATGAACTTCTTTTCATCCCTCCTTCCCATCTCCCCTTCCCAGCCTCTAGTAACCACCATTCTCTCTACCTCCATGAAAACAATTTTTTTCTTAACTCCCACATATGAGTGAGAACAGGCAATGTTTTTCTTTCTGTGCCTGGCTTGTTTCACTTAACATATAAAGAACTCACACAACCCAACAGCAAAATAAACACAAGTAATTAAAATAAAAAGTAGGCAAAAGACCTGGGTAGATATTTATCAAAAGAAGACATATTAGTGGCCAAAAAGCATATGAGAAAACACTTACCATCCCTAATAATCAGGAAAATACAAATCAAAGCCACGATGAGGTGTAATCACACCCCAGTTAAAATGGCTTTTACCAAAAAGACAGAAAATAGCAAGTGCTAGTGAGGATGTGGAAAAAGGAAAATGCCCATATACTGTTGGTGGAAATGTAAATTAGTACAACTATTGAAAACAGTATGGTCATTCCTCAAAAAACTGAAAGTAGAACTACTGTATGATCCAGAAATCTTTTCTATATATCCAAAAGAAAAGAAAATCAGTTTATCAAAGGAATACCTGCATTACCATGTTTATTGCAGTACTATTAACAATAGCCAAGATATGGAATCAACCTAAGTGTCCAGCAATGGATGAATGGATAAAGAAAATATGGTATATATACACAATGGAATATTATTCAGCCATAAAAAAGAATGAACTCCGGTCATTTGTAGCAACACGGATAGAGCTGGAGGACATTATGTTAAGTGAAATAGGGTATGATTCTTGATTCTCTATTTCTACTACTGATTTTCCTGGCTTCTTGTGTTAATAAAATAGTTAATTTGATTTTATAACTGAAAACTATTTATTACCTCCTATGTTGTTTGAGAATTGAGAATGTAACAGTGGAAATACACACAAAAATACTCTCTTAAAACTTGTTATGATAGAAAAATACAGTAAATTAAATGAATAAAGGCATTGTGGGTTACATGGTAACAAGTGCTTTGGAAAGCAGGAAAGGGGGTTAGGGAGTACAGGAGTGGGGTGTAATTTAAAATAGGGTTGTCAGGAAGAGTCTTAATAAGCAGGTGATATTTGAGCACAGGTCTAAAAGAGGAGAGGGAATGAGATGTGAGTTTCTGAGGAATAGTATTCTAGATTAAGGGAACAAATACCGAGACTCTGAGATGGGCATGTGGCTGGCATGCTTGAGGAACAGCTGGAGCCCAGTATGGCTGGAGCAGAGTGAACAAAGTTGAAAGTTCTAGGAGATGCTGTCAGGGAGATAACAGAGTGATTATGAAAGGATTTGAAGGTCATTATAAAATATTTGGCTTTTATTCTGAGCAAGTTGGAATACCACTGGAAAAGTTTTAAGAGGAAGAACTAAAAGTTTCTAAAGCCTAACTCTGGTTTCTGTATTGAGACTAGGTTAGGCTATGGGGTTAGGGGAAACAACAGGGTGAATAATTTGAAGAGCATAATCATATTTCTTTTTAGAAGGCTATTGAATAATGCAATTAGAGCTTATGATGGCTTCAACAAGAGTAGTTGCAGTGGAGGTGGTGAGAAGTAGCCAGATTCTGGATATACCTTGAAGGTGGAGTCACAAAGATTTGAAAGGGAAGATCAGAAGTTCACTTTGGGGCAGGTTAAGTGTGGGATGCCTTTTAAGCACCTGAATGGAACTAAAGAGTAGATAGTTTGAGATGTGATTCTGGAGCTCAGGAGAGAAGTGCACACTGAAGAAATGTTTCTCAATCATTAGCCTATAGATGGTATTTAAAGGCCTAAGACCGCGCGTCATCTCCATGGAAATGAGTTTAGATGGAGAAGAGACAGGAGAAATGCTTGGTTTCGTCAACAAGAGATCAAATAAATGAGGGAGAACCCACAAAGGAGACTGAGAAAGGATGAGTGAACAAGGTGTTTTGAGGAGGAAGGAGTGATCAATTGAATTAAAAGGCCAAGGAAGATGGAGGTTGGACTTAACAAAAAGAATGTCATTGAAGAATCTAGAAGATGAACTTTGTTGAACTAACCCTTATTGGAGTGGAATCAAACAGAATGTGTGCAGGGGAATCAGAATGAATGGAGATAAATGGGGAGGCTGCTGAAAGGGACAAAAGAGGGTTTTTTGTTTTTGTTTTTAAACTGAAAAAGTAGCAGTCTGTTTTTGTTTTGATGGGAATCATCAAATAGAAAGAGGGAAAATAATGATGATGCAAGGTGTGGAGTGAGGAGATTTCTAACTTGATACCCTTAGTAGGCAAGATGGGAATGGAACTAGCACTCAAGTGGAGGGTTTGGCCATACATGGCAACATAAAATTCACCTATAATGACAAGTTGAAGGGCAGCGTGTATAGGTTCACATGCTAATGGATGGATAGATGTGTTGTACATATGTTTGCAAGTTATTTGGTAATTTCTTTGGTTTCTTCATTGGAATAGGAAACAAAGACGTCAACTGAGTGAGAACCAGGGAGGAAGTGTTGGAGATTTAAGGAGAGAAGAGAAGGGATGAAGTAGTTGTCTGAGAGCATAGGAGGGCAGATGGACTAGGGAAATGGAGCAGGGCTGCTGGGCAGCTTGCAGAGCCTTTTTGTATTTCTGTATGAATTTAAAGTGAGAAGAGTTAGCATGGTGTTTTTCCTAGCCACATTAAAATTCAGGGGTGCTGATGTCAACAGAGAATTGGATTTGCTGGGGCTTGGAGATTGACCAGGTGGGTGCCATAAAGGAGAGATGGGTAAGGAAATTTAAGGTGTTTGCAAGAGTGATTATGTTTGATGAACTAAGGAACTAAAGCTGGGTAAGGAGGGATGAGATGGCAGGGGGAAGAGAGGGAAAGGGAACAGTGAAACACTGGTAGTGTCAATGGATTGTGGGTTCTAGAAGGGGTGAGATATTGCTGGATTCATGATTCCTGAAAGAACAATCTGGAAAAATATTAGTACTTTTGTCTGTTAAGGTCATCACTATTCACCCTTCACTTTTTCCTATTTTCCTTATATATTCTTAGGAATATTCTACCTGCATACTTCAAGGTAATTCAATCTGATTCTAAACAAGAAAACTGCGATAACAAAAGACAAAAGGCACTTTTGGCTTTTTCATTGGAATTCATTAAGATGCTTATATTAATTTTAATGTAATTTATATATTTTTATTGTCTTCCTGTCCAAGAACATATTTTCTCATTTTTTCATATTTTGTGCCCTTTTAATTTTCCCTTCCTGGAGTTTACAATTAGGCCCATATTCTCTACTATCATTTGTATATAACATAGCAGCTAGTTCACTTACCAAGCTACTCCACTCAAATCAAAGACCTGGAAAAACTTTCAGTTTCCCCTTTTCTCCCATGCTTTTCCCTTCAGCAGGTGACATCACCTCACTTCACATCCAACTTAATTCTAGATTCTTATTAGTTTTCCTTTAGCATGTCCATTCTATTTCAATAACTTTATTTAGTACTACCTTTTTACATACATAATTACCTGTTTAGAATTAAATATGTAGATTTTCTATGCTTTCCTCAGTATTCCTAGTCTTCTGGCTTCCATAAAAGCAGATAAGAGATCTATTTCTTTTGTTTTAGAAAATTTGATTTTTTGATTGGAGATGTTTCTCTTAATTCTTTTAGATCAGGGATTTGATTGGAAGCACATCTGCCTGATACCTGCCTAAACATTGAAAGAATCTGCATGTTGACAAAGCATTTCATTCCAGAAAGCATTTTCTGGTACTCTGCTTGCACTTCCCTAAGTGTTCTTATTATTTTGGTTTCAATTTGTCATGCCTCCTAGCAGTTCTATTTCCCATTTGAGTTTCCTCTCCTTGCCTACTGAGCCCCTGTAAAAGTCGGGCTAAGCTGGTCTGTTGTAGCAAATTAGTCTTTAAATATCATAGCTTACCACAGCAAGGATTTAGTGTTTGCTCAGATTGACAAGGGGCTGTATTTTGCAAAGCCACTCAGGTACCCAAGTGCTACTATCTTGGAGGCGCACCATCTGAAACACTCTGCTCTGACCTTGCATAGAAAGGCATAGGGTGGCACATGAGGCCTTAAATGGAACTCTGAAATTTAGTCTGGAATTCTTATTTAATTGGATAAGACCATATTTAAGTGCAAAGAGGGGAGGAAGTATGGCTTGCCAAGTGCTCAGAAAGGAGAGGAGCATGCATTAAGTGAACGTGATTAGTCTGAACCACAGATCCTGGATATGGTGTTATTTTTACTGGTCATCCCACTGGAGTTCCTGTCATGTTGGCATCAGCTATGCAATGGAGAAGGTGAAGTCAGTGAGATGTACAGTGGCAGGCAGGTAACCAGCCTCTCCTAAGACATCAGGACTCCTATATCTCTTTGCCTATGGATGGCCTGTCTAGCTCTTCTTTTTATTCTACAGGGGAACACTCATATGGGACCCGTGTTAATTTTATCACACACAGGTTCATCAAAATGTCTAGGTTAAACTCTTCCTAGGGTCTTTTGTATGGTAACATGCATTCCAGGCTTCTTTTGTACCATGTTCCAGCATTTGTTTTCTCTCCATCATTGTCTCTCTCATTCTTACTTTCTCCCTTAGGTGAGAAAGCCCAGTCCCAGATCCTCCTGCTGGGCCTTCCAAGAGCCCTAGCCCTCCCTCATCCTCAGCTAACCCCTAGATTCAGACCCTCATAATTTAGGAGACTAGCCAGGTAGGGAAGGTTGGTGTTGAAAGAGGAGAGGAAGTTAGGTGTATTAAGTTCCATGTTATTTTAGAATTCTTCTACGCACTTAACAAACTTAATTTTTTCAGGTGGATATATTTTTCTGTTATTTGTAGTAAAATGATTTGTGGTTCATCTTTCTCTCCCATAGTCTAGAAGCCCAGTTGAATGAAGCAGGCAAAGACTGTGATCTGAATTCTCTCACTTCTCCACAGTTCAGAATAAAAGCAGACTTTGGATCGTGGATGGAGATTTTGAAAGAGATATTCGAGTATTGTGGATTATGCTGTTCCAACTGGTCTCACGCTCAGCTCTTAGACTGAGGGGCATGTGCACAGCAGAAGAACTGGTGCTTCCACAGAGATCTTATTGAAATATTAGAGGAGAAACTTATCAGTAGCCGGTAGCTTGAATAACATCACTAAATACCTAAAGAATTCTTTCAGAATTGTCTGATTTGTTGTAAGAATCAGCTTCAGCCTTCTAATATATGACATTAGGGACTATTTGATGTAGGAATATGCTTCTATATTCCTGTGTTTCTATATTATCATTGTGTTTTTTAAAAAAATTATTAAACTTATGGATAGTTTTCCTGTGAATGATGAATTTTAAAAACTATTAATAGGCCGGGCGCGGTGGCTCAAGCCTGTAATCCCAGCACTTTGGGAGGCCGAGGCGGGCGGATCACAAGGTCAGGACGTCGAGACCATCCTGGCTAACACAGTGAAACCCCGTCTCCACTTAAAAAATACAAAAAATTAGCCGGGCGAGATGGCGGCGCCTGTAGTCCCAGCTACTGGGGAGGCTGAGGCAGGAGAATGGCGTGGACCCGGGAGGCGGAGCTTGCAGTGAGCTGAGATCCAGCCACTGCACTCCAGCCTGGGCGACAGAGCGAGACTCCGTCTCAAAAAAAAAAAAAAAAAAACTATTAATAGAATTAGTGTGGGTGCAGTGGCTCATGCCTATAATCCCAGCACTTTGGGAGGCCGAGATGGGCAGATCACTTGAGCTCGGGAGTTCAAGACTAGTCTGGCCAACATGGTGAAACCCCATCTCTACAAAAAATACAAAAATTAGCCAGGCATGGTGGTGGCCTATAGTCCCAGCTACTCGGGAGGCTGAGATGAGAAGATGGCTTGAGCCCAGGAGGCAAAGGTTGCTGTGAGCTGAGATTGTGACACTGTGCTCCAGCCTGGGTGACAGAGCCAGACCCTGTCTCAAAAAAATAAACCTAGAATTAATATTTACACTAACTATAGGTATTCTTGGTCCTTCCAAAATTTTGTGTCTTTATAGAGATATATTCAAAGGATGATGGAAGTTCATTTTATAATCTTACAAAACTTAAAGATGAGATCACTCTTAGCATGCTAAAGGTAAGTTTGAAATTGTTTTCAAACCATAATAAGTTAGTTACCAAAAATGCACTATTAGGCCCTGGATGGGCGTGCTATCAGTTATTCTTGCTCTTGTGAGAGCAATTACCTTTTCTTGCGTAAGAATGGGTTGGAGTCAGAGATGGAGTTTACTCCTCATGAGAAAAGTGGATGTCCAGCTTTGACTTCACAACCTGATTAAAGTGCTTCAGAAAATATGATTTGGCTGGGCATGGTGGCTCACACCTGTAATCTCAGCACTTTGGGAGGCCGAAGTGGGCAGATCACCTGAGGTCGTGAGTTCAAGACCAGCCTGACCAACATGTAGAAATCCGTCTCTACTAAAAATACAAAATTAGCCGGGTGTGGTGGTGCATGCCTGTAATCCCAGCTACTCAGGAGGCTGAGGCAGGAGAATCACTTGAACCTAGGAGGTAGAGGTTGCGGTGAGCCAAGATCGCGCCACTGCATTCCACTCTGGGCAACAAGAGCGAAACTCCATTTCAAAAAAAACATGATTCATTATTTGGTGGAATATGAGTATTCAATGCCCTGTTTATCATTTCCCAATAATAGTGATGACAATGGCAACAACAGCTTTTGCATGATTATTTAATTTTTATAACTTTATGACGTAGGTAGTAATCAGTTTTGAACTGTGGTGTGCTGAACCGTGAGAAAACTGAGACTTAGACGTCTAACAATTTGACTAACATCATACAACTAATAAAATATAGATCCAGGAGGACTGTATCTTTTTGATTCAAAATCCACATTCACATTCTTAAACATTATGCTAAATTGCCCTAATATTTATGTAATATTCACTGCTCTGCACAAGTACATTTTTAGTGGCCTGTCACTTGAAAGATTGGTTGGTCCCTTTATCTTCTGCCATGTCACGTTGCTATTTACTATTGATTGTCTACTGTAAAAATCTCATTATCTTCACATTACCAACTAGGTGACCATACTGTAACTTGAAATACAGTTGATCCGCATTATTCACAGATTCTGTGTTTGCTAATTTACGGATCCACTGAAATTTATTTGTAGTCTGAAAATCAATACTCTTGGCACTTAGGTGACTATTCGTGAACACATACAGAGCATAGAAAAATTTGAGCTGCCCAATCACACATTCCCAGCTGAGTCGAACAAGGAGATGCTCTGACTTTTTGTTGCCACTCTCGTACTGTAAACAAGTGTCCTTTTCATGGTCTGTTTAGTACCATGCTTTTTGCATTTTTGTCAATATTTACAGTGACCCTCCAGCATAGTGCTGAAGTGCTGTGGAGCATTTCTAAGTTAAGAGGGCTGTGATGACCCGGAGAAACTATGTGTGTTAGATAAGTTTCCTTCAGAAGTGAGTGCTATTGGCTGTGAGTTGAAGGTTAGCGAATTAACAGTGTATGTTAAATATACTGTTACATATCCTTAGCCATAAACACACATTAAACAAGGCTATGTATTGAGCAGTTAATGAAAATGTTGTGACCAGAGGCTCTCAGGTACTTTTCTCCATATCTCCCCTAGGAGCAATGGCTCAGTGTCCAGTAATAAGTGTTTGCGAGAACTTTATAGAACATAACTACTGTGAATAGTAAGCACCAGCTGTGCATAAAAGAAAAGGTCACTGTCATTCATGCTGACGCTTGCTTTCACTTTCCTTTTCATTTTCTGTTGCCTTTTTCCTTTTTGCTGAACTCTCTTCTCTGATGATTAGATACCGAGTTCCTTTTTGGTCTTCCATTCATTGTTACTTTTCAGTACATGAAAAATATTTGCTAAAGAAGAAAGAGACATTATTTGTATTATTTCTGAACTCACGTGATGTATGGTATCCTTTCCTTAGTCGATGTTACTGATGGAAGCTGAGGACAGGTTAAACTTCCTTCTGTCCGAGGTGGAACAGAAGACCCTGTCTCAGTGCTCCGCTGGCGAACTGGAGATTGTGGTGGAGGCCAGGCTTCAGCTGGCTGTGGTTGCTCTGCAGAGGCACCAGGCAGCATACAGGTACGTCTCTCCATGCACAGGGGAGGGATACCTTTGAAGAGAGTTTCCTCACCCTAGTTTGTTAAATAGACTTAAATTTTATGTAAGTTTTAGAAATTCCTGTATCCATAGTTTGCTTACTTTTTATTATTCAGGGAAGTGTTCATACGTGATTACACTTGAAATTATAGTTCTGGCTGGGTGCAGTGGCTCATGCCTGTAATCCTAGCACTTAGGGAGGTTGAGGTGGGGAGATCACTTGAGGCCAGGAGTTGGAGACCAGGCTGGCAAACATGGCGAAACCCCATCTCTACTAAAAATACGAAAATTAACCAGGCTTTGTGGCGGCGCCTGTAATCCCAGCTACTTGGGTTGGCTAAGGCAGGAGAATCACTTGAGCCCAGGAGGCAGAGATTGCAGTGAGCTGAGATCGCCTCATTGCCCTCCAGCCTGGGTGACAGAGCGAGAGTCTGTCTCCAAAAAAAAAAAAAAAAAATTACAGTTCTCAATAAAGTGATTATTTATGAAGGCACACAACTGGGTTGTTTAATTTCATATATAGAATGAACAAATTCACAAGACAGGGATGCCCTCTCTCACCACTCCTATTCAACATAGTGTTGGAAGTTCTGGCCAGGGCAATCAGGCAAGAGAGAGAAGTAAAGGGTATTTAATTAGGAAAAGAGGAAGTCAAATTGTCCCTGTTTGCAGATGACATGATTGTATGTTTAGAAAACCCCATCGTCTCAGTCCAAAATCTCCTTAAGCTGATAAGCAACTTCAGCAAAGTCTTAGGATACAAAATCAATGTACAAAAATCACAAGTATTCTTATACACCAATAACAGACAGAGAGCCAAATCATGAATGACCTCCCATTCACAATTGCTTCAAAGAGAATAAAATACCTAGGAATCCAACTTACAAGGGATGTGAAGGACCTCTTCAAGGAGAACTACAAACCACTGCTTAGCAAAATAAAAGAGGATACAAACAAATGGAAGAACATTCCATGCTCATGGATAGGAAGAATAAATATTGTGAAAATAGTCATACTGCCCAAGGTAATTTATAGATTCAATGCTATCCCCATCAAGCTACCAATGACTTTCTTCACAGAATTGGAAAAAACTACTTTAAAGTTCATATGGAACCAAAAAAGAGCCCGCATTGCCAAGTCAATCCTAAGCCAAAAGAACAACGCTGGAGGCATCATGCCACCTGACTTCAAACTGTGCTACAAGGCTGCAGTAACTAAAACAGCATAGTACTGGTACCAAAACAGAGATGTAGACCAATGGAACAGAATAGAGCCCTCAGAAATAATACCACACATCTACAACCATCTGATCTTTGACAAAGCTGACAAAAACAAGAAATGGGGAAAGGATTCCCTATTTAATAAATGGTGCTGGGAAAACTGGCTAGCCATATGTAGAAAGCTGACACTGGAAGCCTTCCTTACACCTTACAAAAAATCAATTCAAGATAGATTAAAGACTTACTGTTAGACCTAAAACCATTAAAACCCTAGAAGAAAACCTTGGCAATACCATTCAGGACATAGGCATGGGCAAGGACTTCATGACTAAAACACCAAAAGCAATGGCAACAAAAGCCAAAATTGACAAATGGGATCTAATTAAAGAGCTTCTGCACAGCAAAAGAAACTACCATCAGAGTGAACAGGCAACCTACGGAATGAGAGAAAATTTTTACAATCTACCCATCTGACAAAGAATCTACAAAGAACTTAAACAAATTTACAAGAAAAAACAAACAACCCTATCAAAAAGTGGATGAAGGATATGAACAGACACTTCTCAAAAGAAGACATTTATGCAGCCAACAGACACATGAAAAAATGCTCATCACTCGCCATCAGAGAAATGCAAATCAAAACCACAATGAGATACATCTCATTGTGAGATACCAGTTAGAATGGCGATCATTAAAAAGTCAGGAAACAACAGGTGCTGGAGAGGATGTGGAGAAATAGGAATGCTTTTACACTATTGGTGGGACTGTAAACTAGTTCAACCATTGTGGAAGACAGTGTGGCGATTCCTCAAGGATCTAGAACTAGAAATACCATTTGACCCAGCCATCCCATTACTGGGCATATACCCAAAGGATTATAAATCATGATGCTATAAAGACACGTGCACACATATGTTTATTGCGGCACTATTCACAATAGCAAAGACTTGGAACCAACCCAAATGTCCATCAATGATAGACTGGATTAAGAAAATGTGGCACATATACACCATGGAATACTATGCAGCCATAAAAAAGGATGAGTTCATGTCCTTTATAGGGACATGAATGAAACTAGAAACCATCATTCTGAGCAAACTATCATAAGGACAGAAAACCAAATGCGGCATGTTCTCACTCATAGGTGGGAATTGAACAATGAGAGCACATAGACACAGGGTGGGGAACATCACACACCGGGGTCTGCCAGGGAGTGGGGGAAGGGAGGAGGGATAGCATTAGGAGAAATACCTAATGTAAATGACGAGTTAATGGGTGCAGCACACCGACGTGGCACATATGTACTTATATAACAAACCTGCACATTGTGGACATGTACTCTAGAATTTAAAGTAAAACAAAACAAAAAAAGTATATAAAAAAAGAATGAACAAATTAACAATGCTTTGATTTTTTAAATACATTTAATTTACTTTTTAAAAAGACTAAACCTTTTTACAAATAAAGCCTAAAATTTTTTTTCTAAAACATTGAATTAAAATATTAAAAACAAACCTATTTTGAAAAA
This sequence comes from Rhinopithecus roxellana, assembly GCF_007565055.1. Classification (NCBI taxonomy): domain Eukaryota; kingdom Metazoa; phylum Chordata; class Mammalia; order Primates; family Cercopithecidae; genus Rhinopithecus; species Rhinopithecus roxellana. Next base: position 107,832,124 of record NC_044558.1, read on the forward strand.
GTAACAGTTTCTGCATCATATTGCACTGAACTATTTAAGAAACTTGTAGGTGGCTAAATATTTAAATGTGCTGCAGTTGTTAGTGTCAGCTCTTTCATTTAGTTTGTTCATCGACCTATTTATTTAGTCAACCAGTATCTGTTAACTCTGTCACTGCCAGAATCTGATCTAGGCAGTGAAGATATAAAGATGCATAGAATACAATTTCTGTATCCATATGCTCACAGATATATAAGCAGTCAGGTAGAGTAGTAAAATAATACTATAGTGCTTTTTTCATATTTAATAATATGGAAATCTACATTCAAGAGTTTCTCCATGCCATTTGTGATAAACACTTCTATCATGAGGTCCTCTGACACATTCAATAATGATTCATCTAATAATGCATACATTTCTTATTCATTAATTCATTAAAAAATAAGTTTGTGCACCTTCAATATGCTAGGCACTGTTCCAAGCTCCTGGCAGGTATCAGTGGCCCAATACTCATATATACAATCTAGACAAAATATATGACAATACTTTCCAAAATCTTGCCCTGTATTCTAATAGATAATAAACATGCTGACAATAAACTATAAACGCAAGTGAATTACAGAGTGTGGACAAAAATGGTAAGTGCTATGGGGAATATAAGGAGTAGAGATTGGAGGGCGAGGAGTTATCATTTTAAAATTGTATGGTTGTAATAAAGAGTGTGACTCCATTTTGATGTTCGATGGCTGCCAGCTTTCAAGCCCGACCACTCCCGTTCTCTTTCTGCCCCCGACCTGAGCAAGCAGATAAGAAAGCCCATCTCTTCCCTCCTTTGGTGTTAGTGGAAAGCTCAAGCCATGTAAGTCCTGGCCCATGTGCAGGAACTCTTACCCCAGTGCCACCCACCAACCACCATAAAACTCCAAGCCAGTCTCTTTTCCTTGCTCTCTCCATACATTTTCCCACCTGTTTGGGAACCTGCTCTGATCTTCTTGGAAGGTCTCATTATGTGAGCAGTACCCTCTTTCATACCCTCTTGACGTGTGTGTATGTGGGATCAGTCGTGACATCTGAACCACATTTTGGGTGGTCAAGGCAGGCTTCATTGATGAAGTGACATCTGAACAAAGTACTTAAATGAGAAAATTATCCATGCAAATATATCTATAGAGAAAGTGTTACAGGCCATGGAAACATGCCTGATACATGTTTGAGGGATAGCTCAAGATCTCTTGTGGCTAGGGTGGAGTGAGTGAGGGGCAGAGTTGCAAGGGAGATCTGCAGAGAGAAAACTGGTGTACAAGAACATTACATAGGACCTTTTGGCCAGGGTAAAGACTGACCTTGAGTGAAGTGGGGAGTCATTGTAGAGTTTTGAGCAGAGGAGGGACATGATCTGATTTTCATTGTAAAGGGATGGCTCTTGCTGCTAGTATGAGAATTGATTATAAGAGGAAAAGGGTGTGAAAGCAAGGAGATGAATTAAGGAGGCTATTATAATAACGGAAATATGGTGGTGGTTCTTACCAGTGTGATAGCCATGGAGGTAATGAGAAGTACTTGGATTCTGAGTAAATTTTGAAGGTAGAACCATTCGATTTTACAGATACTGAATATAAGTTGTGAGAAAAAGAGAGGAGTCAAAAAAGAAGTGGTCGTTAACTGAAATGGGAAGATTGTGGGGGTGCAGCTTATTTAGCGGAAACATCAGGGGTTAAAATTTGAATGCATGTAGTTTGAGATGTCCCTTAGATGTACAATTGAAGATGTCAAGTATTCTGAGAGTCTTTAGAATATACGCAGTGTTATTCAAATGTTCCCAGCACAAAGAGAAGATAAATGTGTAAGGTGATGGATATACCAATCACCGCTATTTAATTATTACACATTATGTAATGTATCAAAATATTTTATGTACCCTGGAAATATATATGTCTATTAAGCATCAATAAAAAATACAGTGATAAAAATGATACAAATTTAAAAGTACAGTATAACAACTAAAAAAAAAAAAAATAAAGACAGCATTTTAATACTGGATGAGTTCCATTAGGGAGTATAAATGGATGGAAGAGAGAAAAGGACCAAGGACCAAGCCCTGAGTTTCGTATTCCAACTTTATGAGACTGGGGAGAAAATGAGGAACCAGGAAAGGAGACTGAGAAGAAGTGACCAGTAAGATAGGAGAAAACCAAGAGATTATGGAATCCTGAAAGCCAAGTGAAGAAAGTGATCGAGGAGAATGGAGTGACCACATTCTCCAACTGTGCCACAAACTTCTGATAGATTGAGTAAGGTAAGGATAGAGGTTTGGACCCCTGGATTTAGCATGGAGGCCAATGGTGACCTTCACAGGAGTAACTTTAGAAGATGCTTGGGAAAGATTATGTTTAGAGTGATTTATGAGAGAGTGGGAAGAGATAAATCGGAGCCCACAAATAAAGATGATTCTTTAGAAGAGTTTTACTATGAAGGAGAGTAGAGAAAGATGGTGACTGCAATTGGTAGAAGTAGGGTGAAGACAAATTCTCTTGAGATGAGAGAGATGATAATGAAAAAGACCCAGTACAGATGTTCTGATATGATTGGCACACAGCAGACTAGGAGGCCAGTCCAGTCTTCTCTTTTTCTCTGATACAGAATAAAGTTATCCTCTACTTTGGGAATACAGAATAGTCTCTGGGGGCTAGCCAGGAGACTAGCTGCCTGCCAGGAACACAGTTGCAAAATGTCACCCAAGATAAATCAGTTCCCCAGGCTGATGCCATTAGAAATTGTGGGGTCGAAATTGGCAGCATCCATGAAATGCAGAAACCCTGAGAAGTTAGTTTAAAATGGTCCTGACATCATAGAGCTGGAGCAGAGGTAAACCCTGAACAGTCTCATAGAGGTTAACCCAGGAAATGCAAGACTTCTATGGAAAATAACTCCCATTAAAGATAGCACCGAGTCAAATATTATAAATCAGATGAAGAAACAGTCATAACAGAGAGTTAGCAGACACAATAAATGGCAGACTTCACAGCCCAAGAAATAAACTGTTCAAAGATAGGAAGGATAGAAGAGAATCTACAAAGCAACAATGAGACAACATAAAATGAATTTGGAAAACAGCCAAATAGAAATTCTGTAAATGAAAAAATATAGTCACTGAATGAGAAAAGAAATGATCAAGTTAGATGAAAAATATTTTTTTCTCTCCTTATTTTTTTCATTTGTAATGAAATTCCATACATTAAACCCCATTCAAACTGAAATTTGGAAGAGGAGTTACATTTAAGACTTTGACTGTCATTCTCTTTAAACAGGAGAATCCCACTTATGTGTTTCCCAAAGGGGAAATCAATTCAGCAGAAATCCTCGTTTGCTTTGATTGGAAACATATAATCATCTCATCAGTATGAGCCTACAAGCTTTGACTAAAGACTGTTCCATGACTAACCACATCTAAATCTAGATGACAGCAGAGGTGTTGGGAGATTTATAAGTTTTTGTAGTTTTTAAACAGTGATGAAAATCTGTAAAGAATGTTTGGAACAGTGATTCTCAAAGTGTGCTCTGCAGATCTCTGGGGGTGTCTCCCAGACCCCGTGGGCATGGGGGTGTACATGAGGTCAGAACCGTATGAATAAAACTAAGACAGCGTTTGCCTTATTCACTGTGTATTTCACGTTGATGCTACAGAAGCAACAATGATAAGACTTCTGGCGCCTCACCATGAATCAAAGCAGCAGCCCCAAACTGTACTAGTAGTCATTGCTGTCTTCACTCCTGCACACTTGTAATTAAAAAAAAATGCCAGTTTCACTTAAGAATGCCCCTGGTGAGGCAGTAAAATCTTGAGCTTATAAGTCTCTCTCCTTGGATATATATTTTTAACATCTTATGGGAATATTATAGGGGAAATATGCCTAGGTATGTCTGCTGCTTATGAAAGCTGATGGTTGACTTGAAGAAGAATGTGTGTGATTGAATTGAGAGTTGGACAGGCTGCTTTCTACATGGAATACCATTTTCATTGGAAAAACAACAGACAAACTGTGGTTATTCAGACTTGAGTATTTGGCAAACATTTTATTGAAAATGAGCAAAGTGAGTATGCCACTTCTAGGGAAAGAACTGATAGTATTTGTTGCCAATGATAGAATTTAAACTTTCACAGGAAAACTAGAAGTTTGGGAGACTTGTATGAGCCACCACAAGCTTGACAATTTTCTAATGTTTAGATTTTTTTCTGTCAGATTGGTAAAATACTAAAAACATGACTTTTAAAAATATTGTATAATAAAATACTTCAACATTTGGTGAATCTATATAACTCAGGGAGACAATATTTCCTAAATGACTGATGCATAATGTTACAAAATCCCAGTGAACAAGATAGAGCAGTAGATTTTAATGGAACAAAGTAGGAAAAGTTCATCAATATGTGGTATTAGATTCTACATTGCAACAAACTTAAAAAAAAACTATCACTTGTCGCATGATAATTGTCACTTTGATACTACGTTGGTGTAGTATCAAAGAAGAATATTAAAACAGTTATTTGAAGCAGCTGTTAATGTACTTCTCCCATTTCCAATGACTGTGTGACTCCTAATCTTCATACACTTCAACCAAAACAATATTTTACAAAAGACTGAGTGTAGAAAAAGATATGAACAATCTTCTGTTAAGTAGGGGTGAGTGTGTGTGTGTGTGTGTGTGTGTGTTCAGAGTCTTGCTGTGTCACCCAGACTGGAGTGCAGTAGCAGGATCTCAGCTGATCGCACGCAACCTCTGCCTCCCGGGTTCAAGCGATTCTCATGTCTCAGCTTCCTCAGTAGCTGGGACTACAGGTGCACACCATAACGCATGGCTAATTTTTGTATTTTTAGTAGAGGTGGGGTTTCACCATGTTGGCCAGGCTGGTCTCAAACTTCTGAGCTCAAGTGATCCACCTGCCTTGGCCTCCCAAAGTGCTGGGATTACAAGCATAAGCCACCATGTCTGGCCACTTGGTAGTTTGTTTTTTATTAAACCAGACATTAGAGAGATCCATGGCATTCTTCTCATGAACTTTTTTGAAAATATAATTGTTTGCATAAAATATTTTATTTATGTTAACATGTAATAGGTTTACTATTTTTATTTGAAGAGGATTTAATGTTAAGGAAACTAAGACATTTTTAGCTGAATTTCTAATGTTGGCAAATGTTGATGGAGCTCTTTTGGGTTCTCAATAATTTTTAGAGGTGTAAAGAGGTGCTGAGAATAAAAAGCTTGAGAACCACTGGCTTAGAATATTGTCACATGTATAGCTATCTTTAAGGACATATGATAGTTGATAGTAGAATAGGCTTAGCGTAATAACATACCATTTTCCCCATTGGAGTTTGAAGGGAGAATAAATTTTTACTATATAATTCTCTATAGAACATTTTTTTTTTCTAAACTATGTGTCAGAGAGCAACAGCAGCCCTAGAAAATATTTATCATTTACCTTCATTCTTTCCTCAGCTCTCTGTGTATCCTATACCCTTTTGATATGAAGGATATGAGTGGTTTTTATTCTTTTTAGGGAGGAAGAATGAAATGAGAAACTAAAAATTACAAAATGGCCGTAGAAAGGACTGTCATAATAGAACTTTAATTTGAAAACCAGATAGACATATGCAAATAGTGTTCAAGTATATCAGAATAGCTCCTATTTTAAATACATGAACCTGGCCCTTGGGACAAACCTGCAAAAAACTTTGATGTTATTGCCTTTTTGGAGCAGAGTTGTCATTTAGGGGAAGCCTACTGTCAAGATGAATGAGTTTTTCTCATGTGAACTTTACCCCCTGTGAGCTTCTGTTTGGGCACTGCTGAGAGTGTTGGACAGTCTCTTTTCCAAATGATGGTTAGCTTGACATTTCATGATACTTCTAATAAAACTATGTGTCAAAGAAATTGAAAGGCACATTCCCTAGGGTGACAGGTAGAGTGAGCCGCATAGATTTTATGAGAACAAACTGACCATTTTTGTCATGAATGTTAATAAGAAATAAATGGGATCAAAGTTATTCAAATTGTATTTCTACTTCTTCTAGGGCTGCCTCTTTCTTTCAAAATCCTGTGGGGTTTGTTTTAATAAGTGTTCCTTCCTATTCTCCTTTATATTTAATCTATTGTTTAAATGGAAAAATATTTGGGCCTTTTAATTTTGTGTCAGAATGAAATTTTCTTTTGGGATTTTAGACTGTTGGCAGTAGGTAATCCTTGCATACTTTCTATCTGTCTAGTGTAGTGGAGAAACAAGAAATTATCCATTCTGCAACTGAGCAGTACCAAGTGGATTAGGACATACTGTTTGTCTTATATTTTATTCATTAAATTTTTGGGTTAGCAACATGCCATACCTCACAGCTTGTTTCTCTTAAAATCAGAATTTGGGTTTCAAAATGAGAAGAATGGAATGGGTACCATTTTCTTTTTCCAGGGTTTTCTATCAGCCATGCTGAGTTAGCCTTGGAAGCTACTGAGTAAATGAGGTGCCTCCGAAATGTGTGTAGCCTTGAGGGAGGAAGAGTGTGGGGAGGGCACGTTTCCTGTGCACACACTGTCTCCATGCTATGTGTGTTGTTGTTGTTGTTATTTTCTTGGTTAGTTTTATTTTAAATAAAAAACAAGTTAATTATGATATCTTAGAAAATGTTCTACAAACATCTAAACCGTTTTAATGGCTCAGCAAAATCTTGAGAGTTTAAAATTCAGTAACTGCTAAGAGATTGGGATGTTAACAAATTAGAAAAAAAAATCAATTTAGTCTCTCCCCACCTCTCCTGAGCAATTCAATACACTAATAATGATAATGGCTAGCGTGCATTATGTGCCTCTGTTTGCCAAGCACTCCTATTTGCTAAGCACACTCCATGCTTACTAGAATGTCAGCTCCATGAAGACAGGGATTCTTGTTTGTCTTCTTTACTACTGTATTCATAGCCCCTAGATTTCTTCCTGGCCCATAGCAGATACTCAATATGTACTTTTAGATTATTATAAGCATTAAATAAGATCTTTATTTTATGAAAGATCTTATTTAATCCTTATAATAATCTCATGTCATGAAGTTTGCACTGTTATTATCATCATTACCGCTTTATAGATGATGAGATTGTTAATTGGGGTTCCCAAGATCACACAGTTAATGTATGGCAAAAGTGGGATTTGACCACTCTCTCTCCAGTGTATGAATTTTTAAAAATTAGGTTATTTCACATGAACTAAAAAGTTTTTTTTAAGTAGAAAAAAATACAATTAAATAAGAGAATCTCTAGAAAGATACATCTCTAAAATTACAACTGACTAGAAAGAAAAATGTCAACTGATTTAATCTGTGAAATATTTTAATTTTTATAAGTACAATAACAACAAAAACAATTACACCAACAATACATGGAAAAACAAGACTTTACTTCCAGTAAATATGACAACTAGTTCCTTTCATTTTTACATAAAATTGCTGATAAAATTGATAAAAAGACACTGTTGATAAATGGTCAAATACCATAAACTTTTCATCAAAAAGAAGAAATTATAACTAGTATGTATACACCTGGAAAAATATCTATCCACTTACAAAGTGAAGTTAAAGCAATGAATGAGGTTCAGATTTCTACCTGAAAAATAGCATTGGGGTAGTATTCCCTGATAGGTTCTCTACCAACTTCCCATTGAAAGACATGTTGCCCCATGGAGATAGAAAAATACAAAAGCTTTAATAGAATTGAAAACTAAGCATAGTAATTCAACTTTTGTAAGAAATGGGAAAACTTTTTTTCAAATGGTACCCATAGATGAAGAGGGAGTCAGAACCACAAGGGATCATCTACATCCACTTTATTCCCTGAAAGGAGCAGCATCGTGGGCCAGGAAGGAAGAGTGGTCCCTCTGCCTTCTAAGCGCATAACTCAGAAGGGATTCACCATCCAAAAACCTGGGCAGGTACCCTAACACTGTGTGGGGGCTTAAGGAACTACTCCAGCCAACAGAAGAGATCCGTCTCATAGTTAAGACTGAGGAATGAGGCAGTGATTCTGTAAAAATGACTAGTGGTGGGTACTGGAGCTAGTTTGGGCTCAGTGTAAATAATGATAAGTTTGCAAAACTGAAAACAGATGTCAAAACTAATTCTTGAAAAAGGTGATAAAGTATAAAGATAACTAACAATGACCTGGGGATAATATATCAGATTATAGTAACCAAGTGGATGTGGGAGAGATAGGGTAATTAAAAATTCTGAAATTCTTCATCCTATGTGTAGGGAATCAAAATATGTTGGTTCATTTTATGCACTGAGAAATAGAGAAGCAGAGTAGAGAAATTATGTTTTTAAGATGGATTAATGGAGAAGTGTGTTTTGGAAGATATTAAACATAACTGCTATTAGAATCTAAACCAGAATATATATATTTCAAATCAGTGTGGAAAATAAAAGGGAAATAGTCTCATGGCAGAAGACACAAAAGAAAGGAAAAAGGAAGAATACACTCAGAAAGCATAAAATAATAGAAGAAAACAAGGCATGTTAATTATGCCCATAAATGTAAAATTGTTGAAACACACTTGATTTGTGAGGATGTTTTGTTTGCAAGTGACAGAATCCCAACTTCTGCCAAATCAGCCAAAAGGGGAAACTTTCTGATTCATGTGACTACAAAGCTGGTGAAGACAGATGTAAGGATGGGCCTGAGGGTTTACTGAGAGCAAAGGCTTGAGTGCTCCTGGAATCACCTAATTCCATCTTCTTTCTTTCAGCCTTATGTGTTAGCTTTATTTGATCAGATTGGCTTCCTCTACAGTACTGGATACATGTCTGCCACTAGATCAAGACTTCGAATGCTCCCAAATTTACCACAGAGAGAGCACAAGACTGTCTCTTGCTTCAGGTTCAGATACCAGGGAAGCTGATTGGCCCAGCTTGGCTCATGTGCTCATCCCTGGTCCCAAGCACCATGGCCAAGGAGGCAGGGTCATGAAAGAATATGGAAGCCCTCACTAAGAACTAAGAAGAGGGGGTAGGCAAAAGAAGGAGAATAATGTCCCAGAAGGATGGGATGTTTGATGCTTTTCTTAGAAGAAGAATGCTACTCAAAGTAGTAAATATAAAATTGAACTATAAATCACTGTCAAAAATGGTCCAGACATCTTTAATACTAAAAGGATTTTTAGTTATCAAAGATACTAAGAAAAGGTAAAGAAGCAAAGATGGCAATATCAGTATTATGCTAAATAGGATGCAAGGCAAAAAGCATTGAACTGCACCAAGAGTACCATTGATATTGATGAAAGATACAGTCAACAGTGACTATATAACAGCCATAAATATGGCACTAACTCTATATGGATAGCAAAAATTCAACAAAACCAAACTTGTTAGAAACTGTGAAAAGACAGAGATGGTGTCATGGAATAACGAATAAGGGTACAGGGTCAGGGGCTGATTGCCTGAGTTTTGAACCTGGCCCCTCTTTCTAACTGTGTGACTTGGATCAAATTATTTAACATTTCTGTGTCTTCATTTTCTAATCTGGAAAATACGGATGATAATAGTACATGTTGAGGATCCCTTATCCGAAATGCCTGAGGGAAGAAGTGTTTCAGATTTCAGATTTTTTGGGGGGATTTTGGAATATTTGTATTATTCTAGTTGAGCATCCCAAATCTGAAAATTTGACATCTGAAATGTCTTGACTAGCATTTATTTTGAGTGTCATGTCAGCACTCAAAAAGCTTTAGATCTTGAAGAATTTTTGATTTTTGGATATGGGATACTCAACTTGTATTTATATTCCTTGTAGACTTGTGGTGGGGAGTGTATGAATTTATTCACAGAAAGTGCTTAATAGAGTACCTGTCAGGTGGGAAACACTTTGTAAATACCAGTTATGATTTTTTTTTTAAGCATTTTGGAGAAAAAAGACCATTTCTGTGGCCAATGTTAGCACAATATTTTCAGTTTTTAATATAACATATTGACCAAAAATATAGGCTTTAGAAATGTAATTTAAACACTGAGCATATGTACCCATTCTGAGAGCCTTCTTACAGGATCCATGAACACTGATGAAGGTGAACATATACTGCACCAGAATCTCAGTGACTGATCCAAAGGAGGATGGAGCACGGACTGCAGCCTGGGGATTGGGAGGGCCCTGGAATGTGTAAATCTGATTTACAGCTTGAAGAAATCACTGTGGGTGCTGTATGGAGACCAGGACTGCAAGGGCAAGAGTCATAGCAGGAAACTGGTTAGGAAGCTACTGTGGTCATCCAGCCTGGAGATGATGGCGGCTTGGATGAAGGCGTTAGCAGTGGAGGAGATGAGGGAGCCCTATTTGGAAGGCGAAGTCTGTTGAGGGATTGAATGTAAAGTGCGACTCACAGAGAGGAAGTCATGGCAACTCCTGGGTTCTGCCTGTGGGATGGAGGACAGGGATGAGGAGTGGGTTTGGGTGGAGGAGATAGAAGCGAGAGGGGTCTGCTTTTAACTTGCTGTTACTGGTCTCATAGGACTGTTGTAGCAAAGTGCCAAAAACTGGGTGGCTGAAAGCTAGGAATTTCATTGTCTGACAGTCCTCGAGGCAAGACTTCTGAAATCAAGGTGTCAATGGGGCCACACTTGTTCTGGTGGCTCTAGGGGAGAATCCTTACTTGCCTCTTCTGGCTTCTGGCATTTGCCGGCAGTCCTTGGCGTTCCTCGGCTTGTAGGTGCATCAGTCCTGTTGCATGGCCGTCTTCTCCCTGTATATCTTCACATCACCTTCCCTCTGTGCATGTCTCTCTATGTCCAAATAACCCCCCCCACCTTTTTTTTTTTTGAGACGGGGTCTCACTCTGTCGTCGGGCTGGAGTGCAATGGCGCGATCTCGGCTCACTAGAACGTCCGCCTCCTGTATTCAAGCGATTCTCCTGCCTCAGCCACCCGAGTAGCTGGGACTACAGGTGCCGCCACCATGCCCAGCTAATTTTTTGTATTTTTAGTAGAGATGAGGTTTCACCATGTTAGCCAGGATGGCTTCGATCTCCTGACCTCATGATCTGCCCGCCTTGGCCTCCCAAAGTGCTGGGATTACAGGTGTGAGCCACCGTGCCCGGCCCAAACCTCCCTTTTTATAGAAACACCAGTCATATTGGATTAGGACCCAGCCTAATGTTCTCATTTTAACTTGATTGCTTCTGTAACGAACTTACTTCCGAGTAAGGTCACATTTTGAGGTACGGGGGCTTGGGACCTCAACATACCTTTTGGGGAGACAAAATTCAACTCATAACACCTGTTAAATGTGACTGTCGTTTAACTTTTCAAGTGGAGCTGTTAAATGGGGAAATTGGATGGATATATTGTCATATTGTCCATAGGCCTTCATCCAGTTTTTTTTTTTTTTTTTTGATGTGTGTATGATGAGCATCTTCAGACATACAGAATGTTCTGTATTTTGAATTTTGTTTTGGAATACATTTTCAAAAGAAGATGGCTCTTAATATATACCATTAAAATATTTTGAAGAAGTGTGATGCCAATGTTAAATTTACTATTCTACAGGGGAGGAGGATATAATGGCTTAAAATGCAGACAAATTTATGCATGGAGCAACAGGAAGTAAAAAATTATTAACTCCTGGTCTCCATTTTTTTGATAGAGTACATTTCCTTTCTGGCACTGCTAGACACAGATTAAGCAATAATTAAGCTTGAGTTTCTAAGTGTAATAGCATTAAGTAACACAGTTCTATAACCTCAGAAAGCTGGAGAATCACGTTCCGATGTACATAAAATACAAAATATTAAAATGTGATTGCCAATACATTTTGTTTTAGATCTTGGAAATGTCACTCCTTTATTCTTCTATTCACTCATTTAAAAATATTTTTTAGTTTCTATTATGTCTCAGTCACTATGCTAGATGCTGGATTTCAATAGGGAATAAGACAAATTTAGCTGTGAAGCAATACTCAGACAATGAAATATGACAAGTACTAGTGTGTGGTTAAGACCAGGGTGCTATTAGGGCCTGCAGAAATGGCACCTGACAGTTTTGGGGGTTATTGGGGGGGCGTGTGAGAATGTTTTTTGGAGAAAGAGATTTAGGAAATAACATACAGATGTCACAAATATAATACTGATAACATTTAAAATATATTCTATATTTTAGTGCTGCAATAGTATTTTCTACACTTACACTTCTCCAGGATTCAAAACTTTTTAAAAAGAAGGTAGTACAGGATGACACAGAGAATCCTGTCTCTCCAGGAACTTCTGTAAGTATGACTTAATGTCTGTCCTTACAATACTTATCATATAAGAACTATTGGCATGCTAGGAAATTGTCTAATTATTTAGATGAAGCAAAGGAGTAAAGTAGAAAAAACATTGAATTTGGCGTAAAAAGATTTAGGTCCTATTAATGCTATTTATTTATTGGCATACTTTGGACAAATCTCTTAATTTAAAAAAACTTATAATCTCATTTGTGAACTGATGGAATTGGGATATAATAATTACTAAAGTCCCATCCAAAGTCCCAGATGTACCATTATATTAATCTAGCTTTGATCTACCTAGCAAATAAAGTTGTTTCCCAAGACTTGCTCCTCATTCCGCTTTTGAATCTATTGCCTTAGCGTTGCCAGTCAGATACCTGTGCTGTTTCCTGCTTTGGATTCCTCATAGTTAGAGTCTTCCATTTAAGCTCTCAAATCTGACAACTGATGTCACATATTCTCTGATTAGGCTTTGATAAGACCAAGTAATTTAACAATACAGGATTGTTTAGGACTGAAATATAGAGATTCATCACATAGAACCCTTGCTCATTATTTCAAGCATTACTAATAAAATCGCTAATATCTAGCATCATTACAAATTAGCAAAACTAATTGTCCTCAGTAGAGACTCATTTCTTACTATATTGAAAGCAATAAAAATGCTAAAAGCAATCTAACTCTAAAAATTGACTTAGAATAATGATTGTCAATTGGGGGTGATTTTGCCTCCTGGGGGAAATTTGGCAATGTCTGGAGATATTTTAGGTTGTCACAACTGGGTGGAGAGGGGTGCTACTGGCATCTATTAGGTAGAGGCCAGGGAAGTTGCTAAACTTCCTATAATCTGCAGTACAGCCCTCCACAGCAGTTATCTGGCCCAGAATAGGTCAGTAGTGCTGAGGTTGAGAAACCCTGATTAAGATTAATGTGACCTGTCTTTTCATTAGTGACAGGAAATCTGAGCTTTGAGTGATTAAGTTATACTGATGGGCATTTTTTTCTGTATTGCTAATCTACATACTAGACTCTTTGAGTACTTCTTGTGCCCATTCGAATCACTATCCTCCCTGTGGGCCTCTGTCAACTGCTTACTCTGTTTTTTTTTTGAGACGGAGTCTTGCTTTGTCGCCCAGGCTGGAATACAGTGGCATAATGTCAGCTTACTGCAACCTCTGCCTCCTGGGTTCAAGCAATTCTCCTGTCTCAGCCTCCAGAGTAGCTGGGACTACAGAAGCCTGCCACCATGCCTGTCTAATGTTTGTGTTTTTAGAGAGTTTCACCATATTGGTCAGGCTGGTCTCGAACTCCTGACCTTAGGTTATCCACCTGCCTTGGCCTCCCAAAGTGCTGAGATTACAGGTGTGAGCCATGGTGCCAGGCCTGTTGACTACTTACCCTTGTTTCCAGGGAACAGCTTGCCCTACTTTTCCTGTACTACCCACCTGCATTTGAGCCCCTTTAGGCCCTATTAGCTACTCCTGGCTAGCACGTGTTGCTGATTGGTTGTACACAAGGAGCTGTCAGAAATGCATAGCAGGAAATACTTAGAACAAATGGCAGTTGTTCTAAACGATTTTAAAGTTTCCAGTGTCTACAATGGACTCTACTCCCCCAGAAATAGCTTTCTTTGCACATCTCTCCTAGCTCTCAGCTCTGGACATTTGTCACCTCTTTGTAAAGTGTAATATTGAGGGTGGCAAATTAATTACAATACCTGTTTGGAATATGAGCAGCATACAGTAACATGACACAGTGGATTAAGACTATGGACTCTAAAGGCAGGAAGACACAGGTTGGAATCCCACCTCCATCAAAATACGACAGTATTTAGGCAAGATAGTTAACCTTCCTAGGTCTCAGTTCTCCCAACTGTAAAATGGAAATGATTATAATACCTCTTTGGCTGTTAGGAGGGTTAAATGAGATAATATATACAAAGCATGTAGCACAGTACCTGACACATAATAACTAAATGAATATTAGTGAATATTATTTATTTTTTAGCCCTTAAAATGACATTTACAAAAACTTTTCATGACATAGAAACTGCTGATAATATAATTTGCAGTGAGAAATTCACACTGCAAAACTATTTTTCAACAATGGGTACAGAGAGAAAAGGAAAGTTGAAAAACAGTATGCTAAAATGTTAATAGAGGATTGTTGGATTGTGGATGATTTTGTTTTGAATATTTTTTATATTTTATAGAATGTGCAAGAATCATTTCTAAATTAAAAATTTTGATACTGTGGAATGATACCAGATGCCTTTTAAACTTACATTTAGTCTTAGTTTAGAACCTTGACATTATTAAATGGAAAGATAACTATCATTTTAATATTGTTTAGGCCACTGAAAATAAAGATGACAATGAGTTTTTAGATCCTATTTCCCTAAATGCCCGAGAGTATTTCAATATTCATCTGTGGTTGAGGTGCCGCTTAGCATTGGTGACTGCGTTTGTTGCACAGATTCATGGCATTGGAATTGTGAAAGGTATAAACATTTGCTTATTGAATGTTTTCATAAAAATTAATTTTACATAGGTGAAGAGGGGTTTATTGGGATGTATTTTATTATGTTAACTTTTTATAACTTTCTAGCTTGATCTGCTTATAGAATTAAAAATTCAGGTTATTAATATATAAGAATATTTTTAACAGCCCTTTGTATCATTGAAAGTGGCATATATCTTACTAATGTATGCAAAACAGGTAAAGCAATTTCAAAATACGAATGCCCAGGTCTTCTTGTCATCTGGGAAGGCAACTAGTGTAGAAGCGAAGAGCACAGATTACTGGAGCCAACCCACTTGGGTTCAAATATTGGATCCACCACTTCCTTGCCAAGCCTTTCTTAGCCAAGTCTCTTAAATCCTCCTTACTCAGTTTCCTACCCTGTAAAATGGAGATGATTGTACGTACTTTCTAGGATTATTGTTAGAATTAAATGGGTTAAATTTATACTGTCTTAGATCACAGCTTGGCACATGTAAATGTTAGTTCTTGGAGTGATTAATCATTATTTATTTGTATACCTATCTGTTCACTCATTTCTATCCATCTTCCAAATTAAATTATCTCATGCGATATCATCATTTTTGGAGCACTAGAAACTCCTAAAGTACTTTCCCACAAAGTACAACACATTTATTTTCTATGTTTCATGTAGAGTCTGTTTTCCATCTTAATATACTGTCCTGTTCTTTGATATTATACAATATTTCAGTGATGAAAATTGGGGCTATTACACATGTATAACTTCTTACTCTTTCAATGCATTTTAAATAACTGCATTTGTTTATTTTAGAGGATGATATGACAGATTGCCGGAGCCTCATCAATGAAGTGTGTATGGAGGCAAAAAGTGCAGGCGACACGGAACTGCAGGCTGAATTCTTGACTCAAGCTGTAATTCTTGGCCTACAAGAAAAGCATTTAAGGGCAGAAATCATAACAAACCTTCAGGTAGAAAGGAAGCTTTGTTCATATTTATAGTCAGGGAGGGATTCCTGTTAGAACAAAAGGAGAGAATTTCAAATTCCATTAGGTACTGAATGCATAACAATTAACATGACCAGCTCTTGTTTCAGTGAATTGGAAACAGTACTATCACAATGAATAATTTTATTTTAATAGGATATAATACATTTGCTGGAAGGAAATGAATTTATTTCTCCTCAATCACGGCTAACCCTGGCAAGAAGCCTAGTTTTGCTGGATGACTTAACCAAAGCTGAGAAATTCAAGGAATCTCCCTTTTCAAAAACAGGAAAATTAAATTTGTTGACTCGGGCTCATCGCATTCTAACTGAACAGGTGAGAATCCTTTTGTGTCCACAAGACATGGAAACTTACTTTTCTCTCTTTCTTCCTATTCCAAACCACATCAACTAATTGCTCATTACAATTTTTTTTAATAGATGCTAACTTTTGGAGAAACAATTGAATTTTGTTCATCAAACACTAAATATGCAAATCCATTACAGCCTTTGAAAAATATCTATCTTCCCCATGTCATGTTATTGGCCAAAGTAAAAATGAGAATTGGTAAGAACATTTAAGCTTATATTGCACTAGAATAACTGATAAAAAATTTTAAGTTATTTTTAGACAGGCTATCATATGAGTGCATTTAAAAGAGGCAATATTTATGAATGCTCAGGCTCCATTTATTTAACCAATAATAGTTTTTGATCACTTATCATATGCCAGACTGTGTGATGTATAGATGGTCTTTATATTTGAATAAAGTATGTGGTTGATTACCTTAATATAACATGTGTAACTACTTGGTCTACACACTTTATCCAGGTCATCAGTCTTTTGGATTAAAATTATGCCCACAGAATTTACTTCAAAATTGCTGTGCAATTCAGTAACTTTACTGAAAAAAATCCTACAAACACAAAATACATTTCTTAAATAAAACTTTTTTTGTTCACTAATCTGTTATCTAGCATATTTAAATTATAACTAACTGTTAAAGAAGATTTTGGAAAGGAATGTGTTAAATGCATTATGTATTTTATAACTGATGCCATGAAGTACTTATATCTTTAAAAATGCTAATTTAATGCCTGTGAACAAAAAAAATAGTTTATTTTTATTATTTATTTTCTTTCTTCAACTTTTATTTTAAATTCAGGGGCACATGTGCAGGATGTGCGAGTTTGTTATTTAGGTAAATGTGTGCCATGATGGTTTCCTGTGCAGATCATCCTATCACCTAGGTATTAAGCCCAGCATCCATTGGCCATTCTTCCTGATGCTCTCCCTCCCTCTACCTCCCAGTAGGTCCCAGTGTGTGTCATCCCCCCCGATGTGCCCATGTGTTCTCATCATTCAGCTCCCACTTACAAGTGAGAACATGCAGTGTTTGGTTTTCTGTTCCTGTGTTAGTTTGCTGAGGATAATGGCTTCCATCTCCATCCATAAGACATGATCTCGTTTCTTTTTATGGCTGCATAATATTCCATGGTGTATATGTACCACATTTTCTTTATCCAGTCTATCATTAACAGGCATTTAGGTTGATTCCATATCTTCTCTATTGTGAATAGTCCTGCCATGAACATATGCTTGCGTGTATCTTTAAAATAGAATGATTTATATTCCTTTGGATATTACCCAGTAATGAGATTGCTGGGTCAAATGGTATTTCTGCCCCTAGTCTTTGGGGAATCACCACACTGTCTCCACAGTGGTTGAACTAATTCACACTCCCACCAACAGGGTAAAAGCGTTCCTTTTTCTCTGCAACCTTGCCAGCATCTGTTGTTTTTTGACATTTTAATAATAGTCATTCTGACTGGTGTGAGATAGTATCTCATTGTGGTTTTGATTTGGATTTCTCCAATGATCAGTGATGTTGAGCTTTTTTTCATGTTTGCTTGCTGCATGCATGTCTTTTGAGAAATGTCTATTTATGTCCTTTGCCCATTTTTAAATTTTTTTTTCTTGCAAATTTGTTTGTGTTCTTTGTAGACTCTGGATATTAGACCTTTGTCAGATGGGTGGATTGCAAAGATTTTCTCCCATTCTGTAGGTTGTCTGTTCATTCTGATGATAGGTTCTTTTGCTGTGCAGAAGCTCTTTAGTTTAATTAGATACCATTTGTCAATAAAAATAGCTTAAATAAATGTGTTAATGAATGTGATATTCATTTTTTTGGAAGCTCTGATAATTCGTTTGTAAAAGTTTAAGAAATAAAATTGTATCTTACAAATATAGGAACTGTCAAAAGTCTTCATATTTTTATGAGTCAAGGTCCTTTGAAGAGACAGCATCTTATGTTCCTTCACAATACTCTAGTTAGTACCTTAACTAGTGGACTGGCTGATAATAGTATTTTCAATCCCAGGTGGGTGGTATAGTTTCCCTGCAGTGGGAAAACCATGTATCGGCCTAACTCTGTTTTGTGATCATGGTTAATGACTCCAGCCTCCTTCTGCCTCTCTCTTTTCTTAGGGGAGGAGCCTGCCTCTTTATCAATGCTGCTGAGCCTTTTGGCCTTGCTGTAGCTCCTAGTTGGCTCTGTCCTTCCTGGAGACATTGCTGTGGCACTTTTACCCCTCTCTCACATATTTTCTACCTTCCTTACTCAACACATCCTTTTCCCTCCTTCCCTCAGTTTGTAAATATTTTCAAATATCCACCAGTAAAAAACCAAACTAAACAAACACACGAACAACAACAACAGCAAAACAATAACAAACCTACTGTAAGCCTCTGTCATTCTCACAAAATGTCCTTCCAGCCGGACTCCTTAAGGGTAGAGTCTGCTCTCTTCCTCTTCTTTCCTCCCCTCTCATTCACCCCTAATGCCACTTCATTCTGGATTTGGACCAGAGAAATCACTCTTGAGTTGGTCACCAAGGACTTAATCTATAATTCCAACAAGTAGTTTTCAGACCCTCCAAGGCATTTAACATTGCTGACACCAATCACAACTTCCTGAAACTCTGCTCTCTCTGGATTCTCAGGTGCTGCATTCTCCCAATTTTCCATCTCCCTCTCTGGTTTCCTACCCA
The DNA here is from genome assembly GCF_007565055.1 of Rhinopithecus roxellana. NCBI lineage: Eukaryota > Metazoa > Chordata > Mammalia > Primates > Cercopithecidae > Rhinopithecus > Rhinopithecus roxellana. The sequence goes on from NC_044558.1 coordinate 107,850,926, forward strand.
TAATTACCTTTCTATTTCCCTAGGCTATCCTTTAAGTAAATGATCTCTATTTATTCTAGCTTAAAAGGCTTCTTATGATGTGGTCCAAGGTGACATGTGCCCCTTCCCACCCAACCCTCTGGTCACACTGAATCACTGTGACTGCACATGATGCATGTGGTGATGTGTGCTTGCTTTACACCTTTGCACATGTGATTTTCTCCATTAGGAATAATCTTCCCCCAAAATCTCATTCTTACCATATCATTCTTTTCCCTCTCCTCCCCACTACCCACTGGCTCCCACTCATGCAAATACATTTCCTTAAACTTTGTCCATCCTTCAGATTTCAGTTAAGTATCACTTCTTCCAGGAAGCTTTACCTGAACCCCAAGACTGGTTGAGGTGTCTCACCCCCCTTCTAACTGGTTATTCTTATTGTAACGCTCACCACGTTGGTTGTTAAGGACAACTTACTTGCTTGTTTGAAGCCTCCATTACAACATAAGCTTCTTAAGGCAACGATTTTGTTTTGTTCACTTGATATCCCGGGCACCTAGCACAGTGCCTGAAATCAAGCAATCAATCAATAATGGTGCTTTCAGATTTCATTCATCATTAGACTACTATGCAACCACTAATAATAATGTTGCAGAATAATTTTTACACAATGGAAAGGTGTTCATACTACATTGGAACATATATAACACAAAATTATAAAATATTCATTGTATACATCAAAAGATCATTGGAAAATAGGGACTCCCCTTGGCAGGTGTGATTATGGATGATGTTTATTGTCTTCTTTTGCTTCTCTCTGTCCTTTAATCTGCTACAGTGAAGTACAATGAATACATTTAACTTTTGTAACAAAAAATTGCTCAAGAAAAATGTTTCAGTGAAGGTATAAACCTAATGAAAATGAAGCATTTAGCACCAATTACCATTTCCGGCAGATAGTATGTGCTCAGTAAATGTTAGCTCCTTTTCAAATATTTGAAAAGGATCTAGTGGACGGGGCTGTGGAAAAAAAACTAACGCGCAGGTTATTAGAAATAGGAAACTGCAGAGCAAGCTGGTTAGATGAAAATTTGGGATCTGAAGGACCTAGGCCTGAATCTTGGCGTTACTATTTCTTAGTTGTCTGATCTTAGAAGTTATCCAAGCTCTTAGACTTCATGCCTTATCTGCAAAATGGAGGTAGGCTATATGCCCTATATATTTGAAATAATGAAATAAAATCAAATATATGTAGTATTAAACAGTGCCTGGCACACAACAGTCATGCAATAAATGGTAGTACAGTTGTTGTTATTTCTTACATCTTACTTTATCTTTACTACTTATTTTACTTTATTTTCTTTATCTTTGTCAGTTTGATCAAGTTGTTTTTATGACCTTTTTTTCTGTTATTTTAGACATTCATTGTACTTTTCCTTTCCCATTCTGCAGACTCAGACATGTGGTTCCCTACTGTAATACCCGATCCAACTTTCCTCTCACCAAGAGGCTCTTACCTGTTTCCCTCATAGGCCATCCCCAATTAGATGAGACTGTGATGAATTTTACCTTCCTACATTAATCTCACCATCTAGAAATCTCTAGAATTTTTGCTCCTTCCTCTCTACTCTATCTCCTAGATTTTACTGAGATAATTTAGTACTTTTTAATCAAAGTATCCTGATGCTTTTCCTTTGAACTATTTCTTTCCTTTTTAAAGAAACTCTATTTCTAATTTCTAATATCTAATCCTAGTCATTATACCACTGAGAAAGTGCTGCTGTTCTTCCTGCCTCCTTCTTTTCATTCATCTTCAAAGCCTTTAGAGTCTTTCAGTCTCTGTTCTGCTTCATAGGTTATTGATTGGATCCTTTTCTCTTTCTTTTTAAGTGTTTTCCTCAGATTATATTCTGATTCCATGTTCTCCGCAAATACCTTTCTTGAACCCTACCAGGTGAGTGATGTGCTCTCAACTCAGTACCAGAATTTTTGGGTGTGGCTGTTTTTTCTCAGGGTTTGTTAGAGATTATTCCATCATCTCTAGCTTTGAGTGTCTCAAATGAGAACTGCAGTGTCAGTCTAATTTCCATTTTCTTTTGGTAAGAAATTTGTTCTTTCTTTCTGAAAACTTACAGGATTTTCTCTTTTGTCTCTGTAGCTCAGTAATTTTACCAGCATATGTCTGGGTATATGCCTTTTCTTTCTCTGCCTAGAAATCAGTGAGCACTTTCAATCTGCAGGTAAATCTCTTTCCAGCTGTCAGAAAATTTCTTCTTGCTTAATTATTGCCTAGTAACTCTCTGTTCTTTCTTCTTCTTCAGTTACTAGTACATCGAGAACCATCTGGCCTAGGTTCAGATCTTAAGCATGTGACTTAACTTCTTTATGCCTTAATTTCCTCATCTCAAAAATGAGAGTGTCTTAGTCTGTTTGACTGCTGTAACAAAATGCCTTAGACTGGGTAATTTATAAACAGTGGAAACCTATTTTTCACAGCTCTGGAGTTTGAGAAGTCCAAGGGAATAATGCAATGGTAGATTTGGTGTCTGGTGAAGGATGGCTCTGCTTTATAGATGGTACCTTCTATGTGTCCTTACATGGTGGAAGGGGCAGATGGGCTTTCTCAAGTTTGTCTTTTATAAGGACAAGTCTGTCTTCTTGTCTTTCATAAGGACAGTAATCTTATGCAGGAGGGCAGAGCCCTCATGACCTAATCACCTCCCAAAGTCTCTACCTCTAATAGCATCATGTGGGGGTTACATTTCAACATGAGAATTTTAAGGGGACACAAACATTCAGGGGTTAATAATGGCACTTACTTGATAGGATTGTTAAGAAGATGTTAAATGCCTAGACCAGTGCCTGGACCATAGTAAGCACTATTGAGTGTTGACTATTATAATTTATATGTCAAGTCTTGATCTGTCTTCTAAGTCTATTATGTTTTCCTTTATAATTTCCATTTATTTTTATCATCTATAACTTGAACTCTTTTACTTCCACTTGATCTTTCTGATTATTAATTTAGGTTTCAGTATTGACCATCTTCTCAAAATTATCTGAAAACTTTATATCTCTATACATACTCTTACTTTTTTGATTTGTTGTCTGAATTTTAATAGTTTTATTTTACTGCTGCCACCTTTTCTGGGGGTTGTATTTGTTCTTCCTCTTGCCAGCTGCTGGATCTTTTTTGCTGGGCTGTTTCCCTTTGTCCATTTGTTGTGAGTCATGTCTAGCTGTTGGATTAATTTCAGTAGTGGCCATGCTGCAAGTGGTGGTTAAGAATAGCTAATTCTGCCTATATGGGTTAGTTCTATACCAGACTTCAAAAGTTCAATTCCCTGTAAGGCACCAGGAGAAGCAGCAAAGGTCAATATTCTTTAGTTTCAGGAGTGGAGAGGACTCAGGCCACCTTCAAGCCCCTCACAGGTCCTGAGAAACCAAGAAGGCAGCCAGCCAGAGCTGTCACTCTTTGGAACTAGAGACCTTGTTCCAAGCTCTTTTTGGATGCTGTCCCTGATCTTTGATCCATGGCTGCCTGCACCTGGTTCCCAGGGTCTTGTCCATCCCAGAGTGCAGAAGATCCTGTACCAGCTCTATCTGTTCTTACCTGTCACCTTCTATGACCCACCTGCCTCCTGCAGCAACAGCAGTAGCAGCAGCAGCAGCAGCTCTGGAGAAGCTGATTGTTGGATTGGATTGGGAAAGGGAGGGCAGCAAGGGCATGCCCAAGCTATCATCTGTGCAGAATCTCCCAACTCCCTTCTATTCCTCCCTCTCATTATTATTATTGATCATTGTTATTATATGTTGATGATCATCATCAGATATGAATTTTATTACTTTACATGCATTGCTTCCCCTTTATATTACGTTTCCTCCTTTATGAAGTTAGGCTGACTTAATTGGCCTCTTGAATTCCTTCCAGCCTGCTGATCTCATGAGAGCTATTTTTCTGTATTTTCAGTCTACAGTTTCTTCAATTATCAGGACATTTGATTTCTGCAGGAGCTTAAGGTACAGATTGTGTTAAATTGTACAGATTGTGTTAAATCAAATATATTCTGTACTTTCTGACTTACTAATCTTGAGGATGTGTCACCACTCAATGACAATACTGTTGCTATGTTTTAGAGTCACTTGAGGCTGAACAGCTTGCGTCCTGGTGTATTATATTAAACACAGACTTAAAAAACAAAACCCAAAGCAGCTTTTCTGTCAAAACAACATCAGTTTTATAACGTCTTTTTCACAGAGTTGATGTTTACTGGAAAAAGGAGCACTTAAATATTATAAAGCATAAAATCAGCTGTGGCTTGATGCTTTCTTGACAATTTTCCTTTATAGTATAGATTATGTCACACGAATGGGCCACTTAAAAATTTTTTCATGTGAAAGTCTCTGATAGAAAAAGGCATTTAGAGATTATTTTTATAATACAAAAATAAACATCATGGTTATTTAAAATCTTTTTAAAATTAATGACTGAACCTTGAGCTTCCTTATTACATGAAAAAGTAGATTACTGATTGTATAATAGGAGTGAATGAAAGTTACTTGCATTTCTTGTGTTTATTTAATCAGCAAACATTCATTGAGGGCCACTTATATGCAAGAACGATGCTGGGGAGTGGGGATGTACTAGGAAGCCAGTCCTCATCTCTGCCCTCAGGAAGCCTATTATCTGGTTAGGGAGGGAGAGAAAATAGTTCATAATTTCTGTAACAATTCTAATTTTAACAAAAATCTAGAAGACAATTCAAGTATTATTTTTATATATTAGTGACATTATCATATTATATATAATACCATATCATATATATCTCATCATATGGCACTAATATATAATATAAACTATATAATACTAATATACATTATATATACATATATGTGGCATGATGACATAAAGTATTTGTTATTTTTGTCTTACATTGATATTTGGTATAATTGGAAACAATAAGTGAAATATACTAAAAGGGGAGATGTTGAAATATGGTTGTGCTGAACAAATTGGCATATCTTTTATTTCCCTTCTAACCTGGGATCCAATCACAGTTGATAATTGTTGAAGTTAAGAGTGTGGGCTCTAAGAAGGAATTCTTATTCAATTCCTTGAAGAAGTCATTTAACTTCCCTTGTTTTCGTTTCCTCTCCTATAAAATGTGGGTGAGTGCCAATGTCATTGGCCTCTGGGATGATGTGAGTGGCATGCATAACATATTTAGAAGGGCACCTCCTCCCTTGTTTTAAGAGCTTTGTAGATGTCAGCTGTTCTTCCTGTTCCGTGCCTGGCCTCCTTACTCTTCTGGGAGCTTCCTAGAAGCAGGGCTTTTCATCTGCATATTCTTCTTCTTCTCCGTATTCACTTTGTCATCACTGTATTCTCATCAGTGTGCTGCCCTCCTGCCTGGTTCAGAGTAAGGACTCAGTAACTTCTTCCTGGATGAGAGAGAAAGAGAGACAGAGAGAGAGACTGAGGCTGTCCATCATCCTGCCATTCACATAGCACATTCCTGAATTAAACGTTTACAAAAAGTTCTAGGTTTAAAAAAATACATCCTTTGTAGGGCATAGCAGCTTGGAATTAGAAAATTTCAGAACCTAAAGATACCTCACGATTTTGTAGTTCTGCTGCATTTTATTTTTTATCATTTAGTAGCCAAGAAATGTTTTAAAGACATATAATACCCAATATTTCAATCATTTTTTCAGAGGACGCTCAAGGTTTAGAGGCATGTGGGGACTTGTTTAAAGCCTCAGTGACGTGGTAGCACCAATGACTGGCCAGGATCCAGTGCTTCAGCTAGAATTCAGTATCTGTATCAGAGTCCTACACTGCATTTCTGTTTATATTGCTTTATCGTGTGTTCCATTATCCTATCAATTAATTATTTCCCCTACTTGCCTTCTCCTCTTTATGCCAACTTTTTTGTTCATTAAAATTACCAAAGAGAAGTTGTTAATCTGCTTTCAGCCTAGACAGCCACATTCTCTGAGACAGTTTCCCTGACCTTCCCCAATCTGGGCCTGCTAGCAAAGTACCCCGTGCTTTATCTGCTGCACAATTGGCCATGCAGTATTTTGATTGCCTGTCTGGCTATTCATATTCTCCATTAAACAAAACACTAGGCTTCATGACCTCCCTCTTAAGAGATAGTGCAATGTTGTAGTTTAGACTGTGGGCCTGGAGCCAGACTACCTAGGTTCAAATTATAGCTCTTCTATTTACTAACCATCTAACCTTGGGAGAGTTGCTGAAACCTCACTGAACTACTACTTTGTCCTCTGTCAAATAAGCTTGATAATGGTGCCCACTCAGAGTTGTGGGGATCATATGAATAATGCATTTAAGTCCTTCAGAGGGTGACTGGCACGTAGGACATGTTTAATAAATCTTAGCTCTTACTATTTTCTGTTTTCGTTTTTATCAAGTACCTAAGCACTTAGAAAATATTTGTTGAATAAGTGTCTGCCTGTCTGGCTCTGGGGTCACACAGATAAAGTCTAATGTCTCTTCCATACAATGGTTTTTTAGTAAAAACATGTTAAATAATGATGGGGCCTAATAAAAACGTAGCATGTAGCCCTTGACCATCATGGGTTTGCTGTCTAGTGGAGATGACAAAAAACCAAAACAAAACACACAAAGCAAGTAACCACTATAATGCTTAATAGAAAGAAAATTACTGCCTGTTACTATTTGCACATTTTATTGGGAACAACATAAAATTTCTGGGTGTTTCCCTATTAACAACCTCATCTTAGCAGCATGAAAGTTGTTGTGTAGAGCATTGTGAAATTTTAGAAAGAAAGGATTTTGAGAGATTATCCTTCATTTAAAAAATAAGAAAACATGTTAGAAATGTATCAGAGAAAAAATTTCAAAGGGTTATTACTGTAATTCATTGAAATACTGGGTATTATAAGTCTTTAAAACATTTATTGGATGCTAAAACCTGTAAAAACTACCAAAGTTCTTGATAGATTTCATTACTGTGAGAGCAGTCTGGTAACTTGGAGGCTTGTTATATAAACGCTGTGTATTGTATTGTTCTTCCCCACCCAACCGTTTTTCTTTTAGGACATACAGTGGCCAAGCAAGTATATTACAAGAATAAAAGGAAGGACCCCTCGAAGTGGTTACCTGCTCTTCGTCTGTTTGATGTGGCACTGAAGCTCTGTAGAACAACAGCAGTGGAGGAACATGAGGTGGAAGCTGAAATCCTTTTTCAGAAAGGTAAAATGCAGCTGGGGTCAGAACTATGATAAAATTTGTGGAATTCTTTTTTCTATTAACAACAGAATTCTTGAAAATTTGGTCCTTGACTATAAAAATTACAGACATACAAAGGGCTTAGAGATGGTTAACACAATGGTACCTCCACCAAATCCAGTCTTAGGTAAAAGAACACTGCTTATTTTAAGTTTATGTCTAGAAAGAAAAACGTACGACTACTTCATTTTGTTTACAATTATAATTGATTCTTCTTATACAAAGTTTCATGTTTGACTGAAAAATGGCAGCATAGCCTTTTAGCTATAAATAATATTACTTAAATAATGTTTGGAAGACTTTTTTTCTGCATCATTTCATTACTTAGCTAAACATTTTGATTAATTTTTATAAATAAGAGATACACACTCATTGAAATTAAATAGCTACAGCATACCTATACTTATAACTTATATATAACACCTATTTACTTAATACATTTATATACTTTTATTGTGGCCATTTTACGTCTGAGAAAAAGATGAGGATGACTGCTATGATTTACTGAGTGTCTGCTAGATGCTAGGTGCTGTATTGAATATGTTACATCTCATAGTGCTAATTCTTAAAATAGCTCTGCAAGGTAGGCATAACAAATCCCACTTGACGATGAGGAAAATTAGGTGAGGTCTGGTTAAGAGACTTTCCGAAAGTCAACAGCCACTAAATGATAGTGCCCAGATGTGAGCTCAATGCTGGCCAGCTCTGTGCCCTTTCCACTGGCTGCATGAAAGCTGTGAATCCTTTCTGCAGTGATTATAGAAGTTTCCCTTCCTATTCTTGCTGCTACCCGTGTGCCCTGCTGGTGCCTACATTTTTTTTTTTTTGAGGCGGAGTCTCGCTCTGTTGCCCAGGCTGGAGTGCAGTGGCATGATCTTGGCTCGCTGCAACCTTCGCCTCCTGGGTCCAAGCAATTCTCCTTCCTCAGCCTCCTGAGTAACTGGGACCATAGGCATGTGCCACCACACTTGGCTAATTTTTGTATTTTTAGCAGAGATGGGGTTTCACTATGTTGGCCAGGCTGATCTTGAACTCCTGACCTCAAGGTATCCACCAGCCTCGGCCTCCCAAAGTGCTGGGATTACAGGCATGAGCCACCAGGCCTGGCCTGCTAGTGCCTATATTTGAAGGCTGCAGCTCACCATGAGGACTGGGAGCTGCGAGGGCTAGCGCGTTTGCATTATCATAGAGAGTTTTCAGCCATTTGCTGACTTTTTGGGATTTATTTTTTCTCCTTAGGTTTGTGTGTGTGTGTGTGTGTGTGTGTGTGTGTGTGTGTGTTTTAAATTTTAAAAGTGTTTTCAATCTATTTTTAACTGATGTAACAATTGTATATATTTATGGGGTATAGTGTGATGTTTTTGATACATATATATATTGTGGCATGATTCAATCAAGCTAATTAGCATATCCATCACTTCACATACTTATCTTTTTTTGTGGTGAAAGCGTTTAAAATCTGTAATTATTATTATAGTCACCATGTTGTACAATAGGTCTCCAGAACTTATTCCTCCCATTTAACTTAAACTTTGTACCCTTTGACCAATATCTCCCTATTTCCCCACCATCCCTGACTTTTTAAGATTCTTCAGTTAAGTGAGATCATGCAATATTTGTCTTTATGTACCTGCCTTATTTCACTGAGAATAAGATCATCCAGGTTGATCCATGATGTCTGCAAATAACAGGATTTCTTTCTATTTTATGGCTGAATAGTATTCCATTGTGTATATATATCACATTTTCTTTCTTTCTTTTTTTTTTTTTTTGAGACTAAGTCTCACTCTGTCACCCAGGCTGGAGTGCAGTGGTATGATCTCAGCTCACTGCAACCTCCACCTCCCAGGTTCAAGCGATTCTCCTGCCTCAACCTCCTGAGTAGCTGGAATTACAGGCATGTACCACCATGCCCGGCTAATTTTTGTATTTTTAGTAGAGACGGGGTTTCACCATGTTGGGCAGGCTGGTTTCAAACTCCTGACCTTGCGATCCACCTGCCTCAGCCTCCCAAAGTGCTGGGATTACAGGCATGAGCCACCACCCCCAGCCATATCACATTTTCTTTATCCATGCACCTGTTGAAGGGTACTTAGATTGATTCCATATCTTGGCTATTGTGAATAATGTGAATAATGCTACAATGAACATGAGAGGGTAGATGTTTTCTGATATCTGTGAAGGAGACAGGGGAAAGAGGAGAATGCATGTCAAAAAAGGGAATGTAAGATACAGGAGGAGGGAGAAGCATAAGGGAATGGAGAGAAAAGTTAGATGGGAAGATGGGAAGACCATTGTGCAGGGCAAGCCAAAGGAGGCTTGCCTCACGTTGCTTCCTGAATGCAGGGGAGGCCTGAGAGTTCTGAAGGAGGCGGCAATGGGTCTTTCCTTATTGGCTTACCTTCTGGAAGAAATAGACAGACATACAAAAGGACAGCACACCAAATGTTCTGAATTTCCAACATGAAATATTTGTTCTTAAGTTCTAAGTGCTAGAAAAAGGGAAAACCATCTTTGTATCTTTTTCTTCTTTCAGGCAAAATAGAACGTCAAATACTAATGGAAGAGAAATCTCCAAGTTTTCAACTTGAGAGTTTATATGAAGCTATACAACTAAGCCTGAAAAATGATCAAAACTCAGGGTAAAAGGATATTCCATTGTTGTAGCTGTGTGTGTTTGGCTTGAACCCTGTGTTCTGGTAGTATATTGACCACTCAAGGCTGGATTGATTGGGATGCCTTCTCAAAGCAGGCTAGTTCATGGGGTCCATCTCAAGCTTGTTGCTCTTTGTTCTGACCAAAAGCCTCCTTTAAAATAATGGTAAATGACCGTCCTCATAGTGGCATATTGGCCTGTACCCAGATCTCCTGTCAGTCCCAGGATTGCTAGGGCCTCCTCAGGATGACTGGCTTCTAAACTGGAAGATCCTTCCCTAAATGTGCAGTTGTGTCTAGAAGAGGTTCGTGTGGCTATTCACTCTGGTCATCAGGACCAGGACCGGTCAACTTAATTCTGTGTGAATATAACCTCAATGTTGAGTAAGCTGCCTTTGTTACAACGGCACTGATCCAGGTGCACTGATCCCCAGCTGACAGATTTGATAGTAAATACATAGACCTAACCCATAGCAAGTCTCTGCTTTTGGCGTTGCATAGCTCTATGTGTTTCTTTCTATTTTAATTAGTGGAGGAGGATAGAGAGGGGCCTACATTTTCAAGGCAAAGTCCTCCAGCCCTGACCTTCACTTATTTAGTGTCTTGTGTGCTAGAATATTCCAGAATGGTCTTGATGCCAGGCTTCATGGCAGTTATAACATGGAGTGTTGCCAGCACAGGACAAGGCAGAATGCTGAGCTTTCTTCAAGAACTTCCAATTTTAGTAGGGAGGAAGATGCTAGTATCTATGGTCAAAAGGGCTATGAAAAGAGAGTGTGTTTGTGACAGATGCTGGTTTTGCCAGTTTTTCCTTTCATCAGCTCAGAAATTGTTGGCAAATGATACCAGTGATTATGCATGGTGAAGCTATTTAATAAGTACATTGCTATATCATTTTAGATTGATAAGAGACTCCTACCTAGAAATGGCTCTATTGTATTTTCATCTGAAGAAGCCAAAGATAAAAATTTCAGGATCACCATTAACACTTAAGGTAAGAGTCTATTTTATTTGAAATTATGAGTTAATTGCCTTTGAGCTTGCTATTTTGGTAACATTGAGGCTGATTTTCCTATGTGGCTTGGAGAAATTAATTCATTGCTTTGTAGTTACACTTGTAACTATATGTTACAAAGAGATACCTCTTTGGACATTTTATATAGGGCTTTGGAAATTATTTTTATATACACATTTCTGCCTGTGAAAATGTTATCCATGAAATGTAAGAGTACATAAGTATATACTTAATATTAATATATAAATATACAGTTATATTTCATGGATAACATATAAATGCAAGGCAATGAGTGAGTCATTAGTATTGATCAGGAAAATTCAAGAAATGACATATTGGTTAAACGGACAAGTGAAGTTTTCAATACTGATATGGCCTGTAAATAGATTTCCTCTTGATGGAATCATTCATTCATTCATCACATATCTTTTTAGCATCTACTATGATCCAGGCACTCTTCCAGAGGAAGATATTAAAGCAGTGTCTAAAACAAACTTGGTCACTGTTCTCATGGAGCTTACCTTTCAGTAGAGGAAAATATAATAAACCAGTAAAGCAAAGGACGCCAGAGGAGGAAAGGTGGGAGGAAATGAGGGAGAAGGAGGGGAAGGGCGTGTATTAGTTCATTTTCACGCTGCTAATAAAGACATACCTAAGACTGAGTAATTATAAAGGAAAGAGGTTTAATGGACTCATGGTTCCATGTGCTGGGGAGGCCTCACAATCATGGTGGAAGGCGAAAGTCACATCTTACATAGCAGACAAAGAAAGAATGAGAACCAAGTGAAAGGGGTTTCCCCTTATCAGACCATAGATCTCCTGAGACTTATTCACCACCACGAGAACAGTATGGGAGAAACTGCCCCATGATTCAGTTATCTCCCAACAGGTCTCTCCCACAATGTGTGGGAATTTTGGGAGCTACAATTCAAGATGAGATGTGGGTGAGGACACAGCCAAACCATGTCAGGGGGTGACTTAGGTAGTGAAATTTGGAGCTAGGAATAACTTGCATAGGTGGGATTTTCAATGAATGACCTGAGAATGGGGTGATGTTTGAAGTAGGATTTGATGGATGAGGAGGGACCCCAGCAAAGAGTTGCAGAGGGGTCGCGTCTTCTAACTAGAGCAGTGCTTCCAAACTAAGGTGTGGAAACACCACTGAAAATCTTGTGAAATGACAGAATCTGATTCAGTAAATCAGGGATGGGCTCTGAGATTTGGCATTTCTAATGAGTCTCCCAGGTGATGCTGATGCTGCTGGTCTGTGGTTCACACATGAGGACCAAGGGTCTAGACTGAGGGAGATCCCAGAGGCAGGAATAATTTGGGTGGGTTTGAGGTATATGAACCCAGTAATTTTATTTTTTGTTTTTAAAATTTTAGTGGGCTTTTCTGTTTCATCCTTATTGAATAATCATTTCACCCTCCAAGAGATCTTTTCAGAAAATGTTGGAATCAAATCTTTAATTTTTGAGACAGCATAAACATGATTTAAAACCTTTAGGCAACTAGACTCTCAGTCAATTGAATTATTCATATGGCAGCTGCCTTAGGTAAATGGCCCCACTTTTTTAAATCGAAATAATTACAAACTAGAAAAAGTTACTTTTTGTTGTTTGATAAACATGTTTATTTCCAGTAACAGAAAAAAACCCTTGTTTTTATAGCAGGTGGCAATACAAATTAATAGGATGCTAGGATGATAATATATCACCTTTCTGGCCCTTACTAGAGAAGTGCTTATAATTAAGAACATAAAGAAGTTAGGATCTGAATGAAAACAGTAGTGTAACTCCTTACAATATGATCATTATTTTCTGTATGTTTTGACATAGTGTAAATATTTTAGCAAGTCATAGAATTATTAGAAGCACAGAAAACAGCCAAAACCAATTAAAAAAATTCATGCAGACATATTCAGACCATGGAAATATAACATTTGAAATATGTCCTAATAAAGATAACACATTATAAGCCCTTAAAAGAAAGCACTATTGTTGCTCTTTTATGTAGTGTCCATATAGCAGAGTGACCATAGTACCTGTGTGGGTTTGAATCCTAGCTTCACAACTTACTAGCTATGTAACTGAGGTCTTTTTAAGCCTAGTTTCCTCACCTGTGAAATGGAGATGAGGATCCTTACCTCTTAGAGTGGCTCTGAGAATTAAACAAGATAATGGACTAGTATATAATAAGTACTTATATAAATGGAACTATTATTTCTCATTATGTAACATCAGCTAAACATCTTTATTCTTCTTTCTATTTTGTTAATAGCAGGTACTCAATAATGGATGGCTAAGTTGAATTGACTATTTCTTGAACATTCATTTATTTACTTATGAACCGAACACTTACTGAGGGCATAATGTATGCTAACCACTTTCTTTTCCTAAGGAGCACAGAGGCTAGCAAGAGAGATAAATAATTGTATTGCAATGTGACAAGGACTATAATCACAAGTTGTCAAGGTGGAGAAGTGTGGTATACGAACGTTGCAATTTTTCCACATTCTTGCTAACACTTGTTATTGTCTACCTTTTTGATAGTACCCATGCTAGTAGGTATGAAGTGGTATCTCATTGTGGTTTTGATTTGCATTTCTCTAGTGGCTAATGATGCTGAGATCTTTTCATGTGCTTGTTGGCCATTTGTATATCTTCTTTGGGGAAATGTCTATTCAGATCTTTTGCCCATTTTTATTGGGTCATTTGTCTTTTTTCATCATTGAGCTTTGAGAGTTTTCTTTTTAAAAATATATATATATTCTAGATACAAGCCCCCTATGAGATAAATGATTTGCAAATATTTTCTCCTGGTTAGTGGCTTGTTCTTTCATATTGTTAGTAGTGTCTTTGGAGGTACAAAAGTTTTAAATTTTAATGAAGTCCAAATTGTCTTTTTTCTTTTATAAGATTGTGTTTTTTTGTGGCATTTCTAGAACCTTTTGTCTAACTGCAGATGTTGAAGATTTTCTATGTTTTCTTCTAGAAGTTGTATAGTTTTAACTTTTACATTTAAGTCTATGATCCATTTTGAGTTAATACTTGTGTAGGGTGTGAGGTAAGATTCTAAACTCTAAATTCATCTTTTTGTCCATGAATATGCAGTTGTCTCAGTACCATTTGTTACAAAGACTATCCTTTTCTCATTGGATTGCTTTGGCACTTTTGTTGAAAATTAATTATATATGTAAATGTTTATTCCTGGATTTTCAATCCTGTTTCACTGACCTATAAGTCTACCTTTACTTGAGTGTCTACTGTCTTGGTTCCTGTAGCTTTTAGCAAATTTTGAAATTGTAAAGTACATGTTTCAACTATATTCTTCTTTTTCAAAACTGTTTTGGCTACTTTGACTCCTTTGCATTTCACTGTCTATTTTAGGATCTGTTTGTCAATTTCTGCAAAAAAAAAAACTAAGGAGATTTTTGTCGTCATCTTAACAATATTAAGTCCCCTAATTAATGAATATGGACTGTCTCTTCATTTATTCTGATCTTAATTTCTCTCAACAAAGATATGTCTTTTTAGTGTATGAGTCTTACACATTTTTGTTGTTTATTTCTATTGTCAAGGGAATTTTTATTTTAATTTTTAGATTGTTTATTGCTAGCATATAAAAATACAGTTGATTTGTATGTATTGAGTTTTGTATCCTGTGACCTTGCTAAACAGGTTTATTAATTTTAGTTGTGTTTGTGTGTCTGTTTGTGTATTCCTTTGGATTTTCTACGTATAGGATCATGTCTTCTGCAAACAAAGACACTTTACTTCTTCATTTCCAATCTACATGCATTCCACACCCCCTGCCTGGGTTTTCTTTCCTGTTTACATAACCTAGAATCTCCTGTGCAATGTCGAATATCTCCCCCAACTGGAAAATGCCCACCATATTGTTTCTCCACTCCAAATTTTTCTACGGTGGGCTCAAGCCCAGCTTCCTCAATAAAGGTTTCCTTTCCATTCGAGATGACTTCTTTTTTCTTTAAATGCCTGGGTCACTAGTTGGTCTTACATTATAGTTATTTAATGTTGTTCTCTATTCTTCATTACATGCCTATTAGTCTTGTTTCCAGAATTTAAGTAGATAAATTACCCATGCTTATGTAGTCAGTAGGCTAGTAATTGTTACCCCAGATTAGTCCCATTGCAGCTAATGATTAGGATTTTTTGTTTGTTTGTTTGTTTGTTTTATCTTGGAATGGGGCTATATTGCTTAGATTTACCCATAGGCAGATCTTTCCAGGTGTCATCTTCTGCCAGGCTTAATGCTAGAGCTAGGCAAGGCCACATTTATGCCTTATACTTGTTGCTTTGGCATCAGCATTGTACACAGCCTTTCTTTTTCTCTGGGCCTCTTCTCGCCAGAAGTAAAAGAAATATACTTTTGTTATTGTTTGTTTTATTCTGCAGGTTCATTGAAAATTAAAGAATTGGTCAAAATATGGGCATCAAAGAATTAGCACCTGTGGGGCTAATTGAATAGTTAGCTCCATCCAGATGATTTAAATCTTAAGAAACTACTACTACTTATTTTAGTTGTCTATCAAAATGTACAACAGATACTAGCTACTGGTGGACTAGCTACTTGTTCTGTTCACTTCTGTAGCATTGACTTATGTTTAAAAACTGAATGTATATTAAAAATATATATATATTCTTTATTAAAGAAACCCCCATGGTAAAAAAAATCCTCAATCATTGTTTGTTTGTTTTGTTATTCTATGGAACTTTATGATAATACTGTCTCTTTAGTATTTTTCTTAGCAGGAAATATGACAGCAAATACTGCCAAAAATCTTTAAGCAACGTTCTAATTTCTGACACTGTTACACAATATATTCAATTTATAGGTCTTCTATTATAATGGCACTTAATTTTACTTAAGATGCCATTTTTGGATGGGCACAGTGACTCACGCCTGTAATCCCAGCACTTTGGAAGGTTCAGGTGGGCCAATCACCTGAGCTCAGGAGTTCAAGACCAGCCTAGGCAACATGGTGACACCTTGTTTCTATAAAAAATGCAAAAATTAGCTGGGTGGGGTGATGCATGCCTGTAGTCCCAGCTACTTGGGAGTCTGAGGCAGAATTGTTTGAACCTGGGAGGCAGAGGTTGCAGTGAGCTGAGATCGTGTCATTGCACTCCAGCCTGTGTGACAGAGCAAGACTATGTCTCAAATATATATATATAATTTTTATTAACTTATTACACAAATAATGCAAACTCATTATAGAAAATTAGAAAAAAATGATAAGAATAATTTACCTTAAAATTTGGGATAACCACTGTTAATAATTTTCCCTGTATTTATGTACAGGGAATGTATGCGTGTGCATATTTTTTAAAAAGAAGGATTGTACTTTTCATACAATTTTGTAACCTACACTTTTCTTTCCTCAATGTATTTTGAATATCTTTTCATGTCAATAGGTACGTTATTATCCTTAGTGACTACACAATATTTCACTAAAATGTCATCTTTAGAAGATGAGAAGAGTTATTACAAAACTTTATATCGTAACACATTTGCCATATTTTTAGCCTCCTCTCAGAAGAAGTAGTTCTGTTAAAGAAACATCAGCAAGTAAATTTGAAATGTACAGTTCATTAGCCTGGATTGCAATAAGAGCTGCTGCACAGGTTAGTGTGATTTTTGTTTAATCTTTCTTTTTACCGTCTTATCTGTATTCTCTGCCTTTAAGGAAAACAGTATACCCATAAAAGAGAAAGGAGTTAGGGTGTGGTACCTCATGCCTGTTATCCCAGCACTTTGGGAGGCTGAGGCAGGAGGATCACTTGAACCCAGGAGGTCGAGACCAGTCTGGACAACATAGTGAGAGCCTAGCTCTACAAAAAATTTAAAAATTAGCTGGGCATAGTGGCATGCCTGTAGTCTCAGCTACACAGGAGGCTGAGGCAGAAGGATCGCTTGACTCTGGGAGGTCGAGGCTGCAGTGAGCTGAGATCTCACCACTGCACTCCAGGCTGGGCAACAGAGTGAGATCCTGTCTCTAAAGAAAACAAGAAAAAAAAAATTACATTATTTGGGATTTGTGCCAATTATGTTTCTTTGGAAAGATTAGAAATACTAGTTATGTTTAGTGTTTTCAATCTCTGTATTAGCCAGACTTAGTTCCCTTTGTTTCACCTTTTCTCAATGAAACTATTGGCAGATACACATGTGCACATATTTGACATTTTGGCAGATATCTGTTATAGCTAGGTGAGGTAGCTTATTTAAAGTGACTTATCCATTAATTGAATTGTCAACCCTAAATTATTTGTTTGACTATGATATATTCTACATGTCAGGGATCACATATTATTTTTTCAGGTTGTCCTTTTTTTCTTCCAATGTATATGGAATATTATTTTATGAATTCACTTTTTTCACATTATTTACCTAATAGATAATCTATGAATTAGAAAGCTTACATTTATAATTCTAATTTATGCATTAATTGTAGGTCAGTGAAGCTGTGCTGGCAATTAACTTACTTATTGGAAAGAAGAATACTAGAACCCATAAAGTTAACCAAGTGGCATTGCCAAATATCCCAGAATTTGCTGCTCTGGATCTTTTGTCTTCGTATACAGATTATTTGCTTGGTATGTTTGGAGATTTACATATTATGCAAAAAACTGACATATGTAATATAGAATCAAGTTTCAAAGATTTAATTATAATTTGTTGGCTTTTAGCTTAGATGGCGGTAATGTTTGGGGGTACTTCCAGGGGATCACAGGGGTTCTAGGGCCAAAATAGAGAGCCCTTAGCTCACTGCACATGTGTACGTGTTAGTCAGCTGCTGCATTTCAGATGCATGTTCTTGTAAAAAATGATATTTTACATGTTTCTTTTCCAGTTCACACATATCAAGTGGGACCTTTTTGCCTCTCTGATTCTTTAATCCAAAATCTACACTGACTCTCCCACTCTCATATGCCTCCCTCCTCTTTTCCTCAGTTATTTTGTATTTGTATGTATGTTTGATTGTATCTTTAAGCTCTTTCTCTCATTAAATTATCATCAGCTACCTGAGGGCAGGGTCTTCATCTATTCAATTTTCATCTACAGCAGATTGCACAGTGCTTGCACATAGCAGACATTCAATATCAACATTTGTTAAAAGAATTAATGAAAGAGGTTAGCAAAATTTAAACTTGACTGCAATACTGTTTATGTTTTTGCTTAGTTACTCCTTTGATAGTAAACTATAATATAAACCTCTATATCAGATAACTGGTAACAGGCATTTAACATTCATTTATGTGTTTTTCCATTATTTCACTCAAAAAACATTTATCGAGTGTTTGTTGTGTGCTAAGCACTTGGATAGGTGCTAAGAAGTAAGATACTAGTCTTACTTCCAGACTGGAATTTCACTAACATCCATCTCTAATTTTGCTTGGTGCTAGGTCAGCATTGAACCAAAGGAGAAGAGTTTTAACCTGACAGGGGTGGGAGTGATCATCCTAATACTTCTGGAATCACATCTGTAGACAGCGGCTTACTTTGCTGCATTGTTGGGTCAGCCTTAGTTAAGGTGTTAATGTCTAACGTCCCCTTCTTTGGCTCTTTACTGAAGCATTTGTGTCCCAAATTATTTTGTGAACTATTTTATAGATTTTTTTTTTTTTTTACGCTGAAGCTTTGTTTTCTTATTTATCGTGCCTGGTAGAATTTTGCTTTATCGACTTTCTGAGCCACAGCCTGAACGTCGGACTGGGTGCTTGCTCTTCTTTAAGTTCCCCATAGATGGGTTCTCTGAGGACAAAGCCATTGACCCAACACA
The DNA here is from genome assembly GCF_007565055.1 of Rhinopithecus roxellana. Classification (NCBI taxonomy): domain Eukaryota; kingdom Metazoa; phylum Chordata; class Mammalia; order Primates; family Cercopithecidae; genus Rhinopithecus; species Rhinopithecus roxellana. The sequence goes on from NC_044558.1 coordinate 107,869,655, forward strand.
GGGCAGTCTGGCAGCCCACTTTTGCTTGACACTGTTTGGCAGCTCAATTCTTCCTGGTTCAGAATGCCCGGAAAGCATCCCTGTTAGAAGCACACATTATTGTACAGTATTAATAATCAAGAGACTTCAGTTGACATCCTAACTCTGCCAAACCATTTCATTTCTCTCAGCCTCGTTAGAGACTAATCTACTGTAGAATCTGAGGCTAGTTGCTCAGTCTCTTGTCTGTAGACTGAGAGATTAGTCAAAATCTTAGACGATAATTCAAACTTCCAGTATGGCTATTTCTTTTTCATACTGCCTCCTTATTACTTCTGAATGATGTGTCTACTTTATCCTAATCATTTCCTTGTGTCCTCCCAATTTTTAGGGCAGGGATGACCAAAAACCACCCTAAAACTCAGTGGCTTACGGCAACAGGAACTCATTCTTCCACTCAGCTCATGTGTTCTGCTTCAGGCTGTAGGTCGGGTTCAGGTGCACTCTTACGTACCATTTGTCGTAGGCCCAAGCTAAAGATACAGTGGTTAGCTGGGGCATGATCTTCTCATGGTAGATACCAGAGCGAAAGAACCACAAAACAAATCACTCAAATGCATTTAACGCCTCTCTTCACATCCCATCCCATTGGCCACAGCAAGTCATAGGGCCAAGTCCAGTATCAGTGAGCTAGGGAAATATACACTGCTTGAGCAGGAAGGGAGAGAGGCATGGATGTTTGCCAAATGATAATTGAAATTATCGCGTATGACAAATTCAATGGCCAGTGGCTACCTGAGAAGAACCTCTGTATGGTTCAGAGGAGAGAACCATAGGAAAGACATGAAAAAGGTGCTGTGATTAATTAATGATTTCAGCCGTGGGCACAGGGGAAAATGGCATCTTCTAAACCAAACCATGTTTGTTGATCCAGTTGAGTAGGTAGTCTTCATCTCAGTTTAATACTAGAACCTAAGCTTTCTTGTTCCGTGTCAGTGGTTTTCATAGCATATTACATTTTTTCAGTTTCCATTTTATACCATTAGCCCTTCTTTACTATTTTAACTATGAAATTACCAAATTTTAAAATCCAATCTGTTTTGCATTTTGCCTTGCCTTAAGAATAATAATTTTGCCCTCCAGTCCTTTCCTGGCAGGCTGATAATTAATTCATGCTGATGACTTCCCTCACTTCAGTGTTTGGGTTAGAAGGAGGTTCTGAATTCCCACTTGGTTGCCGCAAATACCCAGATGGCAATGAGGTTCATATTATAATGGCTTGCTAAAGGGCAAAATTCCTTAACAACAACAAATAAAACTTGTTTGATTTTCCTTGCGTTAGCATAAATTAGCACCCAGCAAAAAACCTCCTCAGTAATCTTAGCTTTAAACAATACTAGCATTGATCTACACATGAGGTGATGAACAACATTTACTGTTATTGTATGCAGAGTACTGTACCAGATACTCATATTCAGAGAGAAGGAAGAATCAGAGAACACATCAAGGAAGCAGGTCTTACCTTCCATGAGCTTCTAGTCATGGGCAATCAGAACAGGCATATACCCTGAAATGATAGACAGTCATTTTTTGGCCAGGCGCAGTGGCTCATGCCTGTAATTCCAGCACTTTGGGAGGCTGAGGTGGGTGGATTATTTGAGGTCAGGAGTTTGAGACCACCCTGGGCAACATGGTGAAACCCCATCTCTACTAAAAATACAAAAATTAGCTGGGTGTGTTGGTGCACACCTGTAGTCCAACTACTCAGGAGGGTGAGACAGGAGAATCGCTTGAACCCAGAAGGCAGAGGTTGCAGTGAGCTGAGATCGCACCATTGCACTCCAGCCTCAGTGACAAAGTAAGACTGTCTCAAAAAATAAAATATAAAAAACAAAATTCATCTTTTAAGAAGAGCATAATAGGCTGGGGGCGGTGGGTTACGGCTATAATCCCAGCACTTTGGAAGGCCAAGACAGGTGGATCACTTGAGGCCAGGCGTTCAAGACCAGCCTGGCCAACATGGCAAAACCTGATCCCTACTAAAAACACAAAAATTAGCCGGGTATGGTAGTGGGCACCTGTAATCCCAGCTACTAGGGAGGCTGAGGCAGGATAATAGGTTGAACCTGGGAGGCAGAGGTTGTAGTGAGCCGAGATCGCGCCACTGCATTCCAGCCTGGGTGACACAGTGAGACTCTATCTCAAAAAACAAAACAAAACAAAAAAAGGAGCGCATAGTAATGAAGGCAAATTAAAGTGCCACAAGCTAAATCCATCTATGCCTTCTAGGGGAGCTGGACACAGGCAGGATGGCATATGAGTTAATTAAGAACATTGTTTTCTGGGAGAGGTATATTATGGGGCAGGTGTAAATTGACGCAGGGGAAGCAAATTTTATCAACAGAGCAATTGATGACAGGAGCATCATGACAGAATGGACTAGTCATGTGTGGAGAGTGAGCTATAGATCATCCTGCCAGGACCAGAGAGCAATTGTATGACACCTATAGCACAGTAAGAGAGTTGAAGTGATGCACCTAATACAATTACTGAGGTATTCTCTGTAGGAACAGACACTTTGAAATGATGGCACTGGCAATGTGGGGCCATGTTTAAATTCAATGCAAAGAAACATTTATTTCGTGCTACCTACTTTGGGTCCAGTTATATTCAAGTATATACTCTATCATTTTGTCTTGATTTTCTTGTAGCCTTGATAAAAAATTCAGCTGGGATTAAAATTATTAAATTCTGTATTTAAATTTTGAATTCAAAGTAACATTTAGGATTACTGGTCTAAGATGCAGCCTCTTACTACTACATAAACACATATACAGAAAACTACAAATGCCTGTCATACTAAAAAGTAATGTCAGTGAATGTTAGGTCCAGGGTCAGGTTCCAGACCATGCTGAGGTCGGAGGGGTGTGGGTGGATGGGGAGCGGGGAGCGTGGAACAGGGAGCTGAAAGAACATTCAGAGGGGCTGTAGGTACATGAAATACAGCTTTATTCAGCAGCTGTCTCATCAGCAACTCTCTTACACAGACTGCTCTGTCTTGGCTTCTTGCTCTGGCCACTGCTACACACAGCTGCATAGCCAGCTCTCCCTTCAGGGTTAGCAGCTTAACTCTTTCTTTCTCTGGGCATGAGTGCACCTATACAGTGTCAACATGGCAATTATACCTTTTACAGACAGCAGTGACTTAGAGCCAAATGATGAGCCTTCCCATGTTATGACTACATGGCTGTGATAACAAGTGGAGTTATACACCTGCGCTCTAAACTCGCTGAGTCACACAGGATGTAAACATCCTGCTTTGCCCTATCCTTGACCAAAGCACATCCATTACCTTAGAGTGAACCTATTGTCAGAATACAAAAAGAGATCTACGGAGCAGAGCCGAGAATCACAACTGGGCTTTAATGTATGTTTTGCCTCTTGAAACAGAGCAAAGCTTCCAACCTGAAAATAAATCTGATTTTTCCCTCCCATGCCATCTTGCCCCTGGTGCAGAGATACAGGGTCAATGACAACTAACTAAAAAGTGGGATGCAATTCCTCTACTATTATCTTCTGTTTTCCTATTCCTCTAACACACAATTCCCCATAGTAGCGGAACTGGATTGGCATATTACTACTCAAATCCCAAATAATTATACTACTTATAGGTGGGAATGGAGAAAAACCATCTGTGCTAGTGAAGGTGGTGTGTGTGTGTGTGTGTGAGAATTTGTGTGTGTGTGTTGCATCCGAGTATTAGAGATGAGACAATTGGGTCATGACAAGGACCAGCCTCAGTGAAGCAGAGTTGTCCTGGTCCAATGCCTGCAAGAGTCCAGAAACTCCCCTCAGAGATTCATACATTGATCATTTAAATCTGAGAAGGGACAGTACCATGGCTAAGAGGAGAGCACACACCCTATCAATTGTCAGGCACTAGGTAGGAGGAGACCATGTTTATTCTAGACAGAGTCAACAAGGTAAAACGAGAAACAACAAATGGCTCATGTGAGAGAAAACATTCTCAGAAGAGCACGGTGGAATGCTGTCCTGGAGACTGAGAGATAGATTACCCTTCATTGAACTGGAGGAGACATAACAAGATTGTTTGCTACCCTTAGCAGGGCGCAGGCCATTACACAACGGCAGAAAGCGATGACTCAGGAAGTACCAGATAATAATGGGATGAGTGGCACCTGATGCTGTGTGCCAGCACTGTCTTACTTGATTTCATTTACGTTTCAGGAAAATCCTGTGGGAGTGTCATTATGCACATTTATAAATGAGGCAAGGTGCTCATTCAGAGAGGTTATGTAACTTGCATACTATTCCACTACTAATTCAAATCCTGATCTATCCAATTCTAAAGGCTGTGCTGTTAAGCTTTATGTTAGGTGTGATAAACAAGTATTGCCAGGAACTCAAAATGCAGAATTGATGCTTCTAGTCAGCCTGCTGGACTGCTTGGATGGAGCTGACATGAGCGATGCCTCTGCCCTACCCAATCCAAACACATAATGGTGGTGGGTAAATAGTACAAAATTTTTTTTAATTGGTAGCTGAGCTGGAAACCAGGAAAGGAAAATTCCAAATTGCCAAAGCAAATTGGGGATTTGTGGCAGGGCAGGGCCTGAACCTGAGGACTTCACTGGAGAGGGATTAGAATTAGGCTTTAACAGATGGAACTGGGACTTCAGTACCAGACTCATGGAGCAGTCGGGAAAGAGGGCCCTGCAGGTAGGGAAAGTCAGAAACAAGATAACTGTATAAATGGGGATTCAGAATGGGCTTCTCCAGAAACTGAGGACTGGAAATACACTGTCCACTGGCTTGAGTAGATTCAGGGAAACGTGACAAGTGCCCACATTAAAACCCACTTTAGGTCGTAAGGTTGTAATTCACACCACCTGAATGATACATGGAAACTGGCATTTTAAATACTGGCCCAGAATCAGGGAGCTCTGGCCTGGGCTGATAGGAAGCTATTGCAAAGGGATCCTCCTCCATGCAGGGCATAAGGGACTCTTCCTCCATCCTCCCCAATTCTTCTGACGATGGTTATAGTACAAATTGTATCTGGACAAACTCTGGTAACATCTTTGGATTAGGAAGAGAAAATAATTGTAATATTCAGTCAGAATAAAAAGGAACAAACATTGAACTGTTCTTAGTTTTTCTCTGCAGCATTAAAGACCGGATTACATTGGTCAAATATGTATGGAGTATTTTTTCCTTTTAGTTTAATTCAATTTTTTGAATAGGTAATTTATTCTCAAGAATCAAAACTCAAACGATACAAAAGGGTATCTTTCCATCCTCTCTGCAGGTGTCCAGTTCTCAGTTCCCCCCAGAAGCAATCAATTACCAGTCTATTAGTGTCCTATTCCTGCTATAACGAATTACCACAAATTTATTGTCTTATGGTTCTGGAGGTCAGAAGTCCAAAACAGGTCTTATTGGGCTAATTCAGGTGTCACCAGGGATACATTATTCTAAAAGTTTTGAGGGAGAATCTGTTTCCTTGCATTTCCCTGCTTCTAGAGGCCACCTGAATTCCATGGCTCATGGCCCTTCCCTTTATCTTCCAAGGCAGCAGTGTAGCATCTCCAAATCTCTCTGACCCGGAAACATACTCCTCTGACTTCGTTTCTGCGTATACAGACCCTGTGATTACATTAGGCCCACTTGGATAACCCAGGCTAATCTCCTTATTTCAGAGTCAGTTGATAGGTGATTGGTCGGAAATCTTTTTTTTTTTTTTCTTGAGACGAAGTTTTGCTCTTGTTGCCCAGGCTGGAGTGCAATGGCATAATCTCAGCTCACTGCAATCTCCACCTCCTGAGTTCAAACGATTCTCCTGCCTCAGCCTTCTAAGTAGCTGGGATTACAGGCACCCAGCACCATGCCCAACTAATTTTTGTTTTTTTAGTGGAGACAGGGTTTCATCATGTTGGCCAGGCTGGTCTCAAACTCCTGACCTCAGGTGACCCACATGCCTCAGCTTCCCACAGTGCTGGGATTACAGGCATGAGCTACCATGCCCAGCTCGGTCTGTAATCTTAATTCTCCTTTGCCCTGTAATCTAACATATTCATAGATTCTGGGGATTAGACATGAACATCTTTAGGGGACCATCATTCTGCCTACCAGAGTCATTTTCTTGTGTTCCCCACCAGAGATATTATGTGCTTATATCACCTGTCAGAGTTCCATGGCAGAGGTCAGAATGAACTCCAATTCACTCAAATAGAATGAGATTTATCAAAGGACTTTCAAAGTCAATGGGAGGGCTAAAGAAACAGTTTCTAGGTTAAGTGTCCAGAAATGACTAAGCCACATGTAACTGGACCACCAAGGTGCAGCTTTTGTTTATTTTCTATAAAGGAAACTGTAGATCAGGAATTTGTCTGCAAGGTAGAAAGCCTCTGCTCAGCTGTAGGCTTAAGAACCACACTTCCTCTGCTAGAATCACACCAGCCGAAGAGATACATTTAATCACCTGTCCCCTTCACCACTTAACCCAGTTCCACCTCCAAGTTTTGCATGAATGCACTGAATTTATAATACCTAAAATCCCATCCAGGACAATAGCTGCAAGGAAATCGGGGAAGTGTCATTTTTATCTTCATAATTTCTACAGTATAGAACAGCACATTTGGAAGTTAAGACAGATGTTGAGTGAACCAACCTGGTATATACACTGATACATTGACAGATTTTTCCCATAAAAATACAAATAGTGGTATAATTGCACACATAATAATGCTCCTTGCTCTTTTTTCTTTAAATTAATATAAATGTATCAACAATTTTTTCAAATCATCACATAAGCAGCTTTTTTATGGCTGTATAATATTCCTTTATATAGGTACAGCATAATTAAATTCATTCGTCTCTTTTTGCTAGCTATTTGTCTTGTTTCTACTCTTTTGCTATTACGTACATCTGTACATCTTATACATTTATATCATTTTGTACATAGGCCAGTATATCTATTGGGTCAATTCCCATAAAGCAAATGTCTAGATCAAAGGGTAGTTTCATTTGTAAATTTGGTAATTTTTGCCAAAATCATTCCAAAAAGGTTATGCCACTTTGTACTCTTGTCAGCAGTTAATAAATGGTCTTTTTTCAACACCCTTGCTGACAGAGGTACATTATAAACCTTTTTTAAACTTTTGTTGACATGGTGGGAGAACAAAAGGTTCAGATTTAATTTGCACATCTCTGGTGAGGATGAAGGTTGAACATGTTTTTGTGAACTCTCTGCTCATAATCTTTCCCCATTAAAAAAATTTGGCCTTTAAGTATTTGTAGAAGTCCTTTATTATGAAAATCAACATCTTAGTTGTGATATTTGTAAATATATCTTTCTAATTTTTCAGTTGTTACTTAACATTTTACATGATTTGTTTCATGAAGAAGTTTTTTATTTCTATATAGTAGAAATTATTAATCTTTTTGATAGATTTTGAATTTCTGTCATAGTTAGAAAAGTCCTCCCTACTCAAATTCTTTAACTCACAGAAATCTATTTGGAATATGTAAAGTGTGACAAGTGGATATAAATTTAATTTTTCCAGGTGGCTACCCTATTTCTGTACTTTTCTTTCAGTTCTAATTGATCTGTCCATTCTGGCTTCAATACATTTTTAAAATTTTTGTAACCTTATAATAATATACTTCATATAAGGGTAAGTCCTCATTAATTACTCTCTCTTTTCAGAATTGTCTTTTGTGGCTTTTTTGTGTGTTAAGTCTGGAAGCAGCTTGTCTAGTTCAAAAAAATAGCTATTTATGTTGTTTCTACTCTTTTGCTATTACATACATCTGTGTGTACATAATAGCAAAGTCCTGCTGTATTTTTATTGAGATTATGTTATATTTAGACATTAACTTAGAAATAACTTACATTTTTATTCTACTGAAAGATCTTAACCAAGAATATTATATGCCCTTTGTATTTTCTAGTTCACATCCCTTAGGGCGTTTTAACATTTTCTTCAAATAAATGTTGTATTTTTCTGGTTAGGTTTATTTTTAGAGATGTTGTCTTCTTATTGTATTGTAATTCAAAAAATTATTTCTATTAGTTGTTTTTATGTACAGAGGTTATTGATGCCACTATATTTACTTTATTATCCTTAGGTATTTTTCTCCACTTGATCATCCATGAACAAGGTTGTAGTCACCAATTATTTTCTGTAAATAGTCAGATAGTAAATATTTAAGTCTACTTATTTAAGTCTTTATGGTCTCTGCTGAACATACTCAACTTGCTGTTGTAGCATGAAAGTAGCCATAGTCACAGTGTGAATGAATGAGCATGGCTGTGTTCCATTAAAACTTTACTGTGGGCTGGGCGCGGTGGCTCACGCCTGTAATCCTGGCACTTTGGGAGGCTGAGGCGGGCGAATCATGAGGTCAGGAGTTCGAGATCACCCTGGCCAACATGGTGAAACCCCGTTTCTACTAAAAATACAAAAAATTAGTTGGGCATAGTGGCAGGCACCTGTAATCCCAGCTACTTGGGAGGCTGAGGCAGAAGAATCGCTTGAACCCAGAAGGCGGAGGTTGCAGTGAGCTGAGATGGCGCTACTGCACTCCAACCTGAGCAACAGAGTGAGATTCCGTCCCCCACCCCAAAAAAAAAACTTCACTGTGGACATTGACATTTAAGTTTCATATGATTATCGTGTAACACAAAATGTTATTCTTTTAATTTTTTTCCAACCATTAAAAATGTAAAAACCATTTTTAGCTCATGAGTCCCACGTAAACACGTGTGGCCAGATTTCGCCCATGGGCTAGAGTTTGACAACACCTGGACAAGGTGAACAGAGGTCCTCTGCTGCTCACATACTTGTTCCTCCTATTATATCTCTAGTTTTTGTTTTTATTGACAAGATGTTACTTGGACTGTGAATATTCTTAAGTATTATATCTTTATTGTGAATGACACCCTTTAACATTATAAAGGTCCCGACTTTTGTTTCACTTTTTGGCCATAATTCTACCTTGCCTAGTACTGAGATCACAAATATTGCTTTCTTTTGGTTTACATTTTCTTGCTACACATTTTCCCATGTTTTTATTTTCAAACTGTTGAAATAATTTTATTTTAAATATGCTTTTATATAGGGCATAGAGTTGGGTTTTCTTTCTTATAAGGCCTGATAGTATTTTTCTTGTAATAGGTGATTTAAATGTAAATGTATTGATATGTGGGGTATGTTTGATGTTATTATTTCAGATAACTTTACAATATGTATACATTAAATTAGGAAACAAAACCAATAAAATTAGAAAGTTGTAATTTTAGGGGAAAAACTATTAGCCAACTTTTTCAGGAAAATTAGTTATAGCAAAAAGAAAACCTCTCACAAATGATAAGAAAAAAGTAATCACTGATTTTAAGAAATTAAATTTTTAAAGATTTTTCGGTTCAACTTTAAGCAAATTTGAAAACTTCTATGCAACTTGTAATTTCCTGGGAAAATATAATTTACCCAGATTTACTTTAGGTAAAATAATTAGACAAATCTATTAGTATAGAAAATATACAGTTCTGTTAGAAATTAAAGCTAAAAAATTAAAGTTTATTAACTAATTTAAAAAGAATAGTAGGCCGGGCGCGGTGGCTCAAGCCTGTAATCCCAGCACTTTGGGAGGCTGAGACGGGTGGATCACGAGGTCAGGAGATCGAGACCATCCGGGCTAACACAGTGGGCTAACATCGTGGGCTAACACGAAACCATCCCGTCTCTACTAAAAAATACAAAAAACTAGCCGGGCGAGGTGGCGGGCGCCTGTGGTCCCAGCTGCTCGGGAGGCTGAGGCAGGAGAATGGTGTAAACCCGGGAGGCGGAGCTTGCAGTGAGCTGAGATCGGGCCACTGCACTCCAGCCTGGGAGACAGAGCGAGACTCCGTCTCAAAAAAAAAAAAAAAAGAAAAGTATAGTAATAAACTCATTACAAGTTAACATAAATAACATATTATAGATCTCGTTAATGTCTGACTCAATAAAAGATAGTTGAATTCTCATACCTACTTCTGCAGTCAATCTGCTGCAATATGATGTTTTGGTTGAAATAATTAAAAAAAAAATCCAGCCTCACACAGATATGTAGTTAGAAAATGGAGGAGTATTTCAACAGCCTTTTCAGATAATTATCGATAGTCTTCTTTGAAACTAAACCAGAAGCTGGATAAGTGGTAGTTTCTTAAAAGTTAGTTCCAAAGTAGAATCTGAAACTATATCATTAAATTTTTTGAACTCTGTTATATCAAAATACATTAGTCTGTCTTGTAATTGAATGACATCTTTTACCCATGCATGATTTTGTAACAGTGTGTATTATGCATTTGGAAAATATGGACTTCAAATATGCAGGTCTTCTAAACATGTATACATTTTATTGAACAATATAAAACATGTGAAAATGTCACCACAATTCCTATCAGAAAATTCTAAGTATTGAAACGTTCATAGTGGTAGATATAAGTTTTCCATTACTTCAAAACTTGAATTTTATCTTTGGCAGCACACCTGTCAGTTATTTCCCTGGAAGTCAGGAATACTTCTTTCATTTTTGAACAAATGTTTGCCTCCTACCTAAGTCTGAAAACACTTTGTCTTGTCAGCTGTTCTTTCAGTAAAAATGGCTGTCCATGAAAAAAAAAGTAAAAGTAGTCATTCAGTTTGCAACTCAAAGAATCACTTAAGTGCTTTTCCTGGAGACAGCCATTGTACTTCAGTATGCAGCAGGAGTGCTTTTTGTGTGCTTCCCATTTTATCACAGAAAAGATCAAAAAGGTGTGTGCTCAAGGGTCAATAGTTAATAACATTAACAACTTTTACTGCTTCATCAAAGATATTCTTTTTTTTTTTTGAGATGGAGTTTTGCTCTTGTTGCCCAGGCTGGAGTGCAATGGCGCGATCTCGGCTCCCCGCAACCTCCGCCTCCCGGGTTCAAGAGATTCTCCTGCCTCAGCCTCCCGAGTAGCTGGGATTACAGGCATGCGCCACCACGCCTGGCTAATTTTGTATTTTTAGTAGAGACGGGGTTTCTCCATGTTGGTCAGGCTGGTCTCGAACTCCTGATCTCAGGTGATCCACCCGCCTTGGCCTCCCAAAGTGCTGGGATTACAGGTGTGAGCCACTGCGCCCGCCCTGTCAAGGATATTCTTAAATGAAACTGACATTTAAATCAATGTGTTCATTCTACTGTGAGGGCATGGCAATGAAGAATGCAAGCACTGCTAGGATGGTTTGGTGCCACTACCTTCCTACATTCCTGCTAAGGCACTGGCCATTAAATTTACCATTGCTTTTGTGCCATCAATGCCAAATGCTAACACAGGTGTTCCAGGATAGACCATTAGATTCAAAAAAAGTTGCCAGTCATTCACATAGGAAGAGATCTTCTTTGAATAGTGTATGCTGATACTGTTAGACAAATATAAGCAAAACTGCAAGTCTAGCCACATCTGTAAATGTGAGCCATTTGTAGTACATCTGTTATGTACTCATACAAATTTTAAAAATAAAAACAAAAGGTAATCTAATCATGCTTCTTTAAAAAGTTTTCAGCCATTTACAAGGCAAAAGTATAATTTTGCAGATGAGTTATGAACTGAGTCTTTATGTTTGCAGCTACATTTAAAATCTAGCAAGTTATTTTATTATTGGAAAGTGCCATGATTTCATCGACTAAATTTTTATCCATGGGTGATTACTGCAAATGGAATATTTTGGTCTTAGACCTCAGAATGTGCATTCATCAGTATCAACTATATAAAATTTTATTAGTCTCTAGGTTTTTGTGTACATTTCTCTAATGCATTTATCTAGCTTTTAGTTTGAAAGGCTGCAACAAATAATTTTTTTTGGCTCATCACATATAGGTTTACAATTTTAAAATCTTTTTTCTTTAAACTATGAACAATTGGTCTCAAAACAATTCTTCAGCTTGACTGTCACTATAATACTTTTCAAAAATGCACAGCTCATCATCAAGAAGTATACTTTGCAATTTCTTCCTGAGATTTACATCTTAGTAGCATCACCTGCATCCTTCTTTGTACATTCTACTTGATAACAACTGCCTTGGGCATTATTCTACACATTTTGTGGCTTAGGATTTTTAGCTCTTCTCTGATTTACTGAAAATGGAATTTGTGTTTTTGTTACTTGTTTTCTTTGTTGTTTTGGGATAATTTTCAGGGGAAAAAGGGATGTGCCAATATTATATGAACGTCTTCAGATTGGAAGTCACCACAAAATTGTTTTTTAAGAACTAAGCGTTTTACTCTATTATACAATATATACGGAAAAGAACACAAATCATGGCCAGGCGCAATGACTCACGCCTGTAATCGCAGCACGTTGGGAGTCCAAGGTGGGCGGATCACCTGAGGTCAGGAGTTCAAGACCAGCCTGGCCAACATGGTGAAACCCCATCTGTACTGAAAATACAAAAATTAGCTAGGCGTGGGGGCAGGCACCTGTAATCCGAGCTACTCGGGAGACTGAGGCAGGAGCATCTCTTGGACCCAGGAGGCAGAGGTCGCAATGAGCCAAGATCATGCCATTGCACTCCAGCCTGGGCAACAAGAGTGAAACTCCCTCTCAAAAAACAAAAAACAAAAATACCTCACAAATTACGAATTTACAGCTTCATTAATTATCACAAAGGAAACCCCATGTAACCATCACTAGGTCAAGAAATGGAATAAGACCAGCACTCCAAAAGTCTACATCGTGTTCCCTTCTGGCCCCTAGTAACCTCTCTTCTTTCTGATTTGTAACGGATAGATTAGTTTGGCCAGCTTTTGAATTTTGTATAAATGAAATCATATAGTCTGTATTCTTTTCTGTCTGACTTCTGTTCACCCTTATGTTTGTGTGATTCTTTCTTTTGGTGGGCATAATAGCACAATTGAGTGTCCATTCTACTGTTGGTAAACATTTGGGGTTATGAATAATGCTGCTATGAATATATTTGTATGTGACATTTTTGTGCACAGATGTATGTGTTTTTATAATATGCCAAGGAGTGGAATTGCTGGTCATAAGACATAGATGATTTTAGCTTTAGTGGGTATTGCCAAGAAGACCACTTAATCTTAATTGCAATTAAGATTTCACTACATGAAATCTTATATTAATTATGTATTTATTATTTATATATTAATTTATATATTAACATGTATATTAATTATATATTTCACTACATGACCAATCAAGTACAGGGTCTTGTAAAGACTACAGTGGTTTACTTTTGGTGAACTTTTTAAAAAGAAAGTTACTTGAGAATGCACCCCAGCACACAGGGTTGCAAATGAAGAAAGAAGTAGATGTAATACAGAAAAAAGAAGGGAAGAGAGGAAAGGGCCCTCAGTGTTGCCAGCTATGCAGTAGTCCAGATTGCAATTAAGATTAAGTGGTCTTAATTTGAAATTTATTTTGATGACAAAAGAGATTGAACACTGGCCTCAAGCCTGTAATCCCAGCACTTTGGGAGGCCGAGACGGGCGGATCACGAGGTCAGGAGATCGAAACCATCCTGGCTAACACAGTGAAACCCCGTCTCTACTAAAAAATACAAAAAACTAGCCGGACGAGGTGGCGGGTGCCTGTAGTCCCAGCTACTCGGGAGGCTGAGGCAGGAGAATGGCGTGAACCCGGGAGGCGGAGTTTGCAGTGAGCCGAGATCCGGCCACTGCACTCCAGCCTGGGCGACAGAGTGAGACTCTGCCTCAAAAAAAAAAAAAAAAAAAAAAAGAGATTGAACACTATTATATATGGTACATTGGCTCTTGCATAGTTTTGGGGGGTGAACTTTTTCTCAAATGATGTCTACTTTTCCTGGGAGTTTTCTGTCTTTGATTTAGAGATATGGGGGCGTTCTTGATATACTCTGGATATGACCCTTTGGTAGATTATTGCAAATATCTTTTCCCATTCTTTGTTTTACCTTTTTATTCAGTAGTAGTTTCTTTTGATTATCCAAAGTTTATAGTTTTTATGCCAAATTAATTAATCCTTATAATGGTTTGTATGCTTTTTGTGTTCAGTTTCAGAAATCTTTTCCTAAACAAAAATCATAAAGGTACCTTCTATGTTTTTATCATTTTTAATCTTTCACATTTAGATCTACAGTTCACCCAGAGTCTATTTTTGTGTGTGGTGTGAGGCTGAAATTAATATTAACTTTTTTCTGTATGTATACACATTTAACCCAGAACAGTGTATTTTAGAAAACCCCTTCTTTACAACACTGCAGTGTTACCTCTGTCATAAATCAAGTGTCCACTATGTGGGGTGAGAGAGAGGAGAGGGAGAGAGAAAGAGAAAAGGACTGACTCAGCAAAGAATTTTCAACTTTCAACTAACTGATATTCAAGATAGAGATAAAGGAAAAAATAGGAGGTGATCATTACAGAAACAAATACAAGAATAGTTTGCAGGATTGAACAGAGATCAGTTCAAGTTGAAAAGGCCTATTGTGTTCCAAGCAGCATGAATGAAAAAGACTATACCTAGATCCAAAATGAAATTTTAAATAATCACAGATAACGAGGAGTTGACAAAAAATATTCCAGATGGGGAAGTTCAGTCCAATGAGAAAGGAATGAGAATTTGACTAGCATCAGGCTTCTCACCAGCAATAGTAGATGCTGGAAAGCCACAGAGCAAGGCCTTTGAAGTTTAAGGGAAAAATGAGTGTCAACTAAAATTATATATTTCACTAAATGATCAATCAAGTACAAGGGCCTTGTAAAGATGCCAGTGGTTAACTTTTGGTGAACTTTTAAAAAAAAAGTTACTTGGGAATGCACCCTAGCACACAGAGTTGCAAATGAAGAAAGAAGTAGATGTAATATAGAAAAAAGAAAGAAAGAGGAAGAGAGGAAAGGGCCATCAGAGTTGCCAGCTGTGCAGTAGTCTAGAAATACATCAGTACAAACTGGAGTGGCAAGTTTGTGATCTCAAGTATGTCTCCAATAGCATGAATGGATTCTAGGCAGCAGATAGAATGACTAAAAAGCTAGATGATATTAGGAATACGGTGAAGAGTGCAAATATTACTTCTCTCAACAAGGAAGAAAAGACATTCAGAAATTCTAGGGAAAAATATTCTTTAAGTATTCATAGTCCAAATATGAAGTGAATTAGAATATGACCTGATTTAGAGACTGGTGTGAGTAAAAACGATCCCTTTGACCTTTATGCTGAGAATTTTACCCTTTGTGGGTCACAAGTTTTGACAGTGACCCTTAGTGAAAGTAATTTAATCATATTGAAGCAAACAATTCCTATACAATCATAATAATGTATTATTTATTGATTTTCAACTTATTGACAAAACAATGAAGGGTTTGTTATGAGTATAGAACAGAATGTAAATGTTACCAACTTTGGAAATAGAAAGCCGAGCAAGGAGAAGGCCATAAAGGGATGCAGGTACTATTAGAATACAAAGGAAGACATCAAGAGATACGACTTGTATTTGGTGGAACCAGAAAGAGCTTTTAGAACATTGTTGATGTATAAAAATAGGGGAACTAAAAATGGTGATATAACTATAAACATTTTGAAGTGAAGAGGAATGGTTTTATGAGCTCATATTTCATCTGTCACAGAAAAAGTCACTAGATATGTTTTCTAAAACTGATAGTTTAGGAAAATGCTATAAGGAAATTATTTTAAGAGTTGGAACTAACTGCTAGAAGAACTGAAGTACAAATGGTTAAAAATGCTTGTCTCTGGGAGAGGGAATTTTATTTTTGATTATGTAAATGTTTGACTTTGATCAAAATAAGCAGCATATTAAAAGACACATCATGTCAAATTGGATTATTTCCAGAAATGCAAATGTAATTCAACATCAGAAAATCTGTTGAACTAAGTCACTACTTTAATAGATTGAAAGAGAAAAATAATAATCATCTCAAATAGGTACAGAAAAATTCAATAAAATTCAACAACCACTTATGATTCTAAAACTGGGAATTAAAAAATATTAATTTGAAAAAGTTACAAGTGGGAAAACATGCCAACTGTATTTAAAATCAATATTCAAATGCTAAAACTATTACCTTTAAAATCAAGAGTAAGAAAAATGCTATTGTTACTTTGATTCACAATTGTTCTGGAAGTCCTACCCTGCAGAATAATATAAGGAAAAGAAATAAAAAGTACAAATAATGGGAAAGAAGAAAAAAATCCATCTTTCACTACAGATTATTCACATAGAAACTTCCCAAGATGTATAGGCAATAAAAAATATTTAGCAAGGTTGCTGGATGTAAGATTTTATTTCTATACATTTTTAACAGAAAATGTATTTTTAAAAGATGTTATTACAGTAACTACAAAAAAACATAAGACCTTTAGGGACTAATCTAATGAAAGTTGTGAAACAATTGTAAAATTTCATTGAAAGAGACAAGAAAACATACCATGTTTATAGTTAAGAAGGCTCAGTATTGATAAATGCCAAGTATTCTAAAAATGATTGATAGATTTAATGTAGTTTAGTAATAGGTTCTATTTTGTGGAATTTGACAAACTGATGCTAAAATTTATATAAGAGAACAAAAGGCAAGATTGGTCAAAATTTATATAAAAGGACAAAAGGCAAGATTGATCAAAAGACACCTAAAAAAGAACAACCTACTAATTCCACCTCCAGGTAATTTGTGCACGTATGCGCCAGACAATATGTACTCAAAATTTATAGCAGCCTTGTTCATAACAGTAAAGACCAAAATAAAACAAAATTAGAAAGAAATCACATGTCCACCAATGGTAGAATAGATACATAAATTGTGGTATATTCCTATACTGAAATACTACATAATAACAGAAAAAAAAGTGAATAACATCTACCTGCAGTAGCCTGGCTGAATTTTCAAAGCCTAGTGTTTAAAGGAAAAAGAAAATAATAGATAAATGCACTCAATATGATTCTCTTCCTATAAAGTTCTAAAAAGATAAAGTTAGCAATGTTTTATTTATTACATGTTATGTAATGTATATGTTTAAAGAGTAAAGGACAGATAAGGGATTAGTAACACAAAATTTTGGATAGGGATTATTTCTGGGACATGAGCTCAGGCAGTGAGAGAGAAATGGAAGTAGAGAGAGGCTTATAAGATACTCCCAAAGTACTGGGAATTTGTATTCCAAGGTGGATGGTGAGTATGTAGAGATTCATCTTATTCAAGAAAACATGCATAGGCCATTAACCATAGAAGATTCTATTTATCTTCCTTTTATCGCTTCCCAGAGACAACCACTATTCTAATCAAATATTATTTATTTGCATGTAAATGATACAAATAATCATATTGTTTTCAAACTTACACAAATGGTATCATACTCTATATTGCCTGGAACCTGTGCTGACTCAGTATATGTTGTCAGGATCTATCCATCATTACTCTTATAATGCCCATTTTAAAGAAAAGTAAGAGGTCAGGCGCAATGGCCCATGCCTGTAATCCCAGTTCTTTGGGAGGCCGAGGCAGGCGGATCACCTGAGGTTGGGAGGTCAAGACCAGGCTGACCAACATGGAGAAACCCCGTTTCTAATAAAAACACAAAATTACAAAATTATCTGGTCGTGGTGACACATGCCTGCAATCCCAGCTACTCGGAAGGCTGAGGCAGGAGAATCGCTTGAACCCAGGAGGAGGAAGTTGCGGTGAGCCAGGATCGCACCATTGCAGTCCAGCCTGGGCAACAAAGGTGAAACTCCATCTCAAAAAAAAAAAAAAAAAGGGCGGGGGGAAGGAGAGAGGAGGGGAGGAGAGGGGACGAGAGAGGAGGAGAGGGGAGGAGAGGAGAATCAAAAGCCCAGAGAGGCCCAAGGCACAGAGAGATTCAAGGTCACACACTAGTGAGTGTACAGCTGGGATCTGAACTGAGATTCCACGCTATATTTTCTCCCATATAGATCTAATTCATTCACTTTAAATGGCTTCAAATGATTAGACTCCTGTTTATATTTTAAAGTTTCCTTTTTTTAATATTGCAAACAGTACTTTGTGGAAACCTCTTGGTACACATTTATGGGTATCTGCATTTTCAGTTTTCTTAGATCTTGCCAAATTGCTTTCCAAATAGTTGCCCTCACAAGTAATGTGTGAACATTCCAATTTCTTCACATTATTACCAATATTTATTATTTTCAGATTTTGGTATCTATCAGTTCCTAAGGGATATGAAATGGTAATTCATTTTAATTTGCCTTTTTCTAATTTTTAGTGATGCTAAAAATTTTGGTCATTTGGGTTTACTTTTCTATGAATTGCCTGTTGATATTCTTTGCCCACTTTTTCTATGAATTGCCTGTTGAAATTGTGTTGCTTGACATTTGTTTGTTGATTGGTACAAGGTGTTTACACATATTAGAGAAGGATAATTCACATATATATATTAAATATCTTTTTCTCAGTCTGTGGTTGGTCTTTTAACTTGGTGTTTGGTGTCTGCAGTGATACAAAAGACTTTTATTGAATGTAGTATCATGTGTCAGCATTTCCTTTATGAGCTGTGCTTTTTTTCTGTTCATGATTGTTTTTCAAGGAAAGCATACCATTGTATTACAAAAAAAAGTTTTTCACTTTCAGACAACTACCAAGTCCTCTTCCAGACTTCCTGTACATTTTTGTACCAAAATGATGATGTGTGTGACAGCACAGATGGTAGAAAAAAGACTCAGACCAAAGTGGATATTACATGGATCCTTCTACTGCGCTACTATATTCACCTTCAGAGGATTAATAATCTGAGCAAACTGCTAGGTAGGTTTTTGATGTGTTAAGAGAGAACATATTTCTTTCTAATTCCTGTTTAAGTCGTGTTTCTTGTTGAGAATTATAAGATACTTTGACATCCTTCTGAGTGACTGTCATCAGAAGATGAAAATTTCATGGGTTCTTAACCTGGGATACATGCATCTTTGGATAGAATAGTATTTCAATGTAATTGGTTTCTTTAGAAATTCTCTATATATTATTTCATATGTTTAAAAACATTATGATAAGGAGGCATCCAGAGGCTTTCTAAGACCACTGCCAAAGTGGTCCATGGCTCAGAGCAGTTAAGAACTAGTGATTCCAATGTGACAGTTTATGAAATGAACAAGATGACATTTTGGCTTTAGAGAAAGAGTGGTCCAGTAGCCAGTATGTCAAAGGGAAGAAATGCAAGACTTCAGATGGGATATTAATTCCATGGAGTTTTTTTTTTTTTAAATCATTGGTGCTATCTAAAAAATATCCAGAAAAACTGATAAAATCTGCTTCACATCAGTCCCCCTTGTGATTGTGTGACATTGTTGTTTTATCTGTGCTCATGATGTTGGTGATCCAGTGTTACCCATCAGTGCAAACAGTCAGAATAGGTAATTTGACCCATGTCAGGACACTGTGATGGGGAAACCAGCAGGGCAAATAGGCTGAGTCACAGAGTTGCTAAGCACAGTTACCAGGAACTAACAAGCCCTCTGAAAGGTGTCAGGACAAAAAGGTTCATGGTGACGAGGGCTAGAGCAAGGGAAGTTCAGAGGGAAAGGACATGAAGAAGAGCCAGTGCAGCCAGCTCTGGTGATCCCTTGCCCTTCAGCCACTCTGATCACCTCTGAATTCACCTGCTGGCACTTCCCACCACAAGTGCCATGTCGTACTGCTTTTCTGCCCTGGGCTTTCTTTGAAGCTACTGAGGTTTGACCAGCCTGCAGACAGGGTTTCCACAGACACAGGAGTAACCTTCAACTATTGAGGTAGGGAGCTCCTAGATAAACATACCAGCTTCTCAGTCTCTCGATGGGATAGTTGTACGTGGTTTGTCAGAAGGTCCCCAGTGGGACTGAGCCCTCACTGCCCAAGGCTGTAACCCACTCATTTACTCGCCCTTATTGGCTCTTTTTCTTTTCTCTGTCACATTTTGTCCATTCCCTCACTTGTGCTTCTTGAAATGACTTTTCAAATAAACTGTCTACAAATTCTTACCTTAGAATCTGTTTTAGGGGGAACCCAAAAGAAAATAGCTACATGGAATATATGACACCATTGTTAATACCTAAAACTAAGCATTAGCCTCATGTGCCTCTGAAATTTTCTTTTTTTAATCTTTTTTTTTTTTTTATTGTCACCCAGGCTGGTGTGCAGTGGTGCAATCTTGGCTCACTGCAACCTTCACCTCCCAGATTCAAGTGATTCTCCTGCCTCAGGCTCCTGAGTAGCTGGGATTACAGGCATGTGCCATCATGCCCAGCTAATTTTTATATTTTTAGTAGAGATAGGGTTTCACTGTTTTGGCTAGGCTGGTCTCAAACTCCTGACCTCAGGTGATCCTTCCATCTCAGTCTCGCAAAGTGCCAGGATTATAGGCATAAGCCACTGCACCTGGCCTGAAGTTTTCTTTCCTTCCGTGGCAAGAAACAATTCCATTAGTGTATAAGCCCTAAAAACAGAGGAAGGTCATTAGCAGCCTTTAGTGGAGGTGAGAATATGTAAAGATAGTGGTTAGTGAGCAAATACCAACAATGTTGAGATCATCCCATTTTCTAACATTAACCTAAACTAAGGTATTTTTCTTTCCTAAGCATCTGCAACACCAGTATCTGGAATTTCTTTGCCAGATGATACACTTCTCACATCCCTTTACAACTCTGAGTTGATTTTGCGCCAGAAAGAAGTGCATTTTTTCCTTAAAAAATTCTTACAGCTGTATTCTTCTTCTTGTATTGATGAATTTCCAAAAGAACTTCTTTGTCAACTGGAAAATCCCCCTCTTTCAGAAAAAGAATTACGTGAATCATCTGCCAAGGTAACATGTTTTGAAATATCATATGTTTACATAAAACTTATTGGAATCATCCTTATATTTCAGAAGGAAGCACATTAGCTTCCATGCTGGCACAAAGATTTCTAGTTCCCTCACAGTTCTAGGGAAGGCTCTTTCCTGTGTTGCCATGTGGATAGCCCAACCAAACATCCTGGGATTTTAGGACAGTTCACATTTCAATTGTTCAGTCTTGTTTTCATGAGTCTTTTAAAGTGCCTCAGAAGTCTCTGTATTCTGCACAAAACAGCATCTCTCAAGCGACCATTTTGCCAAGAAGTTACACAAATTTCAGTATCATCACCCTATAAGAAAGCTAGACTGAGAGTGTCTAAATCCGTGCCCAATTTCTGTACCTTGGTTTTAAATGCGTGATAAAAATTCTTCATTGTGGGTACTTTTTGCAATCGTGAGTGTGAATAAATAATAGAGGTAACACTTTAAAATAAAAGTGCAAAGGCTTTTTATTTGGAAAAGTGTTATTAAATTGGATACATTTTCCCAAGATATGTAATATGGAAACATTTTAAGATACTGATTGTAGAGACATAGAAAGAGGAATATAAATGGAGATTTTTAAAAATTAAAGCTACTAAAGTCTTGAATAATAGTAGTTTGGATAAACTTCCAAAATGAATGTGATAAAAGATACTGAAAAAGTAAAGGATTTTATTTAAAAATAAGAATATGTATTTGAAATTGGTATTCAGCCAACCTATGTTGAATACCTACTATGTGCCAGAGACACTCTTAGTTGGTGGAGAAACAAAGGATGGATAAAGCATAGTCCCTGTACATATAGTCTTAGTGTGGTGGTAGAGAAACAGTGACAGGGTTAAAACAGAGGAAAGTTACTTTATTTCAGAGATGTTTTTTAAGAGAAAATGGCAGGATTAATACTAGCAGAAATAATGTGAAAATTAGTACATCTTAGTTTTACTTTCAATAGGGCTGATTGGCAAAGGATAGATGAAAAAGTGAGGCTTTTTTTTTTTTTTTTTTGGAGACAGAGTCTCTTTCTATTGCCCAGGCTGGAGTGCAGTGGTGTGATCTTGGCTCACTGCCACCTCTACCTCCTGGGTTCAAGTGATTCTTCTGTCTCAGCCTCCTGAAAAAGTGAGTTATTTAAGAGACAGGTGATGAAGTTATGAAGCTTATGACACAAGAATGGAAAGGAAGAGATGGCTGTAAAACATATTTGCTTAAGTAACATTGAAAACAACAACAACAGCCGGGCGCGGTGGCTCAAGCCTGTAATCCCAGCACTTTGGGAGGCCGAGACGGGCGGATCACAAGGTCAGGAGATCGAGACCATCCTGGCTAATACGGTGAAACCCCGTCTCTACTAAAGAATACAAAAAACTAGCCGGGCGACGAGGCGGGCGCCTGTAGTCCCAGCTACTTGGGAGGCGGAGGCAGGAGAATGGCGTGAACCTGGGAGGCGGAGCTTGCAGTGAGCTGAGATCCGGCCACCGCACTCCAGCCTGGGCGACAGAGCCAGACTCCGTCTCAAAAAAAAAAAAAAAAAAAAAAAGAAAACAACAACAACAGTTTTGTGACTCTTTGAACCTGGAAAGTGAAGAGGAAATGACTAGAGCCTCTTGTACCATTTGGAACTTCTATCTGTGATCATTAGTGCATGGTGACATCATTAGCACATACAGGGGAGGCAGGAGGATGAGCGCATTTTTCTGCTTTGTAGATACAGAATTGGAGATTCTTGTAGAAAACTCAAGTGGATATAGCATATTGTAAACTTCCAATACATATTTGTGAAATGAGTAAGTTGTACAGAATTCTTTCAAAACTAGAAAAAAAATCACTGATGTATTTTGAATTATCTCTACTTTGGACTTTACCATTGAACTCTTTAATTTTTAAAGCTATAGATTTTCCCATATAAGATAAATTCATGTTACTGTTGCCAGCTCTCCCAGAGAAGTTCCCAGAGAACTGATAATGTGGCTTGTTCCAGAATGGTGACCCTTGCTTATCTTATCCTACTAGAATATAGCAGCCTTATGTTTTGGGTAGATAATTATACTTTTTTTTTTTTTTTTTGAGACGAAGTCTTGCTCTGTCGCCCAGGCTGGAGTGCAGTTGCGCGATCTCAGCTCACTGCAAGCTCTGCCTCCCGGGTTCACGCCATTCTCCTGCCTCAGCCTCTTGAGTAGCTGGGACTACAGGCACCCACCACCACGCCCAACTAATTTTTTGTATTTTTAGTAGAGACAGGGTTTCACCATGTTAGCCAGGATGGTCTTGATCTCCTGACCTCGTGATCCACCCACCTCGGCCTCCCAAAGTGCTGGGATTACAGGCATGAGCCACCGCACCTGGCCAATAATTATACATTTTTTTAAAAACATCACTCTTTTGAACATTTCTTCCCTACTCAAGAGAGTCAGATGACTGTTAATAAATTGTAAGTTTTTAAAAGTAGTGGAAAGACCTATTAAGATATTTTTAAGAATCCAGTTAAAGAAATGATTCTCAGTTGGGGTCATGCAGTGGCCCTCAGTGCAATGTATTGAAAGCACACTGGAAGATTTTTCAAACGACTTCCTCTCTCTTCCCAGATACTGGGATATTGTGGCATGCCCGATGCTTAGCAACCCCATTCTGTGCCCAGATTCTAAATCGTTCAGGAAATAAGATAAAAGAGTAAAACAGATTGGGATTTAAAAGTGCTCATCTTTAGGAGTCATGAAGTTGATATTATAGGATGTCACTTATATTTATTGGTGAAATGATCTTCATAGTAATGAGTACCGAAGTAGACAGATTTACTAATCTGGCCTCATATTATTGGGTCATTTCAGGCTCCTCACGTGGGGACAGGCTCCTTAAAATCTGTTACATGAGGAGCAGAGAGTGTTCACTTCCTGCAAACATTTTACTCCCAGGAAGAAAACACAGAAATAGGCATGCCCAAAGTTCTTTTTCCTAGATTCAGCAATCGAGCAACACTCCTCCATGGGAAGGAGTGAGTGAGGAGGTGAGCAGGCCGGGAAGGTCATGTTAATGTCTGGCCCTGCACACAGAAGCGCTCAGTGGGAGTAGAATGACATCGTTGCCATCTAACACCAGATTCAGATTCACCCCTCCTGGGAACTGAGACTGTCTTTGAGGATTACTGCCAGGTGTCACAGATACCTCAGGCATTTTGGAGTAGGAGGCAGAGGACAGGAAGACTGAGAACAATAGTTTCAATTGATCTATTCTTGTGAATATTATCTAAGAGTTCAGAAACTAATAGGTGTGATTTCTTAAATACTATTCTAAAAGGAACTCTGCTTGAGTATTTTAGTATTAAGGGCAGTCTATCATTACCCATTTCCCAAAGATTATGCTCCAAATGTTCAAGCTTGAATACATTGTAAATACATGTGATATTTCTAATGGCAGCAGTGTTATCAAAGAGTTGTTTCACCCTGTTTGCTCTTTTTTGATATAATTAGTTTAACACTCCCCAGGATAATCAGCTCTGGAGATCACTGTCTCTTGCCTGACAGGTGCAAACCACCTCATCATGTGTTCGTTTCACTGGGGTAGACAGCTAATGAGCATAAAGCCTTTTGGATTTATATATATATATATATAAACTCCAAGCTTGGCTGATTTTTATAATAACATTTTTGAACCTTTAATCACTCAGGAGGCTATTTTCAATCAAACTCGTTCCATAATTTGACACTTAAACCTACTTTCCCCCACAAAGAAGTAGATGCCTTTCCAGAACAATCATTGCTCTGTGTTGTGCTCATCAGTGGTGTGATTCTGCATGTTGTGAAGTCTTTCGGAGCTTTGTGATGGAAAAACAAAGGTGGCAAACAAGTTACATTAAAAATTCCCCAAAAAGAATATGATTAAAATTGTCTGTAATGCTGAGTTATTCATGCTTGGACTGTATGCCTGTGACAGTCAGTGTAAGGTTAAATATCTGACTAGCGTGAGCTGCTTTATTGTTTATAGGACTGTGGCAAACCAGGGTTCTCCTGGTAGGCCTGTTGTTTTATTTCTTTCAAAGAATAAAAAAAATAGAATAAAAGTACTCAGTGTATAATTCATCAATTAGCATATGTAATGAGTCCTCTTGGCAACTACATATTATAGTATTTGAAAGGTAATGGAAAATTAAATACCTATTTTGATGTTGACTTATGTTTATAATTTATCATTATTAGACTGCTGTGCTAATAAACAATGCACATATTGAAATAAAAGGTATTTTTACTTTTCAATACTTATCTAGTTATTGAATATGAAGTATTTGCTAAAATAGTTGTCAGAACCTCTGAAAGTCACTCAGATATGAAGAAATTTAAGAAATTATTTTTTGAATCAATTATTTGTTTTTTTCTCTTTTGATGAACTGCCTGACATAAAATTACTCTTAATTAAGCACTTACAAATGATTGTTTAACCCTGCTAATCTTGCTTATTGTGTATTTTGGTCATGCTTTTAGAAGCAAGGATTCTGGTTTATAATAGCCTTTTATGATTGTCTCTAGACATTTAGAAAACTTTTCACATTTAATATTACCTTTCAGTCAAAACATTTTTTCTTTTATCAGTAGACAACTTGAAAGGTCAGTGTTTTTATTTCCGTTTTTATTTTATTTTGAAGACTTACATTCACAGTCATATTATATCTTGAATAGGCTCAGAAATAATGGGAAGGACAAAGCCTTATAGAAACGCCAGGCATTTCTTTTTGGCCACTGACAAATACTCCTTGGTCATCAAACCTTGACAGGCCTTAGATATCAAAAAGACTGAAATAGAGGGACCACTTCCCAGCTGTCATGCTATAATCTTGGGCATAACAAGAAGTTAATATTGAAAGTAGTTTGCACTTCATTGAAGAAGGTCATTTTTTTTTTCTTGAGACTGAGTCTCGCTCTGTCGCCCAGGCTGGAGTGCAGTGGCATGATATTGGCTCACTGCAATCTCAGACGGTCCTTTTTAGACTTGAAATATTGTTTTTACCATTATTATCTCTATGGCTAGCCTGTTGTTTTGTTGATCATTAGCAACCATGCTTTGCTTTTTCAGTTACCTTAAAAAACTAAGTAATTTACCAACTTGGCAATTGCATTCTATACATTTATATGTCTTGAAGATTCCTCAGTCAGTGACCAAAATTACATAAAAGAAGCTGGGCTCATATTCATCACGGACCAAACTTACAAATCAGCCACATTCATTTAAGGAGAGGAGGATTTTAAATTTTCAGAGCAAGTGGATTTTAGAGGAATGGATTTTAGACTTTGGAGCAAAATTTGTCTTATTTTCCATATGGCATTGCAAAAAAAATACTATTGGAAAAATAATAGTAATTTATAACCACACCCTTAGTATATTCACCAGTGAAAAAACCAGAAACCAAATAGGTGTTCCTAGAAACAGTGGTGATGTTGAGACTGAAATGGTGGCATGGGCATTTTCCCTGCTAGATCTTCATCCTGTAAGACTTACCAGAGTGGAAGAGATTTGTTGAGTTCACTGGGTTCTGAAGCATATATATCTATATCTCTCTATATATATCTATACCTATATATAGATAGATAGATCTCTATATCTATATCTATATCTATGTATATATTTTTTGAGACGAAGTCTTGTCCTGTTGCCCATTCTGGAGTGCAATGGTACGATCTCAGCTCACTGCAACCTCTGCCTCCCAGGTTCAAGCAATTCTCCTGCCTCAGCTTCCTGAGTAGCTGGGATTACAGGTGCACACCACCATGCCCAGCTAATTTTTGTATTTCTTTGGTAGAGATGAGGTTTCACCATGTTGGACAGACTGGTCTTGGACTCCTGACTGTGTGATCCACCTGCTTCTGCCTCCCAAAGTGCTGAGATTACAGGCGTGAGCCACTGTGCCTGGCCAGCATATTTTTACTGTAGGAGAATCTTCTCTCTAGTAAGCCAGGGTTAGTTTTAAGATTTACCTCCATAAAACAAGCTGAGACAATCCCAGAATTTTTCAGTATAGCCAAATAATTTGTTTTATATATGTAACAAATGTAACCAGTAATTAAACTGATGTTTTTGTTTGTTCCCTAGTTGTATCGTGATAGTTCTCTACAATCCATTTTATCTTTTAAGCCTGTTTCAAGCTCATCTTATGTGGAAATAATGCCAATAGAAATGGTAACACAAGCTTCAAACAAAGAACTTTGCTTTCAGTGGTACATTCCTCCCTTGGATAGACCTCCCAAGGAGACAGAACCTATGGTATGTAATATAATTATAGAACTCAATCTTTCATTTAGATATAAAGCTTAACTAGGCCATTATAACTTGAAGAGTAGAGGACATTCTCTTATCATATAGATGAGAACAGGTAGCAATATATAATCTATATTGTCTAGTAGAATAAATTTGAAAATAACCAAGAAATTTGGGAAAGTCTGATTCAGGCTGATCATTTTTCTTTTTCCTGATCCCATAGGGAAAATTTTCAGTGTGTCACCATTATATATGATGTTTAACTTTTTTTTGGTAGTTATTCTTTATCATGTTAAATAATGTTTTTACTGCTATTTTGCTAAGAATATTTACCATGAATATTTTACTGTATCAAGATGATTTTTATAATTTTTCTTTTTAATATTTAGTTGATTTTATAATGTTAGATCAACCTTGTGTTTCTGAGATAAACTCAGATTGGTCATGATATATTTATTTTGCTGGATTCAGTTTGCTGTTATTTGTATTAGATTTTTGCCTCTGTTTTCCAGAGTAATACTGGGCTAATTTTATACTATTCTTTTTAAAATTTTATTATTTTTTAATTTCAATAGGTTTTTGGGGAACAGGTGGTGTTTGGTAACATGGATAAGTTCTTTAGTAGTGATTTCTGAGATTTTGGTGCACCTATCACCCGAGCAATGTATGCTGTACCCTGCCTCACCCCTCACCCACCCTTTCCCCTGGGCCCCCAAAGTCTGTTGTATCATTCTTATACATTTGCATCCTCATAGCTTAGCTCCTATCTCATGAGTGAGAACATATGACGTTTGGTTTTTTATTCCTGAGTTACTTCACTTAGAATAATAGTCTCCAATTCCATCCAGGTTGCTGTGAATGCCATTATTTCATTCCTTTTTATGGCTCATTAGTATTCCATGGTGTGTATGTGTGCATATATGTATCACATTTTCTTTATCCACTCACTGATTGATGGGCATTTGGGCTGATTTCATATTTTTGCAATTGTGAATTGTGCTGCTATAAATGTTTACGTGTAAGTATTTTTTTGGTATAATGACTTTTTTTCTTCTGGGGAGATTGTCAGTAGTGGGATTGCTAGATCAAATGGTAGATCTACTTTTAATTATTTAGGGAATTTCCACACTGTTTTCCATAGTGGTTGTACTAGTTTACATTTCCCCCAACAGTGTAAAAGTGTTTCCTTTTTACCACATCCATGCCAATGTCTATTTATTTTTTGATTTTTTGATTATGGCCATTCTTGCAGGAGCAAGATGGTATTTGCATTGTGGTTTTGATTTGTGTTTTCCTGATAATTAGTGATGTTGGGCATGTTTTCATGTTTGTCGGCCATTTGTATATCTTCTTTTGAGAATTGTCTATTCATGTCCTTTGCCCACTTTTTGATGGTATTGTTTTCTTTTTCTTACTAGTTTGTTTGAGTTCCTTGTAGATTCTGAATATTAGTCCTTTGTCAGATGTACAGTTTGTGAAGATTTTCTTCCACTCTGTGGGTTGTCTAATGATTATTTCTCTTGTTGTGCAGAAGCTTTTTAGTTTAATTAAGTCCCATCGGTTTATCTTTGTTTTTGTTGCATTTGCTTTTGGGTTCTTGAATATGAAGTATTTGCCTAAGGCAGTATCTAGAAGGGTTTTTGTGATGTTATCTTCCATAATTTTTATGATATCAGGTCTTAAATCTTTGATCCATCTTGAGTTGATTTTTGTATAGGTGAGAGAAGAGGATCCAGTTTCATTATTCTACATGTGGCTTGCCAGTTATCCCAGCACCAGTTTTTGAAGAAGGTGTCCTTTCCCCACTTTATGTTTTTGTTTGCCTTGTCAAAGATCAGTTGGCTATAAGTGTTTGGCTTTATTTCTGTGTTCTCTATTCTGTTCCACTGGTCTATGTGCCTATTTTTATACCAGTACCATGCTGTTTTGGTGACTATGGCCTTATAGTATAGTTTGAAGTTGGGTAATGAGATGCCTCCACATTTGTTCTTTTTGGTTAGTCTTGCTTTGGCTATGCTGGTTCTTTTTTGGTTCCATGTAAATTTTAGGATTTTCTTTTTCTGCTTTTGTGAAGAATGATGGTGGTATTTTCATGGGAATTGCATTGAATTTGTAGATTGCTTTTGGCAGTATGATCATTTTTGTAATATTGATTCTACCTCTCTGTGGGCATATGTTTCCATTTGTTTTTATTATCTATTATTTCATTCAGCAGTGTTCTGTAGTTTTCCTCGTAGAGATCTTTTATCTCCTTGGTTAGGCGTATTCCTTAGTAATTTTTTTTGCAGCTATTGCAAAAGGGGTTGAGTTTTCGATTTGATTCTTAGCTTAGTTGTTGTTGGTGTATAGCAGTGCTCCTGATTTGTGTACATTAATTTCATATCCTGAAACTTTACTTAATTCATTTATCAGTTCTAGGAGGTTTTTGGATGAGTCTTTAGAATTTTCTAGAGATATGATCGTATCATCAGCAAACAGCAACAGTTTGACTTCCTCTTTACCAATTTGGATGTCCGTTATTTCTTTCTCTTGTCTGACTGCTCTGGCTAGGACTTCCAGTAGTATGTTGAATAGAAGTGGTGAAAGTGGGCATCCTTGTCTTGTCCCTAGTTCTTAGGAGGAATGCTTTCAACTTTTCTCCATTCAGTATAATGTTGGCTGTGAGTTTGTTGTAGATGGCTTTTATTACCTTAAGGTATGTCTCTTCTATGCCAATTTTGCTGAGGGTTTTAATCATAAAGGGATGCTGGATTTTGTCAAATGCTTTTTCTGCATCTATTGAGATGATCATGTGATTTTTGTTTTTAATTCTATTTATGTGGTATATCACATTTATTGACTTGTGTATGTTAAACCATCCCTGCATCCCTAGTACGAAACCCACTTGACCATGGTGGATTATCTTTTTTATGTGCTGCTGAATTTGGTTCACTAGTATTTTTTGGATGATTTTTACATTTATGTTCATTGGGGATATTGGTCTGTAGTTTTCTTTTTTTGTTAAGTCTTTTCCTGGGTTTGGTATTTGGGTGATACTGGTTTCATAGAATGATTTAGGGAGGATTCTCTTTTTATTTTTTGGAATAGTGTCAATAGGATTTGTACCAATTCTTCTTCGAATGTCTTTTTTTTCTTTTTCGAGGCAGAGTCTCATTCTATTACTCAGGCTGGAGTGCAGTGGCATGGTCTTAGCTCACTGCAACCTTTGCCTCCCAGGTTTAAATGATTCTTGTGCTTCAGCCTCCTGAGTAGCTGGGATTATAGGCCTGCACCACCATGACCAGCTAATTTTTGTATTTTTAGTACAGATGGGAGTTTTGCCATGTTGTCCAAGCTTGTCTTGAACTTCTGGCCTCAAGTGATTGGCCCTCCTTGGCCTCCCAAAATGCTGGGATTACAAGTGTGAGCCACTGCACCCACCAAATTCTTTGAATGTCTGATAGAATTCAGCTGTGAATCCACCCGGTCCTGGACTTTTTGTTGCTGTTGTTGTTGGCAGTTTTTTAATTACCATTTCTTTCTTTCCTTTTTTTTTTGAGACGGAGTCTCACTCTTTTGCCCAGGCTGTAATGCAACAGCATGCTCTCAGCTCACTGCAACCTCTGCCTCCCGGGTTCAAGTAATTCTCCTGCCTCACTCTCCCAAGTAGCTGGGACTACAGGCATGTGCCACCATGCCCATCTAATTTTTGTACTTTTAGTAGAGACAGGGTTTCACCATGTTGACCAGACTGGTCTTGAACTCCTGACCTCAAGTGATCCACCTGCCTCGGCCTCCCAAAGTGCTGGGATTACAGGGG
Source organism: Rhinopithecus roxellana (assembly GCF_007565055.1). Lineage (NCBI taxonomy): Eukaryota > Metazoa > Chordata > Mammalia > Primates > Cercopithecidae > Rhinopithecus > Rhinopithecus roxellana. The sequence continues at coordinate 107,900,534 of NC_044558.1, forward strand.
TGAGCCACCGCACCCGGCCCTTTAATTACCATTTCAATCTTACTGCTTGTTATTGGTCTGTTCAGAGTTTCTGTTTCTTCCTGGTTTAATCTAAGAGGGCTGTATATTTCCAGGAATTTATCTATCTCCTCTAGGTTTTCTAGTTTGTGTGCATAAAGGTGTTCATAGTAGCCTTGAATGATCTTTTGTGGAATCGGCTATAATATCTCTCATTTTGTTTCTAATTGAGCTTGTTTGGATCTTCTCTCCTTTTCTTGGTTAATCTCACTAATGGTCTATCAGTTTTATTTATCTTTTCAAAGAACCAGCTTTTTGTTTCATTTATCTTTCGTACTTTTTTTCCAGTTTCATTTAGTTCTGTTCTGATCTTCATTATTCTTTTCTTCTGATGGATTTGGGTTTGGTTTTGTGCTCTTTCAGACTTCTTGATGTAGGCATTTAATGCTATGAACTTTCCTCTTAGCACCACTTTTGCTGTATCACAGTTTTGATAGGTTGTGTCACTATTGTCATTCAGTTCAAAGAATTTCTTAATTTCCATCTTTCATTGTTGACCCAATGATCATTCAGGAGCAGATTATTTAATTTCCACGTATTTGCATTCTGAGGGTTCCTTTCGGAGTTGATTTCCAACTCTTCCACTCTGGTCTGAGATAGTACATGATATAATTTTGATTTTATTAAAGTTATTGAGATTTGTTTTGTGGCCTATCATATGGTCTGTCATGGAGAATTGTTTCATGTGCTGATGAATAGGGTGTATATTTTACAGTTGTTGGGTAGAATGTTCTCTAAGTATCTGTTAAGTCTATTTGTTCTAGGGTATTGTTTAAATCCATTGTTTCTTTTTTATTTTTTATTTTTTTTATTTTTTTTTATTTTTTTATTTTTTATTTTTTATTATACTTTAAGTTCTAGGGTACATGTGCATAACGTGCAGGTTTGTTACATATGTATACTTATGCCATGTTGGTGTGCTGCACCCATCAACTCGTCAGCACCCATCAATTCATCATTTATATCATGTATAACTCCCCAATGCAATCCCTGCCTCCTCCCCCCTCCCCCCTCCCCATGATAGGCCCCAGTGCGTGATGTTCCCCTTCCCGAGTCCAAGTGATCTCATTGTTCAGTTCCCACCTATGAGTGAGAACATGCGGTGTTTGGTTTTCTGTTCTTGTGATAGTTTGCTAAGAATGATGGTTTCCAGCTGCATCCATGTCCCTACAAAGGACGCAAACTCATCTTTTTTTATGGCTGCATAGTATTCCATGGTATATATGTGCCACATTTTCTTAACCCAGTCTGTCACAGATGGACATTTGGGTTGATTCCAAGTCTTTGCTATTGTGAATAGTGCCGCAATAAACATACATGTACATGTGTCTTTGTAGTAGAATAATTTATAATCCTTTGGGTATATACCCAGTAGTGGGATGGCTGGGTCATATGGTACATCTAGTTCTAGATCCTTGAGGAATTGCCATACTGTTTTCCATAATGGTTGAACTAGTTTACAATCCCACCAACAGTGTAAAAGTGTTCCTATTTCTCCACATCCTCTCCAACACCTGTTGTTTCCTGACTTCTTAATGATTGCCATTCTAACTGGTGTGAGATGGTATCTCATTGTGGTTTTGATTTGCATTTCTCTGATGGCGAGTGATGATGAGCATTTTTTCATGTGTCTGTTGGCTGTATGAATATCTTCTTTTGAGAAATGTCTGTTCATATCCTTTCCCCACTTTTTGATGGGGTTGTTTGTTTTTTTCTCGTATATTTGTTTGAGTTCTTTGTAGATTCTGGATATTAGCCCTTTGTCAGATGAGTAGGTTGCAAAAATTTTCTCCCATTCTGTAGGTTGCCTGTTCACTCTGATGGTAGTTTCTTTTGCTTTGCAGAAGCTCTTTAGTTTAATTAGATCCCATTTGTCAATTTTGGCTTTTGCTGCTGTTGCTTTTGGTGTTTTAGACATGAAGTCCTTGCCCATGCCTATGTCCTGAATGGTACTACCTAGATTTTCTTCTAGGGTTTTTATGGTATTAGGTCTAACATTTAAGTCTCTAATCCATCTTGAATTAATCTTCGTATAAGGGGTAAGGAAAGGATCCAGTTTCAGCTTTCTACTTATGGCTAGCCAATTTTCCCAGCACCATTTATTAAATAGGGAATCCTTTCCCCATTTCTTGTTTCTCTCAGGTTTGTCAAAGATCAGATGGCTGTAGATGTGCGGTATTATTTCTGAGGACTCTGTTCTGTTCCATTGGTCTATATCTCTGTTTTGGTACCAGTACCATGCTGTTTTGGTTACTGTAGCCTTGTAGTATAGTTTGAAGTCAGGTAGCGTGACGCCTCCAGCTTTGTCCTTTTGACTTAGGATTGTCTTGGCAATGCGGGCTCTTTTTTGGTTCCATATGAACTTTAAAGCAGTTTTTTCCAATTCTGTGAAGAAACTCATTGGTAGCTTGATGGGGATGGCATTGAATCTATAAATAACCTTGGGGCAGTATGGCCATTTTCACGATATTGATTCTTCCTATCCATGAGCATGGTATGTTCTTCCATTTGTTTGTGTCCTCTTTTATTTCACTGAGCAGTGGTTTGTAGTTCTCCTTGAAGAGGTCCTTTACATCCCTTGTAAGCTGGATTCCTAGGTATTTTATTCTCTTTGAAGCAATTGTGAATGGAAGTTCATTCCTGATTTGGCTCTCTGCTTGTCTGTTGCTGGTGTATAAGAATGCTTGTGATTTTTGCACATTAATTTTGTATCCTGAGAGTTTGCTGAAGTTGCTTATCAGCTTAAGGAGATTTTGGGCTGAGACGATGGGGTTTTCTAAATATACAATCATGTCATCTGCAAACAGGGACAATTTGACTTCTTCTTTTCCTAACTGGATACCCTTGATTTCTTTCTCTTGCCTGATTGCCCTAGCCAGAACTTCCAACACTATGTTGAATAGGAGTGGTGAGAGAGGGCATCCCTGTCTTGTGCCAGTTTTCAAAGGGAATTTTTCCAGTTTTTGCCCATTCAGTATGATATTAGCTGTGGGTTTGTCATAAATAGCTCTTATTATTTTGAGGTACGTTCCATCAATACCGAATTTATTGAGCGTTTTTAGCATGAAGGGCTGTTGAATTTTGTCAAAAGCCTTTTCTGCATCTATTGAGACAATCATGTGGTTCTTGTCTTTGGTTCTGTTTATATGCTGGATTACGTTTATTGATTTGCGAATGTTGAACCAGCCTTGCATCCCAGGGATGAAGCCCACTTGATCATGGTAGATAAGCTTTTTGATGTGCTGCTGAATCCGGTTTGCCAGTATTTTATTGAGGATTTTTGCATCAATGTTCATCAGGGATATTGGTCTAAAATTCTCTTTTTTTGTTGTGTCTCTGCCAGGCTTTGGTATCAGGATGATGTTGGCCTCATAAAATGAGTTAGGGAGGATTCCCTCTTTTTCTATTGATTGGAATAGTTTCAGAAGGAATGGTACCAGCTCCTCCTTGTACCTCTGGTAGAATTCAGCTGTGAATCCATCTGGTCCTGGACTTTTTTTGGTGGGTAGGCTATTAATTGTTGCCTCAATTTCAGAGCCTGCTATTGGTCTATTCAGGGATTCAACTTCTTCCTGGTTTAGCCTTGGGAGAGTGTAAGTGTCCAGGAAATTATCCATTTCTTCTAGATTTTCTAGTTGATTTGCGTAGAGGCGTTTATAGTATTCTCTGATGGTAGTTTGTATTTCTGTGGGGTCAGTGGTGATATCCCCTTTGTCATTTTTTATTGCATCTATTTGATTCCTCTCTCTTTTCTTCTTTATTAGCCTTGCTAGCGGTCTGTCAATTTTGTTGATCTTTTCAAAAAACCAACTCCTGGATTCATTGATTTTTTGGAGGGTTTTTTGTGTCTCTATCTCCTTCAGTTCGGCTCTGATCTTAGTTATTTCTTGCCTTCTGCTAGCTTTTGAATGTGTTTGCTCTTGCCTCTCTAGTTCTTTTAATTGTGATGTTAGAGTGTCAATTTTAGATCTTTCCTGCTTTCTCTTGTGGGCATTTAGTGCTATAAATTTCCCTCTACACACTGCTTTAGATGTGTCCCAGAGATTCTGGTATGTTGTATCTTTGTTCTCATTGGTTTCAAAGAACATCTTTATTTCCGCTTTCATTTCGTTATGTACCCAGTAGTCATTCAGGAGCAGGTTGTTCAGTTTCCATGTAGTTGAGCGGTTTTGATTGAGTTTCTTAGTCCTGAGTTCTAGTTTGATTGCACTGTGGTCTGAGAGACAGTTTGTTATAATTTCTGTTCTTTTACATTTGCTGAGGAGTGCTTTACTTCCAATTATGTGGTCAATTTTGGAATAAGTGCGATGTGGTGCTGAGAAGAATGTATATTCTGTTGATTTGGGGTGGAGAGTTCTATAGATGTCTATTAGGTCCGCTTGCTGCAGAGATGAGTTCAATTCCTGGATATCCTTGTTAACTTTCTGTCTCGTTGATCTGTCTAATGTTGACAGCGGAGTGTTGAAGTCTCCCATTATTATTGTATGGGAGTCTAAGTCTCTTTGTAAGTCTCTAAGGACTTGCTTTATGAATCTGGGTGCTCCTGTATTGGGTGCATATATATTTAGGAGAGTTAGCTCTTCCTGTTGAATTGATCCCTTTACCATTATGTAATGGTCTTCTTTGTCTCTTTTGATCTTTGATGGTTTAAAGTCTGTTTTATCAGAGACTAGGATTGCAACCCCTGCTTTTTTTTGTTCTCCATTTGCTTGGTAGATCTTCCTCCATCCCTTTATTTTGAGCCTATGTATGTCTCTGCATGTGAGATGGGTCTCCTGAATACAGCAGACTGATGGGTCTTGACTCTTTATCCTGTTTGCCAGTCTGTGTCTTTTAATTGGAGCATTTAGTCCATTAACATTTAAGGTTAATATTGTTATGTGTGAACTTGATCCTGCCATTATGATATTAACTGGTTATTTTGCTCGTTAGTTGATGCAGTTTCTTCCTAGCCTCGATGGTCTTTACATTTTGCCATGTTTTTGCGATGGCTGGTACCGGTTGTTCCTTTCCATGTTTAGGGCTTCCTTCAGGGTCTCTTGTAAGGCAGGCCTGGTGGTGACAAAATCTCTAAGCATTTGCTTATCTGTAAAGGATTTTATTTCTCCTTCACTTATGAAGCTTAGTTTGGCTGGATATGAAATTCTGGGTTTAAAATTCTTTTCTTTAAGAACGTTGAATATTGGCCCCCACTCTCTTCTGGCTTGTAGAGTTTCTGCCGAGAGATCTGCTGTTAGTCTGATGGGCTTCCCTTTGTGGGTAACCCGACCTTTCTCTCTGGCTGCCCTTAAGATTTTTTCCTTCATTTCAACTTTGGTGAATCTGGCAATTATGTGTCTTGGAGTTGCTCTTCTGGAGGAGTATCTTTGTGGCGTTCTCTGTATTTCCTGAATTTGAATGTTGGCCTGCCCTACTAGGTTGGGGAAGTTCTCCTGGATGATATCCTGAAGAGTGTTTTCCAACTTGGTTCCATTTTCCCCCTCACTTTCAGGCACCCCAATCAGACGTAGATTTGGTCTTTTTACGTAATCCCATACTTCTTGCAGGCTTTGCTCATTTCTTTTTCTTCTTTTTTCTTTTGGTTTCTCTTCTCACTTCATTTCATTCATTTGATCTTCAATCGCTGATACTCTTTCTTCCAGTTGATCGAGTCGGTTACTGAAGCTTGTGCATTTGTCACGTATTTCTCGTGTCATGGTTTTCATCTCTGTCATTTCGTTTATGATCTTCTCTGCATTAATGAGTCTAGCTGTCAATTCTGCCACTCTTTTTTCAAGATTTTTAGTTTCTTTGCACTGGGTACGTAATTCCTCCTTTAGCTCTGATAAGTTTGATGGACTGAAGCCTTCTTCTCTCCTCTCGTCCAAGTCATTCTCTGACCAGCTTTGATCCGTTGCTGGTGATGGGCTGCGCTCCTTTGCAGGGGGAGATGCGCTCTTATTTTTTGAATTTCCAGCTTTTCTGCCCTGCTTCTTCCCCATCTTTGTGGTTTTATCTGTCTCTGGTCTTTGATGGTGGTGACGAACTGATGGGGTTTTGGTATAGGTGTCCTTCCTGTTTGATAGTTTTCCTTCTGACAGTCAGAAGGACTCTCTGTTGGTCTGTTGGAGATTGCTTGAGGTCCACTCCAGACCCTGTTTGCCTGGGTATCAGCAGCAGAGGTTGCCGAAGATAGAATATTGCTGAACAGCGAGTGTACCTGTCTGATTCTTCCTTTGGAAGTTTCCTCTCAGGGGTGTACTCCACCCTGTGAGGTGTGGGGTGTCAGACTGCCCCTAGTGGGGGATTTCTCCCAGCTAGGCTACTCAGGGGTCAGGGACACACCTGAGCAGGCAGTCTGTCCGTTCTCAGATCTCAACCTCCGCGTTGGGAGATCCGCGGCTCTCCCCAAAGCTGTCAGACAGAGTCGTTCGCGTCTGCACCGGCTCCCGCTACTTCCCCTGTTGGTCTTCAGCTGTGCGCTGTCCCCAGAGGTGGAGACTACAGAGACAGGCAGGCTTCCTTGAGCTGCTGTGAGCTCCACCCAGTTCGAGCTTCCCAGTGGCTTTGTTTACCTACTTAAGCCTCAGCAATGGCGGGCGCCCCTCCCCCAGCCTCGCTGCTGCCTTGCGGATAGATCGCGGCAGACTGCTGTGTTAGCAGTGAGGGAGGCTTCGTGGGCGTGGGACCCTCCCGGCCAGGTGTGGGATATATTCTCCTGGAATGCCTGTATGCTTACAGCGCAGTATTGGGGTGGGAGTTACCCGATTTTCCAGGTGTTGTGTGTCTCAGTTCCCCTGGCTAGGAAAACGGATCCCCTTCCCCCTTGCGCTTCCAGGTGAGGCGATGCCTCGCCCTGCTTCAGCTCTCGCTGGTCAGGTTGCAGCAGCTGACCAGCACCGATTGTCCGGCACTCCCTAGTGAGATGACCCCAGTACCTCAGTTGAAAATGCAGAAATCACCGGTCTTCTGTGTTGCTCGCGCTGGGAGTTGGAGACTGGAGCTGTTCCTATTCGGCCATCTTGCTCCGCCCCCTAAATCCATTGTTTCTTTGTTGACTTTCTGTCTTGATGACCTGTCTAGTGCAGTCAGTGGAGTATTGAAGCTATTATTGTGTTGCTGTCTATCTCATTTCTTAGGTCTAGTAGCAATTGTTTTATACATTTGAGAGCTCCAGTGTTAGGTACATATATATTTAGGATTGTGATATTTTCCTGTTGAACAAGGCCTTTTATCATTATATAATGTCCCTCTTTGTCTTTTTTAACTATTGTTGTTTTAAAGTTTGTTTTGTCTGACATAAAAATAGCTATTCCTGCTCACTTTTTGTGTCAATTTGCATAGAATATCTTTTTCCACCCTTTTACCTTAAGCTTATGTGTTAGGTGAGTCTCTTGAAGACAGCAGATACTTGGTGAATTCTCATCCATTTTCCCATTCTGTATCTTTTCAGTGGAGCATTTAGGCCATAGAAGTATTATATTAGTTAGTATTGAGATGTGAGGTACTATTCTATTCATCATGCTATTTGTTGCCTGAATACCTTGGTTTTTTTCCATTGTATTATTGTTTTATAGGTCCTGTGAGATTTATACTTTGAGGAGGTTCTATCTTGGTGTATTTTGAGGATTTGTTTCAAGATTTAGAGCTCCTTTTAGCAGTTCTTATAGTGCTGACTTGGTAGTGGCAAATTCTCTCTGCATTTGTTTGTCTGAAAAAGAGTGTATATTTCCTTCATTTATGAAACTTAGTTTCACTGGGTACAAAATTCTTGGCTGATAATTGTTTTTGTTTAAGGAGGCTAAAGATAGGACCCCAAGCTTGGTAGGTTTTCTGCTGAGAAATCTGCTGTTAATCTGGTAGGTTTTCCTTTATAGGTTATCTGATGCTTTTGTGTCACAGCTCTTAAGGTTCTTTCCTTCATCTTGACTTTAGCTAACCAGATGACTATGTGCTTAAATGATGATACTTTTGCAATGAATTTCCATGGTGTTCTTTGAACTTCTTGTATTTGGATGTCTAGATCTCTAGTAAGGCCAACGACATTTTCCTTGATAGTTTCCTCAAATAAGTTTTCCAAACTTTTAGATTTCTCTTCTTTCTCTGGAATATTAATTATTCTTAGGTTTCGTTGTTTAACATAATCCCAAACTTCTTGGAGATGTTGTTCTTTTTTTTATTTTTATATTTGTCTTTGTTGGATTGGGTTAATTTGAAAGCCTTGTCTTTGAGCTCTGAAGTTCTCTCTTATACTTGTTCAATTCTGTTGTTGAGACTTTCCATTGTATTTTGTATTTCTTTAAGTGTGCCTTTCATTTCCAGGCTTTGTCATTGTTTTTTATTTATGCTATCTATTTCTCTGAATATTTTTCCATCCATATCCTGTAACATTTAAAACATTTCTTTAAATTGTTATTTACCTTTCTGTGGTGCCTCCTTGAGTAGCTTAATAATCAACCTTCTGAATTCTTTTTCTGGCAATTCAGAAATTTCTTCTTGGTTTGGATCCATTGCTGGTGAGCTAGAGTGATCTTTTGGGGGTGTTAAAGAACCTTGTTTTGTCATTTTACCAGAATTGTTTTTCTGGTTTCTTCTCATTTGGGTAGACTGTGTCAGAGGGAAGATCTGGGACTCAGGGGCTTCTGTTCAGATTATTTTGTCCCATGGAGTGCTCCCTTGATGTGGTGTTCTCCCCCTTTCCTGAGGGATGGAGCTTCCTGAGAGCTGAACTGCAGTGATTGTTATTTCTCTTCTGGGTCTAGCCACCCATTGAAGCTGCCAAGCTCTGGGCTGGTACAGAGGAGTGTCTGCAAAGAGTCCTGTAATGTGATCCATCTTCTGGTCTCTCAGCCATGGATACCAGCACTTGCTCTGGTGGAGGTAGTAGGGGAGTGAAGTGGATTCTGTGAAGGTCCTTGGTTGTATTTTTGTTTAGTGCACAGGTTTTGTGTTGGTTGGCCTCCAGCCAGGAGGTGGTGGTTTCAAGAGAGCATCAGCTGTGATAGTATAGGTAAGACACAAGGTTGCCCTAGGGTTGTCTGGATAAGTATTTGGGTTTCTCAGGTGGTGGATGGGGCCATAGAGCTCTGAAGAGATTATGGCCTTTGTCTTTGGCTACCAGAGCAGTATAGAATAACCATTAGGTGGGGGCAGAGTTAGGCGTGTCTAAGCCTAGACTCTCCTTGGGCAGGGCTTGCTGTGGCTGCTGTGGCTGCTGTGGGAGATGATGGTGTGGTTCGCAGGTGGATAGAGTAACATTCTCAGGGAGATTATGGCTGCCTCTGCTGCATCATACAGGTTGTCAGGGAAGTGGGGGAAAGTTGGCAGTGACAGGCCTCACCCAGCTCCCATATGGCCCAAAAGGCCAGTCTCACTCCCACCATGCCCTCCCAACAGCACTGAGTTTATTTCTAGGCAGCTGGTGAGCAGGGCTGAGAACATGCCCTAGACTACAAGCCTCCCTGCTGAGAAAAAAAGCAGGGCTTTCAGGTTTTGAGTCCCCCTACCTGCCTGGCTTCTGTGCTTGTATCTGCACTCCCCATTTGCCCCCTCCTCCAGATTCTGTCCAGGAAACTTTATATTTGGTTGAAATTGTTACAAAGTTCAGATGGAAGTTTCCTTATCCCTGTGGTCTTTCCCCAATTCCACTGACAGCCCTCCCCAAGGATCCCTGTGAGATCAAGTTAGAAATGTCTTCCCTGGGGACTGAGATTGCCCACAGGGCTCTTTCTGCTGCTTCCTCCACCCTATATTTTGCTTGGCTCTCTAAATTTATCTCAGCTCCAGGTAAGGTCAAATCCTTCTCCTGTGATATGAACTCTCAGATACCCCAGTAAGGATGTTTGTTTGAGGGTGGACATTCCCCCTTTCACACATTGGGCACTCACAGTTTTGGCTATCTTATGGAGCCTGTAGCAGCAAGCCACCCACTTCCTTCAAAGGGTCTGTGGATTCTCTCAATTCCTGGTATGTTCCTGTGTTAGTTCTTGGAGCAAAAGTTAATGATGTGAGCCTCCACAGGTCGCTCTGTCCATTTGAGTGGAAACTGCAAGTTCGGCCTATCCCTTATCTGCCATTCTTTCTCATTATGCTTTTATACTATTCTTGTTAGATGTTTTTCGTATCACGATTTTGCTAGAATCATAAAATGAATTGATAAATATATTGTATTTTACTATTTTCTGTGAAGTTTGTGTAAATTTGGAGTACCTTGTTTTACTTGATTGTTAGAACTCATCCGTAAAGCCATTGGAAACTAATGTTTTCTTTCTGATAAATAGCGATATCATTCTTAATAGTTTTATGCAGTCTATAAGCAACAGTACTAGTGTACTGGTTTTCAGAGTTGGTGTCAGTTCTGATTGAGCCAGTATTTTCTCTGATAGTTTGTGCCTATGTTAAACCAAGTTTTAAATATTCTATCATTTTTGTTTATAAGACATTTTGGGTTGTCTATTTCTTCTGAGTCAATTTTAAGTTGATATTTCTAGGAATTTGACCATTTTATTTAAAATTTCTCTCATATTTTAAGTCTATCTAATGTATTTGTAATGATGTACCCTTTTTCATTTTTTATATTGGTTGTGCATTCTCCTCTTTTTCTTGAAGTTTTTAATTAGCTAGTTTTGGTTAATATATCTTTTTCTACTTTTTTGTGTTATTTTCCTAGCTGCTGACTTATTGCAATAGATGTTTGTTTCAGTATTCAGCTTTTTCTTACCTAATAAATGCATTCTGAAGCTATGAATTTATCTCTAAACATTATTTTGGCTGCATCACACAAGTTTTTTATTATAGTGTTGACATCATCATCATTCAGTTAAAAATAGTTTTGTAAAATTTTCATTATGATTTCTCCTTTGGCTCATGGGCTATTTTGACATGTGTTTCTAAAATTCCAAACTATGTGGAGCTTTTCTAGTTATCTTTTGTTATCTATTCCCAGGTTGTGTTGTTTTGTGGTAATAAAAAATTCTTAGTGTGATTGCTATTTGTTGAAACTTGATTTTTTTTTTCACCAGGAAAGTGTTAATTGTATAAGTAATCTATTGCTCTTTAAAAGAATATATACTCTTCAGCTGTTGAGGAAGTATTTATGTGTAGTCGGTCAGTTTGGCCAGTCTTGTTCAAGTCATCTATATGCTTGCTGATTTTTCCATTTGGTCTGCCTTTTTTAAAAAAATTAATTACTAAGAGAAGTATGTTTAAATCTTTCACTATGATTGTCATTGTTTAGTTTTTTTCTTATAGTTCTCTCAAATTTTGCTTTACTTAATTTGAGGCTGTGTTCTTAGGTGCAATCAGATTGATAGCTGCTATATCATCTTGATGAATTGAACATTTTATCATTTTGATAATAGCACTTTTCTTAATTATGCTTTTTAAATTACATGACCTTTTTGTAATAATGTTCATTTTCCCATAAAGCCTGCTTTATCTGATGTTAACATAGGAAAGTGGCTTTATTTTGCTTATTATTTTTGTGGTAATATTTTTCCAGCCTTTTTCTTTCAACCCTTCCATGTACTTGTGTTTTAATTTTGCTTCTTACAAAAGGTATGTTCTTGGATATTTAAAAAACTGTCTAACAATATTACCTTCTGACTGAAGAATTTAATCCATTAATGTAAATACTAATATATTCGGTTTAAATCTACCTTGCTTTTGCTTGTCCTGGATTTTGTTTTTCCTCTCCTTTAATATCTACTTTTGGATTGATTTATTTATCATTCATTTTTTCACTGTAAGTTTTGAAATTATGCACTCTTTCTGTGCTTGTAGTGGTTACCTTCAGGATAACATACATACTTAACTTATTAAAATCTACATTGATGTATACCTTTACTCCCCTAATGGCTTACATGGCATTACTGTACATTTTCCTTTTTAACTCAAAATAATATTATTTTTATGTATTTGTTTTTCTTGTTTTATACAAGAAATTTTTTTTTTATTTTGATGAATCTCGTACACATTTACCATTTGGTTTGTTTTTTACTCCCTCTTGCATTTTAGACATTTCTTCTAGGACTACTTCTTTCTGTTGAAGTACATGCTTTAGAATTTCCTTTGGCGAGGATCTTCTGGAAGCAAACACTTCCAATTTTTGTTTGCCTATACATGTCAGTATTTTACATTTATTTGTGAAATAAATTTTCATGGGGTAATTTTTCAGAAATCATGTCGTTTCAACACATTCAAAACCTCATCTGCTCATGTCCATTGTTCCTGTTGAGAAGAAAGCCACTGCTGCTTTGGAAGTTTTAGGACTTCTTTAACCAGTTTCTTTTGAGATTTCCCTCTTTATTTTTTGCACAGTTTTACTGGGACTGGTCTTCTTTCTATTTGTTTTAGTGGGTAAGAACACATTCTCTGGAACTAAACTGCCTAGGTTTGAATCTCATATCTGCCACTTAACAGTTTTGTGATCTTGAGTAGATTAGTTAACTTTTCTGCATCAAGGTTACCCTCATCTGTAATTAGACATAACTATAAACTCCTAAACTCAATAAAGAGTAGTTGTCATTATTATGTGAAATTATTTTTAAATTATTATGCTTTTAAAGTTTAATAGCTTCAAATATACATTAAATATACTTCGTAATCATTATTTAAAGGCACCTTTAATGTTTATCAGTAATATCTCCTTATAGATACTTTAGCTTCCAACATTCTGCAGAAAAGAGTAAACTGTGCCTAACCAGCAAAATTTAAGTACATAGCAAATAAAAGAAAACCTTAGTTTGCCTCTAAATGCGGTTTATAAATTTGTATCATATATATAATTCATTTTAATGTATGTTATCCTTATATTTATATCCATTATCTATATATTTATTCATATCTATATCCATATGGATGGGCATTTGATTAGGGCTAATTGGGGGACAGAAGGAAGAAGGGGACAAGTATTTAGGAGCAGTTCAGTATCAATCCATGAATTACTGGAGATTGAACAGTAATTCACATTTTAGGATAGCCTTGAAAATGGGTCAAGCTTTTAAAAACCCAGCAGTTGGTCAATACAGCCTTTCACAGAGGGACATTCCACTATAGAATTCCTTTGATTGCTGCTTTGGGTAAGAAGAGCCTCAGGCTTTTTTCCATAAAACATTTGCCTTATAGTTTTGCCCTGTTCAGCATTTTTATTTGCTTTTTGTGTTCTGCATTGGTCTGTTCTTACACTTCCCAGCTCTTGAGTGCTGTCCCCTCTAGCTGTGCCTCTGGTAGCTTCTGCAACTCCTTGACTTATGTGACCCATGTCAAATCATGAAACCTCCCGGGCCTGCCTCTCTTTGTTCTCCAGCACCATTTCTCACTTTGGCCCCTTCATTCTGCTACCTTAGGCTGGAAATCTGCTACTAACTCTTGGTCAATTATAATTCTGTTCCTATCTAGATACAAAAGAGAAACTTTAGCATATAACTCTCCAGATACCTTTCATGCTATTTCCCATATTTTAAAAGTACTGTCCCTTCCACTCTTTGCCAGTTAAATCCTTGCCAGATATTCCACATACATTTTAAAAATAATGAATCTGTAGTGTCTTTTAGGGGAATGTAGTGCAGTAGTTTTCAAATTATGATTAAAAATACTAATGGGTCAAGGAGTATAGTGGATCATAAATAGAATTTTTTAAAAAGAAATGAAACACAAAAAACACTAGAACGCATTGCATATAAAAATGTTTCCTGAAACTTTTGTTTTATGATATATACTGTTAAAGACAAAATTTCTTAGGTTGGTCTTCAGCATATGTCAAATTTTATTTACTTACTGGCAAGGAGCTAATAAAAGATTATATCCATTCAGAGAAGGTTTAAAATGGGAGGAATACATAGTTGGGAAACAGAATGTTTAGCTAAGCAGTTAGTTTTAAAAAAGAGGAAGAAAGCATAAAGCTTATTTCACAAGGTCACAGAAACATCATATCCATATCAGTTATTACAAGGGCAGTTTGTGGCAGGATAATTTGAGATGTCTGTATGCTGCTATTGGAAAAACAAAACAAAGCAATATCTAAGAAGCAAATGCTAAGAATATCTTTGTGGCTGATAATTCGAGTAACAAGGTTTTATCCATCAACAATTGTGTCTGACAATTAACATAGAAACATGAACTAGTGTCAGGCAGAGATTAGAAGCAGAACACCAACTAAAAAATTCAGATTTAAGCAAATTGCTTGAGTGATTTTCTCTAGTCACAAGAAAAGATGCAGAACACACAGTTTTTCCATTTTTTAGTTTGAGAATATTTTTCCTCTTTGACAATAAGCATGTATGCATTGGGTCATGATAAAAGATGTAGTTGCTGCCATAATGCTCAGTCAAAAAGTCAAGAAACACTGACCTAGATGCACTAGATCTCAGACTGCAGATTTTATTGTTTTGGAAAAAAAAGCTGAAATTAGTTTGATGATTTAAATATGGGTGTATTTAAGCATTCATCTACTCATTGTTTCAGGATTTTAGCATTGAGTTTAATGTTGAATAACTGGCTGAAGCTCGTGAAACCCACAAGATAATAAGAGAGAAAACTTATGTAGAACTCACTATGTTCCAAGCACTTTACTTCCATCATTTCACATCAACTCTATAAGATAAACGCTTTCATTAGCCCCCTTTTACAAAAAAAGAAGTGAGGCACAGGATGGAAGAATGTTAGTGGGCAAGGAGTCAGGATTGAAGCAATCTGACTCCAGAGTCTGCACATCTGAGCATGGTGCTGTATTGAGTCCTCAGATGATGCTCCTGGCTATGGGCGCTTCTAGCTTCTTGAAAGGATGGTAATGAAAATTAATAACTGACTTGGAGTTTGGAGTTTTCAGGGACAAAAAGAATCATGGTGTGACAATGCAATTTAACATCCCTTGATCCACCCACTTGGTCCCTTTAGTTTATTCACCACATTGAAGCATAAATACCAATAGGAACTAGGGATGCTAGCGGCAGCAGAGTTGAAATTCTAGCATTGGGGATTTTGATATGAAAATTTTCAATAATTCAGAGGGCTAATACTCCATGACACAATACTTCGGAGTTAAGTTCACAACTTTGAAAATCTTAGCTTCTTGAGTATACAAGGTAGAAATTGTTCTCTCCTGGTTGACAAAATTGTCTTTAATAGAATATAATAGAACCACATTACAAGTTATTCATTGGAACTTTGTACAAACTAAACATCTTTTGAACAATTTCAAAATCTTATAGGGACAAATACCAACTAGGCTGCCAGGGACTATCATTTTAATGAACCTCCCAGACAACTGGCTTTAAAAATAGCTGCAAAGAGTGGTTTATTTAAGTCAGAGAAACATACTACTACAGTTTAACTGTAAGAAGATGTAAGCATGGCTAAAGGTTTGATTGCCCAAATTTGTCCCCAGATTGTACCTTAGGACTTTTAAGTTTATCCTGTCTCATCTTCCTGCTTTTTTTAGAATCCAGCACTCCTAGGAGGATCTAGCCCATTTGAGGAACAGAATAAATTTGAATTATGTTTATAACTTGGGAAGGCTCAAGGAATACAAGTCACAACTAATAGGGAGGAGGGATAATAAGGAATCAGTAGCTGGCCCTTCCTTTGGGCGCCTGAGAACTAATTTGGAGGGAATCATTGCTGCTACAAAGGTTGTTGTGTGGTCTGAGTTTGGGCTGACATGACTGTAGCTGCCAGCTGGCCAAGAAGGGGCAGGGAACTAGGTTCTCCTACACATATCTAGGATAATACTCACTGCCCTCCAATGGGCTGCTGTGAAACTGAAAAGTGAGTGGACCACACTTCCCACAGCTTCTTGCTCACATTGCATGGCTTGAAAGGGTCCTGCCCTCCCTGACTGCAGGCCTAAGGTGCTGTTTTGAGAGTTTAACGCTGGGCCGTGCCCCACCTTCAGACTGAGTTTGAGTTGATGTGGCAGCAGCTGCTGCCTGACCAAGGAGGAACAAGAAAACCAATCTCTCCTATGCATACCTAGGACAATACCCACTACCCTGCTACAGGCTGCTGTGAGATCAAGACTCAAGCAGACTGCATACCTTACTGATTCTTGCCCATGCTGCTCTCCTGAGGGGGGTCGGGGCCACCCACTCTGGTCACAAACCCACAACTGGCACCATTTTGAGAGTTGAATGTTGGGCTCTACCTTACTCTTGGGCTGAGTTCGAGGCAATGAAGCTGTAGCTGCCACCCAACCAGGGGAGGAACAGGGGAGATCAAACTATCCTAAGCACACTTAGGACAATACCCACTGCCCTGCTATGGGCAACTGTGGGACTGAGGACTAGTCCACTCAATCCATTGCAGCTACCAAGAACACCAACACAGACTCCTCGGGTCCCAGTAGGTCGCTCCATCAGTACTATAGCCACCACCCATATGACACCAGCTGCCTAGGGGCTTGAGAACTTGCCCACACATCTAGCCCACTACTCCCACTGCTAACTTCTTTATTATTATTATTATTATTATTATTATTATTATTATTATACTTTAAGTTCTGGTATACATTTGCAGAACGTGCAGGTTTGTTACATAGGTATACATGTGCCATGGCAGTTTGCTACACCTATCAACCTGCCATCTAGGTTTTAAGACCCACATGCATTAGGTATTTGTCCTAATGCTCTCCCTCCCCCTGCTCCCTACCCACAGACAGGCCCCAGTGTGTGCTGTTCCTCTCCCTGTGTCCATGTGTTCTCATTGTTCAACTCCCACTTATGAGTGAGAACATGTGGTGTTTGGTTTTCTGGTGCTGTTAGCTTGCTGAGAAAATGGTTTCCAGCTTTATCCATGTCCCTGCAAAGGACATGAACTCATTCTTTTTAATGGCTGCATAGTATTCCATGGTGTATATGTGCCACATTTTCTTTATCCTGTCTATCATTGATGGGCATTTGGGTTGGTTCCAAGTCTTTGCTATTGTAAATAGTGCCACAATAAACACACGTGTGCATGTGTCTTTATAGTAGAATGATTTATAATCCTTTGGGTATATACCCAGTAATGGGATTGCTGGGTCAAATGGTATTTCTGGTTCCAGATCCTTGAGGAATTGCCACACTGTCTTCCACAATGGTTGAACTGATTTACACTCCATGAACAGTGTAAAAGTGTTTCTATTTCTCACAGCCTCTGTAGTTTCCTGACTTTTTAATGATCACCATTCTAGCTGGCATGAGATGGAATCTCATTCCCACTACTAACTTCTAAGCAAGCCACCTAGAAGCCCATGATTCAGCCCTCCAGGATTCACTAACACTGGAGCCTGTGTAACCTGCTCTGAGGCTTAAAAACAAGCACATTTACCCCACTGCTGCCACCAGTGGGGTCTGGAGATGGCTCAGTTTGTGTCCAAATCTGCAGCAAAACTTCACTGCATCCTCAACTAGTAACTCTATCCTAAGCCACCGAGGAAATCAGGGATACTAGTGACCTTGTGTATTGTCAAAGAAGTAACACAAAGTTCACACTATTGCAGTCACCCAAAATCAAAGCCAAAATAGACTACTCAATCAACAACATATGTACACCCTCAGGAAAAAATAGTTGTCCCCTCCAAATCAATTTCATAAAATTGGAACAAGCAACTGCCGCATCAGATGCACATATCAATGGAAGGACATAGTAAACATGAAAAAGCAGGAAATATGATACAACCAAAGGACCACAACAATCATCCAGCAATAAATCCTAATTTAAAAAATGCCTTGACATGCTGGCTAAATAATTCAAAATATTGGTGTGAAAGAACCTCAGTGAAATGCAGGAAAAATCTGAAAACCAATACATAGAAATCAGAAAATCAATTCAGGGTATGAATGAAAAATTTACCAAGAAGATAAATATCTTTAAAAACAAAGAATTTCTGAACTAAAAAATTCATTGAAGGAAATACAGAATACACTTGAAAGCTTTAGTGACACACTAGAGTAAGCAGAAGAAAGAATCTCAGAACTTGAAGACAGGTCTTTTGAAATACTCTTGTCAGACAAAAATAAGAAAAAAGAATGAAGAAGAATGAACAAAGTCTTTGAGAGATCTGGGACTATGTAAATCACCAGAACTTATGAATGTTGGTATTTCCAAGGAGAAAGAGAGATCAAAAAGATTAGGAAACTTACTTAAGGACATAATTGATGCAAACTTTCCAAATATAGCAAAGAGTCAGTCATCCAGATACAGGAGGCCCAATGATCCTCAGGCAAATACATTGCAAAAAGGACTTCATCATGGCATATTATCTTCGGAAAGTCAAAAGTCAAAGTGAAAAAAAATGTAAAATTAGCAAAAGAGAAGTGTCTAGTCATCTATAAAGGAAATCTCATTAGTCTAACAGTGGCCTTTTCAGCATAAATCTTACAGGGCAGAAGAGAATGCAGTGGCATTTTCAAAGTACAGAAAGAAAAAACTGTCAGTCAATAATCTTATATACTGCCAGAATAAGCTTTATAAATGAAGGAGAAATAAAATCTTTCCCAGACACGCAAATGCTGATGGAGTTTGTCATTACTAAACTGGCCCTACAGGAAATGCCCAAATGGGTCTTAAACATGGAAACAAAAGGTTGATACTTACCACTTACTACTTGCAGTTCTTATAAAACAGTCACACAAAAGAGGAAGAGAAAGGATCAAGTGGCAACATGGCAGAACCTTATCAAACCACAAAACAACAAGAGAAAAAGAAACGATTTATAAACCAACTTGAAAACAATTAACAATATAACAGGAACAAAGCCTCATATATCAATATTAACTTTGAATATAAATGGATTAAATCTTCCACTTTCACTCTTCCAAGAGATACAGATTGGCAGAATGGATTAAAAAGCAAAACAAAACCATGATCCAACTATATGCTACCTATAAGAAACTCACCTTATCTATAAAAACCCATAATAGACTGAAAGTAAAGGGGAGAAAAAAGATATTCCAAAGGAATAAGAGCCAAAAGCAAGTGGGAGTAGCTACATTATACCAAACAAAACCAACTTTAAATAAAAAAACAGTAATAAAAGACAAGGAAGATCATTATATAATGATAAAGGGGTAAATTCAGCAAGAGGATGTAACAGTCTGAAATACATATGCACACAACATCAGAGTACACAAATTCACAAAACAAATATTACTAAACCTAAAGAAAGAGATAGACAGCAATACAATAATAGTGGACAACTTTAACATCCCACTCATAGCAATAGATAGATCATCAAGACAGAAAATTAACAAATAAATGTTGGACTTCATACAAAATTCATTTTGCTGAGATTTACAGAATATTTTATCCAGCAGCTACAGAATATTCATTCTTTTCATTGGTGCATGGAACATTCCCCAAGATAGACCACCTATTAGACCATAAAAAAAAGTTTTAACAGACTTTTTTAATGAAAATCATGTCAAAGAATTTATCAGACTACAATAGAATAAAGCTACAAATCAATACTAAGAGGAGCTCCAAAATCTTACAAACACATGGAGATTATACAGCATGTTCTGGAAAGATTACTAGATCAATGAAGAAATAAAGATGGAAATTTAAAATTTTTTGAAATGAATGAAAATGAAAACAACATTAAAAAAAAGAAAAAAACCTGTGGGATATAGCAAAAGCAGTGCTAAGAGGGAAGTTCATAGCATTAAATGCCTACATCAAAAAAGTTGAAAAGTCACAAAGTAACAACTTAATGTTACACTTCAAGGAACTAAAAAAACAAGAACAAACCAAACTCAAAGTTAGCAGAAGAAAGCAAATAACAAAGCTCGGAACAGAACTAAATGATGTAGAGACTAAAAAACACTACAAAGGGTTTTTTTTTGAAAAGATAAACAAAATTGATGAGGCACTAGCTAGACTTAAGAAAATAGAAGAACCAAATAAACACAATCATAATTTAAAAAGCAGACATCGCGAGGTGACAATGTGCTAGCAGCCCTCCCTGGCTCTTGGCGCCTCCTTGGCCTCCGTGTCTGCTTTGTCCACACTTCAGGAGACCTTCAGCCTGCGGCTGCACTGTGAGAGCCCCTCTCTGGGCTGGCCGAGGCCAGAGCTGGCTCCCTCTGCTCGCCCAGAGGTGTGGAGGGAGAGGCACAGGCAGGAACCTGAGAACCTGCAGCCCGCCATGACTGCCCCCACCCCACCGCGCCCCGTGGGCTCCCACACGGCCCGAGTCTCCCCAACGGGCACCACCCCCTGCTCCAGGACATGGAGTCCCATCGACCACCCACCCAAGGGCTAAGGAATGTGGGTGCAGGGTGGGACTGTGGGACTGACAGGCAGCTCTGTCCGCAGCCCCTGTGCACAATCCACTAGGTGAAGCCAGCTGGGCTCCTGAGTGGGGTGGGGACATGGAGAACTTTTATGTCTAGCTGGAGGATTGTATACACACCAATCAACACTCTTGTGTCTAGCTCAAGGTTTGTGGATGCACCAGTCAGCACTCTGTGTCTAGCTAACCTAGTGGAGACTTGAAGAACTTTTATGTCTAGCTAAAGGATTGTAAATGCACCAATCATTACTCTGTGTCTAGCTCAGGGATTGTAAATGCACCAGTCAGCACTCTGTCAAAAATGGACCAATCAGCTCTCTGTAAAACGGACCAATCAGCAGGATGTGGGTGGGGCCAGATAAGGGAATAAAAGCAGGCTGCCCAAGCCAGCAGGGGCAACCTGCTGGGGTCCCCTTCCATGTTGTGGAAGCTTTGTTCTTTTGCTTTTCACAAAACATCTTGCTGCTGCTCACTCTTTGGGTCTGCACCGCCTTTAAGAGCTGTAACACTCACCAGGAAGGTCTGCAGCTTAACTCCTGAAGCCAGCGAGACCACAAACCCTTGGGAGGGAAGAACAACTCTGGATGGGGGGAATGAACAACTCCGTATGTGCTACCTTTATGAACTGTAACACTTGCTGCGAAGGTCTGCAGCTTCCCTCCTGAGGCCAGTGAGACCACAAAACCACCGGAAGGAATCAACAACTCGAGTCATGCTGCCTTTAAGAGCTGTAACAGTCACCGTGAAGGTCTGCAGCTTCACTCCTGAAGTCAGCCAGACCACGAACCTACTAGAAGGAACAAACTCCAGGCACACCATCTTTAAGAACTGTAACACTCACTGCAAGGGTCGACGGCTTCATTCTTGAAGTTGGCGAAACCAAGAACCCACCAATTCCAGACACAACATTACAACTGATATTACAGAAATACAAAAGATGACCAGAGACTATTATGAACAACTATATGTGACAAACTAGAAAACCTAGTGGAAAAGGATAAAATCCTGGAAACATACAATCTCCTGAAATTGAAGTAGGAAGAAATAAAAGTCATGAACAGACCAATAGTAAGTAGCAAGATTGAATCAGTAATAAAAAAAAAATCTCCAAGCATCAACAAAAAACCCAGAATTAGATGGATTCATAGCCAAATTCTACCAAACATACAAAGAAGAATTATACCAATACTCCTAAAACTATTCCAAAAAACTGAGTAAGAAGAAATTCTTCCCAACTCATTGTATAAGACCAGTATTGCCCTGATACCAAAAATCAGACAAGGACATAACAGAAAAAGAAAACTACAGACCAATATCCTGAGGAATATAGTTGCAAGAATCCTCAACCAAATACTAGCAAATCAAGTCCAATAGCACATCAGAAAGATAATACACCATGATCAGGTGGGATTTATCCCAATGATGCCATTATAAGTCAACATATGGAAATCAATAAATGTAATACATCACATAAAGAAAATTAATGACAAAAACTATATGATCATCTCAACAGATGTAGAAAAAGCATTTGGTAAAATTTAGCATACCTTTATTATAAAAATCTTCAACAAATTAGGCATAAAAGAACGTACCTCAACATGATGAAGACATCATTAAGACAAACCTACAGTCAATATCAGACTGAAAGGGGAAAAGTTGAAAACATTCTCTCTGAAAGCTGGAACAAGGCAAGGATGCCCATTTTCACAATTCTTATTTAAGATGGTGCTGGAAGTTCTCACCACAGCTATCAGGCAGGAGAAAAATATTAAAGACATACAAATTTGAAAAGAGAAAGTCAAATCACTTCTGTTTGCTGATCTTATAACTAAAAATCCTAAAGACTCCACCATAAAACCTCTTTTTACATACAGAAATCAGTAGCATTTCTATATACCAATAATGATCTAGCCAAGGACCAAATCAAGAAGGCAATCACATTGGTAATAACTACATAAAACAATACCTAGGAATATATTTAACCAAGGACATGAAAGATCTCTAGAAAGAGAGCTACGAAACACTGATGAAAGAAAGTGTAGATGACACAAACATGGAAAGACATTTCATCTTCATGGTCTGGAGGCATCAATATTATTAAAATGACCACACTGCCCAAAGCAATCTACAGGTTCAAAGTTTTTCACAGATAATTAGAAAAAAAAAATCCTAAAATTCATATGGAACAAAAAGACGAGCTAGAATAACCAAAGCAATCTAAGCCAAAAGAACAAAGCTGGAGGCATCACATTACCTCACTTCAAATTATGCTACAAGGTTATAGTAACCAAAACAACATGGTACTGGTATAAAAAATAGAATCTACAAGGAACTCAAGCAACTCAACAAGAAAAAAAAATTACAAAGTGGACTCAAAACATGAACATTTATTTTTCAAGAGAAAATATACAAGTTTTCCATAAACATGCAAAAACGTACTCAACATCACTAATCATCAGAGAAATGAAAGTTAAAATGACAATAAGATATAATCTTACACCAGTCAGAATGACTTATTAAAAACTAAAAAAAAAAAAAAAAAAAAAAAAAAAAAAAAAACAGATATTGGCACGATGGAATTGCAGAATTGGACAAGATGAAATACTTTTATACACTTTTGGTGGGAATGTAAATTAGTACAATCTTTATGGAAAAAAGTAGGGAGATTTCTCGGGTAACTAAAAATTGAACCACCATTGGATTCAGCAGTTCTATGACTGGGTGTATAACCAAAGGGAAATAAATTATTATATCAAAAAGATACCTGCACTTGTATGTTTACTGCATCACTATTTACAATAGCAAATATATGGAATCAACCTACGTGTCCATCAATAGAGGACTGGATAAAGAACTACTCAGCCATAAAAAATAATCATGTCTTTTGTGGTACCATGGGTATAACTGGAGGCCGTTATCCTAACTAAAATAACTCAGCCAAATACTACATGTTCTCACTTAGAATTGGAAGCTAAACAATGAGTAAACATGGACATGCACAGTGGAATAATAGACATTGGAAATGACGAAGAGTGGGAGGGTGGGAGATGGGTGAGGACTGAAAAATTACCTATTGGGTACGATGTTCACTATTCAGGTGATGAGTACTCTAAAAGCCAAGACTTTGTCACTAGCCAAACTCTCTCTATATATAAAGTTGGAAAAAATAAATAAACTTGGAAAAAAGCAAAAAACAAAGGCCGTTTTATTGAGTGCAGTTGGACAGTCCAAGGCAAGGTATTCAAAGGCCATAGAAGACTCAGATGGATAAGGATGATCAAGGGCAGGAAGTTTGAGCAAGCACATCACTGAAGAGCAAGACTCTGCCAAGTGAAAACACAAACTTGAATGCAACTGAAATGGTATTTGGAGGTATGTTTATTTAGTGCAGGAATCCAGCCAGTCTACGAACAAGATATGTGGACCTAGTACTCTTTTCTGGAAGACTTTATGCCCCTAATAAAAGCTAGACTCTGTTTCAGGTTTCCAAATAAACAAGCTGTGCATTTAAGACAGTTCAGTCCTAGCAAGATACTGAAGGAAGAGTTAGGGTTCCTGGGAAAGCTACCAAGTCATAATAAAAGCAGAAGCCCAATGACCAACCTAGATGTTGGGAGTGCTGTAACTCAGGGATCATGCAGAGGCCCAGGGAGTCCCTCTGAGGTGCTCTGGATTTTGGGCCTTGTTGACCATGTGATTAGCTAGAGCCTGGTCCTTCAGATGGGGCCCAAAATAACATCCAGCTTCAGGGAGCTTGGAAAGGCAAAAGCTGTGCTGTATAAGGGAGATAGGGACTGACATTTGAAATAGCTGTTGCGACACAAAGTATGGCTGAGAACCAGCAGCACTAGCATCCCCTGGAATCTCATTAGAAATGTAGACTCTCAGTTCAGACCCACTGAGTCAGAATATGCATTTTAATAGTATCTCCCAAGTATTATTATGTACATTCAAGTTTGAGAAGCAATGGTCTGGGCCATTGCTACTAATGCAGCTTACAGTTCTAATGTTGATTCTCCACTGCTGCATCATATAGTAGGTTGCATTGGAAACTTTCTCTGACTTCTATTGGTACTACCCAAGGCAAAGTTCAGAACTGAAAAGAAACTAAGAGAACATCTATTCAATGCTCACATATTACAGAGGAAGAAGCAAGGTCCCATGTGGGTAAAGTGACTTGACCAATGCCACAACGCGTTAGTGACAAAAATAGGAATGAGAACCAAACTCTTCTCATCCCTACTATTGATTTATTTACAAACACATATAATTTAGCTGCTTACTAAGTAATAAAAGATTTATTGAGTACATACCATATGCCAGGTATTTTGTTAGGTGATTAAGATACAAAGATGAGGAAGTCAGATAATCAACTCCATCTAGTACAAGAGAGCTCTTCTTTCACTCATTCCTGGGCTGTAAGGAATTCTGAACATAAGACACATTTTAAATACAATAGTCCTCAGTGTTTTTCAAAACCATATCACTTCTTTGCCATTGGAAAACTAGTCTTTGCAGAAGTAAGAGAGCATTGAAAGTTCCATCATGAGTGTATTGTCTCCTCCTGAATCCACCCTGAAGTATGAAGGTGATATAGGGTGAATCTTGTCCCTTGAAGAGTGAAGACAAGCCGGAATAGAACTAAGGATTAGTAGATTAGGCAAGGACTGGCTGGGAGATCTAATGGGAAGTCATCTTGGGATTAGCATTAGGTCTAAGAGAATATGAAGAATGAGGCACCAAGGAAGAGTAAGGAGCCAGGAATGATCATGAGCTAAAATAATGCCTTAGAGCATTATTATTGCTCTAAGCACTTCACATGGACTCATTGAATCCTCACACTACCAATTCATGGAATGGGGATTACACATCTCCATTTCACAAATGAGGAAGCCAGAGGCATGAATGTTGACTTGCCCATAGTCTGCATTTGCATTATGACTATGTAAGTATCATTGATGGCTGAGCCAAGTAGGTTACTGCTTCCTTTATTTCTGCCTTCTTCTTTCCTGAAGAAAAAAGTTACCTTTAACTTAGAACCAGTCTTTTGTCTTATTTTTGTTTATTTTGGGATCTCTAATTCTTCCCAAACTTTCAAAGAACTATACAGTCTTCTTCATTTGGTCCAACTCATCAGCTTATCTTTCAGTTCCATTTGTTTTTCTTCTTCAGAGACATGCTCCACATTGATTGCTTTTATGGCTCAACTATCATCTTAAGAGTCCCATTCATCACCCTACTGCGTATTCCTTCCCCTCTCTCTAAGTTGGGTTCCCTGGGTCTCCTGTTTCTGTCTTGAGTTGCTCTCTTGGGTCAGATGAACATGTCTTTCAGCTTCCTGAAAAAGGGTGTATTAGAGGTTCTAATTTTTCAGAGTATTCATGAGACTTCACAAAGAAAGGATAAGGCATAGAAGGCTAAAGAAAGCACAGGTAATCATTCGAGAGACTCAGGATATCCGGGGCAGCTTTCATGTGTCTCAGTCACATAGGACACAGTTCATTTATGGATTATAAACCACCAAAATCTGGCATATCTTCGTCTCAAGCTGCTCTCTTATCTGAGGAGGAGCCTTTTCTATCTCTATTTGTGTAGTCAAAAACACGTGTGGGCCCAGACTCAATAATAGAATTGAAGATAATAGATCTAGCTGCCAATCATCAGTATGCACATTTTCTATAAAAAATGCAGACCAGATGTTACAGGCTGCTCTCTGGTCTGTTTCAGACCCTTGAACAGGACTGTATTAATTACTAGTTAACACATTTTACTCAGTTTTGGCCAAAGGCCAATATCATGACTACATTGCCCTTATATGGTAACAGGGTTGCAGCAAACTAACTGAGATTACCCAGGAGGTAAAAAGACCTTGAATGTCTAACAAAATATCTTTATTTTAATGCTTAATTCATTGTTTTCTTGGCCTAAAATTCTAGGCTGACAGTTATTTTCCCTGAAAACATGGGGGGTATTATTCCACTGTCTCTGGCAATCTTGCATTGCTGTTGAGAAGGCTGATCCCATTCTGGTTCCTAGTTCATTATTTGTGACTCTGCCAGCTCTCAGAGTCTTCCGTCTGTCCAGTATGTACTGAGATTTCATGATGCGCATTGGTGTGAGTCTTTCATCTGTTGTGCTGGATATTTAGGGTGGCCCTTTCAAAATGAAAACTAATATTCTCCAGTTCATGGAAATTTTTTTTATTTAATGATTTCCTCCCTCTGATTATCTTATTACCTTTTGGAATTTCTTTTATTCAGATATTGAACCAATTGGATTAAGTGTTTACTTTTCTCATTTTTCCCCTATTATCTATGTTTTTAAATTTAGGTTTCACTTTTGGGGAGATGGATTCAACTTTATATTTTGAATATTTTATTATTTAGTTGTTTTGATCATATTTTTATTTTTAAGTGGTCTTCCTTGTTCTCTGATTGTCCCATTTTGATAGTATCCTGTTCTTGTTTCACAGATGCAATATTGTCTTTCTTCTATCTGAGGATATTAATTATGGTTTCATTGGAGTTTTCTCCTGATCTTTGTCATATCTTATTCTGCAATTTCCCTTCTGTTAGTTTTAGTTTTTGCCTTTCATTTCCTGTCTAGTGACTCTTGACTGTCCATTTATGTTTGAAGTGAAGCACTAAAAAGCATATTTGGTTAGACATTGATTTGTGGGCCTCATTATAGGGTAACTGCGGAAGGAGCCAGTAGTTTCACTGGAGGATGATGACATTTCAGTATCTGTAGGTCTTTTCTTTTTGACCTATCAGTTTCCCCAAAGACGATTCTCTTATACACCTGCCTAATTTACTGCATTCTGAGAAGTGGCTGTTGTGGGGTAGGGGGATGTCTCTCATTCAGAATGCAGACTTGCACTTAATTACAATGTTTTTAGTAAAGCACCTGAGCCCTGTACCTAACGTCCCTCAGCATAGATCCTCTCTGATTTAACATGAGCAGAGAGCAAAATAGAAGAAGGTCAGCCAGGAGAGAGGAGGCAAGGGAAAGGAGGAGTCTCCAGGTTGTACCCACCCAGATGAAAGGGAGGTTGTCTAATGTTACTCCTTGTTTGCAGTACCACCTATTCCTGCCTTTAAAGGTACCTAAGCCTTCAGTTCCTGAGCTTGTCAGGGATCTCAGTCATGCTTGTTGTTGGCAACCCCTCTGAAAACACTTAGGACACAGCCTTTCCTCTCTGCTGAGTCAGCTTTGTTCTTCTAGGTGCTTTCTGCCCTTCATAGTGTTGCTAACATCTTTTGTCTGCTTCATCTCCTCTTGTGTTCTTTCTGTCCTTGTGGACTTACGCCTTTTAAAAATACCTAAAAATACCTTTACTCTTATCTTAGTTTACTTTGTGAGGAAGCAGAGGTAAAGGCATGTACCTTTAGGGGTGAAGAGAGTTTTTTTCTTCCTCTTCTAAAGATTTGGGTCTAAAGTCTACCAAAATAATACTGACAATAGATAGACTAACAGGAGAAAAAGCATACAAATTTAGTAATGTGTGTAAGCACAGGAAGATAACAAAAGAATGATTACCCAATTACCCAGAGAGATTCAGAAGCTTATATACCCTTCTTCAGGTTTCTTCCTTCAGGGAGAGGAAGTTGGGGATATGGGCAATTTTGAGGAGTCATCATTGATTTTTACCAGAACTGAATGGACCCAAAGGGCAGACCATAGTTTTTAAATGATCTGTGTAAAGGGACCAAGAATGACAATAGCTTGTGGGAAGTTATGGGAAGAAGAGGGGTAGCACAACACTGCAAACAAAGGTTGTCTGATTATGCAGATAGAGTCTCCCAGGCAATCTCTCCAAGCTGCCCTCAGAAGAATAGACAAAATCTCTGTGTGAGCAAGGTGATGACGTTTAGTCTTTTCTCCTCTCTGGTGCTTAATCTTTCGTGGTTATTTAATGAGATTCCTAGAAAGGGAGCTTCAAGACTATTGTACTTCTTTTGGAAGAAGTTTTCTCAGGCAGATTCAGGAACCTCCTGAGAGAGCCCCTACCTGTGCTGGGTTAAAAAGTCTTGGTTCTGAGATAGTTTCTAAGACCTTCTAATGTCTTTTGTTACTTTGGGGCTCTGTTCTCTGAGCCTCAATATGCCTAATTACTCGGTTTTGATTTGTGACTCTGGACAATAGCTTTCTTATATCTAAAATGAAAGAATGAGACCAGATTATCTCTAAGGTTCTGTGACTCTCAAACACTACAAATCCGTAACTAAGTAGGTGCTATAACATACGCAACTGACTCTAAGAATTGTCAGAATCCGAACAACAGGGAAATTACTGGAGCATGAATCATCAAGGGACATTTCATCTTAGCCGTGATGGCTAGAAAGCTGCATGTGGATTGGATAAATGGAGAGAAGAGGAAGGGAACGGCATAAGTGAACTCATAGAAATGACTATGCCCACTTATGGGAATGGTACATATTGAGAAGTAACAAGGAACAAAGTTGGCTATTTACCAGGTGTATGTTTAATACTTACTGTAGAGGGCCTTCAGAGGCTGAAATATAAACTTAATTGCAATACAAAATGTCACTCTTCAAAAAATAATATCATATTTTTACCAAATAGTATTTATTTTCATCCTACAACCTTTGTATAATTCTGGTTCATATCATTTCTCTTTTGAGTGAATTGAAAACCCAATTTTTCTCTTCTAAACAAATACTTTTTAACGTACAGTGATACTATTTTGTGAACTATTGCTGTATTTTCTGAGGTAAACTCTAATTTTGATGTCACATTGTATACCCCTTTTATTTTTCTTATAGGTTTTATTATTGTATGCATATAATTTGAAGCCTCTGAAGATTTCAGATGTTAGACATTCCACTTGTAACAGTACATGTGTTGGCTCTTTATGGATTCCACTGAACAGGCAAGTAAAAATTCCACAACTCCAATTGTCTTTGTTGTTATTTCTCATGAGAATAGACTCTTTCAGTAATTGGCAAGGTGTAGTGTAGGAGACCTGCTAAAAGGCACTTCTAGAAGAATCTTCCTTTTGTTTAGAGGAATATTATATTGCAGCGGTTAAGAGCATGAACTCTGAATCCTGCCTGCTTCATTCAAATACCAGTTGTGCCCCTTATTTTCTTCACAACCTTGGGCAGTTTATGTCACCTCTGTACTTCAGTTTCCTATTAGTAAAATGGGAATAATACTAATAATAGTACAGAGGGTTGCCGAAGGAACAGTTCATACATGCTTCATAGAGATTACAGAGAGCACAAGGATGTTGTCTGTACTATATTTTGCCTGTAGTTTCAGTGTGGTTAAAAAATAATTTAATGTGGCTTTGTATGGAGTTTCAAAATTAAGCCCAAGCTCTACTACCGCCCTTGGCCCACCTTTCCCTCTGTGCCCAATCTAAAGTCTGTGCTTCATCTAGGTTGTTTTCCTCCCTCTCCATCAAACAGGTCATCAAACAGGTCATATCTCTCTTTTTGCTCATGCCTCATTTCTCTCTTCCTGTTTCACTTTACAAATTTCCTTGTTGTTGTTTTTTAATTTATTACTTAGTTTATTTTTGACTTCACTGTTCATTGCCCTTCTGACCTTATCCTCCATTTCCTTCATTTAGAATGGAAATGATCATAACTGCTCTGCCTGCCTTTCAGGGTTATTTTAGGACCAAGATAGACAGTGTGTGAACATGCTTTGAAAAGCTTAACCACTAATGGCTATTCCATCAATGGCTTGGTAAACAGAGAATTAGTGCTTCTCTGTCCTTCCTTTGAGAGTCTTGTTTATGTTCCATGATTTTCATTTTGAATGATTTCTTGGCATCACCATGAAAGAGACAAAGGCTGTTTCAAGAGCTGGCATATTTTCAGTTATTCAGTCAATTTATTTGTTCCTTCTTTTCTCCTCTTCTCTCCTCTTCTTCTTTTCCTTCCCTGCACTCCTCTCCTCTATATTTTCATTCAATTTATTTTCTTCCTTGTTTTCCTTTTCCTTTACATTTCCTTTCTTCTTTTCCAAGTGAAATGATTGAAAACTTAGGTACAGGCTATAGAGCAGCCTAGCTAAGCAACAAAATCAGGTAATTCTGCACTTGCTTTGTAAATCCAGAAATGTAGATTTTTTCCAGCCCCACATGATGAAAATGATTATAATTTCTATAAAGTAGAAAGTCATCAAACTGATAAGTTTCTTTCTTTTATTCCAAAAAGTTTTGAATTTTGGTGTATTTCTGATCAATAGTAGGGTTACTAAAATTAGTGACAAGCCCCAGCCACTGAGGCCATCACAGAGGACCATGCCTAACAATCTTTTATCTCCTTGTCCTTTGGTGGCACTGTGAAAATAAACTATTTCTCTCATCCTGGGTGGCATTCCTTGTGTTCTTATGAGGCTCGAGATTAGTACATGGGAAACTGGTCCTAATCATCCTTTGGACCAAAGTAGGAGTAGGAGTAAAGCAAAGTAGGAGTAAAACAGGTCAGAAAAACATAGGCCAGAGAAGAAGAAACTTGGATAACCTGCAAATTGGGAAATCCTCCTTTTATAATTCACTTCCTCATCTCCTAGTTAAGTGCGCATAAGAAAAAGTATATTTTAATCCTTTGCATTTTTTTTACAGCAACAAAGGAAACAATAGTGTTCTTAATGAACAGACATAAAGCCTTGTGTGTAGTTCTATCTAAATTGTGCTGTTGTGACCAAGATGAAGTTCCCTGCCTACTGTCTCTGCCTTTAAACTTCCAGTCATCCATGTTTCTACTTGCAACTTGGTCCTGCACTCCAGGCCATGGCAGACTCTGGGAAAGAGTGCCTGGGAGTCAATAAATGAGAGCAGAGGCTGTGGGGAGCCCAGACGGGATGGTGATGCCAAGGTTTAAAAAGCTGGAGCAGGCATTGACCTAGAGGACAGAAATGAAGAAGTACATGGGAGGACAGGGAGGTGAGGGGCAAATGCATGCCAGAACGCAAAGGGAGGGAGCAAGATGTAGGCAGGTGCAGTCATGGGGTCCAGGCCTCACACCAAGACTCAGGTCATCCGATGTAGCTCTTTGCATGAGGACTCAGCCTGCTTTGCCTGGTCCCAGATGGCTGTTTGTGGAGCTAGATGGGGCCATTTACTCTGCCAGCACAGGCAGTGAAGTGCTGGACACTCATTTACAATCTGCAACTCAAATGTCAAAGAATGGTTTATCCTTCCTAGAATCCCAGGTATTATAAAGGAAAGCTATGCTATTTGTGGAAGACAAGTAAGACTTCTTTCTCTACGTATTAGAATTTAAAAAATGGCATTTTAGAATACTATCTTTCCTTCATGTAGTTCCTTGTGGTTAAGAACATACATACTTATGTCATTTCATCCTTACAAAAGCCTTATGAATTGGATGAAGTGGATTTTCTTATTCCAGTCTTACAGTAGAAGGAACCTCAGGGTCAGAGAGGTTAAGTGAGTAGTCGAAGGTTTCATGGCTAGAGTTTGAAGGAACCAAGCATGACTCACCAACTCTTTCACCTCCTCATCTTCTTTTCTCTCCAATGCATCAGGCAGCTTTTCCAGCATTATTGGAGATGACCCTTTTTTTTTTTTTTTTTTTTAAGTTTTACTTTAGGTTCTGGGATACATGTGCAGAACATGCAGGTTTGCTACATAGGTATACACGTCCCATGGTGGTTTGCTGCACCTATCAACCTGTCATCTAGATTTTAAGCCCCACGTGCATTAGGTATTTGTCCTAATGCTCTCCTTGCCCTTGTCCCCAGCCTACTGACAGGTCCTAGTGTGTGATGTTCCCCTCCCTTTGTTCATGTGTTCTCATTGTTCAGCTCCCACTTATGAATGAGAACATGCAGCGTTTGGTTTTCTGTTCCTGTGTTAGTTTGCTGAGGATGATGGTTTCCAGGTTCATGCATGTCCTTGCAGAGGACATGAACTCATTCTTTTTTATGACTGCATAGTATTCCATGGTGTATATGTGCCATATTTTCTTTATCCCATCTATCATTGATGGGTATTTGGGTTGGTTCCAAATCTTTGCTATTGTAAATAGTGCTGCAGTAAACATATGTGTGCACATTTCTTTATAGTAGAATGATTTATAATCCTTTGGGTATATACACAGTAATGGGATTGCTGGGTCAAATGGTATTTCTGGTTCTACATCTTTGAGGAATTGCCACACTGTCTTCCATAATGGTTGAATTAATTTACATTCCACGAACAGTGTAAAAGTGTTCCTATTTCTCCACATCCTCTCCAGCATCTGCTGTTTCTTGACTATTTAATGATTGCCATTCTAACTAGTGTGGTTTTGTGATTTTGATTTGCATTTCTCTAATGACCAGTGATGATGAACTTTTTTTCATATGTTTGTTGGCTGCCTAAATGTCTTTTTTTGAGAAGTGTCTTTTATATCCTTCGCCCACTCTTTGATGGGGTTGTTTGTTTTTTTTCTTGTAAATTTAAGTTCTTTGTAGATTCTGGATATTAGACCTTTGTCAGATGGATATATTGCAAAAATTTTCTCCCATTCTGTAGGTTGCCTGTTCACTCTGTAGGTTGCCCATAGTTTCTTTCGCTGTGCAGAAACTCTTTAGTTTAATTAGATTCCATTTATCATTTTGGCTTTTGTTGCAATTGCTTTTAGTATTTTAGTCATGAAGTCTTTGCCCATGCCTGTGTCCTGAATGGTATTGCCTAGGTTTTCTTCTAGGGTTTTTATGGTTTTAGGTTTTACATTTAAGTCTTTAATCCATCTTGAGTTAATTTTTGTATAAGGTGTAAGGAAGCGGTCCAGTTTCAGTTTTCTGCATATTGCTAGCCAGTTTTCCCAACACCATTTATTAAACAGGGAATCCTTTCCCTATTGATTGTTTTTGTCAGGTTTGTTTGAGATCAAATAGTTGTAGATATATGGTGTTATTTCTGGGTCCTCTGTTCTGTTCCATTGGTCTATATATCTGTTGTGGTACCAGTACCATGCTGTTTGGGTTACTGTAACCTTATAGTACAGTTTGAAGTCAGGTAGCGTGATGCCTCCAGCTTTGTTCTTTTTGCTTAGGATTGTCTTGACTGTACGGGCTCTTTTTTGGTTCCATATGAAATTTAAAGTAGTTTTCTTCCAATTCCGTAAAGAAAGTCAATGGTAGATTGATGGGAATAGCATTGAATCTATAAATTACTTTGGGCAGTATGGCCAATTTCATGATACTGATTCTTCCTATCCATGATCATGGGATGTTTTAAGATTTGTTTGTGTCCTCTCTTATTTCCTTGAGCAGTGGTTTGTAGTTCTCCTTGAAGAGGTCCTTCACGTCCCTTGAAAGTTGTATTCCTAGGTATTTTATTCTCTTTGTAGCAATTGTGAATGGGAGTTCACTCATGATTTGGCTCTCTGCTTGTCTATTATTGGTGTATAGGATGACCCATTTTTTAATGGGTAAGTTTTTCAAGTAAACTTTAACAACAAATCTTTGCATTTAACTGTTGCCTTTTTAACAGAAAAGTTTCTAAGGCATACTATATAAATTCACATCCTCTCATATGTAATTACATTTTTAACCTTTTAGTGCTGAGAACTATCATTAGGATAATCAAGTATTGCACAATGCTGTAGATGAGGATGCTGTGGAAAATTGGAAGTTTGACAATTTTTTGCCTATGTTCCTGATGTCAGTTTGTTTTTGGGATCATTTGCTTCTTTTGCATAAAAATTTTCTTCCTTCCTTGAATGGAGACATGCATGTGCACACACATATGTAAACATATGTGTGCTGTGCCTGTAGTGTGGAGTCACCGAGGCCATGCAGGTGGCTGTTTGCCTTCTTCAACTGTAAGCCTTTCCACCTTCTGCCTCCACTACCCTGGTCCACTCTGCCTTCAGGCATCACTGTTTGCTGGCCTGTGAACCCTGTCTTCAGCATCATTGCTGGTGCCCTCCTTTGGCTGTTACTTTTCCATTTTTCTTGATTCTTCTCCCCACCTCCCTTTCTCCACCCTCTTCACTCCTATTCCCAACACACATGCAATACACTGAATTATTGTGGGTCCCTTAATTGACCTTTTAGAGTCATTGCTAACTTGTCATAATTCTTACCTGCAGGTCAGCCAGACAGTCAGAGCATGGCATTAAGACTTCCACAGGAGTCAGTCTTTTGTTATTGCCTAGATTTTGTTTCACCACATAGATAATTATTTTCTTTATTTTCATCTTCAGCAATATTTTAGATGTGTGCTTTTTTCATTGTGCTTTTGCAGTTTCTAATTATGTTTTTATCTGCATGTATAAACATAATGAAAGTTAAGACTGTCTCTTTGCTCATGTTTCTTGAACTTGGCTGTATCAGAAATCTATTCGTTAAATAACTGAGGCCTTACTTTATATAAGTTATTGATTCTGCAAATAAACAAATACCTTTCTTAACTCTTCAAATAAAATACGTATATATTATTTTCAGGGTTATTGCAATTCATGAGAAATTATCTAATCTTGCTCAAATAGCTGAAATATCATTGCCTGCAGCTCCTGAAATTACCTCAAATGAAAATATATATGAAATGGAAGTGGAAGAGGAATCAGTTGATAATGAAATGGAAGTAAGTTGTTAAATAGTGGAAAATGACATTGCTGTAGATTACCTTTTACATCCTCAAAGCAGAACTGTGTGACAGGACTTGAACTCTGTGATTCTTCTGCCTCTAGTTTATTCAGAGTATGAGACATGACTCAACTTTTTGACACATATGTAGTGTGTCTTCTGAAGGTCTGAGGGTCTTCTAAGCATATGAATTACAAGAATTTGATGGTGAATGAACACAAACCAATCCAGATTAATCGTTCTGCTATAACTGTGAATCCTAATAAATAATGCTTTGTGACTTTGCAATATTACTTTTATCTTTTTTCACTCTAAATCTATGAAACACTTTTATTACCCAAATAATATGTGAAGGAAAACTAGAAAATATAGATAAGCATATTTTTTTCAGAATTTTTATATGTATATATATTTTTCTAACAAAAAAGGCTGTTATCCACATAGTATGCTATTAAGTCTGATCACAAAGCTGAGTTGTTTTTCTGATGACCAATGTTTGTGTTTTGGAGGAGATGGGGGTTTTCTGTCCCGTCCTGAGTTCTGAGTTGTCCTGGGGCACAGGAGACAGTTATATGGAGACCAAAATGTCAGCATCATTACTGATAAAGCTGATTGGTGAACTTGGCTTTAGATGTGTGGCCAAATGAGCACATTAATATTTTACCCCTGAATTAGCCAGACTTGCCCACCTAGTCATGTAGTCATCTGGCACACCTGTGTCACCACAGGGTTTCCCTATTTCTCTTCTGCCCCACTCAAGTTTACTGCATGGAGAGCAGAGAATAATAGTTCTGCAGGTAGGGTGTCTCCAAAAAGTATAAACAAAGATAGCCCAGAAGGAGCTGAGCCTAGCATGCTCTGTTGCTTTTCCCAAACTCACTGATAAGTCACTCTACTCTTTTGTGGGTAAATCCAAAAGAAGCTGGAAGTGTCTTGCCTTCTTTGGGAGAAATATGGAAATTCCTTACCCTTTATGGAAATGAGAAGGGTTGGTAATATATGCTCTCCCCTAATTACCTGTTCTTTAAATTACCATTTGTACCTTAATTTCTTGAGAAATATATTCTGTACTTATTGTAGCTGTTTAAAAGATAGATCTAAAAGGCTTAAAATGAAAAAAAGCAATCTGCTGCCCAACCTCTGCTCACTCCACAATTCTGCTCTGCAGAGGCAACCACTTTCCACTTTTAGCTGCTGCTTTTGTTATTTGCTTTCACATCTACAAATAATATTCAGTATCAGTCATGAAAGATGGGGTAACAAAAAGCCTCCAAATCTGAGTGAGTCAGCTGGGGACCTGCTTCATGTCTCCTCATGCCAGCATCAAGGTGGGTGGCACATTCATCATGAAACATCACCAGTCACTGTGGCAGGAGGGAAAGAAGGGGCACATTACACACTGGCTCATAAAACTTCCATCATATCACTTCCACTAACAATTAGTTCATTAGCCAAATAATTTATATGCTGTACCAACAATTGTGCCACCAGTTTGGAAGACAGAAAGCCAGACAAAATGAAGAATCATGCTGAAAGCCAGAAATTATTGTCTATTTCTGGAGGTATCAATTTTAGACAATATGTATTGAATCCCTGTCTGATATATATGGATTTAGCTCACTTATACTTCTCCCCAACTTCTTTTCCCTTCCCTTCTATATATTGTTACATCACAAAATTTAATTAAATCAATATTCAGTGTTATGACCCTGTAAATGATGTTCACAACTGAGTCAAGTAGTGTACTATAGTTATTTTCCTTTCTTTTGTGTTTGAATTTTTCTTGACTTGTCTTTTATTCTTAATGTTTTCTCAGTCATTATATCAGAACTTTCATATGTTCATCTATAGATTTTTTACTCAAGTATTCATACTTATCAAATAATGTCTCAAACTCATTTTCCTCTGAAGCCTCCCACCCAGTTGAAGACTGAATGCTTTCATGCCTGCTGCATAGCCCTGCTTCTGGGCCCTCCTTGTGACACTTTTTGGGTTGAGTTCCCAGCTACTTGGGTCCCGGTCTCACTTTTCCACAACTCTTGCCTACAAAACAAAGTTTATTCATCATTTCTTCATTCAACATCTTTTGAATGCCTCCTACTTGCCATGGTGTGGGAATCGGGGATGAGCAAGACACAGAGAGAGCCCTTAGGAGCTTTATGGTCTAGTGAGAGCAATGGGAGAGGCAGACTCTTGCCTCACTCTGCTGATATCAGAGCAGAGAAAGTACTTAATTCTACCCATCTCTCCTGCCTTTAGGATCTTCTCTTTATTTTTGGTCTAGTATATCTTTTTTACTTAAATCATTTTCTGCTAGGAATATTTAATTGGGTGTCAATAACAAAACATTTTTAATTCTGAAAGAATATTATTGGTTTGGCTTTGTTTTCTTATTTACCTCATCTATACACTTTTATTATGTGAAAGTGTAAAAATCAGCAACTTTCCTGATTTTTAGAAGATACTTGTTGGCATTTTTAGTCTGAATTCATCAGTAGAGTGAATGAATGCATTTTTCATTACTGTAAAAACAGCAAGCCTAACCATAAGAGAATCTACTGTGCAATCACAGTTAGCCTTTGCAAAATGCCACTTTTCAGCATTTATGTTTTCTGTGCTCTGTGCCTGGGTATATCATGGAGCAGATGTCTTAGAATTTTGGTTGCACATCCTTTTCAGTGTCCTCAAATGTTGCAATATGAATTATGATGCTTAATGATGTACTGAGTGCTTATAATCCCTCAATATATCAGATAGCTCAAACTATCTCAAACTTGGTAGGTTTTATAGCTATAGCTGTAGATACAGACTTATTTTATAAAGTGCGTGATTGCCCTTTCATGTCTATTTCCAAAAAGAATTCAGCTCTCTATTTTTATTCTTCTTTGGTAGAATACCTACAATGACAGTTTTTAAGCCACATACCAAATTTACCATATTGCTGTTTTTGAGTCATAGTCTAGAATATTCTTTGCTGAAATCGTCCCTAAATTCACTACTATATAGTTCATGTATGGAAAATTATTGTTTTCCTCTGAACCCGTTTTCAGCTTAGATTGTCTGAGGCAGGAGAGTGAGCATCTGTTAGAGTAAGGATTGTAGATTGTGCCCTCTGCCGCTCAACTTTACTACTGAAGGTCTGTCTCTTAGCTTTTCCTGGAGCTAATTTTCCTCTCAACTCCAAAATGATCTTTACATTCAAATCCTGCTCTGAGATGGAGAGACGGGCTCTTTGGGTGGACTGAGAGTCACCAAAACATCCTTGGTGGGCAGATGTAGATATCGAATTCATCACAACTAACCCAGCATCTGAGCCAAGAGGTTGACTATAAATATGAACAAATAGGAAATAAATGAGGTCGAGGGTATGATGGTGTCTGAAGAGAAGTGGAGGGAGGAATCTGGAGGGCCTACCTTGCCTTAACAAAGGCTTATGGTTTGCTTTCCTGTTCCAGCTGAAATGGTGGGCATGCATAGGTCAACCCTCAAGTAGAACAAACTCTTTTCACTCTTGATGTTCTTCCTTGTGTTTTTGAATTTGTTTTATTCTCCGACCTAGAAAATGTTTCTTCAGCTTTAACGTGGGGTGTTTTAGATATTTTCTGGCTCTGTTAGTTCTATATACAGAAGAATGTCACCAGAAAGAAGGAACGCTAATATTCATTTAGGTGAATTGGCAAGCAAATTAGCTCACAGCGTTTGAAAGTTGAGAAATGAAATTACATATAAATTTTTCTTTTTTCCACAATACTAATGAGCACTTAATTTTTTTAAAAAAAGAAGCTCGATTCTGGGCTGTATCAAATAAATTCCATGGACTAAATCTGCTAGTTTGTTGTCATGACAACCTTCACACGGAGCTAATTAGAAGTTAACTAGGACACTTCTAAAGAGATTGATTCTGGTCTGGAATTGGACAGGATTTCATAGCCTCCATAATCTAATATATTTATTTCTATTACAGTGTAGATTGTTGGTGGGTTATTGAATATAAGGGTGCAGAAAATGTGTCTTTGATTGATATGGGGGGAAGGTAGTGAATCTTATTTTCCTACTCACTCCCTTTTATGGTTTTCCCCCAAAACCCTGGGGTCCAGAATAAGCCAAGAACTTCAGAACACATATATTAATTTAAGATGTATTGGGAGGACTACAGAACAGTTGTTCCAATCACTGTTGGCTTGAAAACCTGTGTGTCCTTTTTTCTAAAGTGAACAACACTGGCTCTGAATGGCTGAGTTACTTTAATCTGTCATTCATAGTTTACGGGAGTGTTCAGAGCCTGTCAGGTGTTCTAAAGTGTATGGAAGATGCAAACCACCCTGATTTTAAGATGCATACACCTTATTTGGAATGGTAGCATACTGATATGAAAAGTTTGAAATATGTTTGCCAAGTCACCTAAGGTTAGTTCAGCAAACATTTATGAAATGCCTGATTGTAAGACAATTAAAATTAATATATAGGCAGTATGTCCCAACTATTAAAGTACTGTGAGAACGCAGAGCAAGATACAATTGGAAATTGGCATCATTAACAAATTCTTTTTGAGGAACTATTATGTGCAAACTATTTCCAGGCTTGAGGAGGTGAGAATGTACATAAATCAATATAGCCAGGTCCCTGTCACAGAGGAGCTTAATCAATGTACGAATATGGCCATAGTTACCCAGATGTCATTCCTAATGAGCCCAGCCACCCAGTAGATCTGTCTTAAGAAAGTGTGGCAGTCAGTCTGACATCCAGAACCATGGAAAATAATCTAAATCTTTCCAGTCTCTTATAGGAACATCTCAGGGGGAATCCTTTAGAATACACAGAAAAGTTTCTGTTAAATCCTCTTTTCCCCAGCTATCTTGCTCTCACAGCTCTCTGGCATCCGTAGCAGGTCTCTAACATCTGTCTCATTTGGCTGAAACTCCTACACCTTTTCCTCCAACTTAGTCTATACAGAGATTTTTGTTTCTTTTCTCCTTCCCAGTCTGGCTCAGCAATTTATTATGTCATTCAACTTAGTACCTCTGGCTTCTTCCAGTTTTCCTATTTCCCCATTATCCTCATTCTGCACTGTATGGAAGGGTAGAGTTGTAGAATCCTTCCTTCTTGGCAGTGGGGTTATTGATGCAAACTCTTCTAACCGATTGTATTTAAAGTCTCATTTACATAGATCGTGTGTGTGTGTGTGTGTGTGTGTGTGTGTGTGTGTGTGTGTGTGTTGAGAGAGAAAGTTGAGCTAGACTTTGTGCTTGCTTAAATAGCTCAGCAGCATTTTCTAGCCCTTCTAGATGGAAATTAAGGCCATGTTTCCTTGCATACCCAAATATCCTATACTGTTTAGGCAATTAGCTGATTACTTGTCTCTTCCTCTCTCTTGACTGTGATTTGCTCAGAGGGTTTATTCATCATTATATCGCCAATATCTAGCCCAGTAACTGAACCTTAGTGCTTCCTTAATAGTTGTTTGTGAAACTTCTAGTTGGAGACCTGTGGAGAAAACTCATTCCAGACTGCAGGTACAGCAAGAGATGAGATATGAAGTCGTGGAACTGAATCTCATATTCAGGGAACAATAAGACATCAGTTGTGGCAGAAGTACAGGGTGAATGTAGTGGGAGATGATCGCGCAGGAAGACTGGGTGGAATTATGTGCCTCCTCTGCTCTGATCTCACCACCAAGTGCTATAAGAGACTGTCTCTCCAATTGCCCTCACTAGGCCATGAGCTCCTTATGTGATCTCTGTGTTTTTTTCATCTCCTATTCCTCTTTTGTGGCCTGTAGGAGGAATTTGATTGATGTTGAATGGATAAATGGTGAAAAAGATTTTGTTCTGTAAGAGAGGGCTGTGGGAAAGCAGGACTGGATCTTGGGGGCTAGGACAAGGTAGGGGCAGCACCTCACCTGGAAGAGCAGCTCATGATCCACCCTGTGATTTGCCAAGACAATCATGGTGGCATGTGAAGGAGAGATGAGGGAAGCAAGAGTTTGGAGGCTAGAAAGCAACTTAGGGAGTATTTCCCTCCCACACATATTATAGAAGGAGGAGAATGATGATTTCAACTAAATCTAAGAATTGGATTTAGTATCTTGGAGTCACCCAGAGGGCCACTGCTCATAGAAATAGCAGATACTCTTTTTAAGGGAGAAATGGCAAAGACTGAGCAAGGGTCATTCTGTGCCTCCCAGCCCCTCGCTAGCTGCAGCACACGTGCATCCAACCGCTTTCCGGCTGGGACTGGAGAGCTCCCTGCCTTCCCCTTCTTCATCTCTATGGTAGCAAGGTCGCACAAGGAACTCACAGCCCCAACCTCAAGTCAGCCAATTTCAGAACATGTGTATGCAGTTTACCTCAAGTAATGCCAGAGTAAAAGTATGTCATTGAAGCAAATTTCTGTTTGAAAATTTCTGTTTGCAAAATGTTGAGCTGAAGCAGGCAAAGGCGTTTTTCAGGTAGCATTGCTCTCTTCATCTGTGATGTGAATTGATTAACGACATGGACAGTGTCCATTTGTTTCATGGACAGTGTCCATTTTGTTTCATGGCTCTTGATGAAATCCTTACAGTAACCCATCATGCTGTTGAACTCTTTTATTTAGACTGAAAGCATACCTTACCTAAGCACTCAGTTGGAAATACAGATCCATAAGGGATATATAGGAGTGGATGTGTGTTCCTCTCTATCTGGCAAAGTGGACCAGGGGCCTGGCAAGATCAGCACAGGACACTGGTGTACCCTGACTAGTGCTGGGTAGTCTGCTTGCCCTCCATCACTTTTAGATCCACAGAAGCCAGCCCACTTCTAGACGTAATCACTTCCTACCCAAACTGTTTGAGTGGCATCCTAGCTGATTTCTCTGTCTCTTTCCAGTGCAGTTCACTGCTAAACTGTGGTCAAATTATCTTTTCAAAGCAATCTCTACCATTATGCCCTCAGACCAGTCCTGCTCTGTTCTCTATACAATAAAATCCAAATTCCTTACTTTCACATGACCTGTTAAAAATTTACCTCTCCGGTGAGAACTCTCACTGCCATGGTTCCTATACACACCTGCAATGAAGATCATATCACCATATCAGCAAATTCCTTGTGTTCCTTGAATGTCCCCTGCTCGTTGCTTGTGTATGACTCTCCCCACCCCACCGGCCCCACGATGCCCTGGTCCCCAGTCTCTACCAGTTGAAATTGCACTATTTTTTTCAAGGGTTAGTTCCTATGACCCTTACTCCAGGAAGTCTTCCATGTTTATAGTACTAAGAATTATTCTCTTCCACATCTAGAATCCTAGACCCTGTCATAACTGCCTGTGTTCTGAGCACATTCTGCTTGGTATTTTATTTAGTTATATATGAATCTGTTTTTCTGAGTAATTATAAATATTTGGAGGAGAAGGTCTGTTTCTTCATCTTTGTGTTCCACAGCACCTAATATAATGCCTTGAATATGTCTGTTAAATTGAATTGAATTATCTATGGTTTTAGAACCCTGAAATTTGGCCTTTTCCTTGTTTTTGCATTTGTTTAAACTTAGATATAATGGAGTTTTGGGGTTTTGAGTTCAGGTGTTGTTTGCTTTTTTATTTCAAGTTTTTACCAGTATTGCTCAGTTATTTAAAAATTAATGTACTTTTATCATTTTAGTATTCTAAATGCTGGTAAATGTGTATATATATTATATATATGTGTGTATTATATATAATATATTATCAGAAAGCAAATTTTTGCTTCCTTCAGTCAGACACTGGCAACATTGTGAAGTAGGCATAGTTAATCCCTGACAATCATGTAGTTATGACTTCTTCAGTTGTAAGTGAGGAAAAAACTACTCACACTAACTCAAGTCAATTAGGTTTGGTAGGTAGGTAGTGTTTGTCAGGATGAGTTGAGTATGGTCATGCATAGACAAAGACTGGAACCTGAAACAGTGGCCTCACAGAAATTTGAACTGGTGGATCAGGAGCCAAGACTGTGCTCAGTGCTGCAGGGGGCGTGAGTTCTCACTCATCTCCATTTTCTCCTCTGTCCTCTCCCACATTGGCCTAATGGCTGCCTTCTCCAACCCTGCACCTGGACCTTTCAGTTCATGCTGTCAATACTGACTGTGTGTCTCTCATGTTGTTCTTCCTTACATGAAATCATATGATAGGGAATCTGATGGATTCAAACTGTCTATGGGTAGGTCCCTTGTGGATTGGGTGTCCACACGTGAACATGGCTGCAGCAGGGTTGTGGGCAGTGTCATCATGCTGTTGACTCTCTTCCTTTTTCATTTGCTCTTCCCCTGTCTTCCGTAATCCCCAGTCATTCTTTGCTGCAAACCCTTTCAGGCATCTGAAACTCTTTATTCCAGGGCTCTCTTCTCAGAAGAAAAGTAATTTTTCAAAACCTTATTTAGAAAAATAATTATTTTCAAAATCTTATTTTGTACAATTAGATACAATTCAAACAAGCCTAATTACTTAAGGGGTTATGACTTCTGAGCCCTCTGTCTTATCCTGGAAACAAAGGTTAGGTGATGATCAAGAAAAGACAAATGAAATAGTTTATAATTAAATAGGTAATATTTAGGTTTCTAATAATATCAACCTCACTGTATTACTATCTTCTTATTTCTAGGACATGATTATTCAATGTTGCTCTGAAATAGCATCTCTGTTTTTGAATGATAAAGAGCCAACACCTCTATCTGAGGTATGTATTTCTCCTTTTAAATTGTGTCAAATTCACTCACAATTATTATTGCTATGGAAAAGGAAATATAGAAAACATCTAATTGTAAGTATCAAGAGCCTAACCCTCCTTATTAATGAGAAAAAGTGATAAACATGAGTTTACAATAGCACGTTATTTAGGTTAAAATATTCTGTATTCAAAAAACATTTAACTAATACAAAAAACTATAAACAGGATAATTTTTAAAATCACCTCAAATCTACCATTCACAGAATAACCCCTATTAACATTTAGAGTATATCTAGAATTT
Source organism: Rhinopithecus roxellana (assembly GCF_007565055.1). Classification (NCBI taxonomy): domain Eukaryota; kingdom Metazoa; phylum Chordata; class Mammalia; order Primates; family Cercopithecidae; genus Rhinopithecus; species Rhinopithecus roxellana. Next base: position 107,944,391 of record NC_044558.1, read on the forward strand.
TCCTTATGTACAGATAAACTTTAGAATTTTTATATCGATGGTATCATGCTTTACATGCATTGTGTCACTTGCTTTTTTCATCAAATAATTTTGTGGATAAATTTTTATGTGAAAAGTCTACTTTGTCGTATTTAATGCCTGCATAATGGTTTCTTTTATGTATTTGTTGTGTCAGGTACCATTTACATAGCTAGATCTTTATTGATGGGTCCTGTAGTTGATTGATCCTGTACATACATATTTCATTCTTCTGTATTACCTCTTCAGAGTTAATTCTTAGGGATTGGATTTGGAGTGAAAAAGTATATGTACATTTTTATTATAAAATATATATAATACAAATTTAAAGTTTTAACCATTCTAAGTATACAGTTCAGTGGCCTTAAGTATATTCACAATGTCGTGCAACTGTCACCACTATCTGTCACTGTCCAGAACTTTTTCATCCTTCCAAATAGAAACTTTATATCCATGAAACAATAACTCCTCAATTCCTCCTCCCCCACCACCCCAGCTCCTGGTAACCTCTATTCTACTTTCTGTCTCTATGAATTTGTCTGTCCTAGATACCTCATATTAGAATCATACAATATTTGTCCTTTAGTGTCTGGCTTATTTCACTTAGCATAATGTTTTCAAAGTTATCCGTGTCGTAACATGTCCTACTATTTTATTCCTTCTTAAGATTGACTAATATTCCGTTGTATGTATATACCACTTTTCTTCATGGATTTACCTGTTAATGAACATTTGGGTTGTTTCCACTTATGGCTATTGTAAGTAATATTGCTATGAACATTAGTGTACAAATCTGAAGCCTTGATTTCAGATCTTTAGTGCATATACCTAGGAGTGTAATTGCTGAATCATATGGTAATTCTATGTTTAACCTTTCAAAGCACTTCCAAATAGTTTTCCTAAGCAGCTGCACAATTTTATACTACCACCAACAATGCATAGAGGTTCTAATTTCTCTGCATTCTTTCCAACACTTTTTATTTTCTGGTTTGTGTGTGTGTGTGTGTGTGTGTGTGTGTGTGTGTGTGTAATAGTAGTCATCCTAGTGGATGTGAAGTGGTATCTTATTGTGATTTTGATTTGTATTTCCTTAATGACTAATAATGTTGAGCATCTTTTCATGGGCTTATTGACCATTTGTGTGTCTTCTTTAGATAAATATCTCTTCAATTATTCACCCCTTTTAAAATTGGTATATACATTTTGATGTATTACAGCAAATTAATCCTCCAGAAATGTTGCACCAACATTTCTCTCCTGTCAATAGTAGATGAGAAGACCATTTACCCACATATTCATCTCTACTAGTTTTCTGGGTTTGTTTTTGGATTTTTGTTTTTCTTGAGACAGCGTCTTGCTCTGTCACCCAGGCTGGAGGGCAGTGGTGCGATCTTGGCTCACTGCAACCTCCACCTGCCTGGTTCAAGTGATTCTCCTGTCTCAGCCTCTTGAGTAGCTGGGACTGTAGGCAAGCACCCCACACCTGGCTAATTTTTGTATATATATATTTATTTTTTTTAGTAGTGATAGGGTTTCACCATGTTGACTAGGCTGGTCTTGAACTTCTGACCTCAAGTGATCCGTCAGCCTTGGTTTCCCAAAGTACTGGGATTACAGGTGTAAGCTGCTGTGCCCAGCCCATCTACACTAGTTTTCCTCCTCCTCTTCTAATGGTTGAAAGCGTGACAAATGAAAAATAGTATGTCATTATTGTATTTTTTTGGTTAATAGTTCTTATGTTGGTTGGCATTCGTGTTTCTCCTTTAGCAAAATGGTATTTATTCATTTACTCAGTTGACAGATGTTTAGAATGAACTACCTCTGTGTCAGTAACTCCTTTCTGTGCACTGAAGAGCTAGCTGTGAACCAGCAACAAAGATTCCACTCTCCTAGAGCTACTATTTTCGTGGCAGGAAATAGACAGTAAACAAATCAATAAACGAGATAATTTTAGATTTTGTTAAGTGCTATGCAGGAAGAAAACAGAGTGATATGTTAGAGTAGGGGTCAGCAAACTATAGCCTATGAGCTGTATCTGGTGACTCCCTGTTTTATAAATAAAGTTTTATTGGACACAGCCTTGTTCATTCATTTACTTATGATCTATAGTTGCTTTCACATTACAAAAGCAGAGTTGGGTAATTCTGGCAGAGACTGTATAGCCTACAAAGCCTAACTTATTTATTATCTCACCCTTTACAGAAAAGGTTTGCTGGTCCCTGTGACAGAGAGTGACAGGGAATGGAGTCACAGTTTATATAGGGTGGTTAGGGAAGACTGAAGACTTCTCTGAGGAGGTGACATTTGAAGTAAGACCTGAAATATTATACTGTATTTTTTCCCATTAGCTCATTAGCTTCCTGGGGGCAGAGGTGATGCTATCTTCATCTTTTGAGTTCTTACAGTGCCTTGTACACCACATCTCTTGGTCATTGGTTCTTGAATTGAATTGAATTTCCTTTCATTTTGAACATCTGAAATTTAATCTTTGCTTCACTTATTCATTTGGCCATTTATGTCCTTTCCCACTTTTTAAACAGGGAACTTAATTGTTTATTATGGAAATGTATAGACTTACTGTGGTAGACCACTGATAATAAAATCAAGCTTAAGTCTAATTTTGGATAAATTGCAGTTAAAAATAGGTCTCTTCTTGAATTGTAACTCCCACAATTCCCATGTTTCATGAGAGGAACCCAGTGGGAGGTAATTGAATCACAGGGGTGGTTCTTTCCCGTGCTGTTCTCCTGATGGTGAATAAGTCTCATGAGATCTGATGGTTTTAAAAATGGGAGTTTCCCTGCACGAGCTCTCTCTCTTTGCCTGCTGTCATCCATGTAAGACATGACTTGCTCCTCCTTGCCTTCCACTATGATTGAGAGGCCTCCCAGCCACATGAAACTATAAGTTATTTAAAGCTTTTTCTTTTGTTAAAAAAATATAGGTTATAAAGAATAATTTGTTATAATAAAATATATGATTTATAATGTCAATGGACCTTGGTTTCTGACAGGTCTAGGTTGGAATCTCAGCCTTGAGTCTTGTTAATTCTGTGAACTTGGGTACGTTATTTAACTTCTCTAAGCCTCAGTTTTCTCATATGTAAAAAAGTACAGATTCCAACCTCTCATAGTTGTTGTGAAGATTAAAGTAGATAATATATTTTCAGAATTTGTCATAAGGCCTAGTAAAAATAATTGTTTAGGAAATATTAGCTGTATAATAATAATCATCATCATTATTATCATCATCCCCACTATGGTTTTACCCTCCATGTGTGAATTCTTCATCCCCTAGTCAACTAGTTTTAAGAACAATTTTAGAATCCAAGTTTGTTTTGAAATATTTATAGAAAAGGAGAGGACAAATGTGAAAGGTACTATTTTCTTTGCCTGTAATTTGGATTATTGTTGAATCCTGTAAGAATTAGGTCTGTGTGCAGGATCCCAACATGAGATCCCAGCGGTGAAAGAGCTGCCCATCCAAGATGGAAGATGGCTTCCAGCTAACTTCCACTGAAAACAAGACTCACCAACAGTGCTGGGATGGTAAATGGTTAGGCAAATGAAATTACACGCCTTCGTGAAGCTGTTTTTGTCACTAGCAGGAGCTCTTGCTGTGCAATTTGGTTCCTTACTGAACATACCTATTGCAAATTACCTTTGCCTATGTTAACTCTTCCTAATTAAAATAAATATTGACATGCACGGCCTGTGACAAAAAGAAACTGAGAATAGCAAAAAGATGAAGGAAGGGAACAAATGCCCCATGCTCTCCTTGTTAGTGATTAATCATGGAATGTCAATAACCATTACATATGATTTCTGGTAAGGCAGCAATAAAAAGCATTTTTAATTGCCTGTGTAGGTTCCAATTGTTGCAGTTTCTAAGTTGTCAGGTAGGATTCAAACATGACACTAAAAATATTCTTGTTCTCATGGTGACTGACCATGGAATGGGCTAAGTTCTTTAACAGAATCTCCTATCTGTCGGTAATTATTGACCACCAGCTGCATATAGAACACTGGTATAGATACTTTTGTGGCTGCAAAAGAGGTGTAGATTAAGGTTCCTGTAGTTAGCAAAATGAAATAGTTTCATATTGTTCCCATGATACAGATAAATTTGCCTAATCAGTTACACACACATACGTGTGTGTGTGTGTGTGTGTGTGTGTGTGTGAGATTTGAACGAACTGGATTCATACAGAATCAGTATGGAGAGGAGGTGCCTAGGAGCAGATCATGATTTGAAAGTGGAAAAGGTTATCCTAGGTCAAGATATCAGATATATTATATAAGGAGATTGCAAAGCAGTTTTTCTTGGCTGCTTGAGTTTGGTAGAATTTTCTTTTTTAATTCAAGATTTTTTGCCAGGCCTAGCATAGTGCGTGACAAACAATAATGATAATAGTCATGAAAATGCAAATATTTCTACAGCTAGTAATATTAATAGTTAATACTAAATACTTATTGAGCACATGGCATGTGCAGACATTATTTTAAATAAGTTAATATTTTAAATATTTAATATGACAAGAGCCGTATGACGTTGGTTATCATTATTATCCTTGTTTTAGAGATGAGGAAACTGATGCATAGGAAAATTTAGCAGAATGTACAAGGTCTCGCAGCTTGATAAAAGTAGAAGGCAGGAGTCAAATATGGGTCTGCTTAACTCTATACTTCTAACTAGACTACACTCAGTAGATGTTTTACTAGAATAGTAGGAGAAGACACTGCAGGGAATTGAGGAATAAATAAGGGGTGAGAAAGTAGGGGTGAGAAAGTGAAGGTTGAAAGTGTAGATTAGTCTTTAAGAAGATTTGAGAGGGTAAGAAAACAGCTTGAGAGAGACACAGTCATGGGAGGGTGTTAGGATAGTAGCAGTCAAGGGAGGCTGTTAGTGTTACAGATCTTTGGGGTATCGCTTTTCCGGCCTGAAACCTTTGGCCAATGGTGCCTTTGCCTGAGTTTTGCTTGGGCCCACTGGGCTTGCTCTGTCCAATAGCAGGCTGCGCTTGGCTCATGCTACTGACCTGGATCCCATGCCTGCCAAGGGCAAGTGAGGTGTGGAGCAGCAAGGAGCGTTTGAGCAAGCATGGGGTCTGGCCACTGTGCAGTCAGACATGCTGGCTGCTGCAGTGTGGCGGGCAGCTCTAGGTGCTGGATGGGCACCAGCTTTTTGCAAGGCTGCAGCTGGACCAGGCACACCAGAAGCAGCTTCGTTGGTTGTCAGTGGGGAAAAAAGTGGTGTCCAGAAGCCTGGAGATGCCAGGAACTGCAGGACCTCAAAGAGGAAGTAACAGCCTTGGCTTGGGGATCTCCCAGGCCTGGGCTCCCAGAAGGAACGCAGCTCTTCTCTTCTTCTTTTCTTCTGCAACATGGCAAGCAAAGGGCATGTTTCAGCCTTGTTTGTGTTACAGCTTTTTCAGCCCTGCCACTTGGCAGTCCTGAGTTCTTGTCCTATGACCAGGAAGAATGAGGTAGGCAGACAAGTGGAGGGTGAGCAAGATGAAGAGGAGGTTTATTGAGCAATGGAACAGCTCACAGGAGACCTACAGCAGGTGGCTCCTTTTTGCAGCCAGGGTGTCCCAATGAGTGTTCAGCTCCTAGCAGAGGGGAGACCCTGGAGTGGGAAGCTCTTCTCTGCAACCAGGTCATCATGTCGTCTCTGCAACTCTCAGCAGAGGGGAGGCTCTGGATTGGGTTGCTCCTCTCTGTAGGCAGGTTGGCCTGATGTTTGCAGCTCTTATCAGAGAATAGGCCCTGGAGTGGGTTACTCCTCTTTGCAGTGGGTAGTCCCAACGTCTCTGCAGGTCTCTGAAGCTCTCAGCAGAGAAGAGGTCCTAGATTGGGTAGCTTCTCTCTGCTGTTGGTCATCCTGATGTCTCCTGCTATCAGCAGAGAGGGTAGCTCCTCTCTGCACCTGGATGTCCTATCATCTACTCTGCCCTGGCTGAACCCTGGGCTTGTATGGGCCTCAGAGGGAAGGAAGCACATGCCAGTTGGTCCATAGGTGGCCATGGGCGGGCCCAGAAAAGGCACCACAAGTCCCCACTCTGGTGAATGGTACTGGCAACCCAGCCCCCAGCCTTCAGGCCCTCCCTGGCCTGAAAGTGGGACCTTGCCAGGGACCTGCCCCCTTTTGCCCAGGAACCTGTCTGCCTCCTGCTGCCATTCATTACATCCAGGCTTGGCCCTGACTTTGCTCTGTGATTGGAGCAGATGCCAACAGCAAGGAGAAGCCAGGCAGTGGGAGCAGGCACTTCCAAGACTGCCTGGGCCTCCAAGAGTGTAGGGATGCCTGAGTTTACAGCTGCAGTTTGGGCAGCTGCAGGTGTGCTAGGAGGGTGGAGGTTGGAGTGGGGATCCTGCCTGCTCCATGGAGTGAGAGGCCCAGGTCTACAGCCCTGGTTTGGGCAGCTGCAGCTATCCCTGAGAGTGTGGGGCTCCCACTGGCTCCATGGAATGTGCAGCCCCAGCCATGCCTCCCTGCTGCAGCTGGTGTGATGGCAGTGGTAGGCGATCTGGAGTGGTTGCTGCCATCATTAGGATAGGAGCAGTCATAAGGGAAAAGAATTAGGAGAGATAGAAATTACCTGTATAGGGGAGAGAAGGACAAATGATGGAACAGAGCCCTAAGTGACATGGTAGGGAACAGAAAGACAGCCACAGCACAAGTAGGATAGTTGACTAGAAGCAGAGGAAAAACATCTCTTTCTTTAGGTCTCTGAGTGGCAGATCAAGGTGGAAAAAGATGTAAGTTTGTAACAAAAGGGCAGGAGAAGCTGGGGAGTTCACCCAGTGGTTTTCAGTTTTTCAGTGAACTAGAGGCAAGTTTATCTACTGTTGGAGTCAGGCAATGGGCTGAGGGAATGGTCTTCAGAGAGATGAAGATCTTGAATCTCATAGTCATTGAGTGTAATGAGTGAGGAAGCTGATCCTGGGAAAATATAAGGATTGAGGGCCACATTGAAATGTAAAAGTCGTAAATTGGTTGGGGCATTAGGCTTCCTGGCTTTTGATATTTCTTTAACTACACTTAGCTTCCTCAGTGTAGGAATGGAGTTGAAAATGCCAGTAGAAGCATGTTGTTTTATTGGGCAGGTGCAAGAGGAAAGCAGAGGCACGTGGAGATAAGATTACTAGCAGGACAGTTGACAGTGTGCGAGAGGCTGAGGTGGAACGGAGCAGCTAAGAATCTGTGCTGTGATAAATAAAAAATGCCTGTCCTTTACTCTGAAAAACATCACTACAACGTAATATCTCCATTTTTTTCTCAAACTCCTGTTGAACATAAATTAATTTATGCAGTATGTTTTCTTTTTGAATTTAATCTAAACATCCTTAATAATGGTTAAATTCTACTGATTTACAGTACATTATCAAGTGCATTATTAATGTGCGTTCCATTTTATATGGTTGAATTTAGTACGTTTATGGTCTCTTATTTCCGATTTTTAAAATTATGTTTTTTGTGTTGTTTTGTTTTTTACAGACAAGATCTCACTTTGTCATCCAGGCTAGAGTGCAGTGGTGTGATTATAGCTCCCTTTAATTTTAAACTCCTAGGCTCAAGCAATTCTCCTGCTTCAGCCTTCCGAGTAGCTAGGACTATAGGCACATGCCACCATGCCCAGCTATTTTATTTTATGGCAATGGGGTCCCATCGTGTTGCCCAGGCTGGTCTCCAACTCTTGGTCTCAAGTGATCCTCCCACCTTGTTCCCCCAAAGCACTGGTATTACAGGTATGAGCCACTGTGCCAACCCAAAATTATAAATTTGATATGTTTATGATCAGATATTGATAACCACATGCTGGTTACTAAAATAATTACTATTCCAGTATGTTAACATACTTTATTTAGGCATTTGCACCTTTAATTTTATGTCTCGTATGTTGATTCTATCATGTGACTATCTGTATCTTATCACCCCCCATAACCTCTATGACTCCTGCCTGTCAGCTGCAGTGATTGCTCTGCAGTGCTAGCATCTTATCTGGTAGTGAGTTACCATGTAAAAATTAGTAATAACACATCCAGTCTATTTTAACCTAACTCAAACAGCTTTCTTTTCATCAGTTTCCTCTCCAGCCCATGGTTTATAACTTTGTACTTAATTGTTTTTATCAAAATAAATGTGTTATTATGATGTGCTTCCATATTTGTCTCCTGTACAAGTGCAGGTTGGGTCTTACACAATGAGATAGAGTCTTGCTATGTTTTATTCTCAGTGCTTTGCCCAGTGTTTAGTCTCCAACAAATGTTCAAAAAAATGTTTGTTAAATGAATGAATGACTCATGATACATCTTCTAGAGATAGCCCTGGGCTGCAGTTCTAGTCCTGCCATTAACAGTGATTTTGAGGCCATCGATTTCAGTTATTTGTACAGTAAACATATGTGAAGTGCCACCTTTGTACCAGCCATTGGGCTAGATACTGGCGTACAGGAGTAAAAGCCAGAGTTCCTGCTTTCAAGAGGGCCCACAGATTAGTGGGAAAGACAGACAATTATAGAAGCAATTACAGTACATGATTGGGAAAAGAGGCCTGAGAATTAAGCAGCACTCCATGGTTCTTCTAGCATTCTTTCACCATTTCTCTGCAGATGATACACTTCTGATATGTTTTTAGAAGGGTTCACTAGTTCCCTCTATGAAGTTAAGTTAGTGGGTGCTCTTATGGCCCATCATTACAAATTTTAATTGCTTTGGAAAATGATTGGAAAGTAGTAGAATATCCTTAGAAAGATACACACATGATCAGGGCATTTATGAAAGCATTTTCCTCTGATTAGGAAGACTTTTGGAAGACGAAGCAGAAAATAAGCCTTAGCTTTGGCAGTAGGCTCAGTGGTGAGGGTATAATTTATGGTTTTGCTCAGGGGATGAAGATAATGAGACAAATCCTAAAAGCCCTGGATGCAAAGACAAAGTAAGAGAGAAGTTAGAAAAAAAAAGTCAACTCAGTTTACAAGCTGCAGCTGAGTATAAGGCACTAGGCTGGACTCACTGGAGGAATCAGAGGTGGTGTATTAGTCCATTTTCATACAGCTATAAAGAACTGCCCAAGACTGGGTAATTTATAAAGAAAAAAGGTTTAATTGACTCACAGTTCCACATCGCTTGGGAGGCCTCAAGAAACTTACAATCATGGCAGAAGGGGAAGCAGTCATATCTTACATGTGGCAGGAGAGAGAAAAAAAAGTGAGGGGGGAAGAGCCCCTTTTAAAACCATGACATCTCATGAGAACTCACTCACTACCATGAGAATGGCATGAGGGAAACTGCCCCTATGATCCGATCACCTCCCACCAGGTTCCTCCCTCAACGCCTAGAGATTATGATTCAAGATGAGATTTGGGTGGGGACACAAAGCCTAATGATATCAGATGGGAAAGACAGAGTCCTTGACCCAAAAAGGCTGACAGTCTAGAAAGAAGGGATGTGGCTTGTGCTTACTTACAAAGACAATGGTTTTGTGTTTAAAATGGATGATTGTTTTGCACAAAGATGGGGAGAATGAGGTGGGCCAGGTGAAAAGACTTGCCCAAAGCCACACAGCTGGTAACTGTCATAGCCGAGTCGGGCAGACTCCAGAGCCTGTTGTTAACTGTTGTCAATATACTTAAGATAGCTCTGTTGAGCCTTTTCAGTCTGAGGATTCTTGCTTATTCAAATGGAGGGGCTAGATTAATAGTATGTCCCTGAGAGAGAGTTAGAATCAGGATTTCTGAAGCAATATGCATAGTGATTAGTGGACAGACTCTGGAGAGCCGAGTTGCCTGGCTCCAAATCCCACCTCAGCTCTATTTTCTAGTTGTATAATCTTAGGCAACTTGTTTAATCTCAATGCTTTGATTTCTCTGTTTGTAAAATAAGAATGAAAATAGTGCTTACTTTACAAGGTTGTTGTGTGGATTAAATGAGTTAATCCATGTAAAACTCTTAGAACAGTGCCTGCCACAATGTAAGCAAAATAGTTAGTTACTATTACTCTCATTGAAGAGCTATCTGATTTCACTTGGAATGAGACCCTTACAAGTAGATTTAATTCCCTAAGGAGTGGCTGTGGCAGAAGAACACCACCAAGTGTAGGAGGAAGCCCCTGAGTATACTCATGAAACAGGGCTAGAATAATGCAAGTGCAAGGAATGGCTGCATGCATCACTTTTAACCACGCATATTCCCACTCCCATCTGTCCCTGTTCCTTTTGTTATGTAACAAGACACCCCAAACTTAATGGCGTAAAACAACCACCATTTATTAGTTCAAGGATTCTGTGGGTTACTTATTGGGAAGGGCATAGTAGAGTAAGTTATTTCTGCTCCACAGTATCTGGGATATGAGATAGTTTGGCTGAGAAAACTAGAAAGCTGGGGATGATTCAACTGCTGGGGGCTGGAATTACTGAAGGCTCATTTAGTTTGGTGCTTGATGCTGGTTGTCAGCCATCAGCTGTTGGTTGTTGGCTGGGGGCTGAGAACAGACTTGGGCTGTGGTCTGGAACATAACTCGTGACCTCTCTCTGTGACTGGTTGGGCCTCCTCACAACGTGGTAGCAGAGTTTCAAGAGTGAGCCTCACAAGAGAACGAGGAAGATGCTCTATCACCATCCATGCCCTAGCCTTAAAATCACATAATGACTCTTCCTCAGTAGTGCAGAATCCACTCTGATTCAAGGTTGGACATAGATTCTACTCCTTCACCGGAGGGCTTGTAGTCAACTTTTAAGAAGGGAATGTGGTTTGCAAACTATTGTTGCAGCCATTTGGGAAAAATGCAATCTACCATGACATCCAAAAAAACTAGGTCTTTTCCTCCTCTGAGCAAGGGGGTCTTTTAGGAACCTGCTTAGGCAATTTTTGAGTGTGTTTAGACCCACAGGATAAACTAGATGGATTCTCAAAGCAACCTTTGAAATAATCTATGCAGTTTTTTCTGGGTGCTGGATGAGGTTTGCTTGCATGTACCCCTATTGATGTGGAAAAGCTTCCACTTCATTTTTTTCTAGCATGTAAAATCCTGGAGGATGGTGCTAGGCTATTTAATATCCATTGGCAAATTTCATTACATTACTGTATGACCCTCGGTTTCTTTGAAACAAGATTTCCCAAATGGTAGTAATGACAGTACTCTCTAAACTGTCATTTACAAGCTTCCACATATTCTGTAGTAGGTAATTAGTAAATATTTAAAAATTAATTATATTAATATACCTCCTTCGGTTAAGTTGAGAGCTACAGACTTTCTTTCTTTTTCTTTGTTTCTTTTTTTTTTTTGTATGAACCAAGACATGTCTGAATAAATTTTATGGGCATCTATAATTACATCTTTCTTCTGTGAGACATTATCATTCTGTCCTCAAGTGAAGAGTATCCTTTGTATGTAAGTTCATGAGACATCCACTTAATATTCTTATATTCTTTTGAAGACAATGCCAGATGACATCAATTCCACACACTTTTAAAACACAGCACTGACTTTGATTCCATCCACTTACTGTTCACTTCTAACTGTCAAATTTGGCTAAGGCAAAAAGAAAGACCTTAAGAAAAGGCCAGGCTATTAATGTGCTTTTCAAAATGCTAAGAAAAGGCTAAGCTGTTTATAGCATGTCCAAAACTCTCATCTCTCAGAGATTGGCCAGCAATGGTGTCAGGGTGAAATATGCTGTCCTTCATCAAGGAACCTGGAGCCTTTGTGTTATCTGTGCTCAAAGTAGCAGTTCCACTTTTGTTAGATGTGCAGTTTGGGGGTATAATACTTGGATATAATTTAAACTGAGATATCATGAAGAACCTGATACTGTGTGTTTACTGTGAACGTGATGAGAAGTATATGCACGCCTTGATAAACCAAGTCTGGTCTCATTCTGGATACAACTGCACTGCAGCCTCAAAGGCACACTTTCCTGAAGTTTAGTCATTTTGTGTACCTTCACAGCAGGTGAGAGACAGGGGAGTCATTAGCAAATCTGTTCATTGCTTTCTATTTTGCTGGAAATCAAGTTCAATGTTTAGTTTCCTTTCCTTCATTCAGGTTACCAAATAGTTTCACCTTGGCTGGAAAACTGGACCTTTACCAATGGAATTATATTTTCCTCTTAGGAGGATGTTTGATTTTTGCCTCATAGAGCTGAGTCAATTGGCAAAGCTTTGGAAAGTCTCCTGACAGATGTTTTTAAATTTAAATAAATAAAAAAGAAGCAGGCATGAATTTACCCATTTCCCTTGTTGACTTTGGGCATGAGCCATTTGAGATTTTTGCATCTATTCTACCTATATCTTAAGCTGCTAATGCCATTATGTCCTTTTCTCAACCACTTGTGGTAGCATAGTACGTTAGGAAGAGCACTCAGCACACGTTCTAATCCCAGTTTTGCCCTTGTGAACAAGTCAGTAGTCCTGAAAGACCTCAGGTCAACTAGATTCTGTTGAAAGTCTCTGAAGCAATGTATCTTGGTTGACAAAAACATAGTTTGAGTCTTGGTTCCGCCACCTATTGGTTGTGTGACCTTGGACAAGTTACTTCCCTATGCATCACTTTCTTATCTATAAATTGGTGAAAGCTGTTTCTCCCATAGGATTATGTTAGAAGCAATATTTAACACATTTAGTATAGCGCCAGTACAATGCCAGTGGTAAGCATTCAGTACATCGTGGTCATCTTTATTTTTCCAGCCTTAAAATAATGTGAAGTGAATCATTTGTTCATTTGACCTTTAACAACTCCCTTCATTAGTAACTCTTACTTAGCCTATCTAAATGTTTGTAAATTTCAAAGAGTAAATGACCATTTTGATATGTATCATCATTTTTTTGGTAAGTATTTGTGGCAGGTAACACATGTATCCTTGATATTATTTTTCAACCATCCTTTTAAAATTCAACTTTATTTTGAGATGATTGTAAAGAGTCACATGTAGTCACAAGAGATAATACAGTGACTGTGTATCCTTTACTCGGTTTCTTCCAATGGTAACATCTAGGAAAAGTGTTGCATATCACACCCGAATATTGACAGTGATACAATCAGGATACAGAACATTTCCATCACAGCAAGGATCCCCTCTGTTGTCTTTTAATAGTCCTGTCCCCTCCTTAACTCCTGGCAACCACCAATCTGTTCTCCATATTGGCAGTTTTGTCATTTCAAGAATGTTACATGAAAGGAATTGTACAGTATGTAACATTTTGAGATTGGCCTCTTTTCATTCAGCTAAATACTGTGGAAAGCCATTAAACTATTCTTTTGATGAACAAAAAGAAATTAAGAATATTATCACATTTTATTTTGGCAACAGAATTATCATGAGCCCGAAGTGCTTGATGCAGTACCTAGCACATAGTAAATAATGAATGTTCAGTGGCACTCAGCAAGGGTGCTTCTCTTCTGCCTACTACCCTTCCTCCGCTTCCTCTTCTCTCCTTCCTACTACTTTTTTCTTGCCCTTTACTTCTCTACATCGTCTTATTAATATTAACTTTCAAAGACTAATTGTTCAAGTCAGAAATACTAAAGTTAAACGAAATAATTTATGTGCAATTTCTTTGTAAGTTGTAGACTCTACCAGAGTTGCTATAAGATATTGCCAGTTGGTGTTGGCTGCCTTATAAGAAAAGTTTGCAGCTTCTGGTGGTGTATACTGATGTGAATAAAGAAGTCAGCATGAGCAGGATTTCTTTCCACTGGACACACAAGGTCTGTCCTCTGGTTTGCTACTGCAGTGGGAGCTGCTAACAAAGCCTGTCATGCTTTGATTCTAGGCAACAAAGTCCCAGGAACAAAATGCAAACTTTAGTTCATGTTCTTTATAAAGCCTTTGTTCTAAAACAGAACCTCCCTTTCCTAGTTGCTAGAAGTTAGGCCCAGTGAGCTCCTTCATAAAAAAACATCGAGAAATGCCAAGTATTGTAAGAACTCTGGCGTTTTCATTTCTGTATCCCAGGTCAAAAACCCACAGGCAGAGCCCACAGAGCCCTTCAGGAGGGAACCCAGTTATGAGACCAGTAATACCATTTCTTCCTATAACTTTGCTGCTGAGGATTCAAATCCCTGACCTTTAAATGGAACTAAACCTTTACTGTAATGGAATTTCCCCCTTTTCAGAAATACAGTGAGGATAGAACAAGCTTGCCAGGGCATAAGTTGTAGTTGGGATAGAGTAGGTTCTGCTGTGCTAACTAATAAGCACCAAATCTCAGTGGCAATAAAGGGTTGTTTCTTTCTCATGCAAAGTCTAGTGAGGGTTGGGTGACTCTCCTTCAACTTATAACTGTGCTGTCTGCACTGCACGACCTCTAAGGAAACCACTGCAGGAGAAAAGAGGGATAGAAGATTTTATAGGATATTTTTACATCGAGTGACCATACATCCCAGTTTGCCAGGCACAATCACAATTTACGTGTGTCAAGTTGGAGTTGTGATTCATAAGTACGTAAGTTCCTTTTACTCTGTAAAAAATCCTAGTTTAGACAATAAATTAGGGTGAACATTTCTAAGAGGCTGCCTAGAGTAGCTGTCAGAGTTTTTGCTTATACCCTATCAGTCTCAATCTAACACACAAGGATGTAATTAGAGCATTGAAGAGGTGCAAGTATATACTTTAGTGGACCTAATAATTTTTGGCACAATAGGCATTTGCAGGCATGCCATGAATTTGTAAATAGAAATAATTCAATAACTTCAACTACCAAAGCTCTTTGGAGCAAATGTAATATAAATATTATATTTTTATTGACTGAACCATTACATTTCATACATGTCATGGTAGGCTGAACAATGGCCCTCCACAGTGGTCCACATCCTAACCCCCAGAACCTGTTACTTATATGCCAAAAGGGACTTTGCAGATGTGATCAAGTTAAGGATGGGGAGAGGGGCAGATGAGCCAGGTGATCCCGAAATATCATAACAAGTATCCTTATGAGAGGGAGCTAGAGGGAGTTTTCACACCAGAAGAGGAGACGGCCATGTGATGACGGAAGCAGAGACTGGAGTGATGAGTCATGAAGGTGAAGAAAGGGGTGCAAGTCAAGAAATACAGGCAGCCTCTAGAATCTGAAAAAGGCAAAGAAACAGATTCTCCCCTTAGAGGCTCCAGAAGGAACCAGCCCTGCTGACTTTAGCCCAGTGAAATGATTTCAGATTTCCAACCTACAGGGCTATAAGATAATAAATTTGTATTGTTGCTAGCCACTAAGTTTGTGGTAAATTTGTTACAGCAGCAGTAGGAAATGAATACACAAGTACATTCTGAAGTTAAGCCTGTGACTTCAAATTCCTTTTTCTAGTTAAGATAGATACTGTTATCATCCTTTTTTCACATGTGAGAAATTGAGGCCTAAAGAGTTGCCCAGAGTCTCTCAGCTGGTTAGTGTCAGAGCCAGGATCCACACCCGGGCACTCCCCCAGCTCCTGTCAACCACTGGCAAGTCCAAGCTTCTGTATGAAATGCCCCTGCTCTGTGCAGCCTCTCCGGCTCCCACCTGACTCAGTTTCCTGCTCCTTCCCTTGGCTCAGTGCTCTCTGGACACCCATATTTTTCTAGCTTCAACTTTTGGAAATGTTATGGAAAGTTCTAGAGCTTCCATACAGAACTTCTCAAGTAAAGTTAGAATTCAGGTGGAATTATTGAATTTCTTCATATTTAAGTTTACAGGAAGATATTATGTTTGAATCTAATTTTTACTCCTCTTTAATCTCTAGTTCCTCTTACACTCTAGAGCATGGAGTATTCCTAAGGGTAATCAAATAATAGATTAATAGAAGTGATGCTGGGAATGTATTGGGCTTGTTTTACCATGACCCAGAAAAGAAGCATCTGGAAATTTGGTATTAGTTCTTATTTATTACTTTAAATCTCTTATAGCTTGTATTGGTTATATAGTACTATGCATGTAGCCATATTGCTATATGTTTAATGGTAGTATAACCACTACATTAAATATTCGTGCCTGTCGTGGCTCCTGCATTGAGCCACCCAAACCTCCCCCTTGAGGATTGAAAACTTCATTTTCTCAGCTCTGGGAATGTGATGGCTGACAGCCCTCAACTCTCAACCCTCTCTAGCAACTTATTTCAACTGAAGGACATGAACTCTTTCTGGAGGGAAGCCCACATCCAATTACTGGTTGATGTGGGAGTACAAAGACCCAACCCCACCACCACCACAATTCAGGACCACTCTGAAGGGCCACCCCAGCCTCAAAATTCCCCATGGGGTTGGCTGAGCCCTTTGTTGTGACTGCATTGCAGCCTAGCTTCTCCCTCTGCCTAACTCTGCTTCCTTCCCTTTCCCCATGGCTTGTGATCTCAAGGGTATTCCCTAATCCTAATAAACTCTCTGACAGCTAAGTTCCATGTCAGAGTCTGCTTCTCAGCAATGAACTCAAAAAATAGAAAATGAAGATCCCTGACTGGTGATGAATACGTAATCCCTATTCATTGGAATTAGAAGATTCTAAAGGAACTAGGAAACATGCTTCCTGGCTTAAGGTTTATCTGTAATGTAGAAGGAAGGGGAAACATACACATGTCACTCACTTGGAATTAAAAATACATTATACAACATGACCCATAGTTCAATCACATTCGCTTTTGACCTCCAGTATAACAGTTAATTTATGAATGAAATAAAACTCCATAAACCAGACCCTGGTCTGTATCCAGTCAATAAACTCAGGCTTCCTTTCTCACAGAGACTATTTTCTCAGAGTATAAAAATGAAGTCTTAGCAAAGTTTTAAAACCATTCCCTGAAAATAAAGGTAAAGATGTAATTAATCACATCTAATCACAGAGAATGAGGAATAGACATTGAGTTTTTTAACACATTGAATATAGCCATTTCTCTTAAATATTCCGTCCAAGAAACCATTTCATTTAACTCTTCCTTTGCCCCCAGTTATGAGCCCTGAACCACTGGCCCTGAACTTGCATCAGGCCTCTACACCCTGTGCAGTTTATTGTAGGGTTGGTTGTGTAACTCATGCTTCCTGCCTAATTGGAGCTTTTGGTGGTTTAAAGGGAATGTTCCCTATTTGGGACCCTTTATTAGTTCTGTACAGGTGGAAAAATTCTTTCCTGTGGAAAGAGAGCTGCTGTTCCTTCTGCACAATAGGGTGTCAGATTTCAAAGGCCTTTTTCTCTGGGCCTGGGAGTCTGGAGCAGTCAGAATAAGTCTGGATATGTACGGCCTAAACTTTCACTATTTTCTTAAGGGTCTCCTTTGGTCTTATAGAATCGTTTTCTTAAATAGTCCCCTATAAAGAGCATATACCCATGATGGAGGTGATACTGTCAACTCTATCACTTTTCATCAAGTGGTGCCTTGGCTGAGCCTGGAATAGGGCAGGAAGGACTGTGCGTGCAGACTGGGTGCCAAGGAGGGAAAGGCACCAGTGACCCCAAAGGTATTCTCTAGCTGAGCACTGCCCTGGTTTGCATAATACCAGATATGACAGTTGTACAGCTTTTCCTGACACCAAGCAATTCTGTGATTTTCTGACACCAACTGGGTGTTCAATGATTCCATTGAATTCTGACACTAACTACCCAGAATTTGCACAGACCCCACAGTTAAGGGCTTAGTCCTATGAAACTTCCCTCACTTCAGATGCCAGCTGCAAATGAGGTGCCCAGATTGCCCACACTTCTGCCCAACTACATATTTGGGAGTTGCCAGGACCCTCCCCTCAGATTCAGTAATTTGATAGAAGAGCTGACAGAACTCAGGGAAGTGCTTTATTTATGATGACCAATTTATAAAGGATACAGAAACCCCAGATAAAAGAGATGCATAGGGCAGAGCACAGGAAAGGGGCAAGGTGCAGCCATGCCCTCTCCCAGTGAGCCGCCCTCCCTCCCATCACTCTCCTGGTAAGCTGCCTTCCCTCCCAGCACTCTCCTGGTGAGCTGCCCTTCCTCCCAGCACTCTCCTGGTGAGCTGCCCTCCCTCCCAGTGCTCTACTTGTGCACCACCCCAGAAGTGCCCCCAAACCCATCCTTATGAGTTTTTATGGAAGTTTTATTACGTAGGTATGATTGATTTAATCATCAGCTATTAGTGATTGGGTTTAATCACTCCCCCTACCCCTTAGTATATAAAAGATTGTCAATTCCAGCTGTTTTAGGAGCTCTGTGCCAGGAACCCATGACAAAGACCAAATGTTTATTCTTTATTATACCACAACTCTAAACAATGAACATAACTTGAAATTGGTTTTTAAAAATATATTTCAGTGGCTGCAGTTTCCTGCAATGTATCTTGTCTCATGGAGGTGCTTCTCATGCATTCCAATAAAGAGGCCACTGTTCAAAGCATCCACTTAGATGTGAGAAGGGAGACAGAACCCCTCATGTTGTTGAAATGTTTTGGATTTGGCTGAAATGTTTGGTTATCTCTGCAATGTGGGATGATGTGTCTAAGCAAGAACTGTCCTTTATTAATAGATGCATTCTGCTCTAGAGCTCAAGGAAATGCCAGGCCCAGCTGTGGCTCAGTTGTTGTAAAGTGACAATGACAATGATAGTGATGGTGATGATGATTCAAGAATAATCTATTCTTCTATTCTTAGATAATGTAACATTTGAACCAATTCCCTGTACAAATGCTTTCTCTCCTACATCTTCTCTCTAATTTCCAATTTTCTTATACTCTGCAAAATGCCTTTTACAATCATGTTATTTTTGTTTTGTTTTGTTTTTGAGACGGTGTTTTGCTCTGTTGCCCAGGCTGGAGTGCACTGGCACAATCTTGGCTCACTGTAACCTCCACCTCCCGGGTTCAAGTGATTTGCCTGCCTCAGCCTCCTGAGTAGTTGGCATTACAGGCATGTACCACCACACCTGACTAGTTTTTGTATTTTTAGTAGAGACAGGGTTTCAGCATGTTAGACAGGCTGGTCTTGAACTCCTTACCTCAAGTGATCTGCCTGCCTCAGTCTTCCAAAATGCTGGGAGTACAAGCATGAGCCACCGTGACCAACCAAAATAATGTTATTTATTTAATATTTAATATTAAAAGATTTCTACTGGCTGGGCACAGTGGCTCACGCCTGTAATCCCAACACTTTGGGAGGCCAAGGCGGGTGGATCATGAGGTCAAGAGATCAAGACCATCCTCACCAACATGGTAAAACCCCATCTCTACTAAAAATACAAAAATTAGCTGGGTGTAGTGGCATGTGCCTGTTGTCCCAGCTACTGGGGAGGTTGAGGCAGGAAGAATCACTTGAACCTGGGAGGCGGAGGTTGCAGTGACCTGAGATCGCACCATTGCACTCCAGCCTGGCGACAGAGTAAGACTCTGTCTCAAGAAAAAAAAAAAAGATTTCTACCATCTCACCAATATAACCATTTGATCTCATATTATGTTAAATAAAACACCTTTTTTGTCATGTTTAAAGTTTTATTAACACAAAAGTTAGAGTGATGAAAAGATAATCTCTTTCTTCACAAAGTGTGAAATTTCTGTGGTTTGGCAGAGCTGTGGAAAAGCCGTTACCTTCCTAAGAGTTGGATGCTATTCCTGTTAGATTGGGGAGAATAATATCTATTATTGCTGGTATTGGGATTTTTCTTAATCATATAAAGTGCAGTGAAGCAAATATATCTAGGTCCCTCTCATCTGGAACTTTTGTGAGATGGATCACCAGTCATTCATGATATTGATTCTTAAGTAAGCTAGTGTCATATTATCCTTTCTACTTTAGAATGCATTTTTTCCCGAGTCTAGAAAAAAATCCAATAAATCATTAACTTCAGAGAAAAGTGATGTATTAGGAAAAAATAGAAAACATGGTAGAGAAACTTATATGTGAGAATGCTGGATGAAAATACTATTTGCTTTCTTACCTTGAAGCTGTTAAAGTTTTTTTCATGGCTCTTGCTCCCTGTGCTTTAAGGTTTTTGAAAGGAGGCAAAGTTAAATCCATCCATATCACAAATCTCTCAGTTGTTCAATATCGCACTTATCAATTAAAAGAATAGGCAAGCCTAATTGATTAGTAAGAATTTGGCTCCTCCCCCTCTTTTTTTTTGGTCATGGAACGCTTAGAATTGATGAAAAGGTAACTGACAGTGTGCAGAGAGAAGGAAGAGGCCTCAGAGGAGGTGCTCAACAAAATCTAATTGGATTGAGAAAAATCATAGATTCTTTGAAGACTACATGATTTTCCTTTTGATTAAGGAAAATTGTTGGAACACAAGAGCACAAGTAATAAAATCTTTATTATGATAGAAGCTAGTAATCATGTAGAAACTCATATAAAATAAAGCATTCGCAAATAACCTTTAACTCTCTAATGGCTTTCAAAACTTTTCCAAACAAGTTCAATTCAGGCCAGATATTAATGAACCCCCTTCAGTATGCCCCCACTTGATTAATTTCCTTTCCCTTTTTCTTACTATTTCAGACTTTCATCCTCTCTAGGCAGACAAAATCATCACCATTTCTTTCAAATAGCTCCTTCAAGTGTAACCTAGTTGAGCTAACTAATGCACAGTCTTTTATCTGCCAGTCTGTTTTATTCCTTCATCTCCACAAAGCCTTTCCTGACCTAGGGAATGGAACCTTTGTACCCTTTCCCGGACAATTTGGGCCCAAATATATTTACAACAAGCAAGCAAACATAAAAGATTTCTAATTCCCTATGGCAACCCTAGAGTCAACTGTAAAATTTCCAAAAGCTGAGCTGGAAAAGCTTGTCAAGAGAGCACAGCCGGGCACAGTGGCTACACCTGTAATCCCAGCACTTTGGGAGGCCAAGGTGGGCAGATCACTTGAGGTCAGGAGTTCAAGACTAGCCTGGCCAACATGGTGAAACCCTGTCTCTACTAAAAAAAAAAAAAAAAAAAAGTAGCTGGGTGCGTTATCTCAGCTACTTGGGAGGCTGAGGCAGGAGAATGGCCTCCCAGGAGGCGGAGGTTGTAGTGAGCCAAGATCGTGCCATTGTACTCCAGAGGGTGAGACTCCGTCTTCAAAAACAAAAACAAACAAACAAACAAACAAAAACAGAGAGCACTGAGCCAAGGGCGGAGCAGGAGTCTCAGTCAGGGGAGTGGGAGAGGCTGCACGAAGCAGGAGTGTTTCATGGAGAGTCTTGGACTGGCCAATGGTTGACAGACATGGTGAAAGGGAACTCAGAGCGTATTTGTCAGGTAGGGGAGTGGCAGTGCTGCAGATTGGAGAGGGACATGTTCTGAGAGCCTGTCTGCCTGGGTGTGGATCCTGGCTCTGACACTAAATAGCTGAGGGACCTTGGGCAAGTCCCTTCAAGTCTCCAGGTCTCATGGGTGTGTGTAGTAGTTCATTTTCACACTGCCATAAAGATACTACCTGAAATTGGGTAATTTGTAAAGAAAGGAGGTTTAATTGACTCACAGTTCTACATGGCTGGGGAGGCCTCAGGAAACTTACAATCACAGCGCAAGGCAAAGGGGAAGCAAGGCATATCTTACATGGCAGCAGGCAAGAGAGAGAGCAAGCAGGGGAAATGCCAGACACTTACTGAGCAATCAGATCTCCTGAGAACTCCCTCACTTTCAGGAGAATAGCATGGAGGAAACCACCCCCATGACCCAATCACCTCTCACCAGGTGCCTCCCTTGACAGGTGGTGATTACAATCTGAGATGAGATTTGGGTGGGGACACAGAGCCAAACCATATCAGTGTAAAAACCGTATCACTTTGTGAAAAGTTATGTGGGCTCACTTTAATACAGGTCAAGAAATGTCCTGAAAGAAATACTTTACCTTTTAATGCTATTATTTTATTTGAAATTATGTAAATTTTATTATTTTTTAAAAAGTCTTGAACTCTGGAGGAGAAGGTATAACTCTGACTTCCTAAAGCACATTCAGGTTCACTTAATATTTATGACATTGATGTGCTGTGACTACGAAATAAATTTAGCATTTTCACCTAACTTTCTAAAAACTTGTCTTCATGATTTTGAAGGTAGTGGCTTTTTAATTTTAATATTTAGTAAAATGTTTGCTTCATAAATGTATCCTGACTATATTTAGGTGGTTTCCTAATTCTAATTCTATTCCTAATTTAAGTAGCGGTTTTACAAATAATAAGGCTCATTATCTCCTCTGTGAATCCAGATTATTTTGGAAGTTTTAGCTCTTGTAATAAGGCAAGAGAATAAAATCTGTAAACATAAATATTAAGAAATAACAGGTAAACTTGTATTTATTTGTAAATACTATCTTTTTAAAACCCAAACCCAAGAGTTTTTAGAAATGATTTGAACTAAGAGAATCTGATAAAGTGGCTGGATATAAAATTAATAATTTCTTTCTTCTAGGAATAATAATTTAAAATGGAAAATAATTTAAAATGGAAATTTTAAAAATAGTGGCAAAATTATAAAATGCCTAGGAATAAATTTAACAAAAATAGTACAGGATATAAGTAAAGATAAAGATATAGTTTTAATAACAGACAATTTTTCTGTACTGTTCATTTAAAAAACCTTCCCCTGTCTCCTGAATTGTAAAATCAGCTAATCATTTGTTAATAATACTCTATCATCACTTCTAATTAACATTGTATGGGAGTTCTTAGCCTGTGAAATAAAGGAAGAATTTTTAACAGGTGTAAGTATGGGAAAGAAAGAAAGAAAGCTTTCATTATTCACAGACATAGAAAATCCAAAATAGTCTTCAGAATAACTCTTAGAATGAATAAGTGAATTTAGCAAAGTTGCTATCTGTACTATCACTGGAAATATAAATTTTATTTCTATATAGCAGAAGCAATACTCAGAAATTAAAAAAATTAAACTCTCATTTATAGTAGTACCAGAAAATTCACATGGACATATAAAGGACCCAGAACAGCTAAGACCATCTAAAAGGAACAAAGTGGAGGGACTTAAACGTCTACCTATCAAATCTCATTAAAGAACTACAGTAACACTGCGTGAGATTGCAGGAAGTATAGATAAATAGATTTAGAGAGGATAGGTAGGTAGGTAGGTAGATAGTCTTTATATGTTTATAGAATAGAGACGCTCTCTCTTCATCTATCTGGACTCTCTAATTGTATTTATATATAATAAGTCCAGGAAGAGATCCATACATATGCAATCCCATGATTTATGACAGAGGTAACTCATCTTTTCAATAAATGAGTTGGGTCAATTGGATATCTAAAAATAATGCACCTCAACCCTTACTTTACCGAATATACAAAGTGAATTCCAAATTGATTGTGGCAATAAACGTGGAAGATAAAACAATAAAGCTAGAGGAAATAATAAGAGATTATCTTCATGACCTTGGTGTTAGCAAAGCTTTCATAAATAGGATATACTTTTGAAAGTACGAATCATAAAGAAAAGACTGAAGGATTGGACTATATTTTAAGATACCATCAAAAGGGCAAAATGGCAAGCCACAGAGTGGGAGAAATTTTTATATATACTCCAAAAAGGACCTGTTTCTAGATTATATTAAGAATTCCTATTTATATGAATGAGAAAAGGACACCTCAATATAAATTGGACCAAAGACCTGTATGTCAACAGAGACCTATACTTAAGTTCAGTGTTACTAGTTTTCAGGGATGTGACATTAAAACATAGTACGATGGTATATGACACATGCAAAACATACCAGAATAGTGACAGTTTTAAACAGAAATTGTCAGAGTTTGTGAAGATGTGGAAAAACTGGAGATGGTGGAAAATATAAAATAGAAAACTGTTTCGTAGAATCAGCTTAAAGAGGAATATACATGTACCTGATGGCCCAGCAAATTCCATTTTCATGTATATGCCTAATAGAAATGTGACATGTATGCATCAAAACATATTTTTATTCATAACACCAAAAAATTGGAAGTAACTCAACTGAACATCAACTGCAAAAATGAATAAATTGTGTCACATTCATACAATGAAAACTATGTATCAATAAGAATGAACAAACTATTGCTTTACTCAACAACATGGATGAAACTCAAAAAAGCCAGACAGGAAAGATTACATATTGCAAGATTCTATTCATATACAGTAAAAACAAAGATATATATATATATACACACACACACACAGACCCCTGGTCAGTGACTAGGAGGGAGCACCAGGAAGACTCCTTGAGTGCTGACCATGTTCTATTTCTTGACCTGGGTGATGATTACATGAATATGTTCATTTTGAAAAAAAAGTGTATATGCAAGTTGCACATTTATGACTTCTCCTACTTTTCTGTCTACATGTTATAATCCAATCAGAAGAATTTTTACTTAAAAGAATTTTTGCTTTTTACTTAAAAGAATTGTGTTTGGCAAGAGGAAAATATAGAACACTGTATTTTAGCATGATAGAAATAACTAAAATTTGAAGTATCTGATTTGTCTACCAGGGGGCTTAAAATGCCTGGAACGTCTAGAAAGGAAGGCATAATAACACAAGGGTTGGTTCTGATATTTTAGGGTAGTTTGTGTTCTCCTGAGGACCAACAAGGATGAATAACTCCTGGGTGACAACTGCTTTATTTTATCTTTCTAATCTGTAGCTTTCACTCATGGCCTCCATAAATAAACTAAGCAATTAATCTTCATCCTTTGACAAATGACCACTTGTTTCTGGAGGTTCAGTGACAAAGTCAAAGACCAAAATGTTCTATTTGTATCTGATATATAAATTATGTCATGAAGATAACGCTAATGTTAAGTAAAATTAATGTAGCCACTTGATTTTTTTAAAAAAGCCATTCCTATCTTTAACATGGAAAGAATTCCACAGTGAAAGCAATAGAGCACAAAACAAAATACAAATATATTAATGCTAATTATTATTTCTTTGTTTTACCTTGATTATCTGCTAAAAGGATTAAGTCAGACATGAGATAATTCGTTACTGTAAAATAGGTGGACTATTTAGTGCGGTTAAGTAGCAAAGAGATACAACCATAATAATCATGGTAAACACATATAATTTCAACATATTAATAAACCAATTAACATTAGCTTGCCAAAATATTTATTGTATTTTTCTGAATAAAAAATAGTAGCAAAATAGCAAAACAACAACAACAACAAAGATGTGTAACATTCTCTAATATATTACCTTGAGTGTAGGGAAGCCCTCACATATTGCTGGTTGAAGTGATAATTGCCCCAACGTATTTGGAAAGTAGTTCTGGTAATACATGTTAAAGTGCAAAAGGTAAATGGCATATGACTAAATAAAATGACTTTAGAGAGTCAATAGTACAAAAATTGAAAGCATTTGTACGCAAGAATATATATAAATAAGCAAGCATGTACAAAAACTAGAAAAAACCTCTATAGAAAATGATTGTATAAATCAGGATACAGCCAGTCCATGAAGTATTAGGTAGCCATTTAAAAGGATATGTTCAATAATAATAATCATATGTAGCCTTTATTGAGTCATCATTGTGTGCCAGGTACCATTCTGTGTTTTATTTGAATAAACTCATTTAATCCTTGTAACAAAATGGTATAAGAACTATTATAATTTCTTTTTTAACTTTTATTTTAGATTTGGGATACATGTGAAGGTTTGTTACATAGGTAAACTCATGTCATGGGGCTTTGTTATACAGATTGTTTTATCACCCAGGAATTAAGCCTGTTATTAGTCCGTTCTAAATAAAGACATATCTAAGACTGGGTAATTTGTAAAGGAAGAGGTTCAATTGACTCATAGTTCTGCAGAACTGGGGAGGCCACAGGAAACTTACAGTCATGGCAGAAGGGGAAGCAAACATGTCCTTCTTCACTTGGGGGCAGCAAGGAGAAGTGTGGAGCGAAGTGGGGGAAAAGACCCTTGTAAAACCATCAGATCTCATGAGAACTCACTCACTATTACAAGAACAGTATGATGGTAACTGCCCCCATGATTAAATTACCTCCCACCAGGTCCCTCTCATGACACATGGGGAATATGGGAACTATAGTTCAAGATGAGATTTGGGTGGAGACACAGCCACACCATATCATTCTGCCCCTGGCCCCTCCCAAATCTCATGTCCTCACAATTCAAAACACAATCAGGCCCATCTAACAGTCCCCCAAAGTCTTAATTCATTCCAGCATTAACTCAGAAGTCCAAGTCCAAAGTCTCATCTGAGACAAGGCAAGGCCCTTCCACCTATAAACCTGTAAAATCAAAAGCAGGTTAGTTACTTCCTAGATACAATGGGGGTACAGACATTGGATAAATACACCCATTCCAAATGGGAGAAATTGGCCAAAATAAAGGGGCTACAGGCCCCATGCAAGTCCAAAATCCAATAGGGCAGTCATTAAACCTTAAAGTTCTGAAGTGATCGCCTTTGACTCCATGTTACACACCCAGGGCTTGCTGATGCAAGAGGTGGGCCCTCACAGCCTTGGGCAGCTCTGCCCCTGTGGGTTTGCAGGGTATAGACCCCCAACACCCCCATGGCCTGGTGTTGAGTGTCTGTGGCTTTTCCAGGTGCACAGTGCAAGCCATCAGTGGAACTACCATTCTGGGGTCTGGAGGGTGGTGGCCCTCTTCTCACAGTTCCACTAGGCAGTGCCCCAGTGGGGACTCTGTATGGGAGCTCTGACCCCACATTTTTTTTCTGCACTGCCTTAGCAGAGGTTCTCCATGAGGGCCCTGCCCCTGCAACATACTCTACCTGGACATCCAGGTGTTTCCATACATCCTCTGAAATCTAGGTGGAGGTTCCCAAACCTCACTTCTTTAGTTCTGTGCACCCACAGGCTCAACACCATGTGGAAGCTGCCAAGGCTTGGGGCTTTCACTCTGATGCCATGGTCTGAGCTGTACCTTGGCCCCTTTTAGCCATGGCTGGAGCAACTGGGAGGCAGGGCACCAAGTCCTTAGGCTGCACACGGCAGGAGCCATCCTGGACCCAGCCCCTGAAACCATTTTTCCCTCCTAGGCCCTGGGCCTGCCCTGAAGGTCTCTGACATGCCCTGGAGCATAAATTGTGACATTTCTCCATTGTCTTGGTGATTAACATTTGGCTCCTTGTTACATATGCAAATTTCTGCAGCAGGCTTGAATTTCTTTCCAGAAAATGAGTTTTTCTTTTCTATTGCATTGTCAGGCTGCAAATTTTCCAAACTTTTATGCTCTGCTTCCTCTTGAGCACTTTGCCGCTTAGAAATTTCTTCTGCCAGATACCGTAAATTATCTCTCTGAAGTTCAGAGTTCCACAGATCTCTAGGGAGGGCAGGGGCAAAATGCTGCCAGTCTCTTTGCTAAAGCATAACAAGCATCACCTTTACTCTAGTTCCCAAGAAGTTCCTCATCTCCTTCTGAGACCACCTTATCCTGGACTTTATTGTCCACATCACTATCAGCATTTTGGTCAAAGCCATTTAACAAGTCTCTAGGAAGTTCCAAACTTCCTCACATCTTCCTGTCTTCTGAGCCCTCCAAGTCTCTAGGAAGTTCCTAACTTTTCCATATTTTCCTGTCTTCTTCTGAGCCCTCCAAACTGTCCCCAACCTCTGCCTGTTACTCAGTTCCAAAGTCACTTCCACATTTTCAGGTATCTTTACACCAGTATCCCACTTCTGTTACCAACTTACTATATTAGTCTGTTCTCACGCTGCTAATAAAGACATACCTGATACTGGGTAATTTGTAAAGAAAAGAGGTTTGATATACTCACAGTTCTGCAGGGCTGGGAAGGTCTCAGGAAACTTACAATCATGATGGAAGGGGAAGCAAACACATCCTTCTTCACATGGCAGCAGCAAGGAGAAGTGCAGAGTGAGGTGAGGGAAAAGCCCTTTATAAAACCATCAGATCTCTTGAGAACTCACTATCACAAGAACAGTATGGAGGTAGCTGTCCCCATGTTTCAGTTACCTCCCACTGGGTCCCTCCCGTGACACATGGGGATTATGGGAACTACAGTTCAAGATGAGATTTGAGTGGGAACACAGCCAAACCTTATCAAACCCAGTACCCAATGGTTATCTTTTCTGCTCCTCTCCCGTCTCCCACTTTCCACCCACAAGTCGACCCTGGTGTCTGTTTTTTCCTTCTTTGTGTTCATAAGTTCTCATCATTTAGCTTCCACTTATAAGTGAAAATGTGGTATTTGGTTTTCTATTCCTGTGTTAGTTTGCTGAGGATAATAGCCTCTAGTTTCATCCATATTTCACAAAAGACACGATCATGTTCTTTTTCATGGCTGCATAGTGTTCCATGGTGTATATGTACCACATTTACTTTATCCAATCTGTCATTGATGGGCATTTAGGTTGATTCCATGTTGATATGGCTTGGCTCTGTGTCCCTACCCACATCTCATCTCAAATTGTGATTCCCATGTGTCAAGGAGGGACCTGGTGGGAGGTGATTGGATAATGGGAGTGGTGTCCTCCATGCTGTTCTTGTGATAGTGAGTTCTCATGAGATCCCATAGCTTAAAAGTGGCTCTTCCTTCTTTGTTCTCTCTTTCCTCTGACCCTGCGAATAAGTTGCTTGCTTTCCCTTTGCTTTCTGCCATGATTATAAGTTTCCCGAACCCTCCCCAGCCATGTGGAACTGTGAGTCAATTAAACCTCTTTTCCTATAAATTACCCAGTCTCAGGCAGCTCTTTACAGCTGTATGAAAATGGACCAATACACATGTCTTTGCTATTGTGAATAGTGCTGCAATGAACATTTGTGTGCTTGTCTGAAGTCTTAATGGTAGAATGATTTATATTTCTCTGGGTATATAACCAGTAATGGGATTATTGGGTCTAATGATAGTTCCACTTTTAGCTCTTTGAGGAATCGCCATACTGCTTTCCACAATGGTTGAATTAAGTTACACTCCCACCAACAGTGTGTAATGTTCCCTTTTTCTCTGCAACCTTACCAGCATCTGTTATTTTTTGACTTTTTAATATAACAGGTGTGAGATGGTATCTCATAATCGTTTTGATTTGCATTTTTCTAATGATCAGTGATATTGAACTTATATTCTTCTTGGGTGCATGTATGTCCTCTTTTGAAGTGTCTGTTCATGTCCTTTGCCTGTTTTTTAGTGTGATTGTTTTTTTCTTGTAAATTTGGTTTCAGTTCCTTATAGATGCTGGATATTAGACATTCGTCAGATGCATAGTTTGCAAATATTGTCTCCCATTCTCTAGGTTGTCTGTTTACTCTTATAGTTTCTTTTGCTGTGCAGAAGCTCTTAAGTTTAATTAGATCCCACTTGCCAATTTTTGCTTTTGTTGTGATTGTATTTAGTGTCTTTGTCATGAAATCTTTGCTCATTCCCATGTCCAGCATGGTATTGCCTAGGTTATCTTTCAGGGTTTGTATAGTTTTGGAAAGGCAATACTATTCACAATTGCCACAAAAAGAATAAAATACCTAGGAATACAGCTAACCGTGGAGGTGAAAGATCCCTGCAATGAGAATTATGGAACACTGCTTAAAGAAATCAGGAAAGATACAAACAAATGGAAAAACATCCCATGCTCATGGATATGAAGAATCAATATCATTAAAATGGCCATACTGTCCAGAGCAATTTACAGATTCAATGCTATTCTTATCAAACTACCAACAACATTCTTCACAGAACTAGAAAAAACTATTTTAAAATTAATGGAACTAAAATTATGGAAACAAAAGAGAGCCTGAATAGCCAAGGCAATCTTAAGCAAAAAGAACAAAACTAGAGGCAGTATGTTACTTGACTTCAAACTACACTGCAGGACTACAGTAACCACAACAGCATGGCACTGGTACAAAAACAGGCACATAGACCAATGGAACAGAATAGAGAACCCAGAAATATTGCCACATACCTATGACCATCTGATTTTCAACAAAGGTGACAAAAACAAGCAAGGGGAAAAGGCTTGCTGTTCAATAAATGGTGCTGGGGTAGTTGGCTAGCCATAAGCAGAAGACTGAAGTTGAACCCCTTATTTATACCATATACAAAAATCAATTCAAAATAGATAATTCCTATTTTGTGCATGTGGAAATTAAAGTTCAAACAGATCAAACATTTTACCCAGTTTCGCATACCTGGTAAGTGGTAAGGTCTGAATTTGAACCAAGCAGTCCTACTCCAGAATGCACACTTTTTCTTTTTCTTTTTTTTTTTTTTTTGAGATGGAGTTTCGCCCGGTCTGGAGTGCAATGGCATGATCTTGGCTTGCTGCAATCTCCGCCTCCTGGGTTCAAGCGATTCTTCTGCCTCAGCCTCTCGAGTAGCTGGGATTATAGGCACCCACCACCATGCCCTGGTTAATTTTTTGTATTTTTAGTAGAGACGGGGTTTCACTGTGTTGGCCAGGGTGGTCTTGAACTCCTGACCTTGTGACCCTCCAGCCTCAGCCTCCCAAAGTGTTGGGATTACAGGTGTGAGCCACCACGTCAGACCCCAGGATGCACATTCTTAACACCATGTAATTATTCTGCCTCCCTGAATTGATTAAGGAGGGATTTATCTTACATATTGCTAATTGAAAAAGCAAATAATGGACCTAATAATTCAATTTTTTTAAAAAAAAGAAAAAAAAACATCTGAAAGGATACCCTCCAATCTGGAAACATTGATTGTATTAGGATTGATCAAGGAAGGCAAATATTATTAATTTTTAATTTATTCACCTCTTTATTGTTTGTAGTTATGGAAAACACTGGAATACTTCATCTTTTTTTTAATCCAATAAAGTGACAAAAAAGTTAACAAAAACCAGCCTCCAAATGGAATATCCACATTTAGGTTCATTATTTTTATTTATTTATTTATTTTTTTTTGAGACAGAGTCTCGCTCTGTAGCCCGGGCTGGAGTGCAGTGGCCGAATCTCAGCTCACTGCAAGCTCTGCCTCCCGGGTTTACGCCATTCTCCTGCCTCAGCCTCCCAAGTAGCTGGGACTACAGGCACCCGCCACCTCGCCCGGCTAGCTTTTTGTATTTTTTTTTAGTAGAGACGGGGTTTCACCATGTTAGCCAGGATGGTCTCGATCTCCTGACCTCGCGATCCGCCCGTCTCGGCCTCCCAAAGTGCTGGGATTACAGTCTTGAGCCACCGCGCCCGGCCTCATTATGTTTTTTTAAGAATAAGACGAATGACTGGTTCATTTAACAGGTAGACAAGAAATTAATAAAAACTTGTTCTCTAATTATTATTATTATTATTATTATTATTATTTTACCAGGATTTGGACCCACAAGGCTGTAACTCATTGTGGTCATTCTACACAAGTATATACCTAGATTGGCATGAAGTGGGTCCCCAGCAAACATTTGTTTTCTTTCCTTCATTTTTGTTCTCTCCTCCCTGTCCTTCTGCCAATCAATAACCAATGCTATGACCACAAAAGCAGTCTTTATTTTCCATTTTTCAGCCTGCCCAGAATGACTTTGGCTGTACTAGCTCTCATTCGGGGTAACACGGTGCCTCTTTCAGATGCATTGATCTCCAAACATAATTTCCTGTTGCGTCCTTCTTCACTGTGTCAAGACTTATGCTCCAAATGAGAGAGGGAGATTTGTCAGCTGGTCAGTCTGTTATGCAGGAAAGCGTTTATTAGGAGAAGGGCCAAAAGTCTTACATTTAGAACCATGTACAGTGATTACCTAAATACAAGTAGTCTATATTTTTAGAAGTGTTTGCTGTTTTATAGGCTCATGTGTGAATCTTAATAGGATGTAGAATGATATATGTGCCATTTCGGCAGTTTAGAGGTATGAAACTGTGCCTTACCTGAGGCACACAAGTTAACTATCTTTCATATAAAATTATTAGAAATTGGTATTTGGGTATTTTGAAAACTTTGTCAACAGTTTGAAACAATGCATTTCATGAACACTTTTATGCTTTTCCTCAGGTCCCATTTGATATCTCGCTGCCATCTATATTCAATCTTGAGAGACTTTTTGATCTGGCTAATGGTTGCATTTTATCAGGAGGAAGCCTTTTCAACTGGATAGTGTCAATTATTCCCTGAACATTATACGGTAACCTTATAAAGGATTTAATTGTTGTTTCTCATGGTTTGAACTAAGTTTTGGGGATGGTCCTCTTATAACAACAAAAATAAAATCGTTTTTTTACACAAGCTAAATTTTTTTAAAAAATTATTATTTTGAGGAATGTCTTAAATTGTACTTGAATTAAATGACACTGCTGTTGCTTATTAAAACTGTATTACAGAGCTATTCATAGAAAACAAGTTTTTGCACAGTGCAACTGTTTTCACGTTTGGAGTCATTTAGGTTGTTTTTGGACAGGTCCATAAAGCAAGATTGGATTAAACCAGTAGTTCTCAATTGGGAGTGATTTTGTCCATTAGGTGACATTTGAGAGTGTCTGGAGATGTATTTGATTGTTAGCACTGGAGAGTACTAGTGGCATCCAGTGAGTAAACATCCTACAATGCACAAGACGGCTCCCACAACAAAGAATTATCAAGTCCAGAATGTCACTAACGCTAGTCTTGAAGAACCCTCGATTAAACCCCAACATGTGTTAATTTCAATTTTGGAAATTCTCTAAATGGTTTGGGAAGCAAATGAGACCTTCTATATTTTATACTTCTGAGAGGCAATATTGCATAGAATTTTAGGGTGCCAGCTTTAGAACTTTGTATAAACCTGGGTTTAAATAGTAACTTTGCCATTTGCTAGCTTTGCTACTTTGGGGAATTAACTTAAATTCTGTAAGCTTTTATTTTCTCATCTGTAGAATGGGGATGTTAGTATCTATCCTATAGGATTGCTGTGTGTGTTAGTTAGGTGAGTTGAAGTAATAAGGTGCTTAGCACAATGCCTGATGTAATAATAGAGTGCTGGGAGCATTGTTTCCTTGCCAAATTGGAAAAGGACCTGCATTTCTGACTCATTTTGTCTATCATCTAAAAATGCCACATGCGAATTCTTCCCACATGCTAGTCAGTGAATGAATACTCCTAGTTTAAAAAAAATAACAACACAAATGTGTTTTTCTAAAGCTAAATTGGTTTAATGTATCATCCTCTATTCTGAATTTCCTGCTAGTATTAAAAAGACCTTTTTTTAAAAAAATGAAGCAACAGTAATAGTAGCTGGCAATTGGCATTTTAAAATAGTCTCCTTTGATAATATAAGAAAAAATAGCAACTTTATGTCAGTCCCTAAGCTTTTAAATGTAGACATCTATGAAGTTCTAAAGTCTGGGAACAGCGAAGGTAGAATTGTTCTACAATACAATGTAGAGGAAACAAGCCTTTAGCAAAGCATTTAAGGATAAGAAGGATTTTGGTAGGTGAAAATTTGCTAAAAAATTTTGCTAGAAGGGGGCGCACTAGAGGAGAACAGAGGCATAAAAATAAAAATACACATGGTTTATATTCAAAGGACTTGACTGTGACTTACCTGGAGTGTGCACAGTCATGATGGAAAATAAACTGTAAGGAGCACTAGAATGAAGACTTCAGGATTGAATCAGTAGATGATAGGGTGCCATTACAAGTGACTGAGGAGAGAAGTGACAAGTTCCTGACACTAGTATGCATTTAATAAATATCGGATGAATGAAAGGAATGAGTGGAATGAATGATGGCCTGGTCTCCAGGGCAGATAAGAATGCAAGATATAATGAAAGGGAAAGAAACAAAAGACAAGAAGACCGATAGGAAACCATGTTTTAATGAACGAGAAGAAGAACGAAATATTTACTCATGAATTCAAAGGGAAAAATTGTTGCCTGATGTCTATACCCTCATATGAAATAAAATTTGATTCAAACAGAAAAGCCATTTGGATGGTAGTGGCTCTTATACAAAGATGGCTTCTGAGTCCTTTGGTCTGAGACTGGGGTTTGCACATTTCTTTACTGGGTTAGAGATCACATTGAAGAGTTTGCATTTCTCAATGGTGGGAGTTTAATTTATTATGCAAAGCTAGTTACCAAGGTCAAGAAAGGTGCAACAAAGTACCTACACATTTATTACAGGTATGGAGACAGCGTGACTCATAACCAAGACCACTTACCTCAACCTCATGCTAATTTCCTGTGAATGCAAATGCCCATCTTCTGGTTTTTGTCACTAATAAGTCTTTACTAGTTAGATACTTTCATTTTTCTTTACTTTAGTGAACGTAAGTGCTTGTACTATTTTTATAGAACCCTAGAACATAGAACCCTGGCATATAGGTCTATAATATTTGTTGGATGGATGGAGGGATGGATGGATGGATGGATGGATGGATGGATGGATGGATGGATGAATGGATGGATATAATCCAGGAAAGATGGCACTGTGGAGTTCTAAAAAAAGGAAGGAGGTGGAGGTATCACCAACACTCCACCATCATTACTGCTACCATTATTGCCAACCCTTTCTGGAGCATTTACCTGCCAGGCACATGTTTGTAAGTGCTTCAGTGTATTTTCTCCCTCTGTCTTCACAAGAATAATGACCATGATGCACATAGTATTACTGACCCCATATTATAGACAAGGAAACAAAAACAAAAAGCAGTTAAATAACTTGGCTAACAATCACAGTTAGTCGGAAGTAGAGCCAGGATTTAAATCCTCCCAGAAGAATCTGAGCTCTTCACCATTAAGTTGGGCTCCTCTGCACCTTTCTTCTACCCACTCCATAGCTCTAGGAAATTGGATAGTAAAGGGAGAGGAAGACATAGCTGAGGTTCAAGCTAAAACTGGGACACCTGTCATCTGCCCTGGGGGCAGATTTTAAAAAATGACTTGCAGATCTGAATGGATGCCCCAAGAATCCATGGAAGGGGGTCCCCAATGTTATCTGTTATCTGTGCTAATATATTGGTTTCCTCTGGGGAAGGCAGATCCCTTCCAACTATTGCGGATAACATTTCAGCACTTTTTTTTTTCTTTTATTTTTTTCTTCACTTTCAGTTCTTACAGATGCTGTTATTCTTGAGTGTTGTTTTGCCTGAGAAAAATACTGTCTAAAACTGCACCAGACCATACAGTAACAGTTTCCCCATTTTAAACCATCATTTCAAAATTCCCCATCTTTTCTAAAATAGGAGCAACAGTCACTAGTTAAAGCTGTAACTTTCTGTGCAAGGCAGTAAGGAAATGACGATGAACTGGGCTGAAGTACAAACAAAAAGAAAATTCAAAATCTGCAGGATGAAAGATGTGTTTATTTCCAGAAATGTCTTTCAGAGTTTTTTTTAAAGACCAAATTACACAATTTGCAGCTGGTTTTTAAAAATATACAGTATCTGCAAATGCTTTATAGTAGACACCTGCAATGTTTTCTATTTGTTTTAATTATAACAGAGAATGACAGGAGGCAAGCTGAAAGGGGGAGAAGAAGGGGAGCAGACACAGGGGAGGGAAGTCAGGAAAGAGGGAAGAGAAGCCCATGCCAGCAGCTAAGTGATAGGTAATAAAACTGCAGCACTTCCCGTATCTTTCTCCATATCAACCTCCAAGAGATTGCTTTAGAAATTGACCACCTGCCAGCTATTCAGAGGCTTAAATGTGGTGGTCTTGGTTCACTTCATGCATAGGCACTTCACAGTCCCCAGCTCAGCCGACCTGTTCGTCACTGAATTGCAGGGGGGAAATGGTAAATTTCTGGAGAGTAGAAATGTACTGTCCAGAAACTTGGTTTCTGCCTGCAGTCTGCATTGCCCTTCCTTCCCCTTTTGAGCAACATCATGCAAATCCCTCCATCCAGTTCAAATGACCATGCAGAAGGGTGTCTGCCTCCAAGGACTCCTAGAGCACTTCAAGGTGCCCTGCTCATTTGGCTCTTAACAGTGTCCTTGGACACATAGTTTTGTATGTGTTTTCATATAACAACCTTAAAACAGTAGCTCAAGAGTGTCATAAGTGTGTGAACCTGCTCCACATTACTTTAGGTTACATTCAGTTTGAGACTGGGCACATTGTTTTTCCTAATGCATCATGGAACTTATAGGGTACCTGAAAACTTAAATGAAATATACATGTCATCCAGCACATCTTCATCCATAAAAAAGATTTGAATATTATTATTTATTTAATATTATCTACGTATGCATAGGATTGAACAAGCGCCTAATGGGGTTAGGGGAGAAAACAGTGAACCCAGAAGTCCACTGCTTAACTACTCTTTGCCATTTTCTCTCATTTGAAATGCTATAGTATATTCTACAAAATGAGCTCTGACCTATTTGCCCAACAAGACTTGTGCAAATTTCTGATGCATTGATTATAATAGTAAAAACAAAGGAAAACCTATGAAATATCCATCAGGTGGAATGGATAAAGAAATAGTGGCATAGTCATACAGGATAATATTTTATAGAAGTTATAAATAAATAATGAAATACTAAACAACATTCATAAATGGATTAATAACAGAGATATATGTCAATCTGGATTCATCTCAAAAGCAGGTTTAGTCAAAGAAAATCAAGTGTTGCAGGATATATGTAATATACCATTTGTATAAAGCTTAAATACAGGCAAAACACATAATATAGTATTTATGGCTGAGTACATATATACTAAAAATATTTTTAACACAAGTTCATTAATGGTTGACACCAAATTCAGGTTTGTGGTCACCTCTTGGATAAAGGAGGGAGGATGAACTCTAGGAAAAATGCTCAGGAGGTTTCACTTGTCTTTGTAAAATTTTCTCTCTTAAGCTGAATGTTTGTTATACTGGTCTCTACTTCTTTTGCATGCATAATGTGTCTCATAAATTAAAAACAAACACATCGATTCCCTTCATCTTGTTGGCTGGCAAGCTTTGTATAGTTATTGGCTCACCTATCAGTAAATAACTAATAAATTGAACTACGATTCTCATCTCATTGTATGACTGGAACTGAGTAGTTCACATCTGGTTTCATTATTTTGGGTTTTAATGACAACTAAAATCATTTCGAAACTAATGTTAAACTATATACATATGCCCAATTTTAGAAAGCTCAAGCTATGAAAATATTAAATTTTAATATGAGATAGTAGAGCCTTAATAAATGTTTAATTAAATTGAGTCAGATTCCCTGTTCAATTCCTATCCATTGTAAGTTCATCATTATACTTTAAATTATTTGATTTTCCAAAATTAGATATATGCAGAACTTTTTACACGACTGTTATGCAAAATGAGATTTACTTGTAAAATCCATCTATCATCCATAATATTGATGTTAAAAAATATATTAAGAAAGAATTTTCTCTTTACCAACACTCATTTTCTATTTCCACTTTTCACTTCAGTAGAGCCTTATGAATTGCAACTTTGACTCTAAAATTTCCATAGCAACAGATATTTTTTGTTATAAGTACAGGCATGATAAAGAAGAAGGTTTCAGTGACAGCAGTTTTCTTCATAATTAAATTCATTAGTTAAAAAGCTGGGTTAAGAGGCATGGGAATTTTTTTTTACAACAAGTAATAATTTGTAACATAACCTGTAATATATGAGCCCTGTAAAAATAACCATTTTCAACTGGAACTTTGGAGACTATTCAAAATTAATTGCTTTTGTTCCTGTTTGATATTTAAGATAACTTTAATACATTTTGTATTTAACAGCTTAGAATGGAATAGGTCTAAAACCAGATTCTGCCCAAGTACAAACCACCCTGAACCATCCCTTTAAATTGTACATGATGTGAAAACTGAGTAGATTTCTAGAAAATTCAAGTATTTCTAAGTAATTTCAAAACTTGCCTAATTTAATTTTTCCCCACAAGATTCACAAGAATTTATTGGACTGATTTCTTATTATAAAAGCAATTTGGAACTAATGTAGAAAATCTACAAAATATTGAAAGGTGAAAATAAGTTACCCAGAAGTCGACCACTGTAAAATAACCATTGTTAATATTTAAATACATTTTCTATAGCCTATCTAATTATTTTCCCTAATAGCCAGAAATAAAACAAAACAATGTTCAGAAAAGTATTGAGATTTGAGTCAACTGTTTATATTCCCTGAGTGTAACATAGACAGGCCTTTTCAGAGCTTATTGACTGGGAAAATGCTGAAGTTGAAAATGTTTAGACCTGCTGGGGTTTGGATGAAATGCAGTTAGAATGATCAAGATATAATTAGGGCCAAAGGAATTGTCCAGAGTTTGTTTTCCTAGTAATAAAGTATATGTAATGATCCATAGGAGGAAAAAAATTAAATCTTCATTTTGTCCTTTGGAGGCTGGTCATTTAATCTCTTTTTCATAGATACATTAGTATTTCTCTGACAAACTGAGCTCATTCATTCAAGCATACATTTGTTCATTTGATAGATCTTATTCATTAGTCTGGTCCTTTGCTTGCTGGCAAAAATGTCCTTTCTCTTTATTTTAAAAAATATGTATCAAATTCTAGTACTATGCCAGGGACTGTGCACACAAGCAGTGACACTTAGGCAGTCCTTTTATTCAGAAAGCTCCCATCTGATCCAGCATTCTAACTACTGGCTATATATCCAAAGGAAATGAAATCAACATGTCTAAGAGATATCTGCCCTCCTGTGTTCATTGCAGCATTATTCTCAATAGCCAGCATATGGAATCTACTAAGTCTCCATCAATGAATGAATGGCTAAATAAAATGTGGAATGTGTGTGTATACATAATGAAATATTATTCCACCTTAAAAAGTAAGGAAATTGGCCGGGCGCGGTGGCTCAAACCTGTAATCCCAGCACTTTGGGAGGCCGAGACGGGTGGATCACGAGGTCAGGAGATCGAGACCATCCTGGCTAACACGGTGAAACCCCGTCTCTACTAAAAATACAAAAAAACTAGCCGGGCGAGGTGGTGGGCGCCTGTAGTCCCAGCTACTCGGGAGGCTGAGGCAGGAGAATGGCGTAAACCCGGGAGGCAGAGCTTGCAGTGAGCAGAGATGCGGCCACTGCACTCCAGCCTGGGCGACAGAGCGAAACTCCGTCTCAAAAAAAAAAAAAAAAAAAAAAAAGTAAGGAAATTATGTCATTTGCCACAACGTGGATGAACCTGGAGGACATTACGCTAAGTTAAATAAGGCAGGCACAGAAAGACAAATACTGTATGATCTCACTTATATATGGAATCTAAAAAAGTTAAACTCATAGAAGTAGAGAGTGGTTACCAGGGACTAGGGGAGGGGCTGTTGAGATGTTGGTCAAAAAATACAAAATTACCATTTAACAGGAAGAATGTGTTCAAGAGTTCTGTTGTACAAAATAATGACTATGGTTAGTAACAATGTGTTGTACACTCGAAAATTGCTGAGAGAAGATCTTAACTGTTCTCACCACAAAAAATATGTGAGGAAATGCATATATTAATTGGCTCAATTTAGCTATTCTATAATAATAATCAATGTATATATATATTTCAGAATAACATGTTTGTACATGATAAATATACACAATTTTTATTCATCAATTTTTTTAAAAAGACTCATACCTAATGGCCTCAAGTCTTCATTCCGGACTCAACCCAGGCGTCTCCTCCACCACGGAGCCTGTCCGTACCACTTCCTCCCTGGTGTCTCCATGTAACACATAGGTGCTCTTATCACACTCGTTCTATTTTGCATGTGCTTGTTTGCATATCTGTCCTCTCCTTGAGGTCAGGAACCAAAGTAGGTAGATTTCAAGGAAACAAATAAATTTATGTTTCCACTTTGTACAAAAATTTATTCTTAAGTTTATATTTATATTTATTTGACTACTTCTGAGGTTGAATGTTTTACACATTGTTTGGTCCACTATATATTTTTCTGTTGTCATGCTTCTTCAGGATCTTTGCTCAATTTTTTACTTGCATGTTCATCTTTTTTTTTTTTTTTTTTTGAGATTTCCAAGATCCCTCAATAACAAGAATACAAACTCTTTTTATGTATTTTTGTGAATTTTTTTTTTTACATTCTCATTTTCCTTTCCATTTTTGTTTATGGTTCAGTGGTTCTTATTTTTTAAATTGTGGCAGTCTTATCCAGACCATTTAGTTATTCATATTTGAACTTGCTCAAAAAATTTAAGGTAGCTTATAAGTATGCATTCAAAATAATGGTAAGATTAATTAAAACCAGACAAGAAAAATTAAGCAAAGACAACGTGGTAGAAAAGTAAGATGGAGCCAGGAATTGAGCCCTTTTCTTTTTCTTTTAATTTTTTAAACGTGCCATTCATCCTTTACATTCACTAGGAGTCAACCATAGATTGGCTGTATGCTTTCCTGCAGCACTTGTTAACAAGTAAATACAGTGCTTTATAAGATCAACAGCATTTTAAGGAAAAAACAGACCACATACTTAGGAGATGCATTGCTATTAGTGATCCTGGTACTCATTCCAGAAAATGAGTTTTCCTGTGAATCCTGATAATAACATCCCATTAAAAAAAAAAAAAAAAACTGTCTTCAATAGCAGCCCCCAGGAAAATAACACACATTTTATAGATCATTTCAAGGACTGTAGACTTTTCTTTCAAGGATTTGTCATGTATTTTATTTTTGCAAAACAATATTAATTTCTGACTAATTAGTTTAAAACTATTTGGGAGACATGTAGCAAGGGAGGGATATCAAGGAAACAAATGTTTTTATTGACCTTAAAAACAGTTTAATTTTTGTATGAGGAAAAATAATGTGTTTTTTGTTTTTCTTAGAACAATTTTGCTGGTTAAAAATATTTTTCAAGTATATTTTGGGTTGTATAGAAAAAACACACCAAAATGGCTATTTCTCAAGACTTCAAAGGCTGAATCTTCGAACTGCTTGCAATAAGTTGGTTGATCAATCTTGACATTGCATCCAGAATAAACACAGTATACAAGTAGTGCTTCAGCAGTTCAGGTAACTGCAAGTACATAGTTCTGCTTGAGGTGCTACAACTCAAATTCAAAAGTAGAGAAAAGAGAAACAGTTCTGCAGGAGCTGAGTTGATATGGGAATACTATTTGATGTATACGTTTCTGGATTGGTGATTGAGGAAAACTAATTTCTCTGACATGAAAATTAATACTTTTAGTTGACTTGAAATTATAATTTTT
Source organism: Rhinopithecus roxellana (assembly GCF_007565055.1). NCBI lineage: Eukaryota > Metazoa > Chordata > Mammalia > Primates > Cercopithecidae > Rhinopithecus > Rhinopithecus roxellana. The sequence goes on from NC_044558.1 coordinate 107,985,386, forward strand.
GTAAGAAAATAGATTATTATGGGCCAGGCACAGTGGCTCATGCCTGTAATCCCAGCACTTTGGGAGGCCAAGGCAGGTGGATCACCTGAAGTCGGGAGTTGGAGACCAGCCTGACCGACATGGCGAAACCCCTTCTCTACTAAAAATACAAAATTAGCTGGGTGTGATGGTGCATGCCTGTAATCCCAGCTACTTGGGAGGCTGAGGCAGGAGAATCGCTTGAACCTGGGAGGCAAATGTTGCAGAGAGCCGAGGTTGTGCCATTGCACTCCAGCCTGGGCAACAAGAGCGAAACTCCGTCAAAAAGAGAGAGAGAGAAGGAAGGAAGGAAGGAAGGGAAGGAAGGGAAGGAAGGGAAAAAAGGGAAGGAAGGAAAGAAAGAAAAGAGATTACTACGTTTAGGCGGGCATGGTGGCTCACGCCTTTAATCCCAGCACTTTTGGATGCTGAGGCCGGCAGATCACAAGGTCAAAAGATCGAGACCATCCTGGCCAACATGGTGAAACCTCATTTCTACTAAAAATACAAAAATTAGCTGGGTGTGGTGGCACACGCCTGTAGTCCCAGCTACTCCAGAGGCTGAGGCAGGAGAAACTCTTGAACCTGGGAGGTGGAGGTTGCAGTGAGCCAAGATCGCACCACTGCATTCCAGCCTGGCGACAGAGTGAGACTCCGCCTCAAAAAAATAAAAAAAAAAGAAAAAAATAGATTATTACGTTTAAAGGAACTATAAAAGTTATTTAGTTGAATTCTGTACTACAAGGTTAAGTCTCCTCTAAGTTGTTTCCATCAAGGGATAATTACCCTATGTTTTTTGAATAGCAGTATAGCATCATGGATGAGGGAGTTAGCTATGACATCGGATAGTCCTGGCTTTCCTTTTACCACCTGCATGAATTTGGCCAAGTTCCTTAACTTCTCTGTAGTTTAGTTTTCTCATCTGTAAATTTAGGATATATAAAGCACCTAGAACAATGTCCAACACATATTGGATGGTCAGTAACAGGTAGCTCTTACCATTATTACATTCTTATATTATTACATACATCTTTGGGGGAAGTTCGTTTCTATCTAGAAGGATCAGAGGTTATTTATTGTTTTGTGTTGGTTTTTTTTTTTTATGATAGTGATAGGAGTTCATTTCTGGTGATAGCAGAGTGGCTTTTATTGAACTACCATTTGCCAATAGCAATTTTGAACTCTGGATCTAAAAACAGTGCAAACAATCATAAAATCAGAATTAAAATGATTGTTTGAAGTCCCTGGGGAATGACTAAAAATAGGCAGAAACCAGAGGAATGGTAATCCTTGAAATATGGAAACAAACTAAGTGAGGTTCAAATTTAAACAGCTTTTTCTCTGAGGGCACACCTCATCTTGCAAAATACGTAAGGGACAGAGTGCAATCAGGAAGAGACTGAATGACTGGACTGAGGATTCAGAAGTCAGGGTGTGGGTCTGCCAGAGTAGTTAGAAATAAAGGAGGGGATGTTTCAACAAGGAGGGAGACAGTGTGGCGAGCCCCAAAATCTGTGCACAAATTCTCCTAAAACTATTAGCTGACTACCAAAAATACATACACATGATGAGACTCTAGAGAATTCAATGCAGAGTCATAGCTGAAAGACTAAAAGAACTAAGCCCCAGAGATTTCAACAGATGCATGGTACTGGAGAGACACATTTTGTAATTTAAGTCCGGTCAAGGAAAAGGGACTTAAGAAATTATTTGTGCTTTTCATTAAAACCCTAGTAGGGGACTACCTTAAGAAGAAGAATTTTAGAACCAAGGACTACAAATGAGAACTGACAGCAAACCAAAAATACGCCCACCCATCAAACCTCCATAAGATAAAAGTAATTTAACTGTATGCTAGAACAAAACTCAACAATATTGCCCACAATGTACTTTAAATAATTAAAAATTACTTTATATACAAAGAAGCAGGAAAATATCATCCACAATCTAGGGAAAAAACAGTCAACACATTTCCAGAAGTCCCAGGTGTTAGAATTAGCAGATGGAGACTTTAAAATAACTATACTTTACATGTAAAATAATCCATTGAAAAAGATTGCTATAATGGATAAAGAGATGGGGGATATCGGGATAGATATGGAAATAGAAAAATAACCAAATGGAAATCCTTAAACTGGAAAAATATATCTGAAATTTAAAAATTCATTGAATGGACTTAGCAAATTAGGTTGCTACAGAATTTTTTTTTTAAAAAAACAGTACACTTCTGAACAGATCAGTAGAAATTATCTAACTCAGCACTGAGAAAAAAATTATTTTCAAAACTTTCAGAGCTATGATGGCTTGTTCATGTTTCAACATGTGTGAAATTGAAGTCTAAGACAGGAAGGAAAGATAGAAAAGAGTCCCAGATAGGAAGCAACTGAAGTTCTAGATAGCAAGGAAAGAGTCCTTTGAAAAAGGGATGGTAAAAGTTTTTTTCAAATTTGATTTAAAATATTAACCAACTTTAGATTTAGGAATTTCAATGAACTCCAAGCAAGATAAGTAAAAAGAAAACCACACCCAAGCAAATCATAGTCACAGTTCTGAAAATCAAAAATAGGAAAAACATCTTAAAATCAACCAGAAGGAAAAAACAGAGTCCTAAGGAAGGGGGCAATAAGAATAAAGGCTGACTTCTCATCAGAAACATTGGAGACCAAGTGATAATGAGTTGCCTTCTTAAAAGTGCTGAAAGAAAAAAAAAGTCAGCCTATTAATCTAGATAACTTACACTAGACTTACATTTAGCCATATTATTAATTATGTTGTGTAAATTGACCACAACTTTCATTTAAAAGCAGAGATTGTTCTATTTTAAATAAAAGACACCAACAGGTTGAAAATAGAAGTATGGAGAAGTGGAGACCATGTGAACACTGAGCATAAGAAAGTTGGTGTCGCTGTATCGTCATTAAGGTATATTTCAAAAATGGATACTGCCAGAGGTGAAATAAAATGTTTTATAATGATGAAAGCATCACTTTGTTAAGATGACATAGTTCTAAATGTGTTTGCATTTAATGATGAGATATTTTATTTTTTAAACATCTGGTACAGTAATTCTCATTTAGGACAGAGGTGCCTTGGTTAGAAAGGTATTTTGATAAGTCTATTGGAATAAGTGGTCTCTATGAGCCATTGATGTGGGGTAGCTTTGATGCTTCAGAGGAGCAGGTAAAATTACTTGAGACAGGAGATAGGGTCACAAATCTTCCCAGTTTTTCCAGAATTGAGATTGACTTTCGGTGCAAAATCGGGGACTATCCCCAAACTGAGACAGCTCCAGGTAAACTGGAATGGCTGCCTATCCTGCAAAGAGAAGAATTTATTTGCTTTGGAAATTGGAGAAATAAAAGAGAAAGGGAAGAAAAGAATAGATAGCCATCAGATGACAGAAGGTTGTACAGTGGATTAAGTGACCCATTACAGTGATCCCTCAAACATTAAGTAAAATTACTAAACTCACAAAAATGATCGTTGTAAAATGTGTTTGTATGTTTGAGAAGCTAGTAATGAGGGATAATGGTTGAAAAGTAGCATGCATCCTGAACATGGTATTTCTGGAGTAAGGATCATGAGAACTTAAGTTTTGGGGAATTTGTAGGAATCATGGAAATAGTTTTAGACTTTCATAGGTTATGAAATGGGAGGTTTGAGTCAAGTTTGGGTATATTAAGGGCAAAAAGAACTGAGATTATATCTGGATCTTACAACTGTATTAGTTAAGAATCATTCGGTTTTGGATAATAGAAAATCTACCTTTAACTGGGTCATACACTAAAGGAAATTTATTTGTTCATGTAACTGAAGATTCCGGAGGTAAGGTGGGCTTCTGGCTTGACTCAATCCAGAAGTACATGATTCACATCTGAGCTGTCATTCATTTCTCAGCAGTTATCTCAGCAACCCTCTTCCTTGTGACATTTTGTCTTCAGTCTAGTTTTCCTGCTGGCAGCAACAGTGGTCACAGCAGTTCCAAGACACATTCTCACACAATACATGGGTCTTCAAACTTTTTCTATAAAGGGTGAGATAGTAAATCGTCTAGCTTTGTGTCTCTATTACAAATAGTCAACTCTGCCATTACAGTGCAAAAGCAACCATACACAACATATAAACAAAAGGCATAGATGTGTTCCAATAAAACTTTTAAAAATCAATTTGAATTTCTTATAATTTTCATGTGCCATGAAATATTATTTGCATTTTTCTCCCTACCATAAAAAATTTGAAATTATTCTTAGCTCAGGAACTGAACAAAAACCAGGCAGTGGTCCAAATTTAACCTGGGGGCTATGATTTGCTGACCGAAGACTTCAAAGATTACTTGACTTTAATTACAAAAAATTCGCTTCTCCATAGCATATGTTCTCTTTTGTCTTCTCCATACTCCCACTCAAGATAACCCTATCCAGTACCATTTATATGCCAAAATCCTCCAGTCTTTTATCTCCAACCCAGAGTGCTCTCCTATCTCCAGATTCTTGTAGCCCCACCTGCCTACTTAACGTCTCCATTTAGAAGTTTAATAGAATTTTAAACTTAACATGATCAAAATCCTCTGGGGAACTCTGTTTCCTTAAAATGGATCCAGCTCCAAGCAGCCAGTAGGGGCACGTTGACACTCCCGTGCAATTGATCTCATTTCCGCAGTATGGTATTTCAACATTCTTTACATTTCTAATATGCATATAGTGTCAAAAGACAAAATTCCAACAAAGTTATTTATAGATCTAATTTGCTTTTATTTGCAAGTCATGAATCAGGGACAGCCTCCATTCTGCAGAACAGAATGAGATCTCCTACTGGACAATGGCGCAACAGTGGGTTTTATAAGGTAGGAACAAGGAAACAGAAGAATAGAAAAGAAAACCTGATTGGTTAATATCAGGCTGCTTTTTTGTAAGAGTTCAAACAGAGGGACTTCCCTATTACACTCACTCAGGTAAACTGGAATCTTCTGTTTTCAGGAAAAATTGTTCTGTTCTGTTTTGGGATCTCTGCTTTTTAAAAGTTTTGGTTTGATGATGTGGCATTCAGCATGAGTGACTCCATTGTGGTTTGGTCAGGTCTGTTGGGGACTAGCGCAGGAGCATAATTTTTAACAGGTGAGGTGAAATGAAGTATGCACTTTCTGAAATGAGGAAAATTATATGAAATTCAAGGTATTACTCTTTTTTCCTCCTCTAGGGATGATAAAACTGAGAAATAAATCAAGAGTGTGACAACAAACTGAGGACTTTTTCAGCAATATCTGTCAGCCTTTGGAAATTTGGCGAGAAGAAGTGGTCATGATTCAATGTCTTGCTTGCACAGAAGCCTCCAGTTCAAACTTGGATCTTGCCCCATCTGATTTCTTCTGATATATACAAATACTCTAGATATTGCTTTGAGATTTTGCTGTTGATCACTGGCCTTCTGCAGCTTCATAGGTGCTTTAGCTCCCAGTAGGACAGTTTAACTACTATCTTTTCTGTGAGTTCAAGGCCTGTATATCTCCTCAGCTTGCTCTCAATTTGTCCAGCTGATCTATTTCTTTGTCAAGTTGCTTTGGCTTCCCTACTCTCCCTGTGTTTTGAAAAGAATAAATTCTCCAGTAAATTAAAACTACACTCTGATAAAAATGAGCATGCATGTGTATTTAGTCCTTTGTTTATTCAATATGCATTTTTGGAGGTTTGCTCTGTATTAGACATAGTTCCAGGCTCTAAAAACACAAAGATCCTTAAGCTGTGGCCCATCCCTTAAGATGATGATAGTATATTAAAGGCAACAAAAATGCAAACTTACAATTCACAGTACAACAATGCAGATAGATGTTAACATGAAACCTCCACAAAATGTTTTAGGAAGACAGGGAAATAGCAAGGATTCATGGGAGATGATGCAGTAACTATATTGGTGGGGGTGGGGCGGAAGCATAGGAAAAAAGAAAGAAGGAAGACAGAAACAAGAATCCCTAGTCCAAAATATTGTTAGTTGAGCCACAAGTTGATTACTTCCGGGAAGAAATATTGAGGAGATGTATTGGGTAGATGAAATACCTAATGAGACCATAAATGACGAGAATTGCCTCTTATAGCATATGAGAAGATAATTTTTATCAGATAATGAAATTGTTTTCAGTCTTCAGAATGAAAATGAATCCCTTGCTAATGCAGATCATGCTAATAAAGGAAGTAAAAGAGAATCTTAGAATTATACTTGGCTCATGATAGGCAGAAACCAACCTAAATAGCCTAGGAAAAAAAAGAAAGATAATAAAGTAATCAAAATAATTGCTTAATAGGGAATGTGAAAGATCTGCAATGTTAAATTATAAATGTACATTTTCATGAAAAATGAGGTGACCTTAAGGAACAGATTAGAAACCCACACTCATGCCAGTTAGAAGCCATGCTTTTCATTAGCAAAGCTGAGGATTAATTAAATCTAGGGAAATTCTTTGAAATCCACAAGTGTGAGTTACATTAGAATAAAATACAATGGGTATATTGGTATCATAATTATTAGCATAGACTTCTTTATTAAATGTATGTGGAATAGTTCAAGTGACAAATGTGAAATGAAGAGGATGAAAACGTGTTACTTAAAACCAAAATTGTCTTAGCATTATCTGCTTTCAAAAGTGTGGGAGTGGGAAGGTTAGTTTACCTAGTGGGTAAACAAATAGATTATTCTCTTCCCCTTTGAGGTCTCCTAAAGATGCATCCTAAACATAATGGGGGCACCGTGCCCCCTCACCAACCTCTCCAGGAAGCTAGGGAGGGTGGAGGAGGGAAGCGGCTTATCCATTATTTTCCCATTAGCTCTGAATGTTTTGCTTCAGCTGAATGATTTTAGAGACTGGTAGCAGAGAAAGGAGAAAGAGGCTGAAGTTGCAAAGCCTCTAACAGTTCTTAGTGCTGCTCAAGGGTGAAGTTTTGGACAAAATGGCCATTATTGACAGAACACTTTATGTATAGAAAAGTGGAAGCCCTGAGCAAGTGGGAGGTGGTAGTCTAAATTGTTTTATAGGACAAGGTAAAGGGAAATTAATTTCTTGGGGAGACCCATGGAGAAGGCCAATAGAAAAAGGAAGAGCCTGGAGGGACAATAGATGAGAAGCAACAGAGCGGCATAAAGCCCCCTTCCTCTGCTACACGCAGATACCTTCTGTGAGAAATGGACACATGGCTGATCCGTGTTTAGGGTGAGTCAGGGAAGAGCCTGATGAGGAAGGATGAACCATAAACTGAACCGATTGAGAGTCATAGAGACTGTGAGTCAATTGAGAGTCATAGAGACTGTGAGTCAAAGGTGATATAAAAATGCTAAACTACATTTCAATCCCAGAGTGTTGGAATTACACAGGGCATGCAGTAGGCAGAAATCAACCTGCAGTGGGGAGGACAGGTGACAGTGATCCTGCTGTGTGCTGGATGCAACTGCAGCCAAGTTTACTCCTTAATGATGAGGTCATTCACCTAAGAGTGCACACTGAAATACGGTTTTTAATTTTGGCTTGGCTGTTACTTTAGTGTGACATATAGATTTTAAATATGAGTTTGGTTTTGCTGCACAAGGACCATTTAGAGATGCTGTTCTCAGTCAAATTTAAAATATGTCTATAAATTCTACGGAGCAAACTCCAAAGTACCTTATCAAAACTCTACAACTTCAAAAGATTCTATTCTGAAAATCTTTGCAGAAGACAGGAATAGAAACATATATAATTTTTTAAATGTGTTTTTTAAATGCAATAGGAAGTTGTTTTCTGACAGCTAGAATGGAAATTTGCATAGTGATTTCATTTGTTTAAATATTTTATTTTTCTCACTATTCTCTTATCCTTCTAACCTGTTATTTTACTCCAGCTGCTACCTTTGGATGAGCTCTGTCCAATCTCCCGTCTTGACTGTGGATATTTTCTTGCCAGGATCCTCATAATGTTTTCCAGTCACTTTCAATATCCCATTTTGGGAGTTGAGATTTACTTCCATGTATTATGAGGTCCAGTCCAGTATAAATCAAAATTTCAGTCTTACATCCAACACAAATATTTTCTTTTTTTCCATTTGTGAGGCCCAGGAGGACACAAGCCACATGAGATAAGGGTGAAAGTCTCACATGACGTATGCCCTTAGAGCTTGCTTGTGCCCTCTGAGTGGCCCCCCAGACGTGGATCCCTCCCATGGCCTCTCCCTGGTCTTCATCACACTCCCAGGTGCCCCCAAACCAATGGTCCTAAGAGAGCCAGGGAGGATCTTTGGGTCCATCTGAAACTGTGCTGGGACATGGGCATGTCTCCTGAAAGGAACATTGCACTTCCAGCTGACCTTCGGCAATCCCTCCTCAGCTTCTACATCCCTGCCCTGTGATACACCCATAGCCTTTTACTGTGGGGTCCCCTTGCTCCAGAAGGCTGCCCTCTTGAGTGGGATTCCTTCAAGATGCTCAGAGCTGGTGTCCCTTCTGTGGCATCCTATCTCACCAAACACCGAGTATGCAGGTTGCGCACACCACTGCCTTCTGTCCTTGCCCTGGGCAGCCTTCCACCTTCAGAATTCTGCAGGCAGGGAGTACACACTCCATGTTCACATATAGCCCCAACCTCAAGAGATAACAAATCCTTCTTCCCAATATCTCTGCCCACACCTGATGGCCCCAGATGAAGCTGACAAGTGACTACAGTCTTACCCTATTGCCAGCACTCTAATCTCTACTGTGCTACTCTCTAGAGCCCTCAATTTGCAGAGAGAACACTCTTCTCCATCACCCCCAACCCATGGAGAGACAAGAGAAGAACAAAAAGCCACAGCACTCCACTTCCAACAAATTTCCTTATTAAATGAGCTCTCATTTGCTTGCATAGGATGTGTGGGGTGGCAGGAACGAGTGAGGTGGGAGGGCCCGTATGCCATTTTTTGGCAAGTCTTGGAAGGGGGTGATGAGAAGCTCTTTTTCTGCATTCTTTAGAGTGGGAATGGAATCGAATGTGATTAATGACTAGTCTTATCTTTGGGGCTTAGTAAAAATTCTGAGAATACAGAAATTCCATTGCACATGTTTTTATAATCTTATACTTCATAGCCTCTAAAGGTGACTCATTTTAAAGACAGAATGTTAGCTATAAAACAGTTTGCAGATCATTGCATAGTCTTTAAAGTGTGAGTGACAGAAACCAGAGATTCTGCCTCTCATCTGTTCAACTCTCTCTTTGATGTACCCCTTCTGAGGACCATGAACAAGACACATATGGCCCCTACCCCCTTACAGCTTGTACTATCAGGAATGACTGCTAACAAATACACAATTACAACAAAGTGTAATAATACTTTGATAGAAGAATCACAGCACAAACTAGGAGCCCGTAACTTAGGATGAAAGATCAGTATGCATGAGGGCAGGCCTCCTAGAGGAATCGCCTGCCACCTCAGGTTTTCTCAGTCTTTACCCTGGACTGTGCTGCCAATGCCAGGGACCCACCACTCAGTGGTCCTGAGAGTGCCAGGCCCTCCCTCTTGGCCTCCGTCACTCACCTAGAGATTGCAGCTCTTTGTGGTGACCAGGAAATGCACCACTCAGATCTCAGGCTGAGGGGAATGGAAGTGACATGACCACAGCTTCTGTATTCCGAAACCCCACTGTGTTAATGCGGATGCCTGCCTCCCCAGTCTGTACCCAGCCAGGGACTAAGTGGTGCAGGGATAGCAAAGCAGGCCCATATCTGTGAGATGTAGGACCCTTCTGTGGGGTGACTTGGGCATAGGCTTCAGGCTTCCCTAGTGCCCCAGGGAACTTCCTTCCCTGTCTCTATCATGGTTTGACATTCCCTGCTTTCTCAAGTTCCTTCTCCTTTCTCCCTTGTAGTTGTTTCACCAAGTAAATCTCTTATATATCTTGGATATCTAATCCAGTATTTTTTTTTTTTAGATGGGGTCTTGCTCTGTCACCCAGACTGGAGTGCAGTGGCGTGATCACAGCTCGCAGCAGCCTGGAGCTCCTGGGCTCAATTGATCCTCCCATCTCAGCCTTTCAAGTACCTGGGACTACAGGCATGCACCACCATGCCAGGCTAAACTTTTGTAATTTTTGTAGAGATAGAGTTTTGCTATGTTGCCCAGGTTGGTTTCAAACACCTGGGCTCAAATCAATCTGCCCTCCTTGGCCTCCTAAAGTGCTGAGATTATAGGCGCAAGCCACGGCGCCAGGCCTCTAATCTAGTCTTGATGTCTGCTTCTCAGAGGACCCAAATCAACACATTTTACCACTCGCTTTGGGAACACTTAGGGAAAGAAAAAAAAAAATTCTCCTTTCCTCCTATGTTCTCCACGGGCTTGGGCCCTGCAAATTAGACTGACAAAAGACAGAATAACAAGAGAAAAATAACAAAATTTATGAATGCCTGTAGTGTGAATACATATAGGAGAAACACAGTGATGAGTCACTGAAAGATGGTGGAGGCGAAAGCATCTTTGATGCTAATCTGCTGTGTTCACTTCTGATTAATCCCAGTTCCTCAAAGGCCTCTAAGATCTATAGTTTATCTATTGTTCCTTGTGTTACCTTGCCCTTAGGTCAGACAACCTTAATGTTATCACATTTTAATTGTCCCACACATCCCTTCAGAGTCACCCCTTTCCTATGCTATATAAGCTCCAGGTTTGGGGGTGATGGCACAGGGATCCACCATCTTGTCTTGAAGCCGGCCAAGACACAGACATGGCTTCTGTTTATAAGTCCTTATTAAATGTTTCTTTCTGAGAAAATGGATAGGTCAGCCTCTTTGGTTGGCCTCTCAGCTTCCTTGGACTTTGGGAGCATAATTGTATAGGCCTGCCCCCCACAGAACAGATATGGTTAGAATATGGGTATATATGGCATCTTAATGAAGAACAGTAAATCTGTAGAGAGGTGACAAGACAAAGGAAAAGATTTTAGGCTTCCAAGAGTGGCAAACTGTGGGAAGATAAATGTACGGGGAAAACTCATGGAGCAACATTTGTTTGTGTGGGGCCATCTCTCGGCACTGACTTTCCATCTTCTTGGACATAAAACTTTCACGAGAGAGATTTATGGCAGCTCCTCATTTCTCAGAAATTTCTACTTTCAGTCAAATAAAGGAAGCTCCAGGAAGGCTTCTTTCTGTATCTGTTGAATATCAAATGTCTTCAGCTGAAAATAATCCTTATGCCAAGGTGTTAATTTTGATTCCTTACACACTATACTGTTGGGTGTAGGATCCGGTATCCTGAGAGGCTGCAGGAAGGATCAGATGGCATGGCCTTGAGGAGTAAAGGATTTAACTCCACGTGGATGAATTCTGTCCAGTGGGAAACAAGAGACAGGAAGGATCAGGGCAAATCGATTCCATTTCTCCATTCTTCGCATTCTGAGGCGTGGTTTCTCTGTGTACAGTTACCCTGAGAAGTTCTGAGTACCCAACATCTGATGAGAAAACTTATGTATCTCTTCAAGGCTCATCATGAAGCAGTGGCAAGTGTGGTAACATGTTTCACATCCTTTCTTGCATCTTTCAATTTTTTCTCACACTTGCTCGCCTCAGATTACACACACTTGCCCCCTTCATAAAGCATCACACTGATTTCATGCCTTAGGCTCTGTTGTCTAGGAAACTTGGGCTAAAACAACTGATTTTTAAACCAATACCAGATACATAAATAAGAAATAACCTGGTGAAACTGGAGGAAAATATCCTAAGCCTGCAGAATAGTATATCTGGAGACCTAAAGGCAAAGTGAGTGTGGGTTTTTATATTAGTCTATTCAGGTTGCTATGAAAAAATACCATAAACTGGGTAGCTTGTAAACAACAGAAATTGATTTCTCACAGTTCTGAAGGCTGGGAAGTCCAAGATCAAAGTGCAGCAGATTCGGTGTCTGGTAAGAGCCTGTTTTCTGGTTCATAGATGGGACGTTTAGCTGTGTCCTCACTTGGTGGAAGGGACTGCTTAGCTCTCTAGGGTCTCTTTTTAAAGGGCATTAATCCAATCATGTTGGTTCTACCTTTACGACTTAATCACTTCCCATGAGCCCCACCTCCTAGTGCCATTGCCTTGGGAGTTAGGATTTCAGCATACGAATTTTAGAAGAACATAAAAACTTAGTTCATTGCACTGGAACTTCAAGAAATGGGAAGTTCACTTTGGCTAGAGAATAAACCTAGGGTGATAGTGTAGGGGTTGTGAGAGAAGAGGATAGAGGTATATCTGCTCACAAAGTACTGAGTAGGCCATGAGAAGGAGGCTTGGAAGCTACAGAAGGATTTGAAGCCAAAGAGTGACAAGGGCAGATTTGCATTTAAGATCACACTGGCTGCAATAGGGAGGTTGGACTGTAAGTGAGCAGGGAAGATGTTGTAATCTTTGCAAAGGCACACTAGGGTTGTGGTATTGGTGTTAATTGTTATGATATAATGGAAGTAGCCTATTATACATTAGCTATACCAATTTTAGTTAAATAGTCCAATCATATTATTTCTTACTACCAATTCAAGTATAATTCTCTTTAAAGTTACTATGAGACTGACTCAAAATTACAACAAAGGGCTAATTTTGGTGTTAATAAATATTTAAATGGAATTTATTGGGAGCCTTTCTAACCCTGTGGGGTGTTAAGAATTATCTGAAGTGTTGAAATAGGCAAAATGGATTTCTGGAAATCCTTTCAGTTTAGTATTTGGCATTGTCTAACTTGCTGAGGGAAGGATGTACTAGTGAGTGTTGTCCACAGAAACAGGACCAATAGGATATGAGTGTGTATACAGTCATGCAATGGCTAGAGCATCCTGAGAAATGCATCATTAGCCAGTTCCATCACTGAGTGTATGTAGACAAACCTAGATGGTATAGCCTACTACTACACACCTAGGCTATGTGGTATAGCCTATTGCTCTGAGGCTACAAACCTGCACAGCCTGCTGTACTGAATACCGTAGGCAATTATAACATAATGGTAAGTACTTGTGTATCTAAATTTATATATACATAGAAAAGGTACAGTAAAAATGTGATATAAAAGATAAAAAATGGTATGCCTGTTATAGGGCACTTCCCATGAACAGAACTTGCAGGACTAGAGCTTGCTCTTGATGACTCACTGAGTGAGTGGGAAGTGAATGTGAAGGCCTGGGACATTACTGTACACTTCTATAGACTTCATCAACACTGTACAAAGGCTACACTAAGTTTATAAAAAATGTTTTTCTTGACAGAGATGAAAACCATGACATGAGAAATATGTGAAAAATCCACAAGTTCAGTAACTGACTCGATCAACTGGAAGAAAGAGTATCAGCGATTGAGGATCAAATGAATGAAATGAAGCAAGAAGAGAAACCAAAAGAAAAAAGAAGAAAAAGAAATGAACAAAGCCAGCAAGAAGTATGGGATTATGTAAAAAGACCAAATCTACGTCTGATTGGGGTGCCTGAAAGTGAGGGGGATAATGGAACCAAGTTGGAAAACACTCTTCAGGATATCATCCAGGAGAACTTCCCCAACCTAGTAGGGCAGGCCAACATTCAAATTCAGGAAATACAGAGAACACCACAAAGAAACTCCTCGAGAAGAGCAACTCCAAGACACATAATTGCCAGATTCACCAAAGTTGAAATGAAGGAAAAAATCTTAAGGGCAGCCAGAGAGAAAGGTCGGGTTACCCACAAAGGGAAGCCCATCAGACTAACAGCAGATCTCTCGGCAGAAACTCTACAGTCCAGAAGAGAGTGGGGGCCAATATTCAACGTTCTTAAAGAATTTTAAACCCAGAATTTCATATCCAGCCAAACTAAGTTTCATAAGTGAAGGAGAAATAAAATCCTTTACAGATAAGCAAATGCTTAGAGATTTTGTCACCACCAGGCCTGCCTTACAAGAGACCCTGAAGGAAGCACTAAACATGGAAAGGAACAACCAGTACCAGCCATTGCAAAAACATGCCAAAACGTAAAGACTGTCAAGGCTAGGAAGAAACTGCATCAACTAACGAGCAAAATAACCAGTTAATATCATAATGGCAGGATCAAGTTCACACATAACAATATTAACCTTAAATGTTAATGGACTAAATGCTCCAATTAAAAGACACAGACTGGCAAACTGGATAAAGAGTCAAGACCCATCAGTCTGCTGTATTCAGCAGACCCACCTCACATGCAGAGACATACATAGGCTCAAAATAAAGGGATGGAGGAAGATCTACCAAGCAAATGGAGAACAAAAAGAAGCAGGGGTTGCAATCCTAGACTCAGATAAAATAGACTTTAAACCATCAAAGATCAAAAGAGACAAAGAAGGCCATTACATAATGGTAAAGGGATCAATTCAACAGGAAGAGCTAACTATCCTAAATATATATGCATCCAATACAGGAGCACCCAAATTCATAAAGCCAGTCCTTAGAGACTTACAAAGAGACTTAGACTCCCATACAATAATAATGGGAGACTTCAACACTCCACTGTCAACATTAGACAGATCAACGAGACAGAAAGTTAACAAGGATATCCAGGAATTGAACTCATGTCTGCACCAAGCGGACCTAATAGACATCTATAGAACTCTCCACCCCAAATCAACAGAATATACATCTTCTCAGCACCACATCGCACTTATTCCAAAATTGACCACATAATTGGAAGTAAAGCACTCCTTAGCAAATGTAAAAGAACAGAAATTATAACAAACTGTCTCTCAGACCACAGTGCAATCAAACTAGAACTCAGGACTAAGAAACTCAATCAAAACCACTCAACTACATGGAAACTGAACAACCTGCTCCTGAATGACTACTGGGTACATAACGAAATGAAGGCAGAAATAAAGATGTTCTTTGAAACCAATGAGAACAAAGATACAACATACCAGAATCTCTGGGACACATTTAAAGCAGTGTGTAGAGGGAAATTTATAGCACTAAATGCCCACAAGAGAAAGCAGGAAAGATCTAAAATTGACACTCTAACATCACAATGAAAAGAACTGGAGAAGCAAGAGCAAACACATTCAAAAGCTAGCAGAAGGCAAGAAATAACTAAGATCAGAGCAGAACTGAAGGAGATAGAGACACAAGAAACCCTCCAAAAAATCAATGAATCCAGGAGTTGGTTTTTTGAGAAAATCAACAAAATTGACAGACCGCTAGCAAGACTAATAAAGAAGAAAAGAGAGAGGAATCAAATAGATGCAATAAAAAATGATAAAGGGGATATCACCACCGACCCCACAGATATACAAACTACCATCAGAGAATACTATAAACACCTCTACGCAAATCAACTAGAAAATCTAGAAGAAATGGATAATTTCCTGGACACTTACACTCTTCCAAGACTAAACCAGGAAGAAGTTGAATCCCTGAATAGACCAATAGCAGGCTCTGAAATTGAGGCAATAATTAATAGCCTACCCACCAAAAATTCCAGGACCAGAGGGATTCACAGCTGAATTCTACCAGAGGTACAAGGAGGAGCTGGTACCACTCCTTCTGAAACTATTCCAATCAATTGAAAAAGAGGGAATCCTCCCTAACTCATTTTATGAGGCCAACATCATCCTGATACCAAAGCCTGGCAGAGACACAACAAAAAAAGAGAATTTTAGACCAATATCTCTGATGAACATCGATGCAAAAATCCTCAATAAAATACTGGCAAACCGGATTCAGCAGCACATCAAAAAGCTTATCCACCATGATCAAGTGGGCTTCATCCCTGGGATGCAAGGCTGGTTCAACATTCACAAATCAATAAATGTAATCCAGCATATAAACAGAACCAAAGACAAGAACCACATGATTATCTCAATAGATGCAGAAAAGGCTTTTGACAACATTCAACAGCCCTTCATGCTAAAAATGCTCAATAAATTCTGTATTGATGGAACGTACCTCAAAATAATAAGAGCTATTTATGACAAACCCACAGCCAATATCATACTGAATGGGCAAAAACTGGAAAAATTCCCTTTGAAAACTGGCACAAGACAGGGATGCCCTCTCTCACCACTCCTATTCAACATAGTGTTGGAAGTTCTGGCTAGGGCAATCAGGCAAGAGAAAGAAATCAAGGGTATCCAGTTAGGAAAAGAAGAAGTCAAATTGTCCCTGTTTGCAGATGACATGATTGTATATTTAGAAAACCCCATCATCTCAGCCCAAAATCTCCTTAAGCTGATAAGCAACTTCAGCAAAGTCTCAGGATACAAAATTAATGTGCAAAAATCACAAGCATTCTTATACACCAGTAACAGACAAACAGAGAGCCAAATCATGAGTGAACTCCCATTCACGATTGCTTCAAAGAGAATAAAATACCTAGGAATCCAACTTACAAGGGATGTAAAGGACCTCTTCAAGGAGAACTACAAACCACTGCTCAGTGAAATAAAAGAGGACACTAACAAATGGAAGAACATACCATGCTCATGGATGGGAAGAATCAATATCGTGAAAATGGCCATACTGCCCAAGGTTATTTATAGATTCAATGCCATCCCCATCAAGCTACCAATGAGTTTCTTCACAGAATTGGAAAAAACTGCTTTGAAGTTCATATGGAACCAAAAAAGAGCTCACATTGCCAAGACAATCCTAAGTCAAAAGAACAAAGCTGGAGGCATCACGCTACCTGACTTCAAACTATACTACAAGGCTACAGTAACCAAAACAGCATGGTACTGGTACCAAAACAGAGATATAGACCAATGGAACAGAACAGAGTCCTCAGAAATAATGCCACACATCTACAGCCATCTGATCTTTGTCAAACCTGAGAGAAACAAGAAATGGGGAAAGGATTCCCTATTTAATAAATGGTGCTGGGAAAATTGGCTAGCCATAAGTAGAAAGCTGAAACTGGATCCTTTCCTTAATCCTTATACGAAAATTAATTCAAGATGGATTAGAGACTTAAATGTTAGCCCTAATACCATAAAAACCCTAGAAGACAACCTAGGTAGTACCATTCAGGACATAGGCATGGGCAAGGACTTCATGTCTAAAACACCAAAAGCAACGGCAGCAAAAGCCAAAATTGACAAATGGGATCTAATTAAACTAAAGAGCTTCTGCACAGCAAAAGAAACTACCATCAGAGTGAACAGGCAACCTACAGAATGGGAGAAAATTTTTGCAATCTACTCATCTGACAAAGGGCTAATATCCAGAATCTACAAAGAACTCAAACAAATTTACAAGAAAAACACAAACAACCCCATCAAAAAGTGGGCAAAGGATATGAACAGACATTTCTCAAAAGAAGACATTCATACAGCCAACAGACACATGAAAAAATGCTCATCATCACTGGCCATCAGAGAAATGCAAATCAAAACCATAATGAGATACCATCTCACACCAGTTAGAATGGCAATCATTAGCAAGTCAGGAAACAACAGGTGCTGGAGAGGATGTGGAGAAATAGGAATACTTTTACACTGTTGGTGGGAGTGTAAACTAGTTCAACCATTATGGAAAACAGTATGGCGATTCCTCAAGGATCTAAAACTAGATGTACCATATGACCCAGCCATCCCACTACTGGGTATATACCCAAAGGATTATAAATCGTGCTGCTATAAAGACACATGCACACGTATGTATATTGCGGCACTATTCACAATAGCAAAGACTTGGAATCAACCCAAATGTCCATCTGTGACAGACTGGATTAAGAAAATGTGGCACATATACACCATGGAATATTATGCAGCCATAAAAAAGGATGAGTTTGCGTCCTTTGTAGGGACATGGATGCAGCTGGAAACCATCATTCTTAGCAAACTATCACAAGAACAGAAAACCAAACACCGCATGTTGTCACTCATAGGTGGGAACTGAACAATGACATCACCTGGACTCGGGAAGGGGAACATCACACATCGGGGCCTATCATGGGGAGGGGGGAGGGGAGAGGGATTGCATTGGGAGTTATACCTCATATAAATGACGAATTGGGTGCTGACGAGTTGGGTGCTGATGAGTTGATGGGTGCAGCACACCAACATGGCACAAGTATACATATGTAACAAACCTGCACGTTATGCACATGTACCCTAGAACTTTAAGTATAATAATAATAAAAAAAAATTCTTTCTTCGATAATAAATTAACCTTAGCTGACTAATTTTTGTACTTTTTAGACTTCTTATTTTATTTTTAACTTTTTGGCTCTTTTGTAATAACACATAGATTAAAACACAGATACATTATACATCTGTGCAAAAATATTTTCTTTCCTTGTATCCTTATCCTATGAGCTTTTAGTTTTAATTTTTTCTTTTACTTTTTAAACTCTTTTGTTTAAAACTAAGACACAAACATACACATTATTCTAGGCCTACACAGGATCAGGATCATCAATATCACTGTCTCCCAACTCCTCCTCTTGTTCGTCTGAAAGATCTTCAGGAGCAATAACACGCATTGAACTGTTATCGCCTGTGATAACACTTTCTTCTGGAATACTTCCTGAAATACCTACCAGAGGCTGTTTTACAGTTAACTTTTCTTTTTTAGTAGAAGGTGTACACTCTAAAATAACAATAAAAAGTATACCATAGTAAATATGTAAACTAGTAACATATTCATTATCAAGTATTATGCACTGTATAGAATTGCATGTGCTTCTATACTACTGGCAGGGCAGTAGATTTGTTTACACCAGCACCACCACATTACCACAAACATGTGAGTAATGTGTTGCCCTATGATGTTACAATGGCTACAGTATCACTTGGGGATAGGAATTTCTCAGCTCCCTTATAATCTTATGGAAACATCATTGTGTATGCAGTTCATCATTGACCAAAATGTTGTTATATTGTTCATAACTGTGTGTGTGCATGTGTGTGTGTGTGTGTGTGTGTATATATATATATATATATATATATAAGTGAGAGAGAGAAAATTAGCTCATGCAAGTGTGATGACTGATGAACCTGAAATCTACAGAGCAGATTGGCAGTCCGGAGACCCGGAGAAGAGTTCACACTGCAACTCAAACCCAAAGGCAATCTGGAGGCAGAATTCCGTCTTCCCTGGGCAGTCTCAGTCTTTTCTTTGATGGCCTTCAACCAATTAGATGAGATCCACTCATGTAGAAAAATCTGCTTCACTGAAAGACTTTTGATTTAATTGTGAATCTCATCTAAAAATACCTTCACAGCAACATCTACACTAATGTTTGACCAAATATCTTTGTACCAGAGCCTAGCCAAGTTGACACATAAAGTTAACCATTACAAGGGGGGCTACCTGATTCCCAAACTTTTGTTTGACATTTTATTTGCTATTAAATAGGAAATCTTACATCTCTTTAAGGACAGAGGTAAGCTTGTAAAAAAACTGATGACAATTCAAGTGATTCTTTTTCAATAATAATATAAACAAATTTTGTCCCAAAGAGATGCAAGCGATGTGAATACAACCCAAAGGTTATCATTTATTGTAGGTTTTGTGTCTAACCTACTATCATTATTCTTATGCTTAAAATATGCTCTTTCAATAAACCTTGCCATTTACAAGTTCTCTAATTAATGAGCTGAATAAAACTTTTAACCCATATTTATTTTATGTTTTAAAAGGTATCATGTTTTTAACTTTTGAAAATTATACTTTGACAGGGAATAAACACACAGTATGCAGTATAGAAAAGAATGAGCATAATTATTCAATTTGTGGTTTTTTATTTAATTTAATCATGCATGTCAAGAGACTGTTACCATCTCATTTTCTTCACTGGTCTCTAATTGATATGGTTGTTGGAGTTAAGACATATACAATAAGCTCTCCAAATATTCTTTCTCCCCCATTCACTCTAGTCTCTCTTCTGGGGACTCTTATTACATATGTTTTGGATCGTCTCATTGTATTCTTT
Organism: Rhinopithecus roxellana; assembly: GCF_007565055.1. Taxonomy (NCBI): domain Eukaryota; kingdom Metazoa; phylum Chordata; class Mammalia; order Primates; family Cercopithecidae; genus Rhinopithecus; species Rhinopithecus roxellana. The sequence goes on from NC_044558.1 coordinate 108,005,288, forward strand.
CTGTTTCTTAATCTTTTTTTTTTTTTTTTTTTTTTTTTGAGACAGAGTTTCACTCTGTCGCCCAGGCTGGAGTGCAGTGGGCACGATCTCGGCTCACGGCAACCTCCGCCTCCCAGGGTAAAGTAATCCTCCTGCCTCAGCCTCCTGAGTAGCTGGGATTACAGGTGTGCGCCACCACACCTGGATAATTTTTGTGTTTTTAGTAGAGATAGGGTTTCACCATGTTGGCAGGGCTGGTCCTAACTCCTGACCTCAGGTGATCCACCTGCCTCAGTCTCGCAAAGTGCTGGGATTACAGGCATGAGCCACTGCACCAGCCCTCTGTTTCTTAATCTTTCTTTATTTTCCATCATTTTCTCCTCTGTCAGGCTGCATTCTGGATAGTGATTTCTAATTTATCTTTCAGTTTGATGATTTTCTTTTTTATTCTGTCAACACTGCTATTTAATCTATTCATAGAATTTTTTGTTTCAAAGGCTTCACTTTTTATTTCTGGAATTTCTATTTGCTTCTCCACTAAATCTGCCCATTTTTTTCTCACAGCATCTTGTCTAGTGTTTTGGATTATTTATTTTATGCAGCCGATCATTTAAAACATACTAATTTTCTTTCCCTGTCATATTTTTCTATAATATGATACTTTTGGGATATTGATCTTGCTGTTTATTGTGTCTGCTCAATCTGGTTTATTCTGAATTGTTCTTCTCCTCCTCTTCTCCCTCCTCCTCCTCTTCCTTCTTCTTCTTTTTCTTCCTTCCTTCTTCTTTTTTTTCTTCCTTCCTCCTCCTCTTTCCCTCACCACCTTGGATTTTATTTCTTCCTTTCTTTCATTGGGGATTTATTTTTCTTTCTTACAAGCTTAGTTGTAATTTAAAGGAATATTTTTTATATTTATCCAGTACTTCTAGGAGTTCACAGTGTGCAAATTTGGGAATTAACTAGTCAACAATATGGTCAGAAAAATACATCTCCAATATGATCCCATTGGATCAACCAGGGTACAAACAAGAGGCACTATAAAGTGTATATCCAAATGCTTAAAAGTTACAAAGGAGGCCGGGCGCGGTGGCTCAAGCCTGTAATACCAGCACTTTGGGAGGCCGAGACGGGTGGATCATGAGGTCAGGAGATCGAGACCATCCTGGCTAACACGGTGAAACCCCGTCTCTACTAAAAAATACAAAAAACTAGCCGGGCGAGGTGGCGGGCGCCTGTAGTCCCAGCTACTCGGGAGGCTGAGGCAGGAGAATGGCGTGAACCCGGGAGGCGGAGCTTGCAGTGAGCTGAGATCCGGCCACTGCACTCCAGTCTGGGCGACAGAGCCAGACTCCGTCTCAAAAAAAAAAAAAAAAAAAAAAAAAAAAAAAAAGTTACAAAGGAAGCTCTAATTATTTTTAACTAAAATGTATTCAGTCCTCCTAACTTGACAAATGCACTGCATAATGACCTAGAAGGTCAGATTATAATGTAAGATTCTCACATTCCTTGGTGTTCTGCAGAGGACTAGGCTACCTGAGGAGAGATGGCCCCCAGCTGTGCCCTGTTTTCTTTCTCTTTTTACCACTGGCTCCTTCCAGCACTGTGAGGCCTACCCAGGCATGTGGACCTCCCACCGTTCTCCCAATGTTAAACTCTGTCCAAACCCTTGGCCAACAGCCACCCTTGGCCACTCCTCAGGCCTCAGAGTTGTGTGTACAAATAGCAAGTCTGGCCTCTGCAGGGAAAATCTAAGAATCCTGTGGCAGTCTGGGCAGAGAATTCCAGGAATTTATGTACCTGAGTTTAAAAAAGGCAGAGTGTGGGCTCCAGGCAGTTCAGTCCCCTTAGACCTGTGAACCTGGTTCTGTGGGGAGGAGAGCAGTGGCCAGAACACAGCTTTCTAAAGCACTGTGCCTTGAGCCAGACACCCTCTTATCTGGCTCTCAAGGTGGCCTCACAAACAACTGCCAAAATATGTCCACTTCTGCTACCTGTACTATAAGTTGGAACTTCCCCAAGTTATTTTTTACTTGGGCTATTGCTATAGCTTCCTAACTGATATCATGGCCACCAGTGTCACTGCTGGTCATTAGAAACTGGTTCCAAATCCTAGCCTGACTACTTATTAGCCATATAACTTTGAGCAAGTGACTTAACCTCTCTGGAACCTTCATTTGCTCAGCAAAATTGCACCTAAGTTTTAGACTCACAGAAACTATGGGAGATAAATGTTTATGGTTGTTTTGAGCCATTACAGTTTGGAGTAACTTGTTATACATAAATGAATAACTAATGTATTATCACCCCACCTCACTTTTGAAATCATGGTATAATATACATTATTCCAGAGGGACTTTCTAAAACCTAATAGAATAGAAAATAATGGTAAAGGTCATAACTTGTTCTATTGGTTCCTTAATAGTACAAGCACCAATTATTTTAAGACAATGACTAAAAAAACCTTACAGGCTAACTAAACTGGACACATATCATATCAGGTCTCTCTCATGGCATACATGCAGATTGTACATGGAGGGTGATGCTGTGCTGTGCCCTCCACTCCAGCACTAAGCCCTTCTAACCCTACAGTAGTTGGTTCCAACACTCCTTAAAGCCTATTGCTAAGTCACAGAGACCTTACTCTTCTTGATATTTATATGGTAATATTGAGGAATAGGCTGGTTTGGTTGGTCAAACATATTTAATACTTAACCAGCATTACTGGCTGGGTGCAGTGGCTCATGCCGGTAATTCCAGCACTTTGGGAGGCCAAGGCAGGCAGATCACAAGGTCAGGAGTTCGAGACCAGCCTATCCAACATGGTGAAACCCCGTCTCTACTAAAAATACAAAAATTAGCCAGGTGTGGTGGTGGCACACACCTATAATCCCAGCTACTCCGGAGGCTGAGGCAGGAGAATTGCTTGAACCTGGAGGCAGAAGTTGTAGTGAGCCGAGATTGCAATGCTGCACTCCAGCCTGGGTGACAGAGCAAGACTCCATCTCAAAAAATAATAATAAAATAAAAATAAATAATAAAATAAAAAATAAAAATATTTAACCAGGATTATGAAATTCAAACTGCCTATTGAACCTGGCCAACAACTAAGATAGACACGGATGTAATTTATCGTTTACAATGTAGAGAATACTAATTTACTATATTTCTATTCTGAGTCACTAAAATCTATTTCTAATGTCTTTAGTTTTGTCATGTACATCAGCGGACCCCAATGTTTTTGGCACCAGGAACCAGTTTTGTGGAAGACTATTTTTCCACAGACCAGGGTGGGGATGGTTTCAGAATAAGACTGTTCCACCTCAGATCATCAGGCATTAGATCCTCATAAGGAGTGCGCAACCTAGATTCCTCGCATGCACAGTTCACAGTAGGGTTCATGCTCCTCTAGAATCTGATGCCATGGATCTGACAGGAAATGGAGCTCAGGTGGAAATGCTTACTCCTCTTCCACTCACCTCCTGCTATGCAGCCTGGTTCCTAACAGGCCATGGACCAATACAAGTCCACAGCCTGGGAGTTGGGAATCCCTGACTTATATGTTCTTTTGCTCACTCATTCAGCCTATATTTATGAAGTATTTTCTATGTGCTAGCTCCAATAGAGAGTACAAACTAAATAAGACATTTGCCCTAAAGTCTAATGAAAAAGAGAAAATTTATAGTCTGATAGAAGATAAGTCTAGGCACAGTGGCTCATGACTGTAATGCCAGCACTTTGGGAAGCTGAAGCGGGAGGATTGCTTGAGTCCAGAAGTTTGAGACAAGCCTGGGCAACATAGTGAGACCTTGTTCTATTAAAATTTAAAAATACATAATAAAACAAAAAGCTGCTTTTAGAAATATAAACCCTTTGCATGCAGGGGAAGCATGTATGTGTGCCTGTGTGTATATACACACATAGGTCTATTCATCCTCCAGATGAAGAGGGAGTGCTATAGTTTTTAAAAAGTACTAAGTAGAACATGTGAAGAAAATTGCACAAATCCTAAGTGCATGGCTTAATGAATTTATTAAAATTGAACTCTATAACCAGCACCCAGATGAAAAAAACAGAATTTTACTAGCACTCAAGAATCCCTTTTCTTGTCTACACTTTCGCAGAGGGGAGGAAGTACATCAAACAACTTTTTTTTTCTGTTTCAACAATCTGCTTAATGCATACCTTCCTGCATCATGAGTCACTCAGACCATTATTAGCCTTCAAAAATAGTTTCTCTGAGACAATTCTCTCCCTCCTCACAAGCTAAACAGTGATTAACGTCCAGGTGAACCAGAGTAAAAATTTCCAGCTGTCAAATTAACAGTGAGAAAGCATTTTTTTCCTCACAAAAGATGTGTCTAGACTCATGAAAATTAGAAAGTGGCCAGGCGCGGTGGCTCACATCTGTAATTCCAACACTTTGGGAGGCCGAGGCGGGCAGATCACGAGGTCAGGAGATAGAGACCATCCTGGCTAACATGGTGAAACCCCGTCTCTACTAAAAAATATACAAAAAATTAGCTGGGTGTGGTGGCGGGCACCTGTAGTCCCAGCTACTCGGGAGGCTGAAGCAGGAGAATGGTGTGAACCCGGGAGGCGGAGCTTGCAGTGAGCCGAGATCGTGCCACTGCACTCCAGCCTGGGCTACAGAGCGAGACTCCGTCTCAAAAAAGAAAAAAGAAAAAGAAAATTAGAAAGAAAAAAATATTCATTAGTTCATCACATAAAGGGTTATTCCCTCAAACATAATTCCTACCTTTTCTCTAGTTTAAAATGAGTTCGGCTGTTCTTATTTAAAGTCAAGTCATACACATAAAGCAAACCTAATGCAGTCTTTATTACGGTAGTAGACAGGAAACACGCACCGAACCAATTAGATACTATAACCTCATAATGTTGCATCAAAGCTGTGGCATGTTATTAGAAACCAAGTGATGTACAGAATCTTTTATTTTATGTTTAGAACGCACAGGACAGCTATCTGACCCAAAGGTGAATCAATGTGGATACCGACAGGCAAAGCAGCCATCGAGGTATAGGAATTCAGAGGAATGATGTTTAAGTCTCCTTGAGTGATAATATCAATCAGTAGCTACAGGAAATACTAAAGACACTTTTGCACTAGGTCCTCCTTTAATCTTCTGAGAAAATCCTCATCACAATTCAAACAGAATGAGTAAAAGTAAGAGTAGATCTTCAGTAGGCAAAGAACTCAGACTGGGACCCCATGGATCATCGATTTGATGCTGTTTTTTTCTGGAGAATTAGAAAGGGTGAAGAAAGCTTGAATCCTAGCATTTGTGTTGCCAATTTCAGTAAAGTCTCCATTGTTTCACAACTTTCTCCAAAGAATCTGAAACCTAATTCCACATAAACATAACTAGGAGCTTTTTAAGGTAAAAACCATGGATTTTTTTTTTCTTTCTCTACCTGTGGCATCTCCCACAGCACTTGGGACAGTGTAATTGATTAATAAATATTTCATAATTGAATGAATGATTGTGTGGAACTTTCTCCTAAAAATGATTAGGAGCCGTTGAAGCATGTTCAGGAAATGAGTGACATGACCAGATTTCCTCTATAGGTAACTCCTTCTGGCAATAGTATGGAGCATATATTAGAGAAACAGACCAGGAGGTATTACTGGGAGGCAATAGTCCTAGTCCAGACTAGAATAAGTGATAGTCTCAACTAAGGTTGCACAGGTTAAGGTGAAAAGTAGAAACTGACTTAAAGGATACTTAAAAAGTAAAATCTATGTGATCTAGTCATTGATGGAATGTGGAGGGAGAGAGAAAATACTAGAGGAGGACTCTAAAAATGATTCTTGGGATTCTGGTTTGGTCTTTTGAATGAGTGATGGGACAGATGGTTGAGGTAAAAAATGCAGTAGTGGGAGGAACAGATTAGGTATCAAATACAGTGAGTTTACAGTAGCTTCTTTAGGCTTGAGGTGCCTATAGGATGTCTGATTTAGAATCAGTAGAGTGGAAACAGTTATTAAAGCCATGGGTTTTGATGTTTTTGTTCACAGAAAAAAAAAAAAAAAAGGTGTAGCATGAAAATCCAGAGGGCTGAGGGCAGAACCACAGGCAATACAGACATTTAGAGGTTGAGCAGAGGACAAAAATACTGACACAAGGAACAGGATTGCCCACAAATGACCGTGGGTATTTATTCTAGGATACCTGGATACCAAGCTAGCTGGGATCAGGGACCCATGTACCCCTACTCCCAGAAGGGGAACTGAACCTAAGCTTTTCTCTGTTTGGCAGGGGAAGCTGCAGCATTCATAGAGCCTAAGCTCTCCAGATACTGAGCTGCTGGTGTACCCCTAAAGTAACTAAGCATATGTATTAAGATGTATGCATTTCCTACAAGCCACACATAAGAAAGGTAGAATTTCTTCTCCCTTATGATAATTTAACTTTGTTTTTGGTATCAGATAAGATTATCAAGTGACTCATTTTTTAAAAGAATAAAATAAAAACAGGAGACTTGCTAAGATATTCACTTTGGGAGGCTGTACATCTATCCTAGCAAGGATGTTACTGAACAAGACATTTTGGAAGATTCTCTTTTGAATTTGCCTCAGCTTGAAAGGGTAAAAGTTCATATTTTTAGACAAATTTAAGTTTTGAAAACAATCCAAGTTGTTGTTTGTAATAAAGTTTGGTGGAAAAAGTAAATGACAATAATGAAACACAATCATGTCATGCTATAAGAAAATGGATTGTTTTTCCTCTTTAGGGCCCTAATGATCTGCTCCATTTTCCTGCCTTTCTCTCGTTCCCTCCCTTTCTTTCCAGGAGCTCTTGCATAGTCCAGCCAGACTAATCTTCATGAAGCGTAATTCCAATCATGTCACTATCTTTTTCAAAACTTGTCAGTAACTTCGGGGTACTCACGTAAAAATGTCTAAACCCCTTGGTCTGGAAGTCTAGGTTCTTTCCATTCTTACTGAAACTTGTTACTTGTCCTCCCTTTCAGCCCAATAAACTGAACTCTTGAATGTTTTCTGTTCATTCTCTATGGTTTTTGATGGGATTTGGCTGTGTCCCCACACAAATCTCAACTTGAACTGTAACTCTCAGAATTCCCACGTGTTGGGGGAGGGACTGAGTGTGGAGGTAATTGAGTCATGAGGGCCAGTCTTTCCCGTGCTATTCTTGTGATAGTGAACAAGTCTCATGAGATCTGATGGGTTTATTAGGGGTTTCTATTTTTGCTTCTTTCTCATTTTCTCTTGCTACCACCATGTAAGAAGTGCCTTTCTCCTCCTGTCATGATTCTGAGGCCTCCCCAGCCATGTGGAACTGTAAGTCCAATTAAACCTCTTTTTCTTCCCAGTCTTGGGTATCTCTTTATAAGCAGCATGGAAACAGACTAATACAATAAATTGGTACCAGTAGAGTGGGGTGTTGCTGAAAAGATACTCAAAAATGTGGAAGCGACTTTGGAACTGGGTAACAGCAGAGGTTGGATCACTTTGGAGGGCTCAGAAGAAGACAGGAAAATGTGCGAAAGTTTGGAACTTCCTAGAGACTTGTTGAATGACTTTGCCCGAAATGGTGATACCAATATGGACAATAAAGTCTAGGCTCAGGTGGTCTTAGATGGAGATGAGGAACTTTTTGGGAACTGGAGTAAAGGTAACTCTTGTTATGTTTCAGCAAAGAGACTGGCAGCATTTTGCCCCTGTCCTCCCTAGAGATCTGAGGAACTTTGAACTTGAGAAAGATGATTTAGGGTATCTGGTGGAAGAAATTTCTAAGCAGCAAAGCATTCAAGAAGTGACTTGGGCTCTGTTAAAAGCATTCAGTTTTATAAGGGAAGCAGAGCATAAAAGTTTGGAAAATTTGCAATGTGACTATGCAATAGAAAGGAAAAACCCATTTTCTGGGAAGAAATTCAAACCAGCTGCAGAAATTTGCATAAGTAGCAAGGACCTTAATGTTAATCTCCAAGATCTTTGGGAAGATGTCTCCAGGCCATGTCAGAAACCTTCACAGCAAGCCCTACTATCACAGGCCCAGAGGCCCAGGAGGAAAAAGTGGTTTCATAGGCTGGGTCCAGGGTCTCTGTGCTGTATGCAGCCTAGGGACTTGGTGCCCTGTGTCCCAGCTATTCCAGCTGTGACTGAAAGGGGCCAACATATAGTTCAGGCTGTGGCTTTAGAGGGTGAAAGCCCCAAGCCTTGGTTGTTTTCACATGGTGTTGAACCTGTGGGTGCACAGAAGTCAAGAATTGAGGTTTGGGAACCTCCACCTAGATTTCAAAAGATGTATGGAAACACCTCGATGACCAGGCAAAAGTTTGCTGCAAGGGTGGGGCCCTCATGGAGAACCTCTGCTAGGGCAGTGTGGAAGGGAAATGTGGGGTTGGACCTCCCATGCAGAGTCCCTACTGGGGCACTGCTTAGTGGAGCTGTGAGAAGAGGGCCGTCATCCTCCAGACCTCAGAATGGTAGATCCATTGACAGCTTGCACTGTGCACCTGGAAAAGCCACAGACACTCAATGCCAGCCTGTGAAAGCAACTGGGAGGGAGGAGGCTGTACCCTGCAAAGCCACAGGGGCGAAGCTGCCCAAGACCCTGGGAGCCCACCTCTTGGATTAGTATGACCTGGATGTGAGACCTGGAGTCAAAGGAGATCATTTTGGAGCTTTAAAATTTGATTGCCCTGCTGGATTTCGGACTTTCATGCGCCCTGTAACCCCTTTGTTTTGGCCAATTTCTCCCATTTGGAATGGCTGTATTTACCCAATACCAGGACCCCCATTGTATCTAGGAAGTAACTAGTTTGCTTTTTATTTTACAGGCCCATAGGCAGAAGGTACTTGCCTTGTCTCAGATGAAACTGTGGACCATGGACTTTTGGGTTAATGCTGAATTGAGTTAAGACTTTGGGGGACTGTTGGGAAGGCATGATTGGTTTTGAAATGTGAGGACATGAGATCTGGAGGGGTCAGGGTGGAATGATATGGTTTGGTTGTGTCCCCACTCAAATCTTAACTTGAATTGTATCTCCTAGAATTCTCACATGTTGTGGGAGGGACCCAGGGGGAGGTAATTGAATCATAGGGGCTGGTCTTTCTTGAGTTATTCTCGTGATAATGAATAAGTATCACAAGATATGAAGGGTTTATCAGGGGTTTCCACTTTTACTTCTTTCTTATTTTCTCTTGCCACTGCCATGTAAGAAGTGCCTTTCTCCTCCTGCCATGATTCTGAGACCTCCTCAGCCATGCAAAACTGTAAGTCCAATTAAACCTGTTTTTGTTCCCAGTTTCAGGTATGTCTTTATCAGCAATGTGAAAACAGACTAATACAGTTTTTTATTTTTTTGTTTTCTCTCCATGTCTAATTTCTACCTTTCTTTTAAGACACTGAGTGAATGTCCTTAAGCCCATTTAGGCTTCCCTGATTGCTGCAATCCTGTTCCATATCCTTGGCTTCTTCTACCCAAGATAAACCCGTCACCCTCCTGCCACAGGAATGCCCAAACTCCTCATTTCGATTACATAGGGTTTTGTGGGAATATAGTGTCAGTATTAATGCATCGTTTTAGTTATTAATAGCAATGATATATTTAGTATAATGCAAGGAATTTTAAAAAGTGGACAATAATAAGACACCTAACATAGGTTACATCGATTACAGAGTAGCCAAAAGAGTACACAATCTTTAGAATTTGACAAAATGTATTTGAATCCTAGCTCTACTGTTTATTAGCTGGGTCCCTTCAGGCAGCTTATTTAATATCTCTAAGAATCTACTCTTTCATCTGCAAAATGAAAAATAATGACATCAGCTTCATAACTTTATTATGAGGATCAGAAGAAAGTCATGCAAAAGACTTTCTAATGATCTTAGAGAGAGGAAGTCCTCTATACACGTGACAAGACCTAGAAGCCATAAAAGATCACTATTTTGACTGCATAAAATGTAAACATTTTGCATAACCAAAGCCATAAGAGGGTAAACTGGAAAACATTTTTGTAGCATTTATGACAGATAAATTACTTTCATTCTCTCATATATCGATGAAGAAAAAGACCAATTTATTGAAAACATGGACAGAAGACATAAAAATACTCCATAGAAAATGAAATACAAATAGCTTGTAAACATATAAAAAGATGCTCAACTTCGGGCTAGGGGCAGTGGCTCACACCTGTAATCCCAACACTTTGGGAGGCCAAGGTGGGTGGATCACGAGGTCAGGAGATCAAGACCATCCTGGCTAACATGGTGAAATCCCGTTTATACTAAAAGTACAAAAAAAAAAAAAAATAGCCAGGCGTGGTGGCGGGCACCTGTAGTCCCAGCTACTAGGGAGGCTGAGGCAGGAGAATGGCATGAACCCGGGAGGCAGACTTTGTAGTGAGCCAAGATAACATCACTGCCCTCCAGCCTGGATGACAGAGAGAGACTCTGTCTCAAAGGGGGAAAAAAAAAGATGCTCAACCTCACTTGTAATGTAACATAAATATAACATGAATGCAAAGTAAAACTCAATAATAGACTATTTTCACCTAACTCCTAAATGATAAGGGAAGTAAGCGTATTATTAAGGGAAGTGTAAATTGGTACAACTTTTTCTGAAAAGCAATTTGACAACAGCAATTTTTTAAATAACAATTTAACCATATACTACTCCTCTGAGCAATTTCCCATCTGGGAATGTACACACCTGTGCTCTCCGGTATAGCAGCCGGTGACCACATTTGGTTACTGAGCACTTGAAATGTGGTATATCTGAAATGACATATAATTTAAGTGTAAAACACACACTGAATTTTAAAGCCTTAGTATAAGTAAAATAATGTAAAATATTTCATTTTTTAATTGATTGCATGTTGGAAATGACATATTTTGGATATAATGAGTTAAATATAATATACTATTAAGATTAATTTTACTTATTTCTTTTACTTTTAAAAATGTGGCTGCTAGAACATTGAAACTTACATATGTTGTTCACATTATATTCCTTTTGAACCTTGTTAGCATATATAGTTCTACTTGCATACATAAGAAATTATGTATGTATAAAGAATATCTGAAAAAATCTTTAATATTCACCAATAGAGTCTTTGCTAAATAAAATATGATACATTCAGACAATAGAATATTATGTGGACTGAAAAAAGAATGAGAACAGTCTGCCCTAAGATGGGGAGCTTTCCGCTAGATATCATTCAGTTAAAAAAAATAATAAAGCATGGAATAGATGTGTAGTGAGTTAATGTTGGTGTTCAGTGTATATTAAATGAATTTTGAATGAATTATGTAAATTGTACTTATGCATAGAATATTCTTGGAAGATGCACAAGAAATTGTTTTTAGTTATTGTTCTAGAGAGAGGAAATTGTGGCTCACCATCAGGGGCTGGAGAAGATTTATTTTTAACTCTACTTTTTTGTATTGATTAAATGTTTTGCAACATGTATTCATAACCTATTTAGAAAAAAACCTGTATTTACAAGTTTTCATTGTCTTTGAAGAAAACAATTCTTATAAAGAATTTCCTGAAGTCAGCTATGTGAAGGTGGAAGACGGATGTAAAATCACAAGGCCTTACACAGTAGTAGGTTCCTAAGAAATAGTTGTTTCTTTCCCTTCCCCACACTTTGACTAAGAGCACAGATGTCATAATAGAATCTTTCCACATTTCAGAGATCCCTTAAGCATCCCTATCACGTTATGGCTCTAGAGATGTCAAATGTAAATGGGATGAGGCTACACTGATCCTGTGACATGCCCTGGAAGTTAGTTATTTCTCCCCAATAAATCCCAGAAACTTGCCTGCTTACTTTTATATATGTCTCATCAAAATGGAAGGCAGCCTGTATAATGTATAACTTCCCAGTCAGTGTAATATTGTAGGCTGTCTACAAATTTTATTACTATATTAAGGGTTGAAGCAAACTTTTCCAGTTATTACATCCTCGGCAGTAAAATCTTCACTCTCCTTGTCAGTCTCTTGATTCTTCAGCAGTTAAAACACTCTCTTTTATTTCTGTATCAGAAACTCTGTGTGCTTCCCTAACCTCTTTGTCTACTTCAATCACCTCTTCTCACTTTGATGAAGTTTGTTGATTGATTGCTTCTCATGGATACGACTGGCTTTCCAGCCCTTTGTCTAAATTTAAAACACTGGAGCCATTCTTCAGAAAATACACAGTGCTCAATCAATTGCATTTGCTCATAAAATATCTTTTTTTTTTTTTTTTTTAACAAAAGTCTCTTGATTCTGCTTCCTCATTTCCATTCCCATTGCCTCTGCCTGAGTCCAGGCCCTCTTCATCTTGTCTAGAATATGTCAATTACCTCTTAACTAGTCCGTGTGCTTTCAGACTCCCCACTGGCAATCCATTTTCTACTTTACTGCTAAATTCTAAAAACAGATTCATGCCTCCATTCATTCATTCATCAGACATTCATTAAGTATCTCCTTTGTGTCAAGCATCATGCTAGGAACTGGGGACACAAATACTAATTTTTCATAGGCAGGCACTATGTTTCTGGAGCTTAGAGTTCAGTGCAGGAAGCCATCAAGTAGACACATGGTTTACAGTGTACAGGGGTGGGCACAGGATGCCCTGGCAGCATCCATCAGGGAAGAAAATTTCCCCAGAGCCCTTGCTATCTGGTCCAACTGTTAAGAGACAGGAGGAGATGTTCTAAGCAGAGGGAGTAGCAAGGGCCAAAGCTAAGCAGGGTGGTACATGGTGTGTGTGGTGAGTGTGACTGGCCAGGCGGTCAGAGAAGATTTACAGGAGTCAGCACCAGGTAGTGGCACAGGGCCTACGGGTGCCACGCAAAGGAGTTCAAACTTTATTCTGAGGACATATGTTTTAAGAACAGTGGTCATGAGATCAGATTTGCATTTTATGGAGATCATTATGGTAGGAGTTTGGAGGAGAGCTGGAGGGATGAAAGACTGGAGACTGAAAATAAGGTTAGGAAGAGGCTGGTTCAACTATTTGGTCATGAGGATAACCTAAATCAAGGTAAGAGCAGTAGGGGTGCTGAGCAGCAGACAGATTTGGAAGAACTCAACAATAAAATGGACTGGGTTTAGTGATTGCCTATTTGGATGTTTGTGAGAAGGAAGGAAGGGGAAAAAGTCAGAATTGACTCACAAATGTCTGGCTTGAGCCCTTGGGAAGCTATGAGAGGTTATGGAACGGGAAATGGCTTGGTAGAGGGAAGATGGTGGCAGTTGAGTACATGGTCTGCATTCAGGTGAGAGATTTGGACTGGAGGCATTCATTCTTCATCCATTTACTCATTTGGTTAATAGGTGTTGAGTGCCTACTACATGCCAGGCACTGTTCTAAGCACAGGGATAGTGGCAACCAAACAGGATGAAATTCCTGTTCTAGTGGCAACCAAATAGGACAAAATTCCTGTTCTTGTGGCACCTTCATTCCAGTGAAGAAACTAAACAAACCACACAAGTAAAGCAATGCATAATGACCTCTTGATATGTGCTTTGAAGACAAATACATTAGGATAGGGCAAGGAGACAAAGTGTGATGGGGTGTGAGGGATATTTTAGATAAGGGCATCCATGGAAAAGCATCTTTCAAGAGGTGCTATTTGAGCACAAACCTGAACGAAGTGCCAGAGGGAGCCATGGGAACATTCAAGGGAAGAATATGCAAGAAGAACCATGTGGGACAGCAGGCTCCCTAAGCAATGGGTGGCAGAGGCTGTGGGAAAGAGGGGGAGGGGAAAGGGATGCAGATGTTCCCACAATAGGACCTCTAACAGTACCTAAAAACCTTGATGTCTCGAGTGTATCATCTTGCTTCCTTTTGAAGCCAACCCTAGAACTAATTTCTTCCTCCACCATCACTTCCCAGCCTCTGATAAATATAGCACTGGCAACTTTGTATCACTAGTATTTGTTACCTTGGTATAATCTGAGCTTCTCCAAGTTAGGGATGCTGTTCATCTTGGTCACCTCAATAATCAGCACAGTGTGTCAGGAGCCAGTCCACAAATGTGTGTTGACAGAACAATAACGACAAACAACAGGACACAGCGAAGGTAAAACTGATGTCTAGGGGAGTGGTAAGTGGTTGGTGATAAGTAGGAACAAGGGATTGCTTTTTTAAAAAACAACTTTATTAATCTTCGTATAAGGAGTAAGGAAAGGATCCAGTTTCAGCTTTCTACTTATGGCTAGCCAATTTTCCCAGCACCATTTATTAAATAGGGAATCCTTTCCCCATTTCTTGTTTCTCTCAGGTTTGTCAAAGATCAGATGGCTGTAGATGTGTGGTATTATTTCCGAGGACTCTGTTCTGTTCCATTGGTCCATATCTCTGTTTTGGTACGAGTACCATGCTGTTTTGGTTACTGTAGCCTTGTAGTATAGTTTGAAGTCAGGTAGCGTGACGCCTCCAGCTTTGTCCTTTTGACTTAGGATTGTCTTGGCAATGCGGGCTCTTTTTTGGTTCCATATGAACTTTAAAGCAGTTTTTTCCAATTCTGTGAAGAAACTCATTGGTAGCTTGATGGGGATGGCATTGAATCTATAAATAACCTTGGGCAGTATGGCCATTTTCACGATATTGATTCTTCCTATCCATGAGCATGGTATGTTCTTCCATTTGTTTGTGTCCTCTTTTATTTCACTGAGCAGTGGTTTGTAGTTCTCCTTGAAGAGGTCCTTGACATCCCTTGTAAGTTGGATTCCTAGGTATTTTATTCTCTTTGAAGCAATTGTGAATGGAAGTTCATTCCTGATTTGGCTCTCTGCTTGTCTGTTGCTGGTGTATAAGAATGCTTGTGATTTTTGCACATTAATTTTGTATCCTGAGACTTTGCTGAAGTTGCTTATCAGCTTAAGGAGATTTTGGGCTGAGACAATGGGGTTTTCTAAATATACAATCATGTCATCTGCAAACAGGGATTAGAGACTTAAATGTTAGACCTAATACCATAAAAACCCTAGAAGAAAATCTAGGTAGTACCATTCAGGACATAGGCATGGGCAAGGACTTCATGTCTAAAACACCAAAAGCAACGGCAGCAAAAGCCAAAATTGACAAATGGGATCTAATTAAACTAAAGAGCTTCTGCACAGCAAAAGAAACTACCATCAGAGTGAACAGGCAACCTACAGAATGGGAGAAAATTTTTGCAACCTACTCATCTGACAAAGGGCTGATATCCAGAATCTACAAAGAACTCAAACAAATATACAAGAAAAAAACAAACAACCCCATCAAAAAGTGGGCAAAGGATATGAACAGACATTTCTCAAAAGAAGACATTCATACAGCCAACAGACACATGAAAAAATGCTCATCATCACTCGCCATCAGAGAAATGCAAATCAAAACCACAATGAGATACCATCTCACACCAGTTAGAATGGCAATCATTAAAAAATCAGGAAACAACAGGTGTTGGAGACGATGTGGAGAAATAGGAACACTTTTACACTGTTGGTGGGATTGTAAACTAGTTCAACCATTATGGAAAACAGTATGGCAATTCCTCAAGGATCTAGAACTAGATGTACCATATGACCCAGCCATCCCACTACTGGGTATATACCCAAAGGATTATAAATTAGTCTACTACAAAGACACATGCACACGTATGTTTATTGCAGCACTATTCACAATAGCAAAGACTTGGAATCAACCCAAATGTCCATCTGTGACAGACTGGATTAAGAAAATGTGGCACATATATACCATGGAATACTATGCAGCCATAAAAAAGGATGAGTTTGCGTCCTTTGTAGGGACATGGATGCAGCTGGAAACCATCATTCTTAGCAAACTATCACAAGAACAGAAAACCAAACACCGCATGTTCTCACTCATAGGTGGGAACTGAACAATGAGATCACTTGGACTCGGGAAGGGGAACATCACACATTGGGGCCTATCATGGGGAGGGGGGAGGGGGGAGGAATTGCATTGGGGAGTTATACATGATATAAATGATGACCTGATGGGTGCTGACGAGTTGATGGGTGCAGCACACCAACATGGCACAAGTATACATATGTAACAAACCTGCACGTTATGCACATGTACCCTAGAACTTAAAGTATAATAAAAAAAAATAAAAATAAAAAAAAATAAAAAACAACTTTATGTTTTAAAGCCCTGTAGTTTTACGTATTTCTCTTTGACATCTTTTGGTATTCATCTCCATCTCTCTAATAACTTAATTTGTGATTTTTTTTTCAATTTTAGGTTTTACCTATTGACTTTCCATCATAGAAGATGAAGAATCACTTCTCTTTACACCCTCCTCCACCTGAACTACACACATATACACACTGCCCATATCCCTACCAACCCATTATAGCTGTGTCATAATTTTGGTTAAATTAACATTGCAGGTTCACATTTTAATGGCTATGTAAATAGTATTCACACCAGGTTATGTGGTATATTATGGTTGTTATTACCACTTTTCCTTTCTTGCACAACTTTTTGTTTCCCTAGTGGTGGTTTTATTTATTTATTTATTTATTTATTGTCATTTGGTTAATTGGTTGGTTTTCTAGTTTTCTGTGTCTGTCATGAATTAAGCTTCTAGTCTACTGTTTCCCAGTCCTGTAACTTCTTCTAATACAATTAGACATGTGAAGTGTGTGTGTGTGTGTGTCCTGATGATAGCACTACTAGAATCTTTCGACCTGCTACTTGCCCTGGTTGCTCTTTGGGCCCAGTGCTCACCTGTCATCCTGGGATTTTTCTTCACCTTTCTGAGACCATATGTCCTGTCTTCCTCTGTTTTGGTTCACTCCTTTGTTTCAGTGTACCAGTTCCTCAGGCAGCTTCTTTGCTTCTTTTCATTAGAGATGTGGTCTCACCATGTTGCCCAGGCTGGTCTCAAACTCCTGGGCTCCAGCAATTCTCCCACCTCAGCCTCCTGAGTGGTGGGGAGTACAGGTATGAGCCACAGCTCCTGGCCTCAAGTAGCTCCTTGATAAGGTACACGGAAGGAAAATTTGTTGAGGCTTTACATGTCTGAAAATGTTTTTATTCCTTCTTGACACTTGAATGATAAGACAGCTAGAGAATTTTAGAGTAGTAATCATTTTTGCTCAGAAATATCGAAGTATTGTTCTACCGTCTTGTAAATTCTAGTGTTACTATTAAGAATGGAAGTCATTCTTATTCTTTTTTTTCCTCATTAAACTTTGTTTTAATGGGTCTTAAAATTCTGTGACAGTTTTTAGTCAAGTTGTTTCCATTAAAAAGTACTGATTTTAAAAACTAATGTCTTAAAACTGCCACATGCACAAAAATAGAAGAAACAACAACAAAAGAAACCACACACAAACCCAAATATGGTCCACGAAACATTCTCCTTTCCTTCTGAAGGTTTTGCAATGCATTGTTATCATTAACCAGTCTTCTACTATTAAACTTAAATGGCCAATTGAAACAAACAGTTCTGACACTGTTCTTCCACCACTGATTAAGGCTGGAGTGGCAGGTCTTACGGATAATATTCATTTAGCCTTCTGAGGTTTCTGGGCAAAGTTGGTAACCTTGACAGCTCCAGCATCCTTCTGGTCCACTATTTTGATGACATCCACAGCAAATGTCTGTCTCATATCACAAACAGCAAAACAACCCAGAGGAGGACAGTCCAAGAAATTCTCAACACACATGGGTTTTCCAGGAACCATACCAACAATGGCAACATCATCAGATTTCAAGAATTTAGGGCTATCTTCCAGCTTATTACCATAACAGCAATCGATCTTTTCTTTCAGCTCAGCAAACTTGCAAGCAATGTGAACTGTGTGACAATTCATTAGAGGGGCATGGTCAGCGCCAATATGGCCTGGATGGCTCAGGATAATCACCTGAGCAATGAAGCCAGCTTCCATTGGTGGGTCATTCCTGGGCTCAAGTGATCCTCCCACTTCAGCCTCCCAAGTAGCTGGGATTACAGGCATGCATCACCATGTCTGGCTAATTTTTGTATTTTTAGTAGTGTCAGGGTTTCACCATGTTGGCCAGGCTGGTCTCAAACTCCTGGCCTTATGTGATCTGCCCTCCTCGGCCTCCCAAGTGCTGGGATTACAGGCGTGAGTCACCACACCTGGTCCATGGAGCATTTCAACAAACTTTACTTCAGTTATAATATTTACTGGAGCAAGGGTGACCACCATATTGGATTTGAGAACACCAGTCTCCACTCGGCCCACAAGCACAGTACCACTACCATCAGTTTTGCAGACATACTGGAGAGGTAGACCCAAGGGCTTATTAGTTGGATGAGTTGGTGGTAAGATGCAGTCCAGAGTGTCAAGCAGCATGGTTCCACTGGCATTGCCATCTTTATAGGTGAATTTCCATCCCTTGAACCAATGCATGTTAGCATGTGGCTCGAGCATGTTGTCACTATTTCAACCAGAAATTGGCACCAATGTTACTGTGTCCAGGTTGTAGCCAGTTTGCTTAATATAAGTGCTGTCGTTTTTCGCAATTTCCTCTTCTGGCCATAGGGTGGCTCAGTGGAATTTATTTTGTTCACACCAACAATTGGTTGCTTCATACCCAGTGTACAAGCAAGAACACCATGCTCATGGGTCTGCCCATTCTTGGAGATGCCAGCTTCAAATTCACCAATGTCAGCGGCAACAATCAGAACAGGAAAGTCAGTCTGAGATGTGCCTGGATTCATGTTTATGATAAAAATCTCTGTGTCCTGAGACATCAAATTTCCATGGGGAGATATCAATGGTGATACGAAGTTCAGTCTCTGCTTTCAGTTTATCCAAGACCCAGGCATGGGAAAGAGCCCTTTTCCATCTCAGCAGCTTCCTTCTCAGATTTTTTGATGGTTCTTTTGTTGATGCTACCACATTTGTTGATCAGATGATCCGTGGTGGTGGACTTGCCCAAATCTATGTGTCCAATGACGACGATGTTGATATGAGTCTTTTCCTTTCCCATTTTAGCCTTTAGGAGTGGTTTTCACAATACCTGTGTTCTGGCAGGAAACCCGTTGTGAAAAAGCCATTCTGATATTTGAAACTTGTTTAGCAACTTTTTTTTTGAGAATATTTAAGGGCTTTCAAGCCAGTGTTATTAAATTTGAAAATTTTTGTTTTGTTGTGTCTTTCTTTTTAAGACTTTGTTTTTCTCTTACAAGTGAAGAACATCACTTTATTTCTTAATAATTAGGAACTGTTTGTTCCTGAGATCTTTTTAAAAATAAAATTATTGGTGCATAATATGCAAACAACAAATTGCATTATTTAAACCTGATATCTTAACAATATTGAGTCTTCTATCTCATGAACATGATACAGCTCTTCATTATTTAGGTCTTTAACTTCCCTCAGTAACGTTGTGTAGTTTTCAATGTACAATTATTGAATATAGTTTAGTACATTTATGTGTAAATAGTTCATACTTTTGGATGTTGTTGGAAATGAAATTGTAATTTTTATTTTTCTGATTGTTTATTGCTAGTATATAGAACTCTGTTTTTGTATATTGACCTTCCATAGGCCTTGCTGAGTTCACATAGCTCTAGGAGTTTTTTTTTCTGGATTCCTTATGATTTTACAGTACACAATCATGCTGTCTGCAATAAAGAGAGTTTTATTTCTTCCCTTCCATTATGTATACTTGTGTTTTCTTCTTCTCTCCCTTCTCCTCCTCCTTTCTCCTCTTCCTATTTCTTCTTCTCTTTCTTTTCATCTTCTTGTCTTATTGCACCGCCTAAGGCCTCCAGAAGAATGTTGACTAGGAGTACTAGTAAGACTGGGTATTCTTGTGTTAATCTTAGGAGAAGACATTCAGTCTTTCATTATTAACTAAGGTGCTCTCTGCAGGCTTTTTGTAGAGGCCCTTGAACCAGTTTAGGATGTTTCCTTCCTTCATTTTTTTCAGTTTGTCGAGCATTTAAAATCATGGGTAGATGTTAAATTTTAGAAAAATGTTTTTGCTTCATCTATTGATATAATTATATGGGCTTTCTTCCTCATTTTGTTAATATGGTGAATTATGTTAATTGATTTTTGAGTGTAAAACCAATCTTGGATTTCTCCAATAAATCTCACTTGATCATAATCCTTTTTATAAATTATTGGATTTATTTTGCATATATATGTGTATCTATATAATTTTGTCTCCATGCATAAGGGATATGAGTTATGGTTATTTCTTGTGATGTCTTTTTCTGGTTTAGTATCAGAGTAACATCACCTCTAAAAAATGGATTTAGCAAATATTCTCTTCTTTTCTGTTTTCCTAAAATGTTGTATTATTTCTTCATGTGTTTGATAGAATTCAACCGTAAAGCCATCTGATCCTGGGGTTCCTTTGTGAGATGGCTTTCTTAATTTTGGATTCAATTTTTATGGTGCATATAGGGCTATCATATTATCTATTTCTTCTTGTGTCAGTTTTAATATTCATCTTTCAAGGTATTCAATTGTTTTAGTTGTGACCAAATTTATTAACATGTAGTTGTTTATCCTATTCCCTTATTTTTGTAAATATCTTTTGGATTTGTATTGATGGCTTCTCTTTCAATCTTGATATTGGTAATTTGTGTTTTCTCTTGCTTCTTAATAAGTCTAGCTAGAGATTTCTCAATTTTATTAATCACTTCAAAAACCAGCTTTTGGTTGCATTGATTTTTCTCTATTGTTCATCTTTTTTCAATTTCATTGTTCTGTACTCTAATCTTTACTTGGTGTTTAATTTTCTCTCTAAGTTTCTTAACAGACAGCATAGATCATTGATTTTGGACTTTTTTTCATAATATAAACACTGATTTCATAATATAAGCACTGATTTAGCTGTTTCCATGAGTTTTTATTGTTGCATTTTACTTATCACTCAGTTCAAATATTTTCTATTATTATTAATATTTGTGATTTGATTTTTTTCCTTCACCTATGGGCTACTAGAAGTAAGGTTGTTTTATTTCACGTTTGAGGCTTCTCTAGATGTGTTATTGTTTTTTAGTTTATATTTAATACTGTTGTGATCAGAGAGCACGCTCTGTAAGACTTATTCTGTTAAACATCTATTGACTTGCTTTATAGCCCAATATATACTCCATCTTCATGTGAATTTGAAAAGAATGTTTATCCTGAAGTAGTTGGCTCTAGTATTCTACCGATGTCAGTTAAAATAGTTGGTAGTATACAGATCTTCTACATCTTTTCTGATTTTTTTTTTCTTATCTGGATGTTCTATGAATTACTGAGAAAATTCTGTCAGTGTCTCCAACAATGACTATGGGTATGCCTTTTTCCCCTTTCAGCTTTGGTACTTGTTCTTCATATGCTTCAAAATTCTCTTATGTTCACATATACACTTAAAATTGATAATGGCTTGTGGTTTTATTTACCATTTTATCATTATGAAATATTTCTCTTTGTTTCTAGAAATATTCTTTGTCATGATGGCTACTTTTGGAAATCTGTATATGTTTATATAATTCACATATTAGCAAGGCTTCCAACATTTGGCATCTATTGTTCGTTAAACTATTATACAGAACTGAGGATACAGTATGTACATAGGCACAGAGGCAGGGACAAAAATGACAGGACTGTTCCAAGGCCAGTAAGATTTGATGAGGCTGTAGCATCAGTGGGGACAGAGGAGTGGAAGTTTCCTTTTGGCCCTTTACACTGTATTATGGCTCTTGACTGTATAGCAGAATGGTTTGGGACAGTCTTTGCAGTCTTATGGTCCCAGGTTTAACTTCTGAATCTACCATTTATTAAACTTGTGACTTAAGTTACTTAACCTCTATTTCCTCATATGTAAAGCGGAGACAAATAATGGCACATACTTCATGTGTTTTCAGAAAGATGAAATTATATATATATATAGCATACATACACATTACATGTATACACACAAATACAGTGCTTAGTAAAGTGTTCAATATTTATTTTTATATGTATAGTATTACATATGTATATATTATATTACAAGTATTATTATATGTATTTTCATAGAGTCGTCTCAATTTTCCTACTGGCTTCAATTTTCAGAGATTTAATTGTTCTTTTTGTTTGAAGCTTTCTTTTCTCCATTTGCTCCCATTCTCCCTGGCCCCACTCCCTTACTCTGCTTTCTTAGTTCCTAACTTTCTGGGCCTCCTCCCTGCCCAAATTGGATTTCATAGCCTCAAGAACTGCAGACTGTACAATTAAGGTAGTTGCTGCTTGCTATCTTTCTCCTTTTCCCACTCCCCCATGAACCTCAATAACTTGGCTACGATTTCAATTTCTGCTCTGAAAAAAATGCACTTATTAAAATTTTCCAATTATCTGCAATATGAATGCAGATAACTGGGGCTTATGTACCTAGTTCAGAAACACACCCCATGTAGTTGTGATGAAAGAATAACACTTTTTGCACAAGAAATGCTCCATATTTATGATAAATATTCTCAGCAAAAATTGTCAGTAGAGCTATAAAAGGCCCTTTGGAAGGGCACTTGAAAACTCGGCTCAGCAACTTCCTTTTCCACCTTGAAGCATCCCCTTCAAAAGAATTCCCAACCAGATGATGTTTGATGTTCCTGACCGAGCTCGCAGCATGATGAAAAAAAAGATCATGGGTTTTGAAGTAGGTTAGTGCAGACGCCTACTCTTCGGGTTATTTCTCAGCCTGAGCGCGTTTCCTGGCTTGTAAATTGCATATAGGAATCCTTTCCTAAATCCACATCCACAATAGTTTCCCTTATTATGGGTCTTCGTGCATCTTATACCTTTCATTATCATAGTTTCACTTCTCATTTAAGTAATAACGTCAGCTTCCTATAGTGGATTGTAAGCTCCACGAGGCCAAGGACCACGAGAATTCACCGTACTCTTGTATCCCCAGGCTAAACCTTCACTGTACACCCAAGAGTCTAGCACAGTGCTGGCACACAGTCGACAGTCAGCAAGTGAATGACAAAGGAGCAGTTGACAGTGGCCGGAGCTCCGTCGTTGGGACGTGGAGAGAGTCGCCCCGGCCCGCAGTTCCCGCCCTGGCACTGGGATAACTTCTCCCGCGGATGCCCAGCGCCGCCCTGGCCAGACCCTCTGTGCCCCAAGTCCAGTCCGGCCAGGAGCCACAGCCGCACGCGGCGCCTCGCCCCTTGACGTCACTCGGGGCGGGACTTCCGGCCGCCGAAGTTTAACAGTCCAGGCGGGAGCCGGAAGCCCAGCGCCGAGCGGGCCGCGGCCCCCTGTTGTGTTGCTGCGGAGAGGTGAGGTTCCGGAGGCCCTGAGGTCAGCGGGGCCCCGCCCGCCGCGTCCGTGCACCCTACGTATCCCAAAACCCCCTCCGTCTCCCTTAGAGGGCGGGGCGGAGGTCCTTGGGCTTCGCACGCCGCGAGCGGTTGCGGGCAGGGGCGCGGCGGCGCGTTGAGCTGGGAAGTGTTTGGGGAGCCGCGGGCCGGGGTCGCACACCTCCCCGAGAGGCGGCCCAGGTCAACTAGGGTAGGTTGGTGGCGGCCCTGGTGGCTGTGCTGCCCCCGAAAAGTTTGCCTCGTCTCCACAAGTCTGTCTTCTTTTTTGTCAACCTCAAGTACTTCTCTTTTGGCAGGTACTCGGATGCATTTTACAGGGTAGCCTCAGTTGAGCGGTTGTCCTGCAAGTAAAGTGCAGTTTTGGTGATTGAAAGTTGGAGAACTTTCATTTCAGCTGAGTAGTGTAGTTGAATTGGTTCCTGTAGCAGCTGTCCCTAAACCCAGGCCGACGTCTCGCTTTCGATGGGACCCTCTTTGTGGGACTGATGTAAAGCGTCTTCCTTAAATGTGCTCAGTTCTTAGAAGACCGGAGTAGGTGGGCGGATAGTCCTCTTCCCTGCCCCGCTTTAAGAGCGGGAAACAAACATTAAATCACTCAGCGAGTTGTCTCCTAAGTTGGAGCGGGTTTTTTGAACACAGTTTTTCGGAGCCCTGGCCTCAGTGATCTACCCACTACACCCCGCATCTCAATAGGCCTGGTGTAAGATGCAGGTAGACACAGCTTGCAGTTGTGTTTACAGGGCTTAGAGATCGCATTTCCAGCAATTCATTCGTTGTTCCTTGACTTGGGAACCAAGGAGGAACGTGTTACACATGTTTAAGGCTCCAAATCCAAACACTGTGTTACATTTCGACAGGTGACTTTAATGGCTTTTAGTAGCACTTTGTTAGATGAATGGAGCGTAAGGAAGCACATGAGTGAATTACCTTAACTTTTTGTCTCGAGAAGGAAACGTTTCTATAATTATGTCTTTAACTTGTCCTCTGAAATGGCTTATACTAGACGTGTATTGGTGACTCGGGGACCTGTCTGTGACATCACTAATGTTGTGTAGTAGTCTTGCACTTTCCATACTAGGAAGGTGTGGGGGAGGTATAATTCTGTGAACTCTTGCTTTCCTTTTCTCCCATGTACTTTTGAGCCTCTCTTTTCTCACCTATCGTTCATTACTACCTGTTGCTCTTTAAGGTGCCTGCCTAGAGCGGCTTCCTTGCCTTCTGTTTTCTAGACTTCCTTGGTTTGTGAAATCACCTTGTTAGAATTACATGTTTCAACTGTATACTCTGAATAAATGATTGAAGGTATTGTAGTCCAAGAATTGGTGTGGGGACTTAGTGGCATCTCATTTGACCATATTGCTAATTTTAGAGTTTTGGAAAAACTGGTGTGACTGGATTCTGACCTGCAGAAATGCTACTTTATCATACATTTTTTTAAAAAATTAGGAAGTTACTTATTAATCGTTATTTGTTGAGAAACTGCTGTGTGCCAGGAATGTTTCAAGACTGGTGTGGGGAGACAGACATTATTATGAGAACAAATAAAAATTTCGGATAATGACTGGGCGCGGTGGCTCACGCCTGTGGTCCTAACACCTTGGGAGGCTGTGGTGGACAGATCACCTGAGGTCGGGAGTTCGAGAGCAGCCTGACCAACATGGAGAAACCCCGTCTCTACCAAAAAGTACAAAATTAGCCAGGCGTGGTGGTGCATGCCGGTAATCCCAGCTACGCAGGAGACTGAGGCAAAAGAATCGCTTGAACCTGGGAGGTGGAGGTTGCGGTGAGCTGAGATCGCGCCCTGGCACTCCAGCCTGGGCAACAAGAGTGAAACTCCGTCTCAAAAAAAAAAAAAATTCAGATAGTAGGAAGTGCTATGAAAAAAATGAAATCAGGTATTGGGATATAGGGTAATCTGGTAAGTCCCTTACCAGGTAAGGAAGGGGCTGCATTAGTCAGGGTGGTCAGGAAAGGTCTTTCATAGGAGGAAACATTTGAGTTAAGACCTGAATGATGAGAAGAAGATGACCGTGGGAATCTGGGGATAGCATCTTAGGCACAGGGAGCAGCAAATGAAAAGACACTGAGGTGAGAATAACCTTGCCTTTGCATGAGGCAGAGAGAAGGCCAGTGAAAAGAAAGAGGAGAGTTACATGGGGGCCAGGACATGTAAGGCAGGCTAAGGAGGCTCAATTTCATTATCATTACTGTGAGGAGCCATTGGAAGGGTCAACTGAGAGAATGTGATCTGGCTTTTGTTTTAGGAAGATCACTTCAACTACTTTGGTGAGTGCACTGTTTGGAACAAAAATGGATGAGTTAGAGCCACTTGTATTAGATTAGATTTTGACCTTTTTTTGAGTGTGTCTTTTTAAATGTTTTAAAAATATATTGTTTTAAACTATTTGTAGGCGCAGTCATGCAGGAAAACCTCAGATTTGCTTCATCAGGAGATGATATTAAAATATGGGATGCTTCATCTATGACATTGGTGGATAAATTCAACCCACACACATCACCACATGGAATCAGCTCAATATGTTGGAGCAGCAATAGTATCCTTTAAAAAAACACACACACACACAAACCACTTATTAGGTTAAACAGCCACTGTCAATGAAACTTTTGCATGTGACTCATACTGAGTAATGTATTTTGCATTGCTACCAAGGATAGTAAAATAGTAATTTACAAAACAATATATCATATGAATGCACTCTGATTTTATGTGTTGGGTTCATTTTAAAAAAAATTTAGTTACAGCCCACTTCATTTGAAAACATTGCTATTAAAAAAAGTATATTCTGTCTACACCATAGAATTAGTTATGAAAAGTTTCTTATTGAACCAAATGGAATAAGGTTGGTAATTGTGGAAATAATTCCAAAAGGTTTTGGAATGAGTTTTTGCATCTGCATTTAGGTATTTGTGGATCTGAACTGAAAATTAAAGACAGAACATGAAAGCAGAAGCAAGTTTGGGAGGAGATAAAAAATTGTCCAGTATGTTCATCTTACTGATGTACTCTCCATATCTTCCTTCCTCTCTGTGTATGATGAAAACTACATTATTTCCTAAACAGACATAGTAAAGTTATCTAGATTGAATTTTTCTAAGCTTTTTATGTTTCTGATTGACACCTTCCCTGTCTTGGTGAGCTCCTAAATGTGGATAAAATAAAATGAGGGAGTGAAGACTGTAAACCAGGGTTTTTGAACCCTGTGCTATTGACTTTTTGGGGCAGGAAATTTGTTGTGGATCTTTCCTGTATGTTGTACCATGTGGAGAAGGTTTATTGGTCTTCTCTCCTTAGGTACTAATAGCTTCTAGTTGTGACAACCAAAAATATTTCCAGAATCACCCAAATCACTCCCAGTAGAGAACCACTGCTGTAACCACAGTACTCCTATCACCTTTTATATGAAAATGTTTTATATAACTGGTATGTTAGAAATTTTCTTTTGTGAAACTCATATGCAATTTCTTAACAAATTTTTAACATTTGTCTGATTTTTATCAACACCAAAGTATTCTACTTTCTGATGAAAGGAAAAAAATCAAAGCTTTAAAATACGACTGGTTCAGGAACAAAAATATTAAAAGTTTTATGTGAGCCTTACTATTCTTGCATGTCTATAACAAGAAGGACAAATTTTCTTATTGAATTAAATTTACCTCCTTATCATTCCTATATTTTGTGTTAAAGCAGTACAACAAATTACTTTGGTACTCTGTTAGTCAAACTCATGGTGAAATGACTGCATTTTTGAAGGACTTTCCAGATATTTAGTAGGGAAAATATTTTAAAGAGAGTGACAAGGGTATGAAGTTGCTGTTCTCTATTTTTAGATTTTCATTATGTTTAGAGCTTAATTTTCCCTCTTATTATATAAAAGTAGCAATTTGTAGTAAGATTATTTTTTGGTTGACTTTTGTTTTAAGGAGTTTTACTAGGAGTTGGCATTTACTAATGTGCTACTTAATAGTCTAACAACAAAACTGATGTAGCTATGAGATAGTGTTGTATGACTTTTGGAAATTGGTCTTATCGTTTTCTTGCATGAGCAGATGTGCACTGAAAGCCTTCACACAGTCTTACTCTTAATAAGGCTTTGATCACTTCCATGAAGGTTAATTACTGAAGATGAAAGAGTTCCCAGCCTTAGCAGCTTGGGGTCCACATAGCATAGATTCCAAGAATGGGGTTAATGTGGGACGCCAGAGAGATTAGTTTTTTGGTTTTTGTCATTTAGCTTATGTTCCTCACTTTCTCATGATTTCTAAAACTACAAGAGAAATACAAAAGTAGCTAGATTAGCCACCCACATTATGTTTCACTTCTTTTTTTTTTTTCTATATTCTAAGGAGAAAAGTAGTGGTAAACAGAGGAAGAAGTCAAGGAAAGGGAAATGGTTTTTCTCACTATGGTAATATCTAGGTAGAAATGATTTGATTTGCATCATGTATCATAATAAAATTACAGTCTATGCTCTGTTTACAAAATACCTGAAAGTTATGCAGAACATTCAAAAGTTAATGCAGTTAGGGATTCTTAGTGTCTAATTAACCTTTCTCCATTACTTTTACTCACATTTTAATTGCTGAAAAGCACAGATTTAAACTTCTGATATTTTAATTTGTTATGGCTCTCAAAATCAGACTCTTATTCTTGGTTATATTGTTGTACTTAATCATTTTAGTTTTAAAATACTTACTGTTTTGTGTTTACTGATTGTTCCACTTATGATTCATGTAACAGAAGGTAAATAAAATTTTAAATTAAGATTCAATTAAATTTTATTTAAAAATTAAAACTCATGACACAAACAATTCCTATTTAACCATACATATTTGTAAAATATTTGCAAGTTACTATAATATCCATTCTTAATTTAAAATTGGAACATTCTATCACAAAAATTCATGTTCTGGGAAAATATCAGGTCTTTTTTTTAAAAAATAGAAAAACGGGACTAGTGTGGATGTTTGCTGCCTAGTTTAGATTGGTACCAAGCACTAGGTTAATAAATATCTTGAACAGTTTCTGTAGATGAAAAGGTTGATTGATATTTGCTGATGCTGCTTTTATCATGCTCTCATTCTTGAAGGATAAAATTAGCCCTTCTGGCCTACTCGTTGAAAACAGAGTAGTATTTCACATGGGTTAAATAGCTTTTGAGTTGATAGCAGAGCCAGAAGGAAGGCTAGTTCTTCCCCGCAGTAGTAGCAAAGAGAATTAGTCTTAGTAATTATTAATAGTAATGTGAGCTACTTTTGAAAGCTACTCTATAAGCGTTACTCATTCATTGTCTTCTTAGTGTGTTTGCTTTTATAATTGCAATTCTTATAATAGTCTCTAGTGCTATAGATGTTCATGGATTGTTTGATGCTCCATAACTCTTCATTTAGATAACTTTTTAGTAACAGCATCTTCCAGTGGCGACAAAATAGTTGTCTCAAGTTGCAAATGTAAACCTGTTCCACTTTTAGAGCTTGCTGAAGGGGTAAGTGATTTTTTTTTTTTAAACTGTTAAAAATCTTAGTTTTGCTTGACTGGCAATTGGTTGTTTATTGTGGTGCTTGCAACTAAATATAAAGGTTTTTAAAAGCATCATTTTTAACTTAAGCTCAAAATAATACAGTAACTCTTAAAAGTGAGATATGTGTACTTACTGAGGTATTTTTAGGTAAAATAGTTTTGAATATTAGGGGAACAATTGAAGACTTGAATTTTGTTAACTAGGCCCTTCATTTCTTCATTTTCCTTCTGTGGGAGAGGATTCCTGTTGCTGCTATTTTAGGACGATGTCCCACACAGGTTGCTAGGTTGACCTGAGCAGATGAACTCTAATGACACAGCACTACTTTACTGATCTTGAGCTCAGGACCATCAGGAACAGACTCATAGCTGATGGTAGCCCTCTGCTTCAGATTCTGTCCACCTGTACTGAGGGGCCTGTCTGAGCCTCCCCATGCGCTCCTTAAACAGGTTTTTTTTTTTGTCAAAATAAGCTTAGGTCCCAGGGCATTTAAATGAAGCTGTCACTGCATACTGTTGCCTTATCCTTTTGTTTTGTTTTGTTTTGTTTTGTTTTGTTTTGTTTTTTGAGATGGAATCTCACTCTGTTGCCCAGGCTGGAGTGCAATGGCGCAATCTTGGCTCACTGCAACCTCCACCTCCCGAGTTCAAGCAATTCTCCTGCCTCAGCCTCTCAAGTAGCAGGGATTATAGGTTCCCACCACCACACCTGGCTAATTTTTGTATTTTTAGTAGAGACGGGGTTTCACCATGTTGGCCAGGCCCGTCATGAACTCCTGACCTTGTGATCCTCCTGCCTCTGCCTCCCAAAGTGCTGGGATTACAGGCGTGGCAGCCTATCCTTTTGTTTTATAAGTTAATCCCTCTGATTGAGGATAATACTGGCTTCTTCATTTCCAGTCACATTCCTTGAAAGCTATTTCTTTTTTAAATAGAATAGGATTTAAATAAAAAGGTATGAGTAGTTGATAGCTTGTTTTTTGTTTGTTTGTTTGTTTCAAAGTTTTTATAGCAAATCTTAAATTATTATGGATTGTCATAATTTTACACACTGGGATAGGTAAGGTAGCCCAATTAGAAAGAAAGCAGCAGGACAATTGAATAAAAGCTCAACTAATTTAAAGAGGACTCATGATTTTTATCAATCCTCTCCTAAAGGTATCCGGTGGGATTGACCTGAACTTCAGTTCTAACCCACAGATGTTGGAGACTGGGACAGAGAGAACATCTGCTAACAGTAGAAATGGAGTTTGAGGCACTCTGTTTAACCTGACTTAAGCGAAATCAAGGCATAGAATGTCCCTGGTCAATAAAAGGCAAACTGAAGTCTTCAAGAGCAGGCAAAACATCTTAACCATCTTTGGATCTTTGTATCCTAAGATGTTCAAAAAACACTTGTTAATGTCAACGTCAAAACCATTTTAACTTCTACTCTACCACTATATATATGTACTACTGTTATGCATTATGCCTTAAAATCAGTGAATCGGTGTTTGGGAGCTTTTTTTTTAAGTATAAAAATAACAGATGGTATTTACAAGTGTTCCATAATTCTAAGAGTTCTGTGAATATTCCAAATTAGTTGCTATGAGTCTTAGCCCTCTTTCCCATAGTTAACAAATCATACCATAATGCTGGTAGATAAAAGTAAGATTAGTTGAGTTCAAATTTTCAGTCTGTTTTAATTTAGCTATAAAAATATTTGCAAACATTGGTTTTTTAGCTTTTACTAGTAATGTTTAAAGTAACATATTTATGTGCTAATAACCTTTTTGTAACTTCCAAATCCTCTTACTCGTGTATTGTTTGAGGCATTAGACCTTTTCTACTTGAGAAAATAAATTATGATCCTACTCATTTAAAAATTTTAGAGTGGAACTTTAAGTTCATATTTATTTTCTTTGATTTTGTATTTCACCTCTTTAAAGTAGAATGTACCTTTGCCTTGCACCTTGAGCAGTACAGGATTCCTGTATTAACCACACAATTTCCATTAATTATTTAAGTTCATTAGTTGCATTAATAATACACTATCATTAAAAAAGATCTATCATTAGGGTTAGCCAGCTCTAAATATAAGTTTTATTTTGAGCCCTTAAGAGTAATTGTAGTTGTTGTGATGATTGGAGTCCCAATACATTGATCTTCAGTGGACACCATCTTTTTCTCTTTTATTTAAAGGCTGTTTTGATAGTTCTTAGCAAACTGTCCTGATTTGCAGTGACAACCAGATTTTAAATCTTCTTAGTCTGCTTCCACCAAAGTCAATTCCTAGAATGGTATCTGCAGGAGAATTACAGCAACTGTACTGAAACATTGATGTTGTATGCATCTTGCTATTTGTATATGTTAGTTGATACTCTTGGTCAAAATTTCAGAGCTAGAAGGAACCCTGGAGTCCACAGAAGTGAACACAAATCTATTTGATTTCCTTGAAGCATTTTTGACCCCCTTAAAAGCTGCTGGATCCATGTGGAAGAAAGATAATGAGAGAGTGGCTCTTTAGTACAAGATTAGCATGTTTATAGTACTTAAACATGCAATGGGGGAGAAGGACTAGAGGAAGGGTACCATCTGCACCCTTTAAAGAATCTCTTTTGAGCAGAGGATATTTCTGAGAAGCATAGACTCTCAAAGTAAGAAAGTAGATCTAGTCTTCACCTTTCGTTTCTCAAATGCAGAAACACAGGCTCAGAAAGGTGAGATGATTTGCGTAAACCTACATAGCTTGCCTTTTAACTTTTAGCGAAGTCATAAAATGTCCCCTTTGAATTTGAAGAATCCAAGGATGCACTGTGGAAGTTACAACTAATGTAACTTGGTAGTGCATCTGAAGGTTACATAGGAAAAAAATGCACCATTGTGTTCTGTGTAGCATAGTTACTGATGGCACCACCAGATTGGTGACACTCAAAGATACTCATTGAGAAGAACTTGATAACATCTGTATTTTAGCCATTCTATAAAGATCGAGCATGGATATAGCTTTGTGCTAGTGAAACTGACATTCTGGCAGGGGACAGGCAGTAAACTAGTAAACAAAAAATACCCAGATATTGATAAGTTATCATGCGGATAACTAAAATAAGATATTGCAATAGCAAGTTACATTAAGTAGCCAGTGGAGTTCCCTTGAAGTGTGGTGGCACTTAAGTTGATCTGTTGACCAGAAGGTCTTCCAAACAAGGTTCAGAGAATTTAGCTTTCTAGGCAAGGAGAATAGATGTGTAGAAGCCTTGAGGCAAATATAGGGTTGTATATTTAAGGAATGAAAGGTCAGTATGGCTGGAGAATTAGTGGATGAGGAAGAAAATTGTAACAGATGAGGTAGGGCCCAGATAATAGGACTTCGAAAGCCAGGTAAATGTTTGGAGTTTATTCGTGGTGTGATTGGAAGCCGTTGAAGATTTTTAAACAGGAAGGAGACATGATCTGATTTATGTTTGTAAAGTCCACCCTACTTATGAAGAACAGAATATAGGAAAGCAGGAGTGGAAACAGGGAAACCAGTTAGGAAGCTGCTGTCATAGTTTGGCAAGGTTTGGGTTAGTGTTAGTAGTAGCTATAGATAAAGGGAGCCCATGTGGGATTCATTCTTGGGTTGGGGTTTAGAGAGCTTACTGATCGATTGGAGGGGAGGGAGAACAAGAAATCAAGGGTTATTCTGGGTTTTTGTCTTTAGAAACTGGAGGTGTCTTTACAGAGATGGGGAACAAGTGAGGTTGGACTTTGATGACCTGATGTCTGAGACTTGGTCTCCTTAACAGGGAGATTTGCTGGGAGACTTAGGGGAAGTATCTTGACTTCTTTTAAAAAACTTACCCCATCAGTAAAATGAGGACTCTACACTGGAAATTCTTTGAAGTCTCTTCTATTTTTAGCATTTCTGAGCTGGGGATTGATTTTAATGTAGGATATTCTGTGGAAATACAAGAACAGGCTTTATCAAGGGGAGATAGGATGGGCAAACAAGCCGTGATGGGAGACCAGGACTGCCAGTGTCTCCTAAGCTTCCTGTGTTGTCACCAGTCCACAGAAGTGAACGCAAATCTATTTGATTTCCTTGAAGCATTTTTGACCCCCTTAAAAGCTGTTGGATCCATGTGGAAGAAAGACAATGAGAGAGTGGCTCTTTAGTACAAGATTAGCATGTTTTTGGTATTTAATTTAACAAATATTTATCACATGCTTACTAAGTGTTGAATGAGACCTGAAAGTCAGCTCTGAGCTCTGTTAAATTAAGGTAACTTTTATTTTTATTTTTTTTAAATAGCAAAAGCAGACATGTGTCAACTTAAATTCTACATCTATGTATTTGGTAAGCGGAGGCCTAAATAACATTGTTAATATTTGGGATTTAAAGTCAAAAAGAATTCATCGATCTCTTAAGGTAAGCAATTAAAAAAAAATCTTTACAAAAAATGGATATCTTAATGCATTTAGAGTACTTACCAAGCTTTTATTTTTGAGCTTTTATGATAAAAATAAGGGGCTTCAGAATTGTTAGGGAAAATAAAGGTGCTATTTAGCCGGAAGCTTGTTTTTATGTCTTTTTTCTTCCATGTATAGAATTAATGCCTATGATCAACATTTAAAACTTTTTTCTTGTTTTTTCATTTAGTTCTACTCTTATTTGAATGAACCACTTTACTCATTTTTTTCTAAACTATGGTTTGTGGTCATCAGGGATCTTTCCTTAGGGCAAGTTGGAAAAAATGAGAGTTGTTTTGGGATGATAGTATTCAATATAGTAATCAGAGTTGGGGGATCAGCTTTTTAGTTATGTAGTATATTTGGCTGCTGTTGTTTGTGTTATTTTTTATCTGTTTGTATTTTTAACTTGGTAATATTTTGTAAACTGATTTACTATTTACAATTAATGTTTCTTTAATAATTAGCTTTTGGTAGTTTCAGAAAATAAAGTATTTAGCACAACAAAGTCTCTGGTTATATTTTTGGAATTCTACTTTTCATTATATTGTCTTTTTAATATTTAGAAGGTGATCTTAAATTTAATTTTTGTCTTTTAAAAAGGTTTTAATATGAAAAATATAAACATATATCTAGACACATACACAGAGGAAGAGCTTTCTTTAACCCATCACCCATGTAAGCTTCAATTACCCCATCCCTGCATGGCAAAATTTGATACACTTTTCCATTTTCAGCTTTCCCAGTTACTCTGGATGGTTTTCTGTCTTTTGGGTGTGAAATTTGTAATGTTTAGCTCCCTCATTCATTCTGTTAATGAATATTTTGACTAATTGTGATAGTGGGAAATCTAATGTTTTACCTTTGAATCTCTACAGTCCTCTCTGTGGTGATTAACACAATTTCTGGCATTTGGTAGGTTCTTAGTAAATGTTGGCTGAATGACTTATTTTCCACAGTTGAAATTAGGAAGACACTTGCCTCTTTATAAAGTCATAGAAATTACATTGGACCCCATGTTCTTAATTTCCCAAATGGGAACGATACCCAAAATGTCTGCTCTTCCTTTTTTCTTTTCATCAAACATTTTTTCCTCAAGATAGCAAGCGTTCCTTGGTTTTAGGAATGGAATAAAAGGTAAAGAAATCTCTGAAAATACTTGAAGGACCACTTGAAAAAGTTGTAATGTAAGTGGAATATCATAGCTATTATTCTTGCCATTACATAAGTAATTATTAGATACAGGGCTTAGTTTGTTGTTATTATTGAGATATGGCATCTTCCTGTTAAAAACTCTTCTCCCAATTTTGATAACTCTTCTCTGCTCCTGCTAGACATCTCTAATTTGATGTTGGAAAACATAGTCCTTGTGAACTCAGTTTGTTTAAAACCTGAAAGTTTTATTTCCTCAAAGTGTATTCCTAATTGGATTTGAGAGGCAGCCTGGTATAGTGGAAGGAACAGAGGCTTTGGAGTTTGACATGGGGTTGAATCCTGGTCACTTAGCAGTTATGTGAGCTTGCACGGGTTTCTTAACCTCTCTGTGTCTCATGTATTTCGTTTATAAAATGGGCAAAATAACCTTGCCCCTCAGGCTTTTCTAAGCATTAAATAATGTATAAAGGTCCTAGCACTAGTAGGTTCTGAGCAAATGGAAGCAGCTGCTGTTATCTCACAGATGCCTCGCTCATTTGTTCTTCCCCCTCCTCCGTTTTGCAATGTCTGGTTTCTTTCCCCTTCCCATGATTTTTCTCTTTTCTTTAAGGTTGAACTCCAGCTTTATGTCTTCCATAAAGCTTCCTCTGCCAACTTCATTCGCAGTAGCTCTTTCTCTTTCCTCTGACACTTTCCTCCATCATTCATTTAGCATATTCTCTGCCATTTTCATGTTAAAGCAGGAACTCAAAATAGTCAACTTGCAATACCTGTTATTTGTCAGAGGAAGTAAATTCTTTAAAGTAGACATAATGCCATGTAGAAAATTACCTTTCCATAATGTCTCTCTTTCTTTTGTAAAGTGCCTGGACCATTTTTTTCATTATTGAAAATAATTCTCTGTGTATTTGAGGAAAATGTTAAAGCAAATATTAGATTGATAAGTACATAATATATGGTATTTACAGAAACATGAAAATGGGCTGTTCGAGGGTTATGGGGCAGCCTACTTACTTTCATTTCTCTCTTTCAGGATCATAAAGATGAAGTAACTTGTGTAACATACAATTGGAATGATTGCTACATTGCTTCTGGATCTCTTAGTGGTGAAATTATTTTGCACAGTGTAACCACTAATTTATCTAGTACTCCTTTTGGCCATGGTAGCAACCAGGTACAGTATGAGTTTATTCAGAGTAAAATTGGTGAGATAGATTTTGAATTGTATCTTACATAAGGCTATGAATTTTAAGTTTTTGAAATGCTTGATGGAAAAACTTTAGCTATTTTTAAATGGTAGTGTTTTGAAATATTCAGATAGCAAGCTAATTCGTACTAGATTATGGTGCTTATGTAAATTTGATTATGTGATCAAATAGTCACATCCTTCTAGACTATAACTATATACAGCATAATAAAATACAAATAGTTGTTAATAGGTTAAATGTAAAAAATGGATATTAATCTTTCTATAGCACTACTGTTATAGAAATGTGTCACATAGCTCAGACTTTGTCAGCTGCAAGACAGATACACTCAGAAATACTGTTTTGTGAACATGGAATGATTGAGTTTGTTTAGGCAGAGGGTAATTTAAGTTTTGTATTTTTGTTTTTGTAGGTATATGATAAAGTATCAAAGCTTATATATTTCAGGTTAATATAATAGTGTTTTGGGAAACTTTTTAAAAGGAAAATAAGTCAATTTTTCCCTTTATGAAAAAGTTTAAAAGAATAAATTCAGTTTTTCAAGGAACCTAACTCTTGGTTAACTTTCCATAAAATTTGCCTTAGAAATTTCCAGTGAGGTGCAAATTCTTTTAATTTTTACTTAATTATAATCTCTTTGGCCATAATTATTATCAGATAAAATATGGGAGATCTTCACTTTTGGCAAGTAGTTTTTAAAATTATTACTTGAATGTATTTAGTGCTTAAAAAATTTAGTGGATATGAAAAGTATACAGGAAAAAGTCTTTTTTAAGTTTCATATATATTGGGGGAATAATACAGATATATAAATGGTATTATGAGTAAGTGATATAAAACAGTCTTATGGTGATACAGAACAGTTGAGAGAAGACTATCTCAGAATAAAATAGGGAAAATTGAAAGGGTTGGGAGTTGCAGCTAGGTCTAAGGCTTACTTATTTTGTTTTTACTATGACAATATAAATTGGCCTTTTTGCCAATATTTGTTTCTAACTTGTATTAGGGTTACTCTTTGTTTTGTTTGTTTTTTTGAGACGGAGTCTCGCTCAGCTGCCCAGGCTGGAGTGCAGTGGCGCAATCTGAGCTCACTGCAACCACCGTCTCCCAGGTTCAAGCAATTCTCCTGTCTCAGTCTTCCAAGTAACTGGGATTACAGGCACTCACCATCATGCCCAGCTAATTTTTGTATTTTAGTAGAGATGGGGTTTCACCATGTTGGCCACGCTGGTCTTGGACTCCTGACCTCAGGTGATCCACCCGCCTTGGCCTCTCAAAGTGCTGGGATAACAGGCATGAGCCACCGCACCCAACCAGGGTTAGTCTTTTTCACATGTCCACATTATTGTTGGAACCATGGCCTGTTTCTTTGTCCTCAGTCTATTGTCTAGTTTCTTGCCTTACATGGAGAAGATGCATAATGAATATTTTAATGTATGAGTATATTTAGAGATGACAAAGATTTTGTTAGGCAAATATAAAGCTTTAGAAGAGGGATTTTTTTTCTTTCTTTTTTTCTTTTTCTTTGAGACAGAGTCTTACTCTGTTGCCCACGCTGGAGTACAGGGGAATGATCATGGCTCACTGCAGTGCCAACTCCTGGGCTCAAGCAGGAGCCTGGCTAAGTTTTTTTCTTTTTCTTTTTTTAATATTAGAGACAGAGTCTCAGTATGTTGTCCAGGCAGGTCTTTAACTCCTGGCCTCAAGTGATCCTCCTGCCTCGACCTCCCAAAGTGCTAGGATTACAGGCATGAGCCACCACACCCAGCTGGGAGAGGGATGTTTTATATGGAGGAAATCACATTAACAAAAATAAGGAGAAAGGAAATTGCATGGGCTTTATATAGGGCCAATGTGAGAAAAGATTGGAAAAGGGTAAATATGAATATAGTATTGATTTAAGACTGAATGTCACACAAAAGACTTCTGTTTTGGAAGGTATTTAGGGAAACTAATCAGAGTTTTTAATTACTTGAATGTCAGAATCATAGAATCCTTGAACATTAAAAATAGCCTTTAGAGGTAATCTCGCTTTCTGCATTTTATGGATGAAGATAAATGATTTGCCAAAGGGATGCTCTTTAGAATGTACTAAATTGTCATAGAAGCAGGAACTTATATTTTGTTTTGGTGATTTCTTTTTTATTTATATTTTGATAAAGGGGAGCCATAAAGTGTAAACTTTGAAACTATTGTGAAAAAAATCATTAATGTTCAAGTACCTTTTTTAAGGACGTAGAGTAACTTTCTTTTTTGTGTGTGTTAGAAGCATGACAAATTTATAAATTTTATAAATTTTGGACTGACCTTTCAATACCATAAAAATTAGACCAGATACTACTATGTATATTCTTATACTTCAATTTTTATATTTATTATATCTTGCTAGATAATTTTCTTATTAAAATCAGACATGAAGGAATATTCCTGAAAACATTAGGTTTGACTCTACCTTTTGGCCTAATTTTGTGTAAAAGATTTACATTTTTTAAAACAATTGAGGTGTAACTTTATAATAAAGTGCAGTGCATATATCTTAAGTGTACAGCTTGTTGAATTATGTATATGTAAATACATTGGTGTAACTACTAACAAAATCAAGATATAGAACATTGCCAGCACACCAGAGGACTTAATTTTGCCTTTTCCAGTCACTACCTCGTATTTTATAAAAGGAATCATATGTGGGCCAGACGTGGTGGCTCATACCTGTAATCTCAGCACTTTGGGAGGCTGAGGCAGGCGGATCACTTGAGCCCAGGAGTTTAAGACCACCTTGGGCAATGTGGTGAAACCTCATCTCTATTAAAAATATGAAGAAATTCACCAGGCATGGTGGTGCATGCCAGTAGACCCAGCTGCTTGGAAGGCTGAGGCAGGATAATCACTTGAGCCTGGGAGGTTGAGGCTGCAGTGAGTTCTGATTGTGCCACTACACTCCAGCCTGAGTGACAGAGTAACATCCTGTCTCAAAAGAAAAGAAAAACAGGGAATATCATGTGTCTGGTTTCTTTAGTCATCATTACGTTTGCTTTGTTGCGTGGAATAGTAGTTCATACTGTATTAATACTGTGTAGTGTTTCCTTATATGAATGGGCCACCATTTATCCATTCTATTGTTGATGAGCAGTGGATTGTCTTGTTTTAGCTGTTACAGGGTAACTACTGTGAATATTTTTGTACAAGTCTTTTTTTAAGATTATGTTTTTATTTCTTTTGAGTAAATACTTAGGAGTGGAATTGCTGGATTGTAGCATAGGCATACAGTTTTACTTTATGAAAAATTGCCAAAACATTTTCTAAAGTGAAATCCAACTGGATGTGAGATCGAGTTGCTCCACATTTTTGCTAATACTTGGCATTATCTGTCTTATTTTTACCACTTTGATGGTTATTTAGTGCTGTCTCATGGTGGTTTTAATTTGCATTTGTCCATGTTGAATGATGTTAAGTAAATTTTTATATGCCTTCTTTTGTGAAGGCATTTTCAAATCTGTTGCCTGTTTTTATGTTGGGTTATATGTGTTTTTAAAATTTATTTATGATTTCTTATGTATTGCAGGTAGATTCATTTTGGGGATATGCATGTTGCAAATGTCTTCCTTCAGCCACGGCTTGCCGTTTTACTCCTTAATACCTGGTTTTGTGTGTGTGTGTGTGTGTATTTTAATGAACAGAAGTTCTTAAATTTAATGAAGTCAAGTCTCATATGTCAGTCTTTTATGTTTGCTGCTTTTTGTGTTCTCTTGAGAATCTTGCCTGCCCCAAGGTTTTGAAGATACTATTCTGTTTTCTTTTAGAAGCTTTGTTGTTTTATCTTTCTTATTTATGTTTGTTATGATCCATTTCAAATTAATTTTTGTGTATTGTGTGAGAGAAGGTCCTACATTCCCTGTAGATATCTAATTGTGCCAGTGTTGTTTATTACAAAGACCAACCTATCCCCACTGAATTACAGTAATGCCGTCTTACACAACTGATAACTGTATTTGTTAGTTTGTAGTCATTCTATTTTGTTACATTGGTCTAGTTTGTTACTAGTTTTGATTATTGTAGCTTTATGGTAAATCGTGATATTTTTAACTTCACTTTGACTACTCTGGACCTTTTGCATTTCTAGCTGAATTTTAGAATCAGCTTGCCCATTTCCAGCAAAAAATCTGCTTCATTTTGATTGAGATATTGGATCTATGGACCAATTTAGGAACAACTACTATCTTAACAATATTAATTCTTCCATGAACATGGTATAACTATCTATTTAAGTCTTTAATTTTTCTTAGCAGTGTTTTGTTTTTACT
Source organism: Rhinopithecus roxellana (assembly GCF_007565055.1). Classification (NCBI taxonomy): domain Eukaryota; kingdom Metazoa; phylum Chordata; class Mammalia; order Primates; family Cercopithecidae; genus Rhinopithecus; species Rhinopithecus roxellana. The sequence continues at coordinate 108,045,183 of NC_044558.1, forward strand.
GTAGAAGTCTTGCATATCTTTTAGTAGATTTATTACTATGCATTTGATTTTTTGATGATATATTTTAATTGCATTTTTTGTTAAATTTTGTTTTCCAATTCTTTGTGGCTTGTAGAGAAACATAGTTGATATTTGTCTTTTGTCATTTCATCCAAAAATTCTGCTAAATTCACTTAATAGCTGGGACAGTCTTGATTCTTTTGAAAGAATTTGTAGTTTTTTTTTTTTTTTGCATTTATAGTTTATACACTATCATGTCTGTCATCTGTGAATAATAAGTTTTTATTTCTTATTTCCTGATCTTTATAGATGTTATTACTTTTTCTTTATTGCATTGACTAGGCTCTCCAATCCAGTGTTGAATAGAACTGATGATAGTGGACATCTTTATTTTGTCCCCAAATTCAGGAAGAAGCATTCACAGTTTACTACCAAGCATGATAGTAATTGTAAGGTTTGTGTTGTAGATATCCTTTATCTTACTAGGGTGCTGTATATTGTGGGTAAATTTTACTACTTATGTTGGAAGTTTTACATTGTTTAGCTCCTATAATTCATATTTATCCATCCTAGATGAAAGTAGCAATAAGCAAGTAAGTATACAGTTAACCAAATACAATGTTGAGTGCTGTGAAAGCAATAAACTGCAGAGTTCCAAGGGAACATACAGGAGAGACACCTAAGCCATTTGGGAAGAATGGAAAAGCATTTTAAAGGAAATGATGTCTCAGTGGCAGCCTGAGGAAGGGTGCAAGTTATTCAGACCTGGGTTGTTGGGGAGGGACCAGAGAAAGTGGTGAGAGGATTTGGAGAGCACTGTAAGCAGAAGTGATCACTGCATAGAATGCTTACCACCATATATTGTGTTTCAGCACTGTGATCATTGCATTATATTACCTTCTCTCATTTAATCGTTGCTACTAACTTGTGAGGTATATGTTCTCATTTTACAAATGAGAAAACAGATTCCAGGACTTTCAGATCATACAACTCTTAATTGACTATTTTACATATCAGCTCCTCAGAATTGGTAGCATTTTCTTTTGTATATCTAGCTCAGGAGCAGCTGAATGTATAAGGATTTGAGGATGAAAAGCTTATGGAAACTTTACAGTATTTTCTTGTCTCTTTGTGCAGGAGTCCAATATGTACTTATACCTCTTCCTCACACAAGTATCTTCTAAAATTCTAGGTGATAGGTTGCTGTATTACTGATTTTGAAAGGATTTTCATTGATAACTTTGCACAGGGAACTGAATTAAATGTATCTTTTAGTTTAGGAAAACAGTAATGCTCAAAGCTTATCTCTTATCTAAGGTCAGATAAACTAGAACTTGAGATCTTCATGGGCCTGCTGCCTCCTGCTTGGGCATTCTGCATCTCTGTAGGATCTTTTGATGTAGCTTTACATGGTAAGTCCCACATTTATTTGGAGAGCACTAGGAGTAAAGCACCTTAGCTAGCTGAGTGAACTTGAACAAGTTACTTAACTCTCAAGCCTCCTTTTCCTTATCTGTCAAGTGAGAATAATATACTTTCAATGGGATTTTTTTTTTTTTTGATGGCTAAATGAGATGGTGAGTGTGTTTATCACTTTGCCTACCATTTGGTAAGAGGTCAGTGAGTGTTAGCTGTTATTGTGAGCTTTTAATGAATACCAATCTATTAAAATACCTTTTGTGATTTACTTCTCTAAAATGATTTGAACATCTTTAGATTTAATGTGTTCCCTCCAAACCCAGTTGCAAGTTGACCCCGGTAATCCTATTTTGTGTTTTAGACTGATTTAAAAATGAGAGCATGAAAGATGGTGAAAAATTTGACTAGAGTCTGTTGGTTTTTTTCCCCTTTCCCTGGAACAAATGGTTATATTTGTTGTGTATACCATTTTATTTTGTTTTTCTTCAATAAGTTATGCCATTAAAACAGAATACATGGGCTCAGAAATATAAGTTGGCTTCTGCTGGTAAGGATGCAGTCCCAGTTTTCTTAGTGAGGAAAGACAGTTTTCATGATTTTACATACTTATGTTTCCTTTTTATGGGCAGCATAATTTAAACCTTTGGAATTTTTTTTTTTCAAATTAGTTTTTCCTATAAGTAGTACTGCCTGTTTTATCTGATTGTGGCCCAAAGCATCAAATTGCTACTTAATGAATGTTTATTCATTAAAAAAACTTTTATTAAAATTTCTCAATTCAGTTCAGTTTAAAAATATTGTGACCAGGCACAGTGTTTCACACCTGGAATTCCAGCACTTTAGGAGGTCAAGGCAGGTGGATTGCTTGAGCACAGGAGACCAGCCTGGGCAACATGGTGAAATGCTACCTCTACAAAAAATACAAAAATTAGCTAGGTTTGGTGGTGCACGCCTGTAGTCCTAGCTACTGAAGAGGCTGAGGTGAGAGGAGGGATTGAGCCTGGGAGATTGAGGCTGCAGTGAGCCATGACTGTGCTGCTACACTCCAGCCTGGGTGACATAGCGAGACCCTATCTCAAAAAAAAAAAAAAAAAAATGTGTGTGTGTGTGTGTGTGTATAATATATGTCATATTCATTCAAGTTTAAACAATGTTTATAACAACTTCAAATCTGTCAAAAAGTTGACATAATTGAATTCAGTCTGTTACTTAAGCCCAATTTCTGTGTTGATAAGTTTTACTTACTGAGAAAATGGTAAATGGGGCACATCTATGATTAAATAAAAATTTTTCTGTTTTTGTCTCTATGAACAATCATGAATTTGAAATCTTTAAAAATTAGTCAAATTAGTGTCTTAGTGAAAGTGACAGGAATGTAGAATCTCACAGAATCTGCATCATACTGAATTTTATATTGGAAATAAGATTTCCTGAGTATATTTAGAATCCAGCTTTGAAATGTCTGAGCTGAATTAAAGTTATTCGCTTTATGTGGATCACAGTGTCTTTCTGCAGGGGAAAAGAGCCTTGGTGCTTCTGCAGAACTGCTGGGCTGACAGACTGCTTAGGTTATAATTGCATGTCACTCTTTGGCAAGTTCAGCATCTTAGGCTCACAAATAGGTTAACTTGTGTTACCTTTCTCAAGCTGCAGCCTTTTGCAAAGCAATTACAAATGTCAATCTATTGTATTGATTCCTTGGATTAAAAAACGATCTTTAAATGTAGGTTTTGTGTGACATTTCAGTATATATTATTCAGTATATGTTAAATCCATTTGCTTTTCCTAAATGAAATATTTATGTATAGATTTTGTAAGCATTAATAGTCTGCTTGAGTATGGGGATCTGGTAAATGTAAATATTAATTACATATTTAGAAATAACAGTTTTCTCAAGAATGAGTCTATTCTAAATTGGTTTGTTTCATTGACTGGTTTTGTTTATACCAGAATTGCAGCACTCAAAAACTTGGACTACAAAGACTTTTTATCTAGAAGTGGTCTCTTTTATGTTATATAGGAGCATTGGTATAAAATGTTTTCATGATAACATTTCTTTGATTCTCAGTATATTTCCATAGTATTTGTATACACTTGACAAGCCTATATAATATGTTCTTGAGCAGTTTTATAATTGACATTTAGGCATAAAATAAATGGATGATCTGTATATTTCTTCTTAAAGCCTTTTTTCCTTCTATTTTTCTCTTCTAAATTTTCTTTAATGGAAAGGTACTTGAAAGATATTTTCTTACAGTGTTTCTATGTATATCTCCTGTCTTCCATCCATATAGTTATACTCATTCTGTTTGTCCAGTCATGTTTTCTTCCTGTTCTCATTAGTGATCTACCCTGTTCTTCCTGTTCTCATTAGTGATATGAAGATATTATTAGTCTTCATAACCATACTTTTTAATGACTGCATGTATTTCATTATTCAGTGCCATCATTTACCTAAACAGTCCTCTATTGTTTTATTTTCCAAATTTTTATAATAAAAATGAGCATGTCAATATTGTTTTCATAAGTATGTATCTTCTGCTTTTTGACTTTTTTCTTTGAGAGTACAAGTTCTCTTTAAATGTAATTTAGTAGCAGGCTTACATTTTCTTTAAGGAGCTTAAGTGTTACTCTATTATCTTTGGTCTCAAATGTGTCATGTGATTTCATAGCTTTTGAAACCCTTTTAAGTCACTAAATCACTAGTTTTTTATTCCTAGGTTATTCGAAGGAATTTTTTTTCTTTAAAGCCAAGTAATTTTTAATTTTTCTAGAATAGATCTTGATGTTGTTCATATATATTGCTATTGTTAGGCATGTAGCTTGTGTTTCTTTTTTTTTTTTTTTGAGACAGAGTCTCATTCTTTTGCCCAGGCTGGAGTGCACTGGCATGATCTCGGCTCACTGCAAGCTCTGCCTCCCGGGTTCACGCCATTCTCCTGCCTCAGCCTCCCGAGTAGCTGGGACTACAGGCGCCCGCCACCACTCCCAGCTAATTTTTTGTATTTATTTTAGTAGAGACGGGATTTTACCGTGTTGGCCAGGATGGTCTCGATCTCCTGACCTCGTGATCTGCTTGCCTCGGCCTCCCAAAGTGTTGGGATTACAGGCATGAGCCACTATGCCTGGCTCATAGTATGTTTCTTAATATGTAGTTTCAAATCTTTTATTTTTGGAAATTTTTCTTAAATTATAATTTTTTAGTATTCTTTTTCTCTCTTTGGATTTTTTGTTGCTGCATTTTCTTCAGTGGTTTGTCATTTTTTCTCAAGTGTTTTTAAACTTTTTTCTTACTTCTTTTTGATTTTTAAAAATTTCTTCCTTTTTAACCTGTCTTTAAGGTATTGTCTGTTGTTTATTCATTTTTGAATTCCTTCTAAATTAGCCTTCAGTTTTGAAGAGATTTTAAAAATTTCTAATTCTTTCCCAAGTTCTGACATCTAGTTTCTGAGTTTTAAATTTATGTTTTTTTTCTTAATGTCTTGTATTTTTTTTTTTCTTTCTGGTCATCTGTTGAGAACGTTTTTCTCCTTGTTCTCTTTGTTTTCGTAAGTTTGTGTGGGATATGTCTGTGAAATTAGTTTTAGTTTCCCTGAACTTCTAGACAGAAGGGGGTCAAGTGGCTTTTCTAACTTCACAGAGTTCCCCATTGTTTTCTTTTATATATATATATATGTGTGTATATGTATATATGTAAATAAATATATGTAAAAAATACACATATGTATATGTATATATGTTTATGTATATATATGTGTGTGCATATATATGTAAAAGTGTATATATGTATTTTTTAATGGCTGCTTGCTTTCTGGGATTCCCTGGCTCTGCTCTGCTTTTCCACCTATCTGTGAACCTTTGTTTCCTTCAGCTCTGTTGCCTCCAACCTGTTTAGGTTTGCTTCCACTCATAGCAGATCTCCTCAGTGTGGGGCTGTGACCTGGGAGGGACACACTTTGGCTCGTCAGTTTTGGAATTCTCTGGCTGGACTGCTCTTGTCCTTCTGACCTTCCTGCAAACCTGTAGCACAGACCCGTTAATGAAGTGGATGTTCTGGGTTTCGGCTGAGGTTGTAAAATTGGCCAACATGCTTTTTTGTGAATACCTTTTGACTGTTATGGGCTGCTTCTGTTCTCAGATCTCAGACCCCTTGTTATCTCCTTCTACTTCCTTCTGCAGAGACACCAATACCATGAAAGACTTATGGCTATTAATTGTTTGACCTCTCAGCATGTATTTGGGGGTTCGTGGGGGATACCTGATTATCTAATTTGTTGTAAATGTTTTCCGTGGGATTTTAGTTTTTGGTCATCTAGTTTATTATCTGTTGTAAAACACACACAAACACACACATGCTCACACTCATGCTGTGCTGGAGATTTCTAAGACCAAATTTGGTCATTCTCTAGGAGGATTCACAGGATTCTGTGTATAGTCATACTCATGGCTATGATTTGTTTTATAGTGAAAGAATACAAAGTAGCAAAACCAGCAAAGAGAAAAGTGCATGGGGTGAAGGCCACAGGAAACCAGATGTGAGCTTTCAAGAGTCTTCTCCTAGAGTGGATGTGCTTAACTCCTTCCAGGATCAAATTGTGACAACATATATGAAATGTTATCTACCAGGGAAGCTTGTTAGAGCCTCAGTGCCCAGGGTTTTTACTGGCGAGCTGGTTGTATCTAGGAGCCCACTGCCTAGCACATACCAAAATTCCAAACTCCCAGAAGGAAATTAGGTATTCAGCTGTGGTTCAGCCTTAAACCGTATCTGTCACAAATAAGTTTAGGCAGAGTGAGTGAGCCACTCTTACCAGTTAAGGCAGTGGGACCCCTTCCAAAACCCAAGTTCGCAGATGCTAGCCAAGGACCAACCCTGAGTGCAGGACTTTTTAAAGATAGGCAGTCTCAGGCCTGCTTTTCTGCATACCCGTGCATATACGCACACACATACGTACACGCACACACACACTCGCGCATGCATTCACAGTATCGACGGCCATTCAGAAACTCTGCCACCACCATAACCAGTAACTTCTCAGAGACCTCCCATTGAAAGGATTTTAAGCAAAAGACAAATATGTTGAGATTTTCAGGTTTGAAGATGTTAGTTATTGCAACAGAGTGGAGGATGGATAGTAAGCCACTGAGAATGGAAATAGGATAACTATGCAGTGGCTTAGGTGACAGATGATTTGTGCTTGAAATAAGGCTCTGGGAATCAAGAAGCTAGTATGGAGTCAAAGGAACACTATGTATATTTATGACCGTATATATGTGTGTATGTACATATGTATGTTAAGATGTTTATATTAATTTCTCACTGCTTTATAGTGCATAGTAAGAAAATGATGTGACTGTGTATTTTTATCTATGCAAAGGGAAGGCTTTTATAAGCATAAATATAAAGAAGTATAGTCATAAGTCACTGGCAACAAGTTTGATACATTTAAATACATAAAAATTTAAAACTTCTGACAAAAAGCAAGACAAAAATTCACAAAATTTAAATGAAATGGGGAAGGTATTTACAATCTATGAGAGCATTAATGTTCTTCCTGTATTAAGAGCAAGTTGCAAATTAGTATTTTAAAAATCTTCATACCCCGATAGAAAATAGGCAAAGTAGAATAATGAGCAATTTGCAAAAGAAGAAAGACAAAATAGTCATTTCATATTTTCAACTGAGAACCTTTAAGGCATGAACAACAATGAATTACAATTTTTTTCATAAATTAATAATTTTAAAAAAGCATAGTAATCAGAGTACTTGCAAATCAGAAGTAACCCAAATGTCTGACATTATTTAGATAAATTGGTGTACTCATGCATTCATATCTTAAACAGCTATTAAAATCATGTAGAAAACATTAACATGACTGTTTATTATAAAGTGTGATTCCAGGTTTTCTGTTGATACTATACTGAATACACAGAAACATACATACACACAGAAAAATACTTAAAGGACATCCCCTCAAAATGTCAACCAGCTTTTCTCTGGGTGGTGGGATTATGGATGATTTTTCTTCTTTGTGATCAAAAAAAACCTTTTTTCTATTAAATAGTTATCTTAGTAGAGACTGACAAACTATAACCAATGGTGTAGCCTACTTATTTTTGTAAAGTTTACTGGAACACAGCCATGCTTTTTATCTGTATATTATCTGTGACTACTTTTCAGTACAATAGCAGAAAATATTTACTGTCTGGCCCTTTAAGAATAAGTTTTTGAAACCTTCCCCTCACCTGTAGTGAGTGGTATGCTTTTTATATTTAGAAACAGTCTCCCTCCTCCATAAACACGCAACATTCTTACCCAATAATGTGTTACAAGAAAAAATAGCATTGTTGCTTATAGTGCCGGGATTTTTTTTCCCCCCATAAGCTTCTTGATTTAATTCTTTCCTTATAAATAGTTTAGTCTGGAACAAGATAGGGACTTAATGACTTAAGTGCTGCTGATACTAAAATAAGTTAATATTTATTTTAAATATAATTTGGAGGCCAGGCGTGGTGGCTCACACCTATAATCCCAGCACTTTGGGAAGCTGAGGCAGGTGGGGTGCTTGAATCTGGGAGTTTGAGACCAGCCTGGGCAAAATGGCGAAATCCTGTCGCTTAAAAAAAAAAAAAAAGAAAATACACACACACACACACACACACACACACACACACACAATTAAATATATATATAAATTATATATATATATATAATGTGGTAAATCAGTGTTTTGTTTATCCAGGATTCTTAGCTAATATCTTATAATATTCTAAAGAGAAGATTTAATAGATGTAGAAAGTTAAGAAATGAAATTCTGTTAGTATTATCACAGAAATAATTGGAGGCATTTAAAGAATTCAGTGTGGTTACTTAAGGGTCTTTTAAAATATATGTAAAAGATATTTGAATGGTGGGTACATAAGCAGTGGTGAGCAAGTAAGTTATGAACTTCTGAAAATTGTGGTGACAGCTGCTGTGTACCTGATTCTTTACAGAAATGCTATTTAATCCTTAAAATAATTGTGACAGGAAAACAAGAGTGTTTTCTGTTATGTAAATGAGAACGCTGAGTTTTGGAGAGTTTAAGTAATTCACTTAAATCATACAGAGGTTTGCTGAGTGTTCACTGAACTTAGGTTTATCTGAAAGGAAAATTTATCATTATCTTTAGCCTTTTTTTTTTTTTTGTCTTGATCAAGAATGTGTTTTTAACTGGTTATCAAGTTGTATTATAGACAGTGGTAAACTTCTTGTTCCTTGCTACATGCAAGCAGATTCTGGATAACCATGTTTTAAGGATGTTTTAGGAAAATTGCTGCTGTTGCTAAAAGGTTAAACTTTATGAACTTTGAGAATCTACCAGGTCTATGATTTTTATGGTGTTTTAAAAAATTCTACTTGTATATTTAGTCTAAATTTAGATCATGTGAAGGACCATAACTATATGAACTCCTAAAGTGCTGTAGAAATCTTTTTAGAAATCATGTTTTGCCTTATATTTTGGTATGTTGTGTATGACTCTGTAATCATTAACATAATGCACTAAGGAGCTCTGTGTCTTTTACAAAGTTAACATTCATGTAGTTTATTTTTCTTGAATATAGACCAGAGAAAAGATTTGATTATTCAAGTTGGATATACTTTTTCCCAACAAAAATAAAAACTATATAAACCAACATTTTCTCTTTGTACTTTAGCCATTGAAAATGAGCCATATTTAATGGGTTAACATATCAATTGTCTTAACTTAGGTGCCAGGTGACTAATACTCCTTTTTTTTTTCTTACGAAAAAAAAGTCTGTATTTCCTAGACAATTTTTTTTTTTTGTTATTGAGATCTGATATATATTATTTTAGACATTTTAGAGTTAAGTAGAATATAAATTTGTAGGGAAAAAAATAGCTTAAATGTAAAGTACTTAATTCTCAGCCTAGTAAATGACAGCATCAATACAAGTTTGAGAGTAACATTTTAATTTTTAAAAAAGTAGATAAAATTCAGTTAGTTTTAATCTAATATCAGTTTATTCAAACTAAATCTTTGTTTATTCTGGTCCATAGAAACTAAGAAGAGAGAATATCTCCACTACCCGCAGGGATTTGTGTTTAGAGAAAGGCCAGCATTGCCCTCAGGCTGATGGTTTTGAAACAGTGGATATAGTCCATTCCCAGTCTAGAGTGTTGCCAGTTTTTCCTTTGTGGTTTAATTTTTTTTTTAAATTATGCTTCAAGTGTTGAATTATCAGTGCATCAGATGCTCAGATTCAAACGAATGCATCCAATTATCTAAGATATAAAAAACAAATACAAAATATTATTGCTTTTTTTTCCCCCAGTATTCCCTTTTACTTGTTCGTGATTTGACTGTGACTAGGCCTTTTATATATAGTGAATGTTCTAACCCTGATGAATTCATGTAGATAATCTCAGTGTATTATATTTTTCCTCTAAAAGGGGAAGATTGAGGTAGCTATACTCCAAGATAATAAAATGGCGAATATTAATAGACTATTGATTGGTATGTTTCAGTTATTGGTATGTCATCTTATGGTCCACTGAGTGACACGGTGGTTGTCATGATTGAAGTTTGTTACTCTTTTTTTCTTTTCTTTTTTTTTTAAGACAGAGTTGTTTGTTTTTGTTTTTGTTTGTTTTGTTTTTAAGACAGCGTCTCACTCTGTCACCCAGACTGGAGTACAATGGCGTGATCTTGGCTCACTACAACCTCCACCTCCTGGGTTCAAGTGATTCTCCTGCCTCAGCCTCCCGAGTAGCTGGGATTACAGGTGCCCACCACTATGCCCAGCTAATTTTTGTATTTTTAGTAAAGATAGGGTTTCACTAGGTTGGCCAGGCTGGTCTTGAACTCCTGACCTCTGATGATCCACCTGCCTCAAACTCCCGAAGTGCTGGAATTACAGGCGTGATGTGTCACTCTTACACATCAGAGAAATCCTAAACCCCATAATTTATATGGCTTATATAAAATGTCCTTGTGAATGCTTATAGTTACATAAAATTTATTCTTTCATTTTTATAGTCTGTTCGGCAGTTGAAGTACTCCTTGTTTAAGAAATCACTGCTGGGCAGTGTTTCGGATAATGGAATAGTAACTCTCTGGGATGTAAATAGTCAGAGTCCATACCATAACTTTGACAGTGTACACAAAGCTCCAGCTTCAGGCATCTGTTTTTCTCCTGTCAATGAATTGCTCTGTGTAACCATAGGCTTGGATAAAAGAATCATCCTCTATGACACTTCAAGTAAGAAGTAAGTGTGACATGCTTATTTTTTAATTTGGTAACAAATAGCTATTATTCCATTAGCAGGCATGTTTGTGATTTGTATAGACCTCTGACTAATGTCCAGGGGTCCTAAAGTTTGTACAGTTGATGAATCTAGTAAGAAAGAATTTTCTTTTCATGCAGAAAAAAATAGATGGATTGCAGGTAGTATTTAGAGTACTTCTGAAACATGAACATAGATGAAAGCTTAATGATTTCACATTTTAATTTTAGAATCTTTTTCAAAATATGATAAAATGCATATGTTTTTAACCCAAATGATTAATTTACTTTAAGACTGATTAATTATCTAGAGGAAGGTTTAGAAACCATTGACATTTTGGGCTGGGTAATTATTTGTTGTGAGGGGCTGTCCTGGGTATTGTAGGATATTCATCAGCATCCCTGGCCTCTGCTTACTAAATACAAATAGCCTAAATCGTGTCCAGACATTGCCAGATATCCCCTGGTTGCTCCCACTTGAGAAATACTGATTGTGTACTGGTGTACATAATCTTCTAAGCATTCGGGCCCACTGTACCCTCTTCTTGTTAAATTTAGGTATGCTTAGTTAGCTGAAAGAAACAAAAAAGAATGCAAGAGTGATACAGTTGTATTCAAGATGCTTAACACTGTCTGTAGATCATGTGGAGTATGAATGATACTACAAGGGAAGGTCCCACTGTCAGCCTTTATTATGATGCTAGAATTTTTACTGTTAGGACTTATTTGCTGTCTTCTTTTATGGAACAATTTACTGAGAGCCCAGTAAGCCATTATTCTCTTATACTAGACACACCAGTAAAGAGCTCAGCTTCAGCAGATCACCATCCATATTTCTTTATTAGCTTCCTAAGGATCAAGCATGTGAACTGTGTTTCTCTTAGCTTTTTGGTCAAAACTGCACAACTAAGAACAAAGTAACAGCTGCACCCCTGTGAAAGGTTATAGTCCTCATGAGGCCTAAGCAGGTCAATAATGGAAAGTGGATACTTAGGTCCTCCTCAACCCTGAGGCCAGAGCCCCTGTTTGTGGCGTAATAGACAGTTCTGCTACATTCACTCTCAGAGTAATAATTCAAGAAGTAGGTGCTGCTTCTGTAAGATGCGGAATGTACTTATTGGAAGTGAATAGAAAAGTAAGATGGAATGTTTGGCAGTTCTCTACATGCCATTTTATTAGAAATGTCTCTAAGTCAAATTCTGAAATTATGCTTTAAACAAATATTTGGGAAATGTGTGCTCTTTGATCAGTTTGAAGTGTTAACTCTGGTTTTGGTATAGTTACTTATATAAGCTAATATGCCCGTACACAATAACATACTACACATACTTTGTTCTCCTTCCCAAAGGCTGGTGAAAACTTTAGTGGCTGACACTCCTCTAACTGCAGTAGATTTCATGCCCGATGGAGCCACTTTGGCTATTGGATCTTCCCGAGGGAAAATATATCAATATGATTTAAGAATGTTGAAATCACCAGTTAAGACCATCAGTGCTCACAAGACATCTGTGCAATGTATAGCATTTCAGTACTCCACTGTTCTTACTAAGGTGAGACATTTTCTTTTCAGCATTTTTGATTTTATTAAATAAGTCTAACTCAGAATATGGAAATTATATGTTGTCAAACACAGTATAGTTTTGTTTCATAATTACATAATGATTTTACATGTAATATTATATAATAATTTTAGTACAAAGCCATTTGATATTTAGTATAAAACCTTTTTTCTTTTTTTTATTCTTATATATTTCTCTCTTTAAAAGTATTTTAAATGACATTTTGATTTAGAGGGAAACTCAGATCTGCCAGTAAGCTTAAGATTTGCAAGGAAAAAAAATACCTTTTTTTTAACAGGGAATTTATAAAATATTAATGTATAGTATGAAACATTAGTAACCTGAGCTTTTAAATATTCCATTACATTTCAGTCAAGTTTAAATAAAGGCTGTTCAAATAAGCCCACAACAGTGAACAAACGAAGTGTTAATGTGAATGCTGCTAGTGGAGGAGTTCAGAATTCCGGAATTGTGAGAGAAGCACCCACCACGTCCATTGCCACAGTTCTACCACAGCCTATGACGTCAGCTGTGGGGAAAGGAACAGTTGCTGTTCAAGAAAAAGGAGGTAAATATTGCTTATATATTGTTGGAGGGTTTTTTTGTTTTTGTTTTTTGTTTTTTGGCTTACATATAATTCGCACATTCTTCAAGAACCTAGAATTCAAATTTCTTTGAGTATTTAGGTAAAATTAGTAGAAGTGAAAATCATTGAAGAAGTGAAAATAGTAACTTTAGCTATTAATTTCAAAAATGTTAAAAGGCCCGTATTGTTTAGCTAAACTTCTCTGGTGAGAAATATTATCTTAAAAATGGAAGAAGGCTAACTCAAATTATTCATCCTTAATACTACTACATACTGAATGGCTTTTCATTGTGTCTTCAGATTAACCAGTAGAGAATATGAAACTTTGACACTGTCTTATGATTTGATCTCTTCATTGAAAAAAAAAAAGCTATTAATGGCTCTTTTTATTTCACATTTTAGAATGAAAAGTAAGTCAAGCGATGAAATGAATATCTTAAAGTGCTAAATAGTGCCTGGCACATATTAAGCAGTATATTCGTAATTTGTTAAATAAAAACAAATGAGAATGTTGCAATTGTTAATTATTTCTTCTCTGATATAATTGATGAAACAGATCTGAAACAGGATTCATTTAGACTTTATTGATGTGTTATATGATAAGTTTTCCCATACTTATTGTAGAAAATATTTCTTGCTCACAATAAAGAAAATATTCTGTAAATTCCTGAAAACCTTTTCATTTTTATTTTAAGAAGTTATGCTATACTGTCAACGTGCAGCAAATACTTTAAAAAGTCTACATGGTATACTAGTATGTTTCCAAAATATTGTGCTCAGTAGAAATACATATATTGATGTCTTTTAAATTTTTCAGGATAAATACTTGGGCAAAAATATTTATTGGTGTTTTTGTAGCATGATTTTGCCATTTCCAAGTAGAAGCAAAACTTTGTTGATCTTGATAGTGTAGAGTAGTATTTTAAAGTATGTTCACTATAAATTTCCTGTGAATATCTATATCATCCTTATATAAGAGCCATTATATATTAGAAAAATAATTAGGTTCTTATTTAGGAACTCCTGGAGACAAAGATAATTCATATCTAGTTAAGGAGAAATTATTTTTGAAATATAACTTTGAGTAATGTCTGCCAACATGTTGAATTAACTAATTATGAAAATTGCCATTATCTTACAAAATTAACTTTTTTCATAATTTTCAAAAATTAAAATAAAGATTCCGTCATTCACTATAAACTCTCTGAAGTCTCTCCATTATTCATTTAGTTTTATAACAAGAAAGCTCTTGTTTAACAAAGACAGCATTAATTTGGAAATCAAAGACTTGGATCTTTCAGGGTCATGGATTAATGATAACTCTTGGTAGATTCACAAAATTTCTGGCAAAGTGAGTGAGTGCTCTGCCCCCACAAAGTTAACAATGTTTGTGTATTAATTGTATTTTGAAATGATTGTCATCTTACAGAAAAGTTTAAGAATACTACAGACAACTCATGAGCATTACCCTTTGGCAGATGCACTTTATAAATTTTGCCACATTTGCTTCATCATTCTCTGTCTCTTCCTCTCTCTTTCTCTCTCTCTCATTCTCTCATTCTCTCTCTCACTCACACACACACATTTTTCTTTGCCTCTGAAACACTGAGAATAGTAGACTCAGTCTCTGATCTGTCACTTCCGGCCAGGATGCCTTTAGGCAATTTTCTTAACCTTTCTGAGTCTCATTGTTTTCCTGCACACATTTAAAATGATATTTAACTTTTAGGGTTATTATGAAAATCAGAGAAAATGTATTAGAAGTACTTGGCACATGGTAGGCGCTCAGTACATTATGGTGTTGATACTACCATTGTGGTCATCATGATCATCACTATTACTATTTTAAGCTTTGATTAAAATTAAAGTTTAGAAAAAATTTCTGTTGCTTATATTGAAGTTGTCCAGATTTAGTTATTCCAAAGAACTTCTCTAAACTTGCTGTTAGTACTCAGTTTTAGAAGGAAATCATCATTTAAAAAGAAAAGAATAAGACTTTAGCACTGTTTTCAAATGATACCAAACTTCTGTTTCCTCAAGTTTCAGAGGCTGGAGTTATGCATTCAAACATGTTAAGGACCTAGAAAAAAGGAGAGGAAATTTCTTCCTTATAACAACTGAACTGTTGCTATAGACACTCTTCAACAATAGTACAAATGATTTGGTAATATTTTAACTTTATAGCAGTTATTACTAGAAAAGTTTGTTAGCCAGTCTTGGGCATTTTTGAATATGCAGTCCTTTGTTTTCATCTCAGACTTTTCAGTTTTTCATTTGGGCCTGAGATGCCAAATAAAGCATTTTTTAAAACGTAATACAATAACGTGCTACCAGTCCTGATGACAGACTTTAATCAAAATTTTTGAAGCTCTAAAACTTTGTCCTTACTCCAGTAATGAAACAGAAGCTACTGAGCCTGCTGAGCTCCTCTTAAAAGGTCCTTACCCTAAAGCCATGCATTTATATACTGCCAGAAAAAATACACTGCTGCCGTCTTCTTTATTGTTGTCTACCATACTATTCTTTATGAGTTTGGTGTTCTGGTTTGCTTCCTCTTTGAAAATACAGAGGTTAGTGAAGTCATTTGAGATCCATAATGCTGAGGGCAATGTTAAACTCCCACTGTTAGTAAAAGAGAAGACAGAAAACCCCTTCACTGCAAGTCAGGGAAGAAAAGTAACATTAATTGAATCCCGCGGTATGTTAGGCATCACTCTATATGCTTTACAGACTGAAAAAAAAAATCACATTTGTAGATGATCGTAAGAGTCAGTTAATAGCAAAAGTAAGTTGTGTTCAGTGTACTTTAAGAAAGCAGCAAAGTATATAAATTATTTTAGAAAAATTCCAACAAAATGGCTAAAATAAGGTATTGCTCTATGAACAAATAAGCTGTTTTCTATTGAGGAACCTTTTGTTCCATGAAAATCCTGGTTGACTTTAGCTCTTGTCATATTCTGTTTTATTCTCCTTATGCTCATAGTTACAATATTACCAACAATATGAGTGATACATTGATTTTTACAACCTAGCTTCTGATGATAAAATTTATTTAGATGTAATGACATTGATTTTTATATCTAATTCCTATAAGGTTTGCCTCGAAGCATAAACACAGACACTTTATCTAAGGAAACAGACAGTGGAAAGAATCAGGATTTCTCCAGCCTTGATGATACTGGGAAAAGTAGTTTAGGTGACATGTTCTCACCTATTAGAGATGGTAAGTCTGTTCAGAGGATCCTGTTCTCTTGCAGGTAGTCAGTATTTTTATTCTGGCTAAAAGATGTGAATAATAGCTTCAGTCCAACTCTATTCATGGATCAGTTTGCTCATTTTCTCCATCCCTGGGGTGGTATCTTTTTCTTTGCCCTGATATTTTAAATGTTATCATTCTAAAATATATGCTGGTAATTTTCACATGGGAGTTATGCAAATAGCTCTCAAGTTAGCATTTTAATATTCACAAAAGTTCCTTGAAGGAAGTTTTTACCTTCATAGGCAATCTGTCCCTTGTATCTACTTCTAAATTAATGTTCCTAAAATTTTAGATGTTTTGATATGCAAAAAAGTCTTCCTAATTTAAAAAATTGTGTGTGTATAGGTGTACACCTCCCCGCATCCCATAAAAAAAGTTGCCATAATAAAAAGCAAATTTTGCCAGCTGGATAAATAGAAGGATGATGTATGTTATTCTTCATAGTGTCTGAACTAAGTACATTATTTAGGTGTGTCTTTTTGGTACTAACATCCATAATGTTTTTCTTAGTGGAATGGAATTATCTCATTGCTAACAGCAATATTATCAGTAACATGGATGACAGAGTTAATATATTCATACTTTTTGACCTTGTAATTCCATTTCTACAAATTTATCTCAGAAAATACTGAGAAGCCCACAAAGATTTGTGTATTTATTATAAGTGTACCGTGTCAACAGCAGGATCTCAAAGTTGCTTCATCCACTCATTATCTTACACAATTTCATTTTTTACTTTAAAATTGTCTCTTTTCCAAATTTTCTACGATTTTATAGTCAGAAGGAATAAATACATACGTGATGGTACAAAATTATTGAGGATCTTCTGCCTTACCCTGGCCTGCAAATTTCTATTTAAATTGCTAAGTCAAACTGAAAGAGGAAGGATTCTTTTCTTTCATGATGAAGAGAAGTCAAACTACATAGTTAAAGAGTGAAGAGAAATGAAACTACATAGTAAAGGATAAAGAGAGGACGGATGTGAGTGGAGAGAAAAGTGACTAGTGCTGGAGTTGAGAAAGATTTCTGGGGTTAGTGCTGAGTTGGGAGTTTTGGCCAGTGGGACTCCTCTGGAGCAACTTTTGCATTGAAGAATGTACAAAGGGGCTTTTTGGAAGTGTTTGAGTTATAAATTAAATTCTCTTTAATAGTTTTTAAGACATGAATAAATTACTTTTTTCTTTAATTACTTTTGCTATGTTTAAAAATGTTATTAGCATTTGAGTCATATGCCCTCCAGATTCATTATGGTTCCATAGTATTGATAAGGAAGCTAATAACTTCTAAAAGTGTGCATGTACATGCTGTGCAATTACTGGGTACATATACACACATGCACATAGATGATATTTCTCCCGATATAATTGTGTGTTTATTGGCCATTTGAATTTCTGGTGAATTTGTTAATGACTTTTGTTCATTTTTTATTGACCTGTTAAAGTTGAATTTTACAATTTTTGTTATGGACTGGCAAATGAATATTACAGGATTAAAATAGTCTTATACATATTCTACCATTGAAATAAACACTAATAAAACTTTGTTTCTTATAACATTGTTCTGCTTTGCAAAGTATTTTTGTATTATTTCAGTTGATCCTCAAAGCAATTTTCTGAGCTTACCAGGATGTTATCCCATTTTATAGATGCAGAAACTGAAACTTAATTGCATTTGAGACTTGTCCGAGGTCACAAAGCTATTAAGTGGTATAGGCAGAACTGGATTATAGCTCTCCATAACCTACCCCGGGGCTTGTTACACTATACCTTGCTGCCTCATTAAATGACTGTACTATAGAATTATCTGTTCATATTTGCTGCTAAAGTATGAATGAAGCTAAAAGAATGTAAAAGAGAAATTTAAATCAGTACTCTCCTACCTTTAACCTCACTCATATTTAGCTTTTTAAGATTGTTAGTCTTTGAACTCTTTGGGGAATGAATAGGAAGCCTAAATTGATATGGTTTCTCTTTCACTAGTTTTAAAATTTGATTTTCTAATTTTGTTATAGATGCTGTAGTTAACAAGGGAGGTGATGAGTCCATAGGCAAAGGAGATGGTAAGAACTACTTAGATGTATTTTCGTGAAAATGAAAAGTGATACTGTATTATCTATGCTGTGTAACAAATCACTCTAACACTTTGAGGCTTAAAAAAAAAAACGTGTATTATCTCATAATTCCTGTGTTTTAAGAACAGAGCATAACTTGGCTGAGTACCTTTGCCTTCAAGTCTGTCTTCCTGCTTCAATCAGGATGTCAACCAGAGCTTCATTCAGCTTAAGGCTCACCTGGGCAGGGAACTGTTTCCATGCTCATTCCTATGGCTGTTGGCTGGAGATACCAGTTCCATGCCAATGAGTTTCTCTATATATGAGGCAGCCGACAACATGGCAGCTGGCTTACCTCAGAGCCGGTGAGCAAGAGAATTCGAGAAGGCATCCAAAATAGAAGCCCTCTCTTAAGAATATGTTAATAACCTTAATCTTGGAAGTGACATCTCACCACTTTTTTATATTACTTTTGTTATAAGCAAGTTACTAGGTCCAAGCCATGTTCAAAGGGAGGAGATTACTGAAGGATGGGGACGCCAAAAGCAGGGGTCATTAGAAGCCATCTCAGAAATTGCCTTCCAAGATACATACCACAGATATATACCAAATTAACAATTTTCAGTTATCAAAAACTAATACTGACTAAAACATTGTGTTTTGCTGTTTTCAAAGTATTTTCACAAATAATATCTTTGAAGCCTTACCACTCTGGGAGATGGATATCATCATTCACATTTGCAGATCGGGAAATAGTCACAGAAAGTTTAAGACTTTTGCCCAAGAATACACATCAATTATGGGGTATATCTGAGAAACAAACCAGTCTTCAGAATGCAGATCCATATCTTCTCCCATGTGAATCTGCCTATCATATTAAATGCTTCTCTTCAGTGTCCAAGGTTGGAGGACACCATGTGCACATGCAGTTTTTTCCTCTTCTTTTCTAGGCTTTGACTTTCTACCGCAGTTGAACTCAGTGTTTCCTCCAAGAAAGAATCCAGTAACTTCAAGTACTTCAGTATTGCATTCTAGTCCTCTTAATGTCTTTATGGGATCTCCAGGGAAAGAGGAAAGTGAAAATCATGATCTGACAGCTGAGTCTAAGAAAATATATATGGGAAAACAGGAATCTAAAGAATCCTTCAAACAGGTATATGCCTGAAAATGATACCGAACTCACTGTATGTGTTTATCAGTAGAAAGCGGGTGGCTGCCAGTGTATGTATCCTAATTATTAACAGTGCTGTGCACTTATTCTTAAGTCTTGATGCCAGTTTTTAATAACTACAGAATACTTTGAAATCTCGCTTTGGATATGTTGAAAGTTACAGCAGATGGAAAGTTGCACTATTTTTCTAAGATGAGATACTTCATATAGCTTGATGAAGTGTGCAAGAACACTTTATCCCTGAATCCTTTTAAAGTGTATTTCATTGCAGTATGCAACATCAAGTTGGTGGTTAAATCATTAGAGCAAACTGATGGTGCTAAGAATGGAATTTATCATTGTTACTTTCTGCTAAAATATAGTGTATAATATAGAATTTAATTTCTTATGTAAGGGTTCAGAATGATCAAAAATTACCAGGAAGGCCAAGCCAGTTAGGTGTACAATATGTCTGTATTTTCTTATTTATTGTTTAGAATGATATTGAAAAGATACCATGTAAGAAGTACAAAAACATCTTTTGATTTATTTTACAAATACTATTGACTAGTTACCACATGAATGGTTGTTTTTTTGTTTTGGTTTTTTTGCCAGTTATGTCTATTTTAAATGATACTCAAAAGCAGGTGTTTAGTAAATGAGCTTTTCCTCATCATGTTATTGTTGAGATTGTTTTTGATTAGTAAATGTTACTTTATTTTGCCTCTAGTTCTCATATTTTTTTTCTTATTCTATATCCCTTCCTATTTTCCTTCAATTCCCTGAACCTACATACTGGGACGAAAGAGAGAAGTAGGCAAAAATTATATGGGTAATATGAGTAAAACAAAAAATTGTATATTAAAGTCATTGTTTATTTTAAATATAAAGTTAGCAAAGTTGGTCACATCTGGTGCTGAAAGTGGAAACCTAAATACCTCTCCATCATCTAACCAAACAAGAAATTCTGAGAAATTTGAAAAGCCAGAGAATGAAATTGAAGCCCAGTTGATATGTGAACCCCCAATCAATAGATCCTCAACTCCAAGTACGTACATGAACCTTCTGATGTTTGAAAGTGTTTAATTGAAAAATCATCCCAATTGTTTAACTTGTAAAGGAGAAATAGAGTACTAATAGACTAAAAATGTTCGAAGAGTTTAAAGTTTATGCACACTTTTATAGTGTGAGTCTTACTAAAGACAGTGAAATGGATATGAATGGTTAAATTCAGGTACATTGATTTGATCTTTTGGTGTGAATTACATTTTCAGTGTAACATGTATATTTATTTAATATGGTAGAGATAGAATTATTATGTAGGACCCTTTGAAAAGGGGTGGTTAACTACCTCAAAATGTCTTTTTCTCTTTCATATTCAAGTCTTATCCTTAGAGTTTGTGCTACAGACCCATACAGACTTGATCACATTTAAAGGAATATTTGGTTTAACTCTAAGAGTTATCTACACAAAGCAACTCTTTGTTTAGAATCAACTTTTATATAAATATCTATATTTTACTTGAAGGTTTCTGTGGATAGATATTGCATTAGCTTAAACTCAAAGGCTTTTCCTGTAGCAGTACTTTACTCCTATTTTCCTTCTGTTTGTTTTTAATAGTCTTGGTTTATCTAGTTTGTGGTGCAGCTTGTCACATTCATCTTTTATAAGAGGAAATGTTTCATAGATTCTTCAAGATTAATCCCTCTGTCATGTGGTATTACATTAGACAGCTGGCAGTTTATATATAGATGAATGACTATTAGAAATAATGTTATAGAAAGTTTCTAAGATTTGTATTCCAGACAGTGAATTTTTCTAAATGTCACAGGAACACTCTTCTTTGCCAGTTTTTCAAGTTTTCACATGCCAAATCTTATTTAGAAATGTTTGATGTCTCTCAGTCCAAGTTGACTATTAATATTTTCTTCATTCTTTATTTTAGATCCAAAGATAGCATCTTCTGTCACTGCTGGAGTTGCCAGTTCACTCTCAGAAAAAATAGCCGATACCATTGGAAATAACCGGCAAAATGCACCATTGACTTCCATTCAAATTCGTTTTATTCAGAACATGATACAGGAAACGTTGGATGACTTTAGGTAGTAATTGAGAAACTACTCCTTCTATCTAGACCTTACTTGTTTTTTTCTAGATGTAAAACCAGAACTATAGATAATGTTGTTGGTTACTGTTGTCTGGGTTCTGGTAACCGTAAAGCCATAGAAAACATGATGAGTTTTGTTGATCTTTTCATACTGCGTTTATTGATTATGAGCCAGGAAAATGCACATTTACCTAAGGCAATTATTAGATAACTCAGCAGGGCAGTCTAGTAGGCAGACTGCCATTGTGAACTTTTTTTGTTATTAAAATGTGGACAAGTTCTGGTAAGCTTAAATTGGGTTCTTACCTGCAGTATATTCATAGAGATCATCTATTAGGTATGCTGTGTGCAATAATGTAGTAGAAAAAGATATTTTAAAGAGCAATTCTGAATATTTTCCAATAGAATGCATCAGAATGTAATACTTAATCTAAAAAAAAATTCTTTCTCAGACTTATCCTTGTCTTTCTCATCCTTCGAATTGTGAACATTGTCAGAATGTGTTCTGCAGTGCTGCTTTCTCTTACCATCTCGATATTTTTGGAAGCTGTCTTCAATTATTAAAATCATTGGTGCCTTTTTTCCTTTCTAACCAATAGTTAATTCTAGCTCAGATTTGCATTACCATAAGCAAGAATGTTGGAGACAATGTGCAGTTTTTGTTGGTGCATGCTTCCTTTTAATGTTTAAAAATACTTGTAAAATATATTGTTACATGTTGAAAAATACTTTTTAAAAAGAAAAATTATAATTTTGGCATTTACCCAGCCTAGTATATGTACCAGATACTAAGGATACAAAAATGAATGATCTGCCCACAAAGGCCTTATAATTTAGTTGGGCTCGGTGCAGTGTGTTCTGCTATGTGGGTTTCTCTTAATGTGAATTAATTCATTTGGGTTCAGTAAAATAGAACAGTGTTGACAATATGATGAGGAAATTTTGTTTGTTCATGTAATAGCAGCCAAAATAAAGTACACATGAACACAGCTGTAACTGGATAGCCCCAATCCTTCTGTTCTCTTCCATTAAGTGACCATCACTTCTTCACAGTAAGGGTTTATTCAATAATTATCTATTAGATTTTTACTATGTCTTTTTAACTATGCTAGTATTTTTATTAGGATTTAATTGTTTTTGTTGTGCTCTGTTTACAAAGTTGCATACATAGGTTTTTGAGTGCTTTGCCAATCCTTTTTCCCGAAGTTCTGTTATTTTTAATACACAGTGTTAAAGAATAACGTTTTTTTCAGGAATGCATAAATATTTATGGCATAATAGCAGAACTGTCTAGATACAACTGACTGTAATACAGTGTGAGCAAAGTGATGTTGAAATCACAGAAAGGGAGCAGTTCTTCTGCGGGGGCAGATTTAGAAAGGTACACTGAAGAGACTTTATTTTATACTGACGTTTGTGGGAACAGCTTGAGCAGAGACATGATTATACATTCTAGGAATGTTTGCAGAGAGAAGGCACCGTGGTAAGAGACGAGGCCTAAAAAACAGTTGTCAAGGTCTTAACACACAGGTAATGGAGAGCCATCAGAGTTTTTAAGCACAGGAGTAATGGGTGCTGTCTGTTTATTATCCATTTATTCAACAAGCATTTGGGTGTCAGTTCTCCACTGGCTTCAGATGATTTGAGGACAGTGGGCTCAGGGCCTTTCCTTCAGCAGACCCAGGGATCTGAGTGCTGGAGCAGCTCTGAAATGGCTGTGCGTTACTGCCCTGCTGTCAGCTTTTGGGGTGGCCAGAGGTTGTTTTTCACTTTCTGGTCTGTTCCTGGCTTTCTGTGCCTCAGGAGAAGTGTGTCTGTCCCGCTTCCAGCCCTGCAGAGCTGCCGCAGCATGTTTGGTGAAGGTCTACAGTGCCTCTTCGTTCTGTTGCCCTGTGTTGCATGTCTGCAACTAGGGGTGGTGGCTAGGGACTTCTCTCAGCTCTTCTGCCCTACGACCATAGGCAGCCTCTGCCTGGGACTCACTGAGGACCTAGAGTAGCTCGGAGGATTTCTGTAAATACACTTGTTTTGCTCTTCGCCTAGGTGTTCATCAGACTAGGTGTTCATCTACACCTATCATTGGCAGGACAGAGAGGGTATTGAGGGCCTCTTTCTCAGCCATCCTCCCTGAGCAGTATAGTGTGGTTGCCATGTTCTCCGTAAGAGCCTGGAAAGCCTTAGAGGGATTACTCTCAGTTTTTCTCTACCGCCGTAAGGCTTCACCAGGCTCTGTGCGTCTGTATCTTAGGGAGTCCCTTGCCCCTCCTGTTATACCTGTCCCTACTTTTTTTACATGAGTGCTGAATGAAGGCTTGTGGGAAAAAGTTGGTGAGTAAATTCAGACTTACTTTGTGTCTGGGACCCCTTGGAATTCTAAACTATCAAGCAGTGTTAACTTGGCTTTTAAAAATCTTACCAAAAATTCAGCTAATTCTTTTTACTCTGTCGAGGGCATGAAGCTGGGTCTCTTTTCTCCTAGTCATGGGTCTCTTTTCTCCTAGGAGGAACTCCTCATTTTCTGGATTTTAGTTCATTTAGATTTCTTTCCATTCTCAGCTCTCAGTTGAAATTAAAATATGATTTTGTAGGTTATCAGGTTTGTTTTTGTTGTTAGAGTTGAGAAATTAAACTTTTGCACCAACCTAATACATCCTAAGTGGAAATCTCTGCGTCTGTTTCTGTTGTCTATTAAGAATATTTAACTTTCTTTTGGCAAGCAGATCCCTTTGATCCTGTAGTTAGTAGGTTTCAGGTTTTCTTAGCACTGGTTTGTTTCCAGTTTGCCTTTATTCCTAGTGTGTAGTCTTCTCTTCTAGGCATCAGCTGAACGTCTGGAGTATTCACTGTCTTTTTCACCTTGGTGGGTCCCAGACTTCAGCCTCTGTTTTGCCAGCATCACGAGGCTTCCAGATCTTTCTCTGCTCTTTAGTTGCTTGTTTTATGGTTGGTTTCTTGCCGTCGAACCCAGTGCAAGCATTGCTTAGAAGTCAACAGCTGTCATGAGGGGAAATTACAGTTTCAGGCTTACTTTTCTGCAGGCCTCCCCTCTTCAAGACCTTGGCTCTTACAGCATTGACTACCTTGGTAGGCCCAAACTCTTAATACTCCCCCACCCAGTGAGACTGTCTCAACCTCCATGCCACTGCCTCAGCTCAGTTTCTTCTCCACACTGTGGAATCAGCACATAATCTAGAAGGAAAAACAGAAGCAAATATAGAGCTTACCTGGTAGTCTTTCCTTTGCAAGATCATGGCCCTTCAAGTCCTGGCCACCTTGGTGGTTCCCTGATACAGTGTTTTTGTTTGTTTTTAATACAGTTTTTACTATAACTGAAAGTAGAAGAGGAAATTTTTAAAAATACCCTCGCAGTTACAACAGAAAAACAATAAGTTACCTGGGAATAAATCTACCAATGGTAGTGAAGATTTTTATGGAAAAACATTAAAAAAATTTTTTGTTCAAAAGCATTAATATTTAAATAAATGGAGAGATTTTATAAAGATATTAGTTCACCTAAATAGGTCAGTAGATTGAATGCAATTCCAATTAAAATCCCAGCTGGGATTTGGAAGAAGATGAAGTGATTCTGAAATATGTATGGAAGGAAAAAAAAATCTAGGAATAACTAAGACACTTCAGAGAAGAATAAGGCTGAAGGGGACTTATTTGTCAGATGAATACGCTTAATTATTAAAATATAATTAAGATATATAGCATGGCACAGGGAGGACATATTGGCCAAAGGAATGAAATAAGCTGGAAGGAAACCTATGCATATATGGAAATGATAGGTAGCATTGCAGATTTATGTGCAAAATATGGAATAATCAATAAGTTGTGTTGTGACATCTGTTTTTTCCTGTAAAAAATAAGTATAGATCCTTATTCCATGCTATTGAGAAAAATCAGTTCCATGTAGATTAAAAGTTGACATTATAAAAGTTTATAACTTCATGGTAGGAAATCATTAAAAATAAAATAATGCACTGCCTATAAAAATACATTGGTAAATTTGACTGCATTATTAGGTTAGTGTATTTGAGCACATTAATAAGAACTGTTTATCACACGATATCACAGAGTGAAGGGATAAGATATCTGCAGTTCTCATATAAATAACAAAGGATCAGATTATGTAAAGAACGCTTACAAATGAGTAAGAAAAAGATATGAAAGCCGGGCGCGGTGGCTCAAGCCTGTAATCCCAGCACTTTGGGAGGCCGAGACGGGCGGATCATGAGGTCAGGAGATCGAGACCATCCTGGCTAACACGGTGAAACCCCGTCTGTACTAAAAAAATACAAACAAATCTAGCCGGGCGAGGTGGCGGGCGCCTGTAGTCCCAGCTACTCCGGAGGCTGAGGCGGGAGAATGCTGTAAACCCGGGAGGCGGAGCTTGCAGTGAGCTGAGATCCGGCCACTGCACTCCAGCCCGGGCGACAGAGCGAGACTCTGTCTCAAAAAAAAAAATAAATAAATAAAATAAAATAAAATAAAATAAATAAATAAATAGAAAAAGATATGAAAAAGCATTTCAAGGAAGAGGAATGGTATATGAACACAGGAAAGATAATTTAACTTCATAATTAGAGAACTAAAAATGCAATGAGATATCATGTCACACCCAGTAAATGGGAAAATATAAAAAATCTGGTAATACTAAGCCTTGATGATGATATAGAGCAAGAAGAACTCTGTTATACTGGTGACATCCGTTGACATTACCTTTGGAAAACAATTTGCATGATTTTGTAAAACTAAGTATACATTTGAGTTACACTTGGTTATATCATCAATGGACATTGGCACATGTGGGTTGGGAGATAATACATGATTGTTTATAACAACATTGTAATAGTAAAACCTTGAAAACAATCAAAATATTAACAGGAAAATAGATACACCAGTACAAACCACTGATTTATGGATATATAAAACATGAATCTTCAAAACAATATTGAATTCTTTCTTAAATATAAGCTATATGGTACCCTTTTTTTGTAATGCTTACATGCTCAAAAACATGCACAATGAAAACATTGACTACAGATTATATGTTATACAAATGTATTAAAAAAGCAAAAGCATTTCTTTGTCCGACAAAATTCAGGAGAGTAATGACTTCTTGCTTGGGCTTTTCCCCAAGAGTTAAGTGACAGAATCAGACAGGAACACACAGGAAGCTTCTATGATTTGGCAACGTTTAGTTCCTAAGTTATGTGGTGGGTGACCGAGTGTTTCTTTTGTTATTATACTTCATAATTTTTATATATTTTGTAGACATGAATTAATTGCATTTTATTGAGTAAACCATGCTATAACCACCCAAATTGCCACTTTCTACTGAAAGTATATTTTTTCAATAGCTAGACTGATAATAATAAAATGATCTTTCTAACCTAGTGAATTTTGTGTATTTCATTGTAAGATAAGTTTGTGTCTTAATGACAATTTCTATATAAAAGAATATAGGCCGGGCGCGGTGGCTCAAGCCTGTAATCCCAGCACTTTGGGAGGCCGAGACGGGTGGATCACGAGGTCAGGAGATCGAGACCATCCTGGTCTACACGGTGAAACCCCGTCTCTACTAAAAAAAATACAAAAAACTAGCCGGGCGAGATGGCGGGCGCCTGTAGTCCCAGCTACTCGGGAGGCTGAGGCAGGAGAATGGCGTAAA
Source organism: Rhinopithecus roxellana (assembly GCF_007565055.1). NCBI lineage: Eukaryota > Metazoa > Chordata > Mammalia > Primates > Cercopithecidae > Rhinopithecus > Rhinopithecus roxellana. Next base: position 108,072,279 of record NC_044558.1, read on the forward strand.
CCCGGGAGGCGGAGCTTGCAGTGAGCCGAGATCGCGCCACTGCACTCCAGCCTGGGCGACAGAGCTAGACTCCGTCTCAAAAAAAAAATAAAATAAAATAAAATAAAATAAAATAAAATAAAATAAAAGAATATAGTATCAGAGAGTTCAGGAGGTAAATAGCCTGGGTTTACATCATAGCTTCATCATTTACTGGTTGTGTGACTTTGAACAAGTTATAACTACTCTGTGGTTATTTCTTTTGTAAAATGGAGGTAATAATTGCGCCTACTTGTGAAGATATTTCAAATTTAAAGTAAATATTAAATTTACTTTAAATATAAATTAAAGAAGATAATTTACATTTAAAGTAAAAGAAACAGTGCCTAGCACATAGTAAATAAATGCTCAGTGCATTGGTATTTTTATTATTATAACAATTATTAACGTTCAGTAATTTGGCAAATGAAAAAGTTTGGTGAGTTTCTTGAATGACCTAGAATTGGTTAAACTATTATAATTCTAAAAAGTATTTTCCATTCTTCCTAGAGAAGCATGCCATAGGGACATTGTGAATTTGCAAGTGGAGATGATTAAACAGTTTCATATGCAATTGGTATGTATGGCAAATTTTATTTTAATATTTTAAATGAAAGTAGAGTTGTGTGAATTTTTAAAAATTCATTAAAGGTAATATATTTTAGTTGTTTTACTTAGTTTCTAAGATAAGTAAATAGGTAGTTTTAGAAATTAAATAAGTAAAATAGATTTTAACTGGTCACCTCCTTTTTAACCTCTGAGGTACTTAAGGCTTCTTTTTTCCATGGGTTTCTTCCTGATAAGTAAGCAAAAAAGCATCTTAAATATGCGAATACAAATTTTCCAAATACATTAATTTCACCAGCGATCTTCCATTTATATTAACAAAGTAGTAAGTTGTTAAGTACAAGAAGTATCATTCACCTAGTTAATTGAACATGAGAGAAATGATAGCTGAAAGTATATTAAACATAGCCTGCCAAATAAATGTGAAACATCAATAATTTAAAAAGCATTTTCCCCTTTTTCTAGAATGAAATGCATTCTTTGCTGGAAAGATACTCAGTGAATGAAGGTTTAGTGGCTGAAATTGAAAGACTACGAGAAGAAAACAAAAGACTACGGGCCCACTTTTGAAGTTCCAGTGAATACCTTAATGTTCTATAATTTGGGAAGTTTCAGGCAACACGGAACTACATAGAATCAGTATTGTTTTCATGGCTTCCAGGGAAAAAAATTTTTCAAGTGAAAGTGTGATGGGATTTTATACCAACCACTGTTTCATCTTAAAATATGTATATTTTTATATTAAAAATTGTACAGTATGTCATCTCCCAATAGGAAAGTCAACAGGATCTTTATTTTTTTGAAAGCTTTAGCCATCCACTAAGTGCCCTTTTTAAGAGAAGAAAATTGTGCATAAATATTGGTTATGTTTGTTTTTTAGTCATCTTTTTTTTTAACATATATTTTTTATTGACAAATTGCCTTTCAAATTTTTGGGGCTAGTTGAGATTTAAAGACTTTGATATGCCTTCTATTTTTATGGAGAAAGTAATTTTAAAATGGCAATTGGTGTTTCTAAGCCATTGATTAATAAAGCATAGGGTTGGCTAGTAATTATTTTGTTAACTTGATGAAGTCAAGTATGACCATTATTTATTATACATTTGATAAGACAATTTTTGGAATTTTGAATTGCACAAATTACACGATATCTTTTGCATTTATGTTACTATATTGTACTTCTGACAAATCTTTATTCCTGGGTGGTATTTTTTAGATATCTTTACCTATAAAAAATGTTTAAGATTCATAGGACTCGACAAGAGCTATCTATCTGCTGATTATCTCATTAGTAATATGCAACGTTGTACTGTAAAATTTCAATCAACATGACAACTTATAATGAGTGGAGATTTCATATTAGACACTAAATATTATAGTATTATGGCTATTTTGTTTTTCCAAGTAAGAAGTATGGTTTATTTTATTTTGTGGTCTTTATCATTAACTTTAATTCTTTCTGTACTGTGTATAATATTTTTATATTACTGGCCTTACCATAAAATTATTTAGAAAGGTTGTCAGAATAATTCATACCTCTTTGGCAATAGACAGATGTATACATCTACCTACGGTGATCTACAATTTTAGATTAAGTGAAGCTTGGGAGGGCTACTGACTTGTTTACCTTCTTGTTGTCTCTTGTCCCAAAGATTTAAACTATGTACCTTTGTATAGCTCTCCTGCCCCATTTTGACTTCTGAGATGAAAGTGTGTACTAAAATTTAAAAAAAAAGAAAAAAACTTCAGCTTACTAACTTTATGGGTTTCTGAAGTGATGGAAATTTTCAAGGATATATTTAATAAGCATAAACTTACTAATAATCACTTCCAAAAATAAAAACAGGAATATTACTTTTACCCAGTGTGGTTTATAGAATACATTTGTACTGAAGCATATAGGGATGTTAATGTGATCTTTTCCTGACAGATTATGAAAGCATTATGACTTGTAACAAGTTTACTTGTATATCACTATCTAACAGGTTTAGAAGACATAAATGTTAGTGTGTTTTGCCTACATGATGTGTTTAAATCTATTAATATTTTCCTATTGCTTTTTTTGAAAAATAAATGCGCATAATGTCTATTAAAAGAGGTGGGATAAAATAATTTTAGTAATTATGTGTACAGATGAAACGTTTGTCATGGAATTTAAATGCTAAGTAAGTATAAAAAATAAAATTTTAGATGCAGAAAATAGGGAACATGAAATTGAAATTTCATTGTTGGCCAAAATGACATGAGAGATTTACCTTCCCACCTGAAATTAAAAAAGAAAATATGTGAAGCAATTGTCAGATATTAATCCTTGAGAGAAACTCAACGAACCCCAAACACAAGAAATAAGAAAACTATGCCAAGGCATATCATTATCAAATTCCTTAAAACCAGCAACAAGGGAGAATTTTTTTTTAAGTAGCTAAAGAAAAAAGACATAGGACAGAGAGAAGAGTGTCAGACACTGGAGCAACATCTTTACTGAAAGAAAAGCTCAATTTAGAATTCTATACCTAGTGAAAATATTTTTCAAAAACAAAAATGAAATAACTTTTTCAGACTTAGAAAGCTAAAAGAGTTTGTCACAAGCAGACTCGCACCACAGGAAATGATTAAAAAAAATGCCTTTAGAAGGAAATTATACCAAATAGAAATCTGCAACAATACAAAGGAATGAAGAACACCAAAAGTAAGTATGTGAGTAAATATAAAAGTTATTTTTCTATTTTAAATTGATTTAAAAGACAATAAATTATTTAAAGCAAAATAATAATAATAGGATATTGTGTGGTTAACATACATAAAGTGAAATGTATGACAGTACCAAGATTGAGATGATAGTAACAAAAGTATACTGCTCTAAAGTTCTTATACTGACTGTGAAGCAGTATAACATTCCCTGAGAGTAAACTGATAAGAATGTGTATTAGAAGACCTAAAGCAACCACAAAAAGAAAATCAGTGAGTAAATAACTAGTAAGCCAGTAAAGGTGATAAAATGAAGTCATAAACAAATCCGAAAGAGGAACAAAGAGTCAATGGGACAGATAGGAAATAAACACTAAGATAGTAGATTTAAATAGCTGTATCAATAATTAAATGTAAATTGTCAGTTATCCTTTCTTTATAATCAGTTGAGTCTTGCTTTTTTTAAATCCAACTGTTCTGAATATAAGAAACCTACTTTATAGTGAACAGAATGCAAATGAAAACAGAAAATATCAAAATTTGTAGGAATCAGCTAGAACAGTACTTACAGGGGAATTTATAGCATTAAATGTATATATTAAAAAAGGAAAGATCTCAGGTCAGTGATGTCAGCTTCCACCTTTTTCTTTTTTTTTCTTTTAAGGAGACAGGAATTTCACTCTGTTGCCTAGGTTGAAGTGATCATATCATAGCTACCTTTAGCCTTGAACTCCTGGGTTCAAGTGATCCTTCCACCTCAGCCTCCCAAGAAGCTGTGACGATAGGCACATGACACTATGCCCAACGCTGCGTCCACCTTAAGAAGTTGCAAAAATAATAGCAGATGAACCTCAAAATTAAAAAAAGAGAATAAAGAGATCAATGGAAAACAAAATCAGTTGAGGAAATCAGTGCAATTAAAAACTTTTTTTTTTTTTTTTTTTTTTAATTTTTATAGAGGCAGCGTTTTACTATGTTGCCCAGGCTGGTCTCAAAACTGGCCTCAAGTGATCCTCCCACCTCAACCTCCCAAAGTACTAGTATTATATGTGTGAGCCACCCTGCTTCGCCTTTGTTTCCTTAAGATCGACAAAAATGATAAACCTTTTACTAGACTAATGAGAAAAAGAGACAAAATTACCAACATCAGGGATGAGAGAATTTACATCACCACAATTTCTGTAGACATTTCTGATAAGATGCCCAACCTAAATGGCTATACTGGTGAATTCTTTCAAAGATTAAAAGAAGACAATATCCCAATTTTTGACAAAAGCTTCCAGGAAATAGGAGGGGATAATTTCCAACTCATTGTTTGAGACCAACATTACCCTCATACCAAAATAAGGCAGCATCATGACAAGAAAACGAGAAGAATATTTGTCATGAAGACAGATGTAAACATTCTAAACAAGTTTTAGCAGTTTGAATCCAGTGATGGGTAAAAGAATACATATGACCAAGTGAGGTTTATCTCAAGAATGCAAATTTGGGCTAACATTAAAAATCAGTTGTAATTCACCATATTAAACAGACTAACAGGAAAATTATGTGATCACCTCAAGAGATGCAGAGAGAACATTTGATAAAACCCAACATTCATTCTTGATAAAAACTCAGCAAAGTAGGAATAAAAGAGAACTTCCTCAACCAGAAAAGGGCATCCAAAAACCCCCATCAGCTAACAATAAACTTAATGCTGGAAAACTGAATGTTTTTTTCCCTAAGATCAGAGGCAAAGTGAATGTATATTTCTCTTCTATTAAACATTCTATTAGAATTTCTAGCCGAGGCAATTTGGCAAGAAAGAGAAAGAAACAACATCCAGATTACAAAGGAATAAGTTTTAAAAAGCCTCCACTCCCAGATAACATTTGACTATAGAAAATCCAATGGAATACATGAAAATAGCTGATTAAAGTTTAATAACGTTACAGGATACGTCTATTTACAGAACTCGATTGCATTTCTATATACTTGCAACAATCAGAAAATGGAACTAAAAATGTAGCATAAAAATATGAGATCATTAAGTGTAAATTTGATAAAATACATGCAAGACCTGTACACTGATTTCTACGAAACAGTGCTGAGAAAGTAAACTTGAGAGAGACCATGTTCACAGAAGGCTCAAAATTGTTAAGTGTCAGTTTCCCCCACATTGATTTGTAGATTCAGCAAAATCCCAGTAAGAATTTCAGTAGGATTTTTCTGGTAGAACTTGTTAAGCTGATACTAAAATTTGGAAATATATAAAGGACCTAGAATAGCCAAAGCAACTTTGGGAAAATAAAACTGACAGTAGAGGTCTAGAAATTACAGCGCTGTAATTTCTAGACTCGTTGCATAGCTATTAACGCAAAAGTGCATGAACATAGTCACATAGATCAGTGTAGCACAATAAAGTTCAGAAATACACCCACACATATATAGTCAACTGATTTTGACAAACGTGTAAAGGTAATTCAAAACCTAAAACGTGAAAGGTAATCCTTTCCAGAAAAAGGATAAATTTTTCAAAAAACTGTGCTGGAACACACATGCAAAAACAAAAACCCTGATGCATACTTCACACCATCTACAAAAATAAACTCAAAGTGGATCATAGATAGACCTAAATGTAAAACCTAAAAAAAAAAAAAAAATTCTGGAAGCTAAGACAAAGATCTTCGTATGTTTGGAGTAGATTTCATGTATGCGACACCAAATGAATAATTTCCAAAAGTAAAAATTGATACAAACTGGATTTTCAAAGACCAATTAAAGTATGGCCTTAGGTACCGTTAAGATAATTAAACAACAAATAACAGACTGTGAGAAAATATTTGCCAATCATACATCTAATAAAGATCTTGTATTCAGAATATATAAAGGGATTTCAAGACAGAAGAAAAATCCAATTTTTTACATAGACAATGATTGAGATTGACACTTCACCAAAGAAGCTATGAAACTGGGTGTGGTGGCATGGTTTCAATTACTCAGGAGGCTGAGGCAGGAGGATTGCTTGAGCCCAGGGGTTTAAGGCTGCAGTGAGCTATAATCATGCCACTGCATTCTAGCCTGGGTGGCAGAGTGAGACTATCTCTAAAACTTAAAAAAAAAAAGACATGAAGATGGCAAATGTAAATGAAAAGATGCTTGTAATCATTGTCATTTAGGGAAATGCAGGCTAAACCATATGGAGATACTCCTGAATATTTATTAAAATAGCTAAAACTAAAAAGCCTGATCATACCACGTGTTGGCTATGATGTGGAACAACTGGAATTTTCATACTCTGGGAATATAAAATGGTCAAACATTTTGGGAAATGTTTTGACAGTTTCTTCAACCATTGAGCATATACCTACCATTCACACTAGGCATTCTACTCCATCAGTATTTATCTACAAGAAGTAAAAGCACATGCCCACACAAAGACTAGTACATGAATGGTCATAGCAGATATATTTGTAATAGCCCAAATCTGGAAATAATCCGTATCTGTCAGCAGATGAATGGATAAACAAATTGTAGTACATACAGTGTAATGCCACCCGGCTATGTGAAAGGAATAAACTATATTTTGTAAACAACATGAATGAATTGCAAAATAATTGTATTGACTAATAGAAGCCAGACAATAAAGGGTATATACCATATGATTCTAGTTTTCTAGAAAATGCAAACTTAACTACAGAGACGGCCATTAGTTTGCCTGCAAACAGTTGAGGAAGGGCAGGAAAAAAGTTGTACAAAGTCACAGGGAAACTTGTGGGTGATTACTGTTTATTATCTTGATTGTGATGACAGTTTCATGAGAGTATGCACGCCAATTTTCCAAATTGTATGCCTTAAATTGTGTAGTTTATTTTATGTCAATCTGTTTTTCTATAAAAGAGGGACCACTTCTAATATTATATGACATTATTGGTTTGTTGGAACCATTTTCCCCCTATGTCTCATATACTTCATATTTTTCAAAATATGAAATAATTTGGGTTCAATGTAGCACTGTACATGTTTCATTTATAGCTGCTAAGGTGTAAGAGGGTCATCAGTATTGAACTTGTAAGGATTACATTCAGATAATGTCTACTCTTACTCATTTTTCATTAATACTCATACAAATACAGAGTATGTAAACAACTTCAGCATTCCTGAATCTCTGGTTTTAAAGAAATGTGAAATGCAATGGGATCATCTGGAAATACGAAACTGAACTATGATGAAAACCTTTTTTCTGGTTTCTAAAAATTTGAATAGCACTTTATATTAGAGGCCTCTATTCACTTAAAATTTTATTTTGGAATATTTTACCTAGTTTAATAATTTCTACAGTTAATCGATTTTTAGTTTCCTTAAGTTCTTTTTGGAGCTAACCTGGTATATATTTATAAGTAAACAATAATGAGTTCAATATTTTGAATAGAGAAAATTACAAAGTTCTATATGAAGTTGATATATTTTCCTATGAAACTCAGATGCTTGATATTTATAAATAAGCAAATTTCTTTGATCACATATTATTAAAGAGGAAAAGCAATCAAATATAGTTTTACATGTCTAAAGGCAGTATTTTCTCAAAAGGTAAAATCTAGGTGTGGTCTAAAGACACTGTCAGAGAAATAGAGGCAAGAAACTATGTTAGTGCTCTTACTAAAGTTTGTTTTTCATATTTATTGAATGCCTGGCACTGTAGATAATGACATTTGTTAGGAAGATAGGAGTATTATTTAGTGGAGATCATTAAGTTTTGTTATCCAGTAAATTGTGGAGTTTTACCATTCAAAACATATTTCAAGCAAAAAAAAAAAAAAAAAGAATTACTTTGGACCAGACCGTCCTTTGAGATTGAAGAACAGTTTTGACAACTTAAAAATGACTAAAAAGCTTAAGCACCTATGATATTATTGATTATATTTTGATCATTTATTGAAATAAATTGTTTACATGTTAGTAAATATTATTTCCATTTCTAACAGATATGCTGAGGAAGGTATCTGAAATTATCTAGACCAATGAAACATGAAATTTTGAACATGAAAATTCACATATTTGTTATTCATAAAATTTACAAGATCTAATTTCAGAAATAAAAAACTAGATTTTTTTAGAAGGAAAGATCCTTTGCAAATAATAGCGCTGTAGCACTCTCACTAACAACTACCTAATTTACTTTACATTTCGTAGTGCAAAAACTTCCCAAGCATTTATAAATTGGGCATTTGGTGGTAGGGTGGGGGAAGAGTGGTGGTAACATTAGGGAAGCGTGGGTTTATCTGTTAATTACTGCCCATCACTGTCATTACAGACTTCAATGATGCATGAAATGAGAATACTTCAAAAAGTTATACAAATTCAAGCATTATTGTCTATTTTATCTCCTGATGTCATCTGAATGATATCTGCATATACTTCTCCCAGTAGTCTATCAAACTATATTTTATTCTGTTTGATGAAGTTACCAAACAAATTCAGATGTAATTTTTTTTAATTGAAAGTACTGATCAATACATTAGGCAGACTTTTTAATTTGACCTTGGAATCATAAAAGTCATAAAATGTCTGATTTTTGAAACAAAGTTTAATAAAAAGGTAAAGATAGGCCAAAATTGATGGCTTGTGTAAATGTGTTGATAAATTTAATGGTGTATTTACCCTGCCACTTTTCCATAAATTTTACATCTATGTGAAGAATTAATGTAAATTGAAATCTATGCCTCTTTATGATCTAAACACCAGTACAAATATACAGCCAAGTTAAGAATAATTCATTCTCTTTTTGGAGACTTTCTGCAGTAGTAATTCACATGTAATTTAGTACTTAATGAGGGTTATGCAACATATTGATTAAAGTTTTGAAGGTAGAAATGCTCTATCTTAATATTAAGGTGCCAGAATAATGTCCTCTAGGCTAGATAAGGTAATTAATAGCATTTCTATTCAGGAAACAAGTCTCTTCCTTTTCACAAATGTATTACCTTGGTTAAGGACCTATTGTATCTCTTATTTGAATTTTTGCCTCAGTCTCCTATTGTTTTCTCTGTTTTAATATTGCCAGAATAATGTGATTTGCCAGATATGCTGGAATTATCTGGTATTATTCTCTACTTAATGTCTTATTTTTTGTCTTTCTTCATGAGGAGTGCCTCAACTCCCTCCTCCCAAGTTACTGATTTCTTAACATGTTCTCTTTCTTACTTTTAAACATCAGAAATTTCAGTATCTTATAGAATCAGATTGTTTGAATATCCTTCAAGCTAGTGGCCTTAAACATTTTATATCTATCTTTTTAATAAAATATAAAAGTCAAAGACCACCAGACACATGCCTGTAGTCAAAATTATGGAGAACACACATCAAGAGTAACCATGGGGCATCTCAGTGAGATGAACTCCGGAGAGGCTTGTTATAAGATTGTGGCTTGTGTTTGTGATTTTTGGAGGGTTTAAAAAAGCAAGAGTTGGAGTGATGTTAGCCAGATGGCAGAATAGGAAGCACCAAATTCTCCTTTTCATACACATATGGATTTAACGATAGTAAAGAGGCCAAATGCCTCTGTGAAAAATCCGAGAACCAGTTAAAATATTCCTGCAACCCAGGGGAGCATGAAGCCAAGCACATCAAAGCCCAGTAGAAAAATAAATTGGCGACACTGTCAACAGAGCCCCTTCTTCCAGCATGGTACTGTGTGATGGAGAGGAAGCCCTCAACTCCCATCTTCTCCCTGGGAGGGAAATTAGTAGCAGGTATGTCCAGTATTCTGACCTTTAGGGTGGCTGCCCAAGGACTGGTTTCTGTCTTGCCCAAATCCAAGTACTGACAAGAACCAGGCCTCATACTGAAGCTCTGAAAACAGACTATCAAAATGCACAGGAGTATGCATTACCGAAGAGATACTCTAGATGAAGCTCCAGTGTCATGGCTCACTATGGCATTCAAGAAGCTGCAGTAGACAGATCCAGAGTGAACTTTGAAGAAGAAACAAGCAACCCTCTTCAACTAGGAGATAACATACACAAACCCAGAGAGGACCAATACCCAGAAAAGCTTGGGAGATCTTCAGAATCCCTATATGGAATGAGTGGAGAAAGCCTATCCTGTGTGAAAGCAGTCTGGGAAAGTTGACTGATTCTTCAGATGCCAAAAATCCCAACAAAAAGTAATGACACAAAGAAATGAAAACATGGCACATTTAAAAGACCAAATTAAATCTTCAGGCATTGACGCCTTAAAACAGTGATATTAATTGCCAGGAAAAGAATTCAAAATTATAGTCATAGGATGCTCAATGAATTAGAACATGGTTAAACAACTAAACAGAATTAGGAAAACAATGCATAAAGAAAATGAGAATAGCAAGACAGAAAAATGATGAAGAAAAACCAAACACATTGTGTAAATGGAGGATACAATAACCAAATTGAAAAATTCACTCCTGGGATTCGACAGCAGACTTAATCAGGCAGAAGAAAGGATCAGTAAACTTGAAGGCAAACTTTTGAAATTACTGAGGCAGAGGAGCAGAAAAAAAAAAGAATGAAGAAAAGTGGAAGAGAGCTTAAGGTACATATGGGATATCATAAAGTGAAAAAAAAAATGCATTATAGAAGTCCCAGGAGAGAGCGAAAGTGGCAGAGAAGCTATTTGAAGAAACAATGGTTGAAAATTTCCAAAACCTGAGGAGAGAAATGAACATACAAATTCAAGAAGCTCAAAGAACTCCAACTAGGATAAATCTAAAGAGACTTACACCAAGGCACATTATAATCAGGTTTTTAAAAGTCACAATCTTGAAAGCAGAAGGAGAAAAGTAACTCTACATGTAAGTGAGCTCCTATTAGATTATCGTGGATTTCTCAGCAGAAACCTTGCAGGCTAGAAGGGAGTGGGATGATATATTAAAAGTACTGGAGGAAAAAACAAAAAAACAAAACCCTGCCATGAAGAATACTACATTTGGAAAAACTGTCCCTCAAAAACAAAGGAGAAACTAAGACTTTCCCAGATAAAAAGTTAATCAATACTGAGGGAGTCCATCATCACTAGACCTTCCCAAAAAGCAATGCTGAAGAGAGCCTGACAAGTTGAAGCAAAGGACGATAAACAGCAACACAAAACCATATGAGAATTAAAACTTCCTGGTATAGGTAAATACATAGGTATATATAGAATTCTGTAGTGTAGTAATATGGGTATGTAAATCACTTAAATCTGGCATAACATCTTTTTTAAAAAGCATAAAAATTGTTATAAAGTTTTAGTTAAGCAGGATGATAAGCTCTAGAGATCTGCTGTACAACATTGTACCTAGAGTAAACAATAATGTATTATATACTTAAAAATCTGTTAATAGGGTAGATCACATGTTAAATGTTTTATCACAAGAAAATTAAATTTAAAAAGAAAAATAATCATAAATTAATGTTATCAAATTTGCAATATAAAAGGAAATTTGTGTCATCAATAACATAAAAGGGGATGCAGAGATATAGAGTTTTTATATATGATTGAAGTTATCAGGTTAAAATAAATTTTTATAACTTTAAGATGTTCTATGTAACAATTGTAATAATAATTAACAAAATAGCAATTGTAAGCCTTCTGTTAATAATTACTTTAAATGTAAATGGATCAAATGTATCAGTTAAAAGAAATAGTTTGCAATTACTTGGGAGGCTGAAGCAGGAGGATCACTTGAGCCCAAGAGTTCAAGGCTACAGTGTGCCATGATCTTGCCCATGAATAACCACTACACACCAGCCTGGGTGACATAGGGAGACTCCCCTCTCTCAAGAAAAAGCACCCCCAAACAAACAAAAAACCCCAAAACCATAGTTTGGTTGAATGCATGAACAAGATCTTTATACTGTCTATAAGGGGCTCCTTTTAGATCTAAGAACACGCAGACCAAAAGTGAAAGAGTGAAAAGATATTCCATGCAAATGGGAATCTAAAGGAGAGCAGGGACAGCCATACTTATATCAGACAAAACAGACTTTAAGGCAAAAACTGTAACAAGAGATAAAAAGGATATTATATAATAATAAAAGGTTAAATTCACCCAAATGATATAACAATTATAAATATATATGCACCTAACATTGGAACACCCAAATATATGAAGCAAACATTGATAGAACTGGAGGGGAAATTAGACAAAAACAAAACAAAACAAAATGGAAAAACCAAAACAACAACAACAACAAAAAACAAGACCAGGGAACTTTAATCCTTCACTTTTAGTTATGAATAGAACAATCAGACAAAAGATCAATAAAGGAACAGGACTTTAACACACTATAGACCAATTGGACATGACAGAGAAATACAGGACACTCCACCTAACAACAGAAGAATACATACTTTTTTCTAGTGCACATGAAACACTCTCCAAGATAGATCACATAATAAGTCTTAATACACTTAAGAAGACTGAAATCATACAAAGTATCTTCTCTGACCACAGTGAAATAAAACCAGAAATCCATAGCGGAAGGAAAAAAATATATATATGTATGTATATAAAAACTGAACAACGTATTTTTAAACAATCAATGGGTCAAAGAAAAAATGACAAAGGAATGGAAAAAGACATATCTGGAGACAAATAAAAATGAAAACACAGCATACCAAAACTTACGGGATGCAGCAAAGCAGTTCTAAGAGGGAAACTTATAGTGGTAGATGCCTATGTTAAAAAAAAAATCTCAAATCAATAACCTAATCTTATAACCCAAGGAACTAGAAAAACAAGAGCATACCAAACCCAGATTTAGCTGAAGAAAAGGAAGACTAGGTCAGAGATAAATGTCATATCAAATAGAAAAAATCAATGAAACCAAGAGTTGGGTTTTATTCACCAATAAATTGAATAACCTAGAAAAAATGAATTCCTAGAAACATAAAATCTACCAAGACTGACTCATAAAGAAACAGAAAATTTGAATAGATCTGTAAAACTTGTGAGAAGATTAAAGCAGTCTTCAAAAACCTTTCCACAAAGGAAAATCCAAGACTAGATGAATTCAATGGATAATTCTTCTAAACATTTAAAGAAGAGTTAGCATTGCTTCTACTAAAACTCTTCTAAAAGAATAAAAAATAGGGAATACTTCTAAACTTATTCAATGAAGCTAGAATTAAACTGATATCCCGATCAAAGACAAGAAAACTAGAGACCAACCTCCCTGATTAATGTTGATGCAAAAATACTAAACAAAATAATAGCAAGCCAAATTTTAAAAGATAGTAGGAAGCCAAATTCAGCAGCGCATTAAAAGTGTCACATATCATGATCAAGTGTAATCTATACGTGACACAAGGATGGTTCAACATACAAAAATCAATATGCCACATAAAATGAATGTAATATGCCACATAAAATGAAGAACAAAATTGTGTTCACCTCAACTGATACAGAAGACACTTCAGACAAAATCCAACATCTTCATGATAGAAATACCCTACAAACTAGGAATAGAAGGAGACTACCTCAACACAATGAAAGCCATCCATGAAAAGTCCATAACTAACATTATACTCATTGATGAAAGACGGAAAGATTTTTCTTTAAATCAGAAACAAGGCAAGAATACCCACTCTCACCATTACTGTTCAACATAGTATGAAAGTTCTAGCCAGGGCAATTAGACAAGAAAAAGACACAAAAGGCATCCAAATGGCAAAAGAAGTAAAATTATCTCTCTTCAGAGACGACATGGTCTTATATGTACAAAACCCTAAGGACCTCATGCAAAAAAAAATTATTACTAATAAACAATTCCAGCAAAACTGTAGGATATAAAGTCACCATGCATATATCAGTTGCTTTTCTACACACCACCAACAACCAATCCCCAAAGGAAATTAAGAAAACAATTGCATTTATGTAGCATGAAAATGGATAAAATACTTAGGAATAAATTAACCAAGGAGGCAAAAGACTTGTATACTTGTATACAAAACATTGCTAAAAGAAATCAAACAGTATAGAAATAAATGGAAAGACATACAGTGCTCACAGATTTAAGACTTAGTAAATGTTAAAATGCCCATACTACCCAAATAAATGTACAGATTTGACACAATTCCTATGAAAATCCCAATGGAACTTTTTGCAGAAATAGAAAAAAGTACCCTAAAATTCATAGGGAATCTCAAGGGTTTGAATAGAAAAAAAAAAAAACAAATTCTTAAAAAAAGGAACAAAGTTGGAGGTATTACACTTCTTGATTTCAAACATACTACAATGCAACAGTATTTAGTGTTTCTGGCATAAATATATATAAACCAGTAGAACAGAGCAGAGAGCCAAGAAATAAACTCTTGCATATATGGAAAAATGTAGTCCCAAGACTACAAAATGGGAAGACGACAGTTTCTTCAACAAATGGTGTTGAGAAAACTGAATATTCACATGCAAAACAAAGAAGCTGGACCTTTACCTTACACCATATACAAAAATTAAAATGGATTAAAGGCCAAAATGTAAGACAGAAAACTATTAAATTCCCAGGATAAAATATTGAGGATAAACCTTGGGCCATTGGATTTGACAATGATTCTTTAGATATGACATCAAAAGCACAGGCAATAAAATTAAAAATATTTTAATAATAACAAAAGATATAGGGGCCAGGCATGTGGCTCACACCTGTAATCCCAGCACTTTGGAAGGCTGAGGCAGAAGATCATGAGGTAAGGACATCGAGATCATCCTGGTCAACATGGTGAAACCCTGTTTCTGCTAAAAGTACAAAAAAAGTAGCCGGGCATGGTGGCGCTTGCCTGTAATCCCAGCTACTAGGGAGGCTGAAGTAGGAGAATTGCTTGAATTTGGGAGGTAGAGGTTGCAGTGAGCCGAGATCGCGCCATTGCACTCCAGCTTGGGCAACAAGAGCAAAACTCCGTCTCAAAAAACAAAACAAAACAAAATAATAGGTTGTATAAATAGGAAACAGTGGTAAGGTACTTTACTTAAATCTAGTACGTTAGTAATCACATTACATGTAAATAAAATGCACTCCAATTAAAAGAGAAAGACCAAGGCCGGGCGCAGTGGCTCACGCCTGTAATCTCAGCACGTTGGGAGGCCGAGGCGGGTGGATCACCTGAGGTCAGGAGTTTGAGACCAGCCTGGCCAACACGGGGAAACCCCATCTCTACTAAAAATACAAAAATAAGCCGGGTGTGGTGATGTGTACCTGTAATCCCAGCTACTAAGGAGGCTGAGGCAGGAGAATCACTTGAACCCAGGAGGCGGAGCTTGCAGTGAGCCCAGATAGTGCCACTGCACTCCAGCCTGGGCAACAGGGCAAGACGCCGTCTCAAAAAATAAATTAATAAAAGAGAAAGGTCAACAGACTAGATAAAAAACAAAACCAAGCTAAGCGCTAACTATGAGACATATTTTCAAATATTAGGCTACAGAAAGAAGTAATTAAAATAATGGGAAAAGGTATACCATGCAAAAACTAGCAAAAAGCTGGCACTAATAGAAAACTAATTTTAAGGCAAGCAGTATTACTGGAGATAAAGAAGATATTTCATAATGCTGTAAGGTTAAATTCACCTGGAAGACACAAAAATTCTAATGTTTCATGCACTTAATAACATAGCCTTGAAATACGTAAAACAGATTTTATAGCCATGAAAAAAAGACAAATTTCACAACAATTTTTGTGGAAAATTTTAATACATTTAAGTAATTGATAGAAGAAAGACACGGAATATTCGGTTTTCTTGTATTTTTAGTTCACCAAGAGGTTTTTTTTTTTTTTTTTAAATAATGAGTGGGTGCTGAGTTTTATCATATGCTTTTACATATGATATTAAATTTATTAATGTGACTTATATTGATTTTTGAATGTTATATCATCCTTACACTCTTTGAATAATCCTCATTATCTTGGATTTGCTTTGCTGTTTTTCAGATTATGTCATCTATGTTTATGAAAGAGATTAATCTTTTTTTTTAGAATATCCTTATCAAGTATGCTATCAAGGTTATGTTATTAGAAACAAAGATGCAATACTCATAATAAACTTAGAGGCTAGAGATGATTTATCCTTCTCAAGAGTGGATTTTCCCTTTGTTCTAGGTGAGCCAAGGCTGAATTTTGGTTTTGGTGGGGCTCCTTCTACCTCTAGTTCACCCTGTTTCTATATAACTCTCCAAGGATGTCAACTAAAAACTCAATTTTTTCTCTGGGATCCCTCAACTGGTGGGTCTTAAACTGTAATCTTCATCTTTTCAACATCATTAACTGCAGAAGATTTTATTACTTTGAAAAATATTATTCCATCCAGGCTTTAGCTTCAAAATTCAGGAACTGTCTTGAGGAAAAACCAGCCATATGTATGAGGTTCCTCAAGTCTTCAATTTTGTCTCTGTTCCTGAGAAATGATAAAAGCTTTGCTGGTGTCTCTGTTATTTAGGCAAAACTAGGATTCTCAGCTTCTTGTCCATGCCTAGAATTGAAAATTTCCCAGGGAAAAAGTAGCTGTAGATCATTATTAGTTCTTCATGATTTTCTCAAGAATCATATCTCCTTTAATCCTTGTTGGTTATGGATCAATCTAATGCCTTTAAACAGATGATTTTTTGAAAAATCAACTTCTCTAGTTCTCCATAGCATTGGTCTGCTGCAAGCAACTTCATTCTTCTTAGTAGCAAAAATTCTTATGCTACCTATTCTTGTTCTCTTTTCCTTTTTAAAAAAATTATTTTTTTATTTTCTGTTCCCTACTGTTAAGAGAATATATATATTCTATATGTATGCTTGCATAATAAGTTTATAGTTTTATATATATTGTTTATACTATATATATATTATTTATAAATACAAACTTTTTAAGGTTTAGATATAAACTTCTCTATTAATTGTGTATCTAACTTTTAAAGTCTAATATAAATGGTATATTTCTTTTATTGGGCAATTCAAGGACTTTTAAAAACCTTAATATTAACCATATGTCTCTGACTTATATTAGTGTTGTCAAGTACTTTAATTCTATATATCGTACCCTGCTACCCATTATTTTTGTTGTATACAGTCAATATTCATTTAGATTTGAACACAGATTTACCCTTTGTGGAGGTTGTTATTTCTTCATAGATGCCTGAGCCTCCATCAGGAGAGTTTTCTTTTGCTTTTAATATAGATTTATTGATGGTAAATGCACTGCTTTTATCTGAAAGTGTCTTTATTTTAAATTAATTCTAAAATAATGATTTCACTGGATATAGATTCATAGATCATTTATTTTCATTACTTTGAAAAATATTCCATTGTTCTGTGTCTTGTATGAGTCCATTCTCATGCTGCTATAAAGAACTGCCAGCAATCATTCTCATTAAGATAAGAGACCTCTGGACCTAATGAAGATTATAGACCAGAAGATCCTAAACTTGGAGCCTACTGCTGTGATTAGGTGTGACTTTTGAGAATTGATGGATGGGAGTGGGCATATATTGCATTTGGGAGGAACCGGAATAGTCATTCCCTATGGGGCAGACTATATTATGTCACATTTTTATCTCCAATCCTTCATTCCTACCGTATTCCTGTCTTTTGCCATTTGACTTTATTGTTTCTACTACTAAAGAGGTGGAGTATATTTTCTCAACTCTGTGACTTTGAGTTTGGTCATGTGGCTTCCTTTGGCCAATAAAGGAAAAGTGATGGTGTGCCAGTTCCAAGCCTAGAACTGAAGAGGTCTTGTATGTTTCACCTGCTCTCTTGTACTTCTGACATGGACATTAAAAGAGCACACATAAACACACAAAGCTCCCTTGGCTAGCTGCTAGTCCCACAAAGAAGATGAGAAACATGTGAAGCAGAGATGCCTTGGCTAAGGTGCTAAGCCAAACCCAGCCAGTGCAGTCCAGCTAAGAATAAACATACCATTACATGCCACAGATTTTTTTTTAGCCTTTTTATTATGCAGAAAGAGGTAAACTTCTTGACTCATCTCTATCCCAGCTGTTGTCGTTTAGAGCTTCATCATATCTTACTGAGATTTTTCCAAGAGTCTCCCAACTAGATTTCCTATTTTCCCCTTTACCTTTGTGTCTGTTGTGTACACTCTACTAGAGTTGTCTTCTTCAAATGCAAATGTGATTGTCTACAAGAAAGATCCATGGTCCTTGGCATGGCCTCCTGATCCTTCCTTGAAAATGTATCTCTTACTATTCCACATACGCTGCACTCTCATATTCCAGTCTCAGGTTCCAGAGAATGTCATCCTTGTTCGTGTCTCTGAACCATCACCTTCACTATTTTCTCTGCCTGAAAAACTCTACAAATCCTTCAGGACACTTCTTACATGTCACCTCTTTTGTGATATTTTTCCTTGACCTAAAGGTAATCATGTTCTCTTCTTTGCACCCAAACATTTATTTTCTACCATTATTACAGTTCTTATAGGATCAGGGTGATTTGTCTCACTGGACAGGGGCTGTCTCTGAATTCTCTCTATATGTACAATGTCTAGCATGATGCTTTGACCTCTGCTGAGGTGCAATATTATCTCATATAGATCAAATGTTATCAATTATTGAATAATGTTAAACACATGTAAAGATTGTTGTAAATTATTGATTTCTGTGTGGTGTATACGGTATTCCTGATAAAACTGAAATTTGATTAATCATAATCTTTCCTTCTTTACACACCAAATAATAGCATTTATAGTAGTAGAATAAATTATGAACATAGAAAAATGACAATATTTGAAGATAGTTGACATGCCCTTGATGTGTAGATATTGTGATGTGTAGATATATTCAAGTGAAATCTGACAACCAGCACACTTAAAATTAAAATGTCAAAAATCAATTATGCTTCACTTTGCATTCAGACAAATTGAACTTTTCAAAATTTATTTGAAGCACATCTTATGTCAAAAGACACCTACTCTATTTTTTGAATACTAGTAAAATGAGAAAACATTTTATTTCTCATTTTAAAAATGATCATCACACTAAATCTTTATCTGCCAAAATGAGGCTGAAGAATATCAGAATGTCTAAATATTACTATAGTGATTGAACTCTCTTTTACAAAGTTGACAAAGAACAAAGTTGTCTAAATTTAATAGTAGAAAATTGCTGGAACATCTGCCACACAAAGGACCCTGTGAAAAAGAAGACTGGGGATATAGGTGTGAGCAGATCAGAACGAGTTTTGTATGACATGGGTAAGTTTAGACTTTATCTACAAAGCAGAGGCACATTTGCTTGTACATTACAGCATGAGGTGAGCAGCTATCTCTATCCTCACTCTTCTTGTTAGAAGATAATGTGGATTCTTAAGTAGGGCCACCATCTTCAGCTTTGTTAGGTAAACGTAGCTGACACTCATTTTGTATTTTAAGTTTGAAAGGAGAATAGCATATCCTCTGAGTACGGGTATAAAATGATTTTGGTAGGTGAGTAGTATATCTGAGATTTGTAAGGTTGGCTTTGTTGGAGTTTCTCTCAAGATTAGTGGTAGGTAATATTCAAAAGCATTTTCTCCTGGTTTGGGCAATGCCTGCAGGAGATTCTGTTTCAACCTATGCTTCAGTAGTCGGGTTTCAGTTGACAGGGTTCTCTTTTGTTCCCTCACCTTCATTTTTCATCATTCATTTATTCATTTAGTGAACAGTAGTCACCGCCTATGTGCTAAACACAGGATCATACCAAAAAGCATGCTCATTGATTACAGAAGACAGATATATCAATACAATAAAAACGTGCCAGGAGCAGGGAATGAATATACACACAGGGTATCATGCAGGCAGCAGAGAGGGATATTACATGCAACCTGAAAAGGCAGAGTGATATCTGAGAAGGCTTTATAGAGGTAGCAGGAGGTAAAATAGAAGGTAAAAGAGCTGAGCCGGGGATTAGAGATGAGAAGAAACAGGCCTAGTGAAGAGGGAGAGGAAGGAGGCTGCTATTTCCAGAGAGGAGGCTGGAGATGTCATGCACAGGATCTGCAAGAGCCAGGAGGGCAGGATATAGGTTGCAGAGATGAACCAGGTCAGATCACCAGCAGTCTCTGGTGCAGGCCAAGGCACTAGTGTTCCTTTCTGAGGACAAACAGGAACCAATCTAAGGTTAAGCAGATTGTAACATGATCAAATTTAGAAAAATAATTCTGACCACAGTGAGGAGAATAGATTTGAAAGGAATTAAACCAAGGGCAGGGAGGAGACAGTTTGATAGTCTAGGTAGGAAATGGGCCTGAACCAGCAAAAGAATGGAGCAAATGTTTAGAAGGTAAAATAAGCAGACCTTGATTAAATATAGTGGATAAATGTAGTAAATAAACTGAAATGCATCTAAAAGCTACCTGTTAAACATCAGGTGGCCTATTGGTTTGAGAAGTCACTTTTATGCTTAATAACTTTCCCACTAGCTCTAGTTTTCAGAGTTTTAAGCATTAAAGATATGTACAGGAATAACAGCTTCCAAAATCTATCGAGCTGTCCTCTCCTTTATGAACCTATGGATGTGAGTTTCTATGACTTATTTTTGACTACTGACTCATCTTTTAGTTTGGGGGTTAAACTATAACATGGTTGGAGAGGATTAGTCTTCTTTTCTACTGTTGCATCTTTTTCTCTGGTACTTTATTTCAGAGTTCCAATGCTATTTTTCATAAACAATCTAGGTTACAAATTGTCCTTGCCAGGTTTTTGTACAGGGAGTATAAGCTTCTTAACAAAATTATCTTAAACAATAAATGTTTATCAAGTCTAGAGTATTAGCTGAAAAGAATGTTACAACGTTATGAAAGATGAAAAGAATGTCATAAAGTTATAAGGAATGTTACAAACTTATAATGTTATAAAATAAACACTTGTAGAATATGTGTTTATTATCTACTTGTGAGTTTATTTTGTAATCAAGATGAGCAATATAACCTGAAACATAATATTTTCATTTAAAATTATCATAGAGGTTCTGAATCCCTTCTTTGCTGTTATTATATATAAATTAATCATATCAGTCATAGCAATGATTTCTTTGATACTGGGTCATCAACTCCCTATTATAAAATTATTCATATGGGAAGAAACTGACTCAAATTGCAAAGGCAAGGACCACACTGAGATAAAAACAGGCTGTTGACTATTTTATGTGCTATCGTGTGTTGTGCAGTAAATGTGCTCTCCTATTTGTGTCGTTATGGCTGTGTTTTGATCCCTAAAGCTGCTATGTTTCTGATTTGTTTTTTTCTTTATCTGAGAGCAACTGGTTCATTAAAACCCAACAACAACAAAAAGAAAAAATCCTGCTAAGAATGAGTCTGAACAACAATACCAAAAGTTACACATCCTAATGTAAAGTAAAGCACATCAAGGTGAAGAATTATATTGTCACTACATTATCTGGGAGTTGGCTAGAAACACATTTAAATTTTGTTCTAACTAGTGTATTCTGTCAGTTAAATATCTAAAGGGTTAGTTATTTAAGCCATTTTGACAAAATGTAAAAAACACATGACAACACAACAGTAAAAACATCTTATTTAACTTAGAGTCTGTATTCATGTTTTATATTTGCATAATGAATCAGGCAAAACTTAGAATCTTCAAACAACTCACATAGATTATCACACAGTTTCTCTAGATCAAGAGTCTGGGATGGCTCAATGATCTATTCAGGGTCTCACAGGGCCACAGTTAAGGTGTTGGCCGGGGCTGCATTCTCATCTGGATGCCTGACTGGGGAGAAATTAATTTCTGAGGTCATTCAGGTTGTTGGCAGAATTCATTTCCTTGTGGCTGCATGACTGAGGGTCCTGGAATTTTGCTGGCTGTCAGCTGGAGGCTGGTTGAAGTTTTTGACATTTGAGCTTCTCCAACATGGCTGGCTGCACTATCAACCTTGTAAGGAGAGTTTCTTGCTTTTGGGAGGGTCTAGTTTCTCTTTTGAAGACTTACACCTGAATAAATCAATCCCTACATCCAGGATAATCTCCCTTTTAATAAGTCAAAAGCAACTGATTTATGACAGTAATTATAGAGCAAAATTCCTTCTCCTTTATCATATTGTTTTGTCTAAGAGTAAGTCACAGGTTCCACCCAAAATCAAGGGAGGGCAAGAACATAGGGAGCAGAATTCAGAGGGGCTGTCCTAGGATCTATCCAGCCAGAGTTTTACTTTACAAGACACTCCCCTTGTTTTATCTTATAATACATTAACATTTGATTACGAAGTTACACATTTCCTTTTAGTGTGAGGGAAGAGAATAGTTAGTTGGGACTGAACCTATCAGTTGTGTCCAGGGATAATGCCATGGACATTTTGTTTGGACCTCCTGCCTCTGCCCAGGTTCTTTGTGCCAGACACCTTGGACCATTTACTCTTCCCCACACACATCAGGTGTGGGGACATGTTTCATCATGACTTACCATTGCATGAATGCTTATGCATGAACATCTTCCCTTTCCCATTTGTACTCATTTTTCAAGACCTAGCAAAAATGACACATTCTGTATTGGAACTTTGCTGACTTTCTCAGACAGAGATAGCTATGACCTTCTCTGTTCTCATAATCATTTGCAGAAGTCATTTTCATACCAGCTTTTCTCTGAGGTTGAAGCTGTTTGTAGGCCTGATTCCCTGCTTCCTTTGTATCAGGAATCAAGGCTTACTCTGTTCCATATCTCCAGTCCCATATCACCAGCACAGGACTTGGTACAGAGTAGATACACCATAAATTAAATTTAAATGAATGAATAAATTATAAGAATGGGCTAGAGTGATAACAATATAATTATAGGAAAAATGAGAGTTAGAGGAAACAGGTAAACAACAGCATGAATAGAATACAATGACAATTTTACAGGGTTTTATCAGAATTTGAGGATGAGAATGCGAAAGAGAAGAGCTGTGAATAAGACTAGAAAGGCTAAATCGTGAAACTTCTTGAATTTGTCAGGCTAGAAAATGTGAACTTCATGAAGATTTGAATCCAGAGGGGAACAGATAGAAACCAAAGAATCCCACAGATATGTAATTTCAAATTGTGAAAAGCTCTGTAAAGAAAATGCTATATTATATAGCAAATAAATGCTATATTTGCTATAATAATAATTAGCAAAGGGCCCTAATCTAGCAGGGGTCACCTGAGTAAGTTACATTTGAGGTGAGACTTGAAGGCTGAGTAGGAGTTACCAAGTGGAAGTGTAAAGAGAGTTATATGATCTGGCTAGAGATGAAGGTCAGAATCAGGTCTTGTGGAGCCTTTCAAACTGTTTTTGACATTTTGGTCTTTATCCTACAGTAATGGAAGGACATTGAAGAAGTTTAAGGAAGGTAGACTTGGGGAAAGGATACAAGAAAGAGGGAGATAGAGAGAGAAAGACAGAGAAGAGAGAGAAATAATTTATCGTTTAAAGAAAGGTCTCTGGAGAATAGATTAAAAGAGCACCAGAATGGACCCAGGGAGATGACTCTACTTAGGAGATCATGTTAATGGTGCAAGGGGCTAGACTACAGTAGCTTGAACTATGGGGGGCAGAGGAACTTGAGATAACTGAGCAGATTCAAGATAATTTATAGGGATGAAGTTGGCTGGAATTGGCTATGGAGTGTGGAGGAGAGTGGAATGTTTGTAGCTTCCACAACTAGATGAGTGGTGTTGCTCAGAAAGGACAATGAAGCATGGGCATGTTCGGAAAGTTTGGAGACGAAGGGAGGGTTTCTGTGGGGAAGGTTGAGTGGCTTGCTATATACATGTGGGTCTTAAGCTCAGAGGAGAAGTCTGTGTGAGCGAAAATGACATTTCCCACACATCAATGGTAACATGATTTGTGATAAGGGTGCCAAGGCCATTGACTGGGGAAAAGAGCAGTCTCTTTAACACATGGTATTGGGACAAGTGGATATTAACATGCAAATAAATGTAGTTGGACCCTTACCTCATGTCATACACAAAAATGAACTCAAAATGAGAATTCAAAAGACCTAAATTTAGAATCTGTAACTTTAAAACTCTTGGAAGAAAACAGAGGGGCAAATCTTCATGACCTTGGATTTGCCAATGGTTTATTATATATGACACCAAATATACAAGTAACAACAACAACAACAAAAATGATAATTTGAACTTTGTCAAAGTTAAAATCATGTATATCAAAAGACACTATCAAGAGAGTGAAAAGGTAGTCCATAGAAAGGGAGAAAATATTTGCAAATAATATATCTAATAAGGGTCTAGTACCCAGAATTTATAAAGAACTCTTACAACTCAGCAACAAAAAGTCAACGTAATTTTAAAATGGGCAAAAGATTGAAAAAGACATTTTTTCCAAAGAAGATATACAAACAGCTAACAAACATATGAAAAGATGCTCAACATTATTAGTTATTAAGGCAGTACAGATCAAAACCGCAAGATAACAATTGACATCACTGAAATGACCACAATTTAAAAGCAGAAAATAACAAGTGTTGGCAAGGATGTGAAGAAATTGGAACCCTCATATTTTGCCTGTAGGAATGTATAATGGTGCAGCCACTGTAGAGAACAATTTGGCAGTTCCTCAGTATGTTAAACATAGAAATGCTATTGTAACTGATCAATTCTACTGCTAGGTATATACCCTGAATAATTCAAAACAGGTATTCAAGCAAAAACTTGTACACTAATATTCATAGCAGCATTATTCACAATAGTTTAAAGGTAAAAACAATCCAAATGTCCATCAACAGATGAATGAATGAACAAAATGATATATCTGTACAATGGAATATTGTCCAGTCATACAAAGGATGAAGTGATGATACCTGCTACAACATGATCAATCTTGAAAACATTCTACTAAGTGAAGAAGTAAGACACAAAAGGCTATATATTGTATTATTCCATTTACATTGTATTTGGAATATCCAGAATAGTCAGTTCTACAGAGACAGAAAGGAGATTAGTGGTTAGCAGGGTGGGGGAATAGGGAGTGACTGCTTAATGGATACAGGGTTTCTATTTGGGATGATGACAAAATTTTGGAATTACATATTCATGATGGTCCCACAACACTATGAATTTACTCAATGATGGTGAATAGTTCACTTTCACATGGTAAATTTTGTGTGTACTTTACCATAATTTTAAAAATACACAATGAGATTCAGTGGCATCTAGATGCTGATGAAGGCCTTTTAATGAGGTCACCTAGGGAGACAGAATAGAATAAGAAGAGGAGCTATGACCAGGGTTTAAGGGATTCTAACAATTTAAGGGCAGGTAGAGGAGAGTGCTTCAGTACTGGACGTTGAAAAGGGGCAGCTGGGGAAGTAAGAGAGAAAACAAGAAAATGTGGAGGTCATGGGCATCTACTGGATGTTTTGAAACAAAGTGGTGGGATCAAAGCTTTTTCTTAGAAAAATCAATTTAACAATTATGTGCAAGGAAGATGGGAGGAAAAAATTATATGCAAGGCAGATTGGAAGATTGGAAGCCTGGAGTAGGGTGTGGCCCTTAAGGACTATTCCATGGAAAAGAGAGGTTGGATTGGAGCAATGTCATGGAGGTAGAAAAATTTGGCAGGGTGCTGAGGATGGCTAGAGAGAGTGGAGGTCTTACAGCTGGATGGGCTCTTATAACTTGGTGGTTTGTCACTGGAAGTTTCATGAACAGGAAGATAAGGATTCAGTGTTTCTCAGACTACTGTGTGGGCCATTTTGAGCCAGACAAATTATCAGGTTTGTACCATTTCTTAGCTGTAGTAAGATACTAAATGCAAGAAATTTTTTCTTAAATATATAAATATATGTGGATAGATAAGATGGATATCTATTATATGTGTGTGTGTGTGTCTGTATGTCTGTGTGTGCGTGTGCATTTCTCTTTCAAATTTCAAGAGTCTTTTCCAAATTTAGGGATTACGCCATACTGTATTAGTCAGTGTTTTAAGTAAGTCACATAGACTTCCAGCTGTACCCTTTTAGATTTTAATGCAAAAAATTATGTGATTATAGGGTTAGAAGGCATCTTAGGGATCATTGATCTAAACTTTTTTTTTTTTTTTCTGCAACCATGGGAGACCCAGAAGGATCTTTCCATGTTAGCAGAGTTACCAACTCTGAGAGTCTTTTTCCTTCTTCAGACTTTTTTCCTCCCTCTGTCAGTTGTCCCATTGACAATTCGTCCATGTTGTCAGATGGCAAAGTTATCAGAATGTAGCATTTATTTCATTTATTAATGAAGGACATATGAAATACACACTATGTACTAGCTACTGTTTTGGGTGCTGAATAACACATGAGTTATGACCCTAATGTTTAATTAATTTCCAGGACTCTTTTTGATATTACTTAGCATGATAGTTTTCTTGGCTGGAGATACAAATAAAGAGTAAATAACATTTTTTATACTTATGAGAACTCAGGAGGACTTAGAATAAATCCCACATGGACATGGAATATGTATTTCAAGGTTTAGTTAATGTCATAAGCACATTCACTCAGCATCATCATTCTTTTTTTTTTTTTTTTTTTTTTTTTGAGAGGGAGTCTCACTCTGTCGCCCAGGATGGAGTGCAATGGCACAGTCTCAGCTCACTTCAACCTTCGCCTCCCCGGGTTCAAGCAACTCTCTTGTCTCAACCTCCTGAGTAGCTGGGATTACAGGCATCCACCATCATGCCCGGTTAGTTTTTTTGTATTTTTAGTTAGGGATGGGTTTTCACCATGTTGACCAGGCTGGTCTCAAACTCCTGACCTCAGGTGATCCACCCGCCTCGGCCTCCAAAATTGCTGGGATTACAGGTGTGAACCACTATGTTGGGCCCATAATTCTTTTCTATTTTAGATTTAATGATAGTAGAGCACGGTATAACTTGGTGTGGAGTCAGGCAATGGGCTGTCTTCTTTTTCCAGATTATCTGTTCTCAAAGCTCTTCCTTGATGCTATTCTCTGAGACATTTGATTCCTTTTCCTTTTGTCCTGAACTTAAGGATTTTCACTTTGTCCTGGTATTTGTCAAGCTGATGTTTGGTTTGATGTATATCTGTTGGCGTGCAAGCATAATTTGACTTTCAATACGATTTTGGTATAAAGGATGCCTTCATCTTGTGGTTCACAATAATGTCATTAGCTAACTCAGGTTTCATCCTATTTAGAGATTAGGTGCTTATTTATTAGATGAATTCATTCAATTTATAATGTGGCTAGACATTCACAGTCTTATCTGAAGTCTGTGCAGCTTCAGATTTATAATTTTTGGGGATTTATTAAAGATAAGAGTTTATATACCTTGTACAGCGTGACACTTTTTAAACAATTTTATTTTTTTTGAAACAGGATCTCCCTGTGTGATCCAGGCTGGAGTGCCGTGGTCCAAACACAGTTCACTGCAGCCTCGACCTTTTGGGCTGAAGTAATCCTCCCACCTCAGCCTCCCAAGTAGCTGGGATCACAGACATGTGCTGCTATGCCCGGCTAATTTCTTAATTTTTTGCAGAAACAGGGTCTCACCATTTTGCTAAGGCTGGTCTCGAACTCCTGGGCTCAGGCAATTCTCCCGCCTCAGCATCCCAAAGTGCAGGATTCCAGGTGTGAACCACTGTGCTCAGCCAGCACCATGACACTTTTGATAAGGTCTGTGCAGCATCCTGTAATCAGAAACATTAATTGTTCAGCAACAAAACATAGGAATAGTGACATTAAGTGGGATAAAGATTCCTCATATTTATACTTGTCATGTCTGTTTTGTCATCAAATGAGTTGCAAGAAAATTTTTGGTTTTCACAAGATTATGGATTTTGGAATCTCAGATAAGGACAGGTTTGCTGGCTTGTGAACAAGGTGAACAAAACGTAGGGTCTGCCTTGCTTCATATTGTGTCCATTCGGCCTTTCTTTATTTGTTGTAAATCAGCTCAAATGTGTTCAGATTTAAATTTTTAAAAAGTGGATGTGACTAACTGTCTCAATAATGTAAAAGTCTAGCAGGCAGATTTTGGACACGGTTGTATTTAGGGCTCCAATGATGCCTTTGGCTGGGGTTTTCTTAATCTTTCACTAGCCTTGTGTTCCCAAGGTTTCAGTCTCTCCGTCGAATGGCCTCTGTCTGTATGCTTTAGGTCACCCCTTGTGGTGGCAAACATGGCTAAAGCGGCTCATTTCTCATTTTAATTTTTTTTTCTTTTTTTCTTAGGCTAGTCAAGTGAAGCAGTGGGAGTGGAGAAGAAACAAGGCAATCTGTAACTGGTTGTGATTAACTAGTTGTAAATAGCACTACACTGGGACCTGCCTCAATTTAATTCTTGTTTTAACATTCCCAGCAAAAACCTTGTGGCATTTTATCGGCTGTGATTGAGTCACATGACCACGTTTGAACCAATCACTGAGGTCAGGAGTATGTGAGGTCCTGATTGGGTTTAGGCTTGGGCCACCTGATTCATCCTGGGCCCAGGCAGGTCAAGCAGGTGGACTGAGCAGGTGGAGCTTTCTCAGACAAACCAGGAGTTGTGGTGAGAGGAAATGGGAAACACTGGGTGGCAAAAAACGGAGAAGACTGACCCTGGATTTTCTTTGTAATTAAAATTCTTCTGGTGGAATACAATGGGATTACGTTCAATATATTTTAGGCTGTTTCTAGCTTTCCGGCTTATGGTAGCAAACTATTTTTACTCTTTTATATAACAAAATATGTAAGAGCCTGCGAGTCTAAAACCAAATTGAAGCTAAACTGTACTCATCATCAAACCGTCATTCGTTAGGAACCCATCGTATCTTCAGCTACCACGTGGCGTGCCTTAAGGTTTTGGGCAATAGCTTCAGAGATGCCATACTTCAAGCCCATGCCCAGATGTCTTTTCAGTCCAGAACTGATAACCAAAGCCCTCTCTCTGGATATGTTGTTAGTATTATTTTACTTTTTTCATGTAGAAGCAATTGTGCACGATGGTGAAGCACACAGGCTCTGGAACTGGGATGCCTTGGTGTGACTCTTGTTTCCACTGCTTACTTCGATGAGTTACTTACCCTCTCTGTGCCTCAGTTTCCTCATGGGTAAAAATAATACAACAATAGTACATACCTCATCAGTTTATTATGAAGAGAACACGAATTAATACACATCAATTACCTAGGAGCCTGACACAGTAAATGTGCTGTCATTGTCAGCTATAATTATTATTCTTTACTGTAACACTAACCCTAAAATTCCCATTAGTAAAGTGAGAATTTCTACAGCATGAACATTAACATTTCTGTGTTCGGCTGCCCTGTGTATATTACTACGGATAATACCATTTGTTTTATTGCCAAGTTAAAGTTTAAAAAAAAACACAACTAACCATATTTTTTTGAAAAGGCCTTTATTTAGGCACAAGAGATTCCTGTCAGCCTTACAAACTTAGAAAGTGGAAATCCTTCTCAAACTGATGGAAAGTGAGTCCAATTTCAAATCCCAAACCAGACTCCTGTTTTTGTTGCTATTCTTTTCCTAAAAGACAAAACCTAGTGTTTTCTTAGTGTATATAAAACAAATTTTAAAATCCACATATAGCGCAGTGTTTACCACCCACCTCTGTCCGTGGTATGAATATAACAAATTCTCTAAATTTCCCAAACATGAGATAAATGTCAGACCATTCTATAAATTGACTTTATGAAGCATTTCTGAGCTGAGCCTTCTGACATTCACACCAATGTTTCCATAGTAACTAATGTGTTCAGAAGGGGAAGAGCAGGAGGAGACGAAAAACAAAGGAGACAATCCAAATAACAGAAATGCATAAGTAAAGGAGAGTAGAAGGTTCGAGAAACTTTGAACCATTGCCGCTTGCAGGAGAAAAGCATTCTTGTTCATGTGGGAGGCTTCCCCTGCTGACTGACTGACTCAGGGGGTGCTTACTGAAACAGCTCCCAAAGCGTGGCCAGCTGGTGCTCGAATACACTTGGACAATGACTCATGAATGCCAGTTTGGACTATCCTTTCCTCCTTTTATTGTAATCTTATTTTGTTCCCTCTGTTTTGAGGTGCCTTTGTTACCATGGTAACAGTGAACTAATTTGTGCCTGTCGCTGAACTGTCAAAAAAAAAAATGCAGTATCAAGTCAACTTACAGAATAGTTAGAAGGCAGGGTGGGGAAACATAGGTGCTAGCAATGATCACACTTGTTTGCAAACATTGGAGTGAAGAAAGCTAGAGTGCTGTTAAAATACAGGTTCTGTCTTCAAATCTTATTAAATGGTGCCCGATCAGGTGCGTTTAGAAGGACGCTTCAGTGATCAGTTATTCCCTTGTGACGTCTGCAGCACAGCATCTTTTTCTCTTGAAAACTTCAACAAACCTACTTCTTTGAAAATGTGTTGAATCCCCCACTTGCTTGT
Source organism: Rhinopithecus roxellana (assembly GCF_007565055.1). Lineage (NCBI taxonomy): Eukaryota > Metazoa > Chordata > Mammalia > Primates > Cercopithecidae > Rhinopithecus > Rhinopithecus roxellana. The sequence continues at coordinate 108,102,881 of NC_044558.1, forward strand.
TTGTAGGGGGTAGATCAGGTAAATGGCTAGAGGTGAGTTCTTTCTTTCTTTTTTTTTGGAATCATTTAGTGGTGGGTGTAGGAAGGACGCAAAGAAAGAAATTGGCACTTGTGCTAAGCAAAACAATGAGTCCTCGTAATGTCCATATCCCAGTCCCTGAAACCTGTGACTGTCACCTTACAGCAAAAGAGACTTTGCCAGTGTGATTAAGTTAAGGATCTGGAGATAGAATACCCTAGATTATTTTCGAGAGCCCAATGTAATCACAAGGGTCCTTGCAAGAAGGAGGCAGGAATGTCAAAGTCAGAGAAGGGCATGTGATGAAGGGAGCAGAGGTCCCAGCGATGTGGGGCTGAGAGCCAAGTAGTGCAAACAGCCTTTAAATGCTGAAAGAGGCAAGGAAACCAATCCTTCCATGTAGCTTACAGAAAGAATGCAGCCCGGCCGGGCGCGGTGGCTCAAGCCTGTAATCCCAGCACTTTGGGAGGCCGAGACGGGCGGATCACGAGGTCAGGAGATCGAGACCATCCTGGCTAACACTGTGAAACCCCGTCTCTACTAAAAAATACAAAAAACTAGCCGGGCGAGGTGGCGGGCGCCTGTAGTCCCAGCTACTCGGGAGGCTGAGGCAGGAGAATGGCGTGAACCCGGGAGGCGGAGCTTGCAGTGAGCTGAGATCCGGCCACTGCACTCCAGCCTGGGCGACAGAGCGAGACTCCGTCTCAAAAAAAAAAAAAAAAGAATGCAGCCCAGCTGATACTTTGATGCTAGCCCAGTGAAACTGGCTTCTGACTTCTGCTCTTCAGAACTGTAAGAAAACAAATCTGTGTTGTTGCAAGACACTGAATTTGGGGCAATTTATTTATTTATTTATTTATTTATTTATTTTTATTATACTTCAAGTTCTAGGGTACATGTGCATAACGTGCAGGTTTGTTACATATGTATACTTGTGCCATGTTGGTGTGCTGCACCTGTCAACTCGTCAGCACCCATCAATTCATCATTTATATCATGTATAACTCCCCAATGCAATCCCTCCCCCCTCCCCCCTCCCCATAATAGGCCCCAGTGTGTGATGTTCCCCTTCCCAAGTCCAAGTGATCTCATTGTTCAGTTCCCACCTATGAGTGAGAACATGCGGTGTTTGGTTTTCTGTTCTTGTGATAGTTTGCTAAGAATGATGGTTTCCAGCTGCATCCATGTCCCTACAAAGGACGCAAACTCATCCTTTTTTATGGCTGCATAGTATTCCGTGGTGTATATGTGCCACATTTTCTTAATCCAGTCTGTCACAGATGGACATTTGGGTTGATTCCAAGTCTTTGCTATTGTGAATAGTGCCGCAATAAACGTACGTGTACATGTGTCTTTGTAGTAGAATAATTTATAATCCTTTGGATATATACCCAGTAGTGGGATGGCTGGGTCATATGGTACATCTAGTTCTAGATCCTTGAGGAATTGCCATACTGTTTTCCATAATGGTTGAACTAGTTTACAATCCCACCAACAGTGTAAAAGTGTTCCTATTTCTCCACATCCTCTCCAACACCTGTTGTTTCCTGATTTTTTAATGATTGCCGTTCTAACTGGTGTGAGATGGTATCTCATTGTGGTTTTGATTTGCATTTCTCTGATGGCGAGTGATGATGAGCATTTTTTCATGTGTCTGTTGGCTGTATGAATGTCTTCTTTTGAGAAATGTCTGTTCATATCCTTTGCCCACTTTTTGATGGGGTTGTTTATTTTTTTCTTGTATATTTGTTTGAGTTCTTTGTAGATTCTGGATATTAGCCCTTTGTCAGATGAGTAGATTGCAAAAATTTTCTCCCATTCTGTAGGTTGCCTGTTCACTCTGATGGTAGTTTCTTTTGCTGTGCAGAAGCTCTTTAGTTTAATTAGATCCCATTTGTCAATTTTGGCTTTTGCTGCCGTTGCTTTTGGTGTTTTAGACATGAAGTCCTTGCCCATTCCTATGTCCTGAATGGTACTACCTAGATTTTCTTCTAGGGTTTTTATGGTATTAGGTCTAACATTTAAGTCTCTAATCCATCTTGAATTAATCTTCGTATAAGGATTAAGGAAAGGATCCAGTTTCAGCTTTCTACTTATGGCTAGCCAATTTTCCCAGCACCATTTATTAAATAAGGAATCCTTTCCCCATTTCTTGTTTCTCTCAGGTTTGTCAAAGATCAGATGGCTGTAGATGTGTGGTATTATTTCCGAGGACTCTGTTCTGTTCCATTGGTCTATATCTTTGTTTTGGTACCAGTACCATGCTGTTTTGGTTACTGTAGCCTTGTAGTATAGTTTGAAGTCAAGTAGCGTGACGCCTTCAGCTTTGTCCTTTTGACTTAGGATTGTCTTGGCAATGCGGGCTCTTTTTTGGTTCCATATGAACTTTAAAGCCGTTTTTTCCAATTCTGTGAAGAAACTCATTGGTAGCTTGATGGGGATGGCATTGAATCTATAAATAACCTTGGGCAGTATGGCCATTTTCACGATATTGATTCTTCCTATCCATGAGCATGGTATGTTCTTCCATTTGTTTGTGTCCTCTTTTATTTCACTGAGCAGTGGTTTGTAGTTCTCCTTGAAGAGGTCCTTTACATCCCTTGTAAGTTGGATTCCTAGGTATTTTATTCTCTTTGAAGCAATTGTGAATGGAAGTTCATTCATGATTTGGCTCTCTGTTTGTCTGTTACTGGTGTATAAGAATGCTTGTGATTTTTGCACATTAATTTTGTATCCTGAGACTTTGCTGAAGTTGCTTATCAGCTTAAGGAGATTCTTGGCTGAGACAATGGGGTTTTCTAAATATACAATCATGTCATCTGCAAACAGGGACAATTTGACTTCTTCTTTTCCTAACTGAATACCCTTGATTTCTTTCTCTTGCCTGATTGCCCTAGCCAGAACTTCCAACACTATGTTGAATAGGAGTGGTGAGAGAGGGCATCCCTGTCTTGTGCCAGTTTTCAAAGGGAATTTTTCCAGTTTTTGCCCATTCAGTATGATATTAGCTGTGGGTTTGTCATAAATAGCTCTTATTATTTTGAGGTACGTTCCATCAATACCGAATTTATTGAGCGTTTGTAGCATGAAGGGCTGTTGAATGTTGTCAAAAGCCTTTTCTGCATCTATTGAGATAATCATGTGGTTCTTGTCTTTGGTTCTGTTTATATGCTGGATTACGTTTATCGATTTGCGAATGTTGAACCAGCCTTGCATCCCAGGGATGAAGCCCACTTGATCATGGTGGATAAGCTTTTTGATGTGCTGCTGAATCCGGTTTGCCAGTATTTTATTGAGGATTTTTGCATCGATGTTCATCAGGGATATTGGTCTAAAATTCTCTTTTTTGTTGTTGTGTCTCTGCCAGGCTTTGGTATCAGGATGATGTTGGCCTCATAAAATGAGTTAGGGAGGATTCCCTCTTTTTCTATTGATTGGAATAGTTTCAGAAGGAATGGTACCAGCTCCTCCTTGTACCTCTGGTAGAATTCAGCTGTGAATCCATCTGTTCCTGGACTTTTTTTGTGGGTAGGCTATTGATTGTTGCCTCAATTTCAGAGCCTGCTATTGGTCTATTCAGGGATTCAACTTCTTCCTGGTTTAGTCTTGGAAGAGTGTAAGTGTCCAGGAAATTATCCATTTCTTCTAGATTTTCTAGTTGATTTGCGTAGAGGTGTTTATAGTATTCTCTGATGGTAGTTTGTATTTCTGTGGGGTCGGTGGTGATATCCCCTTTATCATTTTTTATTGCATCTATTTGATTCCTCTCTCTTTTCTTCTTTATTAGTCTTGCTAGCGGTCTGTCAATTTTGTTGATCTTTTCAAAAAACCAACTCCTGGATTCATTTATTTTTTGGAGGGTTTCTTGTGTCTCTATCTCCTTCAGTTCTGCTCTGATCTTAGTCATTTCTTGCCTTCTGCTGGCTTTTGAATGTGTTTGCTCTTGCCTCTCTAGTTCTTTTAATTGTGATGTTAGAGTGTCAATTTTAGATCTTTCCTGCTTTCTCTTGTGGGCATTTAGTGCTATAAATTTCCCTCTACACACTGCTTTAAATGTGTCCCAGGGATTCTGGTATGTTGTATCTTTGTTCTCATTGATTTCAAAGAACATCTTTATTTCTGCTTTCATTTCATTATGTTCCCAGTAGTCATTCAGGAGCAGGTTGTTCAGTTTCCATGTAGTTGAGCGGTTTTGATTGAGTTTCTTAGTCCTGAGTTCTAGTTTGATTGCACTGTGGTCTGAGAGAAAGTTTGCTATAATTTCTGTTCTTGTACATTTGCTGAGGAGTGCTTTACTTCCAAATATGTGGTCAATTTTGGAATAAGTGCGATGTGGTGCTGAGAAGAATGTATATTCTGTTGATTTGGGGTGGAGAGTTCTATAGATGTCTATTAGGTCTGCTTGGTGCAGAGATGAGTTCAATTCCTGGATATCCTTGTTAACTTTCTGTCTCGTTGATCTGTCTAATGTTGACAGTGGAGTGTTGAAGTCTCCCATTGTTATTGTATGGGAGTCTAAGTCTCTTTGTAAGTCTCTAAGGACTTGCTTTATGAATCTGGGTGCTCCTGTATTGGGTGCATATATATTTAGGAGAGTTAGCTCTTCCTGTTGAATTGATCCCTTTACCATTATGTAATGGCCTTCTTTGTCTCTTTTGATCTTTGATGGTTTAAAGTCTGTTTTATCAGAGACTAGGATTGCAACCCCTGCTTTTTTTTGTTCTCCATTTGCTTGGTAGATCTTCCTCCATCCCTTTATTTTGAGCCTATGTATGTCTCTGCATGTGAGATGGGTCTCCTGAATACAGCAGACTGATGGGTCTTGACTCTTTATCCAGTTTGCCAGTCTGTGTCTTTTAATTGGAGCATTTAGTCCATTAACATTTAAGGTTAATATTGTTATGTGTGAACTTGATCCTGCCATTATGATATTAACTGGTTATTTTGCTCGTTAGTTGATGCAGTTTCTTCCTAGCCTCGATGGTCTTTACATTTTGGCATGTTTTTGCAATGGCTGGTACCGGTTGTTCCTTTCCATGTTTAGGGCTTCCTTCAGGGTCTCTTGTAAGGCAGGCCTGGTGGTGACAAAATCTCTAAGCATTTGCTTATCTGTAAAGGATTTTATTTCTCCTTCACTGATGAAACTTAGTTTGGCTGGATATGAAATTCTGGGTTTAAAATTATTTTCTTTAAGAACGTTGAATATTGGCCCCCACTTTCTTCTAGCTTGTAGAGTTTCTGCCGAGAGATCTGCTGTTGGTCTGATGGGCTTCCCTTTGTGGGTAACCCGACCTTTCTCTCTGGCTGCCCTTAAGATTTTTTCCTTCATTTCAACTTTGGTGAATCTGGCAATTATGTGTCTTGGAGTTGCTCTTCTTGAGGAGTATCTTTGTGGCATTTTCTGTATTTCCTGAATTTGAATGTTGGCCTGCCCTACTAGGTTGGGGAAGTTCTCCTGGATGATATCCTGAAGAGTGTTTTCCAACTTGGTTCCATTTTCCCCCTTACTTTCAGGCACCCCAATCAGACGTAGATTTGGTCTTTTTACATAATCCCATACTTCTTGCAGGCTTTGTTCATTTCTTTTTCTTCTTTTTTCTGTTGGTTTCTCTTCTTGCTTCATTTCATTCATTTGATCCTCAATCGCTGATACTCTTTCTTCCAGTTGATCGAGTCAGTTACTGAAGCTTGTGGATATTTCACATATTTCTCCTATCATGGTTTTCATCTCTGTCATTTCATTTATGACCTTCTCTGCATTAATTATTCTAGCTGTCAATTCTTCCACTCTTTTTTCAAGATTTTTAGTTTCTTTGTGCTGGGTACGTAATTCCTCCTTTAGCTCTGAGAAGTTTGATGGACTGAAGCCTTCTTCTCTCATCTTGTCAAAGTCATTCTCTGACCAGCTTCGATCCGTTGCTGTCGATGGGCTGCGCTCCTTTGCAGGAGGAGATGCGCTCTTATTTTTTGAATTTCCAGCTTTTCTACCCTGGTTTTTCCCCATCTTTGTGGTTTTATCTGTCTCTGGTCTTTGATGATGGTGACGTACTGATGGGGTTTTGGTATAGGTGTCCTTCCTGTTTGATAGTTTTCCTTCTGACAGTCAGGACCCTCAGCTATAGGTCTGTTGGAGATTGCTTGAGGTCCACTCCAGACCCTCTTTGCCTGGCTATCAGCAGCAGAGGTTGCAGAAGATAGAATATTGCTGAACAGCGAGTGTACCTGTCTGATTCTTACTTTGGAAGCTTCCTCTCAGGGGTGTACTCCACCCTGTGAGGTGTGGGGTGTCAGACTGCCCCTAGTGGGGGATGTCTCCCAGTTAGGCTACTCAGGGGTCAGGGACCCACTTGAGCAGGCAGTCTGTCCGTTCTCAGATCTCAACCTCCGTGTTGGGAGATCCACTGCTCTCTTCAAAGCTGTCAGACAGAGTCGTTCGCGTCTGCACAGGCCTCTGCTGCTTCCCCTGTTGTTTTTTAGCTGTGCCCTGTCCCCAGAGGTGGAGTCTACAGAGACAGGCAGGTTTCCTTGAGCTGCTGTGAGCTCCACCCAGTTCGAGCTTCCCAGAGGCTTTGTTTACCTACTTAAGCCTCAGCAATGGCGGGCGCCCCTCCCCCAGCCTGGCTGCTGCCTTGCGGTTAGATCGCCGCAGACTGCTGTGTTAGCAATGAGGGAGGCTCCATGGGCATGGGACCCTCCCGGCCAGGTGTGGGATATATTCTCCTGGTGTGCCAGTTTGCTTAAAGTACAGTATTGGGGTGGGAGTTACCTGATTTTCCAGGTGTTGTGTGTCTCAGTTCCCCTGGCTAGGAAAATGGATTCCTTTCCCCCTTGCGCTTCCCAGGTGAGGCGATGCCTCGCCCTGCTTCAGCTCTCGCTGTTCAGGCTGCAGCAGCTGACCAGCACCGATTGTCCAGCACTCCCCAGTGAGATGACCCCAGTACCTCAGCTGAAAATGCAGAAATCACTGGTCTTCTGTGTCGCTCGCACTGGGAGTTGGAGACTGGAGCTGTTCCTATTCGGCCATCTTGCTCCGCCCCTGGGGCAATTTATTACAGTGCTAGTAGGAAAACAATAGAGTATCCTTAGCCATCTCTGGTCCCACCAGGTTTTCTGAGGCAGCCTGATTCAAGGCCTTCTTACCCAGCAGAGGCCAACGGAGCCATCCCCCGACTGCTGGCTGAGCACTTCTGGCTGGCTGTGTGTCTCTGAGGGTCCCTTGGGTAGGTCTTTCTCTGTGTGAGACTTCCAGGACTTTAGGTCTGATCGCCATGAGGGTTCTGGCCACGGCAAGGTGAGCTGCTGAGGCAGAACAGGCCTCCACAGTCCTGGCTTGAACATCTGCTGAGGCCTAGCACATCCAGGTCCTGGGTGAAAAGTCCTTCCTGAGAAAGAAAACTCTTGGCCCTCATAATCCATCTCTCTGTGAAAGTTAAGCTGTTCACCGGGTAAATTGCCTTGTCTTTCCAACTAGATCATACATGTCTAAAGGTCCAAATTCATGCTTTCCAGCACTGTGTTGAGCATCCAGTAGATGCAATGAGAAACAGCAGCTCCTCCTTCTCTAAGCTGCTTCCTTAGTGGATTTAAATTTTTCCAACAATTTCACTCTTACCATATAGGTGCTGTGTGTGTTAAGCATGGTGTATTACATCACCCAAAGCTGACAATAACCCTGGGGGAAATCTTTTTCTCATTTTGCAGATGCAGAAATGAAGATTCAGAAATTAGGCCTCAAAGGTTACATGGTGAATGAGTGGCAAAGCTGGGCTCTGAATCCAGGCATGGCTTCCTGACCTCTCCACTTTTCACTGCTGCTGTGGTTTGGAGTCAGAGGCACTGTGAGGGGGAGGTCAGTGGCCTTTTTTCCCTCTGATCCCCCAATAAATGCCTTTTTCCTCTGAGCTCCAGCATTGGTTCTTACTCCCAGTCATGCACAGGCCTGAAGGAGGGGAACGAGAGGTTGGAGGGTGCCAAGGGGGCTCGAGACCAGGTAGAAAGCAGGGGTGTTTTAGGCCCTGTGGGCACCCTGGCTTTCAGACATTTGTTATTTTAGGTAGAAATCTGATATCTGTAAATTAGCACATCCCTAGAACTTTCTATTTTCTTGGTTTATTTTTCTCTGTTTTCTTCTGTGGTAGGGAGAATTCTGAGATGACTTGCAAGATTCCCACCCGCTGGCATGCCTGTCCTGTTGCTATGGACTGAATATAATCAATACATGAATTTGTGACCCTCAGATTCATATATTGAAGCCCTAATATGCAATATGATGGTGTTAGAAGGCAGAATCATTGGGAGACAATTAGTCCATAAGGGTAAAGCCCTCAGGATGGGACTAGGGCCCTTATAAGAAGGGATGGGAGAGAGAGAATCTCTCCCTCTGTCCTGGGAGGATACAGTGACAAGAGGTCCCTCTGCAAAGCAGGAAGAAGGTCCTCAATAGGAACCCAAATGGCTGGCCCTTAGGGAACCTCAATCCTGGACTTCCCATCCTCCAGAACTGTGAGAAAGAAATGTTTCTTTTGCCCCCAATCAATGACATTTGTTATAGCAGCCTGAACTGCCTAAGACACCTACGTAATCCTCTCCCCTATGAATATGATGGGATACCACTCCCATGATTAGGCTCCTCATCAGTGGATTTTGCATTGAACTAATCAAAAAGGAGATGATCAAATCAGGTGAGTTTTAAAAGAGAGATTGGGAGAGCATGAGGGAAAAGAGCTCATGCATGCTGGGCTTCATACCTAGGTGATGGGTTTATAGGTGCAGCAAACCACCATGGCACAAGTTTAACTATGTAACAAACCTGCACATCCTGCACATATACCCTGGAACATAAAAAATAAAATAAAACATTAAAAGCAAAAAAAAAAAAAAAAAAAAAAAAACACAGAGAGAGATTGGGAGTGTGAGAGGATCTATAGAAGGGACCATATAGCAAGGACCAGAGTGGCCTCTTGGAGCTGAGAGTAATCCTTGGCCAACAGCTAGCAAGACAGTGAGACCTCAGCCATACAACCTCGAGGAGATAACTTCTGCTAATAACCTGAGGGACCACAGAAGTGCCTATTTACCTAGTGTAGCCTCCTGATGACTATGCAGCTAGCCAACACTTTTAGTGCAGCTTCGTGACACCTTGCAAAAAGAACCTGGTGCCCAGATACCTGATCCATAAACCCTGTGTGATAGTGAATATGTGGTATTTTAAACTAAATTTGTGGTAATTTGCTACATAGCAATGGAAGACGAATATGTCTTTATAAAATGTATTTTAAAGAAAAAATCAGTCTCAGCTGGGCTAGATAGAAAAAAGGAGACAGACTCTGCCTTTTTTCAGATGCTGTTTGAGAAGTGAATACCCTAAAACATTTAATAATGAGTTGAGTTGAAAGGAACATTCCCATTTGTCCAAGATCTGTTTTTACAAACATACGACTCCCTTCAGTAGTTTAAGTTGTCATCTCTGATCGGTTCCTTTGAGGGAGAATTCCAAGGGAAAGCTTTTTGGTCTCCTGAACCCATTGGAAACCCCTAAACATACCTAAAAAGGGAGCAGGAGGCAGCTAACACCGAGAATGTCATTGAAAGCTGTTAATGAGGAAGATCTGGACTGGAGATTGGCCCCTGAGCAGGTCCACATCTCTCTTAGCTGAAAGACCTTCCATTTTTCTTGGGAAAGTGGCTAGTCTTTCAAAGATACAAGGCCCCTTCCAGAAGGAAAGTTACCTTGAAGGTTCCACTCCAGCCCCAGTGCTATTTGCTTTATAGGTGGCAAGTTTTTTCCCTTCCATTACTTCCACCCTCCTCTAGAGATTCAAGGTATGCGCTTATTCAATCACACCATTCATTCATCAAACTCTCACTGAGCTATTAACGTAAAGAAGGCTGTGCTCAGCTCTAGGGGACCAGGAATGAACTAAACTCCTGTACTGCAGGAGGAGGAAGCACTTGATGTCGACACTAGCACGTCATAATAATTAATAAGCACCAACATTTTCCGAAGGCTGAGCGTGTCGTAGGAGGTGGGCTAAGAAGACCCACCTGCCAAGACCCGTTGCGCTACCCCAGGTGAATCCCATACAATCCCTGTACTTTTCAAAAGGGCAGGGGCTGGGTCTAATTTGATTTCTAGGGCACCCCTTGTGTCTCCACAATGCTTGGGACACTGTGAAGACCTCAAAGTGTATTTCTTGTCAATGAATGAATGAATGAATGAATGAATGAATGAATGAATGAATGAATATACGATCATACCTGGGAACTGTGGCTTAGATATTAGTGTTATGACCATTTCCTTTGATGAGGAACCTGAGGCTTCAGACCATTTAAATAATTCATCTCCGATAGCCAAAACCCAGATTCCCTCCCCCATCAGATCACACTGTCATCTCCCTGGCTCTACTGGGCACCCCACCTGGATCCCAAGCCCGCAGTAGCGCCGGAAGCGGGCGGCGAGGCTCGCCTCGGGCGCCCTCTGTCGGCGCTCGGGTGACGGCGCAGCGGCCCCGTGAGCAGACGCGCAGGTGAGCGGACCTGTGCGGGGATGCCGGGCAGGTGCGCGGCCCTGGGGGACAGGGTAGGGGAGAGGGGCGAGGGCTGACCACGTCGGCCCCAAACTATCTGCGCGTCCTTATATGTTTGCTTTCATATTTGGAAGTGCTGAGCGGGCACCTTCAGTGCGACCTGGATATCACCTGTGAGTTTCAAGACCTCTTGTTCCTCGGGAGACCTCTTGGCCTCTTTGAGGAGCCAGGGGTAGGGGGCGCACTTTCGGGAGAAGGAGCAGGAGAACTTGAGTTAAGAATTGTCCCCCGGGTTGGAACCAGAGGCAGCCGGAAGCCAGCAAGGGCGAGGCTCTTTCTAGGAACTCTAGGTCCATCGCTTGCCTTTGGGGAAGAGGGAGGAAGTGGGCTTGGGGTGTGAAGTTGCCTTTGGGACAACGGCCAGAACTTGCGACGCAAGCGCGGCCCAAATGAATGGGAATCCAGGACCTTCGCTCCTTCGTTCCGAACCTTCTTTGTTCCAGTCCTGCCGGGCAGCCCAGGCCGTGCACTCCCAGCGCGTCAGGGAACCTGTTTGCTTAAGATTATCGCATCCCATTGATATTTGGGTTATTCTCCTCCACGCCGACGTAATTAGACTCTCCACCGGTGTGGCACCTTTACTTAATTCTTCTAGTTTCTTTAAAAACACATTTCCCCACATCCAAGGCAAAACTTACAATCAAGAAGATACCTTCTTTCTTTAAAAGTGGCGGCTTTGTTCTGCTTTTAACATCAAGTAAAATCTACTTTGGGGAATGTTTTTCGCTCCCCCCACCCGCATAATTATTTCTATTATTTATCTTTTATTTGGCCTATTAAAATTCTGAGCACACAAAGCCAACTTTATTAATTTCTCTCTAAAACTCCATCAAGAAATATTTATCTCTTACTTTTCCCATTGGAATAATATATTCCCTAGATGGTGAAATTTAGCTCCATTTATTAGGAATCAGGTATACAAAGACAGATAGAAAAAGCAGAGGTGGTGAATTATTCTGAAAAGATAGGACAAAAAAAAAAAAAAATTCAGTTGCCTCTGAGAGTTGGGGGAAGAGGGATGGGAAGAGGCTAGGCCATAGCTCCATGCATTTCACCGAAAGCAGTTTTGAGGATATTTGATTTGGAACCACTGTTCTTTCTTTTCATAATATCCAGCATGTTCCTAATCATTGTATTCCAGATATTGAACACAAGCTTTTAATCCCGTCTACCAAAATGTTTTGTGCCCATTTGAACACTTTTAAATTGAAATTCTAAATTAGTATTCATTGAAAACTGGTTTGACACAAAGAAAGGAACATGAATGAAACCTTCTAAGCCTTCTTTGCATTTCCAAGTGCGTGTTCAATTCTTTAGGAAAGTCATTGTTATTGGTTTAGGGACGATTTACTCAATTCCCAAGTGCCACCTCCAGAGGGCACAGCTGTCTCAAAAAAAATTTGTTGGTTTTTTTTTTTTTTTTTTTCTGAGTTTCTACAGTGTTGCCAAGCTGTTGAGTAAGGGGTCTCTATAGTCTGTAATTGTGATTCCTAGTATCCAAATTAGAAATACTTTTATTTAATATATTTAATATCTATTTAGATGTTATGGAAATCTATTATTTGCGAACAACTAACATTTATAATATTTTATTTTAAAAAATTGAAAAATTAAACCCGATGTTGTTAATTTGCCCCTGACTTAAAAATCTCTAATTCTCCTCAGTTTTAACTCCAGAGTCAAGCAAACAGCACCCATTTTTTAAATGTTTTTAAAAGTTTATTTGTCTGACTTTATATTCCCGAGAGGTTGCACTCAAGGCCTTAGGTCCCCTTAAAAAGTATGAAATGTGCTGTATCTTCTGTATAATAATATTTTGTGTTTGGTGCTCAATGTATTCTTGTAGAGTATGATATTATGTTCAGAGTATGGCAGCTTGTTACTCTTGAAGCTACACAAAACATCTGGGGGATTTATTTTTGCAACATTTAAATTTATGGTGACTATTTATTCAAAAATGATTTTATTCATTTATAGAGGTGGGAAAGTTTATATGAATTTGCTCAGAAAAGAATGGCATTATTTTCTTCCAGAATGTATATTAAACAACTCACTGTCTCCCTCCTTTGTCTCAGCCATCTCTGTTGTGTTTAGTGTGAAATTGAATTGTGTAAAGCTAAAATCTAAGAAGAGAAAGCACGAAGGGTTCAGGCAATGATTTACATATATTTATTTCTTATGTTTTCTTTCTAGCTTTCACTTGCTGCTCACTTTGGGCTATTTTTCTTTTCCTGTTATTTACTTCTTCCACCCCCCCCCCCGCCCCCAGTTAATAGTATACATAAAGAAGCTGGCAACAGGGTGTGAAAGGGGCTGTTTGTAAGTATTTAAAACTGTTTAACATCTATTTATAAGAAAAAGATTTTTAGGTTTTGGAAGCTCATTTCCATATTGGCATGGAAAATTGTGGTAACTAATACAGGGTAGGTGTTGAAAGCGTTTAACTCTCATGTGTGTGTCTTCTAAAATGGGAAAGAGAGAGAGCAGCCATCAGGACAGAGTGTGTTCTGTGAGAAACCATGCTTTGGGAATGGTGTTTGCTAAATGTGTAGAGAGGAATCTAGAGAGGGCTTGAAGAAATATCCCCGAAGTCAAGTTAAGTCATAGATGAACTATTCAGAGCTAATCTGTATGGAGCAGAAGTGTAATTAGCAAATCCATGCATGTATCCCTCTTCCATTTCAAGTCAAAAAACTAAATGTTAGCTAAATGATTTATTACATGGCCTCCTGTATTGGTCTAGTTTTCTCATGTATTAGCCTAGTCAGTGAGACTGTGGAAGATCTTCTATAACAAGAAGGCACATCTGATGATTTTTTCCTCTGTTCCACCAGTAAGTAGCCTTGTGTTCAACCAAAAATATCTCCCATAAATAGGTATCAATGCATTGGTAACCTATGGAATTGTTGATCAGGACCATTCCCAGTTAGAGAATGCCAGACTTGACATTTTAAGGCATATATGAAATCCAAAGTGCTTTTCTCCATTCTGTCTCTATGAGGCTCATGGCATGCATTTCCTTAGTTGAATAGATATGGAATTGAAATCTGATAGGCAATTTGCAAGGAACTATCATAAGCATTTGGGATTTTTGGTGCTACCATTCTTTTGATTTAGAGAATAAATCTGAAGGTAGTATAGTAGAAAGAATTCACAAGAAGATGAAGTTACATAGAATGTTTGAAATGGAAGGGTCAGAAAACCAAATGCTCCAGCACAGCAGAGAGTACTAAAATAAACATATACTCTCCCTCTTACTCTTCCCCCATTAATATATTTTAGAACTTTACTTATTCATCTGTAAATGTTGCCTGTTCCATATGAGATCCTACACCATTGAAGTTGAGTGACTCGGGAGAGCCTTGAGAAGTGGACATCTGTCAGTGGATGTGCTTAAGCAGAGGTTATCAGGAATGTGTCTGGGGTGCTTCCCAACTGTGGAGGAAGGTTTCATTAGGTGACATCTAAAGTCACCTGTCAATATGTTTTGTGATTGTTTATTGAACTTGCATTACATTCATTTTATTAGAATCTAAGATAGCTTTACAAATGCTGAAGCATCATAAGGAAATGTGAGATGAAGACCAACAAGCTAAAAGCATAGTATCATTAGATTAAGGGTGGGTTATCCTAATTCAGGGTCTTATTTCTTGGCCAGTACTGCCTGTGAGCCTAAGGATGTGTGTTAATTACATGAGTAGTACAAATTTTCTGTCTCTGGCAGTTGAGTCTAATTTGCAGTGTTTATAATTCTAATTCAATTAGAAATGCATTCAAAGAGCTAATGTTATTTGCAAGAATTTAGAAGTAAATTCCTTACTAAAATAAATGGAACTTTGGTAGAGTAAATCATAACCTAATTTTAAAAAGCCTGGATGTTCTTCTACTAACTTTGCTTAAAGTCTGGCAGAACTTTCGGGAATTCTGGTGTAGATACAGAACCTGTGTTCTCACTGTCTGACTTAGTTCAGGATCTGTCTTAAAGTTTTTCTTCTCCCAACAACCACAGTCTCTAAAGACGATTCATTTATTTAAAAAGTCGATAATCTAAACAGTTCCTATTTTTCCCTTCTTGTTGTCAAGGCATCCCCTAGTTGCCTGTATATCCATGTAGATTAATGAATTCCTAGTCAGGGGCAGCATCTAATTCTGTGTTGCAGATGGAGTGTAATGCATTATTGGTGTTCAATAAACATCCAAACAATAGTACTATCACCTTCCCTTGGTTACATTCAGTGATTTTAGCCCAATGTACTCATGGGCTGACCTCATGCAATCAGAACCTGAAAGCCAGGACAGTCCTCTCGTGTTTAATGTGAGTGGCCTCCTGGTGGCTTTAGCAGGACACCTCCTTTGCACAGAAAGGCCACACGTTTGGCAGGCAGAAAAGATCCAGGATCTAGGATCCTCAAGTCACATCATGCCTTTTCAAAGTCTATTTGATTACATGTGCTGTGATGTGGACAGGTTCCTACAATTTATCTTATGTCTCAGAAAGTGGTTTGGGGCTGGGCACACATTTTTGTGTTTGTTAATTCCTGAGGTGACACTTTTAAGTCCCCATGTTTCATGTTCCACAGCTCCAGAAAGAATGATTTTTGACTCTTTGATCCTGTAAGAAAAAATCCAATTGTTTTTCTCTCTTGCAGTTCATGCTGATGGCTTTTGTTCTCTCATCGTTTTAGCAGGTATTTTCTTTCTCAAGCAAGCCAGAGTCATGGAAGGGGGACACTGTAATAATATATATAAATAACAAGCTGGTGGAATTACAAAGATAGCAGAGTGATTCTTAGAGCAAAAATTGGTTATGGTTATCAAGCTGGAGGACTGTTTAGCATGGTCCAGGGCTCTCTTTTAATGTCATGTCTGTTGCATTCCTTACTTTTAAAACCCTCTTCTGCTTGCTAAGAAGAGAAAACACAGGCTAAGGAATAAAATGAGCTGGATGTGTTTCATTTAGTTAGGTACCTCCCTCACCCTTTGGTCCTTCTGGTGGTTTTCAACCCCTCTAGTTCTCTAATAATGTTACTTGGATAATTCAAGACAACCTGAAAAAGCAAAACAATGCAAGGAAGAAGGGCAGCGACAATGACAATGAACTGAGCTCTCTAGGCTGTTCACAGAATGGCAGCAAAGACAAAGAACTTTTTTTCTGCTTTAGAAAAGCTGCCATTACCTTTCCTCTCTTTCAGACCCTTTTCTTCCTGTTCTTGGCTTCCTTGCAGCTTTTAGCATCTTTTCATGAATGGCTATTTTAACTTCTCTTTTTTATCAGTAAATAAGATGATGTTACTGTTACTAATTTACTATTTGAAAATAGAAGCTTTAGAGTGGTATTCTTGAAGATTTTAGAATAATTACAATTTTAAGTCTCTTCTTTTTCTTTTTTCTCCCATCGAAACTGATTTTTTTCTAAGCCAGAGTGTTTGGCCTATTTTTTTTTACTGAAGGTTTTTTTTTAAAAGAAAAGGATAATTGAAAGTTGTTCTACATATACAGCTTTTTAAAAAATCATGTTTCTCAGTGAAAAACAACAACCCTGAAATGAAAGGCAGCTTCAGTCAGACCAAAACAGACTCACAAAGTGGAGCTGACATCCTGAAGGTAGAGGGGAGAAACGCTAATGTCCCAAGTCATCAGTTTGGGCCATTTCAGTGCTAAATGACAGGATCAAGAAGAAAAATTTTGAAATTGATTTTTAAGACTGTCTGAAAAAGAAGACCGAAATGAATATTAAGTGATTTCTTTGGGGCTGTCAGAAATGATAATGGAAGGAGAGACAGGTCCAGTCTTGCTACTGATGGTAGGATCAGGGAATTTAGAGTCAAGGCCGATTGGAGATGAAGTTCTGTGCTCCAATTTTAAAGAAATGTTAATGAATGGAAGAAAAAGGAAGCAGCAAAGGCATCTGATGTGAGTAGTTATAAGAGCTGGAGAGGGAAGAGGAAAAGATGTGGTATCATACGTGCTAGGAAAGAGGTACCATGATGAACATGTGCCGGGCTCTGTATTTTATATGGATAAAAGAACAGCTCCTTCCCTGGGAAGGTGTGCACATGAGATGTGGATATGGGGATGGATTTGTCTGGACACATCCGTGCTCTCTCCCACCTCGTCCCCACCCATAGTCGTGCACATTTTTCAGTTGGCTGGTTAGAGTGGGGTTTCAGGCTGGCTGCTGAACAAGCCCATATGGCATGACGGTTGCTTTTATGTTTTTGGTCTCATTAGCACCATGTTGGAACCAACAGAGTTAGCTGACTAATTAATACAGAGATGTATTGGGTGTTCTCTGGGATTTGGAATCAGTTTCCCTTAAATTAGGCATGTCAATTACCACAAGTCCATAGACACCAAGAGTTGGAAAAAGATCTGGCAGGATTTGAAAGTAGATAGGGAAACACAGATAATTTGGATAAAAATAGAAAAGAACACCAATTTTACCAGGATTGTGCTTTTTCAGCACGCGAATTCTAACCATCAAAGCTTTGTGAAGGACTGATACAGCATTTTGATGCATTACTTTTTCTATGATTTGTTTTCAAATATTTTTTAATTCCAGTTTTTTTTCTGTTCTCTGAATACATGGGCTAAAAAACCATAATCTTCTTCAGCTTTCTACTTACCAATATTGAAATGGACAGCAAGCTTTAATTCCCCTATCTTTTGGAAAACAATATCCCAGGTTCTGTTTTGGAAACCGATCCATCTTTTCTTTGTCTTATGGGATTGTACATCAAGGTACCTGGCCTTTCGTAAGCCCTGAGGTGGGCAGTTTTAGATTAAATCTAAGCCGGTGGTTCTCACCTGGGGGTAATTTTGCCTACTAGTGGACACTCGGCAAAGTCCAGAGACATTCTGTCTCAGCTAGTGGGGGTGCTATTGGCATCTAGTGTGTAGAAGCCAGGGGTGTCACTAAATACCCTATAATGCACAGGACAGCACCCCCCAGCCCACAACAAGGAATTATCTAGTCCAAAATGTCAGTAGTGCCAACGGGACCTTCTCCTCTGGAATTCAGAAACTTCAGTGATATAATATGTGACAAACTCAAAAAAATGACTTGACTTATTTATTCGAGTAGCAATGCCTCGTTAAGTCTGTCAAGTTGTTCCTGATAGCTAGACCTCCTCAGACCTTTCTTCTTTGCTACTTTTGGGTGTGCTGGGGTCTTCAGCCTTTCAATCTGTTCTGTGGGCTCCACTTTACCTGCTCTTGATACAGTCTTGTTTCCCTTTGATTATCCAGGGAAATTTTCTGTTACTTGCAATCAAAGAACTCTAAAGTGATGTGGAATAATGGACAGTTTGTTAACATACATGTGTCAACTGGCACCTTCTAAATAGACAGTATTTTACAAATCCTAAATATGGTCCTTACATAACTTTCTGGTGGTTGAGGGTCAAGTTAGAGCAAGCAGAAGCAGTAGAAAAGAGATCCACATATATATTAGGTTTCTTGCCTTGACCTCCAGGGACCTGGGGCAAGCAACCACTGCAATAATGAGCAGAATCAATAAAGCAAATGATTGCCTGAGAATTCACTCCAAAGCAAGGAAATAAAACATTTTCCAGGCTGGTAGGGCATCAGTGGCTGCAGATCAAGTGAAAATCCTGAAGAGTAAGATTAAAAAATAATAATAATAAAGTGACTTACCGTCTTTTAAACAATGTCTGCCTTTGATCTCCTTGGGCTGTTTTGCACAATATCTAAACTAGGGGCTGCAGATAAATACTTTCTTTTCTTTAAAAAAAAATTCTTCCGATTTTAAGTTTCATTTTAAAATAATGAAAGCATAGATGATGGGACCTTACTCACAGGCATATACATTTTTTTAAAGATTTTTAAAATCAGGGCTGACACTGAGCTTGGTGCTCTATTTCATTAAACAGGAGAACCTTTTTTCAAATTAAGATGATCCAGTGAACGTAGTCATTTGATTACCGCGGTTAGAATAGGGACTGTACATGGCTACTTGCATCTGTTTAGCTGTCGGAGACCTTGGGGGCTGCCTCATAAAATGACCTGTTTTGTTGCAGGCTTTTCTTTCACTAAGTGCATGGGTTGGAATATGTTAAACTGTTCTTCAGTGAACAAAATCATAAAAATATGTGAGCATACAAATAGGGGATTCGTGTTTGAGATCTCACGAGGTTCATTGTACTTCCAAGACAAGCTTTCTTTTTTTTAAGATGCCAGCAAAATGCCATGGTATTTTATTTTTGTCTCCAGTAAATTGCTCTGGAAACTTAAAAAATTAAACATCCTGTTTTGTGTTTCTGAGACTCACTGGGGAAACTCAATCTCTTTAGTTTGAAGTTCCAGGAGGGAAGGAACATCAGAATATAAAATATTGTTTATAATCACCTTTTTGAAATGGTTGTGCCTATGCTGGCGTGAAGGGAGGTGCATGGGCCATTCAGTATCATCTGGAAGAAGCAGTTCTGTTTATTATCTAAAGAAGAAGAAAACAAATGTGAAGTTTTTGGAGGTGTAAGAGTGTGTGTGTGTGTGTGCATGTGTGTGTTTTGTTATGCTGTACAATGCAAAATCTGTTCTGTTACTTTTCATATTTTAGGAATTGATTTTTAATACAATATATTAGTTATACTCAGTTAGAATCCATTGTTCAAGACATTTTGAGACAAATTTAAAAGTAAATCTTCATAAAGGAATAATTAATGATCATCATTCCAACCAAGGCAACGTGACAGAAATTAACAACTAAAACTTAGGAGTTGCCTTTGGAATCTAATGGGGCTCTGTCTTTCTTAAGGTCCCAATTACTGAAAAATATTTCCCTCCCATGTTGGTTAAATGGAAACAGCTACCCTTCCCTCTCCAACATTCAGTGGATTTTTCTGGATCACAGTATTGCTTCCCTTTGATTCCTTCGTGCTCAGAAGAATGAAACAGTCTAGAAGGCCGGACAACTGGGCTTGTGCCCCTCGACCTGAGGGGTAAAATTAGCTTAAGTGGTTAATTTTAGAGCTTTCTGCTTTCAGTGGGTTTTCTTGACAATAGGAACTGTCTGGCTTGGTTGCTTTTCATGAAAACATCTTAACCCTCCCCCCTGCCCCCACCTGCTTGAACTCTCAGTTGAAATATTACATTTAAAGGCCAAACAGAACCCAAATGAATGGATGATAGCGGCACCTTTCAAATGTCACTTAAAAAAATCTATGAACTGAAAGCTCAAGTCCTTTGGAAAGGAACAGAAATGAACTAACTGTCACCTTTCTCCTACCTCCTCCCTCTGCAGAGATACTGGCTTTCACTTTCTCTGCTCTCTCCCCATTTTCTCCTTCCCTTCTGTCCTCCCCCCACTGCCTCCCACACACACCTGAGCAATATGAAATTCTGGTTTGGGTGTATACCCTGGAGGCTGAACTATGCAAGAAGTGTCATCCGCGGAGGTGTTTCCTTTCGGAATGTCATTGTTTAACTTCAGGGTCCTGTTATTTTTGTGTGAATGAAATGTCAGAAAAAAATTTCACCGTGTAATTTCCCAGGCATTGACAGGCCTTTGCCATCTGTCATTGGATCATGGTTTTACCTTTGGTTCCCTGCCATGTTTAGGGTTTTGACCTATCCCTTTGAGTCCTGGTAATTTTACCTCTCAATATAGCCTCCGATGGAAGCTTCTGCTGCCAAGTGTGACTTTTGTAACTTTAGGGAAGGAAGTGATTTCTTTGATAGACTGCTTATTATTATTTTTAAAACCTCAAGTGTCATGAATCCTGTCACTTGTACAGTGTTGGCTTGTGATTAATCTCGTGTGTATTATCTATTTTCGTCCTCAGTGTTTGCCCATGAAAAAGGGCTGCGTTGCACAGAAGTCTCAGCTTTGCTTTTGAAATGTAGGGCTGAGCTCTGTTTGCTGAAAGAGGCAGTTTAGAGGAGAAGAACTGGTATAGGAAGAGAAAAAAATCGTAATGGTTTTTTATAAAGAACCAAGTTTAATTGGAAAGAAGAAAAACTGAAGTTTTTCGTTCCCTACATAGTGAAGATTCTGAAAAATCCTATTGCTCTGAAGTCAGAAGACAGATTTTATAAAGTACAAGCAGATTGTCTTTGAACTGAATTTTAAAGCTCTGCTGTCAGAGTTGACAAGTTCCTGAATTCAATTTTCAAACTAAAACTTAGAAAACTGAGGAAGACACTGTGTCTCCTCAGTAGCTTATCAAAAGAAATGAGGTGGCAGCTCCCACTGCTGTCTCCGGCTGGCCAGGCAGAGGGAGGCAGATGCAGCCCCGTCAAGTTATCTCGACTCCCTCTCATGGATCATGCGTGTTTGAGAGGGTCTTTGGTA
The DNA here is from genome assembly GCF_007565055.1 of Rhinopithecus roxellana. NCBI lineage: Eukaryota > Metazoa > Chordata > Mammalia > Primates > Cercopithecidae > Rhinopithecus > Rhinopithecus roxellana. The sequence goes on from NC_044558.1 coordinate 108,123,797, forward strand.
TGAGCTCAAGCTTGCTGAGATTGGAGGACCATTACAGGCAGACAGTCTTCTCCCCAAGAACAGGGAGAGTTTTACCATTTTCAGAGGAGCTTTAAGCACCAGTGATCCTTGCCCAAGACCTATTGGTCTTCACTGTTGGCAGATAAAGGATAAAGATGCACAGACATTAGCACACTATTTGCTTTACTAAGACAGTGTTAATCTATAGAATTCCAGGCACTGCCACCACCAGGGCTCTCCTCTTTCTTTTGGGAAAAATATTAGCTAATTTTGGCTCTTAGGTTCTCAAGATCTTCCTTATGTATGGAGGCAATAACTAGTTTTCCTAAAAAAGAAGACATGTGTAACTACTATATTAATATTAATACAAGCAAATATTAAATATTTACAATGTGCCTTAGAGCCCATTTAAACCTAGTATTAATCCAATGAAGTAGTTAATATCATCAACATTGTGCAGATGCTGGGAGTGAGTTTCCTCATGATTTCCTAACCAGTAAGCAGAAGTGCTGGAATTTTGATGCAGCTCTGCCTGACTCCTGACCTTGTCCTCTTAACAAGGGTTTTACATACTCATTCAGGTACTTGGACTATTTCTGTCCCTTGGCTCCAATATTCTTCTAGGATCTCACTGTTCACTCCTGAGTCAAAGGAACCTGAATAGCAAACAAAGGAAGGCAGCCAGTTTGGAAGATTCTCTGGGAAGTTATTTGGGGCAAGGGTTGAAAGAGGTACATTATATTAATACATAATTCTACATTATACTGTAAAACCACCACCTAAATAAGGACAATGATGAGCTCAGTGGTGGTAGAATTTCTTCCTACAGATTTTTTCGAAAGGAAATAAATATCACGACCTTTTGAATACTCCAGGTTATGTGATTCTATTAATTCTTAGATTTCTACAGGCTTTCATTTTGTATCCATTTGGTCTCTGAAAATTCAGATTTATTAGTTACTTTATTTCATTTTTGTTCCTATAACTGTTACAAAAACTTATTAGATTAAAATCTAATTACCCAAAACTCTTAATTAGCTAGACTCCCCCCACCTTTTCCATACTCCACTTTTAAAAGAAAACGGAAAAACACAGAAAAAATAAGCTCATATCAGCATTTCTTTTAAAGGCTAAATGTGGCCTATGGTCTTACGCCTTTTTGTTCGATGTTAAAATATGAGCATATTTCTTTCTGATTTTGAAATGCTTGGCCTATTGCAAAATCTGCTAAAAACATGAACGTGGTTGTTTTAGTAAGGGTAAGCTAATGTCTGTGACAGAATCCCTGCACTTTAGTAGCTCAGCTGTAAAAGTTGATATCTTCTTCACCCACAATCCAATGGTAGTCGGTGGTGGTGGTTGCTCTGCTCCACATACTCATGCGGGTACGTGGACTATTTCTGTCCTTTGGCTCTAATATTCCTCTAGGATCTCACCAGCTTCCCCTGAGACCAAGAAACCTGACTGGCAAACAAAGGAAGGCAACCAGTTGGAAGATTCTCTGGGAAGTTTCTTGGGGCCAAGGTTGAAATGGTACACAGCTTTTCCATCCAGATTTCAATGGCCAGGACCCAGTCACATGACACTGCCTAACCATAAGGGAGGCTGGGAAATGTAGCCTAGCTCTGTACCCAGGAAGAAAAAGGGATAGGGTTTGGTATCCACCCAGCCCTGTCTCTGTCATAGCAGTAATGTTACAGTTCTTCTGGAGTTCTTATGGCCTTTCCAATATTGTGAACCATCTAAGAAAAATCCAATGATCATCAAGATGAGTGGTTTCTAAAATCTGGATAATTAAAACATATCTCTGAAACTTCACTTAGACTCTCACAGAATCAGGATGGGCGTGGGGCAGGCCAGGATAGATGCAGGCCAGGAATTTCCATTTCTTAGAAGCTCTGATCATGATTCAGATATAGACAGTCCAGTGTCAGTTGTCGTTTGGGAATCACTGATCTAGGTGATGTGCTGGATAAGGCAGCAATACAAGTTAACTCATTTCAAGAAGATGTGAGTACAAAGGACTAGGAGAACAAAAGAGTGATCTTTAGTTACTTAGTAAAGTAAATTAACCCAAACCCTTGTTTACACCAATTTTTGAATTAATCAAGACTTTGAATATGTTCTGCGATCAGTTGTTTTGAAAGTCCATAGAGTGTTTCCTAGATAAAAGTGCTTCATTTCCCAGTGAAACACACCTTGCAAGAAGAGATCCACCCTAGATATTAAGAACAGACTGCCTATGTTTTATTATAATTTTGAAAGAAACGTCCATGTCTTATTTCAATCTTTTTCACTCTCCTATGAAGCACAATTATGAAGTCCTAGTCACTTAAACTACCCCGGTAGAGGGGCAGGCAATTCTGGTAGTGAAACTGTTTTCTGAAGCAATGTCACTGGGTTTTAGAAGTCGAATAGTATATTTCTTATTTTTGGTCTTCAAGTATATGGAGTTGCCAGTTTGTTCTATGCATGAAAAATAGGTTGAAATGTGTTCTGAAATGCTTGGGACCAGAAGTGTTTTGGATATTGGAGTTTTTCAGATTTTTGGAATATTTGCATATATATCATGAGAGATCTTGGGGATGAGACCCAAGTCTAAACATGAAGTTCATTTATGTTTCATGTATACTTTATACGCATAGCCTGAAGGTAATTTTATATACGATTTTTAATAATTTTATGAATAAAACAAAGTTTTGACTGTGAGCTGTCACATGAGATCTGGTGTGGAATTTTCCACTGGTGGTGTCATATGATTGCTCAAAAATTTTCAAATGTTGGAGCATTTTGGATTTCAGCTTCTCAGATGAGGGATGCTCAACCTGTAATTCTGTCCCATGTAGACTTTTAGAATAGTGTGTGGCTTTTGAGGGCTAAAGGTAACTTCTTATAACCAATACAAGTTGCAGTGGCAAAACTGATCTCATCAGTTTTGCAGGACACTCCATGGTTACCTCCCCAAGTGAGAGTGGGAGTTACAGAAGGTGATATTTCAGGTTTGCTCATTTGTGGTACCATCATAGTGGATTTATGAAAGGCAGCAGAAATTTATCATCCTTCTCTGGTATTCCTTAACTATAATTTTCTAGTCTCTTGGTTGCTTCTGAGTATATCTGATAAAATGTGCACTCTTTGAACCCTCGTAACACAAATTTGTTTAAGATCTCAAATTATATATTGCTGTGATCCAAGCGGAGGCTGAGAACCCTCTGGTGGCTGCATTTCCATACCGAGAGCAGCATTACAAACTATTCTTCAAAGGACTTTAATTGTGTTGCCCTCAAAATTCTTCTGTGTTCTACATTGCCTACCTCATAATGTCCACCCTCCTTAGCCTTTCATTCAGGCATCCTCAGGATCTGACTTCTCTTTGAAACTGCTGGTGAGCTTTCCAGCATTTCGTCTATTGACCCTTTACCCCAAATCTCTACTCTAGCCAATTAGTCAATTCATTATTTCCCAGAACATCTTGAGTTTTCTGTCCCTTCATCTTTGTGCCTTGTATTTCCAAACCTCAATCTCTTCCCAAATGAAATCCAATTAGTTCTTGAAGATTCAGCTCAAAATGCCACTGACTCTGAAACCTTCCCTGTTGAACTTAAGTGTGGCAATTGTTGCCTGCATTTACCATGATACATTTTAGTTTGGTGTTTGCATGTTGGGTTTTTTACTTGAGTGTAAGCTCCTGGAGACTAATGATCTTACTTTTTTCACCTCTTGTTCCCTGTGGTACTTTAACTATGGCAAGTATTTGGTAAATAACCTTCATAATAAATAGCATGCAGTTGAGGCTTATAATGCAAAGTGAAAACCCAACCTTAGACTCTTAATTTGGAGCATACTTTCTCAAGGTGGAATAGTGATACGAATTATTTGGGGGGAAAACATCTGGTTATCTTTACATAGATTGCTTTACTGCAGGGCTTTTCAGAGTCTTTAATATGCTTATAGAATGCCATGTGCTAACGTGACCTATCTTTAAAAGGAGGTCGTAAGCATCATATTTCATATTCTTTTGACGACTGAACTTTTTTTTTTTTTTTGTGAAGCATATTGATGAACCAGGGTTTTTAGTAATGCATTTTGGGAAATACTAATTCAGAGTAGCATATTCCCTTTTTATAGTACCCTTTGTTACCAAAAGTGCTTTCAGGTCATTCTCGTTTTTCTCTGAAAATCATTGGCTGCTCATGAGAAAACAAAAAAAATTCTGTTTTCTAATTTGCACTCATAGACATAATTATTTTGGGTATTGTATGTATGTATGTTTGTAAACTGTCAAAAATCACCAGATATTGTTGGCTAAGAGATATAGTTCAGGAGAATTCCTGGTGAAGTGAATGAAACCTATAATCAATGAAGACATGCAGCAGAAAGCCATCCTCTTGTCAAGCATCTTTGAAGAGATATGCAAAGACCTTTGTCTTATAGCAATTTTCCTGAAGGTCACCCACCATTCAGACTATTTATATAAATTTCCATTAATGCAAGCTTTATATAATGATATGCTGAATGTTAAGTCAACGATTAAGGTTTTTAAATTATTATTGATTTATCTGTTACACACCCTCTTTCTGAGGACACACAGATTTTTTTTTAAAAAATCAGGTTATTGCGTGCTTAGATTTCTCTCCCTTAAATCAGGTCTATTATCATCAGCAATCATTTGTCAGGGATGTAATTGCATTTACAGTGGATGAGATCGAATTGCAGAGCAAGAGGACTTAAAGGATATTTTAAGTTGAAGTTAAACCTATGATTTTTTATGAACCTTGGGGCACCTAATTAAGTGACTAGTAACAAGCAGGAGTTTCCAAATGTCAAGCGTATAATTATGAAATAAACAAGAGGAGGTCTTTCCAATAAACTTCTATGCTGTGCCCTATTACCTCTCAATGGGCCCCAAACAAAGTCTGCTGATGAACAGTATAAAATTAAGATGGATTTTCACAGTCGGTAGAAGCAAATCTTGTCCTCTGGAACATAACCACTAAATACGTAGAGTAAGAGTAGATGTGAATCTGGCAGATCTATAGATGAGTCTTAATTATATCCCTCAAAGCATACATTATAAAAAATGCCATGTTATTCCTTTTCATGCCTTTGTTTCCCTCAGCCTCTCTTACAATTGAGCTTCACCACCAACATTTTAGAATTCAAAACACTTATTTATTTTAAACTGGAAACTGAATTAAATTTGGTGGAGGGTAGAGGACTGGGAGACAAGTGAAACGTTTTAATATTCAATTGAGCATAATATCATCTATGTTAGAGCTGGTAACAGAAAGTGAATGATCTTTCAGATTATACAATTATTAAGGATGAGGGATCTCATTTTTTTGGATGAACAAGTCTACAGATTTAATGTACAATATGAGGGCTATAATTTATAAAATCATATTATATTTGGGACTTTTGTTAAATAAGCAGATTTAAAACAATTATTATACTTTAAGTTCTGGAATACATGTGCAGAACGTGCAGGTTTGTTACATAGGTATACACGTGCCATGGTGGTTTGCTGCACCTATCAACCCATCATCTACATTAGGTATTTCTCCTAATGCTATCCCTCCCCTAGCTCCCCACCCCCCGACAGGCCCTGGTGTGTGATGTTCCCTTCCGTGTGTCCATGTGTTCTCATTGTTCAACTCCCACTTACGAGTGAGAATATGTGATGTTTGGTTTTCTGTTCCTGTGCTAGTTTGCTGAGAATGATGTCCCCATTTTCATTTCCTATTTACTGCTGGTGTTTCTGTAAACATAGTCATGTTTGACAAATTTCCTAAGGTTTTCACCAGTCAAATATTAGGATCTATTATGTGCTAGGGAGAATAACAGGCACACGAAAAATAATAGTTCTTTTCTCTGCCCCTGGGAAGTCTGAAAGATTGTTGAGTGGGCAAGGTATATACAGAGTAGAAATAATTAGCAATTTTTGTAATAAAAATTTTTGTCATTTGTTATTATACAAGTAATACATGAATCTATTCCTTTTTTTTTTTTTTTTTTTTTGAGACAAAGTCTCACCCTGTCACCTAGGCTGAAGTACAGTAGCACAATTTTGGCTCACCGCAACCTCTGCCTCCTGAGTTCAAGCGATTCTTGTGCCTCAGCCTCCTGAGTAGCTGGGACTACAGGCACTTGCCACCGCACCCAGCTAATTTTTTAAAAATATATTTTTCGTAGAGACAGGGTCTTGCCATGTTCTCCAGGGTGGTCTTGAACTCCTGATCGCAGGTGATCTTCCCACCTCAGCCTCCCAAAATACTGAGATTACAGGTGTGAGCCACCACACCCAGCCGAATCTATTCTTTTACTTAAGAATATTGTAATGTACATATGGCCTGTTTTTCTCTCAAACAGGTAAATAGAGAGGTAAGTGGATAGATATATCTAGTTCTTTTCTTTCAACTACCTTCATATCAATCTACTTAATCTTATTTTTTCATTCCTCTACTAATGGGCATTTGCAGTGTGTGCCAGCTTGGTAGCATGAAATAGAGAAACCCAGATAACGGTGGTGCAAACAAGATAGAGATTTATTTCCCTCTCCTAAAAAGAAGTGCCGAGGCAGGTGGCACAGGGATGCTGTAACAACTCAAGAGGCTGGCAGATACCCAAGCTCTTTTCAGCTCACTGCCCTTTCCTGTCCTTGTCCTCATGGTCCAATATGGTTTGTAGAGTTCCACGGCCACACCTGAATTCCAGGCAATGGGACCGAGTATAGGAAAGAGAAAGCTGTGTCCCTAACGACACTTCCCAGATGTTGTACATACATGTTTACTTACATCTCATTGACCAAAATTTAGTCCCTGTGGCCATAAGTAGCTGCAATGAAAGATGGGACACTTGGATTTTTGTTTTGTTTTGTTTGTTTGTTTTGTTTAGCTGGGCAGCAATGGGCTCAGCTAAACATCAGTGTTTTTATAATAAGGAAAAAGGATAGAGATTTTGGGAGACAGCTGACAGTCTCTGCCACAGATCATTGTCAATTTTCTGCTATTACAAACAATGTAAAATGAACATTCTTGGACATGGATAACCATGCTGGTTCATATCAGTAAGTGACACATGTTGAGTGAGTTACTAGGGCAGAAAGTCCTTGAGGAGGGGCTTGGAGGTGGGGGAGATCATGGTAGACTGGGGTGGCTGGAGAGGCCATTACTGTTGAGGTGGATCTGAGCTTGGTCTTGCTGCCTGGCAAGTTGCAGATGGGAGGAGTGACTGGTGCTATAGGCAAGCAAGTCAGAGGAATGGCATGCACCAATTCATTCACTTACTCACTCAACAGCTATTGATTGAGCACTTACTATGTGCCAGACTCTAGACAAGCAGACATTTGACTGACAAGGCCCCTGCCCTCATTGCAACTCACTGACAAATAACTCGTGGCACTTGGAAGCACAGCAGTGAACCTTTGGGATAAGCTGTGAGGGGAGTCGGCCCCTTCTGGATAAGAAGGCTTGGGCTAGACTAAAGGGAACTTGGACGCCAAAAGAGATTAAACCTGATCTTGTAGCCAGTGGGGAGCCACCTAAAGCTTTGATCAGAGGAATGTTGTGACCTGAGTGGTGTTTGAAGAAAGCAAATGTGACATGCACAGGTTAACTGGAGGAGGACAAGGAAGACTTGAAGCAAGGTGGGCAACAAGAAGCTATTCCTGAGCCTTCCCTGTGAGGTGGTGGAGGCCTGTGCTAGACAGCAGCCCAGGGAGCTGTGCAGATTGCTGGCTCCAGACACACTCTCTAGAGAGAGGTGGTCTTGGGTTTGGATCCTAGCTCTTTTCCTTAGTAGAGGGTCAGGCATAGCCCCTGTTTGAGTCTGCTCGTGCTGCCATAACATAATATGATAGCCTGGGTGGCCTATAGAACAAAAATTTATTTCCTCGCAATTCTGGAGGTTGGGAAGTACAAGATCCAGATGCTGGCTGACTTGATTCTTGGTGAGGATGCTCTTCCTGGTTTGCAGATGGTCCCCTGCCTTCCATGTCCTCCCATGGTAGGGAAAGTGAACTCTGTTGTCTCTTCCTCTTCTTAAAAGGACACCATCCCTATTGAATTAGAATCCCACCCTCATGACCTCATTTGACCTTTATCACCTCCTCAGAGACCCTATCTCCAAACATAGTCACACTGGGGGCTATGGTTTCAATATACAAATTTTGGAGGAATGCAAACCTTCAGTATATAACTGTTCTCATAACCATCTGAAGCACAATTCTACCTTCCGCAGAATGCGGGGGGAATTCCATCAACCTCTGCAATGGGTTGTCATCACAGTTAAGTGAGGTGAGGTGTGTAAAGTACCAAGTATGGTGTCTGACACATGGAACATACACAAAAACTGGAAGCTAGAAGGGACAGATGGGTTGAGCATTTCAATGGAAAAATTTTAGAACTTGGGGTATGGATGTAGAAGACAAGGGAGGGCGAGGGCACAGAGATGTTGTTGAGGATCTGAGCCAGGGTGATGAGGAGAATGATGTCAATTGACAAAAATAGGGGCATCTGAGAAGGAGCAAGGTTTGTGGGAGAGATTGATGGATTTGATTTTAGGTGTGTTGCATTTGGTGAGATGGCTGGATATGCGAGTGGAAATTTCCAGCAGACAGTTGGGGTTTATTTACAAGAGAGGATGTATGGCTGCTAACGACAGCTCCTGGGGGATACAAAATTGGTAGAGGCTGAAATTCAAGAGGAAAGAAACAGAGAATGCAAATGAACCTGCACAGACCCAATAAACCGGAGGCTGTAACCTATGCAGGAGGAATTTGGTTTTATAAAGTTTTCTGGTTGAACAAATGAACAGGCTGAGGCAAACATTGAACTGGGAGCTGAATTCTCTGGATCATTTCCTCAGTTCTCCACTTTACTTTTGTAGATACATATGGTAGACACAAGGAGATAGTTTAGGGTCCAAAGCCAAATAAACCCACAAAAACAAATGTACGTCTTGAACATTTGGGTTATTTCATATGAAGAAAGAATTGGTTTTCTCAGTAATAGAATAAAGTAGCTCGAAAATTTGTGTGCTAGGATATTGTCTCTAAACACTGCAGTCTTGGGCAGTCTGAAAGGCCTTTAGCACTTTAGGATCCAATTAAAAGGGAATTATTTTCTGTTCTACAGCTAAGGAAATGGATCAACAAAGAGGCTGAATGACTGTTTTAAAATCTGACAGAGGTAACACGGCAGACAAGGAAATGAGATTTAGAAGGCTTCCCCTTCCTGAGATGTTATTTTCTTCTTAGTGTGGTCTGTCAGTTCTCCCAGCAATGAGTCAGTTGAAATTAACCTGTGATAGACTCATACCAGTAAGTAAAAAAATAGCTCACCTTTATCCAGTTGCAGGCAACAGAAAAGAGCAAGTATGTAGAATTTATTCTCTCTCCATCTTTGGACTCTATCGGCGTAATCCTGCATCCTCCTCCAAATAAAAGTAAAATACGATTTTCTTCACTTTAGTTTGTACCCACTTACTCTATTCTGCTGAAATACTAACGGCCCTGATGTCTTTGAATCACCAAATCCACTGGACTTTTAAAAAATCCCCTTTCTGGCTTTTTCTGCTGTTTGTCACTACTTTAACAAGATCTCTGTCCTCTTGGCTTCCTTGATGCCTCACTCTCCTGGTTGTCATGACACCTCAAAGACTCTTCCTTCTTGATTTCCTTCAGGGGACCCCCCTACTGCTTGCTAGTTAATTTCTGGCATTCTTTTCATCCTAGGCAAACTACTTTTCCCTTTCTGTATACTTTCTCGCCTGGCTGCCCTAATCCATTCTCATTATGTCAATTAGCATCAATATACCAAGGACTCCTGAATCTTATCTCTGGCCCAGATTTTTCTTCCAGACTTTAGACTTACATATCAAACTGGACAGCTTCATTTAGGTATCTCATAAGCACCTCAAGATCAAAATATCTGAAACTAAGGGGGCTCTTTCCTCTTCAAGTTCTTTATCTTTTTTTCCCCAACCATTCTCTTATCTATAAAAGCTGAAATCTGGGAATCAGTACTAATCTCTTTCTCCATCAGCACTTTCAGCCCCTACTCAGGTGTTAATAATTCACCAGCCACTGCCAATATTACTTATATTTCTCAAGTCTAGCCTTTGTGGAAGATAAATACAGGATGCTTTATAAGAAGGGAAAAGAGATAAAAGTTAAGGTTTAGGGATGTCAGATACATTGATAGTGTGGTTAAACTATGATCATTCTCACTTTTGTCTTCAAGGTAGACTTATTTGCCCAAAAGTGATCCATGCATTTTGATGAGATGCAACTTTTTATTTTAAAAAATTTTGTTTGGTGAAGAAATAGTAAATACTGGAAATTAAAACAATGACAACAACAAAATTGGATTTTGTAACAGAAAGTGCATGTGCATCCCCCTCTCCCATTTTCAGAGGAGCATATGGAAATCCAGGGGGCAAAATGTCTTCCTTAAGGTTGTAAAGCCATTTTGCAGTAGATGTGCAGGTTTTAAAGATTTTTCTCCTCTGTAGTCTTTCTCCTTCACCACAAGGCTTCCCTTTGTAATGTATGGTGCCCTATGTCTAGTAATGACTCAGGAAACACTCATAGATTAGGTTCACTGTCACTCTCTGAGTTTTATTCAATCCTTTAGAATATTTATGCTGATTATGGAGGTGGGGTTTGGACAGGACCAGGCAAGCCTGATTGCATACATATCTTCACCACCTCTTCCTTCTCTGTGCTAGGTATCACCCATCAGTTACAGCACCGTATTCTTAATGATCCCAGGACCAGCCTCCAAGTCCCTAACACAGGGATCTAGGCAGTTAGTGTCAATCAACTGGGTTCTGTAAGAGAATTGAAACCTACTTTTCATCCCTTCAGGAGTTTGTACCCCTATTTCTTTTGTTTTTGGGGTCATTGCAGTGGGCATGAATGCTCTGAGGAACTTAATCAGCCATTTAACTGGAGTCTTATCATCCATCATGTATCTGTAGATTATTACTGAGTAGGTAGTGCTTTGCTTTAACAGCTCCTGTCGTTCCTGTGCTGAATTTATAATCATCTATGAGATGGGGTGCTGGATATTTATTTCCTACCCACCCTGGACTTTCCCCATTAATCCAACACTGTGCTGAAGCCTGTGCTGGGTTCTGGACTTATTCTTTGTAGAGTCTGTCAGACAGGAGTGTAGTCCACTTACAGATGGAACAATTTAGGCACCAAGAAAATAAATGTATAGGCATAAGGCAGAAAGTCAAGAGGGAGTCCCGGCTTCCCAAGCTTCAATACCAACCTAATATACCTTTCTAACACCTATCACACAGTATTTTATCAACTTCTCAGCTTTCACATACAGTTCTTTCTTTCTTCATGTTAATTTTCTCAAAGTTAAAAAAAAATGATTTTATGAGTTGATAAATTGTCTGAGGCTCAGCATGCCAGATGGCAGGAGCAGTAGGAGGCCTATCTCATCAGGAGTAGAGAGAGAATGGTAAAGGAAAAGAGAAAAGGTAGGAGACACTGTAAAATGATAATGGAGGAATGGAGACTAGGTTATTGTAACAGTTTTAGAAAGAAATTCCTATTGGATTTAAAGATATTTAGCAAATTGATGATAGATATTCATTGTATGATTTCCTTATTTTTAATAGTGCCCTGGGGACCTTGAATGAGATGAATAATACAGCTCCTTTCTTGAGAAGATTAAAATCTCATCAGGGAGATAAATACTTATAAAGGGTTTAGAGAAGAATGTGAGTTGTATCTCCATCAGTTTGCATGTCTGGAATGGGTATCTCACCCTTCTGATCTTACATCTGGTCTTAGGCATTAGTGGTGCCGTCCCAGTCTGATGCCTGAGACCACCTTGGCAGATCTCTCTCAACTTTGTTTTTGTCTTCTTAGTGATTGGGCACCAAGGATTATGTTTTCCTTGTTCTTTTATCCTCATCCCCTTTCTGAGGCACATAAAAGGTACTCACTAATTGTTGGATTGCCATTTCTCTCTGTGCTTTGGCTCTTGTAGCTCTTCCTTCCAAGTCAACCATTTGGCAAAATCAAATTCATCCCATCCTGACCTCATACCTGGATTATTCTACTCCCTTCCAATTTTTCACTCCTGCCAGACCGTTCTTTCTAAAATACCACTTTTCTCAAATTATTTCCTTGCTGAATAATTTGTAGGTGTCCCCTATTGCCCATGAAGTCTATACTTCATTACTTAGTGTTGAAGGCATTCTCATTATTTCCCTCTATCTCATCCATCTCCCTGTATCCATTATTATCCTCAAAAGAAGCCTGGGGCTTCATTAAGGTCAATTTTCTTGGTTCCTGTCTACTGTGATGTTCAATCTAGTCTCTGGGCATGTGGGCTTCCTACTCTGCTTACTATGTGTAAGCTCCACTTTGCCTTTCTATGGTCTACCTATAGTCTACCCTGTGTCTTCCAACAAGCCTTCTTTCATTCATGAGTCAGTTAATCAACAAACTGGAAATAAAGATCAGGAAGAGGTGATTCCTGCCCTGATCTCACATTAATTCAGCACATTCAGCCCTGTGCTCAGTGCAGTGTTCTGTAGTTCTCTATTGAATTGAATAATGATGGCAGCCCCTCCACTGCATAATCTTGAGTGAATTACCTGACCTTTCTCTGCTTCAAGTTCCTTATATATAAAACAAAAATAACAACAGTCCCATACACACATATATGTAAAGTATCTAGAATAGTGCCTTGTTTGCTGTAAGCACTCATTAAACTTTAGCTATTATTATTGTTATATAGATTCTACAACCCACAACACATAGTAAAAATAATAAACAGTCTCACATTGTCCTATGATATGTATGTCTTTCATATGCTTAGCCTATTCTCTCAACTGGTGGAAGCTCTGTATGGAACAGGTCCTTGTCTTTACTCTGGTGGAGCCCTCATAGTACCTGTGCAAGGCTCGGGGTCTGTTCTCACAAGATTCTTATTGACTAAGTGTGAGTTTGCATAAGGTCTTTCACATGTATTGCCATAGCCAGCATGAAAGAACCCTGGGAAAGGAATTGGTTCTCCCCAGAGGCTGGCCAAATAGTGCAAGGAGGAGAGTGAGTGATTATGATAAAGAGAAAAATAGGTACTTTTGGGGGGTATTCAAGTTCACATTAAAAGGGCTTTAGATAAGAAATTAATCCTGAAGCTGGGGGCCAAGATGAATGAAGAGCACTTGTTGAGCTCCTCCTGTGTGCCAGGAGGAGCTTGCTGCTTTTCCAGGACCATCTCATTTAATCTTTCCAACAGCCCTGGATGTTGAATATTGTTATTCCTAGTTTGTGTACCTGGAGTCTGGGGTTTAGACTTGATGTCTGCCCAGCTGAACTCACCCAGATAGTCATTGGCTGGTTTTCCTGCTATACCAGGAAATGGTATATCATGTGTGCTATTTTGCTGTGTGACAATTTGTAAGAAAGTCTGGCAAAGATATGTCACTTAATTGAACTTAATGGGGCACATACAGGCCATGTAATGTTAGCTTCCAACACCCAGTTTTGTTGTGTCTCTGATTAGCTCATACTCTGCCTTACTTTAGGTCCTTAGCCCCATAGAATCTCAAAGGTGGGTAAGTAAATGAGTTTGGCCTTGGTGCATATGAAGTGGGCAGGGATGTCCTATTGCTTGGGCATCCCTTATACAGTACAAGTGTATAAGGGATGATTTGAGAGACATTCTGGTTATGATTTGAGAGACATGAATAGAAACTCTTCCCTCTCTCCTGTCAAATATATCATGCTGGGTTATAAGGAGTTTTCACATTACTTATTTCTTTAGGTAAAGATATTGGCAGTGACTTTTAAAAATAGACAGGTATCTTAGGAAGGGGAAATCAGACGAAGCAATTATCAGCCATCAGTGTCCTGGCTCAGTGAGTGGACCTGTCATCTAGGGCCTGGATGGAATAGGAAGAAGGATAACTTTTTATTGCAAAGAGGGGAATGGAAAGACATGGGCACCAGAATAAGACCCCTCCTGGATAACCAGGAAGAGTAGGTGGCTGTCACACACAAAGAGATGGAGATGCCGTTGAGGATGAGCAGATAGCTGAGATAAACTTTACTTACTGTTCTTAAACTGAGCAGGGAGCCTGACCATCAAAGACAGAACAGGTATCATGAGTGGCCTTCCCTGATTATTGGTTGTGGGTTGTGGCATCACCTGACTTTATTTTGTTGGAGGATTCTTTTCCTTGGGGTGATTTTTCATAAAGCTGCGCTGTTCTGCATTTGCATCAGGTAAGAACATCATCGTTAGTCTAGAACAGCCTGCTGTGTTTGTCCTCTGGAAATGAGGCTCATTAACTGTCACAGTAAAGTGATTCTGGAGTGCCACTCTGGTAGGTCAGAAGGTCCTCCCAGGCTCAAGAGCTGATTATGCGGGGGAGGAGAGGTGAGAACAGTAAGTGCATGATAATATTCTCTTAGTAGTATCTTATTCCTTTTCCTCCCACACTGGAAATTCACCTTCCATCACACTTTGGGATTAAGATGATAATTAAACAAACTGTGCAATCATTAGCAATCATTAGGTTCAATCAAGCCAGGTAATTTTTATTTCCAGTCTCTTAAAACCTGCGTTGAAGTTCTCAGACAACATAAAAGAAATCCACTGGAACCTACCAGCTGCAAGTCTGTTTACCTGGGCATGATAACATGTACAATTATTAGCCTTGTTTCTACCCCCAATTATTCTTGTGACATAAACCCAGATTATGGGGCAGGAGCACAGGGAATAGAGCTGAACATGTGATGTCTTATATAACCTCAAAGCCAATTATTTGAGAATCTGACTTTGTCAAGACTTGGAACTGAAAGAAACTGTAAGTTATTATATAAAAAAAATCTTTACAACAGAGTTGAGCACTGCATAAATCTTGCCCATCCTTTCTTCTAGAAGTGGAGGCAGAATGAGTGTAATACTGGACTGCCCTTTTCAAATCTTGGTCATCAATTCAAATGTGCATTTGACATGTGGGTCCAAGCGTTTTCTATGAAAGCATGCCATGTAGGTCCTCGAGAGCATGAAGGTGGCCTTGTTGAACTAGGTGAAGATAAAGGTTGAACCATGTGATTATTCCATAAGTCTAAGTAGATTAAAAATGTTTGGTAGGAAATTATTCTCAAAGGATGAGTCAGTCTTCATTATGGAAAAGACTTTTTAGCGTGTGCATACTTATGCATTTCATTTCATTTCACTGGATATGTAATTCATGGCAATGGGAGGTACTTTGTTTTATGCATTGCTTCATTCATGTAAATTATCTCATTGTTTCAAGAGGGTGAAATGTGATCCAATATGGCTTCTTTGGAAAATTTCAGAGAGGAAATTTTGGGAAAGATGATGAAGGCAACAGGTGTTGGGCAAAGCATAGATCATCCTTAACAAGAAAAGGGTCAGACAGCAATGAAAACCTTTGGCATCACTATTTTTTTTTTTTTACATTTTGAAGTCATAGGATCATTCTATAGTTGCCAGTATAAAATGCCTTTTTTTAGTTTCTCAAAATTTTGTTATAGTTCCTTTATATGCTATCAACCAGGTTTCTTTTCGTTTATATTTACAATTACTATAAGTTCTTTGGAGGCTTATAAATAAGACTTTCTGTTGCTGGCGATGAGCTACGTTCCTTTGGAGGAGGAGACGCGCTCTTATTTTTTGAATTTCCAGCTTTTCTGCCCTGCTTTTTCCCCATCTTTGTGGTTTTATCTGCCTTTGGTCTTTGACGATGGTGACGTACTGATGGGGTTTTGGTGTAGGTGTCCTTCCTGTTTGTTAGTTTTCCTTCTAACAGTCAGGACCCTTAGCTGCAGGTCTGTTGGAGATTGCTTGAGGTCCACTCCAGACCCTGTTTTCCTGGGTGTCAGCTGTGGAGGCTGCAGAAGATTGAATATTGCTGAACAGCCAGTGTTCCTGTCTGATTCTTGCTCTGGAAGCTTCATCTCAGGGGTGTACCCTGCCATGTGAGGTGGGGGGTGTCGGTCTGCACCTAGGGGATGTCTTCCAGTTAGGCTACTCAGGGGTCAGGGACCCACTTGAGCAGGCAGTCTGTCCGTTCTCAGATCTCAACCTCAGTGTTGGGGGATCCACTGCTCTCTTCAAAGCTGTCAGACAGCGTCTTTTACAACTGCAGAAGTTTCTGTTGCTTTTTGTTTAGCTTTGCCCCATCCCCAGAGGTGGAGTCTACAGAGATAGGCAGGCCTCCTTGAGCTGCTGTGGGCTCCACCCAGTTCCAGCTTCCTGGTGGCTTTGTTTACTTAAGTCTCAGCAATGGTGGGCACCCCTCCCCCAGCCTGGCTGCTGCCTTGCAATTAGATCTCAGACTGCCGTGCTAGCAATGAGGGCGGCTCCATGGGTGTGGGACCCTCCCGGCCAAAGTGTGGGATATAATCTCCTGCTGTGCCATTTGCTAAGAGTTGAGAGAAGAAGGCTTCAGTCCATCAAACTTATCAGAGTTAAAGGAGGAACTACGTACCCAGCGCAAAGAAACTAAAAATCTTGAAAAAAAAAAAAAAAGGAAGAATGGATAACTAGAATAATCAATGCAGAGAAGGCCATAAATGAACTGACAGAGATAAAAACCATGACACGAGAAATACGTGACAAATGCACAAGCTTCAGTAACCAACTCTATCAACTGGAAGAAAGAGGATCTGTGATTAAAGATCAAATGAGTGAAATGAAGCGAGAAGAGAAGTCTAGAGAAAAAAAGAGGAAAAAGAAATGAACAAAGCCTCCAAGAAATATGGGATTATGTGAAAAGACCAAATGTACGTCTGATTGGGGTGCCTGAAAGTGAGGGGGAAAATGGAACCAAGTTGGAAAACACACTTCAGGATATCATCCAGGAGAACTTCCCCAACCTAGTAAGGCAGGCCAGCATTCAAATCCAGGAAATACAGAGAATGCCACAAAGATACTCCTCGAGAAGAGCAACTCCAAGACACATAATTGTCAGATTCACCAAAGTTGAAATGAAGGAAAAAATGTTAAGGGCAGCCGGAGAGAAAGGTTGGGTTACCCACAAAGGGAAGCCCATCAGACTAACAGTAGATCTCTCAGCAGAAACTCTACAAGTCAGAAGAGAGTGGGGGCCAATATTCAACGTTCTTAAAGAAAAGAATTTTAAACCCAGAATTTCATATCCAGCCAAACTAAGTTTCATACATGAAGGAGAAATAAAATCCTTTACAGACGAGCAAATGCTTAGAGATTTTGTCACCACCAGGCCTGCCCTACAAGAGACCCTGAAGGAAGCACTAAACATGGAAAGGAACAGCCATTGCAGTACCAGCCATTGCAAAAACATACCAAAATGTAAAGATCATTAATGCTAGGAAGAAACTGCATCAACTAACGAGCAAAATAACCAGCTAATATCACAATGACAGGATCAAGTTCACACATAACAATATTAACCTTAAATGTAAATGGACTAAATGGTCCAATTAAAAGACACAGACTGGCAAATTGGTTAAAGAGTCAGGACCCATCAGTTTGCTGTATTCAGGAGACCCATCTCACATGCAGAGACACACATAGGCTCAAAATAAAGGGATGGAGGAAGATCTACCAAGCAAATGGAGAACAAAAAAAAAGCAGGGGTTGCAATCCTAGTCTCTGATAAAACAGACTTTAAACCATCAAAGATCAAAAGACACAAAGAAGGACATTACATAATGGTAAAGGGATCAATTCAACAGGAAGAGCTAATTATCCTAAATATATATGCACCCAATACAGGAGCACCCAGATTCATAAAGCAAGT
Source organism: Rhinopithecus roxellana (assembly GCF_007565055.1). NCBI lineage: Eukaryota > Metazoa > Chordata > Mammalia > Primates > Cercopithecidae > Rhinopithecus > Rhinopithecus roxellana. The sequence goes on from NC_044558.1 coordinate 108,141,587, forward strand.
CCTTAGAGACTTACAAAAAGACTTAGATTCCCATACAATAATAATGGGAGACTTCAACACCCCACTGTCAACATTAGACAGATCAACGAGACAGGAAGTTAACAAGGATATCCAGGAATTGAACTCAACTCTACACCAAGTGGATCTAATAGACATCTACAGAACTCTCCACCCCAAATCAACAGAATATACATTCTTCTCAGCACCACATCACACTTATTCCAAAATTGACCACATAGTTGGAAGTAAAGCACTCCTCAGCAAATGTACAAGAACAGAAATTATAACAAACTGTCTCTCAGACCACAGTGCAATCAAACTAGAACTCAGGACTAAGAAACTCAATCAAAACTGCTCAACTACATGGAAACTGAACAACCTGCTCCTGAATGACTACTGGGTACATAATGAAATGAAGGCAGAAATAAAGATGTTCTTTGAAATCAATGAGAACAAAGATATCACATACCACAATCTCTGGGACACATTTAAAGCAGTGTGTAGACGGAAATTTATAGCACTAAATGCCCACAAGAGAAAACTGGAAAGATCCAAAATTGACATCCTAACATCACAATTAAAAGAACTAGAGAAGCAAGAGCAAACACATTCAAAAGCTAGCAGAAGGCAACAATTAACTAAGATCAGAGCAGAACTGAAGGAGATAGAGACACAAAAACCCTCCAAAAATCAATGAATCCAGGAGTTGGTTTTTTGAAAAGATCAACAAAATTGATAGACCACTAGCAAGACCTATAATGAAGAAAAGAGAGAAGAATCAAATAGATGCAATAAAAAATGATAAAGGAGATATCACCACCGACCCCACAGAAATACAAACTACCATCAGAGAATACTATAAACACCTCTATGCAAATAAACTAGAAAACATAGAAGAAATGGATAATTTCCTGGACACTTACACTCTCCCAAGACTAAACGAGGAAGAAGTTGAATCCCTGAATAGACCAATAGCAGGCTCTGAAATTGAGGCAATAATTAATAGCCTACCAACCAAAAGAAGTCCAGGACCAGACGGATTCACAGCTGAATTCTACCAGAGGTAAAAGGAGTTGGTACCATTCCTTCTGAAACTATTCCAATCAATAGAAAAAGAGGGAATCCTCCCTAACTCATTTTATGAGGCCAACATCATCCTGATACCAAAGCCTGGCAGAGACACAACAAGAAAAGAGAATTTTAGACCAAGATCCCTGATGAACATTGATGCAGAAATCCTCAATAAAATACTGGCAAACTGAATCCAGCAGCACATCAAAAAGCTTATCCACCATGATCAAGTGGGCTTCATCCCTGGAATACAAGGCTGGTTCAACATATGCAAATCAATAAGTGTAATCCAGCATATAAACAGAACCAAAGACAAAAACCACATGATTATCTCAATAGATGCAGAAAAGGCTTTTGACAAAATTCAACAGCGCTTCATGCTAAAAACTCTCAATAAATTCGGTATTGATGGAAAGTATCTCAAAACAATAAGAGCTATTTATGACAAACCCACAGCCAATATCATACTGAATGGGCAAAAACTGGAAAAATTCCCTTTGAAAACTGGCACAAGACAGGGATGCCCTCTCTCACCACTCCTATTCAACACAGTGTTGGAAGTTCTGGCTAGGACAATCAAGCAAGAGAAAGAAATAAAGAGTATTCAGTTAGGAAAAGAAGAAGTCAAATTGTCCCTGTTTGCAGATGACATGATTGTATATTTAGAAAACCCCATCATCTCAGCCCAAAATCTCCTTAAGCTGATAAGCAACTTCAGCAAAGTCTCAGGATACAAAATCAATGTGCAAAAATCACAAGCATTCTTATACACCAGTAACAGACAAACAGAGAGCCAAATCATGAATGAACTTCCATTCACAATTGCTTCAAAGAGAATAAAATACCTAGGAATCCAACTTACAAGGGATGTCAAGGACCTCTTCAAGGAGAACTACAAACCACTGCTCAGTGAAATCAAAGAGGACACAAACAAATGGAAGAACATACCATGCTCATGGATAGGAAGAATCAATATCTTGAAAATGGCCATACTGCCCAAGGTAATTTATAGATTCAATGCCATCTCCATCAAGCTACCAATGACTTCCTTCAGAGAATTGGGAAAAACTGCTTTAAAGTTCATATGGAACCAAAAAAGACCCTGCATTGCCAAGACAATCCTAAGTCAAAAGAACAAAGCTGGACACATCACGCCACCTGACTTCAAACTATACTACAAGGCTACAGTAACCAAAACAGCATGGTACTGGTACCAAAACAGAAATATAGACCAATGGAACAGAGCCCTCAGAAATAATACCACACATCTACAGGCATCTGATCTTTGACAAACCTGCGAAAAACAAGAAATGGGGAAAGGATTCCTTATTTAATAAATGGTGCTGGGAAAATTGGCTAGCCATAAGTAGAAAGCTGAAACTGGATTTTTTCCTTACTCCTCATACGAATATTAATTCAAGATGGATTAGAGACTTAAATGTTAGACCTAATACCATAAAAACCCTAGAAGAAAACCTAGGTAATACCATTCAGGACACAGGCATGGGCAAGGACTTCATGTCTAAAACATCAAAAGCAATGGCAACAAAAGCCAAAATTGACAAATGGGATCTAATTAAACTAAAGAGCTTCTGCACAGCAAAAGAAACTACCATCAGAGTGAACAGGCAACCTACAGAATGGGAGAAAATTTTTGCATTCTACTCATCTGACAAAGGGCTAATATCCAGAACCTACAAAGAACTCAATCAAATTTACAAGAAAAAAACAAAGAACCCCATCAAAAAGTGGGCAAAGAATATGAACAGACATTTCTCAAAAGAAGACATGCATGCAGCCAATAGACACATGAAAAAATGCTCATCATCACTGGCCATCAGAGAAATGCAAATCAAAACCACAATGAGATACCATCTCATGCCAGTTAGAATGGCAATCATTAAAAAGTCAGGAAACAATAGATGCTGGAGAGGATGTGGAGAAATAGGAATACTTTTACACTGTTGGTGGGATTGTAAACTAGTTCAACCATTGTGGAAAACAGTATGGCGATTCCTCAAGGATCTAGAACTAGAATTACCATATGACCCAGCCATCCCATTACTGGGTATATACCCAAAAATTATAAATCATGCTGCTATAAAGACACATGCACACGTATGTTTATTGCGGCACTATTCACAATAGCAAAGACTTGGAATCAACCCAAATGTCCACCAGTGACAGACTGGATTAAGAAAATGTGGCACATATATACCATGGAATACTATGCAGCCATTAAAAAAGGATGAGTTTGTGTCCTTTTTAGGGACATGGATGCAGCTGGAAACCATCATTCTCAGCAAACTATCACAAGAATAGAAAACCAAACACTGCATGTTCTCACTCATAGTTGGGAATTGAATAATGAGATCACTTAGACTCGGGAAGGGGAACATCACACACCGGGGCCTATTATGGGGAGGGTAGAAGGGGAGGGATGGGATTGGGAGTTATACCTGATGTAAATGATGAGTTGATGGGTGCTGATGAGTTGATGCATGCAACACACCAACATGGCACAAGTATACATATGTAACAAACTTGTGCGTTGTGCACGTGTACCCTAGAACTTAAAGTATAATAATAAAAAAAAAGAATCTCAACAGTTGCCAAGAATAATAAATCATACCACATTTTGAAAAGAAAGAAATAAATAAATAAGACTTTCCGAAGTGAAAATATTAAGTTGTGGATTAGGTTTTCTAAATAGAGATTTCAGCCCAAATATAGTTCAGTAACTTAAATGAATGGTAATCTGGCTTCCTGTTTTAGTCATGAACACACACACACACACACACACACACACACACACCCCTCTAGAAAACAGCTATCCAACAGAATCTTCTTTGGTAATGAAAATGCTTCCCATCTGTAGTGTCCAATACTGTAGCCCCAGGGTCCTCAACCTCCGGGCCACAAACCAGTACCAGTCCTTGGCCTGTTAGGAACTGGGCTGCACAGCAGGAGGTGAGCAAAAGGCAAGTGAGCATTACTGCCTGAGCTCTGCCTCCTGCCAGATCAGCGACGACATTAGCTTCTCACAGGAGTGCAAACTCTATAGTGGACTGTGCATGCAAGGGATCTATGTTGTGTGCTCCCTATGAGAATCTAATGCCTGATGATGTGAGGTGGAGGAGTTTCATTCAAAAACTATCCTCCACTCCAACCCTGTGCAAAAATGTTCTTCCATGAAACTGGTCCTTGGTACCAAAAAGGTTGGAGGCCGCTGCTGCATCCAGTAGTTTTGTATTGCCATTGAGTACTTGAAATTGTTTATGACAAATAAAGAATTGAATTTTAAATTAAATTTAAATTTAATGGCCACCTGTGGCTAATAGCTACTGTATTAGACATGCAGCACTGGAATCAGAGGTATGCATTGAATCCTAACTTCACTACCTTCTAGCTTTGTGACCTGAGTTACTTTCCTCTCCTGGCTTCAGTTTAGTAGGCTTTCATTAAATCCCAAATTCCTAACCTAACTTTTAAAGAATTCTATGCTTCAAAGCGAAACTGACTTTTCAGTCTTATCCCTTATTATTCTCCTCCATGTTTCCTAATTCCACACAAATTAGACTGCTTTTTAAAACAAATGGCTCCTATTTTTCACCTATATTAATAAGGGCCCTTAATTGCAAGTTAAAAAAAATCCAACTTGAATTTATTTGAGAAAAAGGGGAATTTAATGTCCTTGGTATTAGGCATTCCTGGATCAAGAAAGCCATTTTATTCTATCTCTTTTTTTCTGATTTCCTTTGTATGACTATTATTTCTAGATAGGCTCTTCCATGAAAGGTAATATGTAGGCACCAGGAGTTGCAAACATATCCCACCAGCTTAGCAACTGTTGGAACAAAGAAAAAAGAACACCTCTCAGATGCCTTCTTGATAACTTCTGTAAAAATCTTGGATGTGAATCTTATTGGCTTACATCCCTACCCACCCTTGAATCAAGCAAAGTAGTTGGAGGTGGAATGTACTGATTGGTCAAGCATGGTTTCCATACCTGTCCCTGGTATGAGTCTTATCAAATCACATGGACTGGGAAGAGTAAAGGTTATTTCCGTAAAGGAAAATCAAAATCAAATACAGACAAAACCATAAATAGCAATGATGCGTCTCATTGTTTCCCAATCCTTGATCATCTGAAGTCTACTAGTTATTTAAAGCTGTGGCAGAAATGTTAGCTGTCCACATAATTTGGGCCTCTCTTAAAGGAAAGAATTCTTGCTAGGAAGCAGTTGACTTACCAGGGACTAAATGTAGCAACAAGTCCTCTTCCTTCATCCCCCTACCCTCTAGGAGGACCTAAATGACTCATTTTCTAATGATAGGATGTGAGTAAAAGTCTGTTCTACAAATCTCTCCCTTAAACATTCCTCTCTTTCCCCAACTGTTAGCTAGATATTGATTCCCAGAGTAATCTTGGAAGCCATATACTGAAGTTGCTGAAGGCTCCATCGGCTTCGATCCTTGAATGTTAATGATCATGTGAAGCAAAGTCCACCCTGACCTCTCTTTCTCCCACCTGATTGGTTTCTCACATGAGTGAGATTTATGATTCTGTTGTGTTAGCCCACTAAGACATCATCTACATTTGTTATCTAGTCATCTAGTTTTACCTTAATACAAAGACTCATTTCTAATTTGAACATCACTAAATTTTTTTTTCTGTCCCTAAGCTCCATTATACCCTCTTCTCAACTCTCATCTCCACCTCAAAAAGCAATCTCTTCTTCCTTTGACTGTCTTAGTTCATGATACATTTTTGCACTGACTACATTGGCTTATATTTATGTATGCATTTATCGTATCTATTATGTTTGGTTTCTTTGAAAAAAAAAAAAAAGGTAGAATCTAAAGGAAGCCAGAAAGGGAAAGATTTTTTTTTTTTTTTTTTATGACTGCCACTTTGTACTAGTATTTTCTTTCTTTACCTTTGGTTTACTGCTACTACTCACCTTCTCTTACCCACTTCGGCTATTCAGTGGAGCCAACAAATGGCTGTTCCTTGCATGAAAGGACTAGAGGACATGAACTAACCTCTATATGTTGTCTACTTTGGCTGAGATGGTTTAGCTTTGTTAGCAACTAAGCTGGAAACTAGAATCCAGTTCACTTGACCCATTTTTTCCTAGTACTTTTACCATCTGTATGATGGTTATATGTAAAATCATCAATAGATTTGGTCAGAATAAACAACCAGGTGTGTACAGTGGGAGAATATTAGGCAGGTGGAAACTGGCTAACTGCTAAATTACAGAGGAAATAACAAGGAAAAATACCTCATAGCCAAAATAATAATAAAAAACTAAAATATTTCTAATGATAAATAATCAGAGCCTGTACTTTTATTTTTTTTCCCCCAAAACGAAGACATCTTAGTTCATTAACCTGTTCACCTGTAAAGCCTGACTTTGTGTTTCAGTCAGATGTGAATTTAATATTAACTGTCATGTTTACAAGAAAAAAAATTATAAGGTTCTCATTCTCTCCATCTAAGCTTGATTAGCAAGAACAGCAGTTTTACCAGTACAGGGCTGGAACAATACCCATCATTTTTTTCTAACAGAGGGTTAGACTTGATTTGGACTGAGGGCAAAAACTTGAAGCTTTGTCAGTTAAAGGTGACCAACTTAGTTGTAAGCAAATGGGGAAAACCTGTAGCTTTGCTAGCTTGAAGTTGTGGCCCTGATTGGGTGAGCGATAGACCATCCATACGTTTAACTGAAGAAACTTGGAAATGACACAGAATAGAAAGGTTAGGATAAGCTCTCCACACATGCTAGCTAACTGGGAAACTATGCACATGCACAGGGAAGACCTAAGAGAGTCCAGAGGAAAATGAAGTCGATGAAGAATTGAAAACTTGTTGAACTTTGAATGCATTCCTCAACATATACACAGATTGGTGGAGTGTAGAAGTTTTACACACTTGAGATGTTTGACCACAACCTCCAGCTAAATCATTGGCCCACCACTAAAGTATGTGGATAAAAGGATGGACCATCAGAAGTCAGGCTAACAAATAAAAATAAATGCTTAAAAACTGAGTTACGAATTAACTTCTTCATACTACAGGGGAGATAGAGTCCACAGTTTAAGCACAGGCAAGTTACTTAAAAGAAAAAAAAAGGCCTTTAGAAAAATACATCACAATCCTGAGTTGCTACAATATATGATCTAAAATTTCAGTTAAAACAAAATAATTATGAGTCAAGAAAAGCATAGTGTGATGCATGCATACACCAGAGGAAAAAAATTATCAATAGAAATGGACTCTGAATGGGTCCAGATGTTGGACTTATGTAAGACTTCAAAGCTGCTATTATAAATATATTCAAAGCATTGAAAGAAAATATTACAAAAATGATTCAACATATAGGAAATCCGAACAGAGAAGCAGAAACTGTATTTTTAAAAGGTGAACATTTTAGAGTTAAGTAAAATAACCAAAGTGTAAGATTCACTAAATAGGCCTAATAGATTTGAGATGACAGAAGAAAGAATCAGTGAACTTGAAGACAGAGCAATAGAAATTATTCAATCCAAAGAGCAGAGATACAAATTTTCAGAAAAAAATGAAGAGGATCTGAGATCTGTGGGACATCAAAAATAACAATATAGACAGGGCATGGTGGCTCACACCTGCAATCCCAGCACTTTGAGAGGCCGAGGCAGGAGGATCACTTGAGGTTAGGAGGTCAAGACCAGCCTGACCAACATGATGAAACCCTGTCTTTACTAAAAATACGAAAATTAGTCAGATGTGGTGGTGTGCACCTGTAATCCCAGCTACTTTGGAGGCTGAGACAGGAGAATTGCTTGAACCCAGGAGGTGGAGGTTGCGGTGAGCTGAGATCTTACCACTGCACTCCAGCCTGGGTGACAGACTTTCTGTTTCAAAAAACTAACCAACCAGCCAACCAACCAACCAACCAACCAATAAGCAAACAATATTCAGGTAGTGGAAGTCCCATAAAGGGAGTAATGAGGGAAAGGGTCAGAAAAAAATATTTGAAGAAATGATGACCAAAAACTTCCTAAATTTGAGAAAAAAACATTAATCTATAGATACGAGAAACACAACAAACTCCAAGAAGGAAAAATACAATGTGATTCAGAGGTGTATATGCCATCAATTAAGCTACTGAAGGACAAAAAGGTAAAGTGTTAAAAACAGTAAAAAAAAAAGTTGACTTATGTACAGGGAAACCATTACACAGTTAATGTGGTTGAGTTCTCATGAGAAACATGAGAGGTAAGAAAGCCGTGGCGTGACATAGTCAAAATGCTAAAAGAAGAAAAACCTGTAAACAAAGAATTCTATAGTCAGTGAAACTATTCTCTTCTGAAATAGAGATAAAATAAAAACATTTTCAGATAAACCAAAACTGAGAAAATTCATTGCTAGCAGCCCTGTCCTACAACAAATACTAAAGGAAGTCCTTCATGAAAAGAAATGACATAAGATGGTGACATAAATACACAGTAAGGAGTAAGCAAACCAGAAATGGGAAACATGTGGGTAAATATAGGATGGATATATATGTGTGTGTGTGTGTGTGTGTGTGTGTGTGTATAATTGTTTTCTCTTGTATTCTCTTAACTTTAAAAAAATATTATTTAAACCAATAACTATTACAATGTAGTTTTGGCTTTATAACACAGATGAAGTGTGATATGTCTGAGAATAATAGCACAAAGTAGGGAGGAGGAAATAAAACTCTACAAAAGCTAAATTGATATATGTTGCTAAAATTAAGTCGTTATTAATCTGAAGTAGATTGGGGTAAGTCAAAGATGTATATGATAAACCCTAGAATGACCACTAAGAAAATAACTCAAAATTATGCATGAAAATCGAACAGAAGAATAGTAATTGTATACTAAAAAATCTTTACACAGAAGAAAGCAGTACATGGAGAAACAGGAACAAAAATGATGAAGCATACTAAAAACAAATTCAAGTATATCAATAATTACACTAAAATTTAAAAAATCAATCTAAAAGCAAATACATCTACTACATTAAGTGGAAAAACAAATATATCCACCCATAACAATCATCCCATTAATGTAAATGGAACAGACACTCAAATCAGAAGGGAAACATGTTTAGATTATGTAAAAATAGCAAGACCTGACTATATCCTGTCTTTGAGAGACGTAGTTTAGATTCGAAGACATAAATATGTTAAAAATAGAAGTATGGAGAAAGATATACCTTGCAAACAGTAACCATAAGAGAGTTTTAGAGGCTGTATTTATTATCGAAAGTTACCTAAATGACTCTGATGTGCAGTCAGAAATGAGAACACCTCACTTTACCCACAATGGGACCAGAGCATCACGGAAGGCTTCCAGGAAGTAATTGTTGAAAGATAAGTTGATATCAATCAGGTCAAGAAGGTGATGAGTTGAAGGTCATTTTGCCAAAAGTGAAGGATGCAGTGTGAATGAGCATAAGGTAGTCAGGGAACTACAGTCTGGCATTGTTGCAAGGTTGAAGTGAGAGGTTAGCAAAGCTGGAAGGTGATGCAGGCGTGGAGTTGACAGGGGTGTGAAACCAGTGGTTTTACATGTCATATACATAAGGCAAAAATTCTTTTATGTTGACATATGAGGTTTTGAGTATAATCACTATGAAACAGGAAAAAGTGGGGGGAGCAAAGCAGACATAATCACAGTGATAGAAGGATAAGATTAATTCAGGGAGAACAGGAAGGAGAGGAAGACAGTGAGCCAGTTGCCTAAGGCCTAGGACCTTTCTTAGTTTTTGTACATGTGCTAGTTTGCTGATTTGTGATAAATGTAGATTGGTTAATCTTATTTACCACACTTAATGCCAATAATAACATGCTCAAAACTCTTATTTTCCCATAGAAATAGTGTATTTGCACAGAAAAAGTCCAGTCGGTTTCACTTATGTCCATTTCAAATCCAAGACCTCTGGAACTGGAAGTGGCACTCTTTGGAACTCTCCAGATATAAAAACTTCCAAGGTTTGGGTCTTTACAACATAATTTCTTTCACAGTGCATTGTTTATAGCGGTGACTCCTGAACTTTTGTGTTGAAAATGTAGGTAATAAAGTCCCATGTCCAGATCTGTATCTCTAGGGTGGGGTTCAAGATTCTGCATTCTAACCAGCTCTCAACATGATTTGGTAAAGGCGTTTGTTGAATTCCTCTCTGAGAAGTATATAGTTTCAGAACTTTCGTCTTTGGTCTTTTTTTCTGTGTATAATATCATAGTCTTTTTACATATGGTGGAAACTCTTTTTTTATGATCATGACTCTGTTCTGAAATTCAATGACCTAAAATTGTCAGAAGGAAAGATGCAAAAACTAATTTAAATGTCAGCAGATCAACAAAATCTTCAATGTATTTAAATATTGGAAATGTTATCAAACAAAAATGAATGTTAGGCAACAAATTACAAAGCAGTTACTTGAGGAGCTGCCAGAACTATTTTCAGAGGTAAGAATTTGGATGACGCTATTCAATGCCAAATTCAATTTCCTCAGCTTGTGAGGAAATCTACATCTCACCAGCCTCCACGAGGCAATTGTAGAAAGAGCAGGGGCTTTGGAATCTGACCTAAATTTGAATGCCAGACCAATTTTTCACAAGTGTGTTCCTTTGCATAAGTGTGCTACTTGGCCTTTTTGAGTTTTGTTTCTCTCATACAATAGATGGGTAAGAATACAACTACACGTGGGTGTAGAGGAGATTCAATAAGGAAATGAAAATAAAGCATCAGGTACAAGAATGTACTTAAACACTGATTCCCTTTTATACATATTTGTTAAGTACCCACATATGAAACTAAACTTGTAGCTGATTATGGAAAAGACACATTCTAGAGCCCAGAGAATTAATTAGTAGATGATAAAATAGTACTGGTAGTCTAAGGATGCAATCCAGGGTACTGACCTCTTTTATCTGTTTCTCCAGGGACTAGTTCTCCTTTCTCAGTAGTCAAGGAGAAGGACAACACTCAGATCCTCCAGGTGTATTTGGGGTAAGGGTGATGGGGCATTGCTCCTGTCTAGCTCAGGGGTTCTCCAGTCCTGAGGGCTGGCCCAGGGACCCCTCCTTTAGTCTTAACCTGGCCTAATCCCAGATCTGCATCCCTCCTACCCCTCAAACTTCTTCCTTCTAGACACCCTTGCCCTCCCAGCCAGCAGATTTTGTTAAGAAAGACTTTGTTAATGGGTGGGCGCTGTGGCTCACACCTGTAATCCTTGGACTTTGGGAGGCTGAGGCAGGCAGATCACTTGAGGTTAGGAATTTGAAGCCAGCCTGGCCAACATGGTGAAGCCCTATGCCTACTAAAAATACAAAAAAAAAAACTTAGCCAGGTGTGGTGGTGGGCACCTGTAATCCCAGCTACTCTGGAGGCTGAGGCAGGAAAATTGCTTGAATCCAGGAGGTGGAAGTTGCAGTGAGCCAAGATCAAATTACTGCACCCTAGCCTGGGCAACAGAGTGAGACTCCATCCCAAAATAAACAAATAAGAAAGACTTTGTTAATTACGTGTTCAAGCACATAGGAGAACTGACAAAAGAAAATGAATCATGAGGCTGACATTTTAAATACAGGCATAGTAGACATTCTAATAAATTTTCTCTCAGTAATAAAATATTTGGCCTACACGAGTTCTGAAAAGATTCAAACAGCCTAAGAAAATGCAATAAACTGCAAATGTAATTATGTAGGTGTCCACTCTGAGAATAGTGTTTAGATTACATTTCAACTTCTCAGGGAAAAAGAGTTGGAAAACAATGTTTAAAGTAGAAAGTTCTATACCTTTTAATAAATTCAGATTTCAAGGTGAAACTGAGCATATTCTTTGCTAAACAAAGAAACTAGTTTGGCTGTGGCTCTCGAGCAGTCTGGAGGCACAAGAAGAGGAGAACAGGTGATTCATAAGAGGGGAGAAACTAACAGCAGGAGCTGTTAATTCATTTTGAGTCTCACAAATGTGTTTTTTTGTTTTGAAATTGATATAGAATGTGAATTTATTACTTATTTTTGCATATTGCAAATCTAAAATGTGGATGTTTTTATTGTAAAGAAAACAGCAAGTATATATAGCCCTTTTAAATAACAACAGGCTAGGCAATATTGGCTAATATATCTAAAGGCTCAATTCTGAAGTGTAACACAATTGTTTTCAGCAGGAAAGATTTCAAAAGAAAAGAGGCTTATAGACCATCTTTTCTCCTTTTCATTTATTACTGGATTCTGAGAAATGGAGACAAATTTAGGCAAACAAAATTAGAAAAAGTTCTTTTTGGGGTAAAGAATAGTACCAATCAAGACATACTAGACAGACAATGATTTTAGAAAATTTTAGTTTTAAAAATTTTACCTAGCTTGTGTGATGTCTTTATTATATGATTATTATAAGATTCTATGAGTATATGAATTGGGGTGTCAGTGATGTATGTGTATAAATCTGTCTGTGTTGGGTCAGCACAAATATCTGTGATAGGAAGTTAGAGTTCCTTGCAATGAATATCTTTCAAGTGTGATTTTGCTTGAAATAATATTGTTGGGGAAATTATCTTTTTGATATAAACTGGCTAAGATTATAAGAAGACTCTGTATATAGATATGGTGTTTAAAATGCCCAAAATAGTAAAGATAGGTTGATAACAATGTATTTTTTTTCCATTTAACAGAAAGACCTTAGAACAAAATTAAAGCTGCATGTATCTGGTAGCCTATAGTTACCAGTATTTTTCTTAAAACAACTCTGATGACTTAGCATTCAAAAGACCTTTTCACACGACAATTCTATCAGGAAAGATCTGGGAGAAAAAATAACCAAACAAAAACAGCGATGGAGGAAACGTAGCTGTGTGTATCTTATGGCAGGGTCTTGAAGAATAAAAGCTATTTCACCTTGCTTTTTTGTAGAGGTACCAATTCCAGGTACTTATTTTATATATAAGGATAGCATTAAATATATGAATTTTAAATTTAAATAAAAGAAATGTCCATTTCACATCAAGGAATTATGTGTTGACTCTCCATCCTACCCCTAGAATGGAGAATATTGTATTACCTTTCTAAAATAAAGAGTAGATACAGGGAGTAGGAATAGCTTTCATAGCTTGTTCCCTACAAAATTTAAAGCTGCGAACTTTGTCATTTTTTAGTGTTCAGCTCAAGTTAAGTATACCATTAAAAAATTGAAGATGCTGAATCATAAATAATAGACACAGTTACAAAGCTGTTGGAAATTTCATAAAATTGCCAGTTTGAGCTTCAGTAAGCCACCAGGTCAGAAGCAAGTTCCCACTGCTCCGTTCTCTGAGGCAAGCAATTGCATGCAGCCTTGCATGAACTCCAAAGGCTGTAAAATGTATCTTTTCTCTATATTCATAACTAAGACCTTAGCACCAAGTGCTGGGTAAAATGTTTTTTTTCTCTGTCCTCATAATTAAGACAGAACCCCACTGGCATCTTTCCAGGTTTAGAAAAATGAACTTGTCCATTTTTGTGATAAAATTAGTATCACAGACATATAACCTTAAGATTAAGGCTAGGCATACACACCTTGTTCACTTGTATGAGTATCTCTTCATATTCCATTTCCACTTCATATACCTTCTCTAGAGTGGCCAAATCACTTCAACAATTGCAAAGTGAGGTTTAGGAAACCAAGCCATTCTATGAAATATATAGAAGAGTCACAGAAACAGATCTCCCACCTGTTTAGTGTTTCCAAAGAAAGGAGGAATCAAGACCCCTTTTAAATACTCTTCTTCTTTTTTACTTTCTTTCTTTATTTCCTGCCTTCCCTTCTTGTCTCCCTCCTTCCATACTCTGCTAATTTGCTCCATGACATTTAATTATAACTTAAAAAAGAAAAATAATGTCACCACAAATGTCAGAGAAATTTCCTATAAACTAAGAATTTTCTAGTTGTTACTTAGAGTTCTTCATGCAAGCTATTTAAATTAGGAAGCTAAAGGGAAAGAGCAGAGGCATTTTCTATACTCAGAGACTGAGGAGTTATAAACATTTTAAATATATTTTGATCATATTTATTAAGGATCAGAGGGCTTCTGAGAGCTAGTTTTCAAAAACCCTCTAAGTTCTAAAATAACCACCAAAGACATTTTAATTTGAAAGAACAAACAGGATTATGAGAATAGGTAACTTTTTCCTCAAGGAGCTATAAATGCAAGTCATTAGTAAAGTTCATTCGCTCCATCGGAATTCATTTCTTATAAGGTCTGCTGGATAATTATTCTTTCTAAACACGACAACAAAAACTGAACAGATGTTTAGGTAGATAACAAGTTTGATGGATAAGATATAATGAATCTGTTCTTTTCATTGTTTTTAATAAAAAAGAAATATCTGATGGTAAGGTTTCTTCAAGGTTCTTAATAGAAATATGTTTCCTACGTTAAAGAAGAAGAAAAAAAGGTGGTATAGAACTTGATGTGATACTAGGATAATGAAAAATGTATCACTTAACAAGGTTTGCATTATTCAGAGTTATGCCCATGCAAGTGTGTGCTCTAATCCCCAGCCAATACGTTGCTTGGTAACCAGTTACCTGCACACCTGCTCTGTAGCTATAAGAGACAGTGCATGTATGGTTATTGGCCGTATTTAGTACTGAAGAAAGAGATAAAAATCCAGCAAATATTAATATTTTATACAACGATGTATCTTCTACCTTATTATTGTAGTCACTGTTTAGCCAAAGATTTTTTATTTTCTAAAAAGAGTTACTGTTTCCCATCACACCGTCACCTCCTGAGTAGCAAGAGAAAAGACTTAAATTCCTTTCAGAGCATCTGTAATCAACTCTGTTTGCTGCAGACAACAGATGCTACCATTAGGAGGGATTTTGCACTTAGGTGAGATGGAAGGCTGAATGGAGAATTTCCGTTTATAAAAGATTCCCACCATGAAGGCAGAATCATTCTAGAATCGGTCTGACCATAAGTCTGTCTACTTGAAGGCTTGATTAATGCAGCCCTAGAAATATCAGTCATTGTAATTAGGCTATGGTGTAGCTGGATTGTTCCTGATTATCTCCCTCTCAAGTTACGGTAAAGAACAGTTTTCCTATTGATTGTATGGCAGTGACATGGTGGGGCAGACAGAAGAGGCAAGCTTTGGGACCAACACACGAAGCCTTGTATTGTTTTTCTCCCATTAGAAGGCTGATTGCACACTATGCACTGGAGCCTTGGGGTTGCTAGAAAAGGGTGTCCCAAGGGCCTTGAAGTCATTTTCTCTAACTGCTGGTAGTATCATAGCATTTTTTTAAAAAAAGAGTTAGAAAGTATCTTTAGAGATCATTTAGTTCATTGGTTCCTAGCGCTCCCTATACATTAAAATCACCTGGGGAGCTTTTAAAACATACTGGTGTCTGGACCCCAGCTCCAGAAGATTCTGATGCTAGGTCTAGGGTGAGATTCACGCTAAAAGAGTCAAGAAGTAGAACAAAGCCAGGTATGTTATTCTAACTGATGGCCCTTCACTTAAGGGGGAACATCAATAGTGGGGAAGAGTCATTCCTTTTCCATTAGTTACCATATTTTTATTCTATTAGTCTTAATGAACGATTTGGTTCATTAAGCTAGAGCAGGGCTCTCCCAGTCCTCAGAGGCAAAGCATCACCTCCCTGCTTCCCTTTCTTCTTGGGAGATCATCCTGGAGCCGCAGGTGGGCAATGAAGATTTTGCTCTGAGAAGGCTCTAACATGGATCAGACAAGTTCCTTAGAATTAACTCCTAGGCCACTATCTTCAAGGCC
The DNA here is from genome assembly GCF_007565055.1 of Rhinopithecus roxellana. Lineage (NCBI taxonomy): Eukaryota > Metazoa > Chordata > Mammalia > Primates > Cercopithecidae > Rhinopithecus > Rhinopithecus roxellana. Next base: position 108,157,456 of record NC_044558.1, read on the forward strand.
ATCTATTTGCCCTTGGTCTATTTTCTATCACAGATGATGATGGCACATAGCTCATGTCCTGCCGTGGGATTAAAGGACAGCATTACCATACTTCAAAACCAAAATACCAACATTATAAAGATGCATCCAAAGTGAATATCAATTCCCTATGAGATGTCTAGGGAGAAATGAAAATCTAAAGCCTTAATAAATCCAGATGAATTCAAGTCCAAAATCGTATTTTCTTGCTACAGTGATTTGAAAGTCCAAGGAAATTAAAATCAATATTTCATCCTCCTCAGTTTGTTATTTTGATTAGTTTCAGAGAGAGGAGTTCTGGATTCTGAATAGATTGGGAATTTTCCAGAGACTGTAGCCCAGGTAGAATCTAAGTAGAACGGGGGAGTTCTGTCCCTTAGCAGTTGCCTTGATAGAGTTCCAAGTCTCCATGAGTACCTCTTGTCAAGAATCTCAAGTGAATAGGGTATTCAAGATCATTAGTTAGAAAATAAGCCATCCCTTAGCCTTTGAACTGTTGCTCCCTATCCCTGGTAAAATTGTGTTCCCAGGACACAGTATTTTACTTAAGACTTGTCACAAGCTAGAGATACAATGGTAACTGCGTGGAGTCCCAAAAGAGGAAGGGTTCAGTTGTGTCAGGAAGCCAGTCAGTTGATATCAGTTGTCCAAAGCATACGACTTGTGACCTTAAATACAATTGCAATGAAAGTAATATTCCAGCAAGAGGTCATCTAATTTGGGCACTGCGAACCTAGCATACCTGAGAGGAAACATTTCCTGAACACCTGTCTCCTCCCTTTGACATGCTGTTTGAGACACTGGTGACCCCAGAAAAAGAATAAAAATGTGCAATGGAGACAACTCGTATCATTGGATCTTAATAGAGCTGTATTTTTTCTTTTTGTTATCTCATACATTTGAAACTTTTTAAAAATTTCTTTTCCCCTTTTGTACTGCCTGCCTACAAGACACTGAAACATATTACATAATAATACATAAACATATTACGGTCTGTGACCTTAAATGCAATTACAGTGGGAAAAATATTCTAGCTAGCAGTCGACTGATCTGGGCACTAGAAACTTAGCATACCTGGAAAACATACCCCTATATACCCAGACTTCCATGGGACTCTTCTGTATATATGGACCTTAGTTGCTTTGCAGTTTAAAAGGTGCAGTTAAAAAGAAGAATCATTCCTCTTTCTGCCCCCCCCACCATGGTCTGTTGCTCTCTTGTGATGAGGCTGGGCCTTTGCAGGGTTCTGTACATGCCATTCTGTCTCTTGTTTGTGGAATAAGCCACAAGAAGCAAAGATCAGCCAAGGGGAAAACTGCATATGGCCTCTTGTCCTGTGGGGCAGTTAAAAACCAGCTGCCTAACTGTCAAAACCTGCTACATGGAACATCTAAGCTTCTCTACTCACCAAAGAGCCCCAAATCGTGGGGATCACCAAAGGCTTGGGACTTATGCATCCTCAGCTGTCACCATTTTTTCTCATTTCTCAATATTCCTGGTTCATGCATCAGTTGTAGGGGTTGAGGGGGATGGCGTTGAGTTTATTTTCTAAAATTGTAAGGCTCCTTTCTCTGTTGAAATGCAGAGTAGAAAATGTGCTTTCTGAGGGCAAGTTGCCACCAAGAGAGAAGAAAGAGGAATGTCCTCTTTTTTTTTTTCTGCCAAATTCACCATCATATAAAATGTTATAGCTGGAAGGGCGTGGAAGTAGGAGGACAGACATAAGCCAGAAAGTTTATATTAATTGATGTTCTTTCACATTTAGGGAAATATCTGGAGTGGGAAAGAGATGTTCCCTTCCTAATAGTTGACGCATCTCACTTACCTGTCTTACACCTGTTCTATATCCAATATCCAAGTCTTCCTTTTCTCCACTTCCTAAAAATCTGTGTATCTACCCCTTTTGCCCCTATCTACACTGCTACTGCCCAAGTCAGGCCTTTGCTTTCTCTTTTACTAAGAATTGCATTCTCCTCATTACAGGGATTCTAGCCTTTGTGCTCTGCCCTCCTCCTGCTACCCCTGCCCCAACACACAAACAAGTAAAACTGAAATATCTATCTTTTAGAGCACCACAGTGATCATTTTATTGTACGTATCAGATGATGTTACTCAGTATCCATGCTCAGTATTCATCAGTACCTCCCCATTGCTTAAAAGGTATTTTTCAGCTCCTATGTTTGGTCTGCAAGATCCTTCAAAATTTGAAAGGTGGTTAAACCTGTGGATTCTAGAGACGAAGATGTTGCTTCAAAGTCATTGAGTAGCTATGAGACTTTGAACTAGTAACTTGACTTCTTTGTGCCTCACTTTCCTCATCTGTGAAATTGGGGTGATAATAATAGTACTTATTTTAAAGGGTTTTTTGGGAGATCAAATAATCTATGTGAAATACCTCTCATTGTACCTGGTACATTATAAGTGCTCAATGATGAATCATTATTTTAGTTTGTCCTCTGCTCACTTATCTAGGCTCATGTTCCATGGAATCTCCACACTGTAGGGTCTACTCCCAGCTAATTGCTCTTTGACCCTGACCCATTTTCTCAGGTCGTTGTGTCTTTCATTCATGCCTGTCTTTCTGTTGGAATGCCTTTGCCCATTTTGACTGCCTGGCAAACTCCTACTCATCCTTCAATTCTCAGGTGAAGGGCTTGGTCCTTGGTGGGCAGACTTAAGCGTTGCTTCTCTTGGGCTCTCGTTAATAAAGCTAATACCCCTGTTCTCCTAAGACTGTGCACTTCTGAGGCCAGGGCCTGGGTCTTTCTGTCTATGTTGCTATGCCTCACACAGCAATAGCCACATGGAAGCTGCTCAGAAATGTTTATTGAAACATTGGCCATCCAAATGCAAATGAGAAGGTTCTTTTCCAGGGGAAAATTTCAGGTTTTTAAAGCTTTGCAAATCTGGTATTTTATGGAGAACTGGCCCTTCATCCTATTATCTGATGCAATTCAGTGGAAACTTTAAATGAAAAAGAATCTTAGGATACAGAAAGACAATTGCTATTTTTTACTTCAAACTGCTTTTTAAAGTCAGAATTAATAGAGAATTTTTTACCTGTACTAATATATGGTAGGGGTGTGAGGAAGGGGAGGATAATTCACATCTAACTTTTTGGCTACCTTCTTTGTTGAAATAACTTTTTTTAAAACTAGTGGTACGGTTGATGCAATCTCTTTTCAGTGAAGTGCAGTGCTGCCCTAAGTAAGTTGGTTAGTCTCAAGGCAAACAATTCTTGTATACTGATCATCAGATTTTTTTTTTAACTTTCTAAAAGGTCAATTGGTTTATTTTCATGTATTTAGCAACAGTTTACAAAGCAATCTTTTAGAGCTGTCATTGTATTAATTTTCATGGTTTTAATAATTGTGAATTTTATATTTCCTTGGGAAGCAATTAATACATTTAGGAAACTCTCCTGGGTTTCATAAACACTTCCAATTAAAATGTATTGATTTGGCAGTGGTTTCTCCTTGGTATTCATTTACAAAGACTTGGAAGCAATTCGGGTGGCTTTCTGTAAACTGAATGTTAGCAAAAATGGGACAACTGAAGATGGTACCTCTTACTCCCTTCAAAGTTAATTAGTTCCATAGGTATTATTAGCCTGTAAGCACCTGGAGGGCAAGGGTAATGTCTTATTCATTATAATCTCTCACCCAGAGTCTAGCTGAGTCCCTGCATATATAAAGGACACAGACTGGTGTCCCAGCAGGAAATTTGCATGATTGGAGAAGCTTTGCCATGGCCAGTGTGGAGCCTAGGAGGTGAATCAGCAAAGAGCTTGGGGCAGGAGCCTAGAAAGTATGGGAAACAGGGCAAAAGCAACCTCTCAGAGGCACCTGGAGCTGAGGCAAAAAGGGAAATATAGTACAGGAGCCCTTCCTAGGAAGCCCAGGAAAGGGGAGGAGGATCTAATCAGGAGATTTCTGGATGTCCTGCAACTCCCTGAATACATTTGAGGTTGAGGTTGCCTGGAGAATAGGGCTGAATAGATGTTTGCAGAAACTTGGGAAAGATCCCAAAGTCTGGAGATAGGAGTTGTGGCAAAGAGCGCTTGTGATGCTTTCTCACTTTGCTGTGTGTGTGAGGGTGCACAATGTGTTGTTATGTGGGGTTGTGTGCATGTGGCTCTTTATCAAGAACTAGGCCACCATTGGAGCAAGGGATTGGATTTTTCCCAGAGGCTAATTCTTATGTGTAAGGATCAATAGATGTTTTGACACTATGATGCTTACTGCCACTTTTTCGTTAAAGAGCACAAAAGACAATAAGTGGGTAGGAAAAAGTCTTAGATTTCCTTTTGTGATGCCATCATAAATCTCCTATTAAGGAATCTTCTATCACAAACTTATTTCAGAGCTGAAGCAGCTGAGGACAATTAGATTGTATGACTTGTTCCATTAGTGGCAGAGATGATACTAGACTTGGGATCCTTTAGTCTAAGAATCAGTCACTCAACACAGATTTATTGAGAGCCTCCTAGATGCCAGGTCCTCATGGAGCTTACATTCCGTGTGAAGGAGACAGACAATAAAGATGAACGAGAAAATTATGCCGTGTATCATAAATATGTTGTATCATACTGTATTATATGCAATGTGAAAAAATGCTATGAAGAAAAGCAAGGCATTTAAAATGGGGTGATCAGAGAAGGTCTCAGTGAGAAGGTGGTATTTGCACAGAAAAAGAGGTGAGGGAGTGAGCCATGATGATATATGAGGGAGAATATTCCAGGCTGAGGGAATAGGAAGTATAATGAAGGCCCTGGGATTGGGGGGCAATGCTTGGTGTGTTTGAGGAATGACAGGGAGCTGGTATGGCTGGAGTGATGAGCACAGTAGTAGAAGGTAAGATCAGAAAAGTATGAGGGAGGGGGCGCAGATCAGAGAGAATGGTGTAGGCCATGTAGGGCTTTCTGATTGAGGTGGGAACCACTGGAAAGTTTTTAGCTACTTTATCTGTTTTAGATTTTAAGAGGGTTATCCTGGCTGTTGGGCTGAAAATGAACTGAAAAGGGAAAAGGGAAAAGGGTAGAAGCACTGTGGCAGACAGGGAGGTCACTGCACTAATCCAGGAGCAGAATGACTGAAGCTTGTGGCCTAGGGGGTAGCAGTGAAGGTGGAGAGGTGATAAGATAATGATGATTACAACATTGACCTTGGTCTAGTTCACTTCAATTATCAAACAATTTTAAGTGTTTATTACAGGCTGAGTATCTTTAATCTGAAAATTTTAAATAAGAAATGCTTCAGTAAGCATTCCCTTTGAGCATCATATCAGGGTTCAAAAAGTTTTGATTTTGGAGCATTTTGGATTTTCAGATAAGGGATGCTGAACCAGTAAGTATATAATGCAAATATTCCAAAATCCTAAAAAATGTGAAGTCTGAAACACTTCTGGTGCTAAGCATTTTGGATAAAGGATACTCAACCTGTATTTTCTAGGCATCTTGCTAAGGGCTGGGGATACAGAGATACATAAAAGCCAATTTCTACCCCTGAGGAACTCAATCTTATATAAGAGACAACTATAAAAAATATTAAGAACATTGCAATGTGTTTTGGCAAGCACAACAATAGAAATACATTCAAGGTGCAGACGCAGAACCAAAAAAGAAGGCAGGAAGGGCATCTGTGAGAAGCTGTATATTGAAAGACAAATAAGCTTTCCAGAGTTTCCCTCTTGGTAGCAGGAAAAGCAAGATTTGTAGGGCAGTATAAGCAATTGAGTTGTTCGTTTCTGTTTCATTCTTAGTGGTGCAGCAGGTTCAAAATATTGAAACAAGGATCCTCAAATTCTTGCCCTATGCCCTAAGAACAGTCTGGCAGGGCTTGTGGTTTAAGGTTTGTCTTAGCGAATGAGTTCTAGGTGGCACAAACAGCTAAGTGTAAAGATCCTAAACTATAAACTTGCTTCGTGTGTGAAGAAACAACAGGAGGCTAGAGGGATGGACTGCCAAGGAAGAAGAGGAGCAAGACAGCTGGTCAAATGCCCTAAAGCCATGGGAAGAGCTTGGGGGCTATCAAGGGATTCATCTGGAGTTGAAGGATGAGGGAGAGGGGGAGCAATCTTAATACTTTGAATTGAAAAGGAAAGTAACCTGAGAGGGGTGTGGTAGCTTCTTAGAGTTTGATAGGGATTCAAACTTCTAACAGTTTGATTGGGACTTCCTTGAGCACAGGATAGGAAGGCATCATACAGTGGGAATGTACATGGATGCTTGTGTGGAGGTGGTGGATAAGTCCAGCAGTCTTGGAGCAATGGCCAAGTTCCTCTGTGGCCAGCCCTACACCACTGCAGAACTCACAAGAGGTTGTAGAGTGCAGTGGTTAAGAGCAGGGACTCTGGAGTCAGGCTGATGGGTCAAATCCCAGACTTACCAGCACCCTGGGGGTTACTTAATCTCTGTGCCTTGGCTTCCCCACATTGAAAGAGGGGCTGGTGGGAATAGCAGCAGGGAAGGAAAAACCATTTTCCCCTCATCCTTCTAAGTTCTCGACTAGGGTCTCTGTAACAAAAGACAGATTAACAAGAGAAAAACAAACACATTTATTAACATGTTGCATTGTGCCTCTGACATTTGAGAATACCCAAAAATGAGTACTTCAAAGAGGTGATTTAGAACTTTGGCTAAAACAGCATCTTCTGCACAGAATACTACCTTTTTAGAGAAGTGACAAGACAAAGAAAAGAGAAGCTTGAGTCTCTAACGTAGCCAGTTGAGGGAGAGCAAATGTATGGGAAACTAGTGGCAAGTCAAGGCTAATAGTGAAGTTCATGATGAGATTCTTCTGGTGTCAGCTCCAGGATGATAGGGGTCTCAAGTCATGTCTGTCTGGTAATTAACTTTTTGTCCTCCCTGGACACAATTTGTGTCCTGCCTTTAGGCCATAGAAGGGATTCAGAGAGATTGTCTTACATCTGCTTGTTCTCTATTGTCTTTGGCTCAAAATAATCCTCATGCCAAAGTGGCACGTTTTGAGGCAGAATATTCTGCTACCCTTCAAGTATCTATCTCATAGAATTGCTATGAGGAATGTGTAAGCTAATATATGCAAATTGCTTAGAACAGGGGTTAGCATGTAGTAAGTGCTCTATAAGTATATGCCATGGATACTACTACCCTCTGGAAAAAGCATTTGCACATGCCCTGCAGAGAGCCTTGACACAGGCATTAAGTAAGAAGAACAGTCACAATAAAGCTGACCACATGGACTGGGGAGAAGGCCTCTTTCCTGTGTGAGCCTTACAGAATTGGGATTCTTATGGCACCGAGAGGTGACTGGGATTGAATTTCTCACCAACCCTGGCAAAAAAAATAAAAAAAAGAAGGCTGAGGCAGTTTTAATTTGATCTAGAAAAATAAATATGATGTTTCTCAAGTGTCTCATGAAGAAAATTCTTACTGGTTACATGAGCTTGGGAAACTCTAAGCTGCTATAAATTGCTGAAAGATAGTTCTGAGGTGAGGATAGGTGGCAAGTAATGGTGAAAAGTGAGCAGGGATTGAATCTAGATGGACCTTAAGTGCCCTTCTAGTGACCTTGGCCTTTATTCTGCAGATGCTGGGGAGCCAGAGAAGGAATTTTAAGCAGGAACAACATAATTCGATTTAGATCTTTAATAACATTGTTGGCAGCAGGAGCATAGACATAAAATTGTCAAGGCTAGAGAGAAAAAGTGATCAGTTAAAGGCTGTTGTGGCAGTTCTGCAGGGAAAGAATAGGGACCCAGATGAAGATATTGATGGCAGGGATAAAGAAGGCTCAATAGAGTGCAGACATATTTAGAAAACGTGGGGCCAGGAGTGGTAACTCGTGCCTGTAATCCCGGCATTTTGGGAGTCCAAGGCAGGTGGATCACCTAAGGTCAGGAGTTTGAGACCAGCCTGGCCAACATGGTGAAACCCTGTCTCTACTAAAAATACAAAAATTAGCTGGGTGTGGTGATGGGCACCTGTAATCCTAGCTACTCTGAGAGGCGGAGGTTGCAGTCAGCCAAGATTATGCCACTGCACTCCAGCCTGAGCTATAGAGCGAGACTCAGCCTCAAAATAATAATAATAATAATAATAGTAATAATAAAAGAAAGAAAGAAAAGAAAAAAGAAAAAAAAGAAAACGTAGATCTGATATTGCAGACAAAGAAGTTGGGCTTCGGATATGAGGACTCCAGGAGGAACAGGTTTGAGGATAACAGTGAGTTCAGTGTGGCTCCTGTTAAGCCTGTGTCTAATAGGAGGTGTCAAATTCTGGCTAAGGCAGAGGTTTGGGAGTCCTAAAGATTGAGGAGGTGAAGTTGTATACGGCAGGATGGTAAAGCAGGAAGAGAAAGGGCTGAGGCCCAAAGCGTGGAAGCCCCAAAGGCTTTCATGAGGATTACAGAGAAGAAAGGTCAGACTGACAGAAAGACAATAGGGAGAGGAATGAGGGAAGATGTTGCTGGGATGCCTCGTGGTTAAATTCGGGGGTTTCAAGAACTGAGGACTTTGTTAGTACACTGCAGAAGACTGGCAGGGGAAGAGATCAGCTTTCAGTAAGTCAAGGCTCCCTGGAAAAACAGTAATGGAGCTTGAATTTTATTTTGGAGAAATGGTTGGCGCTCCGTGAGAGATATATTTGGAGTCATTGTAAATATGGTTTTTCCTTGCATGAGTGAATCTTAGATAGTTAGGAATATTTGGAAACAATACAGCATTCAGTGAGAAAACACTCAGATGCCTCATTGGACTCAGTGGTGTCTTTTATTAACTGTAACAGCTGCCGTTTCACAGCCTGTGCTGCTGTCTCCAGATACAAAGTGAAGGGGGCCCTACAACAAGTATTGGGCTAATTGAAGCCTCCAAATAACAAAATAACAATCAAACTGTGTACTGCAGACTCAGTCATTTGTACATGTCACATATAAGTGATTTTCTTTTTGATGGAGTAAAATGTATCTAATCTGAACTGTTCATTTAACAAATATTAATAAAGTTGCCTTAATGTGCCAGGCACTGTGCTAGGTTCTAGAATTATGGTGGTGGCTCAAATGGACTAGGTTTTTGCCCTGATGTCATTAATTGTTGCATGTAGAATGACAATACTAAAACAATAATTACATGTGTAAGGAAATAAATGAGGCTGGGCACAGAGGCTCATGCCTGTAATCCAGCAGTGAGCCGTGATCGTACCACTGTGTATTCCAGCCTGGATGACAGAGTGAAACTCTGTCTTAAAATACATACATAAATAAAAAAATAACAAAATACTTTTAAAAAATGAATAAATGAATAAACACAGGGAATATAGCAATATTCAGCGGTCAGGGGTGTGGACTCTACGCCTTTACTTTCATGTGGTGTAAGTGAAAACACCATTTCTGAGGTTTCCTCCATGTGGAGGGATATCTTTCAGACATTCTACCTGGCCTCTGCTGCTCCGTCATCACTGCTCCCACAGAAGGAGAGGAGACGCCTCTGGTGGTGAGTTCTGGGGAAGACTTGGGCACACTGAGCTCAGCCACTTCCCCTTCCTGGTATGGGTCTTCCCTCATGAGTTAACCACCACCTTAATCACCTCCTAAAGGCCTCACCTTTTAATTCCAGCACATGGGAGTTTAAGTTCCAACACATACCTTTTGAAGGGATACAAATATTCAAAGCATAGCATGGTGATGGTGGGGTCATACGCCTAAGAGATGTATAGGATTCGCTGTAAAGATGGCACATGAAAGAGGACATATATTAATGGAGGGACCAGCTTGGATGTAAATAGATGTCTGAATCTGGGTTAGATGTTGGTCTGATAGGAACATACTGGTTGGTATTATTCCACTAAGGAAAGCAAAGATACAAAAAAATAAGCAGTTTTTGTTGAACAAAGAAACCCACTGGCAGCCTCAGAACTCATGGACTTGACAGCTCTCCCTCACTATGGGGAGACCCCACAAGACTTGTTAGAAGAGCACGTTAGGAAAACAGATTCCTTGGCCAGAAAACAAAGGGACAGTACAAGTAAAGAGACATTCAGTTTCAGCAAATAATACTAGCTTTACTTTATTATGGACAAAAGAGGCCAATTAAAGAGATTAAGGCTGTTACAAACTCCACTTAGCTTTCTTGAATGTGATTAAAAGGCAGTGCAGGGAAATAAAACTCTAGAGGCACACCTTCGTACTATAGAAGATGTTGCATGTGGAACTGCTACATGGTCTGGAACATTCAAAGCTTAGAAAAGACTGTCCTGGAGAGCCTGTGGCAAAGGCATTGGGCATCACCAGGATGCCAGGGGCTCAACCTCAGAAGGTTCAGTTCAAGAATCTGCTGAGAGCAATTCTGTGGCTGAAGCAAATGTGGCATTAAGGAGGAAGCCCCTCAAAAGGCATCCTTTACAATTTCAGGGCAGCCCTGGGACCCAGAACAGAGCTGTCTGCCCTGGGGAGATAGGGGAGGAGTGGAGGCTGTGCTGCCAGACAGAGCCCATTGAGACACACGGAACTAGGAAGGAAATGGGTTTTAGGATGTTTCAAATATATTGGGTGGGAAAGAGGGATGTTTCTCAACTTAATTAGAAGTCAGCATTATTTGCTTTGAAAGAAGACACAATTGTCTAGTGGGATTTTTCCACTAGACGTGGTCAGCAAACTGCCGTGACTTCTCAACCAATGGGCAGTTTTTCCTGCAAGTCGAAGGTCCCAGGCCACATGTTCTGGACACCTGGCGGGCACTGGCTGACATCCTGCCACGGCTAAGACCCAGGTACTCTTCATCTACTCTTCTTCCCTCAGAAACTGCCACATCTTTGGCAACACTAAGTGTTTGGTTCTGGCCCTAGGGCTTTGAGGAAGTTATAAATACATTAGGAGTTGAGGATTCCCTTCTCTGCTGAACTTGGTTTGTGTGGGGTCAGGGCTGTGATTCTCCTGTAAATCCTATTAACTCTTTAGGCCCTTGATTAAAGTTAGGGAAAAATGAACACATTTGTCTTTTGAGGTCCTGAAAAGTCCTAGCCTGGGCTGTGAGAGTTAAAGGAGTAATATATGCAGTGAAACTAACAATGAGAATAATTATTATGTCAATGGAATGGCTCTTCTATGCAAGGCAAATCATTTAAAATTTAAAATTAATTTTTTTTGGCATTTTTAAGTCTGCCGGAGTAGTGAGAGGTAGGAATGGAGAGCCTAGAGAGGGAACTCAGGCCAGATTGGGTGGGTCCTCATGTTGTGTGCTTCGTCTTGAAGGATGCGTACAGCTGTCAGGCAGGAGTTTTGGGAAGGAGAGTTTGGTGATCAGATTTTGACTTGAAAAATCCATTGATTGGAGTGTGGAGGTTGAGTAGAGGAGGACAGGGGGCATGCAGTTAGGGAGATCAGTAGAGGGGCTGTGGACATAGCACAGGTGAGAAATGACAGCGGCCTTTATCCAATGTAGTGGGAGTGGCAGAGATATGGGAAGAGGTGGAGAATGGATCGGCCTTGTTGAGTGGATGTGGAGTTTAAATGTTGTTATCTAGAGCTATTTACATGTTTTTAGCTTAGACAACTGGGCAGATGGTGATGTCCTTCATGAGACAGGGCATAAAACAAAACAAAATGAGGGCAGCAGTGGTAGTAGTAAGGTAAGAAGGCTTTTTGCACTTAGTAAATTCCAGGTTGTGCATCAATTACCTCATTTAACATGGGCAACAAGGCAATGGGCTAGTTACTATTAATATGTGCATTTTACAGAGGAAGAAACCGAGGCTCAGAAAGGTGAAGGAACTTGCTGGTGGTCACACTTCTAAGAATTAGGGAAATAAAATTTGGAATCAGATGGACCTGGACACAAATTCTGGATCCCCTAGTTGTGAGAACTTAGGCATGCCAATTAACTGGGCCTATCATGGAGATGACACTTACCATGTAAGATTCAGGGAGATGGCAATTAAGGAGACTTCAGCATGGTGCCTGGCATGCAGTAAACACAGAGAACATAACCATCACTGACAACTTGTTGTTCAATTATTACCATAAACCTAATAAGTTAAGAGTTAGAAATATTCTCATTTCATGAACTTATCAAGTGAAACCCAAAAAGGGCAGTTGATTTATTTATTTGTGCAGTATCAGGAAGCTAAATGAGGTTTTCTTATTTCTAAGCCCATCTTCTTTTTACTACACCAGGCTGTCTTTCATTTCCTTGGAAGTAAAATGATCAATAATTAGCTTTCTGAGGTCTTGAAAAGTTATTAGCCTCCAGTGAAGCTAGAAACTATGTGGGCTCCCGAGGTGATTTTTGCATTTGTGGCTATGGCAAATTGCAGCTCGAGGGTTCTAAGCTCTTAATCTGTTATTATTAGCAGATGTGATAGATTAGCTTCCCAAGTGGTTCTAATATTGCCTCACTGTTGAGAGCCACTGTCTTAGAGACATTCCACCACGTGAGTACAAACCACTGCAACATGTCCAGGGTAGTACTGTCTGTAATAGCAAAATATTGGGGATGTGGGGGTGGGAAACTCCAAATGTTCGACAGGAGACAGGATAAAAGATTGTGCAGTGCATGCTCCTCAGTGGAATTTAAGCGCTAGGAGGGGAGAGATTGTGTCTCTTTTGTTCACTGCTGGATCCCAGCACCTAGAACCATGCCTGGTAAACATTCAAATAAACACTCTGCTATTCTTTTAGCACTGAATATAGTATGTTTACAAAATCCCATTATGTGGTCCATCTGACAGCAGCAAATAGCAAATGAATTACAGCTATATGCACCAACAGGGATGAATGTCAGAAACATGAGTGCGAACAAAGAAGGCCAAAGAATACCTGCGGTATGATGCCACTTTTTAAAGTTCAAAATCAAGCAAAACTAAATAACAGAATAATTAGGTAAATAGCCAGTGTGACAACTCTATAAATAAGTACAAGAGAAGGATAAAGGATCAAGGTTCAGGACTGTAGTTGTGGCGGTAGAGGGTTGGGGACCTGAATAAGACTTTCGAGAGGGACACATAGAAACTTATTTTGGAAATGTTCTGTTTCTTAAGTTGGGTGGAAGGTTCATGGGAATTTATTATGCTTCCTATCTTAATATTCCTTGAATATACACATGTTGTTAAAAGTAGAACTGATGAGGTCAAGGCAGGTGGATCACTTGAGGCCAGGAGTTCGAGACCAGCCTGGTCAACATGGCAAAACACTGTCTCTATTAAAAATAAAAAAAATTAGCTGGGCATGGTGGTGCATGCATGTAATTCCAGCTACTCAGGAGGCTGAGGCATGAGAATTGCTTGAACCCAGGAGGTGGAGGTTGTAGTAGGGTGAGATCACACCACTGTACTCCAACTTGGGCAACAGAGCAAGACTCTGTTTCAAAAAAAAAAAAAAAAAAAAGAAAGAAAGAAAGGAAAGAAAATAGAACTGATGGTAGGCTGATCAAACAGAAGCAGGTAACTAACAGAAGAATGGTGCACCAGAGATGAAATATGTGGGCTTTGCTTTCTTCTTGCTTTAGGAGGGGCACCCTCTAGGAGGCTACAGGAAACCTCCCAGAGCCATCACTGAGGTAGCCTTCATGGGAGGGTAAGGGCATATAATCCTCTTGGACTTGTTAAAGGGCAACCGTGGGGTGATAGATCAGCCTCACCTACTGGGAGGGAGAATGCCTGGGTCCACCAGGAGATGAGGGGCCCCTAGTCTAGTGTTGGAAGAAGCTGACCATGGGCCTTGTGCGGATGCTGATGATGGCAGCAACACACAGCCTGGGATTTTGTTCTGGATTCTATCCTTGACCTACCCACTAAATTCTGGGTGAACTTGGCAGACACCATCTCTCTGGGCTCCAGTCCCCTCATCAGTAAAATTAAAAGATGAGACAGGAGCATTCGTCATCAGCCTGTGTCAGTGTCACCTTTACAGTTCCCTGGTGATTCTGTTGGGTCACTTAGGGAGGGAGAGGGTTCAGTTGAAAATGGAGGTCCTGGCCCTGCCACCCTCAGTTCAACTGGGGCAGCCACTCTTATGGATTTTGTATGCTTAGGTTCTGTATATGATTTCATTTCAGAGGAGGGTTCTGCTGCTGAAATAAAAAGCAATGCAAACCCAAACAGTTAAAAGTTTGGAAAACACTGATCTAGACTAGTGTTTCCCAAACCTACTTGTACATCAAATTACCCCAAAGAATTTAAAAAGAAAAGGAAAACAACTCAGATTCCCTGGACCTCACCCTTGACTTACGGAATCAGTATTTCCAAGAATAGGGTCTCCAGAGGCCTTGATAATACCCCCTACATGGACCTCACAGGCGCAGCCCATTTCTGGTCGACAGACTGGTTTCTGGAAACTGCTGTTGTGAAGGAACTTTGGCATTCTCTTCCCAGCACTAACATACCATGAGTCTGTGTTTATATTCCTCCTGTGTATAACACCTTCTGTTCCATTTGTTTATTTTTTCCCATTCCTAGAAAAACAACAGCGTCTAAGAACCAAAATATCAAAATGAAGCTGCCATCCTATTTTTATTATTTCCCTGTGCACAAAATTTAGGGTTGTTTTTCTGGTTTTTGTTTCTCGCCCCCCCCACCCCCAACCTCTGAACGTTGTGTATAAAAATAGGCTCTTTGTTTTTCTACACTGCCTACCGCTGAAGCTCCCACATGCTTTAGAAATCATGCCATTCAAGTTGGAACAGATACTAAAGGAGCCCGGGGAGTAATTTCTCCTTGCATCGTTTGGGCGACAAAATATTTCCAAACTGTGCTCTGACATTGTCTTTGAAATATTTCTCCCTTCCTCTTTGCCCCCACCCGCTGCAAACATATAAGCATGCTTGATTGAATAGCCCACTGGAGAGGGTTAAAGGCAAGACTGGGAACACCTGCTCTTGAAAGAGTGTGTGTGGTTAGTGCCTCTTAACAAAGAAATATGATTCTTAGAAAGGCCAGTGAAGGGCAGATGGAAGAATAGAGGGAATATGTGGGCTAAAACATGAGGTCAAACTAAGAAGATTAAGACTTTCAGCCCACAGAGATGAAGGCTGCATGGGGAGATGATCAAAGACAACGAAGCCACAAAGGGCATCAATGTGTTTGTGTTCACCAAATTCCAAAGTATGAGAAGGAGCAGGGAAGACTCTTTGAAGCCTGAAAAAAGAGAAATTTAGAAAAAAATAGAAAACAAAAATTAGTTTACACAGTGAGTCATAAATGTTTGGAACAAATCACTCCCAAGACATGGTCTGGGTTGAAAAGAATAAAGGTTCAAAGAAGGTGTAATGTATTTATGAGTCATAGAGGCACAGTGGTTTTTAGAGGGTGAATTACACTGTCCTGTGGTACCTCTCTGGAGTTTAATGTTTGGATCGGTACTATGTCAAAGACAGAACGCTAAGCTATGCTTACTCTGCAGTTGATCGAATAAGACAAAACTTATGTCCTTAAAGAGGAAACACTTTATTCTGTCAAATGCTTCAAAAAATTTAAATAATGGATGCCATTTTCTCAGTCTGTAAGGATGTCTTGCTTTAAGAAAACTCTCTACTCCTTCTGGAAGGCCTGAGGCTTGTCAGTTGCTGGGAGCTGTTTTTGTGAATACAAGAAGGCTGGGGTGGGATTGGAGCAACTGCAATGTGGATGCATTATGTCACCTGTAACCAGCTTACCATGGTCGGGGCAGGGGGCGTGGGGGGCGGGAAAGACAGGTTGGGACTTCCACTGGTGCTATCATGTACCCCATGAGGCCCACACTAGTAAGAAAGCCACATAATTAGCCTTGGTGCCACCCATGGGAACTCCTTTCTGGGGCAGGTGTGGCCTTTCTACCTTCACATCCCTTCTCAGTTTTGCAAAGGGCTGACCGTTGAAGTAGACAGACAGTGGAACCCTGCATCCTGGGATGTGAAGTCAGCCATAGAAAGAGACGAAGATGAGAAGGAATGTAAAAGCAGCGGTTGTTAGCTTCTTTTAAACTCTTTCTCAGATTCAAGTGAACTATCTCTAGAAATAAAGTGTGCTACAAATAGTTCACCAAACAGTGGGACTAAGAGTTGATTCCTTCTCAGCCTATCAAAATTGTACCACAGAAATGGCTGAGTTATATAAGAAATTTGATTAGAAGCTTGTTCTGGTTCTCTATGGCAGTGCAACGAACTACTCCAAAACTTAGTGGCTTAAAGTAACAGGCAATGAATTATGCTTATAGAGTCTGTAAGCCAGTAACTTGGATGGTTAATCCCTCCTCCACAATGAATGGGGCCTCCAAATGGCTGAGGCCTGCAATCCTCTGGAGGCTTTTCACTCGCATGTCTGACTGGGATGACTTAAAGCCTTGACTCAATGGAAAATGTCAACCAGGGCATCTACACATGGCCTCTATGTGGCTTGGACTTTTCACTGCACAATGTCTGGGTTCCAAGAGGGAGCATCCAGAGATGAAGCGGATGGATCCACATGGCCTAGTTTCAGAAATCATGAAGTGGTCACTTTTTCTGCCTTCTTTTGGCATACGTGAATCACTAAGCCCAGCCCATATTCAAGGGAAGGGCATTAGATTCTCCTTGAGGGAGAAATGGTGAAGTTTTATGGCAGAGGAGCATGTAGAAGAGTGGATTTTGTCATGGCCATGTTGGAAAATGAAATATCTACCACAAGGATGTATATGTGTGTGTCTGTGTGTATAAATAATCACCTGTTTTCCCATGTTAGGATCTGAGAGAGGAATTTTATTGGCATCCAGGTGTCAGGGAATACAGGATTTGTTTATTAGGGTGTATAACGTGGGCAGGGGATTAAGATCAATATTTATCCATTAGAAGAGAGGACCTGAATAAAACTCTCTTTGGTAAAGCAAGCTAACAAATAAAAATCAACATGAGACCTTTGCAAAGTTTCTGCAACTTGAGAGTAGGGGACCATCACCTTGGAGATACAGATGGAATATATTTGAAAAGGAAACTAAAGGAAACAGAATAATGTCTTTGAAATCTTCTCTAGAAGGATGAAAGAATGTAACAGAAACTGCAGAAAGTTGTTATCAGTTCCCATGAAGAGAAAGTTAAGAGGCTCTTTTAGAATGCAGAAGTCGTTAGAGAGGTAAGCATGATGACAGCAAAGTTAATCAATATGGAAGCCAGAGAATAGACAGTGAAATCATGAGTATCAGGGGCTTCTGAAGATGAAGTCAGCACAAATGGTATCAAAGTAACAATAAAAGATATAAAAAAGAAAACATTCCCAAATGGAAGAAAGATTGAGTCAGCATTTGATAGCATTTTATAGCTCCCAGAGAAAATAAAGAGTTAAGACCTGCTTGCAAACTCATCCTGGCAGAAGATGTTTGAACCTCATAGACACACAAAAGCACTGATGCAAAACCCCAAGTCACCAGTGTTTTTAAAAAAATAAAACCCAAGCTAAATTCAGACTTCATTTCTACATTATTAAACACCAGAAAATGATAGGGCAATCTCTATAATATGAAGCAGTAGATAGTAGTAGGTTTTGAGGAAAAAAAGTTGTGGCTGGTCACGGTGGCTCACACCTGTAATCCCAGCACTTTGGGAGGTTGAGGCGGGTGGATCACAAGGTCAGGAGATGGAGATCATTCTGGCTAACACAGTGAAACCCCATCTCTACTAAAAACACAAAAAATCAGCTGGGTGTGGTGGTGGGCACCTGTAGTCCCAGCTACTCGGGAGGCTGAGGCAGGAGAATGGCGTGAACCCGGGAGGCAGAGCTTGTAGTGAACTGAGATCGCACCATGACAGTCCAGCCTGGGTGACAGAGTGAGACTCCATCTTTAAAAAAAAAAGGTATGACCTAAGAGGTCATCCAAGCTTTTATTAATGTGTGAAATCAACAGAACATTTTCATATATACAAGTGTTAGAAAGACTCACATATGTATCATGTCTAGAAAAAAATTGACGTTAAGTTTGCTGATGGCTTCTGGAATGATAAAATACACACTACAAGAAATTTAATAGTTATTATTGAATTTCATATTGAATTAACAATGAAGACAGGCAAGTAGTTAAGGGAAAGACAATGCTCACCTTACATAGGAAGAAATGGCAAATGGACTGTTTCCACTTCTAAAAGCAAATCGAAGATTGGTGGAAACTGAATGGAGGATGCCCTGCTATAATATTTGCACTAGAGGTTGCAACTGAGAAAGGAGGAAGCCCGTCTAGAATATTCCAAAATGTCTCCAGACTTCAGGCTCAGAGACAGCAGCTGAGAGAAGGGGAGTGAGAGTTCGCAGAAAGCAGAGAATCGAAGGTTATATTTAAAGACCCTTTTATGTAAGGACCCATAGTCCACTTCCTCCTTCAGAAAGCCCAGCAACACAATATTTTCCTCCAGGCAAAAACAGCAGCAGCAACAAAACAAAAGCCCAGAATGTTCTTTTTTAGAGAAATTGAACCAATATTTGGGAAGAACTTGGGTTTTTAGTGTGAGTGTTTTCGCCCTGGAGTAAAGCCCTTCACATTCTATCATTTAGATAGACTTCAGTAAAGCTGGCTTTCACTTCCTCACCCTGTTACCCTAAAGGGAAGCTTGTCAGTTGATAAATTCTGCTCCTAGTCAGCCTTATATTTAAGGATGTTTACCTCCTGAAAGATAAAGTAGAAGATAATCACAAAAACTGACCTCTGAAGAAACAAAATTCAGGGAACTGAAGATAATTTTAAAATGATGACAACTCTACTGTTCTCTAAAATTTAAGAAGATACTGAAAGCTATTACCTCCATAAGGGGAGAACAAAATGCTATGAAAATGAAAAATACAGAAGAATAAGGAAGATCCCTTGGAAATTAGAGAGATGATGACTCAAATAAAACAATTGCTGGGTGGCCAGGCACAGTGGCTCACACCTGTAATCCCAGCACTTTGGGAGACCGAGGTGGGCGGATCGCCTGAGGTTGGGAATTTGAGACCAGCCTGACTAACATGGCGAAACCCCATCTCTACTAAAAATACAAAAATTAGCCGGGCATGATGGTGCATGCCTATAATTTCAGCTACTCAGGAAGCCGAGACAGGAGAATTGCTTGAACCTGGGAGGCGGAGGTTGCGGTGTGCCGAGGTCGTGCCATTGCACTCCAGCCTGGGTAACAAGAGTGAAACTGCGTCTAAAAAAAAAAAAAAAAGAAAGAAAAAAAGTTGCTGGAATGATTGGGAGAAAAAGTTGAGGAAATCTCTCAAAAACAGCACAACAGGAGAGGGTAAGAGGAGATAAAACAGAGGTCAATTAAGATAAGGACTTTATATGAAAAAGACGCGTACACACACGTTTATCTCAGCACAGTTTGCAATGACAAAAATATGGAACCAACATAAATGCCTGTCAACCAAAGAGTGGATAAAGAAAATGTGGTATATATACACTGTGGAATACTACTCAGCCATAAAACGGAATGAAATAATGGCTTTTGTAGCAACTTCGATGGAGCTGGAGGCCATTATTCTATGAGAAGTAACTCAGGAATAGCAAACCAAATATCCTATGTTCTCATGCCTTAGAACTATGCCTTAGAACATATGCCTATGTTCTTATGCCTCATGACTAAGCTGTGAGGATGCAAAGGCGTAAGAATGATATAATGGACTTTGGGGACTCGGGGAAGGGTAGGAGTGGGGTGAGGGATAAAGGCTACATATTGGGTACAGTGTACACTGCCTGGGTGGTGGGTGCACCAAAATATCAGAAATCACCACTAAATAACTTGTCTCTGTAATCCAAAACCACCCGTACCCCCAAAACTATTGAAATAATAATTTAAAAAATGAGGATTTCAGTGTCCAGTGGATGGATTTAGCAAAAATGATGCCATTGGTGGTGGTCTTGCCAAAAATAATTTCACAGGAGCAATAGAATGGATAAAACATAAATATCCAAATGATGTGGTTGTATTTGGTTGCTTTAAGAAGACTGGCTCAATGGCTTAAAGTTAGTAGAAAGGAATCCTGTATTTCATTACTAGCATATAATCCCAACTGATCTATAGTTTAATGGATAGTGACTTTACAGCCTCTACCTTTTACTCAAAAACTACCTACTATGCATTAATTGTCCCTTCTGGTTCCAGATGAGTGGCAGTGATGACCTCAGGCCGGAAACAAGCTGGGCCAAGTTTGTTCAGAAGATCAATTTATTTTCCAGGAATGTAGTTTACATATCATTATGGATCTTAATGGTATAGTTTGTATTTAGCTGTGAGTTGGCAATCTCTACTAGGAAGACGTGTGTGTTGCTTGATTATTTTATCCATTACCATACCGTAAAATGGCCCATAATTTCTTCTACAAGCAGTTAGAGAATTTTCTTGAGGAGGGGGTAGGCATTTTGTTTTCTTTCAGATAAACAATAGAATAAACAAAGCAATAGGAAAAATAATCCTTAAACCACATGTTTCAAAGATTGCCATGAAGTATTCATTGACACTACAGTAGTACGTTATCAGTCTCAGCACCCTAAGAAAAGTAGTAGCTTGTATATTGATATTATTATTATTATTATTATTATTATTATTATTATTTTATTTATTTATTTTTTTTGAGACGGAGTCTTGTTCTGTCGCCCAGGCTGGAGTGCAGTGGCCGGACCTCAGCTCAATGCAAGTTCCGCCTCCCGGGTTCACGCCATTCTCCTGCCTCAGCCTCCCGAGTAGCTGGGACTACAGGCGCGGCCACCTCGCCCGGCTAGTTTTTTGTATTTTTAGTAGAGACGGGGTTTCACTGGGTTAGCCAGGATGGTCTCGATCTCCTGACCTCATGATCCGCCCGTTTCGGCCTCCCAAAGTGCTGGGATTACAGGCTTGAGCCACCGCGCCCGGCCTATTGATATTATTATTAGATTTTTAGCGGGGAGAAAGGTCGCCTTCCAGGTAAGAACTGTCTTGGAGCTCATTGTTTAACTACAAATGAAGGGTTTCCAGCTCTGGAGTGCTCTTTAACTTTGTACTGTTGGCAGGAGGCAAAATGATAATGGGTAATAGCGAAAAAGTCACTTTTTATATAGCAAGTGACCTTGAGACTTTCAGTCCTGCAAATTAAGTTAAAATGAATGGCTTCTGAACAGCATATTGGGTGACAGGAAGTTTATAAATGTTATGTCTCCTGAGGTGTTCCAATAATGGTAAGTTTGGGCAGAATAAGATTTTTCTACAACAGCCTCCTTAGAAAGACCAGCTGTCTCCAGAGAGATTGGTTAATAAGTCAGTTACCTGAGTGTTGAAAATGAAATACAAAAGGTGGGGGAACCAAAAAGACTTACAAGGAGAAAAATGTTAATTTAGCCAATTCAGTGCTTTTCCTACCAAAGTGCTATTCAAGGCTGGCTGACCCTCTCATTTCAGTTTGCTTGATGGTAGCCACAAACACAGGGTTTTGTGTTTTGGTTATGTAGAGCTGATACAGAGAAAATGGTGGATGTGAAGATCTAGGCGTGGTGCAGCAGAGGCTGGAGATGGTGTTAGAGGGATGACCAGGTGGGCTGTCTGACTGGGCAGCCCAGTGTGTGGAATATGGTGGTGCACTGTGGTCTAGCCTCATCCTGTTGTTGCTTTTGCAGGTCTCAGTGGAAATCAAGGTAATGGTAAGTGGTAGATCTATATGTCATGATCTGAGAGTCATCCTAGCAAAAACATTTTATTTTCTCATCTAAAAGTGCTCTCAGAGGAAACACAATTAATTGGCTTCTGAAATGCCTTGACACTTTATGGTCATTGGACAAATATATAAGTTCAAGAATAGAATGTGCTTGGGTATATGAAGAAAACATCTCCTTGAAAAGGCAGTGTTGCTTGCTAGAAGTTTTATTTTTTTCTCACCCTTGGAATAGGGTAAATTTCTGAGGCAGCAGAAAGAGAGAGAGATGGAAGTCTCTTCGGAATTCACAGGCCTCCAACCCAGCAAGTCTCATGGTTTCATTTTATACACGTAATCCTACATATGTTTACACATAGTTTCTCCTATTTTCTGGTAGCTCTAGAAGTTAATAGTGTTGTTGTTAAATAAATGAATATATAAATTTTAATGTGAAATGATTTTTTTGAAAATGCAGTAACATTTCCTCAGGAAAGCTTCATGAAGTATTCATTTTTCTATCACCACACTGTAAACCTATTTGCTAGTTATAATCATTTTAAGGTTTAGTTTGTTTGCTCTTTGGTTATTATTTTGACCGTTAGGGCAAGGAGGAGAGCATGACATCATTTTCACATCTCTTTTCCACCTTCTACCCTGCTTTCTCTGCTCCCAATGCCATTACTCCAATTCAAGCTTGCATCCTTCCTTGCTTGGACCATTGCAATAGCCTCTTCCCAAGTGGACTCCTTGCTCCAAATTTGACCCTCTGCACATACTCCATGTGAACATGGTATGCGTGAGGGATACAACTGATCACAATTCCTTCCCTGATTTTCTTTTTTTCCTTCTTTTTTAAAAAATGTATACATTTAGGAGGTACAAGTATAGTTTGTTACATGAATATATTGCGTAGTGGTGAAGTCTGAACTTTTAGTATAACCATCACCCAAATAGTTTCATTGTACACATTAAGTGATATCTCAGCCCTCACCCACCTCTCACCATTCCACCATTCAGACTCTCCAGTATCTATTATCCCATACTCTACCCTCTATGATTTTCTTTGCTTAGAAGATAAAATCCAGACTCCATGCAAAGCCAGTCATAAATGGATCCATTTCCACCTCTCTAATCTAGTGATTCTCAAGCAGGATCAATTTTACTGTCCAGAAGACATTTGACAATGTCTGAAGATATTTTTGATGATCACTCTGGAATGTGTATGTGTGTTACTAGCATCTAGTGAGTGAAGGCCAGGGATGCTGCTGAAGCTTCTATAATGCACAGGACAATCCTCACAACAAACAATGACACAGTCCAAAACGTCAGTAGTGGTGAAGTTGAGAAGCCCTGCTCTTATGTGATCTGCTCCTTTCTCCTGTGCAACCTGGACTCCAATCACAGGCAACCATTCGCCCCTCCATGAGCAGGCCCATACTGCATTGCTTGCCCTTATCTCCACACATTCTGCTGCCTTTCACTAGAATGCTTCTCTCCACTTTTACCATTTGGAGGTAAACTATTATCATCCGTAGGCTTTCATAGTACCTTGGGCCTCTATTTAATTTGTGGTATGTTGTATGGTAATTTTGTGTTTTGTCTTTTTCCCCTTCTTTCCTACAAGGCAGAGCTATTCATGGTCAGGCATCATGTCTGGCATCTTTCTATTTCCACCATCTGGTACAAATCCTGGCACAGAGTAAATGTTTGGCATGCCTGTCTGTTGGATACTTGGATAGATGCATGGATGAATAGTCTGTATTTAGAGCAGGTGATAGTCAGTAGTGTGATATTTTTTATGATTCAGACTACTAATATTCCAACTTGGAAATGAATTCCTCTTTTGGTCCATACCTTTCAATGTCACCTTCTTGATTATTTTCTTTTGATTCTGACTTCGATGGCTGGCACGTTGAATGTGGTAGGTGAACAGTAACTATTTGTTAAAGGATTGTTGGCCATAGGTCTAGGTTTAAACAGATGGTAGCATTGGATAACCTGAGAGTCCTTCTCTTTAGGAAGGCAAGAAAGAGATTTCTTTCATTCAAAATTGACCTCCTGGAGCCACCTTTTTCCTTTTCTCTCTACCCCAGTGGTACTTCCCTCCCTGCTACTTCACCCATTATAGCTCAGCAAATGCTGACAGCTTGGGTGCAGAACTGAAGACTCCTGGAGTGGGAAAGCCTGGAAGCCTCCTATAGATACAGCTGTCTTAATTCAGTTCACCCCACTCAAGTCCGGAACATTAAATCCCATCCCTGCTATGCAAATAATGGCATAGATTTATCTCTTTTTCAGGCTTTCAGCCTCTTATTTGGGTTCTGTCGCCTTCAATTATGAATGCTGGCTAGTATACCCAGCTTCTACCCTGAAATTCCAAGTTGAGCTATTTTCTATCTTTACCCTTTCTCTTTGTCAACTGAAAGAGAAAGGTCTATCCAATTTCTTCGGAATCTCCTTTCTTCCTCTGGCCTGAGATCTGGATCATTAGGGGAAGAAACTCCCTCTGGATCTGTATTAGGGTGATTTTCCATTCACTTGCCCATTTTCCCTGTTCTCACCTCTTTCCCTTGGTAGTCAGCTGCTGAGAATCCCTAGTTTAGGACCCTTTTCCTTGTTTCCTGGCTCTTTCATTTTATTATAGATTCTGATCCTCTTCTATCTGAACAATAATTATTTTCTTTCTTATCAAGTCTTCCGTTATTCTCCTGGACTCTTTCTTGTTCTTTGCCCTCATTTCTCTATAGGTACCTATTAGCACTTCCATCTCTGCCCTCTGAATTTACCATGTCCTTTTTAGGCAATGGCAGTTTTTCACAGGTCTTTAACTTGAGACTTCTACTTATTGTGCTTCCGGAGTAGCAGACGCTTGGTGGGCTTAATCTTCAAGTTTTATTGTATCTAGGAAATGGGGTTGGATGAGGGGAGAAAAGGAGTATTTAAAGAAGAAAGAGGCAAGAGATCTTCATTTCACTCTTATCGGAAAAGGGCAAGAGTCACAGAGACAGGGAATTTTTTTCTATTAAACTCCATTCTGAGTTTTGTAGAATTTCCTTTTCTTTCTTAGAGCCTTGATCTCTATTTCTACCAATAAGCAAAGCTTCAGTAATTTGTCTGTGGAATTTGAAAAGGCAAAACCAACCTCAGGAAGTTTGTTATTGAAACCTATTTGGTACTGGGCCTGGCATGATAAGAAGCATACACCTCCCCTCAGAGACAGCCAGAGGGGAGAGTGAGTGTATTTCTCATCCAAGACCAGTGTCCTTGGATCAGAAACAAACTGAGGCAGAAAAAGGTCAGCTTTCAGCAAGGACTCCAACCAGGAAGTTAATCTTCCTACAAATATAAAATAAAAGCAAACAGCAACCAACCAACCAAAACCTTCTCTTTCCTTTGTCACAGGCAGACAGAAAATACAGAACAGCTCACCGAGAGCTCAGAGAATAGGCAGGCAGGAAGTCCCCAAACATCATGAACTGAGAGATAAACAATGTATTGTGGGACTTAGCACAGACGGTAGGCAGCCAGCATGTTACAGAGGATACTGGAAGAAAACAAAGCGCCCTCAGCAATGTGATTGATAATTAAGGTGGAGGAAGTGAACTCTGAAGTACATTAAGACAGGCATAACAGAAAGGCACTGATGAGAAATGCAGCTACTCCACTGCGGACCAGAGGGGAATAAGAATAAGATGGTGAAGATAGAGGAAAAGGAGTAATTCGGGTACTATCAGAATGCCAACCCCCCACCCCGATGGCTAAGGGTTTTCAGCAAGTACTGCATAAAAAAGAACATATTTCTTTTAGAACCTTACTCACCTCTCTTTCCTCTCTATTTGTGTGTGAGTAAAGTTTCGTTCATTCTCATTACACTTGTTATCTTCATAATGCCTCAAATTAACCTCA
The DNA here is from genome assembly GCF_007565055.1 of Rhinopithecus roxellana. Taxonomy (NCBI): domain Eukaryota; kingdom Metazoa; phylum Chordata; class Mammalia; order Primates; family Cercopithecidae; genus Rhinopithecus; species Rhinopithecus roxellana. Next base: position 108,182,930 of record NC_044558.1, read on the forward strand.
TTGGTTTTATTGCATTCAGGCAACTGATCCTATTTCAGCCAAGATTCTGGCAAGTAACCAAACTTCCCCATCCTCTGCTCTAGGTTCTTTTGTATAAGAGGTAAACCCTCTCTAAGCAGAACCCAGTTAAGCAGGACGTTTTAATAGTCCCAGTTTCCACCACTACTCCTTGTAGTTTTGAAGATTTTGTAAAATTTTATCAGAAGATGGTCAAATATCAAGAACATAGATGGTGATAGCATGGTATACGTGAAGGGTCCTGAAAATTATTTATGATCAATGAATTAATATTCTGGGATTAGTGTAGAGTCAGTTCTATCTACTTTACATGGTTAAATCAGTAGCTATGGAGACTCCTACTTGTAGTTTATTATAATAAGCTTGAAATGATGAGCTTGGTCATCAAAGAAAGACACAGTTGTGTTCAGGATGATGAAAGTACATAGGCTGGAATGGGATCTAGTAACGCATGTTAGAAAGATATAAAACGAGTTGAAACAAAGAGTTCAAGAACATTCTGAATACATTTTTTAAAAACTGGGTTTTTTTTTTTTACATGAAAAACTTCAAACATACACAAAAGTAAAAAGGATGATATAATGATCTAGAGGTTCAATTAGACTCAAGTTCAAATTTTTAGGCAAGCCTCTTTTCTGAGCAGTGTTTTGCAGCTCTCATTCCTTCACGTCACGAGGCCAAAAGGTCTGGTTGTCCCATTTTAAGTGATGCTAAGATCAATGAGTGGGTTCAGGTGTGTCAGCCTCATCCCTGCATTATCAAGTTTCCATTCCTTTGATGATTGCTGCCTAGATCCATTATTTCATTTAGGGGCTTGCAAAAGGTGATTTTTCTAGTTCTATCCCTCCTGCATTTGTTAGTGGAAATTTTTCCATAAAGAAGAATTTCCCTCATCAACGATTTGATTACCCTAAAACACAGGAAGTTTCACCATAAAGTACATGAAGGGCAGGATGAATGCCTGATCTACTCTCTTCATTTACAGCCTTAAGAGCCTCTGTTGGGGCCCCAGCAACTGGATTGGTGCCACCTAACATGTAATGAGGGGGTTGTTTTTAAACGATTTGCTAAGGTCACTGGTGAAATGCCTTTGTTCCTCTGTCTAGAATTATATTAATTCCTTGAGTATATGCAGCCCTCTTACTGCTTCACATACTTCCTGCCTCCGACTAGAAACTAGTAAAAATTTTCAAGCAGAAGTGACAGTAGAGGCATTGAGTTGAAGGAAGAGTTATGGTTTTCGTGTTCTTTCTTCAAGTATTCTGTGATTTGTGTTTAATACAAGGACCTCCCAGACCTGACATTGCAGGGGTAGGTTTAAATATAAATTTTAGATGTTGAGAGGTGATATATGACCTCCTCCTTCCCTTGCGGCAAGCCTATTGCAAGGATGTGCACATGCTTGTGATCTATGGATAGGAAAATGCCATGGCAGTAGCATTTCTCTGCATTGGCCCTCACGTACCCCGGCAAGGACATATTGGTGTTACCAGCATGTCTTATAAGGGATTTTAGGAAGTAAAAATGGAAATATTCTAGGATAGGCTTAACCTAAGGAATCATTGGCAGCACCTGTTAATACTTTATTTTGGGGGTATAGTGACATAGGGGGTGGGAAGAAATTATTTAAAAGCAAAAATAATTTTAATTCTGTATTTCCTGTTTTCCCTCTTTTTATTATTATCTTTTGGCTCTTCTCTGGATTCAGTCTCATGACCAGAAAATGGAAGAAGTTAAAAGCTTATTAGATTGACAAAACAAAGAAACAAACAAACAAAAAACAAAAAACATGGTGAAGATTAATTCTGAGAAGCTGTTTAAATTGCAAACTTTTTGGGAAAATAATGAAAGGCAATATCAAAAAGACCTTGGGTGATCGGGTTGCCAGATGAAATACAGGAGGTTCAGCTAAAATTGAATTTCAGATAACAATTAAGTTTTAGTAAAGTGTATCTCAATTATTGCATGGGACAGACTTCTCCTAAAAAATTATTTGTTGTTTATCTGAAATTCAAATTTAACTGGATGTCTTGTCCATTTATTTGCTAAACCTGGCAGATCTACTTGGAGGGCTCAGAGAACAATCTGAGAGTTGTTTGCAGTGCTGTGTGCTGGGCCCCAGGACTTTTCATTATTTCAGGAAATCTCAGGAGAGTGCTAGTGAGGACCATGAATATTCCTCTGCAATGTGCTGATATTTATCAGAGCAAAGCCTGCTGTTCTCTAATATGTATACATTTTAATGGCTCTCTTTACTCTATAAAAGTGAATTTAAACAGGCAGAGAGTTTTGTAGGAGTCTGAAAACCCCTGACAATCAGTGTTTCTCCCTCTATGAGGTCATAGCCTGGGAACAATGAAATGCTAGGAGCTGGGGCAGTTGTCTTTACATTTAACCTGGTAAAATGGATGTTAAATAAAGTTTTGTTTAACTTGTTCAGATATCCAGAGAAGAGGCCAGTGTAAAACTTGCATTTTTCATGCCCTGGTTATAGAACTGGAGCAATTTAATAAGATGTATCTCTTTGTTTTAAATGTTGTTACATGAAATAGATCACACCAAAGCCTATGTTTCTGGTGATTCCTGAGAAATTTGTACCTGGAATTTCTCTGTACTTCTGGTATGAAGATTATCAGGATTGCCTAGAGGTGTCTGTCCTTCCCCACCTGGCTTACAGAACATGTTCTTCTGTTGCTTTTTATAATGTATATAAGCCTCAAACAGAAAGAGAGAGATGGCTGCCAAACTATATTTATGTGATATTGAATAATCTTCAGGGAGGGGTCTTTCTCGCAGTATAAAGGACTAAAATTTTATGCAATTAAATATGCATAACTTTATGGCTTTATTCGTTCCATATTCCCGTTCTCCTTTTGTAAACTATACTTCCTTTATTTCAACATCGTGGGTTCCTGGGAGCTCGCATTTTTATAAAACACGTCCGTGCTCACAGCTTTATTTGATTGGCTCAGGGATGGTTATTTGATAATAACCAGTCATAATACAGCTCTATCTGTAACCTTTCTGAGATGTCTCCAGTATTCTTCTCCCCCAAATCAATAAACTCCTTTTTTTCCCCAAGCCAAAAAGTTTGAGTTGGATTTCTAAGATCTGCAACCAATAATTCCAACAAATAAAACCCAGAACTAAATTTTTACAAACTATAATACATTAATTTTCAGATTGCTTTTTTAAAAAACAACAAGTTAAAACCCAACAGGTTACTCTTGAAATGTTAATATTTATTCTTATTTTATCACTGCCTCTACAACACTTTTTAAAATTATTCTTTTGAAATTCATTTTTCCCTCAGTGAATAATCATATTTCATTATTCATATCACTGTTGTCACACTTAATTTATATTGTTTTGTGTCACAATTATTTTTGTTCACCTCTTTCTCCTGTTCTTGAGAGCAGGGACCAAACTTTCCCCCATTTTAGTGACCCTTGCAGTATCTACATTGTAAGTAAAAAATAGTATTTCTTAAATAGGTAATTAAGTATTTTCTTGGTTCTTTGTTCTTAATGGAGTACAGTATAATAAAAGTTGGGGTTGTTATATATCCAAGAGAAGTTATTTACAATTAAAAAATCTATTTGATTACTTAGAGATGTACGCATATTTGTGAGAATGGTATATTACACACAAAATAGAAAAACACAGCATTGAATATCTAATTTAAATAGTAGTGGGAAATAAGCATGTGAAATAATACATGTGTTAATTAACTTGACTTGGCCATTCCACAATGTATACACATTTCACAATATCATGTTGTATACCATACATATATGCAATTTGTATTTGTCAGTTAAAAAAATAAACAATGAAAAATGTAAAAAACAAAGCAGTGTGGGATGATGTGGCTGGCTTGGGGAGAAAGAGAGTTTTGTTGGTGGAGGTTCTCTGCATTCTCTGAGAAGATCAGCTTCCATCAGTGTCAAATGTGGGAGAGGACTTTTAATTGTCATGGACAATTGGAGACATTGAAAAGGATTCTCAGTCACATCCTTGAGTTGCTTCTGGGAGGAACCAGATGCAGGTCCATCCATGAAGTTATGTTGTGGAAGGGACTGGGATTCTTTAAGGGAACCACACTGAGGGAGGCACATGAGGGACTCGGAGTGAAATCACACCAGGCAGACATGTGGAGGTTGGCCAAAGGGCACTGACTAGGATGATCGCTCTGAGAGAGTGGTGGTTCTGGGTACAATATCTTGTACCTAATCCAAGCCACTGGAGAGCCGTGTGTTCTGAATCTAGGAAAGAATCATGTCTCTGAGGACTCATGAACTCTGCTGTAGGAAAGCCCTGAAGGCAGCTTTTTATAGGAAGTAAAAGGACCTATTTTCTTGGCCAGAGATGAACACCAGGTGGTGGCCCTCCTGAGGAGACCAGCAGAGATGGTGGCAGTCAAGGGAGAGGTACTGTGGGGATCAGGACAGCTAGGTGAGGAGAAGAGGGGCTGGGGAGCTCAGTTCTATGACCACCTTCCTCTTCACCCTCCACTTCTCTCCACCCAGAATCAAAGAGAGGATCACTAGGGGAGGCATTCCTGGGAAGTCTAGTCTTACTGATAATCAAGCCAGTGAGACCTTATAGCTTAGTATTATGGTAAATATGTGATAGTACATTCGTGTTGCTGCATCATATTTTAGTCAGTGGCAGACTGCATATACCATAGTGGTCCCATACGATTATAATGGAGCTGTATTAGGCTGTTCTTGCATTGCTATAAAGAAATACCTGAGACTGGGTAATTGATAAAGAAAAGAGGTTTGATGGTTCTGCAGGCTGTACAAGCATGGCAACTGCATCTGCTTGATTTCTGCGGAAGCCTCAGGGAGCTTTTAATCATGGTAGAAGGTGAAGCAGGAGCAGATATGTCACATGGTGAAAGCAGGAGAGACTTATGAACAACCAGATCTCTTGAGAACTCACTCACTATCACGAGGATAGCACCAGCCCATGAGAAACCTGCCCCCATGACCCAATCACCTCCCACCAGGCCCCACCTCCACCATTGGGGATTACATTTCAACATGAGATTTGGGTGGGTACAAATATCCAAACTATATCATGAGTTAAAAAATTTATATTGTCTAGTTGCATAGTAGCCATTGAAATGTCATAGCATAGCACATTACTCATGTGCTTATGATGATGCTGGTGTAAACAAACATATGGCACTGCTAGTTGTGTAAAAGTAGAGGACACGCTATTGTGTATAGTGCATGATACTTGGTAATGATAATAAACAACTGTTACTAGTTTACATATTTACTATGCTACAGTTTTTTATCACTATTTTAGAGTGTACTCCTTCTACTTATAAAGGGAAAGTTAACTGTAAAGCAGTTTCAGGCAGGTCCTTCAGGAGGTATTCCAGCAGAAGGCATTGTTGTCATAGGAGATAACAGCTCCATGTGATTTATTTCCCCTGAAGATCTTCCAGTGGGACAAGATGTAGAGGTGGAAGACAATGATATTGATGATCCTTTGTGTAGGCTTAAGCTAATATGTGTGTTTGTGTCTTAGTTTTTAATAAAAAAGTTGAAAAAGTTATAAAAAATTTCAAATAGCAAAAAGCTTATAGAACAAGAAAGAAAATATTTTTGTACAGCTGTACAATGTGTAAGCTTAGTGTTATTATGAGTCACAAAGTTAAAAATTAAAAAGTTTATAAAGTAAAAGTTACAGTAAGCTAAGATTAATGTATTACTGAAGAAAGAATTTTAAAAAATAAATTTAGTGCAGCCTAAGTGTACAGTGTTTATAAACTCACCACTTATTCACCCAGAGCGACTGCCAGTCCTGCAAGCTCAATTCATGGTAAGTGCCCTATGCAGGTGTACCATTTTTTGTCTTTTATATTATGTTGTGTTTTACTATACATTTTTTATGTCTGGATATGTTTAGATACACAAATACTTACCATCGTGTTACAGTTGCCTACAGTATTGCTAACAGATTTGTAGCCTAGAAGGAATAGGCTATGCCGTATAGCCTATTGTGTAAGCACACTCTATGATGTTCACACAGTGACAAAATTGCCTAACAACACATTTGAATCTCTATCATTAAGCAATATATGACTGTATATATAGCATGTATAGTCTTAAAGTATATATTATAGTATATAGTATTACAGTATCTAGTAAATATACATAGTATTATAAGAACATGACACATTTATATATACTTGGATGAGGTCAAAGGATGTTAGGGTGGCATGCTTATGAACCATTTGTTTCAACATGTTTGATTATGTAACAGCTCATTCTAATTTTTCACTGTCATCAATAATAGGACTGTGAATTCCTTGCATATTAATCTATGTCTGTATCTCTGATTATGTGCTTAGGATAAATTCCTGGAAGTATAATTAAACCCAAGAGTATAAATAATATTACAGGTCTTGAGGCCCACTGCCAAATTGCCTTCTAGGAAGGGTGTACTAATTTATGTTCCAACCCATACTGTGTAATAGTTCCTACCTCAGTGATAGCATTATGAGCTTTGAGTGTTATCATGTATTAGTTCATTCTCACACTGCTATGAAGAAATACCTTAGACTGGGTAATTTCTAAAGAAAAGAGGTTTAATTGGCTCACAGTTCTGCAGGCTGTATAGGAAACATGGCTGGGGAGACCTCAGGAGACTTTCCATCATGGAAGAAGGTGAAGGGGAAGCAGGCACATCTTACAGGGCCAGAGCAGGAGGAAGAGAGAGATGGGGGAGGTGCTACACATTTTAAACAACGAGATCTCATGATAACTCACTCACTATCACGAGAACAACACCAAAGGGGAATTCCATCCCCATGATCCAGTCACTTCCCACCAGGCACCAATGCCAACACTGGGATAACAATTTGACATGAGATTTGAGCAGGGACACAGACCCAAACCATATCATCACTAAGATGAAAATCTTAGTACAGGTGAAAAATGGGTATATTCTGAGTTTTCCAAATGCTTATTTGTGCTAGAAGTGTTTTTAAAAATAACAAGTTGATTTCCTGTTTTGTAAAAGAAATACGGCCAGGTATGGTGGCTCACGCTTGTAATCCTAGCACTTTGGGAGGCTGAGGCGGGTGGATCACGAGGTCAGGAGATTGAGACCATCCTGGCTAACATGGTGAAACCCCATCTCTACTAAAAATACAAAAAGTTAGCTGGGTGTGGTGGTAGGTGCCTATAGTCCCAGCTATTCAGGAGGCTGAGGCAGGAGAATGGTGTGAACCAACAGAGTGAGACTCCGTCTCAAAAAAAAAAAAAAAAAAAAAAAAAAAAAAAAAAAAAAAAGAAATACATTTAAGGTGGAAGGTACAAGCAAGCAAAGAGGAGAAAATAAAAATTACCTGTAATCCTACCTACTGGAGATAATCACCATAGAAGCTTATGTGTACGTATGTTTAATCTTTTTTTCCTTTTTAATGAGTACATTTCAGCAGTTTTCAAGCTTGGCTGCACATCAGAATCAACTGTGGTGCTTAAAAAATTACAAATGACCAGACCTCATCTCTGGAGATTCATATTCAGTAAGTCTTTTCTTAAAACACTTTCTTCCAGAGTGTTTAATTGGGCCGCATTACACATACTTTAGGGTTTTGTTTACCTACTTGCCCTCCGTGGGTCATCTCATCTAGTGTCAAAGCTTCAGTAAGCACTTTACAATTGAGGGACTTATGATTCCTACCCTAGCCCGGGTGACTATCCTAAGTGTTAGAACCTTGTATTCCAGCAAGCATTCCTCAACTCTACATGGATGTACTCCTAGACCCCCAAACTCAATATCTTCAAAACTCATTACTTTCTGTTAAAAACTAATCCCTGTTTCAGTGTTCCCAATAATATGGCCAGCCACCTTTTTATTCATCCTAACCCACATAGCCATGCAGACTCAAAGATGGCCCTCAATGATTCCTGCCTTCTGGTATTCCTGCCCTTGTGGAATCCCTTCCCCTTGAGTGTAGGCCAGCCTAGCAACTTGCTTGTCACCAATAGATGGCATGGGCATATCACTTGCATGATTAGGTTATGTAAGATTATGACTTCTGCCCGGTTACTAGACTGTAACTTGGCTGGCTTTGTTAAAGCCAGCTGCCATGTTGGAGAGGACCATACAGCAAGGAACTGAAGCCCTCAATCTAACTACTGCAGTGAACTGAATCCTGTTAAAAACCACTTGAACTTTGAAGCAGATATTTCTTCAATTGCACCTTCAGATGAGACCTCAGCCCTGGCCATCCCTTTGATTGCAGCCTTGGGTGAAACCATGAAACAGAGGACCCAGATAAGCCATGCCCAGACTCCTGACCAACAGAAACTGTGAGATAGAAAATGTATTTGTGCCAAGTTAGTGGTAATTTGCCACGCAGCAATAAATAACTAATATAAAACTAATTATCAAGGTCTGTTATTTCGGTTTTTTTGATACCTCTCAAATCTGATATATTTTCCCTGACTACCATCAGATGGTTCAGGCATGATCATGCATTCCCTGCATTGTTACAGCTGCCTTTAACCCATCACTCTGCCATTTGTCTTATGGCCTCCAACCCCAATTTATTCTTTGCAGAATCATCTTTCAAAATTAAATTTGAATCATATTCCACTGTTTGAAGCCCGTTAGCACTATTACACTGTTCATGGGGTTAAGTTCAAAGTTTTAAACATGACTCAAAATTCTCTGTGACCTAGCCCCATGCTGCCTCTGTTTCAGGTTCTGTCCTCTTGGCTCTTGGCCTTAACACTTACTGCTCTCTTTGCTTGAAGTCTTCTATTATATACTTACCCACTTGCTCTAACTGCAAATCTTTCTCTCACTACAACTTGTTTTTCACATACAAATAACAATTTCCTTTAACAAATCTTTCCCAGATGCACAAGCCTGAGCTGGATGCCTCTGTGGACAGTCTGCTATCTCCACATACTTCACCTACGACTGGGCATATTATGGCCTTTACCTGTTTATTCGTCTCATGTCTTCTATAGAGAGAGCACAAAGATCATGCCTATTTCATTAACTCCCTTGTTGACACTCAAGTAAATATTTATTGAATGGATGAATAAATAAATGGCAGTGGAAGTTTTTTTTTTTCTTCTGGGTTTGGTGAAACCTCTGAACCACAGACCAGTTTTCTGTATGCACCATGTCTGGATCAAGCTGTGGCTTGGTACTTGCATTTAGTATCTGGTCTCCTTCTGCAACACAGCCCAGAATATTCCCAATATCATGCCAGCTTTTTGCTTTAAGTGGTTGCCCAGTGGAACCTAGGACCACCTTCTTTCCGACGTCAATGATAATCATCAGGGGTGAAACAGAGTACAAGTGATGTCTCCTTGCCCTAAATCTAGCCCAAGCTTCCAGGTTAGAAATATCAAGAAGGTGGAGCCAAGACTCCCTTCATTTCATCCTGGATTTAATGCTCTTTCTTAGGAAGGGGCCATGTAAATGGAAAGCATCTGAGTCATCTCTTAATCTGGCTTTATCTTCAGTAATGAGAAAGTTTTTAGTGTTTTGCCACATGGATCCTCTCCTTCCCTTCCAGGGCATACTGCTAAAAGATTCCTCTTCTATTCATGGGGAAAATGGGAAGGAAGAAATTAAATGGCTGGGCTTAATGCATTTGGCCTGAAAGAAATACTTGCAATGATTTTAGCTTACCTTTTAACTCATGCTGATGCTCATTTCCATCCTCTTAGACGTGACTGCTTGATTTCTTAGCTCCTTTTTAAAATTCATCATTGTTCATGGGAATGTATTTTCAAGTATATTTTTAGATTCATTACATATGTGAGAATGTCTTTATCTTCACTTCGTACATGAATAACAAATTGTGAAGTATAAAATATTTAGATAGTAATCTCTTCCTTTCAAACCCTGTAGCTGTTGATCTGTTGTCCTCTAGTCTTTACTATAAAGAGAAGTCTGAGACTAGCCTGATTTATTTTTCCTTTGTGAATCACAACCTTTTTTTCTATCTGAACTCTAATATGATTTTTTCCCTTTATCATTGTAATTCACTTTTTTTCCCCCTAGCATGTAATCTTAGTTCTTAATTTTACTTAGACCAAAGTAAGCCCATTTGGTCTGCACACTCGAGTCATTTTTTTCCAGCTTTAGAACGTAATTTTCAGTCTTGTTGCTTCTGTTTCACTTGTACAGAGTTTAAAAATATTTATAATTCTTAGATGGAATCTCCATGTCAGTTGCGAGGGTTGATTTTGTGTGGAGAAAAAAAGAAATCTATGCTGTTATCCAAGGTTTTAATTTAATACGCACTTATTGAAGGTATTCACTTATTAAAGGTACATTAAAAAAAAACTCCAGCATTTTTCAAGCCCTTAAGTTCACCTTACATATTTTATTACTTGATTTATGAATCTAGTAAATTTTAGCAATTGCTTTCAAGGGAGATTTTGAATAAGGTTTGATCAATTTAAGTTGAACACATTGAACTCCCAAGCAGGTCCCTTTACAACTTGGTTAATAAAAATTCCCCTAAGTATTTAAACTCCATTTATAAATTTAATACATTCAGTTTTCTTTTTAAGCTTTTCAAATGTCTGACCTACAGCCAAACCTTAACAACTCCAGTAAATCTAATAAATTAAGTAACGAATCACATGTTCTCTTAACCATTCCAATACTTTTAAACTTGATTAAATTCTCTAAATCTTTCCACTTAAAGGTAGAAGTCTAAAACCTATTACTCAATACACCATTAAATTGAATTCCCAAGGCTAATCTGTCATATTCACTGATATGCCATATGCTGTTAGACATTAAACCTTTTTATATTGCTCCATGATTAGAACCTTATTCCCAAACTTAACACAAAAGTATTAGTTGGTGGATTTTATTTACTTTATCCTGTCTATATTTAATACAAATATTTTTATAGTGCAAAGACATATAGCCACTAAATTTTATTATCAAAAAATTGGGGTAGCTATTCTGCCAAAACTGGAGCTACAATTCTGGAGGATGGAACTACCATTCAGGGATAATGGTACCATTCAGGGAGAATATAGTACCATTCAGTGTTTCATCAATTGGCTGAGAATGGATATTGCCAAGAGATTTTTGACCAGAGTGCATAGATTCTAAGTTGGCAGCATAGTATTGTTGTTATGACAACAGGCAATTCCTAATCTGTTACTTGTGGATAAGGTTGGTGCCTATTGGATCAAATTATGCAGCCTACTAAATATTGCAACAAATTCCAAAACTGCTTTTTTGGAATTTGCATTTTAATGTATTTCTCTTCATCTCTAGAGCCATGTATGTAAATTCTTTCCTCTGGTTGGAATGACAACAATAAGAATAACACACAACAACTGATTTACTGTGCATTTGCTATGTGCCAGATTAAGTGCTTTGTATAATATAACTCTTTTAATTATCATAGTTCTATGATAAAGAAACTATGATTTTTCCTATCTTATGATTGCATTATAATTTTAAGTTTTTAGGCAAAAAAGAAATAAAAGGTCACATAGTGATGTATCCAGGATTACAACCCTAGCATTGTCTTTATGCTTATTCACTGCCAAGTATTATTTTCGTACTGTAACTAAGATCAAAAGACACCAGAGTCCAAGCCTTTAGAGGGCAGTGACATCTCCTAAGTTCAAGTTATGTTTTTAGTTTTGTAATCTTCCTACTAAGGTTGCAGCTAACTCTCTTCTTAATCTCTTTGCTGCCGGATTGGACTGTTGATTCATTCACAGAATCTTCATGAAGAGCCATCCTTCATAAGAGGTAATTTGCTGATCTTCTCTCATGCCTTTGTCTGCATCTGTTATCACAACCAAGGCCATACTGAGCACTTTCTGTTATTTATCTTGCCTTCTTACCTGGCATTCACAAAGAACTGAGTTCTCATGTTCTCTCCCACCCTATTTCTGATTTGGTTTTTTGCAATATGAATTCCACTGTTATGAGCTTCAATTTTTAATTCTGTTACTGCAATTTTCACATTCTTGAAATTCTTCCTTGTTTTGTTTCACTCAGCAACTTTTGTATTCAGTTTACTGCTTCCAGAACTCATCCTGTTGTCTTTTATTCTTGACTCTTTCCTTTCCTAATGATTTTCTCTTTGAGGATCATGAAAGATACATCCTCTTGCACAGTACTCAATTGAGGCTGCCAAGCTAATTCTTAGAATTCCTTCTGATTCCTCTAAGTACAGAGCTCTCCCTTGGGGAAGGAAAGAGGTTTTTCTACAATGTCCAGCACTAGAAGAGCAAGCAATGCATCATTCACTGTTTAGTTCTTGCCTTGCTATTTTCTGGGAGTTTCAGTCTAAAGAGAGAAAGACGAGTGGGTTACGGGAGGTAGAGGGGAGGGTGAGGAGAGTGAGTAAACAGCCTCTGGCTGCTCAGGTTTATGGTCTTCCAGATCAGGGTCTCTGAGGCTCTGCAAGCATAAGTTTAATCCATGTTTGTGAGCCATATATTTAGTTGAAATACTTCTTAGAGTCTAGTAATAAGTTTTCTGTAATTCTTATTATTTTACTGGTAGTGTGAGTTTCATATTTTTCTATGACTTTATGGGTATTTGAGCGAGGAATTGGGAAAGGCCATTTCAAGGGCTGCCAGAAAGGCTCTATTTAAATCAGAAGTATTTAGCTATAATTCCAGAAGATCTCTATGGAATAGATTTTATATCCCAAGTGACTTATTCCTTGGATTTTATAGTGGACTTGAATTTATCTCATCTTTCTTCTTTTTATCTAAAAGACAATCTTGAAAATCTTACATTTCTATATAACCAGAACTGAGTATTTTCTTCTTTGGGGGGCAGAAACGTTGGTAAGTCATGCACAAAAACCAAAGCAATGTATGTGACTTAAAAAAGATAAATATAAAATACTTAGTTTACTTACATTCATAATAGGTAATAGAATAAAGAATCCAGCATTCTGTTTTGTGAATGTGACAAACAGCAAAAGGAGAGCTGGCAGAATGAGAGAAAGAGGACGGGAGAATTCTCAAAGGTAAATCTTTAAATAAGTCCCATCAGGAAAACACTATTTACTATTCATGGTGGACAGTAGAATCTAAATTCCTTTGCTGGCATTCAAAGTCACCTACAATTTGGGTCCCATCTGCTTTTGCAGTCTGATCACTTACCACCTCCCTGTGTGAACCCTGCACTGAGGACAAAACAGTCCACTGTACTGACCTCAGCAGCAAGCATTGTCCTTACTAGCCTATGTCTTTGCTCACAATGTCTGTCTCTGAAACATTCTTCAGGCCCATCTTCCAAGGCCCAGCTCTGATGCTGTCTCCTTTGAAGCCAGCAGCCAATAGTCATCTCTGCACCCTCTGAAACACCTTGGCATTTCTGGTCAGACACTACCTTGGATGGCAGCTATCTGGTATCTTGTCTTCTCTCTTCAACTCCATTGCACTTTCCAGGCTAGAAAAGACCCCACCTTGTATTCACATTTGTCCTAAAGCCCAGCAAATTGACTTGCAGAGTAGGGCAATACAGAGTAGGTTATCTGACTGAAAAGGGAGTTACAGCAAGAAGGAAAATCAAAGGGGGAAAAAGAAGAGATGGACAGAGATGACAGAAGAAAAAAAGGTAAAGACAGGGAAGAGAAACAGACAGACATCACTTTCTTTAATTTAGAGAGATATACATTTAAAAAAATAATTGAAATGCTTGTTACTATGTCAGTGACTTCAGCACTGGGGAAAAAGAGCCTGTCTGCTGTTATTTATAAATTTCAAGGCTTATATTTGAAATAAACATTTATTTTCCCATGGAATGCCCACGGATTTTGTATTGTGTCAAAGAATGTCTTCAGGTTTTTAAGAAGTATTTTGAAAACTCAGGGTATCTATCAATTTTCTAGTTATTCCTGTGAGTCTCTTTGACATTCACATTCTATCATTCTTGCCTAATCTTTGTTATTTGAGAGATTAGGGCTGTCTCATTTCACAATACCTGAAAGATTATGTTTGAGAACAGAATTTATTTCATTATGTGTACATTTTTTTCAAATCAAATTTATCATTTTCTTAAATCCAATCCTTTTTGTTTTTGTCCTAACTGTTTCATGGTGAGGATTATTATGTTATATATAGAAGAAACTAAAAGAGTGCAAAAACTCATAGGGAAGAAATGAATTGCTCCCTGTTCACAGCTTTTAATCTGTTCTTATTAGACCTCCAGAGGCTTAATTCTGAGCTCAGTCACCTCAAATGCTCACTGCAGCCAACTTAGGCTGCGGGTTGTCGTGTTGCTACTGGTTCAGCAGAACCTTGTAACAGCTTTTCTCAGGCCAAATGAAATGAAAGCTGAATGTGATTTCTAGGCTATTTTCCACTTTTGTTTACGCCAAGGTTCTAGTCAGTAAGAGGTTTAAAGAATCCCAATTCCTTTGTGATGCGTGCCCTTGCTTAAATAGGGTAGAATTGACTTGGCAGCTTCTTGAATGTACATCATTCCTTTGTGGGAATGAGTTTCCACACTTTTCGTCTGAGTCCAGTACATGGCAACATATATTAAGGTGGTTGATTCAGGAATGTGGCTTGTAGCCATGTTTCTTCCCTCACTACCATTGGAAGGCACTTCTAGTGGAGAAGAATGTGTGTCTGGAAGCTTGAGGGAAAATCATTGAGAATGATGTACTGTTGAAGAAGTTTCCAGAATTATAGTCAGTTCAGGATGAAAGAATACAAAAATCTCTGGCATTGCTGATGATTTTGGCATTAGAAAACCAAATTAGAAGGTGAGAATGCATCAATGGAGATGGAAGGTGGGAAGGGAGGAAAGATGTTTCAGTTAGAGACAATAGCATATGCAAAGACCCAGAGGCAGAAAAGAACACAGTGTGTGATTTGGGGGAGTGGAAAGAGATGAGACAGACAGGAGAGATGAGCCAAGGGCCTTGTATGCCAAGAGAGACTGAGCTTCAGAGAATAAGGAGAACTGGCTCCATGAAATGAGATAGTGACAGTGTGTGCCTGAGGGTTCAATTCAGCAACCACAGCCTGGCACAGAATAAGTCAGGGCTGCTGCTAGCCTACAAAACCTCATTGTAAGTTAGAAATAGATCCTGAGTGGATGATGTTTTAGTTATCTACTGCTGCATAACCAACTACTCCAACGCATAATGGCACAAAGAATCCTCTTTTTTTAATGCTCATAACTCTGTAGATCAGGAATTCAGACAGGCCTCAGGAGGGATGGCTTGTCTCCATTCCACAGTGTCTGGGGCATCAGTGGAGAGACTAGAAGACTATAACAGTCAGCCAGCAGCTACATATCATTTGGAGGTGTCTTCACATGCATGTTTGCTGGTTGGTGCTGGCTGTTGGGCAGCCCCTTAGCTGGGACTGTCGGCAGAACACCTGGATGCAGCTTCTCTTTATTGCCTGGGCTTCCTCACAGCATGGTGGTTAGCTTCCAAAAGTGAATGTCCCAAACGACAGGAAAGGAAAGCTGCCACATTGTCACTTGCACCATTTTCTGTTGATTAACCAGTAAAAAGCTCAGATTCAAAGTAGGGGACCCTAGGCCTCATTGCTTAGTAGGAGGAGTAATGACAAGTTTGGGAGTCATTTTAAAAAATTGCCACATGCTAGTTAGAAAAAGATGTTCCCACTAGGTGGACACATCCCTTTAGTGAAGAAAAAGCTAAAGTTTTCTCCAAATAAATGTAGCCCCACACCAGGAAACACAGGTTGGGTTCAGCCCCATTTAACATCTCTGTTAAGAGCCTTTGCAGAGTTAACAACTGGCACAACTATACCCAGAGAGGCCCCAGGCTCAGTAAATCCCAGGTAGTTACCTTCTCTCCACTGCTCTTCAAAACAAAGAGGAAAATGGCCCTTCTTCATGAGATTCTAGCCTTGTTCCCTACATGTATTTTTTCCCTGTGATTAACTGTATTTAATTTAATTAATTTTTTTTTGTTTTTTTGGTTTTTTTTGGTCGTTTCACATTATCGGTCACTGAATATTCTCTTGTCTACTTGATACTTTCCCTTCCTCTCTCCCCATCCCCCCAGCCCAGTCTCTTCCTGGACTATACTTCAAACAATACAAGTAGTAAGGATGATTTCTTTTCTTTTTTTATAGATGAAGTATTGCTCCTGTCCACGAGGCTGGAGTGCAATGGTGCGATCTCTACTCACTGCATCCTCCACCTCCTGGGTTCAAGCGATTTTCCTGCCTCAGCCTCCCGAGTAGCTGGGATTACAGATGCCTGCCACATGGCTGGCTAATTTTTGTATTTTTAGTAGAGACATGGTTTCACCATGTTGGCCAGGCTGGTCTCGAACTCCTGACCTCAGGTGATCCTCCTGCCTCGACCTCCCAAAGTGCTGGGATTACAGGTGTGAGCCACCGTGCCTGGCCAAGGATGATTTCTTAAAGACCCAGTTTTAATGATTTGTATTTTCCACTTTAGGGGATGCTTTTTAAAATTTTTATTTACTTATTTTTTTGACAGAGTCTCACCCTGTTGCCCAGGCTGGAGTGCAATGGCGCTATCTCAGCTCACTGCAACCTCCGCCTCCCGGGTTCAAGCAATTCTCCTGCCTCAGCCTTCTGAGTAGCTGGAATTACAGGCGTGTGCCACCATACCCAGCTAATTTTTATATTTTTAGTAAAGACAGGATTTCACCATGTTGACCAGGCTGCTCTCGAACTCCTGACCTCGTGATCTGCCCATCTTGGCCTCCCAGTGTTGGGATTACAGGTGTGAGCCACTGCGCCTGGTCTGCATTTTCCACTTTAGATCTTTTTGTTTTTACTTTGGGCAAATAATTTGAAAATATAAATCCTCTTTTCTCTTAAAAACTTCCAAATTTTAAATGTTTAACATTCAGAGCAAGTTTTTAAAAATTATTTTTATCTAATCACATGATATGTTTGAACTTTTCCCTAGGAACTTTCCTGAAGCTATTGACATTAGAAAAAAGTAGGCAAGAAAACGAGTTGCAGATAATATGTATTGGTGAGAAATGGTTCCTGAGATAAAATTAACTGAGCTATAAATAGATGAAGAGAGAGAAAATGGACCAGTATATCATATTCATGATCCTACTGGGGAGGGGACAGGACAGTGATGAGGAGAATTTGTGGCAGAACAGCATCTTGTACCAGCCACCAGCAGACCCCAGCCAAGGGCAGATTGTATATTTCACAGATGGACAAGGAAGCCTGGGAAAGAAGGAATGGGGACAACATTTGGGGGAAGAAAGGACATTCATACAAATGTTATATTTGCAAATAGCATACCAGGAGGGGTTGATTGGTCATACTGCTTTCTATAAATTATTCTCAGATTTACTTCTTGATTTTAAGTCATCCAAGTTCTAGAATTGGGTCAGATATTTATTTTATGTATTCCACTACCCAGCCAATGCCAGACTGTACTAAGATTGCAATGGAGTTTATGGGTCCCCCAGAATTTCTTTGTTGACACCGTGATCCCAATTTGATGGTATTTGGAGGATGAAGCCCTCATTGATGGGATTAGTGTCCTCATAAAAAGCCAGAAAGCTAGCTAACTCTTTCCATCATGTAAGGATACAAGGAAAAGTTGCATTCACAACCCAACTGTGCTACCACCCTGATCTGTGACTTCTGGACCCTGGAATGATGGGAAATAAATGTTTGTTGACTTAGCTACCCAGCCTGTGGTAATGTGTTATAGAAGCCCAAACTTACTAAGACAAAGACCACTAAATATGAAGTAAAGGCTGGGTGCAGTGGCTCATTGCTGTAATTCCAACACTTTGGGAGGCGGAGGTGAGAGGATCCTTTTTGAGTCCAGAAGTTTGAGACTAGTCTGGGCAACATAGCAAAATCCAGTCTTTACAAATAATAAAAAAATTAGCCAGGTATGATGGTGTGTGCCTGTGGTCCCGGCTACTTGGTTGGCTGAGGTAGGAGGAATGCTCGAGCCTAGGACTGGTTGACAGAAAGAGACTCTACCTCAAAAAAAAAAAAAAAGAAAAAGAAAATTGTGAAATGAAACAGTGATTTTTAGCCAGTGGTCTTTGGAACCAAAGTGTTTGACTTTATTCTTTTGTGGGTCTCTTCTCTTTCCTTTCTGGATTAGGACATCTTGATCAATGCAGTGGGATGACATTAGAGGAAAGAAAAATGACTTTAGGAGTCGTAAGTATAAAAATTGGCTTCAGATTGAGAATCAACTGAATATTCAAATCGTAAAAGAGTAGAAGGGTTTTGAATAGTCTACAAAAACACAAAAATTAGCTGCGCCTGGTGGCACATGCCTGTAATCCCAGCTACTTTGGAGGCTGAGGCCAGAGAATCACTTGAATCCGGGAGGTGGAGGTTGCAGTGAGCAGAGATCATGCCACTGTATTCCAGTCTGGGTGACAGAGTGAGACTCCATCTCAAAAAAAAAAAAAAAAAAAAAAAAAAAAATTCTGTTCATTACATATTAATTTTAAAGGACTATTTTAAAAGCAAATAGAAAATTTGCACAGATAATAGTTCGTGTTGCTAAATGCTGACTTTTGGAAAACCCTTAATGAAATCAGATAGAACTAAATGGGTGTACTGAGATTCAAATTAAGGGTTCCACTTTAGTGAGCACTGTGGCCAAATTTCGGTTTCCTCTGGGTATTCAATTACTTCATAGCCCAGAAAAACACTGCCTTCCTTGTCCACTATTCCCTGTAGCAGCAGCAGGAAGAAGATTGGGGTGATCAGGACTTGAGGTGGCAATCCAGGCTGGAAGAATCCTTTGTTATCTTGCTTTGGTTGCCTAAGTGTTGCCAAAGGGGCAATGAAATACTCTTCTTTTAAACTGCCCTCCTATGTGAATTTCAATGGATGGCCTCTCTTCCTTTAATCCACTTATAAGAATACAATACACTGTTCGATCATTTGGCCACCAGATGAATCTTTCCCAATAGGTACATTTTTTTATCCTTCCACACTTAAAAAAAGTCTACTTAAAGAAATGTGAAAAAGACTGGTTTTTAAAGCTCTACTTTACTGTTTAATTGAATGCACCATTATCACCTTGGGTTAAAAGCTCTTTTTGAGGGGTATGATTTTAGCATAATACCATATCTGATCCACTCAAAGGATCATTATTTTGTGTATCATTATAAAGCAAAAAAAAAAAAAAAAAAAAAAAAGCAATAAAAACCAAAACTCTGCTACTTTATTGTGAAGGATAAGATGCCATAAATTGTAAGATTCATTCTGATTTCAGAGATATTAAAAGGCAGAAAAGTATATCTTAGAATCAATAAAATATGATATATATTTGAAATTTTACCACTATATACATAGATACTTTTATAAAACCCTAATTTTTGTATAGTCTATTATCCCTCTTTTTTCCCCACCATCATTGCCAGACATTATTCATCTATCTCATAAATTATATTTTTATATCACATAATTAGGTATATAACATAATATATAAAAATGTATATTATATATGAGGTGGCTCCAAAAAGTTTGTGGAAAAATAGAAGTAAAAGATAAAAATAAAAAATATAAACTTTATTTCTCAACATATGCTCTATTAAGTTCAAGACACTTTTGTAAGTGATAATACCATCAATTTAGCCCATCTCTAAAGAACTGAGCATCCTGGGAATTTAACCTCGTCAATGTAATCTTTTTTACATTATTCACTGAAGAGAAATGGGTACCCCTTACAGACTTTTTAATATTATGAAACAAAGGAGTCAGAAGAAGCCAAATCAGGACTGTAAGGTGGATGTCTAATGATTTCTCACTGAAACTCTTACAAAATTGCCTTTTTTGATGAGAGAAGTGAGCAGGACCACTGTTGTGGTGGACAAAAACTCTCTGGTGAAGCTTTCCTGGATATTTTTCTGTTAAAGCTTTGGCTGACTTTCTCAAAATACTCTCATCATAAACAGATGTTATTGTTCTTCAGCCCTCCAGGAAGGCAACACCATATTTGCGCATCTCAAAAATTTTTGCCATGACCTTTGCTCTTGACCTGTCCACTTTTGCTTGGACTGGACCACTTCCACCTCTTGGTAGTCATTGCTTTGATTGTGCTTTGTATTCAGGATTGTACTGGTAAAGCCATGTTTCATCTGTTGTTACAGTGCTTCAGATAAATGCTTTGGGATCTTGATCCCACTTATTTAAAATTACCATAGAATCCTCTGCTCTTGTCTGCAGTTGACCTGGGTTTTAGCTCCTATCTAGTGGAAAGTTTGTTCAACTTTAATTTTTCAGCCAGAATTGTGTAAACTGAACCAATGCAGATATCTATGGTGTTAGCTGTTATTTTGGCTGTTTATTGTTGGTCTCATTACATTATGGCATGAACAATAAGAATTTTTTCCTTTCAAATTGATGTAGATCTACCCCTGTGGGCTTCATCTTCCACAACTTCTTGTCCCTTCTTAAAATGAGTTATCCATTTATAAACTGCTGAAAGCTTTGGGGCGCTATTCCTATAAACTTTTCACAAGTTATCAGTGATTTTGCCACTCTTCCACTCAAACTTCACCATAAATTTGAAGTTTATTCTTATTTCAATTTTAACAGGGTTCACATTGCTCTGATAGAGGCTCTTTTCAAGCTGATATTTTATCCTTAGTGCCTCAAACTAGATCCTGTTTTGACATGTTGTAATAATTTAGTATGAGTGCATTTGGTACAAAAATTTTTTTGAAATCCATGCATAGTTTTCTCATAATACACATTATCATGAAGATTTTGAAGTCCTCATATAATCCATATTTATCTCCATGATGATGTAATCATATGCACACCTATACATATATGTTCCTAAGTGCAAAATTTTAAGAAGTTTCATTGTTGTTTTATAATAATGTGTTTTTTAGAAGCACTTTTTTCTATATTTAGATTTTCTCATTTGAAATACCTTGTGGAAAACCCTTTTATCCCGATTGGCAGAGCTCTAACTCATTCTTTTTTGATGACTGTATAATGTTCTGCGATGGATCCAATTGATCACTCCCATTGTCTCCATTTGTTGTTGTCATTATTCTTGGTTTTTGCAGGCAGTAAATATCCTGTACCATATTCTTATGTATTTGAGCTTTTATTTTTATTTTTGCTAGATTCCCAGAGGGGGAATTTGAGTGAAGACATGCGTATTTTCATTTTTAATGAATGTGGACACATTGTTTATCAACAAAGCTTTTACAATACACATTTCCTCTTAAACACATTTCTACCTTTGTACACATTTTCATCCTCTTTAAGAAACGTGAAATGGACATGTTAATGGCAAGAACAGTGATTATTACTCTTTCATACCTTGCCAATCTAATGGGCACTTTACATTTACATTTTACTTTTATATTTTCTGTACCACCAATGCAGTTGAACATCTTTGAATATTTTCTGGCCATTTGTATTAAGTCTTCTGTGAATTTTTCCTCCTATTCTTTTCTTATGGGGAAAAACTGTTTGCCTTCTTGTTAATTTGTAGAAACTTTTTATGCATACATCATATATTAACTGTTTTTCCTGTTTTGCAATTTAAAAAAAAAATCTATTGTTTATTTATTGGGTTTGTTTAGGGTAACATTTGCCATCAAAAGTATCTAGTTTTTACTTAGCCAAATATGCCTATCTTATCTTTCATAGTATGTGAGTTTTCAGTTTGAATAAATTAATTGTTTAATATTTTTATGTTTATATTTTAATGCTTTTAAAATTTGTTTTGTTATGTGGTGTAAGATGGTAGTTCAAACAATTTTTTCCATGTAGATAACCTAGATACTTTATTAAATATTCTTTTTTTACTCGATGAAATGAAATGCTACCCTTGTCATGTATTAAATCCTCATATGCTAGTATAGTTGTTCCTTGGTATCCATAAAAGATTGGTTTCAGGACCCCTGATGGATACCAAAATCTGCAATGCTCAAATCTATTATATAAAATGTGTAGTATTTGCATATAATCTACTCACAGTCTCTAGTATACTTTAAATCATCTCTTGATTGCTTATAATACCTAATGCAATGTAAGTGCTATGTAAATAGTTGTTATATTGTATAGTTTTTCTATTTGTATTATTTTTATTGTTGTATTGCTATTTTGAGTTTTTACTGCAAATATTTTTAATGTGTGGTTGGTTAAATCCATAGAGGTGGAACCTGTGGATACTGAGGGCCAGCTGTATCTGATTCTTGATTTTGATTTTTTATTATGTTCCAATGACCTAATTTCCCATTTTTAAGTTAATATCATATTCTCCTCATAGTATATTCTGGTATCTGGTAGAGCAGACTCTTCTTTTACTCTTTTTAAAGATTCCTTTCTCCGCAGTCTTTAGGTATTTATCCCTTCATAAAAAAAATATAATCGTTGTAACCAAAATCTAAAAAAAAAAAATCGTATTGGAACTCTAATTGAAGTTGCATTAGAAATTATATAGATATATAAATAGATATTAATATAGATGATTTCATGGTATTAAGTCTCCCTATCTGATAATATGGGTCAATTTTTAAATGAGATTGTACTGGTGTTTTCTTTCTCAACTATCTTATCATGATTTAGTGTAACAGTAAGTTAGATTTAATTAAGTGATAGTTTCTTCATTTTCTCTGGCCTAAAGTAGTTTAAATAACACTGGAATTATCTGTTTATCAGAACATTTTTATACATGCTCGTGTATTGGTCATCTCAGTACTGGTATAATACTAATGTTGTTTTGTACGTTGGAGCTAGGAATGGATTAATATTCAACAACGCACAAGACAGTCCTGCACAACAGAATATTATTCCATCAAAATTGCCAATACTGCCCCGGTTGAAAACATTGGGTTTGAAAAACTCAGCTGAGAACCTATAAGATCTCAATGCTTTTTTTCTAACAGTAGAGTTTTTGTTTTTTTAACCTTTCAGATCGCTCTACTAATGGATCTCATTCCCTTAGGAGAATTATTCTTTTCATTGCTTTCCAAATAGTTTATCATTTCTCTTTTGATTTCTATTTTGGTCCAAAAAATTTTTTTTCTATTTTGGTCCCCAAATTTTCTAAGTGTTTAAATTTCCTAATAGTTATAATGTTTGGGGGGCAACTTTTTATTATTTCTAATTGTATCAGTTTATAATGGAGAATGTAGCATGTGTTTTTAAAGTATATTACAGGTTTTCTCTATGGCTAACTATGTGATCAGTTTTATAAATGATCCATGGACCATTTCCCTGTCTCACTGAGGGCAAGCAAGCATGAGCATGCGTGCACACACACACACACGCGTGTGTATATTTTCTATTTGAGAATTAAAATGTTCAATATAGATGGTATTCATTTGCTAGAGCTGCCATAGCAAAACACCACAGACTGGGTGATTTTAACAACAGAAATTTATTTTCACAGTTGTGAAAACTAGGAGTCCAAGATCAAGACATCAACAGGTTTAATTTCTTCTGAGGCCTCTCTCTTTGGCTTGCAGATGTCTGCCTTCTCAAGGTGTCTTCACAGGGTCTTTCCTCTCTGCTCATACATTCTTTGTGCCTCTTTTTGCACCCAAATTTCCTCTTCTATTAAGGACACAAGTCAGATTGGATTGGGGCCCACACTAATGTCCTCATTTTAACTTAACCACGTCTTTAAAAGCACTCGAATTACTTGGGGTTAGAGCATCAACATATGAATTGGGTTGGGGCTCACAATTCAGCCAATAACAGATTTATTAAGTGAATTTTACCAATTGCACTCTGTAATTTCTCTTTGATCTTACTTATTTCTTGTAAATTAGAGTTATGTAATGTTCAAAAGATATACTGATGTTTCAAACTAAAATTATGTTTTTATTAAGGTCTTGCATTTCTAATAATTTTGTTATATATAGAATTATATATAGTTATTATATATAGAGTTATTATATATATATAATTTTTTTTTTGAGATGGAGTCTTGCTCTGTCGCCCAGGCTAGAGTGCAATGATGCGATCTCTGCTCACTGCAAGCTCCGCTTCCCGGGTTCAGGCCATTCTCTTGCCTCAGCCTCCAGAGTAGCTGGGACTTTATATCATCTTAAACTATGACTTTTGTTAAAACCTAATAATCATCTATTTCCTGGTTAAGACTTTTAACATTATATTCCATCTTGTCTAATATTAATATTATCTTGTCTTTGCCAATACATTGTTTTCAGCTTTCTTAATCACTTTGTTGTACAGTATTTTTTAACTGCATAATTCGGAGTTTTCTCTTTTAGTTCAATTTGACAGTCTCTTTCATGCAATGGAGAATTTAGTCTATTTGTTGTTACTTTAATGAAAATTTTCTTTCTTTCTTTTACTTTATGATTTATGTTGTCATTCTGCTTCTCCCTTATCCTATTTTTTTTAGAGATGGGGTCTCACTATGCTGCCCAGGTTAAAATGCAGTGGCTATTTACAGGCCCAATCATAGTGCACTGCAGCCTCCAACTCCTGGGTTCAGGTTATCCTGCCTCAGTCTCCTGATTAGCTGCAACTACAGGTGTGCACCACTGCACCCGGCTCCTTATCCTGATTTTAATTGGTTTGCTTATTCTAGTCTTCTGCTTATGTATTTGGAAGATCCACTATACCATTTCTGTCCATTAATGGTTACTTTTTCATTCCCTGTAG
This sequence comes from Rhinopithecus roxellana, assembly GCF_007565055.1. NCBI lineage: Eukaryota > Metazoa > Chordata > Mammalia > Primates > Cercopithecidae > Rhinopithecus > Rhinopithecus roxellana. The sequence goes on from NC_044558.1 coordinate 108,207,562, forward strand.
TTATAATTTTATATGTATTTCTCTAATACTATTTGAAAAATGAGATGCTAGTTTTTTATTTTTTTTATTTTTTACCAAGAGGCACTGCTTCCCTCCATTTTCCCCATAGCAATAAAGTGATTCTCAGAACACTGACATGGATCCTTTTCCCACCCTTTATCCCACCCTCCCCTGTCAAGATTCTTACAGTCCTTTCATTTCCCTGGTCCAGTAGAGGTCATTTCATCATCCTCAAGCCATAAGTGTTACAGATGAAAAGTCTGATGCCTGTCTTATTATTTTTCCTTTGTGGTAACTCATCTTGTTTTGTTTCTGCCAGGAAGTTTATTGAATTTTCTTTTTATCCTTAGAATTCATGAACTTTATTAGGACAGTCTTAGGTCTGTGTCTTTTCTAATTAGTCTATGACTGAAGTTTGTCCTTTCATTCTGCAGACTCATGTTTCTTCAGTTCAGAGAAAATTTTCTCTATTATGTATTTATGTAAACATTGTGTCTTTGTCATCTCTTTCTTACTTCTTTAGGAAAAGAAAAAAGACACTAAGTTCTTGGCTTTGTCCTACAAGTCTTTTTTCTTTTCTCTTAATATTTCTAACTTTCTATATTTTTATCTCTACATATTTATTTCTCTGTCTCTCTACATATATAAATGTATAGAGAAATATATATGTATATATGTAGAATACATATACATTGTATATATGTGGAATACATATACAGTATATATATGTAGAATACATATATGTATATATGTACATATGCGTGTGTATATATACACACATATATACATGCATACACATAGATACACATACATATGTACATATATACACATATATGTATTCTACACATATACATATAATATATAATTTATAATATGTATAATACATGCATGTATATGTATATAAGTATATATTATACATATATGCATATATTATATTATATATTATATAATATATTATACATATATGTATACATATTATACATATGTGTATATATGTATGTACATCTATTTCTACTTTGACTTTGTGTTTTGAGATGCTTCTTACACTTGCTTTTCCAAGTCAATAATTTGGATCTTAACAGTAGCCACTCACTCTCTAAATGCATCTATTAATACTAACATTTGCTTATTTGAGAAATCATTTTGATTTTCCTACAGAAATTTGTTTTGTCATTTGCTTGTGATTGCTCTTATTGTAATACACATCTTTTATATCATCATCATTTATTTTCCTAATGTTTTATTTTTCTAGACATGTGTTTCTGTTTGCTTTGAATGACCTTACTCTCTCTGGCTTTATTATAATTTTTAAGAATATTTCATTTATTCACTTATTCACTAACTTTTTTTATCCTTCCCGGGGCTCAGTTGTGATGATTGAAGACATGGATTGGTAGTAGTTCAGGAAGGGATAGAAAGAGTGTGGTCTCTGCATTTTGGGTGAATGGCGTAGGCATAGGCAGGCTGCCAACCTCCCCGGAAGGCTGCCTTCACAGTAAAAAGCCTCCAGTCCCAGTTTTCCTTATACTCAGCAGGGCTGAGGAAAGAGAAAACTAGACCCACCTCCTTAGCTGGTTTTTATTCACTCATCTACTACTTCTTGCTTAAGCAGCCCAGGCATGCTTATGGGGCTTAGAATCCACTAAGTTCTGGGGCCCAAGCTCTTTCCAGCATCTCAGGAGTTGTGATCTTTGTGCTGAGATCTCTGAGGTTGATCTCCTGTAGTCTCTGGCTCATCTAGCCCCTATGGGGAAAATCTGAACCATTTCCTCTTTTGGAGACTTGCTCAGAGGGGAGACCTCACTTCCACTCAGCAGTCATATGAGCCAATAAAAGTGGATAGACTGGAGTAGAAAGTGCAGCTCTTATAAACTTCAGGAGAGTAGCCATGTTTTCAGAATCCCGAGAGGCCTATTTTAAAATGGTTACATGGGAGGCCGAGACTGGTGGATCACGGGGTCAGGAGATCGAGACCATCCTGGCTAACACGGTGAAACCCCGTCTCTACTAAAAAAATACAAAAAACTAGCCGGGCGAAGTGGCGGACGCCTGCAGTCCCAGCTACTCGGGAGGCTGAGGCAGGAGAATGGCGTAAACCCGGGAGGCGGAGCTTGCAGTGAGCTGAGAGATCCGGCCACTGCACTCCAGCCCGGGCGACAGAGCGAGACTCCGTCTCAAAAAAAAAAAACAAAAAAAAACAAATGGTTACATTATAAATCAGCAAGATCTTAGCAAAATCCAGAGTTTCCTAGTCTTTCAAACCAAGAGAAACAATCCATCTAGCCTTGTTCTTTGCCTTAATGCACATTGGCAATGAGAGCTTAAGTGCCAAACAATGTTTTTTCTTTCACATGTGTGAGACCAAGGAACATTTATTGTAAAAGTTAAATAGAGTGACAGCTTGCTTTGGCTGATGTGTAAGAGTTCTTGACTGGGCTGCTTTCCTTTCTTCCATAATAAGCAGTTAATAGAAATTCACTGACCTGCAGTGCAGACTTAATTTATCGCGTATATCAAGTTGATTTAACAGGAATGGAATGTGGTGGAACAATAGCTTCCCTCTCTGCCCACCTCTTGGTGATCCTCCGACATTCGTTTGGAAAGAAAATCAGATTTAAAACCATGTAGAACCTTTGTGATTTTGAATAATTGGACTATGCTTGAAAAAAGTATTTAATCAATGACAATCATCTGTTTATTTGAAAAATGGTTGTGTTCAGGGAGGTGGTATTTGTCTTTAAAATTTTCACTTGTAGGAGAGACTGAAGTGGCTGAGTACACTATGTACTTTGCACTGTATAAAGGGAAAACTGAAAATCCTGAATTGCTTCATTCTTTCATGGTATGTTCTTTATTTAGAAAATCCTTAATTAATTTTGTGTGAAAGCAGACAGTCAAAGGATTTAAAGAAGAAGAAAAACATCTTGAATTTCTTACTGCTTGCAAAGTGGGGAATGTGAAAATGGTAAACTGATTAAAAGAAGTCATCTTGAAGTCTACCATTATAATGAGATGTAAATAACAACAGCGACAAATCCAGATCATTTAAGAAAGTTTGCACAGGATTTTTCCATCCGAAATGCATTTTTTTTTTCCAATTTTGGTCTCTTGAGACATCAGCCATTTAAAAGCATGATATTGGAACTAACCCAGCATCACTTTTAATTAGCACAGAAATGCTAATTATACTTTTTCTATGTGATGCTTAATGCGAGCTGTCAGGACACTGAATTTTTTACATCAGTTGTGGTGAGACACACAAGAGCACCAGACCCACTTTAAAATGATAAAAACCAATACATCTAAACTGATGATTATTTTTAAACTATAAGGAAGTGCTACAAGATGCATAAAAATAATGGCATCAAAGTGAAAAAATTAGGCTTTTTATTCACACCAGATACAAGCATAATTTCACAAATTTTTCAATATTTGTGGTCTGTGCAAACCAAATTTCTTACCATTGAATCACTGAAAATATACATAAAGCTTGATTTCAGAAGAAAACTACTTTTTCACTAAATAATCTTTTTGAAAATCAAATTGCCACCCTCTCTTCATTTTTTAGGGCTTCGCATTTCAGATTTTCTTTTAGGGCTTTGCATTTTAGATTTTCTTAAAGGAAAGTCTACGTGTGCTCTCGGCTTTTTTTAATTTTAATTTTAATTTTTATTTTTTGACAGCTCTAGGGCCTGGCACACTGGCTCGTACCTGTAATCCTAGCATTTTGGGAGGCCAAGGCCGGTGGATCACTTGAGGTCAGGAGTTGGAGACCAGCAGCCTGGCCAACATGACAAAAATTAGCCAGGCATGATGGCACATGCTTGTAATCCCAGCTACTCAGGTGACTGAGGCAGGAGAATCACTTGAACCCAGGAAGTGGAGGCTGTGGTTAGCCAAGATGGCGCCACTGTACTCCAGCCTGGGTGACAGAGGGAGACTCCATCTCTAAAATCAAAACAAAACAAAAGATGACAGCTCTAGGAACGCACTGGTTACTGTCCCTTAATAAAATCTGTTGCCAAGCATACATTTAATTAACTTGATTTTAGTTACTGAAGACAATTAGACTTGAATCCTCTCAACAGTCAAACCTTCCATTTTGACAAATATTTGTATCAGAATGAGGGTGAGATTCTAAATGGCTTTTGAAGTTTATATTCATCATATAATTCTGGGATTCCATATAACAAAAGGGATTAAATCTATATTAAATTACTTTTTAAAAATAGTATTGATGTAATGAGTACTAGAGTTGGCCAGAAACCCGGAAGGAAAAATTCAACACAACTGTATTTTGGGCGCAGAAATTTTTCCTCAACTACCGTAAATCCTGTGAAATTTTGTCTCACTTGGATAAAGTGATGAATTTTTTAAAAGTCTGAATTGTGAAATATTATAAAAATTAAATTTGATTATGTTTGGTACTGTGGCTTACTATATAATAATGATAACAACACAGCAGTGATCACTGTTTTATTTATTGACTGTCTGCTCTAGTCCTGGCACTGTGCTATGTGCTTTATGTAATGGCCATACCAAGGAAGAGCCATCATTATTTCTATTTTATAATCAAGTACAAGGCTCCGGACACTATGGAGCTTGCCCAAGACTTCACAGCTAGCAAGGGGCGAGAGTGGTTTACACCCAAAGCTGTCTGGTACTAAAGCCTTCTGTTAACCATTGCACTCTCTGATAAAATGTATGTGTTTTTAGTGATAGAGTAAAAAAAATCCTAAAGGGAATTTTTCTCCCTCTGAAACCAGGTTTAGCATGACCACTTAATCATGTGTTCACTGTTCTTAGGAAACCATTTCTTCTTTTTTTGAGATGAAGTCTTGCTCTTGTCGCCCAGGCTGGAGTGCAATGAATGGCATGATCTCGGCTCACAGCAACCTCCGCCTCTCAGGTTCAAGCCATTCTCCTGCCTCAGCCTCCTGAGTAGCTGGGATTACAGGCACCCACCATGATACCTGCTATTTTTGTATTTTTAGTTGAGACGGGGCTTCGCCATGTTGACCAGGCTAGTCTCAAACTCCTGACCTCAGGTGATCCACCTGCGTTGGCCTCCCAAAGTGCCGAAATTACAGGCATAAGCCACCATGCCTGGCCCTATTTCTTCTTATCTATGGCAAAAACAGATCTCAGTCCAGCAGGATTGACAGCTGACCAAGTGCAAATGAATGCAAGACAGATAATGGTCAATTTAGGAAGTTAGTTGACACCTACTTAAGCGCCAAAATAGCAAATATTTGTGAGTCCTTACTAGGTGCCCAACACCGATTTGAGTGCCTCAAATGTGTAACTTAATTGATCTTCACAATTATCCTTTGTGGTAACTACTGTTGTTATCACCTTCTCATTTTACAGTCAAAAATGCTGAGGGACAGGGAGGCTGAGCAGCTTATGCAAGGGCTCCAAGTAGAGCCAGAATAGAGCTAGAATTCGAACTCATGTCGTCTAGCTCTAGAACTCATAGTAATTCCTTCTTTTTCTCCCAGAGGTTTTTTTGGTCAGTTTTTGTATCTGGAACATGGGGAAAATGGCTGTCTTATTTATAGAACAAGGAGAAATAAGAGAAATAAGTGAGATCATGAATGTGACACTGCTAAAAACAATGCAAAATAATATAAGGTATTGATATTTATTAACACAAGTTTTCAAATTTGATAATTATTTAGTGAATTTATTTGTACCCTAACTCTCTCAAAAAGTAATTTGAGACATGCTACCAAAAAGGGACATACGAATAAGGTTAATAGGAAAATCAAGTTTAAGCAAAGGAGGGAGACAGGACAATAAATAATAGTAAGACAATACCGAAGACAAAAGGTAAAACACAAGCTTCATAGTTTTATCAATAAAAAGAAAATAGAGTATTTTCTTAGGAGAGAGAAAGTTTTTTTCCCTGCCATTTTATTTTACAAGAAATTTCTCATATTAGAGCTTCCAGAGTGAACATAATGATCAATGGTTCCAGAGAGTAAGCAATTTGATTGATTACAGTATCATCACTTTTCCTTTCTCTCTTCTTATCATGGTAGAGGTATTAAGGAGCCATGAAGCCTTCACATTTGGTCAGCAGGAGGGAGATGTTGTAGAATATAAGGATATGGATAATTTAAGACTAGATAATCAGCCCTTAAATTGTCAAAAATTGACTGTATTTCAAAAGAGAACCTCCTAAGTATACCAGATAGATCTGCCATGGCTGTGACGATGCTAACCAGCAGGTCATTTAACGCTGATGCCATGTGGGCTGTGATGCGGGATGCATAATTAGATAATTAGATGCGGTTTCTGCTCCTGGGGCCCAAAGTTTAAATTACACACAGCATATTAGTGCAGAGAATGATCAGAATATAGATAAAGGAAACACATATGCATTGCAGAATATTTAGAAAATATAGAAAAATATGAAGAAAGTCAACATCGATCAAATTACAACCATTGTTATCTTTTGGTATATATTCCCTTCCAGTATCCTATTGGCATTTTGTCTCTCTCTCTATAGGTAGAAATATAGCTATAGATATGGCATAGATACGGCCTAGACATGATATAGATACACATGTCTCCATACACACATTTTCAGAGGTTCAGAGGGATTATGTACCTTTCCCAAGGCCCCAGATCTAGTGACAAAGATGGAGCTCAAACCTATTTTGGTCTGATACTAAAGCCCATTTTCTTAATCACTGTGTTTTGAATACATCAATTTTTGGACACAGGTTATTTTATGAAGGTAGACGCATGTATTATTTAGCACCTTATACACTACTCTTCCCTCTCCAATCACCTTATATTGATTGGGACCAGTGTTTCAGGTCATTAATATTTTTCTAAAACATTTGTTTTAATATTGATATTCTATCATAGACCCTCATTTATTTAATCATCCCATTATCTTAAATCTTTAAGCTTCTGATGTTCACAAGTTATCATTTATCACTAAGAAAGGGAGACTGATAAGTTCTCCTTGCATGTGTCAGGGAAAGCTTCCTCGAAGAGGAGGCACTTGAGCTAGATCTTGAAGTTGCATGGGGTTGACCTGTCAGACATGTAAGAGACATATTCAGCAGAGGAAAAAAAACATGGTAAGTCTGGAGAACTGAAAGTTGTTTAGTGTGGCAATATACTGTAATAGTTAAGAGATCAGATTGTTTTCAGACATTAGAACCCTGTCTGAGTTCCAATACCAGCATTACCACTAATAAGTATGAGCTATGTGACTTCGGTTAATTTGCTTAGCCCTTCCAAGCCTCTCTCTCATTTGTAAAATGAAGATAGAAAGAAGGTTGTTATGAGGGCACAGAGAGCTCTTTGTGTATAACCTGATGCCTAGTAAGAACTCAAGAAATACTATTTTTCTTTGTTAGTGTTAGTATGATTATTAGCCACCTTAGGGTGTGTGCTGGGGAGTGCTGAGAGATGAAACAGGACAAATCCTAGAGAGCCTTAAATATCCTGCTAAAAAGCCTGATCTTTATACTACACACAGTCAAGCCTTGATAGATTTTTAAACTAGAAAATAACCATGATCAGGTTTCAATTGCAATACAGATACAGGACTGTAAGTAGGGAATTTGCAATTTCAGATGAGACATGGTGAGGGCTTGAAGTAAGTTATAACAGTGGATCTGAGAAAGGAGACAAATAAGAGACATATCTAGAGAATCACTGAAACTAAGTAATTCTTTGGCTCTAGAAGTGAAAGGAGGAATCCAGGATGATATAGAAGATATCTGATGTTTCTGCCTGTGCAGTGTTCCCCTCTACTTTTTTTTCTTTTGAAATAGCACCTCAGTTTTCCTTTAGGAAATGACTTTCCCCCCATGCTCAGTCCATTTCCTGATCCCGTTCACCCATGGTATGTGCAGGTGGCCCAACAGTTCCACATCCCTGGTCATAGGGACTGGGCCAGGGTATGCATTGAATTACGTTGTTCCAACCAGACCAGGATACTTGCTGAAATTATTAGGAAGGAGAACCTCTTTCACTGGAATTAACACTGGAAGGATATAAGCTTGGCATACCCAATCTAGAAAAGGAGCCAATGATAGAGAAGAGCTGAGAAGAGGAAAGAGCAGAATAATTTTATAAAATCATTTAGCTAAGTTCATTCATACTTAGAGATAGCATCCCCTTATAGACTTTGCAATTAAGTATTCATTACATTATGTTTTCTAGTCAAGCCAACTTCAGTTGAATTTCTTTCACTTGCAACTAAAATTTCAATACATTTGAGCAGATACAGATGATTCCCCGATTTTTGCCTCAGGTGATCGGATGGAGTAACCGAAGTGTGACGCACATTGGAGGGACAGATTTGGGAGAAAATGATGACTTGGATTTGGAGCAGACTGTGTCTGAATTACGCATGGGGCAAGTGGGTGGAGAGATCTGCTAGACACGTGAATAAATGAGTCTGACACTTAGAAGATAGATCAGAGTTGGAGAAACATGTTTAGATCCATCTGATTCTGTGACTGGGACAGAGTTTATTTCCTTTTGAAATTCTTCTTTTTTGGGGTAAGGATGCTCCCATGGCAGGCACTCAGGCTATACTGGCAAACTATGGGGGGAATGGCAAGCAAATAAATATCATGTGTAGGATTGTTTTAGGGGTAAATGTACTTTTTTGTCCCACTGATGTTTATATTACAACACTATTAATATAACGGTAGTACAGTCAGGTAATGAATATATCAATTTCCCATCTCAGAAAAAAACAAAATGTATATTTTGAATACCATCTATGATTTTCGGGGGCTGACGGGGGCAGCACAATAATGGATACAATGCTTTTATAATGCAAGAAAGAACTGTGAGCTGTAGTCAAACCTAACAGCTTTGAGGTTGGATGTAGAGTTCATAGATGGGTTGGTAGACATGACATTTATGAATTTGATGTTTTGTACTGATACAGCTATTTAAATTGGAGAAAATAAACAGGCTATACCTGTCATCTTCTATGCTGAATGTCTCGCCAATGGCCATGGGAAGTGTAGCTCAGTGCTTTGTGAACCTTGGTCTCTCTCTGGATGTTTGGCATCTGAATAATCTGAGCAGCTTTTTAAATCGACAGGATTTTGGATCCCACTCTTAAAGATTCTGATTCTGCAAGTATATATGTGAGAGATATGGATGTGTAGCCCCAATTGTATGTGTCATTGGGCTGACATTTGAATTCTTTGGGTCTCTGTTGCCTCACTGACAAACTAAGGGGCTTGAAATGATTATCTTTAAGGTCTCTTCTCTCTTCCTGATCTAAACATACCTTCATTTCATTCCTTTAACCCATTTGTTTCTCTGTTCTTCATATGTGAATCTTATAACGCACTTCTCCGACTTCATAAAGGAGATAAAAGAGATAAAATTCAAACCAGCATTTCAGCTGTCTTTTGACTACTGACAAGATGACAGTTTTAGGAGTGTCTCAATTTGGTGATGTGCGACGGTAATGATAGTGAGCTATGTTGTGTATAATTTAATCCTTAAGCATGCATCTACCACTTAAAGTTATTTCCTATACACATAAAATGATAAAACAGTAAGCAGTGTTTTTTTTAACTGTCTCTATTTTGTTATTGTATATTGTGCTATTCCCACTGGAGAAAGCATAGTGTTTTTTTCTTCTTTCCTTTGAAAATCAAGTTCATGCAAAGTGACAGGTTTAGAACATATTTCTAAATCAAAGAATGACCATTATAGGCCTTGATCATACAAGTTACTTCCCTAACTACCATTTATTTGTGCTAAAATTGGCTACATTCCTGATGATAATTCTGCAAGACAGCAGTAGGATATGACTTGCCTTCCCACTGTTTGATATAAATCTCCACTGATACGAATTGAGTTCAGCTGCAGTGAACTTAAATGCTAATGTTGAAAACATAAGGCAGCCTGCTGTTTCTTTTATACCAGAAAGTTTTAACTTCTGCAGTCTTCTGTATTCCACCACTCCCCCCCACCACCTTAGGTTAGATCAAATTAGAACCACTCCATTTCTGTCTGAAGGGTGAAATGTGCAAACTTGATTTACATAACTCAACATGAAAAAGGAAGAAGGAATTGATCATAAGGCTGGGCACACCACTCTTGTCCTTGAATAATACACCATAAAGTCATGGGAAAATCGTTGGTGAATGACTTTTATCAGGTAGCTCACCAGTATTTGTTAAGCACTGATTCTGTGCCTAGTACTGTGTAGAGCATTTTAAGGTCAAGAAAAGAGTAACAGTCAAAATTATAATAAAATTTCTCACCATATGCCAGGCATCGTAGTAAGCACTTTATAGTTGTTATCTCATAGAATCCTCAAACAGTCCTATGAAGGAAGTATCTGATATTTATATCGGTTTTACTGATGGAGAAACTGAGGTCCAAAGAGATCTGCAAAACCATAGCCCAAGGGCTTCAGAAACCAGAATTCAAACACAGGTGTCCATACTCTTGGCATCTTGATGTTCACTGACTTTAAAGAGTTTCTGAACTAGTTGGGAATGCAAGGAGTACAGCTCATCTGGAAAGGCCTAGCATTGTAATGTTTGCATAAAAACGTTACAGCCGGATTCCTTCCTGATCATCCATGATGTCAACAGAGGTGAAAGTATCATTCTGAAGTGAGGGCATGATATGGTTTGGCTGTGTCCCCACCCAAATCTCATCTTGAATTGTAATTCCCATAATTCCTATGTGTCATGGGAGGGACCCAGTGGGAGGTAACTGAATCATGGGAATGGTTTCCCCCATGCTATTCTCATGATAGTGAGTGAGTTCTCACGAGATCTGTTGGTTTTATAAGGGGCTTCCCATCTTACTTGGCACTTCTGCTTCCTTCCTCCATGTAAAGAAGGACATGTTTGCTTCTTCCACCTTGATTGTAAGTTTCCTGAGGCCTCCCAGCCATGTCAAACTGAGTCAGTTAAACTTTTTTCCTTTACAGATTACCCAGTTTTGGGTATGTCTTTATCAGCAGAATGAGAACAGACTAATTAATACAGGGCATGAGCTGGGTTAAAGAAAAAAGCAAGAATAGGAAAGAAGAGCCAAATCAACTGCATGACACTTACCTGGTTCACACAATTCCCTTGATTATACATGCATGCACTTTTCTCATTTTACTTCTTCTACCCTGACTCAGAAGAGATCCTGAGCTGTCCCTCATGTTGGGTGTGCCTGGAATCTTAGGCGTTTAATATGGTTGATGCTCTGAACTGGAAAGGGAGAAGGGGGATAAATTGAAAGTGAGGCAGCAGGCAGGGGCTGGGTGGTGGGGGCTATTGGAGGCATCATAAGGAATTTGGTCTGTATCCTAGGTGGGGCAAGGAAGTGACGTGCTCACAATTGTTTTTTGTTTTTTGGTTTTTTTTTTGGTAGGATTATTCTGGAAGTGACGTGGTGTATTAGCCCATTTTCATGATGTTGGTAAAGATATACCCGAGACTGGGCAATTTACAAAAGAAAGAGGTTTAACTGGACTTACAGTTCCACATGGCTGGAAAAGCCTCATAATCATGGTGGAAAGCAAGGAAGAGCAAGTTATGTCTTACATGGATGGCAACAGGCAAAGAGAGAGAGCTTGTGCAGGGGAACTCCTCTTTTTAAGATCATCAGATCTCCTGAGACTTATCCACTATCATGAGAACATCATGGGAAAGGCTTGCCCCCATGTTGATTCAATTACCTCCAACCAGGTCCCTCCCACAACAAATGGGAATTCAAGAAGAGATTTTGGTGGGGACACAGCCAAACCATATCACATACCAAATAAATGGAAGGAGATGCAAAAGCAATATGAGTGAGTGATGGTGGTGGTTTAAACCTGAATTAAGATGGAATGAATTAGGCATACTTGGGAAATGTTTAGAAAATGGAGCTATAGGATTTCTGGTTTATGATTTCATCATTCCTCTAATACTGCTTCTATCACAGTCACAGTCACAGTCACTTAATTTTGACAAGTCTGTGGACACTTTTCTATTCTCTTTTTATTTGACAGTGTTCTAGTATTTGAACTCTTGACTTTTGTGACTGCATTTTTCTTGTTTTTTTTTCTTTACTTACTTCTCTCCTTCTTGGTCTATTTTTACCTGTTTCTCCTTTCTCTAATCTGCTTCTGTCTCTTTTAAACTGGTTTCCCCACTTTATTCAAATGTGATGAAATTCCTCATTGGGGGGATCCTTGGATTGCTTTCTTCCTGTCTCTACAATATAGTGTCTACACTGTTCTTCTAGGTGATTTTATTGTCTATATGCTACTGACTCAAAAGTTTCTGTCTCAGGTCTAGATTTGTCCTTGAAGTTCCTGGTTATGACCCCAGCTGCCTACTTGACAAGCCCACATGGAAGTCTAACTGACCTTCCAAGTTGAACACATCACAAACTGACTCATCGATTCCCCACCTCTCTACCACCTGCCTCTCCACTACTTGAGTCAATAGCACTATCATCCACCTACATCAGTCAATTGAAAAGCCAAAGCTGAGAATATTCCTTAATTTCTCTTTTTTATTTAATGCCTATATCCATTCCCTCAGGAAAACCTTTCAATTCTAACTTCCAAAACATCTCTTTATTTCTTCATTTCCCCAATTCTTCTCCATCCTGGGTTATCTTTAAACTTGTTTTATTTTTTCTTGTATTTCATGCTTTCTTATTTGTTTTTTTGCTTGTTTAGTGACTACTGTTTTCCTCACTAAACTGTAAGTTCCATGAGGGCAGGGATTTTGGATTTGGGCTGTTTTGCTCCCCATAGCACCTAACACAGATAACTGGCTAAATAAATATTTGTGGAATAAATTAACAGACTGATGGTTGATTTATTGAGAGTGGTGAGAGATAAGGAGAGGAGAAAAAGATACCCAAAATTATTCTCCGATTTCTGCTTTGAGTAAGAGGGTACTTAATTATGCCACTTGCCAAGACAGAAGCAAGTTTTAAGGGGAAAAATTAAATTTCATTTTAGACATATTGAATTTAAGATAATTATAAGACAACAAGTGAAGATGTCCAGTTGGCCCTTTGATATATTGGAATGGAGCTTAGAAGCCAGTTCTTTTTTTTTTTTTTTTTTTTTTTTGAGACAGAGTCTCGCTTTGTCACCCAGGCTGGAGTGCAGTGGCTGGATCTCAGCTCACTGCAAGCTCCACCATCTGGGTTTACGCCATTCTCCTGCCTCAGCCTCCCGAGTAGCTGGGACTACAGGCGCCCGCCACCATGCCCAGCTAGTTTTTTGTATTTTTTTTAGAAGCCAATTCTGATCTGGAAATATCAACTGCAAAGTCTTTAGCCTAAGGATAGCATTGAAGTTATAGAAGCGTCTAAGCTCCTTTAAGTGAGAAGAGTGCCTTAGAGCCCAAGGAAACATCAAAATTGTAGAACCAGTAGAAAACGAGGATGACCAAGGTGGTAGGAAGAAAACCCAACAGCATGTGTTGTTAAAAAAAAAAAAAGAGAACTTCAAGAAGAAGGGACAGGTCAATAGTGTCACATACTACTGAGAGGTCAGGAAAATATAACCAAAAAATGACCACTGGATTTAGCAATATGAGGACAGTAGTGATCTTGGGGAGCAGTTTCAGTGGAGTGAAAAATGGTGGTTCAGATTTAAAGGACATGAAGAATGAGAAGGAGGTAAGGAAGATGAGATAGTATTTGTTAAAAACGTTGTCAGCTGCAGGTTGGATGAAGAGCTGATGGATTTTATATATATGGAAGAGACTTGAGGATGTTAAATTTTGGGGAGAGAGAGAGAGAGAGAATAACAGACAATGATACCTTGAGAAGAGAGTTGTAATAACCAGGAATTACCTGGTAATTCTTACTAGGGTAAGAACCACAAGAATATAGGAGGAGACAGAAACTTAAGTGCAATTAGAAGGAGTGGCTCTTCCAGGAAGTGGAAGAGGGCTTGGGCAGTTGCAGGCAGATTTGTGAATTCTGTCAAAACTGCAAGAGGCTCATCTGTTGGCTTTCATTTTTTCGATGAATGAGGAGGAGAGGACTGTGACGGCACCAACCCTTTTAGGGACCACTTTCCTCAGATCCCTAAAAGCCACCCCTCTTCAATAAGGACTACTCTAAAATGTTCTGTATAACCAAGTCATTTTGAAATATTTTCTTTCTGTGATGGTCTAGAAATACACCTGTCTGCTGGACTTCTCATTCTTAATAGCGTTACCACTCTACGGATGAACCTTCAGAGAATCATGGCTAGTGCAGTTTATTTGTAGATGGGTTCTCATTGTTCCTATGAGTAATATAAAATTGTCTATTTTATATTTTATGGCTACTTTGCATTTTACCTTCCTGTTTGTTGCCAAGCATGATGAGCTAGCATGGAGATACTTGGTATAATGGTTTCAAATTATACTATCAGTACACTTTTGATGTCTCTACATAATTAATGCTAAAATTCACAGCCAGTGGTGGTAATAGGAGGCAGAAAACAACTCTACACATAATGAAATATGCTTAATAATTGGTTTGGTTTTTTTTTTCCTCTGCCTAATAGTCAACTTTATTTTTTCCTGCTATAACAAAGACTAGTTGGAGTGGCAGGGGGGGAAACCTTATTATATAACAACTTCCTGCTTGACCCATCCAAGTCTGGAAGGCATTTTACCTGTTCAGTGGGTGACTGGGAATCCCAGGCAATATTGTAGTCATAGCTTTTCTGTTTCTATTTTAGACATAACGGTAGCTACAACATCACTCAACTCTTTGGAGACCCATGCTACAGTATCGGCAGTCGTCTTACATTGCTTTATTGCATGACCATTAAACAACTTTGAAAATCAGATTTTCACTGTTAATAAGAAGCAATTAGGGAGTTACGAGCTTCGACAAGAGTTCCTTGTCTTTTGATCCCTACAGGGAAAATAAAAACAACAAAGTGAAAGTTAATATACTGAATCCACTGACTGATTTTTGCATCCTGCAAATGTCCTACCATTGAAATTTCAGGGAGAGATGGACCAGGCCCCTCAGAAATGAATTATTTTTCCCTACTCTCCCAATTGCATGTTTTATCAGAGATCATCTCTCTCTTATCCCATAGATAAATATGTGTGACATTGGCTGGGGGCCGTTTGGGAATTTCTCATATTCAATCAGAGGTTTGCAGAGTCCTGAGAATCCCCTAGAATGTCAACAGAGTCTGAGGAACGACAAACGGGGTAAGAATTGGGAACTAGGAAAGAAGAAAGACTTTAGAGTGTTATTTTTGCCTTGAAGTTAAACAAGCTTAGATTCAGATCCTAGCTCTCTAATTTATCAACTTGCTCTTTGGCAAGTTAATTACCCCTCTGAGCCTCAGTTTCTCACTTTTATATAAAGATAGTATTAAGGATATATAAATATAAAAAGGATAATAATATGTACCTCAAGGATTTCTGGAGATTAAATAAAATAATTCCTAAGAAATTCCTAATAGGATGTAGAAGATTTGTCCTAATATTTGTTAGTTTTTTCTCCTTCTTTCTCAATATAAAATGTCTTTAGAGCTCCTGAATACCTAAAACATCATTTGCAGACTCATATTGTTTATCTACTTCTGTGACTATCTCTTGCATCTAGAGCTCCCTTTCCATTCCTGTTACTACCTCTCAAATTCAGATTGATATCCTTAAAACATGATTTTAGTCATATGATAGTCCTGCTCTAAGCCTTCGGTGATTTTCCATTGCATGCCTAGAAAACACCAAATCTTAGTTCAGGTAGTCGTGGCCCTGATGTTTTGATCACCTTCCTTTTCCAGCCTCTTCACTGAATTCCTTACAAACAGCTAACTAAATCATGCTATTTGTTTTCCCAGAACACTCCTCTTCCTGGCCTGCCTCTGCCTTCTCTGTCTTACAATCTCTTTCCCACCGTCTCCCCTTGATAAAGTCTTACCCTTAGTTAATTCGACTACTAGCAATCTAACTACACACTGCAGGGTGCAGCCCCTATACCCTCCCTCCTCCCACCGTACCCGTGAAAGAATGTATCTCTCTGAAAGCTCTCAAAGCAATTTTTTATTCTTTGGCCATGTCTAGAATGTTCTTCCCCAGGCTGTCAGCCTTGTCACTTACTATCCATCCTTAAGGTTTTAGCCCCAAATCACATCCCTGATGGTTGGGTCTGTATCAGTCCCCTTTCTATCCGCTGCTTTCAGAACACTTATCTCCATTTATGATGCCATTATCATTCGTCTGATCATTCCATTAATGTTCTTTATCCACTCTTAAGACTTCCAACATCATTCATAGAATTAAAGTGAGTTAGGACCTTGCTCTGGATTAGGCTTTGGCTTAAGGGAATGTTGTAGCTTGTTTGATCTTCTATCCAGACCACTAAAATGTTCTTATTAGCAACAAAGCTGTTTTGCTTTCTTATTAGTCATGTGTTTACTGGAATGAAGTTTCCTTCAATAACTTTTCCCTTGCATTCACAACTTGGCTTACTGTTTGTCATAGGAGGCCTAGCTTTCAGCCTGTCTTGGCTTTCGACATGCCTTCCTCACTAAGCTTAATCATTTTTAGATTTTGATTTAAGGTGAAAGACGTGTGACTCTTCCTTTCACTCGAATATTTAGAGGCCATTGTAGGATTATTAATTGGCCTAATTTCAATATTTTTGTGTTTCAGAGAATACAGAGGCCCAAAGAGAGATAGATGGAGGAACAGCTGGTTGGTGGAGCAGTCAGAAGGCATGCAATATTTATCAAGTCCACTATCTCATATGGGTACAGTTTGGAGTACCTCAAAACAGTTGCAATAGTAGCATCAAAGATAACTGATGGCAGATCACCATAGCAGATATAATAATGACAAAGTTTGAAATATGTGAGAACTACCAAAACGTGGCAGAGATATAAAGCGAGCACATACTGTTGGAAAAATGGCACTCATAGACTTGTTCAACACGGGGTTGCCACAAACTTTCAATTTGTAAAAAATGCCATATATGTAAAGTGCAATAAAGTGAGGTATGCTTGTATCCTCCTTGCCACATATCACTTTTCCTTATAGCTTATTTGTACCCATGTCTATCACACCTATGTCACTGGGAACAGGGGCTGTGTCATATTAATCCTAATTGACCCTAAGGCACTGCTATGGGAATGTTTGTGTTCCCTTCGAAATTCACGTTGGAACCTTTGAATTAAAGGCAATGGTATTAAGCGGTGGGTCCTTTGGGAAGTGATAAAGTCATGAGGGCTCTGTCCTCATAAATGGGGTGTATGCTCTTATCAAAGGGGCTCAAGTGAGCTCCGTTGCCCCCTTCCACCATCTGAGGATGCAGCAAGAAAGTGCCATCTTTAAAGCAGAAAGTAAACCCTCCCTCAAGCCAAATCTGCTATGACCTTGACCTTGGACTTTCCATCTTCCAGAAGTGTAAGCAATAAATTCCTATTGTTTACAAATAACCATATCCAGTCTAAGGTATTTTGTTATAAAAGCCCACAGGGACTAAGAGAGGCATCTAGTTCAACAATTTGCTGATCATTTGTTTAGGAAAAAATAAATGACCATGGAAACAGAGAATTCTAGCATGAAGCCTACTGCAGACATTTAAAGTGGTACAGTAGCTATCTATATAGAGAAAAAGATCAAGTCCACTTAAGGTTTAGTAGGAGTCTTCTCAAGTCAGTAAACAAAACACTTGCAGTAGGTTATCCAAATCGCAGTTTTCAGATCTCATTCATAAATGGTAAGATTTTTTTTTCAAGAAAAAGCATTCTTAAAGCAAAGATTAAAATATAAACCCTTTCAATAACAAAAACAAAAAGCTGCGCCTCCACCCCGCAGATTTCTGATGAAATGGCCTTTATCTGGAGATACAATTTCCTCTGTTGAACATCTTTCTTTTAAATTGCTCATTCAATCAGGAGGGGGGTTTGCGCCCCCACCTGTGGCAAGACATTTTAAAGAGATGAGACATTTGATTGCTATGTTTAGATTTATGGCGATTGAGATGGCCCTAAAGATTAAATGAAGAAGCAACTGTGAAAAAGAAACTGAAACAGGGAGAAAATTGATTTTCACGTTGAAGACATATTGGCATTGAGGGGTTTAAACGAGGAAATAGACCAGCATGATGGGGTCCAAGTGGTGGGTGAGGGGACGCCCTGAGGGGAAGCCACCTTGCTTAATTGTCGCTGATGTAAGCTCCATTGACCTTCAAGAGGCTCTGAGAATGAAAGTATCTTGAGACTTGAGTTTCAAAATCACATTTAGTGAACACCTAATCAGAGCTACAGATGGGCTTTAGATTTGATCCTCCTGATGGAACTGAATTAAGACAGGGTAGCAGACAGATAATAAAGAGTGACTATCAGATGAAATTCCTCAGAGTTATTTTTCAAGATGTGAGAGGCAGCAAAAATATATTCCTGGCTAAAACAGAAAAAAATTTAATCAATGAAGATAAAAATATGAAATTTTTTTCCAATGGGGAAAAAAATGTCTTGGAAACTTCCCTAAAATGAATGAGAAGTTTCTTTAGAGGAAATCTACTTCTGCATACCTGAAATTGATTTATTTTTGTTTCCCTCTGGGTTATTGGTCTTTCACCTGGTCTTCTAGATTTTGCACTATAATGTCATTCTTTTTTGTCTCTTCTCCATCATCTTTCAATGACTTCAAAAACACCTCTCCAGGACTGATTATGAAACTTCAGTGACATTCAGTAACTGTGTTTTTGGGTATTTTTTCTTTGTTCAATGTTCCTACGTATTTGTAGGATGTAAACTGAGTGTCCTGTTCCTAAGAATTTAAAGGACTTTTGAGGATGCACATATGTGCAGTAATGAATAGACAAGTCACAGACATGAAGTCTAATAGGAGTTCAGGAGAAAGAAGAAGGATCCCTTTGGGCTGGTTTATCATGGTAAATTCCATGAAGGATGTGAGGTTTAGATAGGGAGTTTAGTAGTGGAGAGATCATGGATAATGCTGTGTGGGGAGAAGTAGACTAGAAAAATCATGAACAAATTGAATGTGGGGGTGTTGAGTAGTCGGTGAGGAGACTGATCTGATGAGACTAGAAATTAGTTATTAAGAAGTGAGGGTCAACTGAAATATAACCTGTGGAGCTTGGGTAATTATATGTGGTAAAGGAGAATTAAGTGTTCTGAGAACGAGAACACGAATATATAATTGCTAAATCATTTATGTATTGCATTTATGCATTTATGCATAAATACATGAATGGAAGCACCAGATCCTATAATTGTATTTCTTTGTTTCTCATTCTTGAAGACACTTGTTTACACACACACACACACACACACAATGCAAAGCACTTTGTTGAACATAAAGCTCCATTGTAGCACTTAATTAACATGATGGATTATTACTTTTTACTTTTTTGAGACAAGATCTCATTCTGTCCCCCAGGCTAGCGTGCAGTGGCATGATCTCGACTCACTGCAGCCTCGACCTCCCAGGCTCAAGGAATCCTCCTACCTCAGCTGCCTGAGTAGCTGGGACTGCAGGCATGCACAACCACGCCTGGCTAATTTTGTTCATTTTTTGTAAAGACGAGATCTCACTATTTTGCCCAGGCTGGTCTCGAACTCCTGGACTTAAGAGATCCTTCTGCCTCAGCCTCCCAAAGTGCTGGGACTACAGGCATGAGTCACTACACTCAGCCATGATGAATTTTTGGGTGGGGAGATACCAAATTTTGTATCTGAGTATATCATTTCTATTAGATAAATTTATCTAAATTTCTATTGGATAAATTTCTATTAGATAAGGGACTAATATATGGCCTGCTGGGGAAATAGAAATTAATAAATACAAAAATTCCATTAATGAGTCTGGATGAAAACAAAATTATGGTAACTAAATGATTTAAATACCAGATTGTCCTTTAGAAATGTACATTGTTAGAAATGTACATTGAAAAAAAGATGAAGTAAAGACATTCGGACACAAAAAAATGTCAGGAATGATATAAGAATATCTTCTCATATATAGGTAAAAGAGGTAAGCGAGGACAAAGGATCTGCATTTAGTAATACTCTAAAAAGAGTGATGAAACTTATTCCAGCATCAGTTTTTAATTCACATGAAACTAGAGTAGTAAAGAATAAAAGGATAAAATGTAATTTATTTGGAACCAGCATGAGTTGTTGAATAATTGAAATATGGGATTGAGAATTTATAAAGATTTCAAAATATTTGTGCAGACAAAATTTCTCTATTTTAAAATAACTTTAAAACAATAGTAATAATCAAAACACCACCGCTACCTTTCCTTGACAGTCCTTGACTTCTTTGCTGTTTTCCACCACATGCTGCGAGATATGTCAGCTGCTCTTTTGCTGGGTTCCGCCCTGGAAACGATTCGTAGGAGATAGGAGGGTGAAGGGAACGGAGACACCAGGGTATTTATTCCTCTGTCTCTCTGCCCTCATTGCTCTGCCTTCAGGCAGGTGGCCCAGCCTCTGGGCTGTGGAAATACCACCTCTTTTTCTTAGGGGAAGAGGCTTTCTGTATTGTTAATCTCTGGTTGCTTCATTGTCCCCTTTGGTTATTCATCTCTTTCATCAACTGCATAACACATTTCCTCCAGTATTAAATTCCTTCTGCTTTAAATACCGTTTTCTTGCTTGGACCCGGACTACTATGTTAGTTTTATATGGATAGTACAAGGAATAAAATAGACCTTGTCTACACTAGACCAGTCTGAGATATTTGGAAAAAGTGTTCAGAGTTTTATTTAATACCTTCTGAATTTAGAGAAATCATACTTAACACTACAGGCTTTCACAGAAGTACTGCAGGACTTAATTACAGGGTAAAAATCTCTTGGCAACTCAGAAATTATCTCTAAGTATTGCTTGCTGAATTGTCACTAAATACTTGATAAATTCCCAAGTTCTGTAATGTATCTTATCTATAACAACCCAGATAAATGCTTCTCAGTGATAAATTTGTTTTAATTCCTTTGGCATGTTTAGGGATACATATTTATTTTTTGTGGGGGTAAGTTATTGTAACTTTAACTTTATTAATCTTTTGTTGTCTTTATTAACTTATATAGTAACTTTATTAGTCCTTTATTACCTTATTGGTTTGACCAAAGAACAAATGGTCATAGTGTATAAAAGGGTCTACCTTTCTCAATCAAGTGTATTTCACAGCAGTTCCAGCACATTCTCAGGTAATACTATAAGAACTTTGTCAGTCTGTTATCCTTACAGTCCTGATTCAGCGGCAAAGTCTCTTTGTATGATATTGACCTACAATGACTGACTTCTATTCTGGACCTATGGTACTCGACTGTCCAGATCAGTTTTGTTCAAGTGTAATTTAAGAAATGCTTATGTGGAACTCACCTGAGGGTGCTTGTTAAAAATGCAAATGCAGAATTAGAATTTTTGAAAGGAAGGCATGAAAACTTGAATTTTAATAAGTTTTTTTTTAATTTTTTTTAGCCTACTAGAGTTTACGAAACCCTGGGTACTAATAAATGCAGAATTTCCATTACACTGTATTTTATCTCCTTAGTGAGATCGATGGCTTTTCTAGAAAGTTTCCTTCTTCCAGTCTTTCGTCTTCACAATGCCTGGCAGAGCAATAAGCAATTAGTAAATGTGCAATAAGTACCTGGAAAATTGATTTGAGTTCCTTTATCAACCCAAATATGAGGAATAATTACTGGAGCATTATCCTAATGATAATGATTGTTGCTGTTTTTGAAAGATGAACAACACAAATAATTATCCAACAAAAGCGAGGTAAATCTATAGTAAAAGAATAGAATGGATATGAAAAGAAAATCTATAAGCATCGATGAAACATCTAAGGATAATGATATTGGACATTATGAAATAGGAATTTAAAAAGAGCAAATCATGCCAGACGAACTTGATAGCTTTTTTTTTTGATAGAGCTACAAGATCAGCACACAAATGTAATGTGAAATTGTAGATGCAATCTATCTCAATTTTGGTAAAGTGTTTGATAATGTCACATGAAATTTTCCATCTTGAATTAATTGAAATTGGCTTTGGTGTGAACCTCTTATTGTCTGTTAGATGCTAGGAAGACCACTAAGATAAAATAATGATTAATCTGATGACAAGATATTGCAGATGTGAGGACTAGGTTTGCCTTCATTTACCATCTTAGTGTTTGATTTTTGAGGCTCTATTTAAATAAGTTGATGACATTTTACATTTGTGTTTCATTAAAACTTGTTGAAATCACCAGGGAAAGAGAAATTATACAAAGATGTATTCAGATATCATAAATATTCATATTTTATACCATTGACAACCTTCAAGTTCTTAAATATTCTACAAACGTACACAGTTATGTTCACATATAGCCTTTTCTAGACTTTGTGAATATACAAGCATATGCCTATTTCAAACATATTTAGAGCTGCCAGATTTATCAAGTAAAAATACAGGCAACCCTAACTATACTCAGAATTAAATCTCAAACACAGATGCATTAGGAGGTTATATGAAAACGTTGTGATAATAATTATATTTAATCTTCTAGGCTTGCTGAGTCAATTCTTTTAGGTCTAACCTGCTTTCATGGACTAACATAAATGATCTGAAAGATGATACAGCTGTCTACACAGATACGCTTAGGTGTGAATTGGAAACAGCAGATTAAAAAGGATATTGAAATTTTCCTTTTCCTATGATTTTGAGGAAAACATTACCTAAACTATTGTATTTTAAAAATAATATTTGTAGAAAATAATAGGATTGTTTAGAGCTAAAGAATTTAATTCATGTAAATTAGAAATATGAGAAGAAATAAATATGTGCAGTTGATTGGGATGATAACTGAGAGTGTGATGTGCTGAGATAGTTATCTAATAATATCCAAAAGATAGAAACACTGCAGAATTAGTTTCCATGGTACATAGGTATTAATGAATAACTAAGTAAACGAAAATTGAAACAGTGATACCAAGGTGAACTATTTTAGTTATAAAACTCTCATAAGAAAATGTTGGGTATTTGGCTTATGCCTCTAATCCCAGCACTTTGGGAGGCCAAGGTGGGCAAATTGCTTGAGGCCAGGAGTTCGAGACCAGATTGGCCAATGTGGTAAAACCCCATCTCTACTAAAAATACAAAAATTAGCTGGGTGTGTTGGCACGTACTCCAGCTACTCTGGAGGCTGAGGCAGGAGAATCGCTTGAACCCAGGAGGTAGAGGTTGCAGTGAGCAATCATGCTACTGCACTTCAGCCTGGGGACAGAGAGAAACTCCGTCTTCCAAAAAAAAAAAAAAAAAGGAAAATGTTGGGTAGTCTAACTTTTAATATATTTAAAATTCAACTAAAACCCGGCATATGCATGGAAGGAGTTTTATCTAGAAATGACAACTTCTAATTTCTCATTTCCTCTGATTTGTGTGACCTTTTAATTTTTCTACATAAGTGTACTAATGATAGTAACTTTAGTGCTAAGCATCATATTGTGTGTTATGCACTTTTACCAGGATTAGCTACCAAATCCTCTCAACAACTCAAGAATATGACTCTTTTTAAAAAATACTTTTATTTTAGGTTCAGGGGTACATGTACAGGTTTGTTATACAGGTAAACTGGTGACATGGGGGTGTGAAGTATAGATTATTTTATCACCTAGCTACTAAGCCTAGTACCTAGAAAAAAAAGTTATTTTTTTTCTGCTCCTCTCTCTCCTCCCACCCTCCACCCTCTGGTAGGCCCCAGTGTCTGTTGTTCCCAGGAGGGTGACTCTTTTCATCCTCATTTTATAAAAGAACTTGAGGCTCTGATAAATTAAGTGATTTGACCAAGGTCAAATAGTGAAGAAGCTGGGATTTGAACCCAGACGTGCCAGTTTCCAAAGCCTGTGCACTTAGCCACAATGCTACATTGCCTCTCACAGTAACTAAGGGGGTTTCGATTTAATTCATAAAAATATTAGTATTATTTTAAGCAGTAAGCTTTACTGGTACATTTGAAATTATTCAATTTATTCAAATTTGGCTTAAACCCAACTCTTTAGAAATAAATTTGTTGGGTAAAGTGAGACATATCTGCATTGCTCCAATTTCTTCATACGGTCAGAGATATTAGTAAGCCCCACCCCATCATAATCTATGCTGGTGATGATGTGGGTTCATGAACATAAAAAATGCTTCATGTACTTTTCCTGATATATCTATAGGATGATCTCTCAGGACTAGAAAATGTCAGCATTCCCTCAGGGGAAAATCTGGTAGTTGATCCTAGAGAAAAATATTTAAAAGAGGATTAAACAGGGCCAGGCATGGTGGCTCACGCCTGTAATCCCAGCACTTTGGGAGGCCGAGACGGGTGGATCACGAGGTCAGGAGATCGAGACCATCCTGGCTAACACGGTGAAACCCCGTCTCTACTAAAAATACAAAAAATTAGCCGGGCGTGGTGGCGAGCGCCTGTAGTCCCAGCTACTCAGGAAGCTGAGGCAGGAGAATGGCAGGAACCTGGGATGTGGAGCTTGCAGTGAGCCAAGATCACGCCACTGTACTCCAGGCTAGGAGACAGAGCAAGACTCCATCTCAAAAAAAAAAAAAAAAAAAAAAAAAAAAGAGAGAGAGAGAGAGGATTAAATAGAGGACCTGAATGTGTTTCTGTTATCCTCTCCTAATATCATTTTTCAAACAATGATTTTTGGGGGGAAAATATATTAAAAGGAAAGATATTTGGTATCTTATGGTATGCACCTTAGTAAGTCATTTAACCTTTCTGGTCCTGACTACTTCATAAAAGGTGGTAGTGTAGTGATTATAGGCTCAGGTTCCGAAACCTAACTGCTGAGCTTCAGATCTGGACCTGAGGCTATATGCATCTAGGTTAGACATAGATTCACCTTCCTTTCCAAAACTAGACAACTAGATGATATTGATGCCATTGGAAGTTATAAAGACATAGGGTATCAGACCATGAAGGACAGGGATTCCTGAGAGATGGAAAACAAATTGAGTGCTACAATTGTCCCCCTTGCTGTTGGAAGTGAATTTCCAGGCTGAGGTGCAGGGAAGGGAACCCAGGCCTGGCAAGGCAGTCTGAGTTGAGAAGACAGAGCTGAGTCCAGAGAGACCAAGGCTTGAGTTTACAAGGTAGAGCATTGGAGAGAAGACAGCTAGGTCAAGTAACAACCCTGGAGATCTACAGAGGGTCCTCTTGAGTCTTTATCTGAGTACTGATCAGCACATTCATGGGATGTAATTATGCAAGAATAGGGAAAGAATTACCTGAAAAGATTAGAGGGACCATAATAGGTGCTCACACAGGACTGGGACCAGTTCCTGTTCCCACCAGCCAGAAGAGAAAAATCTCATAATTTATGGGGCATCAGGTACTATGTTGTGAGGTATTTTGCCTCAGTGGTGAGGAATAATTAGACTTTGAATAACACTGGTCATGCCCTGCCCAGAAAACCTTAAAACCAAGACCTAAAAGAACCAAAATTTTGCTAAGTATCTTAATTATATTCCAGAATACAAGAAAATAATACAAAAATATCTATATCTAACAACTTAAAATTCACAATGTCTGGCTTCCAATAAAAAAAAATGCCAAATCTAAACTTAACCACTTACCAGCTGCATCTTGTGTGAGGGCTGAGACTCTCTAATCCTCTATTTCCCTATCTTCAAATGAGGATGATAATAATGCTTTTTATGGAATTAGGAAGAGCAAATGACTGCTCATATGTCAAGTACTTAGCATACTGCATGGCACATAGTAAGCAGTCAACAGATAATACTCATAGATTACTCTCTCTTTTTTTTTTTTCTCAAGCGGAGTCTCGCTCTGTCACCCAGGCTGGAGTACAGTGGCGCTATCTTGGCTCACTGCAAGCTCTGCCTCCCGGATTCACGCCATTCTCCTGCCTCAGCCTCCCAAGTAGCTGGGACTATAGGCGCCCGCTACCACACCTAGCTTTTTTTTTTGGAATTTTTAGTAGAGAAGGGGTTTCATTGTGTTAGCCAGGATGGCCTCCATCTCCTGACCTTGTGATCCACCCACCTCAGCCTCCCAAAGTGTTGGGATTACAGGCATAAGCCACGGCACCTGGCCAGATTACCCTTATGGTTGTTATTTGTGAAGAACGACATTTCTTACACAAACCTTTGGGATAGTTGTTGAAGACCTTTCCACCTCCAACATCTACATATCCATGAAATACAGAAGAGCACTGGTCATTGTTTTTTGTTTGTTTGTTTGTTTGTTTTGAGACGGAGCCTTGCTCTGTCGCCAGATTGGAGTGCAGTGGCCCAATCTCGGCTCACTGCAACCTCCGCCTCCTGGGTTCAAGCGATTACCCTGCCTCAGCCTCCCAAGTAGCTGAAACTACAGGTGTGTGCCACCACATCTGACTAATTTTTTGTATTTTAGTAGAGATGGGGTTTCACCACGTTGGCCAGGATGGTCTTGATCTCCTGAACTTGTTTTTTTTTTTTTTTTTTTTTGAGACGGAGTCTTGCTCTGCCGCCCAGGCTGGAGTGCAGTGGCCGGCTCTCAGCTCACTGCAAGCTCTGCCTCCCGGGTTCACGCCATTCTCCTGTCTCAGCCTCCCGAGTAGCTGGGACTACAGGCGCCCGCCTCGTCTCCCGGCTAGTTTTTTGTATTTTTTTGGTAGAGACGGGGTTTCACCGTATTAGCCAGGATGGCCTCAATCTCCTGACCTCATGATCCGCCCGTCTTGGCCTCCCAAAGTGCTGGGATTACAGGCTTGAGCCACCGCGCCCGGCCGATCTCCTGAACTTGTGATCCACTCACCTCGGCCTCCCAGAGTGTTGGGATATTGCCTCAGTAGTGAGGAATAATTAACCTTTGAATAACACTGGTCGTGCCCTGCCCAGAAAACCTTAAAACCAAGACCTAAAAGAACCAAAATTTTGCTAAGTATCTTAATTATATTCCAGAATACAAGAAAATAATACAAAAATATCTATATCTAACAACTTAAAATTCATGAGCCACTGTGCTCACGTCATTGTTAAGTAAAGACACTTCCTCTAAGATACAACCACCACTTTGGTTTTTAGTAGCATCCCCACCACCCCCAATTTTATGCTAAAAAGTGGTTGAGAATGTACAGAGGGTAACAAGAATTTAAATACTCTACCTTTACAGATAAAAATCTGAGTTTTGTGAGTTGCAGACTTTTAGTCAGTGAAAACAAAGTAAAAAGAAAATGCTGCCATACAAATGTCATTATTTGAGAGCCTTTTCTAACAGGAAAATGGGACACCAGGATTGACTCGAATCTTCTCTTGACTGCCACCATTTGCCAAATCCTTGGTTAGTTGTGTCATAACTGCCTCCCAGGATGCCTTACTCACCTAGTATTATTTTTTGGCCTCCTTTTCCATTTTCCTGTGTTACCACTTAGTCCGTTTGGCCTTCTATATTATCCGAATCCCACCAGAGCCACAGGGACCAAGATTGCAGGGGTACATGATGAAGCTCATGCCATTATCAGCCAGTGATCCCATCTCTGGCTCCAAATGCTGTTATTTTGAACATGTGTGGCTTGAACAAGTGGTCAGCTCTATTAGCTTCTTAATGCAATTTCGTATTTAGCAAAACAGAATAGAATCTGTTATATTGAATTTGATGTTATAGAGCCTAACATAAAAAGGTAAACTAGTTGAAGTTACTTTAGATGTATTTATTTTTGTTTCTCTTCATTTTAGCATACGACTCTGATTCTGGCATTACCCAGATTTCTGATGCTTTCTTTTTAAATACATATTTCAGGGTTCTACCCCATTATTTCCTTTCATGACCTTTCTTTCCTGGGTTACTGTATTCTTCATTCTATTTTATTTGCTTTTTAGATGCTTGCACATGGCACCTCCAAAGGTTGTTAGCATTTGTCAGCTCTCAGAATGACAGTTCTATTCACTATAGGAGACAAGTCATTTTCTTCTTGAAGAAAGGGGAAGCTAATCTCCTCCCACAGAAACATGTTTTGAGAAATATAATACAGTGGGAAAATGTACCAATTATTTTGCTGCAAATTGTCTCCCTTCTGCTAGAGAGACAATCATATCAACATTTCGAACACTTTTTTTTTGTTGTTGCAGTTTTATAACACAACTTGCCTCCCGCAAAGTTAAACTTGATGTTGTAAAAAAAATGAGTGAATGTTCCATAAACTATATGAGTGATAATATATTGCTATGTGGTTCTGGGCAGCTATCATTTGAGATTTCATTCCTGTTGATAGCTTCCACCCAAGCCCTTTAGCAAGAACATTTGTTTTCCATCATTCAGGGGCAGGAGCCAGGAAAATGGCTGGATCACTTACTTAATCACTTACTTACTCTTCATGAATTCGGCAGGAGAAATTAGTTATGGGGTGTTTACTATATATTCATTTTTCTCTGATCTCTTTAATGATTAGAGGGCAGTGGGAAGTGCATAACTTCTTTTTTGAGTCCACATCTAAAATGGTTTGCCCATAACTTTAGATTTAGAGTGACTTGAGTTCAAGTCCTGACTCATGTATACACTGGATGAGTCACCTTGGGCAAGTTGCCCAACCTCTCCAAGGCTTACTTTATGCATCTGTAAAATGGTAATAATAATAGCATCTTCCCTAGAGGTTGCTTGGGCCAATGCACTCAATGCAGTACCCAATATTCAATGAATAGAAGCATGTTGACCACTGTGATCATAACCATGGTCTTCGACACATATTTAAGTTAAGTGACTTTAAAATAATTATAACCTCTTTTAACATAAAATTAGCACTGCACAAAATCCATTTGTTTTTTTTTTTTTTTTTTCTCAATAGAGTAGATCTATACTGTAAACATGCTTACCATGTGTGAACGTGGCTCGTACAGTTCCTAATGCATAGAAGGTGTCTGGTCCATATTATTTCCCTCTGTCTTAGTCCATTTGGCCTGCTACGACAGAATACCATAGACTGAGTGGGTTATAAACAAGAAAAACTTATTTCTCACAGTTTTGGAGGCTGAGGAGTCCAAGATCAGTAGATTGTTTGGGTGCCAGTAGATTCAGGGTCTGGTGCCGGTAGATTCAATGTCTGGTGAGAACTCCCATTCTGGAAGAAGGGTTGAAGGAGCTCTCCAGGGCCTCTTTCATAAGGGTACTAATCCCATTTATGAGGACAATTCCCTCGTGACCCAGTCATCTACCAAAGGTCCCACCTTCTAATAACATCATATTGGGGGATAGAATTTCAACATATGAATTTTGGGGCAACACAAGCATTCCAGTCTATACCACCTACTGTATCTGAAGGTAGGTGAAGCTAAAGTGATGAAAATTATTTTAAAAAACAAATGTAGAGGCAATACAATGAATAAAAGATAGTTTTTTCAAGAATGGTGCTGGAAAAACTGGACATCCACATGCAAAAAGAAAATAAAAAAGAATCTAGACACAGACCACCTTATTGTTTTCAGAAAAATTAACTCATGGTGGATCACAGACCTAAATGTAAAATGCAAAACTATTAAATTCCTAGAAGATAATATAGGAGAAAATCTAGATGACTTTGGGTTTGACAATGACTTTTTAGGTATAACTTAAAGGCACAATCCATGAAAGAAATAATTGATAAGCTGGACATCATTAAAGTTAAAAATTTATTCTTTGTGAAAGATTTTGTCAAGAGAAAAAAAGATAAGCCATAGACTGGGAGAAAAAATTTACAAAAGACATACCTGATAAAGGACTGTTATCCAAAATAAACAAAAAGTCTTAAAACTGAACAGTAAGAAAACAAACAACCCAATTTAAAAATGAACCAAAGACCTTAGCAAATACCTCACTTAATAAGATATACAGGTGACAAATAAGCATATGAAAAGATGACCCATAACATTTATCATCAGGGAAATGCAAATTAAAACAATATAAGAAGCCACTACACATTCATTATAATGGCACAATTTCAGAACACTGACAATATCAAATGCTGGTGAGGACGTGGAGCCGCAGGAACTCTCATTCATTGCTAGTGGGAATTTATTTCATTTTTTATTTCTATATGTTATTGAGGAACAGGTGGTGTTTGGTTGCATGAGTAAGTTCTTTAGTAGTGATTTGTGAGATTTTGGTACACCCATCACTGGAGCAGTAGCATGGCTATTTGTGTCTTTTATCTCTTACCCACTTCCTACCCTTTCCCCCTGAATCCCCAAAGTCCATCGTGTCATTCTTATGCCTTTGCATCCTCATAACTTAGCTCCCACTTATGAGTGAGAACATATGATGTTTGGTTTTCCATTCCTGAGTTACTTCACTTAGAATAATAGTCTCCAGTCTCATCCAGGTCGCTGCAAATGCCAATAATTCATTCCTTTTTATGGCTGAGTAGTATTCCATCATATATATATACACTACAGTTTGTTTATCCACTTGTTGATTGATGGAGATTTGGGTTGGCTCTATGTTTTTGCAATTGTGAATTGTGCTGTTACAAACATGCATGTGCAAGTATCTTTTTGGTATAATGACTTATTTTCCTCTGGGTAGATACCCAGAGGTGTTATTGCTGGATCAAATGGTAGTTCTACTTTTAGTTCTTTAAGAAATTTCCACACTGTTTTCCATAGTGGTTGTACTAGTTTACATCCCCACCAGCAGTGTAGAAGTGTTCTCCACTCAGTGCATCCACATCAACATCTACTATTTTTTAATTTTTTTGATTATGGTCATTCTTGCAGGAATAAGGTGGTATTGCATTTTGGTTTTGATTTGCGTTTCCCTGATCATTAGGGATGTTGAGCACTTTTTTCATGTTTGTTGGCCATTTGTATATCTTCTTTTGAAAATTGTCTATTCATATCCTTAGCCCACTTTTTGATGGGATTGTTTGTTCTTATCTTGTTGATTTGTTTGAGTCCATTATAGATTCCGGATATTAGTCCTTTGTCAGAGGTACAAATTGTGAAGATTTTCTCCCACACTGCGTGTTGTCTGTTTACTCTGCTGACTGTTCTTTTGCCATGCAAAAGCTCTTTAGCTTAATTAAGTCCCAGCTATTTATCTTTGTTTTTATTTCATTTGCTTTTGGGTTCCTGGTCATGAAATCTTTGCCTAAACCAATGTCTAGAATGATTTTATCCAATGTTATCTTCTAGAATTTTTATAATTTCAGGTATTGGATTTAAGTCTGTAATCCATCTTGAGTTGATTTTTGTTTAAGGTGAGAGATGAGGATCCAGTTTCATGCTACATGTGGTTAGTCAATTATCCCAGCACCATTTGCTGAAAAGGGTGTTCTTTCCCCACTTTATAT